>NC_048547.1:3203082-4624412 GCF_902806685.2 Maniola hyperantus
ATATTTACTCTACTGAAACTGGTAGAGTATATAGAAGTGGTAGAGTAGTATAATGCAATAAAATAGGTATAATATAAATTCACTCTACTGTTTCCGCCACCCGTGTTTGAGTTTTTACAAAAGTCCTACAGTGGGCGACTTGAATATACTATAGGTACTATAGGTCCAGCACTGTCTGTTGGTTTTTACATTTTATCTACTGAAACTAAGAGTACTCGGAAGTGGTAGAGTAGTACCTATACCTAAGCTAGTTCACTCTACTGTTGCCGCAGCCTTTTGAGTTGTTACAAAAGTCCTAGAGTGGGCGACTTGAATATACTATACAAGTCCAGCAGCTGTCTGTTGGTCTTGCCGTGCGTCTTCACGCCGCGTATGTCTGTGCGTCTGTTCACGTGCAGCTTGGCACCTTCGGGGCCCGACCACGCCTTGGCCAGCGATACTAGTCTGCTCCTCGGCATTGTCCACTCTCCTCGCAGATACTAGGGAGAAAGTAAGTCATAAGTCGCTACTCAGGTATACCTTTACTGTTGGTAGCAAGAATTGGAAATCATTTTTTTTTTGTTGTTGTGCCTTATCATGCGATCAGTCGGTGGACTATGAGCAGATTGGTTGGAGGACAGATTGGCGTAATCGGGGACAACTTCCCCAGCGGGAAAACTCCATGAGTCTCAGCTAATTATCCAGTATATTATGCTTTCTCTTTAGTCGACGGATCGCCTGCGGCATTGTCAACTGCACTGCCAGGCGATTTGGATGGTTAGTAAGTCTTGTTTTGTAGTCGCAACTACAGCTTTTAATTTCTTCCTTTACTGTGTTGATATTTAAGTGCTCATGGAGTTCCGATATCTGCAAGAACCATGGCGTGTTGGATAGCTGAAAATCTAATTATACAAAAAAACTCACTGACTGACTCATCGACACCCATTCCAAGCCCTTGGCTGAAATTTTGTACAGAGATTCCCTGTAGCTGTACCCATACCTAGTACAGATACGGAAATTCTTTTTGAAATTCCCGCGGGATAGCGAACAAAGAGGTTTTATATTTTCGCCTTTGATTGTTCAATTTTCTCCATTTTCCAAAAACTCTGCACTAGCGCTAACTTAACAACCACATTTACACGACCGAAAAATGTATGAACTTATTGAGGGCAGTATTATAACAACCGGTCAAGTGCTAGTCGGACTCACACGAAGGGTTCCGTACCATCGGACCAGTATTTTTTTTAAATTTGCATGGCAATCATTTTAAAATTCTTATTATCTGTAGTTATCTGTATTGGCAATAGAAAAATACGCTGTAAAATTTTCGGCTCTCGACCTATTAGGTACCTACAGATACAGCCCGCTGACAGACAGACAGAAAGATACACAGACAAACAGACAGGAGGCTTAGTAATGTGGTGGCCCGGATGCGTGATCGTCAAATTTTCTTTTCAAACAATAAAATGGAAGGACATGTATTTCGTTCAAAGTTAATCAAGTGGCTAATCAATCTAGTCAGTATGATAGATAGTAACTAAATCCCCTTTTCCGTAAAATAATAGGTAGGTGCTCGGTAGTGTACCGGTCATGTCACAGTACAATAACAGTCAGCGAATGCATTCGGGTACCTTGGCGGTAGTTCCCTTTGTGAATTCTAGCGAATTCCTTTTCAAAATAGCTGGGTTCCTGGGGAAAACAGTGGTTGGCTTTTTTCGTCCCGTCCCATTATAGGTACTCGCGATGTTATTTAATGAATTTTGCCAATTAGATCTCGCGCAAGCGTAAGACTAAGGCTGATCGAACAAGTATGAAATTAGGGTTTTCCGAAACGGGATGAGGGAGATAATTATGCCGCCCAAGTGCTAGACTACAAATTCTAGTCGCTAGCCCATTCTAACCATCGTCCCGTAGCATTGAGATTATCCCTACGCTGTCAAAACAGCCTTGATATCAAGTTATTGGGGCGCACAGAGTTGGTTCTTTTATCACGCTGAGAGCGTTATATCTTCGACTGACAACTAGTGCCAGGAGCTAACTATGTGGGCTTAGAGCCCGCCCCATGTACCATGGATTTTGGATATATATATAAATTGTTATGGTATGGTTTTTGACTTGGCCAAGTCAGGTCGAACCCAACTCATTCGTGCTGGGAGGGCGTGTTTGGTATGCCCAGACGATGCCGCTAGCGGTTGCCCATCAGGAACAGCCAAGCTATGATAGTCGAACCCAAAGGTAAGACGATATGTATATATATATATGTTGTCACTATACCAAATGCCATTCGCCCCGTTATGTACTTAGACTCAGGTGAAAAGTAGTTTACTTAGCACTTCAACTCATTTGAGTCTATCAGCAACAGCTAGATCCTCCTCTCGTTTCAATGTCGTTGTCTCGTACTAAAGCTAGCAATTTAAATTATGTGCTAGTACAGTATTTGCAAACGGTAGCTTACTAAGGTGGTAGCATTCTATCTTGTCTAGATTAAGACATCTACAGAGACCTATTCCTGTATTAACTAGCTATGGAAGGTATTGGAAATAGCTCTTTGTCCTCGAGTTAGTATGAGGTTAAGTTCTTCAATAATTCTAAGAAAGAATGAACCTTGCGTGGCAAAGAGGTAGTTAGTTCCTCTCGTCTATTGTTTCACACTGTCTATTGTCTCTATAATGCTAGGTAGGGTAACTCATTTCACGAAAGCGTCAAGCGGTAAGGGCTCATATCACATAGATAGGTAGTAATAATATTATTACATTGAGCTATAATTTAATCTCTTGTTTGACTCAGACCATAGATCGATGTAGCCCCTTATCTCTTGACCTCTTTTGAAAAACAGACTAATATTATAATAAATGAAAGAGGTTGGTTAATTCAAAATCTATTATTGTACTTTACTTTGTTAAATGTATTAGTCAATCTCTGATGGAGCAAAACTCTACTCTGACCACTGGAAGAAAAGTCCTTTATGTTTCTTTTCCAGTGGTCGGGCACTCTATTCAAAAGCCATGCTATATTTTCAAGGGAAAAATAGAATGCCCTGACCAAAAAACCCTTGGGCTGATGTTATATACACATTTTATATTTAAATTACAATTACGTACATTAATCTTAGAAGTACAGTCTATAAGCTACAGTCCTACGAAACTTTTACATATGGAGACACGAAATACAGACAACATGTGTTATTACAGCGAACATAATAATCATATCCGAGGACATCGTAAAAGCAACCTATCTTGGCTTTCACAAATTTAACATTTCTATGTTAGGTATTTCCGGATCGCGGCTAGGTCTGTAACCACTAACCCATTGGGTGCACTTGACCCATGCTTCCTTGAACATTATACAAGCCAGCAGTATTAAGAAGATTAGAAATAAGCTCAGACAATTTGATCTAAGCCATTCCAGACTTGTAGAGGTAATTTATTATCCATGCGATAGTATACTCGCTTCTATTACCTTGAAAATCACGTTCTATATTTAATTCCGGCAAGCAATTATATGTTGTAATTTAAGAGATCCTCGGATATTACATAATAAGACAGTTTAAGTTGTACATTACCCATAGACTGGAAAGTGTAGACCGTCTTGCTTAACACTGGCTTTAATTAATTTCCACTTATCGACTTTATACAGATATTAAGGATAAAAGGTACCCGGACGACTCGTTAAACAAAGAGATTTTAAGAAAGGAAGGCCGCTCGGAAACGTAGAGCTTCGTCGTGGCACTCGCGCGTCACACTTCTGTCCCCTTTGCGAGGTTGATTCGAACTGTGTTGTGCGACTCCTGCGCTCCTTTTTTCCTGTCGTCTCCCCCGCTTCCGAGTTTGTCCCCTCTCGCTTCCTCCAAACTATCGCCTTCTCTGTCAACAAAAGTCACTCGGCAGAAAAAATTCTCTAGTTGCAATGGTAAATCTGAACCGACATCTGTTTCGCATTTTCGTACCCTCGAGCGTAAAAACTGTATTCAGAACTATCGCTTTATGGCGCCTTGCCTGTTATTTATGCTATGGGAACGACTCACTTTGGCCGTTTCTTATTTTTTGTTTGTCTGCGTATGGAGTACTAAAAATGTTTTTTGTTCATTAGGATTTCTAGAAGGCGGCGTAAAAAAAAAAAGTTATTGCCGACAGCATTATACGAATGCCTTTCTAGGAACTCAGTAAAATAATAAAATAATGTTTCTATTTTGGCGATGCCGAGAAGGTGCCTACAACAGTAATAGGATCTCGTTGGCACTTCTCGGGTACGGAACCTTAAAAATGTAGCAGCAAAAATACTTTTATATAAGGCCTCGAACTTTTCAATCCGCCTAGGGTTATAGAAAGAATTCTTGGACCTAGAAAGCTGAAATTTTGCACAGAGGTTCCCTTTAAATTGTAAACGAGGTATACATCCGGATTTCTGAAATATTACCTACCCGCGGAAAGGGAAACATAAGAATAAAAGAAGATAAATAATTTCATAAGTCATAAATTTTATTTCCATTTGATTTACTGACAAAAGAACACAAATAATAATATAGATAAGTACATAAAAAATTAAAATAATTGGTAACTAGGTCTAGGTCTAAGCCTAACTAGCAGACACTACCTGACTGGCATGCCTCATTGGTTGTCAAATGAAACCAATTATCGCATTCAATAATAATTACTATTTAAATTATTATTACAGGAGTCTCGCTTATTTTGTTCTAATAAATGTACCTTATTACATAGGTATTACAATAGATTAAAATAAATAATAGATTAGAAAACGAATATTACTTACGTAATATTTACATGCATTGGTCGAATGTAACACTATCATAAAATCATACATACCTACCAAAGGTTAAGTAGGTTTTAGTACTCAGCTAACATCTACTTAGGTTAAGTTTGAAGATGATGATTTGATCCTCTGATACATGAAGTATTAAGTATGTTCCTTTGATACATGAAGTACAAACATTGTAAATAATAATAATTAACTTATGACTATATAGACAATATTTAATTTAAACATTTCGTCTGTGAAGTGCATAAAATAAGTTAATATTAGGTAAAATTTATATTAAAATTGTACAGTGTTACTACCATGGCTACCATACCCAACGGTAAAGTCAGCGTTACCTCCGCAGGAAGATTTTATTAATTTCTCTGCGTTGCGTATGTCGTTGATATTGTAGTCCCCTCTTCCAATATCAGTTCTGGTTCCGCATGGCCTGTTAAAAAATTAAGAGTCGTTAATATATTAATTAATATAAAAAAATGTTCTAGTTAAACTTTCAGCTAGCCTGTCGTAATTACTGCCCGCATAGTAGGGAATATCTATTATGATCCTATTCTGAGGTAATATGTCAAGAATACTAAAAACTTGTGTTCCACGTTTTCCCTTTTACTTTACAACTAGCTGATCCCCGCGGCTTCGCCCGCGTAGATTTAGGTTTTTAAAGATCCCGTATAGCCTATGTCACTCAGGAATAATGTAGCTTTCTACTGGTGAAAGAATTTTTAAAATCGGTTCAGTAGTTCTAAAGATTACCCCCTACAAACAAACTTAACGACATTACCTCTTTATATAATACAACGGGCCGTGCAGCAGAAATCGTAATATTTTCATTTCGCCATAACTTCAAAACCAAACGTCCAATTTTAATCATTCAAAGACCAAATATTATCTCCATAAACTGTTCTTAGTGATGAAATCATTTATTTTGATAAGGATTAATAGCATGAGTAAAATAAACGCGTTTAAATGTAGTCCAAAAAAAATTCAAGATTTTTAAATAAAAAAATGGTTGCTGTGCCTCACTCGACATAGATGGGTATAGTGTGTCGCGGACTTTTTTGTAGATATTTATAAGATCTACAATTAATTAGAACATTTTATGGTTCTATCTTTTATAGTTTAGGCAGCGTACGCAAAATAAGTAACTTTTCTGGTTGATTTTTTACACCTTGTGTCCGAAAAACCCAAATATCTTACGGAACCCTATTTTTTTTCCAAAATAAAATATAGCCTATGTTACTCGTGGATAATGTAGCTTTCGAATGGTGAAAGAATTTTTAAAATCGGTCCAGTAGTTTTTGAGCCTATTCAGTACAACCAAACAAACAAACAAACAAACAAACAAACAAACAAACAAACAAACAAACAAACAAAGTTTTCCTCTTTATAATATTAGTGTAGATGTAGATTAGTGTAGATTGGGTATTTGACTACATCAAAAATAAGTAAATTATTTCTCAGTGATTGTTAAATAGAGGGTCATCCAAAATACGTAAAATCCACGTCCTTTGTTAGTTTTAAGTGTAAAAACCATTTTAAATTATCGATTAAACTAAAAAAGTACGTCATTATGATGTGACGTCACATTTCAGTATTTCATAGGATATCGCATAGGTACTAAGTGCGCGTTTTGACGTTTGATAAAAAGTTACTGATTTGACTAGTTGTCAAATACCATATTGGTATTTTCATAGCTATCTATAATTTACTTTATACTTTTAAGTCCGTTTTAAAAACGTGGTATTTAATTTTTTTTTGTCTTAAATAATTTTGAAATTGAACTTAATTATGTAGGTAATTTATTAAGACTTCGTCCGCGTGGACTACACAAATTTCAAATCCCTATTTTACCCCTTTAGGGGTTGAATTTTGAAAAATCCTTTCTTAGCGGATGCCTACGTCATAACAGCTATTTCCATGCCAAATTTCAGCCCGTTCAGTAGTTTGAGTTGTACGACAGGTGCGTTGATAGATCAGTCAGTCAGTCAGCCACCTTTTCCTTTTATAATTATGCTTAATATAGATTATCATCAAACTACTTTAATAAACACGCAAAGATCGTTGTAAATAAAATTATGGTACTTACCCTGCTGGCGATGGTTTTGCTTCAACTAACGCTGAAATAACGACGATGCAAAGAATAAACAACAGAGACTTCTGCATTTTAATTTTTTTTTGTTATTATTTTAAGATACTTAGAAGCAAATGTGTATCAACGGATGCGATTGACAATACTGTAATTAGTATTTTGCACAAAGTCTTTTTATATGAATTGTGAGATGGAATTTACGTGAAAACGGGAGAGGTCAATTTGATAAGAAGTTTTGGTTTTTACCCGTACTTACCTAATTCGTTTTGCTACATAGATTACTAATCATACAAAATTTTTTGCTGACCTCCCTGGCGCAGTGGAGAGCACTGTGGTCTTAAGTGCGAGGACCCGAGTTCGATTCCCGGCAGGGGCAACTAGTCTGGTCTGGTTTGGCGGGAGGCTACGCCCTACGGCCGTAGCTAGTTACCACCTTACCGGCAAAGCCGTACCGCCGAGCGATTTAGCGTTCCGGTACGATGCCGTGTAGAAACCGATAAGCGGTGTGGGTTCATCATCACTTATCTGGTAAGATTGCAGTTAAGGGCTAACTTGTAAAAATGAAATGAAATAAAAAAAATTGTATAGACGTTTCTGCCTGTCTGTTATCTTTTTATAGTCCATCTTCATGGTCACGATTTTGACCACATTTTGTACCGAAATAGTTTGCATTCCAGAGACGAACTAAACGACTACTTTTTATGCCGGAAAATCAAAGAGTTCCTACGGGATTTAAAAAATAAAACTATCCGCGCGGATAAAGTGGAGGGCATCATCTAGTATGATATTATGCAAAAATAACTTTGTCTGTCTGTTTGTTAATTTTTACGGCTCAACTGCAGACCTGATCTTGACTGGGAGAATGTATTTCAGTATAGTACATCCTGTCCTATCCTCAATCCTGATGCTGCAGGGAACCTGACCACCAAAACTGGTGGGATTTAGAAACTGTCGGTTATGGATTGATATTGGAGGTACCTACTTACCAAGTAAAGTTTTTATCGATGAACCGAGGATCCAACTCCTCAACCCTGATGCTGTAAGTATTATTGCATTCCTAAATCGTGTGATCCTACGGGATTTTTAAGGATCATCCGTTTAAAAATCTTTTTATATAGAGAAACCTTGCATCCCGGGGACAGGCTACTACAGATAGGCTACTTTTTGTCCTGGAAAATCAAAGTTCCCACGGGATTTTTAAGACCTGCCAAATTTCATGATTCTACAAGAATAGATTATTTCCGAAGAAGCGACGCGCGACGTATCACTCTAATAAACACTAATTACTCTACTAACACTAATAATACAACGTGTAAACATTTATTCTACTGAAACTAAGAGTACTCGGAAGTGGTAGAGTAGTACCTATACCTAAGCTAGTTCACTCTACTGTTTCAGCAGCCTTTTGAGCTGTTACAAAAGTCCTTCAGGGGGCGACTTGAATAAACTATACAAGTCCAGTAGCTGTCTGTTGGTCTTGCCGTGCGTCTTCACGCCGCGTATGTCTGTGCGTCTGCTCACGTGCAGCTTGGCACCTTCGGGGCCCGACCACGCCTTGGCCAGCGATACTAGCCTGCTCCACGGCATTGTCCACTCTCCTCGCAGATACTAGGGAGAAAGTAAGTCATAAGTCGCTACTTAGGTTGGGGAAAGTGGGGTAATGGGGAACACCTAACTTGAAGCGCTCTAAAATAATAAAGTCACAAATGTAATCAAATTTTCTTGCAACATTAACGTTACTTATCTAGCTATAAAAAATGCAATCAAGATTCTTGCAAATAAACTCTGTAATTAAAAAAATTAATAATAAAAAAACACTGTCGTTCTTATTTACCCGATACCGTGTGGGGTAATTCCGCTTAAGATCAGTCCGCGGGGGGAATAGGAACTATATGGGAATATAATTAAATCTTTGTAAATGCTATAATTACTTTTTTTGCCAGAAATTACAGACGTAACTCTTACTAGAGTTGGTCACATCTATTTAAGTTTACTTTTCAGCAACAGAAGTGGCATTTTGACTCTGACTGTCAATGAGTTCAATAAAGTCTTGCTCGGCTGCAGTTTCATGAACGGAAGTACTTGAATCTTGAGTTTGGCTGATGTTAGATTCGTCTTGAAATGAAATGAAATCATTTAATTTTGCTAAATGTGAGTAGGTAGTAAATGATCGTCTTATGACATGTTTCAAAGCATTACTGATACTAAGACAAACTGATAGGCGTAATTAGAAACGTTCACATTTACCCCCCCTGATGTCGTTCCTAATTGCCCGCAGTAGGCTACTCAACCTACTATACCTTTACTGTTGGTAGCAAGAACTGGAAATCTAATTATACAAGACTCACTGACTGACTCATCAAAACCCATTCCAAGCCCTTGGATCTAGAAAGCTGAAATTTTGTACAGATTCCCTTTATACCTAAGTACAGATACGTCTTCTTTGAAATTCCCACGGGATAGAGAGCAAGGAGGGTTTATATTTTCGCTTTAAAGTTGCCTTATTTCTTAATAGGTAGGTAGGTAATTGATCGTTCAATGTTCTCCATTTTCCAAAAACTCTGCACTTGGCCTAACTTAAAAACCACATTTACACGACCGGAAAATGTATGAACTTATTGAGGGCAGTATAACAACAAGTCAAGTGCGAGTCAGGTTCTCACACGAAGGGTTCCGTACCATCCTATCAGAATATTTACTTTTTTAAATTTACATGGCCATTATTTTAAAATTCTTATTATCTCTAGTTATCTGTATTCGCAATAGAAAATCACGCTGTGAAAATTTCAGCTCTCTACCTATTAGGTTCATGAGATACAGCCCGCTGACAGACAGACAGACAAACGGACGGCTTAGTACTAGGATTGGCACTTCGTTGGCACTTCTCGGGTGCGGAATCTCAAAAATGTAGCGACTAAAATACTTTTATACAAGGCCGCGAACTTTTCAATCCGCCTAGGTTTATAGAAAGAAAAGTCAACTGACTGGCTTATCAACGCCCAGCCCATACCCTTGGACCTAGTAAGCTGAAATATTGCACAGAGGTTCCCTTTATAATGTAAAACGAGGAATACGTCCGGATTTCTGAAAAATTACCTACCCGCGGAAAGGGAAAGTTATAAGAATAAAAGAAGATAAATAATTTCATAAATCATAAATTTTATTTCCTTTTTATTTTCTAATATAAGAAAACAAATAATAATACAGATATAATATAATTAATTAAAATAATAATTATTATCTAGGTCTAGGTCTAGGTCTAAGCTTAACTAGCAGATACCACCTTACCAGGGATGCCTCATTGGTATTTGGTTGTCAACTATAACCAATTTTCGCATTCAATAATAATTACTATTTAAATTATTACAAGAGTAAGTAACTCAAAAAGGTATTTCATTGTATTTTTTATTTTTTGTACTTTGCTCAAGTAATTTGTAACATTTTGACGTAGGTACAGTGTGTTGTTATCTTTTTTCCACAATATAATTACATTCCGCTACCAGATTTATGGTTCCGAACATCATGCAGCCGGCAGCCAGGGACTTACTTAAATTTTATGAAAAAAAAAATGTAAAACACGTAGGTACCTATGAGCTATGAGCACTAGCTTCGTTCGTTCTAATAAATGTACCTTATTCATAGGTATTACATAAGATTAAAATAAATAATAGATTACAAAACTAATATTACTTACGTAATATTTACATGCATTGGTCGAATGTAACAATATCATAAAATCATACATCCCTACCAAAGGTTAAGTAAGTTTTAGTACCTACTTAACTAACATCTATGTTAAGTTTGAAGTATTATGTTCCTCCGATACATGAAATACAAACATTGTAAATAACAATAATTAGCTAATGACATAAACAATATTTAATTTACACATCCGAGTATACTTTTCCTCTGTGAAGTGCATAAATAAGTTTATATTAGGTACTTATAGGTTAAAATTGTACAGTGTTACTACCATGGCTACCATGCCCAACGGTAAAGTCAGCGTTACCTCCGCAGGAAGATTTTATTAATTTCTCTGCGTTGCGTACGTCGTTGGTATTGTAGTCCCCTCTTCCAATATCAGTTCTGGTTCCGCACGGCCTGTTATAAATTTAAGAGTCGTTAATATATTAATTAATATAAAAAATGTTCTAGTTAAACTTTCAGTTAGCCTGTCGTAATTACTGCCCGCATAGTATAATATATAGTAATACTTATTATATATTCTGAAGTATTATGTACCTATACTAAAAACTTGTGCCCCACGTTTTCCCTTTAATCTTACAATTTGTATTTTTATAGCTGGGTATCTATAATTTACTCTATACTTTTTAGTCTGCTTTAAAAACGTGGTATTTAATTATTTTTTTGCCTTAAATAATTTTGAAATTGATCCCAATTATATTTATTTTTCGGTCCAGGATTATTTCAGTCGAAAAAAAAAACGCATATGAATAAATTTAAAGAAATGTTTCAGAAATACTTGCCTGCTTAGCTTAC
Organism: Maniola hyperantus; assembly: GCF_902806685.2. NCBI lineage: Eukaryota > Metazoa > Arthropoda > Insecta > Lepidoptera > Nymphalidae > Maniola > Maniola hyperantus. The sequence goes on from NC_048547.1 coordinate 3,214,421, forward strand.
TAAAATATTAAGATAGCAACCCGCCTAGACTCGCAAAGATCGTTGTACCTATATAAAATTATAGTACTTACCCTGCTGGTGATGGTTTCGCTTCAACTGATGCTGAGATAACGACGATGCAAAGAATAAACAACAGAGATTTCTGCATTTTAATTTTTTTGTTATTGTTTTAAGATATTTTAGAATCAAATGTGAATCGACGGATGCGATTGACAATACTGTAATTAATCTTGTAGGTACGCAAAGTCTTTTTATATGAATTGTAAGATGGAATAAGTATACCTACATGAAAACGGGAGAGGTCAATTTGATAAGAAGTTTTGGTTTTTACCCGTACTTACCTAGTTCGTTTTGCTAAAATGATTACGGCAAGTAATCAATACTAATCATACAAAAAAATTGACGACATCCCTGGCGCAGTGGAGAGCACTGTGGTCTAATAAGTGCGAGGGTCCGGGTTCGATTCATAATTTCTAAATTGTCTCTCGTCTGGTCTGGTGGGAGGCTACGACTCTAGCTACCCGGCACAAGGGGTCGATGCAATCTTATTTTTTAGGGTTCCGTACCTCAAAAGGAAAAAGGAACCCTTATAGGATCACTTTGTTGTCTGTCTGTCTGTATGTCCGTCTGTACGCCGTGGCTATCAAGGAAACCTATAGGATTTTTTTTAAAGAATAAGTATAAGCCATGTTAAATGACTAATATTCCCCTTTCCCCTCCAACTAAGCGTCAGGCTTGTGCTAAAAGTAGGTACGACAATAGTGCAACGGTCGGGGTTTGGACCATCGACCTTTCGGTTTTCAGTCCACTCCTATATACCAGTTGAGCTATTGCGGCTCTAACTTTATTAATTTAGTAAGTAGTTGTAGATTAGGTAACTAGTTCAAAACAAAAACTTAAATTACGCAGTAGATATAGGTAGGTATTCATAACATTTCAGCTGATGGATAGTATTTTTATCTTTTTAGGGAATTCTTTTATTGATACCGGAGGAACCCAGGGATAATTTAATATCACTAATTAATTAACAATTTAACACAATTTAACGTTATCGTTCTTGACCTTTTTGCACTTTTGAGAGACATAATCTCAACGCAAATTGTAATGTTTATCAAACAAAGCAATACGTTTAAAAAGCCGGCCAAGTGCGAGTCAGGCTCGCGCAACGAGGGTTCCGTACTACAGTCGTATTTTTTCGACATTTTGCACGATAATTCAAAAACAATTAATATATAAATAAAATATAAAAATCAGTTTTAGAATGCACAGGTATAATAATATTATGATATCTCACTTGGTACAGTAATCTTACTTTGAAAGTTGAAAATACTAATTATTTGTTCATGAACACATTTTCTTTTTGTGATGACAGACAATAAAGTGATCCTATAGGGGTTACTTTTTTTCGTTTTGAGGTACGGAACCATAAAAAAGAGATGATATTATGAGAATCACACTCATATACATAGGATAACATTAGTTATCATAACATAACATAGGTTTATCCTTCAATCACGTCGCAACGGTGCAACGGATTAACGTGATTTTTTGCATGGGTATAGATAAAGACCTGGAGAGTGACATAGGCTACTTTTTATCCCGGAAAATCTAAGAGTTCCCACGGGATTTTTACAACGCCTAGAACAGTAGCAACCAAAACAAAACCAAAGCGCGAGCGAAGCGAGCGCGAAATTTTTGGCATATTTACAAAAATATATAATTGATATATACAAGTGGCAGGGACTAGTGGGCCCCTATCGATCGTAGGCCCTGGGCACGTGCCCAGAGTGCCCAGTGGGAAAGAGGGCCCTGCGTGCGGGTGGCGAGGCACCCTCTCCCCTCATACCCCGATTGCCATCTTGACTTGTCGCCTACTATATCTATCTTGATGCTGCCATGGTGCTCCCTACGTAACTATGTAGTTCGAAACAAATTACACAGTAGGTATGTATAGATATTCATAACACTTGTAGCTGATAGATAATATTTTTATCTTTTTAGGGAATACTTATAAATAGATAATATTGGAGGAACCCAGGAATAATTATTAATGTTATCGAACTTGACCTTTTTGCACTTTTGAGAAACAAAAACTCAGGACAAATTCTAATGTTTACTAAACAGAGCAATTTGACATTTCCGCGGGGTATCCCGGGTTTTCTGAAATCGTAAACCGTAATCTAATAGATAGGATAAAATAAAAATAAGTTGACACTTTTTCGAAACTTGGTATTAAAAGATAACTAATGATTATAAGCTTATTTCGTGGTTTAATGACATATTTTGATGTAGATAACGGGTACATACCACGGTTAATTTGATGTTTTTATTTGTCGATATTTCAACCCAATTGGGTATTTTCCTACTTTTTAATTTGATAAATATTATTACTTTATTATAAACTAGGATAAAAATAATGACATACCTACGCTGAAAAAATATTAAAATCCAACAAAGATCAAAGTCAAAGTCAAATGATTTATTCAAAATAGGTAATACTTAAATAACTCTTTTTGATGGTCAGATGTTGGATTTCTAAGATATAGTGGTGATAATAAATTATAACGCAAACTTAAAACTAAAGCTACAAAGATTTACAAAGTTACAGGCATTTTAATTTTGGAGTGGGAGGGAGGGTCTTCTATCCCTTTCTCGCAAAACGAAAAATGCCATATCGCGTAAAATGCTATATCGCTATCTCTGTCTAATCAGAAATATTTAAATGCTTATAACTTTTTCGTTATATTTTGATCGATTTAATTAGTTTTTCAGTTTACGTCATTATTTTTATCTTAGTTTATAATAAAGTAATAAAAAAATTGGAGCCAAATACCCAATTGTACGGTTCGTGGTCCTGACGGGTCTGCAGTGCTATGAAAGATGAAGTTCGAGCGTCAAGGACATTAGCGAACTACCCTCTTTCTTGTTCTTGTCCACTTTGTTGTTGTTGTTCTCAGCTCGTGAAGTTCCAGCGAAAAGAACAACAACAACAAGGCCGTCTGAACGTCCGTCCGTCTGTCAGCGGGCTGTATCTAGTGAACCATAATGGTTTGGGAGTTGAAACAAAGAATATACAACAAATAATCAAAATTTCAAGATAGCCCAATGAAAATTAAAAAGTATTATTTCTTGTGTACCCTTCGCGTGCGAATCCAAACCGCACTTTAATTTTACCTGGTCAAAAGGCCGCTTTCCGATATGGAACATGATGTATAGCAGAGGCGCTTTGTTCAACGTGATCTCCGCGTCCTGTTGGTCTTGTATGCCCAGCTCCTTATAGATCGTCTCACAGTGTAACTGCACGTGGTCGTAGATTACCTGTCAATATAATATTACAATGCTGATTGACATTTTCCTTTGATGCAATATTGAGGCTATTGAAGTTATTTTTATTCGCCATATCCATTCTATTCTAATATTAAAAATGCGAAAATGTGTCTGTCTGCTAGCTTTTCACGGCCCAACCGTTTACCCGATTTTGATGTTTGGTATAGCTTACACCTCGGGGATGGACCGGAAAATCAAATCCATTAGACCGATTTACATAAAACATAGCACAGAGAGGTAGATTGCGTCTCGGAAATCGATACAGGCTACTTGTTATCCCGTAAAATCAAAAAGATTATTTAAACGACCGACATTTAAATAAAAAACGGAGTGAGCCTTCTGTGTCATAAGGTGAGATGACAGATTTAAGCGTAAGAATTTAGAAAACTTAAGAATCTGAAAAGGAAGTTACGGATACTTACTCTGAGACTGTCTCTTCCCGCGGATGTCATGAGGATCTGGCTGGTTAATGCCACGGCATCACTCGCCCGCTCGGCATCCGATGCTGGGACTTTTCCCTATAAATTTTTTTTTTGGAAAGCTACAGTCTTGAGAAATATCTCAAACAACATGACGATGATTCAACTCTTTTATCCAGCGTGAAACATACGACAGTTGAGCCATTACGAAGGTGCAAACTTCAACTGGGGCAAAAATCATTTTTATCGGACACAAGTTATCCTATGATCGTAATCATTTATGATACAGACCGCACGATCGTAATGGCTCAAAGTATGATTGCAGCAGTAAATAGTTTATGCCTACCCAGAAAACCGGGTGAAAAGAACTTATACAGCCTTGGGATTTAAAATCTTATTTAAATAGTCACTATCAGCAAAATCATCCTAACTCTTAGGCATGCTCGTTTTCTCCTGATGTTTTCCTATAAAGCTATATTATATTTAATTGCTTCTTTAATCGCTCATAACCTTTAACAAATCTAGGACTGTATTGTATACAAACCTCCTCAAAAAACTCGGCAAATTCTGGGAAGTCCTCCAAGCCGAAGTTATCAGAGACTGTATACATTTTCTTGGTCTGAGCGACTAGCGCCTCTATTTCCGACGTGTGTTTGTGGTCTTCGTCTATGGAACACAACGCTTCGGCTATCGCCAGAGCTATGGAGGATGGCGAACTTTGGCTGCCGTCGAACGAAGTTGAAGATGATGTTACTGTGATCCAAATGTAGAAATAAAAGATTAAACACTTCATAAAAACAAACGAACGTGTGCTGTATTTTTTGGCAATTTCTAAATGGAAATACCCGCCAATTTTATTCTATCAACTACTCCCATACTCTAGTGGCAAATTTCATCGGTGTTTCCACTAGTTTACATGGGGTTATTCAAGGGGCGGACCAACAAATTCCTGAAAGGCCAGCAACGCATTGGCGATTCCTCTGGTACTGCAAAAGTTGGGCGGTGACCCGCCCGCTCGTTTCCTCGCTATATTTTTTATTTAAAAAACTCTAACGCCCACTCTTTACTCGCACCGCGACAGACCGTGTTGATGCGTCGGGACCACAGATAAGGGAATAATATCTTTTGTCTATGGTCGGAACTAAGAATAGGAAAGGTATATTTCCTCTATCTTTCCTCCGGCAGAAACATTAGTGTGGGTGGAAGCAGACAAAAAGGCTGTCTGGTGTAATATGTACGAATTGACAGTTTAAACGTAGCATGTTCATATTAGCTGTAACATAAAAATGCAACTCCTCAATATATCAAAGTAGGTTGCCTGCACATCGGATTGAAAGAGAGGTGATGCAAAATTATGTAGGTTAGGTAGTTAGGCAATAAGATTTAAACAATAGTATGTAAGATTTATTTATTGTTATTGTTAGTCCATAAGCGAGAGTAGATCATAAGTCGGCTCTCAATAAACATCTTTCACCGTTGCCGCATTTAATTATTACCATACGGCCACAACATATCTCATGGCGACCCTTGCCAGTCGGTGCATGCCTAATCTAAGTGCGTGCACCGGCTGGGCACCGATCAAGAAGAAGACTACACAATTTTCTAAAGAATATCAAGATTCAAGACTCAACTAAAACAAAAAGAAGAAAATAATTCCACGTCCTGTATGAAACACTAACATCAAGAAATAAGTTCAAAAATGAATCGCTTATGAACAGAAGACAATCTCAAGCTTCATTGATCGGCCCAGCATCATCGTGCGTCCAGGGTTATCCCGGCCACAACTAGGAGGTGTCCAGGGTATTCCCGGCCCAGTTCGAGGAGTCCAGGGTTTTCCCGGCCCATTAAGATGCAGTAAAGAAGAGGCAGACTCCAGACCTCCGGACCTGATGACCAAAACCAGTCCTGACGACGACGGCGACTACACGGCGGTCACGAAATTGATTGATAAAATGCGTCGCTAATAGTTAAAGTAAGTGCAATTTATCTCTCGTAAAGGTACGGACAGACGTGCTCAAAAAAAGCGTGCTTTTATGCTAGCTTAATGTTAGCATGCTCATGCAACTGTTCACATTTGCCAGCAATAAGCATGCTTAAATAAACTGTAGAGTTATATGTTGTATGTTGTACTGAGTACATGCTAATAAGCAAACCCTGTTCAGACGCGCTCGGAGCACGCCCCCTTCTACCCGCGCCTCAGGTAGCATGCTCGAAAATCAAACGTCGGTTGATTTTTGAGCATGCTCGAAATAAGCATGCTCATTACATGACACACGTGCTACTAATGAGCACTTGCTCAATAAAAGCATGCTTTCGTGCTAGTAATGAGCACGTCTGTCCGTACCTTAATGGGCAAATAGTTAGAATGTGTAGGTATTGTAATTTTTTTTTTGGGTAGATAATTTAATTTTGTACGTATAGGCTAGGACGTACGTATTGGTAATTTTTTTATATAATAAATAACACTTGCTCCACTACCTACTAATAAGTTCCATTCGTGATTTATTTGTAAGATTTTATATAGTGTGTAGGATAGTTTAAACTAATAATAGATAATAATTAATAAATGAATAAGTAGGTAGGTACTTACTTCTTTCGTAAATATTCGGTGTTAAAATCGAAATATAATAATTCAGAGAATTATAACGGTGTCATCGCGTGGTCAACGACACACGCGTACCCGAACATTTTGTATTGTTATACGAGACAATGGTTTTGCTCGAGATGCAATTTGCAAATACAAGGAAATGAATATGAAATAAGGAGAATTTTTTCCCCTACAGACGTTTTTCGTCTAGTTTCGTGCAAGTTTTGACGATATAAGACTATACCCGGCTTTGACAAATTAGGACTCTGCAAACCAAAGGCTTGATCACCCTTCGGCTGTAGAATTGCTAGGTATAAAATATACAAATATTTATTTTGGATTGAGACATACTGACGTAGGAAGATGATTGTTATTTATTTATTTGGACGCGATGTTTTGCGCATATTTAGTACCTCCTCATTCAACTATATTTGTCTAGACTCTTGATCATTATCTACCGCGCTGGTGTTAGTGAAAGACCTAGAATTTTTTATGAAAAGTTGAATGCTATTGAAATACTTATTGAAAGAAATAAGTTTGATGAAGACTATAAGTCTTATGAAAAATGCTTGCAAGCATGTTATGTTAAATATTAATTAGGAGAGTACGCGCCGCGTTTGTTGATTTGTTTATTTATTTGTATTATGTGAAGAAGTAACTTGAAAGGAAGATGAAGACTAGGAGAGATTTATTTTGACTGTCCAGGAAATATGAATACCTGAGATGTTTACTTAATAATAGGTATTATTATGGGTTATAGAATAGAAACCTTATATTTACCGTCTTACGACGATGCTATACGACAGCTGTATACTTATGATGACGACGATTTGATAGGTCAAAGAATCTTTTGAAGTCGATTTGTGAAATCGATACCTCAACTTATACATATCTAATACCTATGATGCTATTTTGAGATTATTTTATTATGATGAGATTTTTCGAAACTTTTGTAAAAGTTAAATCCTTGACTGTGCACTTAATAGATTACGATTTTTATATTTATATAAGTAAGGTTAAAAGTATGCCCATACGAAGTAAGAGATAAGATAAATTGCACTTTAAGCACAGGAAGTAACTAAAAAAAATGTTTCCTTACATAATTTAATTTTATTTAGCATTAGATTTTATTTTTGTGATTGTCATCATCTTTTCTTCTGATTCGATGTAGCGTCTAACATTTTTTTTTCTTTTAAGGGGAGGGGTAACCGCATACATTTTCAGGGGAGTTGTAATATGTACGAATTGACAGTTTAAACGTAGCATGTTCATATTAGCTGTAACATAAAAATGCAACTCCTCAATATATCAAAGTAGGTTGCCTGCACATCGGATTGAAAGAGAGGTGATGCAAAATTATGTAGGTTAGGTAGTTAGGCAATAAGATTTAAACAATAGTATGTAAGATTTATTTATTGTTATTGTTAGTCCATAAGCGAGAGTAGATCATAAGTCGGCTCTCAATAAACATCTTTCACCGTTGCCGCATTTAATTATTACCATACGGCCACAACATATCTCACTGGGCTGTCTGGGACATTTGACGATCTCTCTGTCATTTGGTCTTAATAGGCCGCGAATATCAGATAGTTATTTTTTATACTGCTGTCTTTGCGGGCAACTCGGAAAAATGTTAGGTTGTAATTATCCGCAAGAGTACGATTTTATGGCCCATTTAGTTACAGTACCTACGCGGTAGGAAATATTGTACATCGACCTTTAGAAAGAGGTATAGTTTTCGTAGAGCGTTATCTCTGTCGTTGAGACCGACAAAACGTCACATATATGAGTGACAGAGACAACGCTCTACGAAGCCGAAATCTCTTTCTAAAGGTCGATGTACAATATTTCCTGCCGGCTACCCAAGTTTTACTTACTAGTGCGATTATGCGATGAAATCCTAACGTGCTTTGCTCTCGGCTTGTGTTTAGCGTTCATATCATGGGCTTCACCATTTGCCACTGGGAAATAATATATACATTAGGTACAGAATATAAACAGAATCAATGCCTGTCAGTCTATGAGAGTGACGGAATAGAGTGTTTTCGCGCGCGCCGCACAACCTATCAACGCACAGATCAAACTACCGTACAGATCTGGCTGGAATTTGGTATGCAGATAGCTGTTATGACGTAAGCATCCGCTAAGAAAGGATTTTTGAAAATCCAACCCCTAAGGGGGTGAAATAGGGGTTTGAAATTTGTGTAGTCCACGCGGACGAAGTCGCGGGCATGAGCTTGTTTAAATATAAAAAAAGGAAAAGGTGACTGACGGATCTATCAACGCACACCTCAAACTACTCGACGGATTGGGCTGAAATTTGCTATGCAGATAGATATTATGACGTAGGCATCCGCTAAGGGATATTTGAAAATGCATACCCTAAGGGGGTAAAATAGGCGTTTGCAATTCGTGTAGTCCACGCGGACGAAGTCGCGGGCATAAGCTTGTTTAAATATACGCGATGGTGATCAGCATCTGCAGCAGGAGGGAGCCACCGACCGGAGCGACATTGGACGGCAGAGCGCCCTCTAGTGTAAACGTTGTATTGATAAAACATCGCGAGATATGCAGGTAATGCATTATAGTCTGTGAAAGCCATTAACAATAAAAATACCCGCTTTTTCCTTAGCCGCCTCCCTCTGTGCCCATATCTGTAGCTGCTCGTACGCGATGGTGATCAGCATCTGCAGCAGGAGGGAGCCGCCCACCGGAGCCACATTGGACGGCAGAGCGCCCTCCAGTGTGGACGTCGCATTGATGAAACACCGCGGGATGCAGTCCAGCGTGCGGGATATGCAGGTGAGGCACAGGGACATAGTCTACAGACAATAAACTAAAAATTTTAAATTTGATCTGATAGGTTTTTATGTCCGCTTCCTATTCGAGAGGTCGGGAGTTCGACCCCGGGCACGCACCGCAATAACTTTTCGGGGTTATGTATTTTTTAAGAATTTAAATGTCACTTGCTTTAACAGTGAAGGAAAACATCGTGAGGAAACCTGCATGCCTGAGATTTCTCCTTAATGTTCTCAAAGGTGTGTAAAGTCTAACAATCTATACTTGACCAGCGTTGAAGACTATGGCTAAACCCTTCTCATACTGAGAGGAGACCCGTGCTCTGTAGTGAGCCGGCTATAGGTTGGTCACGATGATGAGGTTTTTGGTTCGGCTCCACTATCGGGATTCGGCAAATGATTCGAGAGTTTTACAATAGTTCGGCATTCGGCAAATCAACTGGTCACACTGTTCAAAATCCAACAGATACAGTGTTGTTATCAAGAAAACTCTGCACAGAACATCGACTCGACCGATGTGCGTTGCTCCTAAATCGATACTGCTTCTCGTAATCGAATCGATTGATTAAAGACGCGAACTCCAACACTCTAGTTGAATAGTTGATGTTACCTGATACATAGAAGCTCCGGTCAGTACAGCGTTAACAAGGACGGATGGTATGAACTGTAGCAACGTTCCCGCTACTGCCAGTAGGCCGGCTAGCCACGGCGGACGACGGTCACACCACACCTGCAAGCATAGGTATAGTCCGCGACACGTAACGTGCCGCACACCCGCGCTAACCCGGTGCGGGCGAGCGTGGGTGACGTGCGGGGTTTGAACCGCCGACCTTTCAGTTTTCAGTCCACACCCGAGGACCTATTGAGGGTATTGAGATTTACGCGTGATTGATGCGGTTTTATTCATTTTTGCTTGCCGCGACGTTCGAACAGTGTTCGCGATATGAGAAAAGTACTGTAGGCTTGATCAAGTTGCTTGATGGGCGCATCAAGCTCGCATCATGCAGCTTGATCAAGCAAAACGAATAAGAATTTTTGAGGTCTGTCCAGTTTTGAAGATGAAAACAGCGGAATACGAAACGTATTTCGGTCAAAGTTTTTGTAGGTAAAATCAGCCTGAGCAGCGAGCGCAGCGTGACGGCAATAGTTTCTTCAAATACCCATTTTTCAAATACCTTGTGAATAGAGTCCCCTCCTAATTTTACCTACAAAACACACCTGTCGTTTATCCAAGCAAGCGGCCCAGTCTCGCCCAGATACTTCTAAGGCGTAACATAGGGTCGACTTCAAGTCCTCTTTGCTGCCTATTGTCGCCAATATGTACGTCAAAGCTCCAACCGCGCGAGCGTACTCTTCACCCGCTGAAAATTAATTCGGATTTTTTTTAAAGAAACCATACCTAAAAGTTTGTCCGCAGGAGTATAGGTACGACAATAGTGTAACGGGTGGGATTTGAACCGCTAATCTTTTGAATTTCAGTCCTCTCCTTTGACCGTTCAGCTATTGAGAACCATACTATGGGTGCCGGGGGATTTTTAAAAACCTAAGTCCACGCGGACGAAGTCACGTGCATCAGCTAGTAAACTATATTTGCCGCGCAGCTCAAGTGGGTTGTCAACTTTAATCTAGGTTCCAAACAATAAAATTTGCGGGTTCCAACTTCTTAAATGTCATACTAATATTAGCCGCTTCATAGAATACGATTTTTGTTTGAAATAGCTCATCTATAATGTACTTTACTAATAACTTACCATTGGAGTCCCCCTTAAACCTGCAAAACCCATCAGCCGTGCACAGAAACCCATCGCATTTCTGCCGGCACCCCTCCACGTTGTACCACAGCCCGTCTGCCGGCCAGCGCGAGTTATCCGCAGACATGTTGCGAATGGCATTCATCAGAAGCATCCGCAACAAGTGGCAGTTGCGCATCATTAGAACCTACAGTTGGAAAAAATGCTACTTACAAAATCGGACAAGTGTGAGTCGGACTCGCACACAAAGGGTTCCGTACCATCGTACAAGACTTTGTTTTTAAATTTTCATGGCGGCCATTTTGAAACTTTTATTATTTGATGTTATAGTGGCAATAGAAATAGATACACATTCTGTAAAAATTTGAGCATATTATCACACAGCAATAGATCTGTACGAGAGCGCTGTGCAGGCTCGACCAAATATACTCCACCATACCGTACTTAATATACCTAGTTCAGATTGCAGAAAACTCCGTTAGTGCGAGTACTGCCGGTAGTAAATTTGTTCGGGACTGAGTCATGAAATGTTATCGATTGAATAGCGCCATCCAGTTGTAATTGTGGCAACCGCCACAGATCAATGAGATTTAGCCCGGGATCGAACCCCCGACCTCCGATTAGGAGGCGAACGTCTTAACCACTACGCTATCACAGCTGTCCAAACAGTTAGATAGTAATGTGATAAAAATTACCTTGACAATCAAAGACCAAGATGGCTGCGGTTGAGCAAGCAAAACCATCAATTCCAAACCTAAAGCGGTCTTTGTCGACAGCTCCTGAGTTGTCTTCGCAGTTATATCTCCAGAATTATCGAAGAGGTTCGGATTGATAAACGTGAACCACGGGTATGGAGTATCTTTTGAGAATTTTGTTTCTTCTTGCTCTGTGAACGCCTGCAAAAAATCCATACTAATAAATCCATATCATAAATGCGAAAGTGTATCTCTCTGTCTGTCTCTCTGTCTGCTAGCTTTTCACTGCCCAACGGATTAACCGATTTTGATGAAATTTGGTACAGGGTTAGCTTACACCCCGGGGAAGGACATAGGCTACTGTTTATCCCAGAAAATCAAAGAGTACCCACGGGATGTTTTAAAAACCGAAATCCACGCGGACGAAGTCGCGGGCATCATCTAGGAAAATCCAATATTCTTCCGATCCATGACCCTGCATGCGTCCACAGCTGGACATACGATGGAACGGAAATCCAACACGACCGGAGAGAGATCAAGCGCAGGACCGACAGCTTTACGTGCTCTCTGAGACACGGGGGTGAAACACCGCCAACATTCTAACTCCGGGGAGTAGGAGTTAAGAACTTCTTAACAGAAAAATCCAATAAGTACCTAACAAATTTTTTGGTCGAACCCGGGAATCGAACCCAGGACCTCGTCATCTGAAGTCGAACATGCTAACCACTAGACCAACGAAGCAGCTACATACCTGATGTAAGAAGTGTAAAGCTGCCCCTCTATAGACCATACACTTAAACAGTTCGTTGCACTTGGCATGTACGTCCCTCACATCCCTGCATTGCTGGGCCTCCTCTAGCCCGGCTAGATCCGAGCCGCTGCTGCATATAGCCGGCAACAGCTGGCCCACACACAGCAGGATGTTGAGGATGTCGTTTATGAGGAGACGTGTTGTTAAGTCTGAAGTGATTGTCTAAAAACAATAATTGATTAATTACTGACCGTAGGCCTCTGAGTCCACTTGGGTGAATTTCAGTCCGCCCGTCCTTCCCCCTTTCAGAACCTCATAACATTTGACTGAATGCATATAATATAACTAGCTTATGCTCGCGATTTCGTCCGCGTGGACTGCACAAACTTCGAACCCCTATATTATCCCGTTGGGGGTTGAATTTTCAAAGATGCTTTCTTAGCGAATGAATACGTCATAATTTAAAGTAAAAATTAGTAATCATGTGAAGTTTCGAGGGGCCAATATAAGTAAAAATTACATTTTTATAGAAAAAGTTTGTTTTTCTATACTTAGCTATATAGGGAAATAATATCTTACCTGGCAATACCTAACAGTCAAGATAGTTAGCGTTTCATTCAACATTCCAGCAAAGATTCTTTGTGCCATCCGTGGCGGCACTGTGTCCCATAAATCTTTCTTACTACCTGAAAATCAGTACCCATAATAATTATATAAAAGGAAAAGGTGACTGACTGACTGATCTATCAACGCACAGCTCAAACTACTGGACGGATCGGGCTGGGCATGCAGATAGCTATTATGACGTAGACATCCGCTAAGAAAGGATTTTTAAAAATTCAACCCCTAAGGGGGTGAAATAGGGGTTTGAAATTTGTGTAGTTCATGCGGATCGGACAACGGAAGCTTAGTAGGGTCACGTAGGCACCCTTTGGTTACGGAACGTTAAAAATGGCTGTGTAAAAGTCTTACCGTTCATATAAAGCCACCATCCCTGCACAGACGGCGTGCCAGCCTCGTGCGCCGTGTTGGATTGGTCGTCGATGGGCCGCCCGCCCGAGTCCTGCAGGATGTACAGAGAGAGTACTCGATTGTGGAGGTCTAGTACTCTCTCTCCTACTGCTTCGGACATCGTTGCGTAGCGTTTGTAACATCCCTGAGAAGAAATAGATTTCAACTATCATTACCTATTTCTAAATTATAGGGGTTTGAGTATTTTAGACTTTGACTGGAGTCTGTCCTGCCTACTGTCCACCATTTTCTTGATAACGAGTCTTATTTAGTAAAAAATCAAGTTAAATTCGCGGCGCCATCTATCGAATGTGAGATCAAACATTGTGTACGGGCTGTATATCTAGCGTTGAACTATCAAACTACTTTATATAGTCTTCAAATCTCTCATCTTTGACAATGTAGTTTGCAGTCCAGTAGCTAGATGGCAGTGTTAAATAAGGTTTCCTCGCGATGTTTTCCTTATGTAATGCACATAACTCAACATGGGTGCTAGGAATCGAGCCCCAGACCTCCCAAATAGAAGACCGAGACACGCCGAGCAGTCGCGACCGCTCAGCGTGGTAGTATTTTCAAAAATCCTTTCTTAGCGGATGCCTACGTCATAATAGCTATCTGCATGCCAAATTTCAGCCAGATCCGTCCAGTAGTTTGAGCTGTGCGTTCATAGATAAATCAGTCAGTCAGATTTTCTTTTTATATCTATATAGATGTACCTGTATTATAGCATGTCGTTCAGCGTTGCCAGCATCCTCAACATGTTGCACGTAGCAATACAAGCTGTTCTTCAACAACGCAGCGGCCCCTAACGTTGCGGTCAGCACGGGCAGATCCGCGTGGTCGAGCGCCTCTTGCGCTAGGACGTGAAGGTGTTCTGGAATTTTAATTATAGAGGCGTAATATTCTATTAGAGAACCTGTTTCATGACAATCTAAAAAGAAAAAGGTAAAAAAAATGCCGTGTTAAGCTATACAAAGTCTCAGATAACCATGTCAGAGGATTGCTAGCGAAACATACATTTAAAAAAAAAAAATTTGAGGTGGTAGGTTTTTTTTTTAATGTATAGACTAGCGCTTGGCTGCAATCAGACCTGGTGGCAAGCGATGATGCAGCCTAAGTATTATGCTGTCAGTAGAAATTGGATGTCTTTTTGTATTTAAGAGCCACTTAAATAATGTAAGACTGGGCCACACGATGCGTTTGTCCCAATATGGCTAACCCCTGGCTATTATAAATGCGAAAGTGTGTTTGTTTGTTGGTTTGTCCTTCAATCACGTCTTAACGGAGCAATGGATCGACGAGATTTTTTGCATGGGTACCTATAGTTTAAGACCTGGAGAGTGACATAGGCTATTACTTTTTGTCTAGCTGAAACCCGCGACTTCGTACGCGTGGATTAGGTTTTTAAAAATTCCATGGGAATTCTGATTTTCCGGGATAAAAAGTAGCCTTTGTCACTCTCCAGGATCCGTTGCTCTGTTGCGACGTGATTGAAGGAACAAACCAATAACCCAACCGAACAAACACACTTTCGCATTTATAATATGGATAGTGATATCGTTTCAAACTGTTTTGACTGTACACAGGTACTAAACTTAATACTTATTTACCTAGCAAAGAGTCACTGGATTTGGTTGCCAGTTGTGCAAATTTATCAGGATCGGAGGTTTTCGCTACACCATCTACTTTGTCTTCTCCAATGTTCACGAACATTCCAGAACCTTGTCTGAAAATTGAAAAAAACTCGTTTTTTTTAGGTAGGTCTTATAGCACAAGTAAAGGAATAAATTCGAAAATCGTGAATTTGTGGTTACATCACAAAAACAAATAAAATGTATTTTCAACTTTCGTAGCAAGATTACTATACCAAGTGGGGTATCATATTATGGAAGGGCTTTACCTGTACATTCTAAAACAATTTTTTATTTATTTTTATGCATAATAGTTTTTGATTTATCGTGCAAAATGACGAAAAATTGCGACTGTAGTACGGAACCCTCGATGCGCGAGCCTGACTCGCACTTGGCCGGTTTTTTAAACTTAACTTAGTTAAGTCCAAAATAGATTGCGGAATTTGGGTATGGGACCCACAAACGCCTTTTGGACTTTCCTGAGGCGGAGGTTAGGTGGTTTTAAGTTATAAATTGCATGTATTGCCCTTTTTTGTTATACAAAAATTCTCCCAATATCTGCCGCTTTGATTTATTTGATGCTTACTGAAAAGCAATTGAGAACTCCTCTTCTAGCCACAGCACTATTTTGACAGCTGCAAATGACGCACTCCTCGGAAAATCCAACCTGCCGCCAACAACTCCACAGCAAACATTTTCCGATAGCACTGTTTGGTTTGTCTGAAATTTTTACACTCATAACTTATTGTAGAACACAGAGGCGCTCTACAATCTCTCTAATGTGCTTCTAGTGGTGGCAGTGCTCTGTAGTATGACATGCTTCATAGGGCCTTGTGTTAAAAAAAATCTATTACAGCAGTTGATGCCATGATGCGTCGCCGTTGCCAATCGTTAAACATGATATCTTGGAGAGTTGCTGCTGTCACACGATATTTGAGAGTGAGCTGTAAATGCTTTATGGACTAACTAGCGTATCCCCACATGCACTACACAAATTTCAAACCCCTATTTTACCTCCTTATGGGTTGAATTTTCAAAAATCCTATGTATTTAGTTGGGCAATCAATCAATGGACTGATGCATATAGTATTTTGGACACAGAACATCTCATTTCACATATAAAATTGCATAAAACCGTGGATTTATCCTCCAAGCAGAAAACATAATAAAATGACAACCAAGTTACTGACCTGATAATATTCCAAATCCCTCTGCAATAGAATAGGGATCCTATCCATAATATTCCCATCTTCTATAACCTCCATTTTGTATTTATTATTTAAAAAACAAATAAAACAACAAAATAAATTAAATGCCTACTTATATTACAATAAATTATACAATATATAGAACCAAAAATTAAACTAAAGCGTGTGTACACGTTTTGAAATTTACGTTCGTAGCGATTTTTGAAATTTCTTGTTGCAAAAGTTGATGTAGTGTTACTCCGTCATGTTTATAAATCCAATATCCACCCTCTTTTAAGACAAGGTCGTAGCGTTTAGGACCTGCTGTCGGTGAGCTTAACCAGATCTGCTTGTTAGGGGTTTGTCTGTTAATTACATAGGTGCCATAGTTAGGTCCTAAGGCTATTGTTAAAACTCCATCCTGTAATGAAATAAAATATAAAAATAACTGGTACTGATTCTGAGCACAACCAAATTTTAGAGTATTTGCATACTCTTCTTACTAATGTAATATGAAAAGGACAGACGCAGTTTGACAGTTTTAAATTTAATTTTTAGATGGTAAAATCTGTGATTTTAGCGCACAGTCGCGAGCCTACTGTTTAAATTTGTAGGGTGCACTAAAATTTAGTCTTTAAATGTAAAGTTCATGTTCTGTCCCTTATTAGCATTGTTAAAAAGAAAAGGATGCAGATACTCTAAATTTAGTTTAGAGAAAGACAACGAAATCGGTGCCATTGCATAGCAACAGGCTTAATTCAGAACAAATTCGATCATTCATCCATTCACAGGCTTGGGTTGACATGCTTAACAATAATAGTCAACTAATATGCACTAGGTATCACAACTAAGCCAGATGGCTCTTAGAAGTTATAAGGAATATTTTCAGGAAAAATTAATTGCATAACTATATAATATATGGAGACTTGTATGAAGCGAGTGACGGAGACTCTTCTTCACTTACCGACACGACCTTCAGCTAGGAAGAATACGACCAAGAAAAGAAAAGTATGGTAACTTACACTGAACGTAACATCAGCTCCTTTCAAGTTAGGCGACTGATCTATTAGTTCCTCGAAATATTCACACAGAGATTCCAATGTTTCGTTGCACACTTTATCAAATATCACAGGATCTACGTCGGAAAGTTGAATGTTTTGGGAACAATACATGCGTTTTGTTAACTTTTCTATTTTACTAAACTTTAAGTTTCCGTCCCAATGTCGGCATATTGTTGGCGCAATAATTATTTGCCTTCGTGCCAGCCAACGGCTGGTACGTAAGAAATTTCTCAGCATATTGATAAAACATAAAATTTCCGCTGGTTTAGGTTGTTTTCGCAATTTTGTTTTGATTTGATTGTCAAAGTCAAACTCAAACAAGTTGTCAAAGTCAACACGTAACTATTGACAATGACATCACAGACGCTTAATCTAAAAATAGGTGCTTCCACTGTCCGGCTCAATACCGGTACCGGCATACGTTCCGGCACGGCAATAATATAACTTTGGTCGCCGCTTTTGCGGGTGGCCGCTCACGTTTCAAAGACGCTCTGAAGAAGCAGAGAAGATATGACTGGTCTGCTAAATAAGTCATCTCCGCTCATCTCCACGTGTAAGACGTATTACTTTACTCTATGATCTCCAATTACAGTGCGACAAGGCTCTCTTGGCACTTGAATGACATTGACAGGGGGGCGCTGTCGGAGAACAAAGGCTTAGAATTCAGCTTAGAATATTCAAACAAGAACAAAGGGGACACTTAACGGCAACGTTAGTTCCGATTTTCGCCACACGCCAAGATAGCCTTGTCGGACTGTAATGAATAGGTTGGTAGGTAGGTATAAACCGCGACAGGTCGCGACTCGCGAGCAATCGGGGTATGAGGTGGGGGGACGCCCTGCACACCTGCACGTTACCTGCGCTCGCCTGCACTGGGTTAGCGCGGGGGCTGTGCGGGTGTGCGGGTGTGCGGGGCGTTCCATCCCCGATCGCCATAGACTCAACGTGACGTAGGGACTCGGAATTGCCATCTTGACCTGTCGCGTACCTACGACTAATAAAATAGAAATTAGAGTTATAATTATAGGTAGGTAGGCGTCTCCTACTTTTATTCATCATCAATATTAATATTTTCGTTTTGTTTTGTTTTAGATTCTTCCGTTTCTTTTTCCGGCAGCATGTAGGCATTTTGCGGCGGCAACATCCAAGGTTTTGCTTGATATTCTGGAGAAATTATTGCTATTGATGGTTCAGGCTCCCGAGGTATCGGCAGCAAGGAGTTATATTGGTTCCAATGCGGACGTATGAAAAATACGTGACGGCCTTCATTCGCTTGCAACGGTCTGAAATTACCCAAGTTCGGTTCGTCCCAGGGATCCCAGAGTTTTCGGAATTCTTTCATCTTATAAAAACAAATCACCTATTATAGGTAGGTACAGTGTAGTACGCGGCAGAAAGTAATATACATCGGCCTTTATAATGACACTAGCTTATGCTCGCGACTTCGTCCGCGTGGACTACAAAATTTCAAAACCCTATTTCACCCCCTTAGGAGTTGAATTTTCAAAAATCCTTTCTTAGCGGATGCCTACGTCATAATAGCTATCTGCATGCCAAATTTCAGCCCGATCCGTCCAGTAGTTTGAGCTGTACGTTGATAGATCAGTCAGTCAGTCAGTCAGTCATTCAGTCAGTCAGTCAGTCAGTCAGTCACCTTTTCCTTATATATATATAGATTTCGGCTTCGTAGAGCGTTGTGTCTGTCACTCATATATCTACCTATATTATGACGTTTTGTCGGTCTCAACGACAGAGGACAATGCTCTACAAATCTGCTATCTCCTTCGATGTACATTACTTTCTGCCGCGTACTGTATTGATATCCAATGCAGTTCTTAAAGTTACAAGTTACCTATCTATTACATCTATGAACTAGTTCTCAGTATTCAAGAAGCATTCAAGGAACTTGTAAGTTCAATACAAGGCGTTAATAAGGTACCTGTTCAAAGGAAGCAAACAAAGTTATCCGTGGAACGAGCCATCGAACTGTGTAGCTCTCTCCTTTCACGGTAGTCAAACTTCCCCAATACAAGAAGTAGTCTTCATAGAACATAGGGAATAGCCGTGACATTGGATACGGTCCGATGCGTGTGTTCGTTTGGGCCTCTTGTATGCGTGGGAATCCTTCTATCACCCATTGCAGACGCTTGTCTGGGTTTACACTGTACTGAAAGGGAACATGGAGGAAGTGAGGGCCTTGTGACAGCGCATCACTTATAGTGAAAAATAATGCAGACCCAGATCGGTAACTGGATGGGTGACCGACTTTAGAAGTCCGAATTTGACATTTTCTTTTCCTCCGTGCCTCGATAGACGGATTTAAACGACGTTCTACCGTCTATTCCAATCCAAACAATTATTGGTATGGAACTGGTACTGATTCTGAGCACAGCCTAATTTTAGAGTATTCGCATCTTCTTCTTACTGATGTAATAATTATATGTAAGTAGGTACCTAAAAGATAGATACCTACCTACAGTTTCACATTTTTAAATTTAATTTAGAGCTGTCAAACTTTGTGACTTTGGTTGCCAGTCGGGAACCTTGTTTAAATTTGGAGCGTGCACTAAAATTCAGTCGTTAAATGTAAAATTCATGTTCCGTCCTTTTTAGCAATATTAAAAACAAAAAAATGCAGATAGGCAAGAAAGACAACAGAATCGGCGCCATTGTACGAGTTTACTTAAGGTTTTTGTAATAAGACCACTAACGGTACTTGTCCACTGAATCGGAACGGAGATATTGTGTTCTACTTCTCAATCACTTCAACAGACTAACAAGTGACCGACCAATTATTAGTAGGAACCTAATAGGGGGAACTCTCACAGAAACTTCCGCATCGCCATTTAATATAATTACATATTCTCTTCAATTTGACTCATATTGAAATGAACAAGGAAATCAGCGTTCAGATAATAACATCCCGAGCAAAAAAAACACCATTAGGTACATATTTTTTATTGAACAGAAAATAATTAATTCATCGTATGTAAAATATAAGCGCGATGAGTGATCGAAGCGAGGCATACCCTAGGTATTTTTTTTTTTTTAAAAACTCAAACAATAATATCACATAATATTCAGGGGCAGGCCAATCCATACTGGCTCTTATTTAGGTACAGAGGCGTCTCTAGCCCTTGTGGCGCCCGTGTGCAACCAGTACCCTGGCGCCCTCTAGTCTAGTAGGAGCAGGGTCAAAATGAAATACTAACAGTTATATTTTCAAACGGAAATTCGGATGCAAATGGTGCAATTTTAAATGATGACGGCTTCGGCCATAACACGAGCGCAGGGTCTTTGAGAGCGCCGGCATCGACGTATCTTTGGAGGTGTCGCATTAGAGGGCGCTCGGCGCTCCCTTAGACCCGGCGCCCGTGTGCGCCGCACACCCTGCACCATAGGTAAAGACGCCTCTGTTTAGGTACGAAACACAATACATAGGTAATTATTATTACAGCCTGATTTAGGTTTTGACTCTCATGATTTGAAAGCCGAGGTTAGGATCTCATGCGCCTGGGTTAATTCGTCAATGTAAGTAATACCTTGATAATATAACAGATCACCACCACACCGTCAGGGTGATGCAGCGCCTCTTCTTGTGTCATGTATTCAGATTTAAAGAAAATTGCCTGGAACAGATGATTTTTGTACCTACTTAAATGACTATTGAATACGATACGGTGTATAACGAGAGTGAACTATTTTTTTTTATTTTTATTGAATGGTTTACTAGCGATTTTAACATAAAACTTACTAACTATAATATATACATAGGTTTTTCTATCATGCACAACTATGTTAAATCTTTTAAAAGTAAACACTGCACTATCGACGCATTTTAAACTGAGTCGTCGAGTTATCTGCGCTAGTGCGAGCGAAACAGACAGATAACTCGACGACTCGGTGTAAAATGCGTCGACTATCTTTCCAGAGAACTTCTTTACCTCTCTCAAGATCTCTCTTAGTTGAAACGAAACTATACCGTCGCCAGTTTTCAGTCGCGTCAGCTGGGTCTGTCCAACAGACAGATCCAATCCAGAAATATGTACCTTACATCAAAACACGTATCTTACTTGCATTTCACCGGGATACCGGCGTTGATCAACAGTATGCTCGCTTCCCTCCATCATGTTAGCTCCCCAGTGGAAGTGAGCCTGTGAGAAAACGTGTTTCTCCAAAAACGGCCCCCCTTCTAGATACGGTCTCTCGGTTCTCCATTTTGCACCAAACAATACTATAATGACCAAAATATAAGATGATGCAGTCTAAGCAGGCTAAGTTGGAAAGAGTATGGCAGTTTTATTAGGGTTCCGTACCTCAAAAGTAATAACGGAACCCTTATAGGATCACTTTGTTGTCTGTCTGTCTATCAAGAAACCCATAGGGTTTTTTTATTTTTTTTTATTCAGATACAAGTTAGCCCTTGACTGCAATCTCACCTGCACCTCGATTGCGGAAAACTTGCATCAATCATTATTACAATCTCAATTGTTCTGATTGGCTGAATTTGTGTGATTCTTGTTGCAACAATGCATTGTAGCCAATAGTGAGCGAGCGTCAACCAATCAGAGGTGATTGCGATCGTGACATTGTAGCTGTCATTCTCCCGCAATCGAGGTGCCGATGGTAAGTGATGATGCAGTCTAAGATGATAGCGGGCTAACCTAGAAGGGATATGGCAGTTTTTATTAAACCCGTACCCCTTTGGTTCCTACACGGCATCGTACTGGAACGCTAAATCGCTTGGCGGCACGGCTTTGCCGGTAGGGTGGTAACTAGCCACGGCCGAAGCCTCCCACCAGACCAGACCAGAAATTTAGAAATTATAAAATTCCAAACCCCTGCCAGGAATTGAACCCGGGACCTCACACTAATAAGACCACAGCGCTCACGACTGCGCCAGGGAGGTCGTCAAGGGTACTTCCTTTTGACCTAGAATCATGAAAGGAAGGTAGACGTGCGGGTGTGCGGGGCGTTCCCCCGCCTCATACCCCGATTGCCATCTCAACCTGTGGCAGACTATACCTAATAGTAGGTAATGGTGGTGAAAATTACGAGTAATAAGTAGGTATATTCCCGTAGTATTTAGGTTAATTTACTTTCCGACTCATTTTATAAATCAGTTTGTTCTTTAGGGATTTTAATATACAGAGGGGCCTAGGCAGATATAATATACAGCGCAAAGTCAACCAAAAGTTTAGATTAAAGCTTGACGTAGCAATTTATTTTATTATACGAGATAATATTTTAACCTACTGAGTTACCTTACTTCCAAGTAAGTACCTAGGTACATAGCACATATCTACTAATAATAATTAATTAAAAAAAGAAATAAAGTAATGTAACCACAACACCCCTTTTTAGGGTTCCGCAGGTACTCGTAGGATGCCAACGGGACCCTATTACTAAGCCTCCGCTGTCCGTCCGTCCGTCAGCACTGCGTCCGACTCGCACTTAAGCGATTTTTATGACATAATTCAACTAAAAATTCCAGAAAAACTAAATTGCGTTAAATGTTTACAGTTTACACCATTATTATCTAAATAATATATAAAACGAAAAGGTGACTGACTGACTGATCTATCAAAGCACAGCTGAAACTATCGGACAGATGAGACATGCATCGGTTGGATGGTTTCAAAGTCTATAACGGACACACAATTTTTTTTGTGTTTTATATACTAAGAAGTTACTTGTGTTTTATATACATACTAAGAAGACATATATTAAGAAGATTATAATATGGCGAGTCCTTTCTCTTTTACCTATCACTATAACGGTGGTTACGCACTCATCCGATCCGAGTTCGTGAAAATAAGTTCCTTTTTGTTTTGTATGGCAGCTTATGACATATTATGTCGTAGACAATCGCTGGTATTCTCACGACTGACGGATAGAACTCGGATGACGGAAGTGCAGTGCGTAATCGCTGTAAGGCACTATCTCTACGGGCGAGGGAACCGCAACGAGTCCGACCAACTATCATCGGCGATAGTATCGCCCTGTGGAGGTTGGAGTTGTATCGAATTTGGTGGCACGGCGGGATTATGGCTGCGATTCTCTCGTCTGTGCATTACTGATCTTGAGGATCTTGATGACCTCATGATTTGGGTGAGCGAGAGATGAATGCGAGAGATCCGAGCACAGTACGCATTCTACCACAGAACTAATGAATACTGAAGCTAAGTCGATTCCTAAGTTCTATGCCATGCATTCTACAGAGGTGCTGACTGCATAGGTATTGTAAAGATATTCCTAAAAATCCCATACTTTTCTAACCTGTATATCCAGTGTTCGTTAGCTTAATTTTGTGAGGGTAGATATCGAAATTGTACCAAACCAAATCAGGGCAGGTATATTTCACAGCACCTGTTATAGACACATCAATCGGAGATGGTAGATTCCCTTCCAATTCACTCCAATAATGAATGTATTCTAGAGTTCCAAAAGATGGTACTTCTTTCTTCTCCTCAACAGGTGCTACAAAATCTTCGTCCGCTAAAAAAATAAAAGGCTAACGTAAGGAAATGCGTTTACGCATCCCCCCCTCCTGGAAGCCAGCCAGCTGACCAGCCAGCCAACCAACCGGAGGGAAGGTATGTGGGACTCGCCGGCCGAGAGGCGACCTGGATACCCACTAAAACCCAGCGGCATTCCTGCACGTCGCCTGGTGACTGGGTCACGGGAACGCCGAAGCAAACCACCGCGACCCAGTCAGCGACATCCGCCGAGGCAGACCGTCCACCGGGGCCCCGCTCACGAGGTCCCCACACCGCACGTCCGAGGCGCACCGACCAAGTGCGTGCGACTCCCGACCCGGGGACGGGGCGACAACTGCACACTCCACGTACGTCGCCCGCGCCCCTTCCTCCGCCTCGTCCGCTGTGCCCTCTGCTAGTCAGAGGGACACGCGGAGAAACCTTCCCCTTGCCAGGTCATTAGCCTTGGCTAACAATATCCCCGAAGAGAGATTGTTAACCATGTTACCGGGGTGCACCGGCCCGAATATTACTCTTCCCCTCGGATGCCCGGTGCATACAAAAGGGACCAGCAGCACCCAGGCTGAGGAGACGCACCTGGGGTCTCACGTACAACGGACGGCTACGTCTAAGTGCGGAAAAGAACCCAGGAAGAAAGAAAAAGCAGAGAGAGATATATGTGGAGAATCGATAGAGATTAATTAATGGGCAATTCGGGGGATTCCAACATCAATGGTTTAACCGAATCGAATTTTCGGGTACCCACTTAATTGATACATTAACTTACGAGTTTGAGATACTGCTGCTTTTAACATAATTATTCAAATTTAGTCTTAAATTGCACTGAAATTTAAATGCCTGTGGAAATGGTGTTCACTTAAAACACAACTTATTTATATGACAAAACCATTAGGTGAGCCATGGACAAAATATAACAAAGACAACGATGATGACAGAAAGAAATGACAGTCATAGATGCAAAATCCTTGAATTCCTATAAATTACATTATTTTTGTCATCGCAACGATATCTGCAAGATTACTGTGAAGATTACAGTAAAAGTTCACTGATTTCCTTATTTTAAAAACCTTAAATTAATAAAATGAGTAAAAAAGAATACAAGCTTTTTCTGTGCCAAGATTCAGTCGATCCGGACCCTGAACTTCTTATTTGGGAGAAATGGATAAAAATAAGAAAAAAAGAAACAGAGCATCTAGCTCATAAAACAGCAAGAACTACAGGGGAACTGGTTATGAATTTATGTGAAAAGATCCGTGAAAAGAAGGAAGAGAAAACAGTATTAGAACATGCACAAATTCAGAAAAAGGTTGGAGTAAGAGGAGCATTATGGGACCAGCCTGATAGGCTAAAGCAAAAATGTTATTGCGAGCCGGTGTATGAAGTACAGAGAACACGAGTTGAAATGGGTCGCCCAGCTATTATTCGGCATGTTGGTGTCCCGAGACACATACAGGAAACAGAAAAAGGCATATCAGGTTTACAAAGAAAACCATTTACTAAATTAGATTCGGAATACGAAGGCTACAAGAAAAAAAGAGAAAAAGATCTCGCAGGGGCTATAAAAACAATCGATCCTTATAGGTATTTCAGTCAAATTAAGGCTAGAGACAAATTTATTAACATATTTTGGTGCATGAAGTTTTGCGAACGTATTTCAGCTATTTTTGTCCAATTTCTTAATGGGTTTCACTAGGTATTTGTAATAGTCACAGGTCACGAAATTCTTCTTTTTCTTACAGGTCTGAATTACAGGAATTGATTGTTATTGGCACTAAACCTAAACCACCTACAATAAAGCTCCCACCATTGCCAAATATAACTTTCTCATCAGACGATAAGCCCCCTGAGGAAGTATTATGTTCAGTATATGCGGTCAGAATAAATGATACGATATTTTTTAAAGAAATACCTCACCAGACTCTAAGTCATTTGACAAAAATGCAAAGTGATTATGGGCACGATTATTGCGACTCTTGGTCTTACTATTTTAACTGTCCCGTCAGTAGAGTTGGGCAAAGTAAACTTTACTTGCAAAATCTTGGTACTCTGTCACTTAGATATTGCTGGAAAAAGGTTAAACGAGTAAACGGAGATGAATCACAATATCAGGTTTTCTTTTTCAACAAAAATGAAAACGTTATTTGTCCCGGACAATCACAAGAAGTCTCTTTTACTTTCATGTCTAATGAACCTGGAACTTACGAGGAGAGCTGGCAGTTGATATTTTTGAATATCTCTTTTTTCGATTCGCTTGAAAATCAACTCATTGTAAATTTGTATGCTGATTCCGTAGAGAACCTAGCAAAAATCAAAAAGAAAACTGAAAAATTGGAAAACCTTATCTATGCTAATGTGCTTACAAATATTGCTAGAGATTTGATCGGAGAAATAATAATAAAGTCTACAAGTGATGAGCCTCAACTTTATCCTTACGAGAAAATGTTTCTGGAAGCTGATTTCTTTGTTATGAAAAATCCTGTATGTTTCTACCATCAGACTGAAGTTGAGAAAATGAAAGATGTGTATGCAGAAATGGTTCCTGGAGAACTTTGGGACCTATCAACTAACAGTTGGCGAGCAGCGATGATCAATCAGGGGTTCGACGAGAGAATGACATATTACAAATTCTTGAGAAGTTCCTACAGGGAATTATTAAAACCGTGGTATGAAGAGAACGATCTTTGTGCACAGAAGCTTGAAGCTGTACGACAAATTCTTGGACAATTGGCTGATAAATTTGACAAAGAATATACGCATATTCCAGAATTGTTTTATGACATAAGTCAAGAATCAAAAGAGAGCACTGTTTCTCAGCCAGAGAAGTTAATGCCTTTTTCCAACTCCTCTATTGTTCGTCACATATTTTACTTACGCATGTATGAACATCTTGGCATTGCCATAGAATTATGTTCTGGAGTTCTTAGTAGTTTGGATTTAAATCGATGGATCCAATTTGATTTTTGCAGAACTTAGTTATTATTATTATAATTATTGTTTGGTCTTGACCTATTTATTGCCAAGCTTAAGCCATTAAAAATTAAAATTGTTATTCTCAACATAATTATTATTTTGCAAATACAGAAAACTTTTGTTGAAAAGTTTTTCAATTACAAGCTTCAAAGTTACGAAATTATTCTCATTACGACTCTTATGATGTTAATGTCACTTTCATTAACGAGACGTTCGTTCCTCTTTTTAAAACATTTATATAGTAGGTACATTCTAGATGGTTATATTTTTCTGATGTTCTATTTGTAGGATAGCACATCGTTTTTAAGTTTCATGCTTATTAAGTATTTTCATTAATTCAGTAGTAATTTTTTCATTTAGTTTTATAACCATGATGGTTAAAGCTTAAAACCCATCGATGTTAAAACCATACTAAGTATATGATGTTAAAACCATCGGTTAAAACCACTAAAACCTATCTTAAAAGTTGTGTTCAAAAGTTTGGATTGTTGTGTTGATTAAATCTGTAATACACTTTGATTGACTGACACAACTGACATGACTGATAGTAGTAGCGTAGGGCAAAGAGGGAAGTGTAAAATACGAAAAATCCACAAAAAACCTTCTAAAAACCAAAATACTGCTTCTGCTTTCCTGTTATATTCTTTTTGGCCATCGATGTATATTTTTGGCTTTTGCCCTGCCCAGTTCTGCAAGCCGCAATAGCCACAAAATCCGTTAAATTTGTACCTACCAGTAGGAATTTTGTAAAATAATTATAGTATGAAATAAAAAAAATGTGTATGTGTTGAGTGTATGGTGTTTCATACAGGAATCGTTTTTTATACTTTGATATTCATCATAACAATTCATGGCTATAAGGGTCAGTTCGTTAAATTAATATTAATAATAATAATTAATTAGTTATTATGTAATAAAGTAATTCGCTGTTATTAGCTTATTACGGTATTTTAAATAACAAAATAAAAGTGAAATCTAAATATATAAAAGGAAAAGGTGACTTACTGACTGACTGACTGACTGATTTATCAACGCACAGCTCAAACTACTGATCGGGCTGAAATTTCACATGCAGATAGCTATTATGACGTAGGGGGGTGAAATAGGGGTTTGAAATTTGTATAGTCCACATGGACGAAGTCGCGAGCATAAGCTAGTTGGTAAATAAAAGGTATTGCTCCCTGAAGGGGTCTACAAACACTGCGACTGCGGTCATCCGAAGCGAGGTCGCCATTCCAGGAACTTGGGAATCGTCGTGGGAACGGCTATCGGTTTTTAAAACTAAGTGTGTGCACTACCCATTGCCACTTCAGCTTCTAGACTTGACTATCGACTAGACTAACATCTTAATACAATTTTACTTTCTCAACAGAAAATACAAAGGACCAAACCTCCCCTCGAGCTAATACTCTTTTCGACGATGCAGACGATATTCAACGACAGCTCAACAATGAAGCTCATGACAAAAATATGATTTTTGGAAGTGGAAAGGTACAATTTTAGCAAAAGTTTATATACCTACAGTCTTTGTAATAATGTTCTCCTGACCGAATTTCGACCACAGCAGTCAATCTCAAAGGATAGGAGCACATCATCAACCCGGAGCACGGGTCAGTTTGTTGTTGCCAAGTTGCCAATTCCCGATTGGCGGACTTTGTATTACAGTGGATAATGTAGATAATAATATTGAAAATGCACAAGTATGTATTCTGTGTACTCTCTATTTCCTTAGATACTTTCATTGTTATTCCGATAGAGCAGAAATTTGGTATAACAGGATCTAACTAACGCAAGGCCAACGGCTTTCCGAAGCCCAGGGATGTTACACCGCCAAAAATCTTGACAAAAACCCCAATTTTTTTTTGACCCGACCTGCAATTCGAACTCGGTACCACGTGAGGTTTCCACACGATGGATTCCTTCACTGTTAAAGCAGGTGATATTTTAATAGCTTGAAAGTTGAAACGCACATAGCTCCGAAAAGTTAGAAGTGCGTGCCCGAATCGAACTTTAACCACTAAGCTATCACCGCTTCTAGCAGAAGGTATAGTCTGTGGTATTTCAGTTTATTTTTGATACAATCGGTAATAACATGCTCGAGTGAAGCCAAAGAGGACTAACATATTATCGTTCAACCGCGCCGTCTCAGTCCTAAACAAACAAAAGTAGATATTACCAAGGCGAATCAGTATTCAGTGCACAATCGCGCGTAAAAAGAATAACAACAATAATAATATTAAAATACAGTACGTATACCTACCTACCAAGAATGTGCTAGACTATGGAATTATCTTGCGGCTACGATTTTCCCCGCCCGTATAGTTCGCGCTAATAGAATAGTCTTTCTTGAAGTTAATCGCAAGACGCGTCGCACGCCGCATTCGCCGTACTTCTACGGAGTTCTAAGGACGTCCCTGTAGACTTTCCACAGATTTCCCACTTTTATACCCATTTAGCAATTTAATTTTAGCCGAAGACAGTGTGGGTGTTGCACTTGCCACCGGAATTTCCTCAAAGCAGTACAAAACCGTGGTCAAGACATACACGCCATTTCGTTAGTTTTTATTTCTTACTTCATATTATCATCATC
Organism: Maniola hyperantus; assembly: GCF_902806685.2. Lineage (NCBI taxonomy): Eukaryota > Metazoa > Arthropoda > Insecta > Lepidoptera > Nymphalidae > Maniola > Maniola hyperantus. Next base: position 3,243,699 of record NC_048547.1, read on the forward strand.
ATCAACCAATAGACGTCCACTGCTGGACATAGTTCTCTTGTAGGGCCTTCCACACGCCACGGTCTTGTCACGCCTTCGACTCGTCTGATGTCGTCCGTCCTCCTAGTGAGGGGTCTTCCAACGCTGCGTCTTCCGGTGCGAGGTCGCCATTCCAGCACCTTGGGACCCCAACGTCTATCGGTATTACGAACTATGTGCCCTGCCCATTGCCACTTCAGCTTCGCAACCCGTTGAGCTATGTCGGTTACTCTAGTTCTCCTACGGATCTCCTCATTTCTGATTTGATCACGTAGAGAAACTCCAAGCATAGCTCTCTCCATCACGCACTTCATATTATACTGTAATAACAATACCTATTAACACAAAATATTTTAGCGTTTAATCTATGGTGAGTGATTTGCATTATAATTGATATCACAAATATCGCGAAATTACTGACTGTACCAATTTTTGACAATATCAGACATTTCCAACATTTCTTACCTTTTTAGCAGATCCAGACAACGACGCCGACAAAGCTAGGTAAGTACCTAAATTTTCCATTCTACTTTTTAGGGTTATGTCTCCGATAAGGGTGCCTACCCTATTGTCATTTGACATTAATTTCAAGTAGTTACCTAGCTACCTATTACAATGGTTTTTTCATATAGGTAACTCATTTTACCTGCTTAGTATTTTATTTTGTACTTAGGTATTAAATAAGTAAGTAGGTACCTTAGGTTAGGTACTTAGTAATGAAAAAGGTTCCTAAAAAAGTTAGAATGTCTAAGTAACGTAGGTACATACCTAGCGTATACTTACCTAATTTTTGGGACATGAAAAAAGCCTCCCTGCGTGGTCCTTAGTTTTATACCGATCACAAGCACCCGGCGTCCCTGGAATCATCTACTACATGAACAAAATCAGTAGGCTGACTAATCTTTTCACCACAACGGCTACCTTTAAGATCGCGGTTGCGGCTTTTTGGGCTCGAGAAGAAGAAGAAGAAGACCTATTTTTTAGGGTTCCGTACCTCAAAAGGAAAAACGGAACCCTTATTTATTATATATATTTGTGGTTACATCACACAAAAATTAAATTGTGGTGATGAACTAATAATTAGTATTTTAAATTTTCGAAGTAAGATAACTATATATCAAGTGGGGTATCATATGAAAGGGCTTTACTTGTGCATTCTAAAACAGATTTTTATTTATTTTTATGCATTATAGTTTTTGAGTTATCGTGCAAAATGTCGAAAAATTACGACTGTAGTACGGAACCCTCGTTGTGCGAGCCTGACTTGCACTTGGCCGGTTTTTACTAAATATATATTTATCTGATACTGAACTGTTAATTTTCCAGGTGTTGATAAAAATGAATGTTTGCTGAAACAAATTAAACGTTGGAGCTATCAAGGTAGGTAAATATTTCGACTTTTTTGAATAATAATCTTTACTTTCTTTGATCTGTGACCTGATTCGGCGTGTGCTACGTGTGAACTGTAATCACACAGTAGATTCCACATAAATCAATGTATTCCCATAACATATTACCTTTATTATGGCTCAAAAAACGTGATCTCGACTTATTACGTCTGAAATCCACACGGGGTTCACGAAAGACAGAAGAAATATTCCTTTCGAATTATATTATTTTTCGCGGAAAGACTGTAAGTGCAAAAAATAACAATTTCTTGAATGTGGTTTATGTATCCAGACCGATTTTTTATGGACCAAATAAACTGAATCTTTTCCGGAATAGAGCTTTAAATGCGAAAGTATGTTCTTTTGTCCTTCAATCACGCTGCAACGGAACAACGTGGATCGACGTGATATTTTACATGGATATAGTTAAAGATAATAACTGACAGATTCGCTAACATGGTGCTAATAATTCGCTAACACTAAATGGCAGCCACCGAGCTCATTTGACATTGATTTTATTTTGTTTCCATTGAAAGTTTTCTATGAAAATTTATTTCGATATCACTCAACAAAGCAGCAATGTAGAACCAACCAATGTCAAATTAGGTCAGTGGTTTCATTGAGCTTTTATGCCAGGAAACCAAAGAGTTTCCATGGAATTTCTAAATTTCTAAATCATCATCATATTACAGTTTAAAAATAATTTTACATTTATAGACCAATCCAACTGGTATAAACAGTATCCAGAGTGCGGAGGTCATTCCCAGTCGCCAGTGGACCTCCCAGCTGTGGGACTGATAAAGGCCAAGGGATGCAGACAGCTCTCTTTCCTCAACTACGACATTGTCCCGAAAAGCCTCACGTTGAAAACTAATCCGAAAAGAAGTGAGATATTTCATATTGTGGCTAATTCTGTTGTACACTATCCACGGAAAGTAGTTAGTACAGGTACAGTGCTCTCTCTGTCACGTAATCACTTATGTTAATTCCCATACAAATGATAGAGACGAAAAACTCAGTGGGCGGTTTGAGTAATAAACCAATCATAAACATGTTTTCAAAAAACATTAAAAATTCAATTTGAAAATGTTTTCAAAAAACCAGCCAAGTGCGAGTCCGACTCGCGTACTAAGGGTTCCGTACCATCCATATCCATAATAATATTAGAAATGCGAAAGTGTGTCTGTCTGTCTGCTAGCTTTTCGCGGTCCATCCGTTTAACCGGTTTTGACGAAATTTGGTACAGAGATAGCTTACATCGCGGGGAAGGACATAGGCTACTTTTTATCCCGGAAAATAAAAGAGTTCTCTCGGCAATTTTAAAAATCGAAACTCACGGGGACGAAATCGCGGGCATCACCTAGTTATCTATAAAAAAACGCAAAAATCATTTTAGGATTAGGGATACCTACACAACGCAGTTGGTTTGCGAATAGAAAGAATAGAATCTTATAGCCTCAATAGCTCAACCGGTAAAGGAGTGGACTGAAAACCGAAAGGTCGACGGTTCAAACCCCGCCCGTTGCACTATTGTCGTACCTACTCCTAGCACAAGCCTGCTGACGCTTAGTTGGAGAGAAAAGGGGAATATTAGTCATTTAACAAGGCTAATATTCTTTAAAAAAAAAAAAAACTACACACAGGGATTTCTACCAGTTGACTTGACATACATGGGTGTGAGCTATTCAAATCCACGCTCCTTTATGAATCTTGTATAGCTCCACCGTACACAGCTTTGAATAGTTACGAGGAAACTTCGTTCATAAGGAAATAGGAACTCCTAAATAGCATGTCGCAGAATACTTTCCATTCATAGTTTCGTTGTGAATAATTACACTCTATAAATACCTGAAATTCATTTACCTTTTCATCATTCCAATTCCTACTCTAATTTCCACACTCGAAATTATATTTAACCTTGGTGGTTTTTTTTGCTGTGTCTAAAGTGGACTTGTTAAACATTCTTTATGTTGATAATTTAAAAAAAAACACATTGATTTATATATTACTAGAGGATGCCCGCGAATTCGTCCGCGTGGATTTAGTTTTTAAAAATCCCGTGGGAACTCTTTGTTTTTCCGGGATAAAAACCAAATTTCGTCAAAATCGGTTGAACTGTTGAGCCGTAATAAGCTAGCAGCCAGACAGACACACTTTCAGTATGGATTTTATGGACATGGTTATTGAACAAACAAAATGGCACCGACTCGTTGGTGCGTAAATGTTAATTATGCACCAATGCAACCTCAGTGACGTTGGAATTTCAAACGGGTCGTTCATTAGTGTCTAAGAGGTGGCGCTGATTTATTTGGTTTCTAAACCGTGAAAAATTTTGTTCGCTTGACCATATCTTGTCATTTATACCGATGTATTTTCACTACAGGTCCTCTAACAACGAAGAGTAGTTAGTATAAACCTCTCTCTGTTACGAAATCCCATACAAATGAAAAAGACAAAAAACCAGCGGGCGTTAACCATTTTGAGTAACCAACCAATCACAAACATAGGCTGTGTTTTCTGTACTACTCTAAGAGTAGTAGGTACGGAAAACCCTGACAATCCGGATTTTAATTTCTAGCATTGAGTCCTAACAGCTGATGCTAAGTTTCAACTGACAGATTTCTGTTGACCTTACGTCCAGGTTTCATATACATTCCCCATCATCTTACTTTGCTTAAAACCAGAGAGCTAGCTCAGATTTTCAGCAGGAGCAAAATTTTTGTACTGTGCGGGGTGTGCAGAGGCTCATCCTATGAAATAAAAATTCTTACAATCCATATGTACCTACTAATATTATAAATGCAAAAGTGTGTCTGTCTGTCTGTCCGTCTGTCTGTCTGTCTGTCTGTCTGCCTGCTAGCCTTTCACGGCCCATCCAGATTTTGTCGAAATTTGGTACAGCGATAGCTTGCATCCCGGGGAAGGACATAGGCTTAGACTTTTTATCCCGGAAAATCAAAGAGTTCCCACGGGATTTTTAAAAACCTAAATCCACGCGGACGAAGTCGCGGACATCCTAGTACTTAATATGCGACCAGCTTTATCTAATTCTAAGTATAGAGTGTCATACACATTCTATTCATAGTTTCATTGCATTCAACCCACCCACCACATCTATGTGAAATCACAAATACGTCCATTCATTTCAATTCCAGTCAACAATACGAGGAAATTCCGTTTATTCCGTTCTGTTAGAATGTTATCGACGACGCCCGAAATTAAATTTTCACTAATTTCAGTTATCCTGTACGGCGAATGGGAATACGAGCGTCAACCCGTCGTATACGGCGGCGCTGCACACAGTCGCCGCTATTTGTTCCACTCGATAATCCTCCGCTGGCCCTCCGAGCATCGAATAGGGGGTCTACAATACCCCCTGGAGAGCCAAGTTGTCCACATATCGGCAGAGTACAAAACGTTTGACAGCGCAATCAATGCCACGCCTCGGGACGCCCAGGCGATACTTGGCATCGTTAATCTTTACAAGGTAAATGATATGACCTCCTTATATATTATTAAGGTTTTCAACTTATAGACGATGTATATTATGACATTAAAACATTCTAAATATTAATATGTCTGCAATCTTGTATGTGGGTACCTAACTACTATTTTGTTGAATAAAGCCAATATTCTATTTTGGTTCTATCAATTATTCAGTATCAGTAATCAATAATAAACAACTTGGCACTATTTGACAAATTATTATTAGGTAGGTATTAGTCCGTCCAGTCAGGTCCGAATTCGAAATTGTTGTTAAATTATTTTTACCTATAGGTAGACAGGTAACAAAGTTATAGCCTAACTCTAAGCCACGAAAACTTTTTCACCCGGAAAGATAAGTAAGTAGACCTAGGTACCTACTTAATTCGTTTTAGATAAGTAAGTAAAAATCTTGTCACAGAATATGAAATTTTCTTGACAAGGTCAGATGGATATAATATTTAAAATCCCTTTCCGCAAACTAACTTTTGACAAGTGTCTGTCAAGATTAAATACTTAGATATAACTTTGAAGTTAAATTCATTAGAATACTGGCTTATTTTTGCTCTTTTATACTGGAAAAGCTCATTTAACTATCCCGTCTAAGGGTCTTATCAGACGTACTGCAACTACAGCTTTCCACAGCATCATAAAACATCGCCAAGCATATACGAGTATTATGTAATTGTATGAAAATTAGTATATTTCAATTCACAAATTATTTCAGATTGTCTACTCTACTGTGTCTACGACCTACGTATATATGTTATGTTAAGATTTGGTTTTGTGTTTTCATAGTGTGTAATAATAGTACTAATATCTTACCTAGTTTATGAAACGGTTGCATAATAGAGGTATTATAACAGGAGTGTGAGTTTAAATACCGAGCCGCAGCAGACGAGGTTTTTAATAGTGTTCATACGAGTGTTTTAACAGCTACCTAATTAAGTAGAGTTTCATACACTACTTTAACTTTTATAAACAATGTAAATTGTTTATAGAAGCACTATTATTATGTATTAAGAAGTAGACGGAATGACACACTTTTTAAACCTTCGTGGTTTTTTGCTGTGTTTAAATTGGATTTATTCAACATTCTTTACGTTGGTAATAAAAAAAATATCTAAACTTATATTATCCAAACCTTAATTTTTTTATATCTTGATAAATTTTGACATAAGTACCTACTTACATAATAATTAATATACACTCGTAGTGCTGTCGATGTGCGGTCGTAAAACGCGCTTTGGCTTAGCGCGATAACTAGCTCCTATAATATGCAAAGGCCTCTATAACGGCTAAATAACTAGATTCAGGTTTATAAGGATCCGTTGAAATTTCTTAAATCCTTTTTAGTGCGGGTTTGCGTTTAAGAAAGAACCAATATGCAAAAAAAATCAAGTCTCTAGATCAACTGGTCTAGGCTGTACATTTACATTTGTCTGTCAATCAGTCACAACACTGTTTGTATGTAGTTGATTTAATAAATTCAGAAAAATATGAATGGACTGAGCCTGCAAGGACCAGCATTATTTTATAAAAGCTGAAAGTTTATCTGCGTATATTGTCCCCAACACAGGGAAGAACGATCAGCGACTATGAAGTTTGGATCAGGGTGGCTTTCGACATGATGAAATGGCACTCGCGGGCTCTGTCTAGAATCGTTTGTCTGTAATGAGACTTCTAAGTAATAGGCGGGTTTTTTTTTTAATATTTATTTATTTAAACAACTCAGTACAGTAATCAACTCTCTGGAATCCTGACCCCTAAACTAGGAAATCCCGTGTCTTAGGGGCCAGTGCCTTCCCAAACATAAGATATGAATAGTTAATAATTTACAGCTAGGTAGGGTAGGGCGGGGCTTAAAGGTCCAATTTGACTATTTCGAATAATACTGTGAAAACTGACTCTACTATATCAAAATAAATAACACTAATCAAACAAACAGTTATCTGAGTATGTTTGACTCAATTTTCAGTTGAATTATTATAATAGAAATATGTGTTTCTACAACTTTTTTAGACCTTGTCGTCTGTCCCTTTTTGCCCCATAGTAGGGGTACAAAGGGACAGGCAGGAGGCAAAAAGGTCCAGTATTTAATTTTTATTTAAAATCGATTTTATGGAACTAAAACAATATTTGGTTCAATAAAATTCAGTCGTTTATTTTTATTCCAAAAACGAAAAGTTAAAAATATTTTAATTTTTAAACAAACCAAAAACTTTATTATAATTCCAAGATACTTACATATTATTTAAGAAGTCTCTATTCTAAAAGAAAATATAATTTTACCAAACAAAATTTATTTTTTTCTAAATGTATTACAACAGTAACAGTCGAACTAATAATTTCTAACTTTGTTGAGCTTAATCACTAATCAGTCTCTATTGAAGAATACAATTAAACAAGACAGCACTATTCATTATGAATGTTGACATAGCCTGAATTTAAAATCTTATAACTAATCTTACATAATCTTTTAAAAACTTTTAACAAACATTTTTTTATAAAACAAAATATACTTCTTTAACCGTAACACAAAAATTAAAATCTTCTTTAATTATTAACTTCAAAAAATTAACATAATCAACATGTCTTGGTATCTCTATATTATTTTAATTTTATTTTGATTGATAACTAATTCTGCTGCCCGTTGCATCAACTCAACAGATTTAGTACCACGATCCGATTTTCTTTTATAGTTGCGCATACTGAAACAAAAAAGTCTTTATTAACCCTCATATTAATGAGGGGCTAAAAGGTCCACATTGGACCTTTTTGCCCCAACCACGTGTAAATATTTTTAGAGGTTATAACGAAATAACCGTTAAACCGAGCCTAAAACTAATAATAAATCGTGAAAAACAAATAAATCACTTATACTAATAAATTATGTTTAGGTGTGATAAACGAAAAACCACTGCTCGAAACTAAAAAGTAAAATGATGAAAAAATTTACTTACGTTAAAATTTTTAGATGTAGTCGTATATCTCCGGCTAGCGACGCTGCTCGACTGCCGGCGATGCCCCGTTACACCTCCCGCGCTCTCTTCTTTCCGCGTACATAGTTAGAACGCAAGATATACCGCTAGTTTTTTAGATACTTATGGTGGACCTTTATACCCGCGGACCTTTAAGCCCCGCCCTACCCTACTATAACTATTTAAAATAAATAAATAAACAAAACACAAGGTTAAAGCGTGAAACAAACTATGGGACGCGTCCGTAAGCTATGGCTAAGAACCGCGATTGATAGGCGTCCACAGTCGTCTTGCGAGTTTTAGTTTTGAACTTTATTTGTTTCCACAGTATAGTAACGAAACGCAACAGGGGCTGAACGAGATTATTCAGATGGCAAGACATTCACGCAACATGGAAGCTGGCCTGCCACCCACACCATTGATGTATTTCAACCCACCACTGAAGAAATACGTCGTCTACCAGGGTTCCCTGACAATGCCACCGTGCTCTGAAAATGTCTTGTGGCTGGTCAGGGCTAGAGCCTTGCCTGTTACTAGGGTAAGATTTTATTTATTTATTTACTAGCTGATGCCCGCGACTTCGTCCGCGTGGAATTAAGTTTTGTTATAAATCCCATGGGAACTCTTTGATTTTCCGGGATAAAAAGTAGCCTATGTCACTTTCCAGGTCTTTACCTATAACCATGCAAAAAATCACGTCAATCGGTTTTGTTGGTTTGTCCTTCAATCACGTCGCAACGGTGCAACGGATTGACGTGATTTGCATGAGTATAGACAAATACCTGGAGAGTGACATAGGCTAGGCTAGGCTAGGCTATTTGATCCCGGAAAATCAAAGAGTTCCCACGGGATTTTTTAAAAAACCTAATTCCACGCGGACAAGGTCGCGGGCATCAGCTAGTTTTAAATAAATGCCTTTTTTCAGGAAACGATGGATATTGTGTTCAATTTGATTGGCGAAGGGGAGTATAGGGGGTCTTTCATCCGACAACCGCAACCCCTTAACGATAGGAAGGTCTATTTTTTTGATTAAATAAAAAATAATGATTAAAATAACATTTACCTGTTTTTAAATCCCCTACCTCTTTTTATCGTATCCAACAGGCTCCTTGGACAGGCGTGGACAGACGGCATCATTTTAAGAAACCTATGTCCAAGTCTGTCCATGTAGGTTATGCGTACAATCTGGGAAAGGACTCACCATGCTTTGTTTCAAAAAAATGGCGAGTCCTTTCTCAGGTTGCACGAGTGAAGCTTATCTCACACTACGGGATATAAATTTATATATTTATATTGATGTTCGAAACATTTGTACCAATTTTTAACCCTATGCGAATTGTTGTAACATTTGTACGGGAGCGGTGTGCAAGCTCGACCGTAGCAAAGGGAGATCTCCCACCGAGCGGTTGGTTGTGATCGGTAGCGCCAGCTGGGCCGACGGTTGTGTCTTGAAACTTCTATATATAGTCCAAATTGAAGAAAACTCCGTCAGTGCGTGTATTGTTGGCGGTACATTTGTTCGGGACTACGTCATGAAATCTTATCGATTGAACAGCGCCATCTAGTTGCATCTGTGGCAACCGCCACACCTTGAATGAAGCCTTCCACAGTTTGAGCGGACTGTAATATAATTTATATCCCGTAGTGTAAAATAAGCTTTATACGCAGCATCAGAGTCAGAACTAGCGCGATGGATGGTGCGGCGAGTTGTGATGCGTTTTAAAATCAGCATTTAAGAATTTATCCCTAAAAGAATTTAAGAGCTAGGGCGCACCACGGTGAATTTCCGTATGTTTTTTTCCGCAAAATCTGTGAACTATAGAACTACATAGAAGCGCGCGCACTACAGCAGACACACTACAAAATCTAGCAGACGGACAACCTTCCACCTCCCATGGCCCCACCGACCTCTCGGTTACATGGGCCTAATCGCGGGAGGGCGCCCATTCGGTACTAGCTCTTGGCGTTTTCCCGGGGTGCCTTCTTGATTCCCTACAAATTATTTTGTCTCCTCCTTGCCCCTTAAGCTCACTCTCCCCACTTGGGGGCTAGATGTCACTAGCACAGCTGAGATCCCCGCTGATGCTCCTCCGTGGTGCCGGCCTGGCACCTGTACGCAGACGGTACAGACAGACAGACAGACACACTTTCGCATTTATAATATCAGTAGGTATGGATAAAATAGTTGCTCCCCAGATATTGATGCCTTAGCGACAGTAGGTATACCTTGATCATAAGAAAGCGCTAAGTACATTTTAAGTCCCAACTTGAGATCGTTAACTATCGTGCTCCGCATGCCCTTGTGGTAAAGATGGTCCAGACCATCAGAAACAGGCAAAAGTCGTTTGTCATTTTGGTAAGTCCATAGTTAGGTAGGTACCTAAACAACAAGCACTGACCTCCTGTCTTTGAAATAAATCAAGAGATCGTCGCCTTTATAAAGGTAATTTTAGGGTTCCGTACTTCGAAAGGAAAAAAGGAACCCATAGAGGATCACTTCGCTGTCTGTCCGCTGATCCGTCAAGGGGAAAAAACCAATAGGGTACTTCCCGTTGACCTAGAATCATGAAATTTGGCAGGTAGCAATATCTTATGGCACAAGTAAAGGGAAAAATCTGGCAACCTTATTACATCAATCTATCATCCGTTATCAGATACCATTGAAAGCTGAGTCGAAAAATATCGATAATAATCGAACATTTTTCGCTATAACAGATAGGATTACACCTCAAATTCAAAATCCAAGATTAGATAGGTAACTGATATCCTACTAATAATATAAAGTATAAATACGAAAAGATGTTTGTTTGTTGTTTATCCTTCATTCACACCCGACGGAGAAATATTGAGAATACTTGTATAATGTGTGTATTAGGTACATATGTGCGATGGTGCCTCATCGCAAGTAGGTCTCTTATTTCATTAAAGCAGTGTGACTAAAGCTACCATGTGTGTCACTTGTGTTCCCCGATACAATAATACCTACTAATTATTTGTTCATTAACACATTTTAATTTTTTGGTGTGTTGCAACCACAAATCCATGGTTTTCGGATTTATTCATTTACTTGTGCTATAAGACCTCCCTACCTGCCAAATTTCATGATTCTAGGTCAACAGGAAACACCCTATAGGTTTTCTTGACAGACACGACATACAGACGGACAGACGGAGAGATAGACAACAAAGTGATCCAATAATGGTTGCTTTTTTCTTTTGAGGTACGGAACCCTAATAAAATAAGTCTATTGCTCTAATGCCATTAGTGTTTAGTTTAAAAGGAGCTCACAGTTTATGCACTTGTGCTTTTCATCACACCCAGTAGGTACACAAAAATGTTATAGGTATCTCTAAATATATAATAGGAAAAGGTGACTGACTGACTGACTGACTGATCTGTCAACGCACAGCTCAAACTACTGGACGGATTGGGCTGAAATTTGGCATGCAGAAAGCTATTATGACGTAGGCATTTGCTAAGAAAGGATTTTGAAAATTCAACCCCTAAGGGGGTGAAATAGGGGTTTGAAATTTGTGTAGGCCACGCGGACGAAGTCGCGAGCATAAGCTAGTCATTTCTATAAAATTTGATTCGATAGGGTTTTTTGCATACCTACTATTAGGTATTCTAAAAATCGACTAACTGACTTTACTTTGTAGTCTACAATAACAGATATTTACTTTGGTTGTTAGTACTACGTATTATATTATGTTCTGTGCTTTGGTACTGTATTAGGATGACCCAAATAACTTGATTCAAACAGAGTTGATTGATATTTTCAAAGCAGCGTTTAAAGTAGAATACCTACCTAAATGTCTATTTATTATTTGAATTACAAGCTAAGTTTGAAATTGTTTGATTTGTAAAGCAATATTGCTTTGCTCTAATTTACTTATGTCAGTAGAAGTAGATCTATTGTTTGAATACAGAATAATATGAATAATACTGTAACTAAAATAAAATATCCATCTGGCACGTCATTTTTCAATATACATAAAAGTTAAATAATAGTTTGTTTGAAAAGTTATTTTCAACGATATCCCACAAGCCTGAATCCATACTAATATGATAAATGCGAAAGTCTGTCTGTCTGCTAGCTTTTCACGGCCCAATAGTTCAACCGATTTTGATGAAATTTTGTACAGAATTAGCTTACAATCCGGGGAAAGACATAGACTATTTTTTATCCCGGAATATTAAAGAGTTCCCACGAGATTTTTAAAAACCTTAATCAGAAGTTGGGACAGAAATTGGGAATCTCCGGGAATACGTGGTTTTCAAAATCGCGGGAGTTCCCGGAAACTTTGATTTTGCTTTAAATCACCCTATCTTTAGTTAGCATACCGGTAAAAATGTTCTGGCCCGGTAACCCCGTCCAAGATAGCTTTGCTTCCATCTTAGGCTGCATCATCCATCTATCACAAATAACACCGTGCGAGATCACAGTCAATGAAATCCTTGTTTATCATCGAAAATAAAAAAATGTAAAGCATAAAAAGAGTTATAGAAAACTGTTCTAAAAATTCCGCAAAATATTGGCAAGTTGGGAGGATGAGATCTTAAGAACAGCTGACCCGAAATGGGATCGTATAGCACAGGACCACAGGACCGAGATAAATGGACATCTTTGGAGGAGGCCTTTACCCAACCTGGGGTTCTTACATAAATAATAATAATAATTACCTAACAATACTAACAACTAAATTATAAGTTCAACTAACCAAATAACAAAACATAGATAATTTATCAACTATTGTAAAATGTAACGAATAAAAGGCTTTTTTATTTTTATTTTATTTTATTTTTATTAGCAAATAAAAATTGCTTTGGATTGTTAGGCTATTAGGTTAATTTGATTAATTTCTGCTTCCTGAGAGTTAACAAACTTCCTATTTCTTTACGAGCAATAAATTTTCCAAGGCTCGCAAAGTATTTAAGTAGGGTTTCGTTCCCGCGACCCAGAAATTGGGAATCCCCGGGAAATACGTCATTTTCGAAATCGCGGGAGTTCCCGGGAACTTTAAATTTGCGATTAAATCTTGATCAAAATTAACGATCTCTGTACTCAATTCTGTCCGTCTGTCTGTCAAGAAACCTACAGGATACTTCCCGTTGACCTAGAATCATGAAATTTGGCAGGTCGGTAGATCTTATAGCTGACATTTGGGGAAAAATCTAAAAACCGTGAATTTAGGGTTAGATCACACAAAAAAAATTAAATTGTGGTCATGAACTAATAATTAGTATTTTCAACTTTCGAAGTGAGTGACTATATCAAGTGGGGTATCACATGAAAGGTCTTCACCTGTACATTCTAAAACAGATTTTTATTTATTTTTATGCATCATAGTTTTTGAATTATCGTGCAAAATGTCGAAAATATACGACTGTAGTACGGAACCCTCATTGCGCGAGCCTGACTCGCACTTGGCCGGTTTTTTTATAATGATAGGTGTTTAAATAATTGATTTGGTTAAGATTTACCTATATAGCTGCCTATATAAGGCCGGCAAGGCATTGGTGGTTCCTCTGGTACTGCAAATGTTAATGGGGGGCGGTAATCACTTAACATCAGGTGACCCGCCTGCTCGTTTGTGCGCCATTTCTTTCTTTTAGACTTAAGTCGCGTTGTTTTAGTACCTATTCTTACGATGATACATTTCACCGAAAACAAACCACGTGACTAACGAGTTTTTAAATAAGCACTTCTGAAATAAATAAATGGCGAATTAAATTAAATATTGTGTTTTAATTGATTTTTGGTAGGTAAAATGACAAAAACTTTTCGAAATTTTCCAATTCCCGGGATTTCCCAAGAAGTTAAAAAATTGGAAAAAGGTCGGGAAAAGCCAAACCCTGGTAAAAAGTTTTGGCGATCATGGCAATTAATGTACGTTTCCTTTATTCAAAATTTTAATACTCCAATTTGTGTTACAGTTTTATTTAGCTTCAAGTTCGTAATTCTAGCGAGGAATTTTCCCAATTACTTTTACTGAATGGACTCTCATTAAACTTCTCACTTTAATGTCGTTCCCATGACAATGTAATATTAGGTACTATACTCTATCTGCGGAAAGAAGTTAATATAGCGCTTTCTCTGTTACGTAATCCCATACAAATGATAGAGGCAAAAATTTCAGTGGGCGTTAACCATTTTGAGTCACCAACCAATCACAATTAATATGTTTGCTAAAACTTTCGAAATTCAGTTCAAAAATGTTCTCAAAAAAACATTCGAAATTCAATTAGAAACATAGTTTTGTTTATGATTGGTTGGTGCCTCAAAATGGTTAACGCTGACTATGATTTTTGCCTCTATCATTTGTATGGGATTACGTAACAGATAGAGCGCTATACTAACTTATTTCCGCGGATAGGGTATAGGTAGTACCTAGCTTGCCTCAGATTCACACTGGTGCCCGGGTGGCTTTATCTACCTATCCTATATTAAAACCTATCCTACTATATATTAGTTTTTTTTTCTCTTCCTTAGGTGGTAGTCATCAGATAGCTGTTGCTCGTTTTCTTACATGTCTTTCTGCCCTTTCATGTTTTATTTTTATACTTAATTTAATGTTTTTGCTTTTATTGTTAATTTTGCTTTAAGTATATATGTTTTTGTTCGTGGCACTGGATCCAGTTAATTGATTGCTTCAGTTTGCTAGATCTAATTTTACCACCTCTTCTCTTGTCCTCATTTCCTTAATTTCCCTCGTTTTTTCTTCTATCTAGTTTCTCATCGCAAGCTGTGGCAATCACTAAGTGGATCTACAAAAAAGTATAAATATGTATTTCTTTGTTATTTGTAACCTGTTGATTTCCCTTTTAATTTTTTTTTTTTAAATGTGAATGTTACTAAAAATCTTCCTCATAGAATGCTCTAAATGATTTTTTTATTAGGGGTCAACAAAGAGTAGCACGCAGTGTTTTATAAAAAAAGTAATCAGTACAGTAGGTATACAGTAGGTAGGTAGGTAGGTAGGTACATGCTACATACCTACAAGCTGTATAGATGGATACGCAAAGTCGACTAAGAATATAAAATTTGTTTTCATTTTGAATTTATATCAAATTTCACGGTCGACCAATCGTCAAAAAATAGATAATACGTTATACGTTTATTTATTATCTAATCTAACAGTTATTCGACTCGGAATCCGACGATTCAAAGCCCTGTAATACGCTTACCTAAGATATAGTTCTACTATATTATGCTAGTTTAGACTTTACAGTCAATACATAATAATTTATTGTGGTATCAAAAAATTTATAATGCGATCTAATTTATTGTCATTAAATGTCTGTTCTTCGAAGACAGCGGCGTCCGATGGTAAGTGAAGTTTCATAATTTTTTATTTTAGGTTTTGTTAACTTGGAAAAGGCTGGAGAAAGATTGACTGACTGACTAACCAAAACTAGATACAAAATCAAAATCAAATATTTTATTCAAAGTAAGTATATACAGAGTAGGTACACTTCTTAAATTGATCTTTTTCATTTACACCCAAGGACCCATGGATAGATTCAAGAAGTGGAGCCATCAAGATTATTGATAGAGGGGGAGGGAGAGAGGGGAGAGTAGTGTTAACGGTTAATATTTGATTCGAAGATGATACCAAACTTACCAAACCTAATACTGTTTAACTGATAAAGATCAAGATCAGACTGAGGGCTCTCCACCTTTACCATTAAAGTCTTAGGTTACCAGTTCTATCTCTCACATAAGTCTGTCTCGTTTTAACTCAACCTTAAGTCTGAGCAAAGTCAAAGTGCGCTCTATAGATTTCAGCCTCAGGGTGAGATCTATAGAACGCACTCTGACTTTTAAAACGACACAGAAGTATATCGCTTACATAAATTTGTCTCGTATTAACTCAATGTTAAGTCTGAGCAAAATCAAAGTGCGCTCTATAGATCTCAGCCTTAATAGCTCCATTTCTCAAATCATTCCTTGGATCCTAATGGCTAATCCTCCCAAAGGAAATATCTTGTTCAAGAAACACCGCACTTCTGTCTTAGATTGTATAGAAACTCAACTATCAGGGCTTGACATCGCATCAAGGTCTAACTCGAAGTAGAGTAAAAAACCCTGTCACATATAATGAGTACCATAATATAAAATATGTCCAACGTAAGTCGCCTAAGCACAGTGCACCTAAAAGGTTATTTTATTATCACGTACAAGCTACGTCACGTCACGTGCCAAAGTAAAAGGAAATAAGCCCAACGTCCTTATGTCAGAATGCGACATAATGTACCGATCAGTCCAGTACCCTTAATATTATGTTGAGTGGATTCTTTTAAGGCCCTGACCCAAAAAGAGCTATAAGTTATAAGTATGACGTGTATATCTGTGTGTCTGTGTATCTGTATGTAGCATCGTGGCTCCTAAACGAATGAACCGATTTTGAATTAGGTTTTTTGATTGAGAGGTGACTTAATCGAGAGTGTTCTTAGCTATAATTTTAAAAATAGGTTCTTTCGTTTAAAGATTATCAGCCCTTTTCTAGTTTTCTTATTATATTAGTAAGACCGGTTATTATTATCCGACCAATACATATTTTGTATTAGTAAACAGCCAATAGAGTCTTGCACTGTAGTAATTAAATGAAGTGATATTTTGTACAGCGGTAGTTTATGGGGCTAGAATTCATTGTTAATGAAAAAAATTAAAAAAAAAATGAAAAGAATTGATTTTTACTTTCAAATAATTACACAAAAATAACCTTTGTTTGTGTAATTATTTATAAAAGGCTTTAAAGTCCATTTTATTTTAACACTGAAGTGTTTCAACGTTACAATATGTACACTGGGTACTTTTACTAAGCAGTGCACTGTTTTTAGGGTTCCGTACCTCAAAAGGAAAAACGGAACCCTTATAGGATCACTTTGTTGTCTGTCTGTCGGTCTGTCAAGAAACCTACAGGGTAGGTACTTCCCGTTGACCTAGAATCATGAAATTTGGCAGGTAGGTAGGTCTTATAGCTGACATTCGGGGAAAAATCTGAAAACCGTGAATTTGTGCTTACATCACACAAAAAAATTAAATTGTGGTCATGAACTAACAATTAGTATTTTCAATTTTCGAAGTAAGATAACTATATCAAGTGGGGTATCATATGAAAGGTCTTTTTTGTTTATAGCGGAACAAATATCCAAGCTCCGCGCATCGCAGTCACCAATAGCAATCTCGGTACACCGCTGCCCGAGCTGGTCCTCTCTCGAGCCTCTACGCTTCAAGCAGTACTGGGACAACGAGTCCAATGGAATCCTTCTCAATACGGGCCAAACTGGTAAGCTTATTATACACTACTGATAAATAGCCGAGATAGGATAGGTTAGGACGTCCGCCTCCTATTCGGGCGGTCGGTTTGGTTCGATCATACGGACCTCTACCTTTTCAAATTTAAGAAATTAAATATCACTCGCTTTAACGGCAAACGTTTGCGTGGATTTAGGTTTTTAAAAATCCAGTGGGAACTCTTTGATTTTCTTTGATAAAAATTTTATATTCGTCAATAATAAGATAAGATTCGTCAAAATCGGTTGAACGGTTGGACCGTGAAAGGCTAGCAGACAGACAGACAGACACACTTTCGCATTTATAATATTAGTATAAAAGTATAAATATAGGTACTAATATTGGGATGGATTATTGCCACGAACATAGAAAAACAAAAATATTTGAAAACAAAAAATATGGCGGCGGGAACAAACGAGGAAGAAGCAAGCAATACCTATTACTTATGTAATAATTTATGATAATGCGGTATGATATTGTTTATTCAAGTACCACATGGGTGTGAACGTGTTCCGAATGGCTTATTGACGTAATGTGCGAAGTATGGTAATAATGCAGGTCTATATACCTAGTATCATAAGTCTATGTAATAATGATAATTTCTCTCGTCACATCCTGTTTTGCCAAAAGTCTTCCTAATTTTACTTTTATTTTATTTTAAGTAGATACATAAGTGACATAATCACGGTCCTCACGTGTATTCCCACCAGGTGATATACAATCAAGGGCTATACTGTTATTGAATAAAAAAACCGGCCAAGTGCGAGTCAGGCTCGCGCAATGAGGGTTCGGTAAGACAGTCGTATTTTTTCGACATTTTGCACGATAATTCAAAAACTATGATGCATAAAAATAAATAAAAATCTGTTCCTACCTTTCATATGATACTCCACTTGATATAGTCACTCACTTCGAAAGTTGAAAATACTAATTATTAGTTCATGACCACAATTTAATTTTTTGTGTGTGATCTAACCCTAAATTCACGGTTTACAGATTTTTGCCCAAATGTCAGCTATAAGACCCACCTTCCTGCCAAATTTCATGATTCTAGGTCAACGGGAAGTACCCTGTAGGTTTCTTGACAGACAGACGGACAGACAGACAGACAGTCAGACAGACAGACAGACAGACAGACAACAAAGTGATCCTATAAGGGTTCCGTTTTTCCTTTTGAGGTACGGAACCCTAAAAAACCGGGCAAGTGCAAGTCTTTTAGGGTTCCGTACATAATTATGAACAAACTATTTTGAGTGTAGGAAATATTTTATTTTCTAAGCAACGTAACAAACCGTAAAAGAAAACCCAAAAAGTGACCGTTTGTTATGGTCATACCTTATAAACTTATTTATGAATACTTAGTTGTTTTCAGTATTTATTGTATAAATATACAAATAATATGCTATCTATACTAAAATAACATATTATTCCTTACTACCTACTTAGTTAAGTTTTTGAGATAGTCCCCGTCACAAAAATGGTCTACTGACAACTTTGACGGGTCCCCATTACTTTATTTTAAAAAATATATTCCTCCTCTATTTAAATGAGTTCTGGAAAATGATACCCCACATGCTAGGTCAAGAAAACAAAAATTTCCCTCTCTATCATGTATGGAACCGCCCTGAACAATAATAATTTAATTTAATTTCTAATTGAATGGAGGTTCTATTCGGTTTTGGGTCAACGTTTCTATACCAAACTTTCAGGTTTGTAACTCATTTCGTCAACGAGCTACATACCTGTGACACGTGGACAGACAGACGAACAATCAGACAGACAGCAAAGTGACATTAATAGGGCTCCTTTATTACCCTTTGGGTGCTGAACCCTAAAAAAGATAAGATTTCAAGTAGGCGCAAATAACACAAGCAGTATGAGCATGAGTGCCTTCCTTCCTTGTTGATTTTATTACTTGCTTATGCTTGTGACTTCGTCTGCGTGGACTACATCAATTTCAAACCCCCATTTGACCCCCTTACAGGTAGAATTTCGAAAAATCCTTTCTTAGTTGATACCTACTCTTTACAACGAACATACTTTTCAAATTTGACGTCTCTAGAACCAGTGGTTTAGGCTGTGCGTTGATATATAAGTCAGTCAGTCAGGACTTTGAATTTTATATATACAGATTATCCACTGATACAATATCGTTATCTACCCATCAGTCATATAACATTTTTATGACATTAACAGATTGAGATAATAAACTACGTTCACATTCTAGAGATTATTTTTGTAATCGGCATAATATTGAAATAAATCACAATTTATCATACATCTCTTGTTTTCTTGAGTCTACTGGTTCATTAAAAAAACCGGCCAAGTGCGTGGCGGGCCACGCGCAGTGTAGGGTTCCGTAGTCACAATTAACCTCGAAAAACAGATGTAACTCCTTAACCTGTGAACCCTACTTAGCCATGATAGTTTTTCTTTAAAATTGATTACGACTGCTGTGAATTTTTCGCGTTCCTATAATACTCTACATCATATTTTACACATCATACTTCATATTTTACAAACGGATCTAGAAATCGAAAAATGATGTTCCTACACCCACAGTATTTTTAAATGACCTATTCAACGATACCCCACACTGTGGGGTAGACGAGAAAAAAAAATCAGCCCCACTTTACATGTAGGGGTGCTACCCTTAATAAAAAAATATTTATTACAATTTTATTTCTCCACTTTGTCGGCGTGAATAATATTTATAGTACCCATGCCAAATTACAGATTTCTAGCACTAATAGTCTCTGAGATTAACCGAGGACGGACGGACGGACGGACGGACGGACAGACGGACGACCCATGGCCGATCCGAATCTGTGAAAATACGAATATAAAGAATATCTAGGACATGTCATAAGCTACAATACAAAACAAATAGGAACGTATTTACACGGTCTCGGATCGGATGAGTGTGTAACCGCCGTTAAGGTATCCTATCCAAATCTGGCTCGAGCCACTAGGTAGGCTAGTAGATAATTATACAAAAAAAATAGAAACGAACTGACTGACATAACAAAGTGCAGCGCAAATTGCTGCGTCTAAAAACTTGAGTTTTTACATGTACATAATATTTTCTCTGTATAACGTAGACGGTAGAGCCCACAACAAGAAAGGATTTTGAGGGATTCCAATCGTAGGTATCTAGGTCAAAATCCATGCTGACAAATTCGCGGGAAAAGCTTCATTAATAAAAATTACTGTAGCGAATTCACATACCTTGTGAGAGGATAGAATATACGAGATTTGAAGGACTAAATTAAACAGATTTACATGGGTAGGCAACTAAGCCTACTTATATAATCTTTGAAAATCTAGAGTTTTAAGGTACAGATGTTGCTTAATTAAGGTAATTGACACAGTTAGGTTGGATTCATGTGTATTGTCTTCAGATGTCTACCAGCCGGAGAAAGAGAATGATAAAAGTTACGAAAGTAAGGCCTCGTTTACACAAACTTTTTCTAATAACTTGATAGACTCGACGGACAGACGGACAGACAGACAGACAAAAAAGCGATCCTTTAAGGGTTCCTTTTATCCTTTTGAGGTCTGCCGATGATTCTTGCTGCATTTTAAATTATTGTAGCACTAGCTGATGCCGTGCGAAATCCCGTGGGAACTCTTAAATTTCCGGGATAAAAAGTAGTCTATGTCAGTCTTCAGGTCTTTAACTATACCCATGCAAAAAATCACGTCAATCGGTTGCTCCGTTGCCACGTCATTGAAGGACAAACCAACAAACAAACACACTTTCGCATTTATAATAAGGGCATGCAGCGCTGTTGTGCTTTGGTAGGAAACAGCCTTTTAGGGCTTTGAATTGAATACGTGCGATTCATTCGACGCTTTTTAACGTGCGTTTGAAAAAGGTATAAGTACCTTAAGATTCTGGAAGATTATGGAATGTATTTTCCATAGGAATGTTTTTCTTTTTATCAGCAGATATTGTGTTAAATTTTGGGATGTTTTCATTTTATGATTCTTTCTCGCTGGAAAGACTGGATTAAGATCTTAAATGTTATCGTTAAGAATGAGTTGCGTACAAGATTACGTAGGTATTTCTAACTTAACAACTATCGTATTTGCCTTGTTTCAGCGTACTTTACCTTCGATACACCATCAAGACCACGCCTCAGTGGAGGGCCGCTGATAGGCGAGTACATATTCGAGCAGATGCACTTTCACTGGTCCGTCGATGACTTCACTGGCTGCGAACACGTGTTGGACGGCCATGGGTAAGTGATGCGTCTTAAAGTCAAACTCAAAAAATATATATTCAAAATAGGTATTATACTCTTGTACCTACACTTTTTGATTGTCAATTATTGTTGAACTTGAAACGCCAGCGATTTTTTTTTAAATCCCGTGGAAACTCTTTGATTTTTAGGGATAAAAAGTAGCCAATTTCCTTTATCGGGATGCAAGCTATCGCTGTACCAAATTTCGTCTTAATCGGTTGAACGGATGGGTCGTGAAAGACTAGCATGCTTGCCAGCCTTTAACGAAATCGACAGACAGACACACTTTTGCATTTATAATAATAAGTTCGTAAGATGATATATAATATGTAGTACGCGTTAGGTCAAGATGGCAATCGGGGTGGGGACGCCCCATACACCCGCACAGCCTCCGCGTTAACTCGGTGCGTGATAGCGCGGGTGACGTTCGGGAGTGCGGGGCGTCCCTCCGCCTTGTACCCCGATTGCTATCTCGACCTGTCACCTGTACCTAATATAGTGTATAAATCACTATATTTTAAATCTAAGCCATTTCAATCATAATCAACATATCGCTCGGCCAATACAAGGCACGGGTCTCCTCTCAAATTGAGAAAGTTATAGGTCATAGTCTGCCACGCTGGCCCAGTGCAGATTGGCAGACTTTGCACACCTTTGAAAACATTATGAAGAAACTCTCTGCCATGTAGATTCTTCTTACTAAGTTACATCTCCATACTAAATAGTAATTTTAGGCACCGTTAACGTTGTCAAATGTTAGTTAGGTACACTAGGGCCATTAGATTGCATTATCTCGTAATAACCTAACCATCAGTTTGTGTAACTTGAAAAGTTACACAAGAGACTCTGCTGTAACTTAGTTAATTTTGTATGCGGAAAGTTACTGCGGAATTGTTGATTCTAGCTCAGTTCGTTCTTGCCAATTTTAACATAACAATTTTCTCGTATTACTTATTTTAGAGTTGTTTTCTCTCAGTTTGTATGTTATTTTAACATGCTTAATCTAAAAAAAACGGCTAGAACTTCAAAAAACTTGTTCCAGCGTTGAAATCTTTATGTGGTAGGTAAGTAGAATGTTTTTGCTCAAAGTTTCTGATACCAACCGCTAAGGTGGGAAAACCTTTCCGGCGTCCGTGTGCCTTCAACCCAAGAATGAATAGTTATCGTTTGGCTGAGCGTGCTCCAATCTAAACCGCATCATCATTATCATCATCATCATCATCGTCATCATCATCATCATCATCATCATCATCATCATCATCATGACTAACCGATGACCGGCTCACTACAGAGCACGGGTCTCCTCTTAAAATTACAAGGGTTTTGGCCATACCCTACCACGCTGGCCAAGTGCGGATTGGCAGACTGTACACACCTTTGAGAAAATTTTGGAGAGCTGTCAGGCATGCAGCTTTTCTAATGCGGTAGACTGAGAGCTACAATGTCACGATCGCAATCACCTTTGACGCTCGCTAACTATTGGCTACAGTGCATTGTTGCAACAAGAATCGCACAAATTCAGCCAATCACAACAATTGAGATTGTAATAATGCTTGATGCAGGTTTTACGAAATCGACCTACAGGTTTCCCCGTTTCCTTAAGATGTTTTCCTTCATCGTTAAAGCAAATATTTTTAATTACTCAAAAACGCACGTAACCCCGAAAAGTTACAGGCCCGGGATCAAACCCCCGACCTCCGATTAGGAGGCGGATGTTTT
Organism: Maniola hyperantus; assembly: GCF_902806685.2. NCBI lineage: Eukaryota > Metazoa > Arthropoda > Insecta > Lepidoptera > Nymphalidae > Maniola > Maniola hyperantus. The sequence continues at coordinate 3,266,836 of NC_048547.1, forward strand.
AACCACTAGGCTATCACAGCTTAATCTCATCATCGCTTTCCATTAACCAATATTTTCGCTAAACCCAAAAAAAATTAGGCCGTAGGAAGGTTTCAAAATCACTGACTTTAATAACTTTCTTTGAACAGTTACGCCGCCGAATGCCACCTCGTCCATTATAATAGCAAATACCAATCGTTGGAAACGGCAGTGGCACATGCAGATGGCTTGGCCGTGGTTGGGTACCTCCTAGAAGCGACGGACGCTCCCAACCCAAGCTTCGACAAGTTTGTTGAAGGACTGGAGCAGATAAGGAAGCCTGAGAATAGTGTGGTTGTCTCATCAGGTACGTTCCTATTTCTTTGGCTTTACACAGGTTTAAAAAATCTATTAAAAGTATGCTCCTGAAAAAAGCATACTTATTACACAATTGAAGATTATCTAAATGATAAACGAGCGTGGATTCGACCTGCAGCTCGTTGCAGCAACGCGCAGGACTGCAAATACTTTTCTTATACATGGCATAATATTGTATATCAAATCTTTGAAAATAGCAACCGCCGAGTTTCTTGCTGGTTCTTTTTTCTTCTTGAATGTCTATCTTTTTCCGCAAGTAACATTATGAAAGGGATAACAATAGATTTAGACTAGTCATTTTAGTTTAGTTCAGAGATTGTGTACAACGGTATTAGCCACATTATTACAGATTTAACATTGGTAGGTATTGACCATTTTAAGTTTTATCTTTCGAGAGGTGCTTGGACTGCCAGACGGGATAGAGACGCGTCAAGGCACTACGGGCTTTTGATCTTCACCATGTAGTTCATTATTTATAATATTTCATAAATCAATTCTTTCACAGAATCCTTAGGATGGATGGACAGACAAGACGTTACGACGGGCAGCTACGTCACGTATAAGGGCTCGCTCACGACGCCACCGTACACCGAGTGTGTCACATGGATCATATACGAGAAACCCGTACAGATTGGTAGTGAACAGGTAATGGCATCTCCCTATCTTAGCGTTTAAACTATCGTGAGTAATTTCCATTATACATGTAGGAGACACCGGCTTTACTCCCGTATTTATTCGACGCTAGCCCAACCCCCATCCGAACCCATACGGAGTCCTTTTTAAAAAAAGTACCCTGGATGGGTTCGAAACTAGTCGGGCTAGCGTCGATATACGTGAGTAAGGTCGGTGTCTCCTACATGTGTAATCTTTAGCGTTTAAACTATCGTGAGTGATTTCCATTATATATAATATCTGTCAACAGCTTTACTTACGTATTTAGTCGACGTTAGCCCGACTAGTTTCGAACCCATCCGGGGTCCTTTTTCAAGGGAGTCATTTCGCGCCCGCGTCGCGGTTGAGACGAGAGAGCATTGAAAGAACATCGTAACAAAGATCGCATCAAAGGGGCGTCACGATCCCCAAAATGTCCAGATGGCAATGGAGTGCAAACAGCCTCCGCACTACCCGGTGCGGGCGAGCGCGGGTGACGTTCGGGTGTGCGGGGCGTCCCCCCGCCTCATACCCCGATTGCTATCTCGACCTGTCGCATACTATACATTTCAGCATTATTTTAATTATTTACTAGCTGATGCCCGCGATTTCATCCGCGTGGAATTAGGTTTTCAAAAATCCCGTGGGAACTCCTTGATTTTCCGGGATAAAAAGTAGCCTATGTCAGTCTTCAGGTCTTTATCTATACCCATGCAAAAATCACGTCAATCCGTTGCACCGTTGCGACGTGAGTGAAGGACAAACCAACAAACAAACAAACTTTCACATTTTTAATAAGGGTACTGATTAGATTCTGGTCACGTATATTTTTTTACATTTCCTCGGATCCTGAATCACGTTGTATATTATTGTTGGTAAAGTAGGTGAAGTCAAAAAAATATATTACACGTTCGTGCTCGAACTCCAAACATTGGCTCGATCCCTGAAGACTTCGACACTTGATTAAAATACTGGAATTCATAGTCGAGATAGGGGTTTCTTTAGAGGACGATTCGCACCACATATTGTGTCATATTCAACCTTTGTGCAATGCAAGTTAAAATTGTGTAAGACGTCATGTCGTCTGAAACGTCCTCTAAAGAAGCCCCAATTTTGACAATTGGATTCCGATGTTCATCATCATCATCATGATCAACCCATTGCCGGCTCACTACAGAGCACGGGTCTCCTCTCAGAGTGAGAAGGGTTTTGGCCATAGTCTACCACGCTGGCTATATGCGGATTGGTAGACTTCACACGCCTTTGAGAACATTATGTAAAACTCTCAGGCATGCAGGTTTCCTCACGATATTTTCCTTCACCGTTAATAAATTGAATTAAGTATCTGACCCATGTGACCCTCATTTATTTTGTGTAGGCCTTATTCACTAGTAGTACATAATACTAACTACAATTCCGACTAGTAACAAACATAGAATGTAGTGTACTAGAAGAGATATTATTTAATTTAATCATCATTATCATCGTCAACCGATAGACGTCCACTATTGGACTTGTCTCCTGTAGGAAATTTCACACGCCACGGCCTGAATCCAGCGGCACCCTGCGACTCGTTTCATGTTGTCAGTCCAACTATACTCTATCTGCGGAAAGAAATTAGTGTAGCGCTCTCTCTGTTACGTATTCCTATAAAAATGATAGAAGCAAAAATCTCAGTGAGCGTTAACCATTTTGAGGCACCAACCAATCACAAAAATGTTTTTAAAAAATATTCGAAATTCAATTCAACAATGTTTTCAAATACATTCGAAATTCAATAAGAAAGCATATTGTCGTTTGTGATTGGTTGGTGTCTCAAAATGGTTAGCGCCCACTGAGATTTTTGTGTCTATCATATTTTTCGTTTGTTTTTGCTAGCGTTCTGGTTACAGCCTGTATACTAGGACACCGGGGAGGAAACCTATCTCCTATCATTTTGTGAAAATATACTCCTGTCGTTTTAGTTTAGATCATGAAGAAATGTTCAACCAAAGAACCAAATTAATAAGACCCATTGCCTGTACTAGTCAGATAAGCCAAAAATATTGGCAAAATTAAAATAGCCTCGCAGAAGAAAGTGATAAATAACAGTCTTCACTTTTATTTATTACCTACTCCACGTTTTTCGTTGTTGTATAAAATATCTCTTAACTTATCTACTATATTTCACCACCTAAAAACAAATGGTTGTCTAAGATATAAAAAAACCGACCAAGTGCGAGTCAGGCTCGCGCAATGAGGGTTCCGTACTACAGTCGTATTTTTTCGTGTGCATTTTGCACGATAATTCAAAAACTATGATACATAAAAATAAATTAAATCTGTTTTAGAATGTACAGGTGAAGACCTTTCATATGATACCCCACTTGATATAGTCCCTCACTTCGAAAGTTGAAAATACTAATTATTAGTTCATGACCACAATTTAATTTTTTTTGTGTGATCTAACCCTAAATTAACGGTTTTTAGATTTTTCCCCAAATGTCAGCTATAAGATCTGCCTACCTGCCAAATTTCATGATTCTAGGTCAACGGGAAGTACCCTGTAGGTTTCTTGACAGACAGACAGACAGACAGACAGACAGACAGACAACAAAGTGATCCTATAAGGGTTCCGTTTTTCCTTTTGAGGTACGGAACCCTAAAAACTCACGGCTATGCAATGATAAGACCGTCATATTTCACTAGATTTTTAATATCTACCACTAGCATCAGGTTATCTTGTTTTAGGACTAGGTATCTCATCTCTACCTGCATCTCTAGTACCTCACTACCCATATGATTACTAGCTTATTCCCGCGACTTCGTCCGCGTGGATTTATGTTTTCAAAAATCCCGTGGGAACTCTTTGATTTCCGTGATAAAATGTAGCCTATGTCAACCCGTGCAAAAATCATATCCATCCGTTGCTCCTTTGCGACGTGATACTCGTAGAAGGGACAAACCAACAAACACTATGGGTAGTGCTATAAATGCGATGAAGTGATGCGAAAGTGTATTTGTTAGTTTGTCCATTAATCACGCCACAACGGTGCAACGGATCGAGAGACGTAATTTTTTGCATGGATATAGTTAAAGGCCTGGAAAGTGACATATTATGGGCAACTTTTCCTTTTCGGAAAATCAAGGAGTTCTTACAGTATTTTTAAAAAGCTAAATCCATGTGGACGAAGTCACATGCATCAGCTTGTTATAAAACAAAGTATACCCCAGCCTGCCTGTGCGCGCTTACCTTAAAAAATTATACTGTAGCGATTTTCATTCGATTTTTACCAATAAATAGAATAATTTCTTAATTTATTAAATTCTAGTGTGAATTATGTGGAACCATAATATTGTAAACTTTATTCTTAGAATTAAGTTTTCATGTAAGTGACCTTTTTTGTCTTTATGAGAATTAAACGTCTTTAAACCTAACCATAATGCAATAGCCAAGTAAAGTAGGTAAGAAGCTATCTTTTCAAGTGCATTATCTATAATATAAAATACGGATTCCTTTGTTTGCAGTGATAGCATACCTATCTACATAGTTTAGTCAATCCCTTGCGCTCAGTCGCTTATTTAACATTAAAAATACAAAAAAGTCGTAATAAAATTCTTGCCGTGTATCACTGAGATTTAATCTCAAAAGCGCTAAACGAATTTTAATCAAACTTTCACTAATGCATAGAGGGTCTTGTGGAGTACCTAACTCCATATAGTTAACAGTTATAGATATGCAAAAGCGTTGCAGCATTTATTCCACTATGAAATGTGTTCATCGCGTGGAACTTTTGTTCGCGATGTTTATTCTAGTATGTTATATTATTTAAATGTTACCAAATAATAAATGTTTACTATGCGTTTCAACTGTGAAGACCATCGGTATTAAAAATTGTTTTTTAAAATGTTTGTGTTTTGTAGGTTTTCTTATAGGTAAATAAAATGATTAATAAAAACGATGCATGTGAAAAAAGTTGTCGTAAGTAGTAAAAGTTTAATTAATAGATATCTAATTACCTATCAGAGTTTTAAAGTACCTAGTACCTACTTTACCGATGGTCTTTACATTTGAAACGCTTAGTAACTACTTAAAGCATAGATAAGTAAATTACAAGTATAAATTATCCCTGCCTAAAGCTATGTTTGCGATGTCTCTTCTAGTAAGCTACGTGTATATTTCAATGTTACCAAATAGAACCCCTTTCTAATAACGACATTTGGTCCCCAGCTGGGCCTCTTGAGGCAGTTGGAAGGCACTAACAGTATCCCGATCGAGCGGAACGTGAGGCCCACTCAGCGTCACCCTCCGGGCCACTCGGTGATATACGTGAAACAAGTTAAGGCGAAACTATGACACCGTTATACCAGATGCCCCAATAAACTGTATTGCATTTTTATGTTGTTTATTTTACTACCCGGCTCCACTCTTTATCGTATTCCTAACTAGGTGACTTGCCTAGACTTCACTCAGGTGATCTTTTCATGGGTGTCTAAGTTGTAGAAGAACTTTACATGCAAAATCGGTAGGCTCCCAAATCTTTTCAGGTGTGGTTCGAAAAAGGGTAAGTACAGTTTCAATACTAAGGCTAAACGACTATTATCTAGATTGTAGTGATGGTAACCGGCACTCATGGACTCTTGAGACAGTTGGAAGGCACTAACAGGATCTTGATCGAGCGGAATGAGGCCTACCCAGTGACACCCTCGAGCCATTCGGTGTATACGTGAAAACTATGAGACATCCATACCAGATGGCCCAATAACAGTGGCGTGCACAGGGTTTGAATGCAGGATATGCATTAGCTAGGTAGGAACCTGTTTTACTGGCAGGTCATAATGAAAAATATGCATTGAACTATTACAACTGGGGTAAGCAGTGCATTTACGCCTTTATGACCTGCACGCCACTGCCCAATAAATTGTATCGCACATTAATGTTGTTAACCCGTTCCCAAAGAGCCGACGGGATGGGACCGAGTGACGACGGGAAAGGTTGAAGAAAACTAAATGCCAAAGTTGGTCATCCATTCGGTTGTACTGGCTGCATTTCTGCACTGGACAGCCAGGCTGATCCGTTGCGCAAATAATGAGCCAGCCCTTCTGTCACCAAATGAGGCAATTAATCGCGGTGAAATGTCTCGTTATTTTTTTCAGTACTAAGTTTCCATGGCCCGTAGGGGCTCGACGGCAAACGGAACCAGTTCTTATAAGTACAACTTTAAAGTTGACTCAACAATTTTCATTAGGAAGTTCAGTAGTGATGTTTCAGTATAGTAAACTTAACATTCAATTTAACTTATGCGTCTGTGTACATTGTCTCACAAGGTCTTCACTTTAAACTCGATGAAGAATCCTCAAAGTAATAAGCTTTCTCAAACTGTTTGTCTTAGCCAAAACTTCTTCTCATAAGCCTTATTACCGTCTCTAATATCAAAGCATACTTTTTAAATTAAAATATCTCTTTTATCCACGTGTAAAATTACAGTGACAGAGTTTTTATTTGTACCTAAAACTTTTAGGTACCTACAGTACAGAGGAAAAGAGAACAAAGTTGACAGGGAAGCACTTATCTCTATGAGAGATCTCTACCAGTGACCCTTGGCAGTGCGAGAGGTTGTAAAGAGTTTTCGATATACCCATGTACCTACTAAACTTTTTATAGCCATTATTACTGTTGTTGTATTATTAATGTAATAAATGCGAAACCATCCATCACTACCAAAATCAAAAAGCACTTACGGGATTTTTAAAAACCTATATCCCAACGGAGAAGTCGCGGTCATCATCTATTTGGTACAGAAGCCCGCATCTCGGAAACGATTATAGGTTACTTTTTATCACGGGCAATCAAAGAATTTACATGGGATTAAAAAAATTAAACTTATAATACATAATATTATGTTTCATAGAAATATAAAAATGAGCGCAGGCAAACTTAATAGGCTAGTTGACACTTTTTTTAAGTAGGTCTTAAATGGTTAATATTTGTCCTATTAGATCAAAAAAATTAACACTATATTTTTTTGCGCCCTAAAAACCGTAAAACTTTAATTTAAAAATATATTTTTCTTAGACAGGTGAAAACAGTGTCGGCCATGTTTGGCCGATAGATTATCTGTGCTCTGACGTCATGCATTTGTAAACAACAGCATAAGGTTAATAAACGTGACTTCTATACTAGTTTACATGAAAAATATAGTAATTATCGTTATTGTATCATCCGAGAATGTAAAAACGCATCGATAAAGACCACAGGAAAGTTGTGGATTAGAGTGCCCAGTGAAATAAATATACGTAACACGTGAAGACTTGCTTAAAGGGATCCTATATCACTAACGACTGCAACCCAAATTTATTTTTGCAAAGATCTTTGTTGTAAGTCTTACTTAATAACTTATTTAATTTATAAAGAGAAAACGATAATTTTTTACGTTTACTATGAGTTTTTAGAAATATATAAAAACTAGCTTATGCTCGTGACTTCGCCCGCGTGGACTTTTATTTTAATTATTTATTTATTTATTTATTTTAATTTCAAACCCCCATTTAACCCACTCAGGGGTGGAATTTCAAAAAATCCTTTCCTAGTGGATACCTTCTCTTTACCTACAAAGAACACACCCACCAAATTTCATGTATCTAGGACCAGCTGTTTAGATGTTTAGGCTGTGCGTTGATATATAAGTTAGTCAGGACTTGAAATTTTATATATATGGATACTACGTTAGTCAATAGGGATGACATTTGTTTGTTTACATATTTAATGACGTCACATCATGGCTGACAGCGTTTTCTGAGTTTCAAATAAAAATAAAAACTGTATTTTTTTAAATTGGATTTATATTTCCATCCTGCGTTTTTAATAATTGTTATTGATATATTTCGTTGTCTTAAGCAAAATACTATAATAAATAATCATTTATTGGACGAAATTAGATATGAGTCAAGTAGCCTATTTAATGGTGCACTTGGTTTTCACCTCGACTTGGTTCACACATTCAAAATTATTTCTTATTGGGAGACATGAAGAATCGGTACCTACATGCAAAATTCAATGCGCAACGGTTTGAGCTGTAGGTACATTAGTATGCAAGTGATAAGCCACTGTAACAGCCACTACACACTTATAGCCAGTCAGTCAGTTTTTCCTTTTACACACTTTGTTTTTATGTTAATTAACCCAGTGATAATTATTTAATTTTTAAAATCTATGACGGTAAAATATTTGATGTTCGTAGATAAAACCACATTTAAAATACATTTACACAATTTGTAAATGGTTTTCTGCACGCTAACTTGCGACGCTATGGAAATGGTGTTACATTTTAAAATGAAAATAGTAATTATTCTGTTAACTGTGTTTAGTGTTCAAGCCATAAATCCAGACGGCCCAACAGTTGTTAACGATTTCGTTAATTGTATAAATAATTTGATACAAACTAATTTTGTTAATCCTGGATTGCTTATTTTTCCACATTCAATTAATACCAATAATTCTAAGATTGTCAGAATACGAACCAATGTTTTAAAGAGAATACACGATAGCAATAAATACAGTGTTCAAGTTACTGGTCCTGATAGAAAAGCTGTTTGCAACGACTCAAACAAAAAGTTTAAAGTTGTGCACATGGATCCCTTTGAAGTGACGGCCGTAGCGAATTATTTTGTCATCATTGTCGATAGCTTTCAGGAATTCACATACTTGGCGAGAAAAATTATTCGATCGCGTTTCTGGAACCCACATGGCAAATTCTTAATTTTGTTATACCGTTTAACAAAGGACGATGGTGAATATCGTGAAGAAGTTGAAAATATTTTGAGCTGTTTATTCAAGTACAATGTTATCAATGTTGTCGTCTTGGTCCCTCAATCTCGAAATGTACGTAATGCACTAATCTATAGCTGGAAGCCATACGATCCGCCGAAGTACTGTGGGTATTTTAATGAAACTGCCAAAAACAGGTTACTTTTTGAAAATGCGTGTGAGCGAGGTGTTATCAATAGCAAGGGTAATATTTTTAAGGATAAATTACCTTCACATATGCATGGATGTGGCCTCAAAATTCTAGCATTAGAAAAACAGCCATTTGTTAGTAGATACAATGACGATCCAAATTTAGAGAAAACACTTATTAAGAACTTGCTCCAATCCTTAAACTTTTCTGTAAGTTTTGAGATAATATTTAATGAATTTCGAGGTGAAAGAAATGAAGAGGGTGTATGGGATGGAGCATTGAAAGAATTGGTTGTTAGAAAAGGACAAATTCTTTTGGGAGGTATATTTCCTGATTTTGACGTTCATGAAGATTTTGAATGCAGTTCGACATATTTGGCGGACTCGTACACTTGGGTAGTTCCTCGGGCCAATCCTGCACCACCTTGGAGTTCACTTACTGCTGCATTTGAAAAGGAAGTTTGGTACTTAGCAACTGTAATATTTTTTGTATGTGTCTTCACTTGGAAAATACTAGGAAAGTTGAGTGGCGATACCAACTACAACAGCACATTCAATCATTGCTTTATAAATTCCTGGATAGTTTTGTATGGGTTTTCTGCATACGTGCGCCCAAATAAGGCAAGTCTGCGAATATTTTTCGTGTTTCTCAATATTTATTGTGTTTTGTTTATGACAGCATATCAAACTAAGTTGATCATTGTTTTACGACATCCTACTTTTGGATATCAAATCAAAACTATTCAAGATTTGGTGCAAAGTGGGCTTAAATATGGTGGTTCAGAGGAATTGCGTGGTTTGTTTTACAATTCTAGTGATCCTTTCGATAGTTTGATAAACGATGAATGGATAGATGTACACAATATCACAAAAGCATTGTTAGACGTAGTTGTTCATAGAAACTTTTCAGTGCTATGTAGTCGGCTAGAATTAGCTTATCTTTCAGCGGAGTTACCGGAACTCATTGATTCTTTTGGAAAAAATAATTACTATGCTTTCGAGAAAAGTACATTCTTGGTGCCTTTGGAAATGATAGGTCTAAGAGGGTTTCCTTTTATGAAAAATCTATCGCATACTTTAAATTATTATAAACAGTTGGGTATGAATGATTACGTAAGACGCGGCTTTGCTAAATCAAACAAGAGAAAAAGAGAGAAGTTACTGCTTAAATTAAATATTCGACGGAATAACATAAGTTCTTTGTCAATGGAACACTTACAAGGTGGATTCTTTGTCTTGGGCGTAGGTATGTTTGGTGGAATTGTTATATTAATTATTGAAATTTTAGTAAATACCAATTTTTTACGGGAAAAAATATTGCAACTGCATAATTTATTCATTAGAAAAGTTTGAATAAAAAAAACCGGCCAAGTGCGAGTCAGGCTCGCCCAATGAGGGTTCCGTACTGCAGTCGTATTCTTTCGACATTTTGCACGATTATTCAAAACCTATGATGCATAAAAATAAATAAAAATCTGTTTTAGACTGTACAGGTGAAGACATTTCATATGATACCCCACTTGATATAGTTATCTCACTTCGAAAGTTGAAAATACTAATTATTAGTTCATGAGCACAATTTAATTTTTTTTGTGTGATCTAACCCTAAATTCACAGTTTTCAGATTTTTCCCCAAATGTCAGCTATAAGATCTACCTACTTGCCAAATTTCATGATTCTAGGTCAACGGGAAGTACCCTGTAGGTTTCTTGACAGACAGACAGACAGACAGACAACAAAGTGATCATATAAGGGTTCCGTTTTCCTTTTGAGGTACGGAACCCTAAAAACACGAAACTATAGACCTTCAGTTTGTGTGGGTACACAAACACAGTAATCTAATCTCTCACACGTAAAGGCTTGACGAGAAAATTAATATAGGTAGGTACCTAATATATTGTGAGATTGATAATATAGAGTAGATTCTTCTTCTTCTCAATCGTTCACTCTTGACAGAGTGGTCGTGGCTATGAACTCTTCACTGCTACTCGTGCGATCTCCCTCCATCGACTTCTGTTGTTGGCATTATGTGCACACACGGAGACGTGTTTACCGCGTGTTGCCGCATCTAATAATTTATTTCCGCCAAGCCTTTATGAATTACGCAACTAAGTTCAGAATTCCGATTCTCGCATAATATGTTAAAATGCATTGAAATAAAATGCTCAATAAATGAAATAAGCGCAGGCCCGAAAAATATCAGCCAAAAAGCTTATTTCAAATTACAAACATTTTTAGACTTATTGCTTTGGTGTTAAGTTTTAATTGAGAATAAATATTTTGTTTATCGTTTGAAAAATTCGAATATTTTCAATTTATTGCCGACTAGCTCATCCCCGCAGCCTCGCCCGCGTGTATATAATATAGCCTATGTCACTCAGGAATAATGTAGCTTTCTATTGGTGAAAGAATTTTCAAAATCGGTTCGGTAGTTCTAGAGATTACCCCCTACAAACAAACTTAACGACATTACCTCTTTATAATATTAGTATAGATAGTATAGATGACAAGAGGTCTAAAATATAAATATTTTGGAATCGTTATTAAACTTTATATTCAAGTATTGAGGTTTATGATAAACGGAAGTTGTTGATATTATAAGACTTTTTTTCTACATTTCGTAATAAGAAACATGTGTGCAAACATGGCCACTTGAGCGATATCAATTTGTTTGTGAGCCCTCGTATAGACGACCTACTATTTTATTTATGCCAATGTTAGAACATAATATATTTACTACATCTCTGAGTATCTACCTGTGTTATTCCAATACTAATAGCCGGCGAAAACTGTGGGAAATCTCTCCAGGGAAAACAACTGAACCGTGCAAAGTAATATTGAACATGAGGTTTCTCGTAACACCGATTACGGAATCCGAAATAACACAACATAAATAATAAATACCTACGTACCTAAGTAATAAACATTCAGAGTTACTTTTAACCAACTTCGAAAAACGAGGAGGTTCCTGATCTACTAGCTGAAGCTGACCCACCATAGCTTAATTACTTGAGTGTAATTTATAAAACTGGTGAGGCTGGAATTTCTAAAATAATGAAACGTAGGGTATTTCTTCATTTTTATCGGAAATCTAAATAGGTAAAACTACCGAAGTACTTATTAATTTAATAATAATATTATGTACCTACTAACTAGCTGACCCGGCGAACTTCGTACCGCCTAACAGTCGATGCTTTAATATTTTTAATACTTACAATTTTTTAAATTTTTCTCTCCGTAAGAACTATCCTCGTACTTCAAGGAATATTATAAAAAAAGAATTAGCGAAATCGGTTCAGCTGTACTCGAAATTTGCGATCAGCAACACATTTAGCGATTCTTTTTTTTTATATATAAAGAAGAAGATGATTTGGATATGACACCGAAAATTAGAAATTAAAAAAAACAAAGAGTGTTATTTCTTGTACGATGGTACGGAACCCTTCCTGTGCGAGTCCAACTCGCACTTGACCGATTTTTAATTTTATATGCCGATCTCTCAATGTACCTACTTACCTTCTGTCTAATGAGAGAGATCAAACAAATAGGTAAGTAATTTTTCATTTCATTTCATTTCAAGTACCTAAGGAAGTAGGTACCTACTTTGGTATTTACTAAAGCATGGTTCTGAATAAATAAATAAATCATGGTTATCTAAATAAAATATCAAACATAATTAGATTGCTCAGGGATATCAATAAAATATAAGACAACATTTTTAATTAATAAAACAAAATTTATTGCAAAAAATGTGCCTACCTTTTTTTGACATTGGTGATTGTTTTCTCAATACAAAGCAGAGGTTCGGATAAATTTAATAAAAATAAGAGCAGTTTCAGATTAGATTAATACACTTTAAAAAAATTACAGTCTACGAACTATACCAAAAAATCATAATGCACCTAGTGGACTAGTTACCTACAATATAAAAACTAGTTCTTATAAAATAAGTTTATTATTCTAAGTAATCTCATATTATATTGTTTTTAGAGTTCCGTACCTCAAAAGGAAAAACGGAACCCTTATAGGATCACTTTGTTGTCTGTCTGTCTGTTGGTCTGTCAAGAAACCTACAGGGTACTTCCCGTTGACCGAGAATCATGAAAGGCAGATAGGTTCTATAGCAGACATTAGGGGAAAAATTTGTGGTTACATCACACATGAAAATTAAATTGTGGTCATGAACTAAATAATTAGTATTTTAAATTTTCGAAGTAAGATAACTAACTATATCAAGTGGGGTATCATATGAAAGGGATGACCTGTGCAATCTAAAACAAATTTTTATTTATTTTTATGCATCATAGTTTTTGAATTATCGTGGAAGATGTCGAAAAAATACGACTGTAGTACGGAACCCTCGTTGCGCGAGCCTGACTCGCACTTGGCCGGTTTTTTTAAAAATTTTGTTCAACTTCAGAATAAAATAAAAAATTTAATATTTTGAAAATAGAATGTACATAATTATGCAATATTTTTTATCGGGATGGCAATCGGGGTGGGGATGCCCTGCACACCCGCACAGCCCCCGTGCTAATCCGGTGCGGGATACTTTACGTTGGGTGACTTGGGTGACGTGCGGGTGTGCGGGGCGTCCCCCAGCCTCATACCCCGATTGCCATTTCGATCTGTCGCGTAAATTATTATGTGAGATGTGAAATCTACTAAGCACATAGGTACTCGTAGTATCGCGCTCGGAGCGAGTTTGAGTTGCGTCTAACTCTGAAGCGCTGTGAAAATATCGCCGTGTGAAAAGAAATTTTTAATTTTCGACTTAAATACTGGTTGGAGTAGGAGCTATCAAGGTCAACTTCATAATAATTAACACGAAATAATAGATAGTTATTACAATTCTCGGAGATCGATACTTAATTTTGTATTCGTCACCGTAATTGTGTCTTTGTTACCTATTGTTTAGTTATTTTATACCTACTTGCCTACCTATTTTACAAGTACTTATACTATAGATATTTTTTGGCGTGATAAAAAGTATTCTACGAAATGTGTGCATTTTAATTTTATTATTATACCTGCGTTATCATACCTGTTCTATAGATAATATAATATTAGGTACCTATTTAATTATAAATCAAGAAAAGGTTCAACAAACTCTTTTTAATTCAGTAAGTAAGAGCCATTACCCACGGACACAAAATTCAAACCCCTATTCCACCCCCTTACGGGTTGAATTTTCAATGAGCGGATGCTAACGTCATAATAGCTATCTGCAGACTGCATGCCTAATTCCAGTCCGATCCGTCCAGTAGTTTGAGCTGTGCGTTGATAGATAAGTCAGTCAGTCAGTCAGTCAGTCACCTTTGCCTTTTATATATTTATATGAAGTCATCGTGTGTATGCGCACGCAGTCGTCGCGACTTCATGCGTTTAGACACGACAACTTCCATATAAATTACAGATTCTAACGGTCGACTGAGTCGCCGGGCGACTAGTTGACTGTGCGTAGTGGCTCTTAAAGTACGTAAGTCAAACAGTTAGAACTGAGATTAACTAGTTAATCCTAGTCGATTACTAAGCTTGATTAGTGCGAAAACTTGTTGCGTTTCTAAGATTTATTGTGATTTCTTGGCTATTAATTAATCTGCAGTCTAATGACCAAGCATTCATTAGAGTTAAGAAACAGATTAAGAAAGAAAATAGGAGAAGGAAAAAAGAGTTGCTCATGGCATGATTTGATTTCCTAACTCATTTTGATAAAAATAACAGTAAGTCCGAGAGATCCGAGTCCGTGAAAATACGGATATAAATTCGGACCGAACTCGGATATTCCTTACATACTAATCCGATCTCTGTTCCAAATATATCAATGGACATTTTTGACATAATTATCTACATCATACGTCCGATTTTAAATCCGAGGCACATCCGAGATCTGAGCCACGGATGACGAAAGTCGGATGTAGTGTGTAAGTAACCATACAAAGAGTTCTATGACTACTTCGGAATATATTTTCACGGACTCGGATCGGATGAGTGCGTGATCGCTCAGAATAAAATAACTCATTAACATTCATCTTATTTTATTAGGTACACGACGAATATCACCTCTATCTATTCGTTAGTTTACACCGAAGCAGACGTCCAGCTCCCACGTGTTTAAATTAAAATTTATGGTTGGTTCAACAGAGGCCAGAGCCTACATCGTTATTTATTTAAAAGAAAACTTCACAGTAGATACAGGCAATAAGTACATTGTAACACAGGCGAAACACAAATAACCCTATTCTCTATAAATCCGTAACCAAAACATGGGTATAGAAAAATATTATAGATGTACAATTAGATATTTTACATAATATACAAAATTAAAAATAATCTACATTTTATTTAATTTTTTGCAGTTGCACACTGTGTCTCTGATAGTAAATTTTGAGTCTTATTTTATATTTTTATACAACAACTAGCTTATGCTCCCGACTTAATCCACGTGTTTACAATACAAACTACACAAATTTCAAACCCCTATTTAACCCTCTTAGGGGTTGAATTTTCAAAAGTTCTTTCTTAGCGGATGCCAACGTCATAATAGCTACGAGTATCTGCATGCCAAATTTCAGCCCGATCCGTCCAGTAGTTTGAGCTGTGCGAAGATAGATCAGTCAGTAAGTCACCTTTTCATTTTATATATTTAGACTAGCTTATGCTCGCGACTTCGTCCGCGTGGACTTCACAAATTTCAAACCCCTATTTCACCCCCTTAGGGGTTGAATTTTTAAAAATCCTTTCTTAGCGGATGCCTACGACATAATAGCTATCTGCATGCCAAATTTCAGCCCGATCCGTCCAGGAGTTTGAGCTGTGCGTTGATAGATCAGTCAGTCAGTCAGTCAGTCACCTTTTCCTTTTATATATTTAGAAGATAAAAGTTACAATTTAGGCAAAATAAAATTGCTTATGATTTGATCAGTATTCCAGTCGTCCCATTCGCATCTCGTCCTCGTCCCGTTCGCAGCTCGTCCCGTTCGCATCTTCACTATTTAACTCTCGTCCCACTCTCGTTCTTCGCTCTAGGTTACGTTAGGTTTACTGGCTAACCGATCGCAGGCGTGTGGTTCCCAGACAAAAATATTAAAAAGTCCAATAAACTATAACTTTTCCCCGTCCAAGTGTTGCACATTGTAATACGAGTGGTCCGGGAATCGTTCGAGTTCGATATAGTCCATTTCAGTGCACAATAGCCGTTCCAACATGTTAACTACTTCTTTGAAGTCCGGCCGCGTGGTTGGTTCTACTTCCCAGCAGTAGTACATGATGTTGTAGAGCTCCCGCCGACAATGTTCGGGTTTCTCTAAACGGTGGCCCTCTCGAACCTGTAACAATCAAACAAAATCTATACATAGAAAAGGAAAAGGTGACTGACTGACTGACTGACTGATCTATCAACGCACAGCTCAAACTACTGGACGGATCGGGCTGAAATTTGGCATGCAGATAGCTATTATGATGTAGGCATCCGCTAAGAAAGGATTTTTGAAAATTCAATCCCTAAGGGGGTGAAATAGGGGTTTGAAATTTGTGTAGTCCACGCGGATGAAGTCGCGAGCGTAAGCTAGTCTATACATATAGAAAAGTTGCACTTGGGTCTGCCAATCTGCACTTGGCCAGCGCAGCGTGGTAAAACCCTATGCTAATTAGCTATGGCTAAAACCCTTCTCAGTCTGAGAGGAGACCCGTGCTTTGGAATGAGCCAGCGATGGGTTGATCATAATGATGATGATGATAGATAAGCTGACCTACTCACTGTCTTATCTATCAACGCACAGCTCGAACCACTGGACGGATTGGGCAGATAGCTATTACGACATCCGCTAAGAAAGAATTTTTGAAAATACTACCCCCTAAGAGTGTAAAAACCCCTAGGTTCGAGGATACGGATATCCCTTCACATAGCATGTACCTATAGTTCGCGACAGACCGACGTGGCCATCGGGGTAGTGACGCCCCGCGGTAACCCGGCGCGGGATAGCGCGGGTGGCGTGCGCGTGTTGTGGGCGTCCCCCCGTCTCATAGCCCGATTGCCATGTCGAACTTTCGCGAACTTTACCTACTTACCTACTTTCCTATCAGATATCAGATACGATGTGACAGTATTACCAATAAGCACGATCTTATCAGATGGAAAATGTTAATGCAATCGTAGACAGAATGCATCTTCTTTGAAACTCGGATAAAAACATGGAAAAGTTAAATAGCTTTTCCAGCTGTTATGTTATTTATAAGCACGTTCTAAAGGCTTGAAGTTTTGGAAGCGATTTCATGTTTGAAATGGCGACTTCCATCAAATCGGCCCAAAAATGTTTTCTCATGAAAAATTCGATAATAGGTAAGTATGTAATGATAATAGGTAAGATATGGTAGGTATCGTACAAGGAATAAAAAGTTTCGTACGTATGGTTTCGTAGTTAGAAAAAATATTCTTTGTACGAAACTGGTTTAGTAGCACTGGTATTGTAGGCAGCCTGAGATTGGCCGTTTTGCGCGAGCGCTGAAGCGTCCAGTGGTGAGACTGTATATTTATACCTTTCTCATTACATCCCCGGCGGATAAACCAGGATACGGCGTAGAACCCAGGGTGACAATCTCCCAGAGAAGAACACCGAAGCTCCATATGTCTGACTTGACGCTGAATATGTCATCGTACAGCGATTCGGGCGCCATCCATCTGAAAATTTATTTCACTTTTAGAAAGACTAATTCGCTGATTAGTCTACTTTCTACTACTATCTTTCTAGTACTATCTTACTACTATCTTAGATCTTAAAATAAGCAAGATATTAATTGTGATCTTCATTAACTTAGTGATATTATAATTGTTTGCAAGGTTATGATGGATCCTTTAGAGGTTTTGAGATACTTTGAAATTAGGGAAAATTTTGAGGCAACTTTGCGAGTAAACTAACTATAGATATTTAAGTATACAAATAAATACAATAATTGCAAAATTAACAACGAGAAGTTATACTTTACTTAATAATTATTATCATAGTTTACATGCCTGTTAGGTAGTGTGATCCATACTAAGTAAGTATACTAATATGATAAAATACGAAAGTTTGTCTGCTAGTTTTCACGGCCCAACAATTTGACCGATTTTGATGAAATTTGGTACAGTGTTAGCTTAAGTACATCCCGGGGATGGACACAGGCATCATCTAGTAATAAATATTGATTTGTTTAAAAAAATTACTAATAAAAATAGGTGATGATCGCCTGTCCAATTTTTGGTCATGGCAGCCAATCTCAACGGAGTTAAGCCATCTACGCAGGAGATATTATAGTTCACAAGAGCACTCTTTCCATTACTCTTCTTAAAGTATGATGGGACACTAATCCGACACGTCCGGGGAGAGATCAGGAGCAGTACTGACGGCTTTACGCTCTCCGAGGCACGGGAGTGTAATACTGCCAATTTTCTTACTCCGGGCTGCTACAGAAAATTTCTTCCCAAATTTCCCAAATCGGCGGGGTGATTACGCAAAACGTTGCAGTAGCGACAGCAACGCAACAGCAGTAGCAATGCGACAGTTCATTTGCTGTCTCTCTTCTTCTTCTTATTTTGCTTTGTGGCTATTGCTGTCTCTCTCTAGCCGCTGTTACGTGTGACGTTTGACAGCAATGATCGCGACATTTACGCCGGTCGCGAGATACGTAATCACCCCGCGGGACTTGAACCCGAAACCTTGCGATGCCCAGCTGAATATGCTAGCCAATGCACTAGAGTCTAGACTTATAAGACTTGTTGCCTATTGGTCTATAATACATTTGCGTAGCCTAGTGGTTAGGATGTCCACCTTCCAATCGGAGGTCTGCGTTTCGATCCCGGGCACGCACCTTTTCTTTTCGGAGTTTGTGCGTTTTTAAGTAATTAAAATATCACTTGTTTTAACGGTGAAGGAAACATCGTGAGAAAAGCTGCATGCATGAGAGTTCTCCATAATGTTCTCAAAGGTGTGTGAAGTCTGCCAATCCGCACTTGGCCAGCGTGGTAGACTATGGCCAAAACCCTTCTCACTCTGAGTGGAGACCCATGCTCTGTAGTGAGCCGGCGATGGGTTGATCATGATGATGATAACATTTGCGTAACGTTTTGTATGGCATTGTAATCATCATCATCATCTTTATCAACCGATAGACGTCCACTGCTGGACATAGGTCTCTTGTAGGGACTTCTACACGCCACGGTCTTGCGCCGCCGGAATCCAACACGACTGTGCCTCGTTTGATGCCCTCTATCCACCTAGTGGAGAGTCTCCCAACACTGCACTTTTCAGTTCAAGGTCGCAATTTTAGCAGCTTGGACCTCCACTAACTTTGTCGAACTATGTGCCCTGACAATTACCACTTCAGCTTTGCAACCCGTTTAGCTATGTCAGTTACTCTGGTTCTCTAAGGATCTTCTTATTTTTGATTTGATTACGTAGAGAAACTCCTAGTATCTATATTGCTCTATTTATTGCCCCTGAGTGACTCTGTATGAGCTTTCTTATGAGGTACATAATTAGCGACCATAAAATCATAATAACAAAGGTTAATTTGCGTTCTATCGTGAAACTCGCTTTGGACTATTTTCCGTCAGGAATAAAACAGTATGCTCTCACGCAAAAGCTACTGAAGATAACTAGGTATAGGATAACTCTAGATAACGCCTAAAGGTCTGTACGCACGTGAGCTGCGCTTTACCTCGCGGCACAGAGCGTCAAAATATTATT
Organism: Maniola hyperantus; assembly: GCF_902806685.2. Lineage (NCBI taxonomy): Eukaryota > Metazoa > Arthropoda > Insecta > Lepidoptera > Nymphalidae > Maniola > Maniola hyperantus. Next base: position 3,286,486 of record NC_048547.1, read on the forward strand.
TCTATCATTTTGTATGGTGCATGTCGCACTAGAGCGGTGCTGCACACCGCTTCACCACGCGTCGCTGCGCGTCTCGGTTCGGAGAATATTGTGAACCGCAGCGCAGAGACGCGCTGTGCAGCAACGCTAGTGCGAGATATCCAGCGACACGTCATCGCGTCGCTTTAGTATGCGTACGGCGCTCTTATACGACGCGCATCGAGTTAAGTATTTAATGTACCGGCATGATAGACCTCAAAATAAATAACGTAGTTTTAATTTTTGACACATTACGTGTTCCTTATGCTCTTAGAATTATATTCTCAAAAGTCCCAACCCCTAGGATGTCGGCTTCCCCCTTCTCTTCTTCACTGTCGCTCATCTTGCGACGTTGTTGCTCGTACGTGAACGGGTATAGAAGTGACGCGCAAGTGACGCGAGCTGCCGCTTACTGCAGTTGTAGTGGGATAGGTACCGACGTGCGGCCTGAAGTGACGCGCCCTGCTGTGCAGCGCAGCACAGCTCAGGTGCGTACAGACCTTTAAACATCCTATTACAAGTTTACAAGACGATCCCAGGCGACGAATGCTGTGATCCATTACCACGTGCCACATCTGACCCGTCTTAGAACTTGGAACTTTTGACGCGTGTTCACGCATACAACGTGACTTGTTATTTGCCGGGTATAGTAAGTATCTTTCTGAGAACCTAGTGTAACTTTTCAACTTTCTTTTCAAGTTCATGTTAACTTTAAGGAAATGCGTCACTTATGGACGGGAAAACGTTGTAATTTATTTTATCTTCAGTCAAGCTTAACAGATATCCGGTTTGAACAAATCAACAAACATACAAACATTTTAGCGTGGGATAAGAACAAGAAGAAAAATAAATATTGGTAGTGATAATATTGTGTTGACGGATGTCAAAAGTGAGTGGAAGAAGAAGACATGTTGTGCCGAACCCGCTTAGTGGGATAAGGAGAAGAACAAGAAGAAATATGGTAGTGATAGGTAAGTAGTGAGTACCTTATTGGGAGTCGTCCGTCACTCTTCCGTTCGTAAACATGTGTGCCAGCCACGTCCCTGGCAAAGCCGAAGTCTGCCACCTTGCACGTCCTCTCCTCAGTGATGAGTACGTTGCGCGCTGCCAAATCCCTGTGTATTATCTGAGAAAGAAATGTTTCATGGATAAAAAGTTGTGAAGTGCCGCGTTGGTTTATTCGTTTAACTTTTTGCCATTTATCAGCAATCCGATAGGAAGCCAGAACTAAAAAAAATGTGAGAAAAATAGATTTAGTCACTGTAGTGCACCGAGAAAGATGCCAATAAAGCACTGATAGTCAAAAAATCAACTCTGTATCATTTTGAAAAAAATGTAACTGTCTCTGGTCTGGTCTGGTGGGAGGCTACGGCCGTGGCCAGTAATCACCCTACCGGCAAAGCCGTGCCCCCAAGCGATTAAGAGTTCCAGTCCGATGCCGCGTAGAAACCGACCAGGGCTATGGGATTTAATGAAACTGCCATTGCGTCTGTAGGTTAGCCCGCTACCATCTTAGAGTGTATCAGTGCATCTTAACTTACCACCAGGTAAGATCGCAGTCTTGTATAGGAATAAAAAAGAGGAACTGCTGCAGCTTGCCTAGACTAACGAACTCCATTCACATTACCCCTTTAGAGCTGAGGAAGTCCATGCCCCTAGCGACTTGGAAGGCGAAGTGTGTCAAGTCTCGTGACGTGAGGAACTGACTGCCCCCGTGCGTGTTCCCGTAGTGGCGCTCAGCGCGCGAGTCGCGAAGGAACTGCTGCAGCTTGCCTAGACTTACGAACTCCATTATCACTAATGTTGGTTCCTGAGAACAATTGCCAAAAATATCATTATTATTATTTTTTCTCGATATATCTACTCTCACGCCCGTGTACAAGATAAATATATATAACAGCCAAAAGAAATATAATATACTTACATACATAAAAATAAATAAACCTACATAAACATTACATACATATTATTATTATTATCATGAATCATTATTTAAAAAATAAATTGAACCAACGAGCTGGCGGGTCACTTGATGCTATATGATTACCGCCGCCCATGAACATTTGCAGCACCAGAGAAACCGCCAATGCGTTGCCGGCCTTTCAGAAATTTGTTATAACCCCATGTTGAAATCTAGTGGGAACTCCGCCCAAGGGAATTTGCATGTGCATGGAAAAAATCTGACAACGGGCGGTCGAATTGCACCAGGCACCCAGGTGGTGACGGTGAAATAGCTTAATACTCAGGCCTACTAGCTAAAGTGTCCAGTTTAAGAAATTAGTCAAAATAATGAGTTTTACGTGAATACTCACAAATTAGTCACTATTTTGATTAATTTCTTCAACTGGACACTTTCAAGTAAAGATTTTTATATAAACCTGTGAAGATTATATTGCTAGGGGCGAAATTTGAATAACATAAGCCTACTTTGTCGTATTAGTATGCAAATTGCGAAAACTAAATTAAATTTGAATTTCGCGGGCAGACCGTGTCTTCCACCTTAACACAAAACAATATTAAACTATAAACCTTTCTCTTGAATCACTCTATAAGGTATTGATAAACTCCGTTGCATAGTTTAAAAATCTAAGCGTACAGAGGGACAGACAGCGGAAAGCAAATTTGTTTTTACCCAACTGCGGTGAAGCCCAAAGGAGGGTTATGTGTTTGACCTGTATTATAGGTACTATGTAGAGAAGCATAGACGCCTTATTGTTGGCGGTACCTAATAGCCAAATAAGACTGCCGTCTTCTATTCCACTTCAGCTTTCAAATAGCACATACCTTCTCTGTACAGCATCCCACAAGCCGGACTACATTAGGATGTGTGCCTAGATTCTTCATCACAGTTAACTCTTGGAGTAAGTCAGTTTTCTCCTTTTCTGAAGCGTTTTCTTTCAAAGTTTTCACCGCCACGGTTTGTTCTCCTTTTTTACCTGAAAAAATAACTAATTTTAATTCTTAGTTATTAGTTCTCTCCCGTAGTCCCAAGTGGGAAAGAGGGCATGTGCCCTTTATTTCAATGCGCTTCCATCTCAGACTAATTCATCACTTATACTTAGTACGCGACAGGTTGAGATAGCAATCGAGGTTCAATCAATTTTAGAAACCTAAATCCACGCGAACGGATTCGTGGGCATCAGCTAGTCCATTATTAATGCGAAAGTGTGTCTGTCTGCTAACTTTGCAAGGCTCAACAATTTAACCGATTTTGATGAAATTTGGTTACATCCCGGGGACGGATATATGGGCTACTTTTTAACTATGAAACTAAAGTCTGAGTAAAATCAAAGTACCTACTGCATAAAATAAGATTTGAAAACAATTTGGACGAAATGCGAATAAGTAATGAAATGCGTATGAGTAAAGTACCAATCTACTGGATGAAATAAGATTTGAAAACAATTTGGACGAAATGCCTATAAGACCAAAACAAATCGTAAAATGCCAGTCGATCGAATACTACGACCGAAAATTGAGCCAGCGAACTTTCGGCGACCTAATTTACGTAGGGTTTTCTTGACAATGTATTATGTACCTACAAAATACTAGTAAGTAAGACTGCAAACATTTACGATCTCATTATTGACTATACCTAAGCTAACAGTCGGTAGGTAATGACAGCATAGTCAATAACAGCAAATCAGCATTGGCTGTTGCCGGTAAACATTAGAGATCTGTCTGTACATACAAGCCTACATTGCTGGACAACAGTAATGCCACCATGGACATTGGGCATGAACCCCGTAGTGATTTGTCTACTCTGATCTATGAAAGCAAACGTTTCACAGCTGAAAGCTCAGGGGGATATTTCCCTGTAATAAATACTCGAGAATCACACCAAACTAATTTGTGCTTTAATCACTATATCACAACTTCATAACTTAAATACTATCGCACCATTAATGTACAAACACAACTATGGCTTACAAAAGACTGAACTCTAGTTATTCAAAACACCCGTATTAAATACATGTCGTTACCACTTCCGAACAGTAATGTTTGCCTTTGTCAATATACGTCTTGTCATGAAACGTATGTTGACATATTTAATTAGGTAGGTATATTGACGTGGCTACACTGTTGTTTTCATGACATCTACTTCCGGACAATAATAATTACTTTTGTCAATATACGTCTTGTCATGAAACGTATATTGACAAAGGCATAATAAGGTATAAAATTGCTAACACAAGCGACTGTATCCAGCCCTCATACTCGAATTACTCGGCAAGTTCGTTTAAAAGACGGTCCAAAAATACTTATGGATTTATTGACTCGGTTGATGTACACTACTAATAATAATGAATTAATAATGTGTAATGTGTGTGTATTCAAGTTTATATACCAAGAAAATTGAAAGCGATCAACGTTTTATTCGGTATCTAAAATATCACCTTTTTTACACATACTGTCTAAAAGGATAACAGATCAAAGTTCATTGTTCATCGCCATCTAAATTTAATTTAAGAATCCCGCATATTATACTTACCTTCTTATAAAGAGAGAGCGCGTGCCACACCTTCGTTATTTTATAAAAGCTAAAAGTTTATCTGCGTCTTGTCCCCGACACTGGGAGGAACGTTTGTTTGTAATCATTGAATGTTTGTTTTGGATCATGGTGGTTTTGGGAGATAAAAAGGTAATAAAGGTGTAAAAAATCTTGCGTCAATGTATAAAGTCTATTTTTTATATTTTCTTCGGAGTGGTATCAGAAATCACATAATGCATTGCCAGACATTCAGTGTCGTGGTAACCCCCGCCAGACACCCTTAAACGTTAGTTAATAATTTGTTAAACTTTAAAGGTATATGGAAGGGATTGCCACCATACTAAGTGTCTGGCAATGACGACTTGATTTCTAATACCATTCTGAAGAAAATTAAAAAAATTGACTTCATACTTTGGCGTAAGATTTTTTACACCTTTATTCTCTGTTATCTCCCAAAGCCACCATGATCCAAAAAATCATCCAAACAAATGCTCCTCCCAGTGTTGGGGACAATACGCAGAGAAACTTTCAGCTGTTATAAAATAAGGAAAATCTGGCACGCGCTGGCTCTTAGGCCATTATTTTAAGGCCATTATTTTAAATATGAATAGTGTACGCCGAAGTTTAATTAAGTTGTTTGCTAGCGAAACGTACATGTTTACTTCTCGCTGTGCTTTTAACAAGTTACTTGTTACTTTTGTATCTAACTGTGAAAATCTTATCTGTGAAAATTATTAGCTTTTATTTATTAAATTTTAAGTCTGTTTAGAAAATTAAGCTGTTGATTTTCCAAATACTTACAATAAAATCATGGATGAAGAATAAAATCTTTTCAACTCTCGCAATCCTTTTTGTGTTCGTAATTTGAAAATTTTGGATGCCCATAATTTGAAATCTAAATATATAAAAGGAAAAGATGACTGACTGACTGACTGGCTGACTGACTGACTGACTGACTATAAAAGTAAAAGATGACTGACTGACTGACTGACTGACTGACTGACAGTCTTGACTTTTGTTTTGAAATAATTTAAATAAAAATCGACAACTCGAAAGTGTGAGAAACAATAGTAACTCCCTAGATGTAACGTGAATAGTACTAGGTACATCCACTCGAACCGCGCTGCCAATAAAGTGAAAAAGTTCAGAGCAAAATAAACTAGCCTGTGCGCACGCGGTATCACTATTGGTTCAAGGTCTCATTCGATTTTTGTGATTTTTGTTTTTCTCGATTGTAAATTTGACATTTTTGACTGTAATAACTTTTTATATCCATAAATCGATTGTAATACCACGACAAAATCATTTCGCTTCGGGAAAACAACCATTAAAATTTCAGCGGGTATAGATTGTACTTTACTCACCGTCTATATCTATGGCCTGCGCCCGCCACACTTGTCCGAAAGCGCCTTCGCCCACGATGTTGAATATCCTCAGCCTATGCCTCGGGAACTCCCACTCGTCTCGCGGCTCCTCCTTGCTGCTTATTGTCGTTTCTTCGGAGATCTAGAAAGATTTACCGGATTAAAAAACACAGTTATTAGGTATCTAATAAATGGCTGAAAACCTTATATAACCTTCTTCAGTAAGAAATAAATTATGTAGTAAAAAGGTACCTGTACAGTATTTTAAGACTACAACATAATATTATTAAATTTAAATTTTTTAGATTTAAGTTTATTTAATAGAATAATTGTAATAATATTTATTAACGTTACTTATCTATACCTACCCTTAAAATAAAGAAAAAAGTGTATATTAAAAAAAAATTACATATAATTTGTTCCTTTTTATTTTATTATTTTAAAGTAGCTTTACATAGTACTGAATTTGTCTTAGTTTTTCTAAAAGCTGATAAAGGTTTATATTTATAAACCTTCAGGCAAACTAAAACAAAGTCTCTAAATAACTATCAGAGACTTTTATTAGAAATCAGCATTAAACTTTTACGAACAATCTTAGTTTTGCGGTCCCAAATAAAAAGGATTTGTTTTTCAGACGGTAGAATAATTCAACCAAATACTTAGTAGGCAACTTTTTAGGGTTCCGTAGTAAACAAGGAACCCTTATAGTTTCGCCATGTCCGCCCGTCTGTCCGTCCGTCCTCGGTTAATCTCGGAGACTATTAGTGCTAGAAATCTGTAATTTGGCATGGGTATAAATATTAATCACAACGTGGTGAAATAAAATGTGATAAATATTTTTTTTAGGGTAGCTCCCCTACATGTAAAGTGGGGATGAATTTTTATTTCTCGTCTACCCCATAGTGTGGGGTATCGTTGATTAGGTAGGTCTTTCAAAGATACTGTGGGTGTGGGAACATCATTTTTCGATTTCTAGATCCGTTTGTAAAATATGATGTTTTAAAGTGCTAATTTTTATTAGAGTCTAGTGTCCCCCCCACCTTCATCAGCCAAATGGCAGTATGTATATAGGAACGTGAAATTCACAGCAGTAGTATATATTATAATCGATTTTAAAGGAAAACTATCAAGCCTAAGTAGGGTTCACAGATTAAGGAGTTATATATCTGTTTTTCGAGGTTAATTACTGTACGTAGATATAATGAGTTGCATATTAATGTATATTATAGTTTTATTGTATCTATTGTATTTATGATTGATCGTAATCCTATTCGTTTCATTTAGTTTAGATTGATTTTTTGTTATACTAGCTGACCCAGCAAGCTTTTGACTACGGAACCCTACACCGCGCGTGGCCCGCCACGCACTTGGCCGGTTTTTTATATTATGTTTCCTTCCAAACTACTGAACCCTCAGTGGGCGAGTCTGACAAACAAAACAAACTATAATACAAACAACCGTATTGTGTTCGCTTTTGGACTAAAACATTGGTATTTCATTGTATTACAAATTAGTTTTCATTGTATTACAAATTAGTTTTCAGTGTCACAACCAGACATAGTGTTACCGTGAGGTCTTAGTCTCAAATCTCTCTAAAATGTCTTGCCACGATATCTACGAATCACGATTTTGCTATTTTGTAAGCAAAAACCTAGTCAATATAAAAACTATTATATTGTCTTACATTATGACGTTCATAATGTAAGACATATAAATCCCCCTCCGCCCCGATCCTCATGTAAAATTTAAATAATGTTATTAAAAAGCCCTTTAAAACTCAATGAGAAATATAGAAATTATTAGGGACAGACAGAAGTGCCGTCTCCGAACATATTATTTAAAAAAAACACATACGTTCCTAAAGATCATTTACCTAAAGTGCTACGTATAAGCCTTGAAACCTTCAAGACGCTAAGATCATTAATATTAATTTAATCTTCTAGCCAAAAGCGTCCTAACTTAGACACCATCAGTACCTACCATCGGGTACGAAGGCCAAGTATTGAAAAACAAATAATTAACTAAAACTTTTGCCAAACGAAATTGGGTCAAGATATGGTCACAAACTTAGTTTTCATCTCCAAACTTAGTAAACCTCCTTAGATTAACTATTGATTGCGCTGTCGGAGCTTAGGGGAGACAAATCCTTAATCTTTTTTTTTTTTAATAGATATAGCGAGCAAACGAGCAGGCGGGTCACCTGATGTTAAGTGATTACCGCCGCCCATGAACATTTGCAGCACCAGAGGAGCCGCCGATGCGTTGCCGGCCTTTGAGGAATTTGTTGGTCCGCCCCTTGAATATAATAATAATCTAAACTACTACCTTCATAAACAAATATTTTTTGTATTTGATTCAGTCCAGTGATTTTGCGTAATGTGTCTGCTACCAAATAGCTGTAGGTATCTAATTAATGTGTGGAAAAATACCACCATCAACGATAATAATATCTAGTTAGTTGCGTAATGTTGGTATTTGTCTAACCTTTACAGTAATTATGTATATTTCCAGTTAGTATTTATATTATCCCGCATAATAATAGAAACATAATATTATTATTATGAAGTTCATCATCAATGTTAATTTAAATTAATAAGTATCAATGTTAATTTAAGTTAATAAGTATCAATGTTAATTTAATGTAATAAATAAATTAAGTTAATACACCACTACTTTATAATTACATACTATAACAATTTTAAGGGCGAATACATGAAAGGTTTATTGTTGTTATGTACCAACAGATATTTTCAGCATAAAATAACAAACTACTAGCTTAATAATTTCAAGGTTTTTTAAATACTTTATTTTGAACCAAATAATCAGTACCCTTATTATTATAAATGCGAAAGTGTGTTTGTTTGTTGGTTTGTCCTTCAATCACGTCGCAACGGTGCAACGGATTGACGTGATTTTTTGCATGGGTATAAATAAAGACCTGGAGAGTGGCATAGGCATTTTTATCCCGGAAAATCAAAGAGTTCCCACGAGATTTTTAAAAACCTTATTCCACGCGGACGAAGTTGCGGGCATCAGCTAGTAAGAGTATATTTTTCAGCTTGACATCCTTAAACTCTCTTGAATTTATGTGGATGTTGCACGTATTCCTCATAAGTCATAACTATCTAAGATACTCAACTAACTAACAATAGGTAGGTATACAAATGAAATCTGAAATCATAATCTTAAAATGTATGTAGGTAATTATTTAATTTAATGTTACTAAACGACCGTAAATTAACGACTTGTGACTTGTGACATTGCACTGCGCACCGTGCAGTCCTCAGAATAAATGCCTGTAGAAGTAGCCCTATTGTGACTCATATAGTTAGACCGAGATAGCTAAATGCATTTAAGCTCGTATTAGAACGTGACAAAATGATAAATTTTTGGCCTTATATCGTTGGTCAAGATACATTTAAACCTGAGATCTTGACAAACAACGTGAAGTGAGGTTGACTCAAGTATTTTAAAGAAATAATTGATTTGTTTTGTTGTTTTTTCTTTTTAAAGTTATTGTGCAATGGTGGGTTGCAGTGTACTAGGCTACAATAGCTGAAGCGAACGTAAAATAGAAGGAACAACATTTCATAAGTACATCTGCTTGAGCGAGAGGGACTGAGGGGGCCATGCTAGTCGCATATCTGCAAATCTGTGGTGCAGTCTAGTAGCCACCCCTAAGCCGGTTTTTTTGCATCGAACGGAGCATCTAGGCAAAGGGGAACAGGGAATACAAATTAAAAGTTACAAGATGACGGTAGAGGACCCAGACAAAAGCCAGATGAGAGAGAAACAGACTGACCTGTAAATGGTTGGCATCCCAGGACTCATATCGATTGGAATAAGCACGTGGGCGGTCCCACATGTTGAAAGTGGAGTCTTGGAGCACGATGCCACTCGAGTCTTTGCTCTGAGGACAACGGTAACGAAATCTTAGATAAGCAGTTAAATATTAATTAGTTTGGGTCCAGTTTAGTTATTTTATAAGCTTTCGTAAAACTAATTTAAAGAGTGATTTCAAGTAAGCTCTTGCGGATATACTATAATGTTTATTATGCATTATTCACTGTTATAATAACTATAACCTGTCAATAGTTATGTAATACACGCACCATGGTCTGGCACAGTCTTCACTAATTATAATAATTATAGTATATTCTGCAACTGTCCCTACCTGGATATGAACTTGCCTCGTGCACGGTCTAATATAAAAGTTCTAAAATTAGAACTTAATACTTAACTTGGTCTCCGTTATAAAGAAAATCAACATGCAATTTTTTTTTCTAAGAAAGGGTTTTTTAGAATTTCCACCCGAGCGATGCCAGGATGCTTAACTAGTAATTATTATTTTAAAATTATGCGAGATCGCTAGTTGATTCATATCTAATGATTTATTATTAACCATATTCTAGATCTATACTTATTAATTTATATCGCATCGTATTCAGATCTGATTTAGATATATTTAGAATCGTTTCCTGAACTTACCATATCTTCCTTATTGGGCTTCGTCCTTTTACTACTGTTCTTTTTCCACACGAATACAATAACTGCAGCCACTATAGCCACCAAGCCACCTATGGCAACGAGAGGTATTACTGTCAAAGGAACGTCACTGCCTATAGGAGTTTCTTTTACTGGCACTTCGGAAACATTACGCTTAGATTCCTCCTGCTCTACCATTTTATCTTCATGAGGCTCATCGACTTCAACAGATGTTGCCGTTGTTGTTACATTAGAAATTATTTTACTATCAGGTACAGTTATTTCTGACATAAAGGGTACTGGAGTTTTGGTAGTTCTTTCTGTGGGTCTTGGAAACTTTGGTGCTAGTGGGATATTTGGATAGTTTGGAATGGCGAACGGTGGTGGGCGAGGTGCGTTTGGTCTTGATCCTGAGTTATCAGTCACTGTTGCAAATACTTCAGTACGTTGTGGAATTGAGGTTCCATCGGATGCCGTCACCCATAGTGAGTAAGATCGGTTTTCCTGAAATCAAAATATTATTCATTCGTAATAATAAAGTAATAAAATTCTTTATTTTTGTTGCTGTATTCTTAACTTATTTGGCAATCTCATCATCACGAAAAATGACTTTCATCATTAAGTGGTATAAACTATAAATTCATACTTGTAGTTTCCTTGCCAGGAATATTTTTTGTAAAATGGACGCCATTGGCTTTTATTAGAATTAAGTTAGGTATGTGCCACAAAAAAGATTCATTCCATGTCCATTTCTAAGACAATTTGAAACATGTTGCATGACGTACCTACCTACCTACCTAACTCAATTGAATATTTATAAATAATATGGATGCATGTTGGCTTTTAAAGAACTTTAATTTTTTTTTTGTTTTTTAGCCATAACAAACTCTATTATTTACCTTATCCTTCAGAGTATCGTTAACTCTAACGACTCCAGAAATCGGATCAATTTTGAAAGGGGTCGGTGGCCCAGAAGTTTCCAGGCCGTAAGTGACTGATTCTGAGCCGGTCTGATCCCGATGTACCCTGGTGACTACAGCTCCAATCGGGTCCGTGGACATCACGTACCAGTTCCGTTCCACGTGAGTGATGGCTGGCAAGCTGAATCCAGGCGGCATCATTTGTGATGACACTGGAAACAAAACAAAGGGGAAAAATTAGGATTTTAATTTATGGAACTTCAACTGAAGCAATACCAAGCGATCAGCGCGCAGCGGTCTGATTCGCTAACTCAGTGATCAACAGTAAAGATAACCATCAAATTCATTTAACATTGGTTGATTCTACTTTGCCTTCACTGAGTGATACTAAGTATTTAAGTAATATTTTTTCCTAGAAAACCTTCAATGGATTAAAAATAAATGTCAAATGAGCTCGGTGGAGCAAAAACTTGTGTATCAATCAGATGTATATTAATTAGAGTAAAAAATGACGTGATAAAATTATTACGCCACTAATTGGTTTAAACCTGTACGTTTATACTCAACTCAGCATATTTCTATTTAGGATACATCTTTATGCTATGTCAGTTGATGTCAGGTATGTTTTTAACTTATTTCAAGCAATGCTCGAATCATCTTTATTGCACTGAATCACATGCTTACGGGGGAAGTTGCAAACTCAAAACACAAACACAAAAAACAATACATGGAAAGAATAAATAAATAGCATGCTCTTCGTATTCTAAACTAGCGAAATACAACTAAAATATACAACTAAACTAAGTACCAAATCGGACAATCGGATCGAAAATTCCGCTCTGTTTACTAAGCTAAAGTTTATTTTATTAATTTATTTCAGACTAAAATTAACTGTCCTCTAAACAATATAAATTTCCAGCTTTACAAATTTATCGGATTTTCCAAATTACTACCTAGACACTTCCAAAATCCAAACGTATTTTAAAGACCAGCATTCAGGGATTTTATTAATTAAACTTTGCTCCAGACTTTAAACAAGGGTCTTTGGTAATGGAGCATTCTTAATAAATATACGAGTATATTATACTCGTAGGTCGGATTTCGTGTTCATATTAATTGCAGTTCGAGTGGTTTGACCTTTGGGGTTTGCAATTTTGGTTGTAAGAGTTTTAACCCTAACGTTAGATGTTGAATCCACGTCTTTTTTCTGTTAGCGCACTTGCTCATTTATTTTTGATTCTAATGAAATAAATTGGCTTCTGGCGAAGATCAATAATTATTGGTTTTCAAAATCGTAGCTAAAGATAAAACCAATTTCTGTAAGAAATAAGAATGTACCTACTTAACAGCCAGGCGAAAAGAGCATGTTTATTCGTTTAATCTTTATGGATCAACTACTCAACCCGTCCCGAAATTTTTCAACAAATTTTTATTTCTGACTCATGGCTGAATTTCCTAAGACGACCTTAACTTTTTCTTGTTACTTATGTTCCCTGCTCTGGATTGATATCGAATTCATTCAGTTATCAGATGAATGTGTACGTATAATATGTTGGTCTTGAATTTAATCCTTAAAGCTAGACCCTCTATACACGGTAATATTTTGATCAAAAAAATTGTGCCGACTATACGTAGGTAGAATCTCACAGGTCAGCGGTAATGTCGTTAGCAAAAAAATAATTATTAAATGTTATAAATAATTAATATAGTCAGTGATACGTTGAGATGGCAATCGGGGTATGAGGCGGGGGGACGCCCGCACACCCGCACGTAACCCGCGCTCGCCCGCACCGAGTTGGCGCGGGGGCTGTGCGGGTCGTTCCCTCCCCGATTGCCATTTCAGCCTGTCGCGTGTGGTGTTGTCCAGTGGCGTCGTTGACAACTGACAAGATATCGAATCAGCCAATAAGAAAAGTTGAGATGATTGCGTCAAAATTACGCGTGTCGGGAACATCGTAACTTTGACGCACACTCACATCCATCTATTTTAATACATTTGCTGCTTTTTGCCGTCATAATAATACAATGATTTATGTGTTTGTGATTGGTTCCAGTAAGTAAGTCATAAGTTTGCCGAAAGCAACTGAAAAGTTAGTAAAACTTAGTTTCTTATTAGTTATTTTGTTGGGTGACGTAGAAAACACTACCTACTTAATAAATGATAATAATCCTTCTGATAAAAACCTGTTGTCTATAAGCTGATCAGACGGGTATTATATTTTATATGTTAAACCATGTTAAACAGTTAAGGTGGCCAAGCGAACAAGCCGCATTCTCGAAAAAAATACTTATTTTTAAAATCCTCTGTCGGCCCGTCTCGTCTGCCCGAGTATTAAATTCAATTGATTTTAAAATCCTCTACCGGCCCGTCTGCCCGAGTATCAAATTCAATTGATTTTAAAATCCCCTACCGGCCCGTCTGCCCGAGTATTAAATTCCATTGATTTTAAAATCCTCTACCAGCCCGTCTGCCAGTGCGCGCAGACAAAACACTCGACTAGAACAGACTCAGACCTTACACTCATAGTTATGCAAAAATACGAGGATAACTAACTGGTTTAATAAACGCGGCGCCAGTGAAAGTGAACTTTCACCCAGCCTTGGATTACGAGCGACACGTAACGTTATCACTTACGTATGCTGATCGCGTGTTACTAAACTGACTGATTTTGACACCGAAATATGAAAGTGAAGCGTTGAATGCCTTTGATGGTGTTCTTAGCCGGTGAATTCAATGGCACAATGAATCCATCATTGTGCCATTGAATTCACCGGCTGTGGGTGAATTAACTCGATCCGACATCCACTTGGAATTGAAGACGATAAAAGTAACCCGATGGAAATTACTGATACTTTTTCTAATAAAAGCTGGATTGGATTAAAAGAAAAGATTCCGTACTTAGGTACAAGGTACCCTTATAGATTCGTTCGTCTAGCTCACAGATAAAAGAAACAAGGGATATCTACTCCGTGGTCTAGTTAGTCTGTTCGGACCGTCCGTCCGTCAGTCCTCTGTACTACCTATAGTACCTGTCTGTACTTTGTAGGCTATTTTATTCAGAAATTAAAACACAGAAGTTACCAAAAGGTAGGTTCTTTGCTTAGCTGTGAAGTTATTTGGCACAGTGCAGTCGTAAAAACTTGTGACTAAATACTTATTTTAAATAAAACGTAGACCTAGGTACCTTAACTATCTAGCTCTGTTCAAAAATTGTGGAATAACCCTTTGAGTGGGAAATGGGACCTCGTTGAATAGGTACGATACTATTCTATCTGAAAATCTATCTCTATCTATTTGAAAATTATTATGAGTAATCTAAACCGTTTTCAGAAAAAAAAACCCTACATACCTACCTACCTACTACTTGAAAATCTAGCGGCCAAGACGATTCAAAATCATTTAGCGAGGAATATATCTACTAGTGTGGTAAGCGAAAAAACCTGTGGAAAAAACAGAGCGTTGTAAGCAAAGTTTATTACTTGCCAGCAACAAATATTTTCCGTAATCTAATGTAATTTAAGCTATAATTATACCATTGAACTCCATTCATAGGTCGCACTGAGCGAAACCGTAGCATTAGTACGAATTCACATTTCGACAACGTTGATTGATTTCGACCATAGGAATGCTATAACGACAAAGTTTTTTTTTTACTTTTCATTAAGATATAAAAATATGTCATTGTATACCGTTTAAGTTATTTAATTTAATTAATAATTTAATTAATTACCACTGAAAAGTGGGTGTAAAACAAAAATAAATAACGACAAAGTGAAATTTAATTAAAATTTCATGTTTTAAGGCTCGAGTTCGTCTATACAACCACATTCTTTAGCCAGGCGTTCAAACCAAAACTTTGCGAAATTAATAGGGATTTGTAATAAGGCGGTTAAAGACCACCTAACTGTGATGTTTCATTTATTATTTATGTAGATGCTTAAAGCTATAACATAATATACTACACTAGCTTATGCTCGCGATTTCATCCGCGTGGACTACACAATTTTCAAACCCCTATCTCACCCCCTTAGGGGTTAAATTTTCAAAAATCCTTTTTTAGCGGATGCCTACGTCATAACAGCTATCGGCATGCCAAATTTCACCCCGATCCGTCCAGTAGTTTGAGCTGTGCGTTGATAGATCAGTCAGTCACCTTTTCCTTTTATTGAGGCCCTGTTGCAAATAATAAATATGAATAGTAATATAATACTTACTTAAGTAGAACTAAAAATAGAATTAATATCAAAATAAGACAAATTGTTATTTTTTCGATGCTCGAAATTTATCAACGTTAACGAGATGTACAAACTTGGACTTACCCTACAGTACGCCTTGAATGTCTCACCATCAAGTCTGGAATCTGTTTCCTGTTAATGCTGCCTTATCCGACTAATGTCAGGGCCTTTTTATACTTGTTTATATGTAACAGGCAACGATAAAGTGAACGAACCGTAGTAAATTGGAAGTTTATGTAAAGACCAGTCTGTCCATCTCAGAGTCTTACAATAAATTATCCCGTTTTGGTCCAGCGCTTAATTAATGGAGAAAATTAATTGATTGGCCACTTTCAAAGACGGCAGAAACTGGCATGAGAGGGATTAAATAGAATTCGGGACTTAACAAGACTAAAATTAATCATTTGTTGAGTTTGTCTAACCCAAACAAAAAGCCGTCATTAAGAAACAAATAATTACTTTCTTAACGACTTCTTTGAGTCAACTTCTAATATCACTACTTACTAATTTGATTTATTGATTTGTCCTTCAATCACAATGCAACAGAGCAACGGATCGAGATGTTTTTTTTTATCCCGGAAAATTTGGCAGCCAAAACTTCGGTGGTTGGACCAAGACATCAAGACAGATGGAGAAATCTTCTGGTATGGATAGGGCCAGGCCCTCAGGAGTTTAACATTTATCCATTCAGTGGAGTTAACCAAGACACCAAGCGGCTTCTAAAAGAGCTCGAAATGGAGCGTTAATGGATAAATCGACAAGAATTGAACGACAGATGGATAAATCTTTTGGTACAGGGCCCGGGCCCTCAAAGAAATTCCAATAATACTAATAACATATAATAAATATTTTTATTCAAGTAAACTTTCACAAGTGCTTTCGAATCGTCCGCGTCGGATGCATCTACCACTGGTTCGGAATGCCTTTCAATGATGATTATGATGAGTCTATGGTTGAAAGAATGGACATTTTTACCGCTGCGTAACATTGAATGCCTGTTTTCTTATCTAACAGTTTATGTTAAAAACAATTAAGCATAAACTGCCTTTAGGCATTTCATAAAGATGATTTTACGGCGGATTCTAATATTATACGTTTTATGGTAGCCGTTACATTTTAATGTTTTGTGAAGCAATTTTATTTAATAACTCAGGTATAGACCTGATTTAGAAAGTTACAGACCGAGTTATTTGATTTTTTATGCCTACTATTAAACTTTTAAATCGGAAAAGCTTAAGTTTTACTTATGGCATAGATTTTATAGGCCTCAAAACTTGGCTTAAAATAAAGGTAATATTTCAAGGCCCATAATCTTTAGTGTATAAAACACAAAAATATTTCTACCTGTGTCCGCCTATAGATTTTGAAACCATCCAATCGTTGTGCCCCAAACCAGTTTCATTGGAAAGGCAATAATGCGAAGATGGTTTTAGAGGTTTTTTAGCGTAACAGCACATGCTGGTTATTCGCTAGTTACTTATATGACAACAAATACCTAATAGAATAATCAGCGTAAAGTACGTTTGTATGGAGAAGCGCGTCTTCCTAAAGGCACGTAGTACGTAGCTACTACCTATTATAGTAGTAGTGAGTGCCTAATTATTTTATCAATTTTAGTTTAGACTTGCTTATCAGAGCCAACATTGTGGTTTAATGTTACTCGTGTCTAAGGTAAGTTAATTCATTAATATGCTAAAACAATTAGCCCAAAATAGGCAAATAGATGAAATCCACATGTTCCAGCGACTTTCGCACGACGTGTATTAAATACCAAGATTAGTAGGTATTTAGGTATCTACTCAGTATAGTACGTACGTACCTAGGTCTACACACTATTATTACTGTTTGTAGTTAGGGTCCGGTCCTCATTAGAGTTTGCGATTGACTAGAAACTCGATTCTCAGTACTAAGTAGTTAGGGCATACTGTACGCGAAAGTTTCTATTGCGGTTACAGTCATGACGTGTACGTGTGTCCAATCTAATATACACGACCTTGTCATCCCTATAATTTAAGTTGACGTGCGAACGAGATAGATGCACGTATGTGACCCTGATATATGGAAGCAACCGGGCCACCTCCATGTGTGTGCGTCAGATTGTACTAGGGCTGCAGAAAGGCATGGAACTTTACTGAACAGCATTGTCTGTAGCAAAATACTCTTAAAATCAACGCGTTACAGTTGGAAGTCATTTGTCATGGGATTAAAAAAATAGGAGTAGACTACGATGCTTTGCTTGAACTATTTTGGATCTTAAGTCTTACTTGTTATGAATTATATTTCTTCGTGATTGGGGCGAACGAGTGCAGATTCAATTTTCACCTGTCCTCTGTATGACATACGCAAACATATTTTCCCACTTCAAGAGTTGTAAGAAGTCATAAAAATAATCGCGGTTGAGGACAGCGGACTCGGGATTGCGGACTGCTCTATTAGAACCTGTAAAACAATATTATTTCCTGCCTCAAAGAAAATATGATATACCTACCTACTAGGCACGCTTTATTTATATAAAAGTAATATTTAGTGTTATAAATGCCTAACCATACCTAGATAAAATTCAATTTATTCAATACTAGTGACCTGCCTCGACTTCGCACGGGTAGCTTAATTATATTTTTCATAGGGATCTCTAATTAAAAAAAAAACGGCCAAGTGCGAGTCAGGCTCGCGCATTGAGGGTTCCGTACTACAGTCGTATTTTATCGACATTTTGCACGATAATTCAAAAACTATGATGTATAAAAATAAATAAAAATCTGTTTTAGAATGTACAGGTGAAGACCTTTCATAGGATACCCCACTTGATATAGTTATCTCAATTCGAAAGTTGAAAATACTATTATTAGTTCATGACCACAATTTAATTATTTGTGTGATCTAACCCTAAATTCACGGTTTTCAGATTTTTCCCCAAATGTCAGCTATAAGATGTACCTACCTGCCAAATTTCATGATTCTAGGTCAACGGGAAGTACCCTGTAGGTTTCTTGACAGACAGACGGACAGACAGACAGACACCAAAGTGATCCTATAAGGGTTCCGTTTTTCCTTTTGAGGTACGGAACCCTAAAAATAATGCCTGTGTCACTCAGGAATAATGTGGCTTTCGGTTGAGTAGTTCCAGAGATAAGCCCCTTCAAACAAACTTACAAACTTTACTTCTTTATAATATTAGGTATAGATTTCAACGAAGTGTAACCTGATATGACATCTCGTAGGTACCTGTCTATAGTACGCGACAGGTCGAAATGACAATCGGAGGAACCGCCCCCCTCACCCGCACAGGCCCCGTGCTTTCCCGGTGCTGGCGAGCGTGGGTGACGTGCGGGTGTGCTAGGCGTCACCCCGCCTCATACCCCGATTGCCATTTCAACCTGTCGCGGACCATTTCTACCAATTATCTAGAAAAATATACTTAATTCACAAATTTTTAATAAATATTTCATACTCTAATATATTTAAATTTTTGCTATCAGCTTTTTGACTAAATGGCTGAGGTATCGTACCTAGCTCTTAGGTTAGTCTAGACTAATCTATTCCAATTTCCAGCACGTCAGGTCTTATTAAGGCTATTTTAGACAAGCGAAAAATGCACCGATGCAAACTGCACGATTTTAAATTTTTAGAGCTGATTTTTTATCTAAATAATTCTAAGCGGCAATTTATTTCGATTAATTCGTACCTATTTAGCGGTATAAATCATCATAATTTTCATAATTTAATGGGGCCGATTCTCTTGTACACAATCTCTAAACTAAACTAAATTAACAGGTCTAAATGTAGTGCCATCCTTTTCCGCAAGCAACATTATGAAAGGGGTAGCAATAGATTTAGACGTGCCATTTTAGTTTAGTTTAGAGATTGTGAACAATGGAATTAGCCACACTAGGTAGTTTACAGTTTCCATAGTTTCTGAATCATTATGATCAACCCATCACTGGCTCACTGCAAAGCACAGGTCTCCTCTTATAGTGAGAAGGGTTTTAACCATAATCTACCACGCTGGCCATGTGCGGATTGGTAGCCTTGACACTCCTTTGAGAACATTATGGATAACTCTCAGGTATGCAGGTTTCCTCACGATGTTTTCCTTCACCGTTAAAGCAAGTGATATTTAATTAATTAAAACGCACATAATTCCGAAAAGTTAGAGATGCATGCCCGGGATCGAATCCCCGTCCTCCGATTAGAAGGCGGACGTCCTAACCACTAGGACGTCCTAATCACAGTTTCTGAATAGGTACAAGATATTGAACAGAAATAGTGTGATAAATCCTGTAAACATCATAAAATAAAATCGAGTACAATTTCAACGCGGCATATTCAAAGCTTTTATACACCGGCAATATTATTATCTATTATCTAATAATATTTATTTTTCCATATATGATATAGGTACCACTTGAGTTGAGGGTGCTTGAGGCAAGCTTATTAGGTGTATAAATTATTAAATTCTTGGCGGGGATCCGGCCCGTTCTCCAACAATTTTTGATGGAGACAGAAGGAGGGCACGCACGTGCCCTCCATCTTACCTTCCATCTTGTTCAGGATCTTTCGGGGTACGGCTGCTTCGGAAGGTACCTGTGCAAGATTGCGGGTAGAGAACCTACAGAGGAGTGCCATGAGTGTAGCGATGCCTTAGACACGGCGGACCATACTCAGCCAGAGCCCAGCATGGGCGGAGTCACGAGGAACGCTTGTGGTGACGATAGGGCAAAACCTCTCTTTACCAGCCATGGTAAAACCCATGGCGGGCAGCGCTAGGAAGGTGGTAGAGTCATTCTGCGAGGGGTGATGTCGCGGAAGGAGTAAGCGGAGTGCATGGGAGAGGATGATATGGGCTCTCATGCTATGCGTCGCAGAAGGTTTGGGTGTGGGCCGCCCATGATTGCCTGCCCCTTTGAAAAGGGCTTTGGGACGATAGATACGGGGAGTCAGTCTGTCGCCCGATAGGACGCGCATCTCTGTGTTCCTGGTGCGCTTCAGATGGTGTGCAAGGAATTTACTAGTGCCGGGACACCTGAGTAGACGCCACTGCCTTGGGTTGCGCGAACGGGTTTGATCTCATAGCCGCGTTCAACTTGGGTACGTTCAATAGTTTGCACAATTCAATATACAATTTGTTATACAAATACCTACCTATATTAGGTAGTAGGTATATACCTAATGTCAATTATTGTCACTTAATAATGTATGTAACTTATAACGCGTAAAATTTAACTCCTCACGCGTCATTTTAACTTTAAAATTCACTCTACAGTGCACGCAAAAACCGGACCATTTATAGGTACGTAGCAATAACTATTCCGTTACATTATTTACTTTTTGTAGGTATACCACTCGCAACTCGCCCGGATATTGGATCGGGATTCGGGATAGTTCAAAGCTTATCCGCCTTATACAACTCAACTTTTAATTTTTAATCCTTTTGTATTCCTGTCGCCTTAGTATTGTATGGTGGAGAATATCGTATGCCAGAATACCACCTTGTTGTCCCTTTTCCACATACATATACGTCTCCCTACGGTTGAACAATAAGAAAAGCAACACACATGGAATTTTTATAACATTATAATGGATACTCCCAACGTGGAGAGCACGTCAATGACTTAGAGACACGAACCCGTTTGCCTTCTCTTATAAAAGTTCAATTTATTCATGAGTGCGAACGGGATGGGAACAAGGATCATAGAAAAACTGTCTACCAATGTGTAGGTGAATTGGACTCTGGGAGCGTGTGCCACATATGGATCGCTAGCTAGACTCGCTGTAAACTCCTTTTGTCCTAGTACTTTCTAAGAACATCTAATGCTTGGTGGAATTCTAATGCAAGGGGTTTCTAACAAAGTTTCAAAGAACTTGATAAACGTGAGACATGTGTGACAGCGATAAATTAGACTTCAATTAGTATTTTTATCTCTTTGCAATATTCATTTCATTAGGTAGACTGATGTTAGAAAAACAGCTTTCAATTCACTGTTTCGGAAAATGAAAAGATTTTCATTATTCGAACTAAGGATAGATGGAGAAATCGATTTGAGTAAGCCCGAGCCTACAAGTACAAAGGGAATAGTAATGCCGATAATAATAATGAATATAAAGTTATTAGAATAATAAAGAGTGAAACAAAGACTGTATTTAGAAAAGATTCTTAACATTTTTGCGTGCCACCCTCCAATTAATAAACGATGTTCTGAGAAAGAGGTTTGTTTTGCTGAACAGCGATGTTTTATATTTTTACCAAAACTCAAAGGCGGGACGGGAGCCATACATTAGTAAACGGGGGGGTGAGGACTAAAATTCCAAAGGGGGTAACGGTTAGTTAGATAATTGTCTTATTTATTTCTTGGAAAGAGTTTAGATACTCCTGCAAAAACCTTAGAAATCGGTCCTACTGCCATCGGTCTAGACTCTAGAGCGGTGCGTTCCGCGTTCACTGTTTAACTCGCAAAACTCTAATGAGGACCCTAATTACAAACAGTAATAATAGTGTGTAGACCTAGGTACCTAAGTACTATACTGAGTAAGTACCTAAATACCTATAAACATACCAGAAGTGAAGTCAAATATTAATCACGACGCGCAGAGGCTTATCGAGAGTTATACCTTTTATAATAACCTAACTGCAATATTAACTTGATTAGGGCACAATAATCAAATCAAAAGATGCCGTCACAACCAAATAGGTACTTACTAAAATAAAAATACTAACCTAATCATAGCCTTACTCGTATGTAACCTGTATTTTTTAGAAAGTTAGTAAGTAAGCTATGGAATGAACCTCAGATCTTTTAGAAGTTATTTATTTAATTTTCTACTAAATAAAACTTATTATAGTGTTAATGATTTTTTTAATGACAAATTTTAAATAATGCATGCATAGAAATAGACATTTGAATTATTAAAAACATTATCATGATGAGTGATGACATAACAATATTAATGAAATTAGATAATTTATGAAGATAATTTAGAAATAATTTTGCACGCCATGCTTGGCAGGATATGTAACTGATTACCTAACTTTTAAGACCCCATGTAAATAATTTACATGTACCTACCATATCTGAGCAAAATAAATAAATGATTATGATTATGATTATGAAGAAATAAATATTTATAGGTTTGTTACGCAGGCATAGTCAGGCCACAACGCTAGACGTGGCTGCTTACTGCGTTCCCACAGTCGCCGCGGAAAATGACACCCTGACGCGGCAGAAATCGCTTACCGTGCGCGAGGACTGGGTTCACACATCACAACTAGACATAGAAGCCTCCGCCACAAATCGTCGGAGCAATTAGGATAATTTTTATAATAATAGTATAATATAATACGTAAATTATTTGAAATAAAATTAGGTTAAGGAAATGTGGTTTCCTTCCGCACCCCCTGCAGTCGCCCCCTATTTAACTGGTGGGTCAGTGGCTTGTTGGCAGATCATCGTACTTACCAAAAACAATGCATGTTGACACGATGCCAATAATAACACGTATTATATTCATTTTCATTGACCCGATGTGTTGGTGATAAGCCGCGGGCCGCGTCGCTTCATTGGTCCCCTGTGTAACCACATCACAGACACATGTACACCTTAGTTAACACACGCGGTAAATCAACGGTCTAACTGTTGTTTAACACACAATAGCTAATGGAATGTGGCGGTGTGCATCGCTGATATAACTATTGTATTAAGCACTTTGTTTATACACAAATGTTCACTGCACTATCCAAAAAAGTTGATCTGAAACAAAAGAAATATAAAGTTACATTTTTGAAGTGAAACATCATCATCTATATACTTAACTATTTAACTATTAAAGGAAAAGCTGACTGGATGGATGGAGGATGACCTGGCAGTTATTTTCCAGTATCATCCTAATTTTGAAAGCTTTATAGAACAAACTATACCTAATATTATGTTGTTTAAAAAACGCTTCTATAGGTACTAATTTAGTTCAATACCTATAAATAAATAAGGAGTTATTAGGTATACTTAAATAATTGCCCAATTTCTCAGGGTTTTATTTACTATCGTGATACTATAAGAGCTAATAGACACTGATAGTGATGGATACTTGGCATTTTCATGGAGATCAAATATTAAATCGACTAGTAATTTGATATATTTGCCCGACGTGTCCGTGAAATCAACGCGCTATGATTAGATAGGTAGATACTAGACAGTATCAAATGAATACTTTCGTCATCATCATCAACCCGTCGCCGGTTCACTACTGATCATGAGAAGTATTAGCATTTCCTCTCAGAATGAGAAGGGTAGCCATAGTTCACCATGCTGGCCAAGTGCGGATTGGTAGACTTCACACACCTTTGAGAACATTATTAAGAACTCTCAAACATATTATTATGTAGGTTTCCTCGCCGAGTTTCTTGCTGGTTCTTCTCGGCAGGAAAGGCATTCCGAACCAGTGGTAGATGCATCCGACTATTCGTAAGCACTTGTAAAAGTTTATACGAATAAAAAAGATTTTAATTTTAATTTTTTCATTTTCACGATGTTTTCCTTCACTGTTAAAGCAAGTGATATTTGATAACTTAAAACCATTGACTTATAATATTATATTACTTCGTATGGACAGAGCCATTGAACAAACAAAATGGCACCGACTCATTGGTGCTTTAGCACCAATGCAACCTCAGTGACGTCTGGATTTCAAACGATTCGTTCATTAGTATCTAAGAAGTGGCGCTTATTTATTTGGTTCCAAAACCGTGAAAAATTTTGTTCGCTTGGGCATATCTTGTCATTTATATCGATGCTTAAAACGCAAATAACTCCCAAAAGTTAGAGGTGCGTGCCCGGGACCTCCGATTAGAAGGCGGACATCCTAACCACTAGGCTATCACAGCATTAGAAATTAGAGGCAGTAATAATTGAATGGTATCGTTCAATCGGTACAGCGAACGAAATCACCACTCCGGTATGAGCCACTTGACCACGAGTCCACGACCACTAGAGCGCGCCTGCTTTCTCCACGGACGGATTAAATCTTAGATTAAATATATATTTCGGCGAGAAAAAGTAGTGTAATGTTACTAGTTATGAGTCCCGCAAATTGCTATTGCGCTGGAACCATGTCTCATTAACATCGAAATGACGTCATTTGACGTATATTTAAGTAAAAAAAGATTCCGACGAATTGAGAACCTCCTCCTTTTTTTGAAGTCGGTTAAAAATATGCGTCAGCTCGAAACTTCAGTCTAGTGCTGACGTCACTAAAATGGCGGCCACGCGCATTAGCAATTTGCGCGTATAGTAGGTACTTTAGTATTTTATTAGCTAATACCCGCTACTTCGTCCACGTGAATTTAGATAGATAGACATCTATCTATAGATAGAAATACTTTATTGCCCACAAAATATTAGATAAACATGACAAAAAAAAGCTGAACAGATGTTAAAAATACTTGTTGATGTTTGTTTTGTTGGTTGGTTGTTTGTGGCTTGTCTTTCAATCACATCGCAACTGAGCAACGGATCGACGTCATTTTTAGCATGGAAAAGTAAAAAACCTGGGGAGTGACATAGGCTACTTTTTATCCTGGAAAAGCCAAATCAAAGAATTCCCATGGGATTTATTAAAACCTAAAGACACGCGAACGAAGTCGCGTGCATCAGCTAGTTTATGGGTACTGGGTAGCGATATCTACGGGAACAATAATTATTTCATATTCATACCATCTGATGACGAATTATACATAGACACCTAAATAGACGGATGGATGGATGGACTTTTTCTCGGAAAATCGAACAACTGTTCGATTTCTCTTGGAATCATAAAAAAAAAAATTCACACGGACGTAGTCGCGAGTATCAACTATTTTCCGAAATATTATAAAAGAAAAAGGTGACTGACTGACTGACAGATCTATGAACGCATAGCTCAAACTACAAGACGGATCGGGCTGAAATTTGGCATGCAGATAGCTATTATGACGTAGGCATCCGCTAAGAAAATTCAACCCCTAAGAGGGTGAAATAGGGGTTTAAAATTTGTGTAGTCCACGCGTACGAAGTCGAGAGCATAGCTAGTTAATATTAAAGCATATAGGTACTTATTCAAATGTAGGCTCTGTGAAAGAGTTTTCTGGTTTGATATTGTGTAGTTTCATTCAACTTCGAACTTTTGTTCGGAAATAGTTTCGTAAGTTGAAACTGAATTCCTTTGTTTTGTATTGTTTCATTCCCAAATAACTGGTGCGAATTTGTGAAAATGTTACGATCAAAATGAAATAAAACTTTGACGTGGACAAGGCCAGACTGTGGGTGAGGGCGTATTTGATAAAAGGTGAAAGTTATTTGGTGTTGATAGCACATATGGATATCTACTCATGTGTTGATAGGTTACTTTACTCGTGTGTTTGGTAGTAGGTAAGGTCGAGCCCGATTTACACAATGATCTCCTCAATCTAAGCTATAATGTGTCTAAGATACTATCTGCTACCTAGAATAATGATTGCAATTAATCAATTACTTCAGACTGGTCACGCAATCGATAGGATTTTACTGCATCTTTTAAATCATGTATTGAATTACCTACTGTCGCAAATTGTTACGCAATAAAAAAATAAAAATAAACTTAAGCGTATATATAACTTCAAAAATATAAGAAACTAAGACAAAACGTTTACTTAAAGCACACATATTTGGGTTACTTTATCAAAAGCACCATTTCTCTTATTGCAAAAGCTTCAATCTTTATTATTATAAAATTTAAATAATCATTATTGCCATCATCGAGGAAAACATCGTGATAAAACACATCCCCGACAGTTCTTTAATGTTCTCAAAGGTGTGTGAAGTCTGCCAATCCGCACTTGACTAGCGGGGCGGACTATGGCCTAAACCCTTCTTATTCTAAGAGGAGTAAAAAGGTAGAAGGACAAAATAAGTAGTTAATTTTTTTTTCATTTAGGTATGGCAATTTTTATCATTTCATTGGTGGCAAGTGATGATGCAGCCTAAGATGGAGCGCGCTTGTCTAAAAGCGTTTTTATCTTTTCAACAGAACTCGGGCAAACCACAGACTCATATATTGTTTCTAGAGCGTGTCAATAAAAATCTTATTGAGTTTGATTGATATTCAAACTTGGTTTGAACGGAGCACGCTCCTAATACATACATATTTGCTTCTTTCGCTTCTCATCACTCCAAATTGGACACGGAAAATGACATTGAAATACCGAGTCAAAGATCAAAATGTGCGCCGATAAAAAAAAACTGGCCAAGTGCGAGTCAGACTCGCGCACTGATGGTTCCGTATTACAATCGTAATTTATCGACATTTTGCATGATAAATCAAAAATTATTATACCTAAAAATAAATAAAAATCTGTTTTAGAATGTACAAGTGAAGCATTTTCATATGTTACCCCACTTGATATAGTTATCTTACTTCGAAAATTGAAAATAGATACTAATTTAGTTCATGAGCACAATTTAAATTTTTTTGTGTGATGTAACCACAAATTCACGGTTTTCAGATTTTTCCCCGAATGAGCTATAAGATCTACCTACCTGCCAAATTTTATGACTAGGTCAACGGGAAGTACCCTGTAGTGTAGGTTTCTTGACAGACCGACAGACAGACAAACAGACAACAAAGTGATCCTATAAGGATTCCGTTTTTCCTTTTGAGGTACGGAACCCTAAAAATTGACTTCTCAATGTATGCGCGCTGAGAATGATACCTACTGTATTTACGAATTAGTTCCGCATTATAAACGCTTATTCAGGTTTTAGAGGTATGGGCCTCTACACTTACAGCCGTACTCAGAGTCGCTAATCGTTACTTAATATTGAGTTAAAACGAAACAGATTTATGTGAGATAATTATATAGCTCTGTCTCGTAACTAAACTTAAGTAACGATTAAGCGACTCTGAATGCGGCTGTTAGATGCGGTTTATTTTATTGAGGCTCGGTGGCGATATAAATTTAATAACTTGGCTGCAATCCGTGTTTCTGACTGGTCAGTGTTGAACCTACTGTTGGCTACAATGGGGATGATGCCTAGGTCAAAAAAAAATTATTTCTTAGTAGGTAATTATTAATATGTAGGTATAGTGGGTCTTCCAAAATTCGTAAAATCCACGTCCGCTGTTAGTTTTAAGTTTGCTAACCATTTTAAATTAGGTATCTATTTAACTAAAAAAGTACCTACGTCACATAATAATATGTGTAGGTATTTCCAGGGCATTTCATCCAAGCTCGGCCATACTAAGCGAGTGTTTTGACGTTTGATAAAAATTAGCTGATTTGACCATTGATGTTGGAAGGCCGGGGCGGTATATTCTGTGAATGTTTTAAAGAAATATTTTAAAGACCTTAAGAGTCACGGTCACTTTTATTCCGGATAATCAGTTACACAGGCTGACATATACCTGCACAGATACGCAAATAAACAGATACACGTCAAACTGATAATACCCCTCTTTTTGGATTTGGGTTAAAAAATTAAGATACGAAGAGCGAATTAAAGACCGAAGAGCAATTAGAATCTAGATGAACTAATAGGTATTCGGGCCCAATTACGTTTACCCAGCGATACTAAGCCCAAATCTAATTGGAGTGGAAGCATTAGCCTGCCAGGAATACCTTACAACTGCCTACAAGCTTTCAATGGAGTTACGCGGAGATCATTAACTAAGACTATTTACGTAATTCGTAGGAGAATCAGTGAAGTAAGTGGTATTTCGCTTTTATTACATACTAGCTGTTGCCCGCGACTTCCTGCGCATGGATTTAGGTTATTAAAAATCCCGTGGGAACTTTTGTTTTTCCGAGATAAAAGTAGCCTTTGTCACTCTTCTTCTCAAAATCACAAAATCACTCTCTTCTTCGGTCGGTCGGTCTTTATCACAAAATTTAAATGCCAGTACCCGTAGCACAAGATTTTACGTCTCACCAAACCAAACCAAATTCGAGAGTCGAAATACTTCCGCGTTACAGTAAACTGGATCTAAAGTGCCTTGTTTTAAAGCTCAAGTTTGTCTACACTTCTACAGCCAGCGCTCCAAGCGGAAACATTGCGAAATTAAAATCAGTGGCATTGAATATTTGTCTTCAATTCAAGGCTCTTAAGGTCCATTTTACTTTGATGTTATTGTGTTTCGACTCTCGAATTCTAGCAACGTTTGGTGAGACGTAAAATCTTATACTACGGGTACTGGTACGGTATGGTATGGGTATGGTACGGGTAGTTTTATACAATTTATTTGACACATAATGTAGGTAGGTACTATATCTAATAGGGGCTTGATTCCCAAGATGTGATTTAGCGAAAGATACATATATGGAAGGACCTTTAAAAGGAAATGCTTTTCACGTTATTTTTCATATGCCACCTGTGAAATTGTCCACCTCACAACATCAAAAATATAAGTTTTTGGTTTTACTTGCATGTATGTAGAGTTTGAAGGTACTTATGTGTTAGAGAGGTTCGCAGCTACATGCACATTTCATCAATGAAAATAAAATTTAATAAAGAGACTAAATTTTGAATTACCTAAGTAGGTAAACACTAAACACCAGTTGCCTCAATAAAGAAAAATGTTTTATTATTTAGAAACGATTTAAGCGAAATTTGCTCTTTAGATAATTTGAATATCCACTTACATTTATGTTGAACGTTAAACTTTGATAAAACGGGAATAAAACATCAATTTCAAGCACCTATTATATTATTTATCAATATAAAAGGTTTCATACATCACAATTGGGCACAGAAAAAGAAGGTCAAATGCCAACTGAAAAAGAATCACAGGTGAATCGACTAAACATCCTTATGCAAAACAGTTCTATTTTTTCCAGGAGCAAACAGGTAGAAAACCTACGAATATTTTATTTATATGTATCAAACAGTTGTATATACCTAGTCATGCTACAAAGTGGTAGGTACTTGTTAAAAAACATTTACTATGAGACTATCATTAACTAGCTATGAATCGTAAAAAAAAAACATATAATTTTTTACCGGCTAATCGTCACGAGGTTCTAAGTTTTAGGACCATATCGATTCTGGAAAACCTGCTGCAATCATTATTATGTACGTACAATCGTAATTGTTGTGATTGGTTCAATTTATGTTTTTTTCTTTAAATTTATAGACTAGCGCTTGGCTGCAATCAGACCTGGTTGCAAGTGATGATGCAGCCTAAGATGGAGCGCGCTTGCCTAGAAGATGCCTATTCACTCTTGACTTGAAGGTACCCATATTATGATTGGAGGGGAAAACTGATGCTGGAAGGGTGTTCCAAATGATATTCTTGTTGCAACAATGCCCTAATTTGTAGCCAATATTGAGCGAGTGTCGGCTGATCAAAGGTGATTGCGATTGTCGCACTGTACAGTACGCGGCAGAAAGTAATATACATCAACCTTTAGAAGGAAATAGCTGGTTTGTAGAGCATTGTCTCATATAGTTTTCGAAAACCTTAGCAGCCAGGAAGAATACAATATATTAACACACAGCTCAAACCTAAGCTGGGATTAGATTGCATGTTTCTTTGCAACATAAGGTTGACTCCTGTTAAGAACTATCAGAAAATGGAATTTCTGAAAATTCCGAGTGAAGTAGAGGCGGATCAAGTAGTACTTAGTCTTCTAAATATATAAAAAGAAAAGGTGACTGACTGACTCACTGATCTATCAACGCACAGCTCAAACTACTGGACGGGTCGGGCTGAAATTTGGCATGCAGATAGCTATTATGACGTAGGAATCCGCTAAGAAAGGATTTCAGAAAATTCAACCCCTAAGGGGGTGAAATAGAGGTTTGAAATTTGTGTAGTTCACGCGGACGAAGTCGCGAGCATAAATACTTACGCCTGACATTAATTTACTATTAAATAAGTTATAATATAACGCATGTCTATAGTGAGATCTTCGATCTGCAAGAGTCGAGACCCAATTGGATAATATCATGTCGATCATGCATGAATTCAATTATAAAAATTTACCGTTAGACGATTGAGCCGTTCAAATAGCACAACGCCAAGCAATTGTAATTACATTGAAGATGAATGGATATTGAGTCGTAAAATATAATTGTGACATTTCAACTCATGAACACCGTACGAGTTTTTTACTATTATTATACAGAGACAATTAACTGTGATCTGACCGTAACTTGGTTAGTGATGATGCAATCTAAGATAGAAGCCGGCTAGCCTGGAAGGTGCCATCATCATCATTATCAACGATAGACGTCCACACAGCTGGACACAAATTATCTATATATATAAAATTCAAAGTTCTGACTGACTGACTGACTGACTGACTGACATAGATATCAACGCACAGCCTAAACCGCTGGTCCTAAAGACATGAAATTTGGAGGGTCTATTCTTTGTAAAGAGTAAGTATCCACTAAGAAAGGATTTTTCGAAATTCCACCCCTAAGTGGGTTAAATGGGGGATGGAAGTTTGTATGAAAGTCCGTCATTTGTCAAGTTATTTGCATGAAAATTGGTATTTGGGGTTTCGGTCAGAAATGAACAAATACGTGTTTCACGATTTTTGGAAAATTTGCCCATAAGGGTGGTATTGGAAAGTAGATTTTTTCTTGAGGTTAGGTGTCAGCTAAGAAACCTGATGTTATAATGTTTGTTTCTGAAAAAAAAAATGCCATTTGTTTCCTGTAGGCCACGCGGGCGAAGCCGCGGGCAGAAGCTAGTCTCTTATAGGTCTTGTAGGGTGCGGTGCATGTGATCCGCGACTAGTCGGCATTTTTTTTTTTTTTGTGTTCCTTCCTTTTTTCCTCCGACATGGTGGTCGGAGACTTTTGTAGGTCGGTACTATGAATGGCTTTTTTTTTGCCTTTTTCGTTTTACTCTAATTTATTGTTACTTGCTACACTTAAGTGCAGTTCGTTGGGGAGTGTTACATTAAACAAAGCTACATCTTAATTAATTTTTTTTAGCTTATAATTATCTGGTATGTAGGTACTTTTTTTTTAATTTTTTTTCGGCAACTTTAAAATGGCTTCGAATCTCAAGACCCACACAGACTGACACGCACCGTTGGAAAATCCTTGTGTGCGGTGCGTGGACATCCGGCTGTGCGTAATAATCCGTAGAATCACGCACCTTCCCTCTCTCGACAACTTCAATCTAATTTTGCAAATCAAATTTTTTGGACACGACTCGGCGAAAGTCTTAGGGTGAAATCTATAGAGCGCACTCTGACTTAGCTTAGACTTAAGACAGAGTTAAAACGAGACAGACCTATATCTCTCA
This sequence comes from Maniola hyperantus, assembly GCF_902806685.2. NCBI lineage: Eukaryota > Metazoa > Arthropoda > Insecta > Lepidoptera > Nymphalidae > Maniola > Maniola hyperantus. Next base: position 3,318,264 of record NC_048547.1, read on the forward strand.
CATAAATCTGTCTCGTTTTAACTCTATCTTATATCTGAGCAAATTCAAAGTGCGCTCGGCGTGAATAGCTCACGTCACGGCAACATATCTAGCTCCGAGAGTCAAGGTGCTGTTAATCGATTACGAAACTAGGTATAATTTTTGTGTCTGCCGCTCACCGCAACGCGCTGGAAAAAGTCGTGGGTAGGCCGAGCGTACCAGTTACTGACTCACTCCAATTAATTTATAGTCATGTAAGAGAATCGTCTTTTTAGTCATTCTTAAAATCGTCTGTTTAGTATTCCCCGAACCCAAAGCGCTTTATGCTTTTTTAATGATATTTGTTTGTATTACGTCTGTAATCGCTTTCATTTTATTATTACTTTTCTTCGTAAATCATTTCAAATAGCTTTCAAAGCTGATTTATATTTGTGTTTTTAGAAAGGAATGTTTGATGAAATCGACATCTTGAAATAATTGCGGGAGCCAGTCAATAACTTGATTAATTTAATTATATGGCATGGATGACACACCAAAGAAATCTGAAATAAGTATAGGCTAGAAATAAATTCATGTAATCTTTCAGAAGTAATTTTCTAAAGTATTGGGTAAGAGTAGACGTGTTTGTGCGAATGAGCCCAAATCATCTAATCTAATCTAAATCAGCCTGTACTGTCCCACATCTGGGCCAAGGCCTCCCTCCGATCCTTCCACCATTTCCTATTCCGTGCCTCTTCAGGCCATGTAACTGTTAAGTTATCTAATTCATCATGCCAACGTCGCCTCGCCGGATCATCAACAACAACCCAAATCACATTACCTATCAAGAATCCTGTTTGGCGTGTCTTGTAAGAGTTGATACAAATTAGGTTTGATAGCGTTACATGCGCTCTATTGTGACTCGATTGTGATCCCTAAGGGGTTAACCCCCTTAGGGATTGAATGATTGATAGGGGTTTGTAAGTGACATTTAAGCTAATCTGAAATAAGTATTAGTTAACTCAATTAAATGCTAGAAAGTAAATCAACTAATCTTTCGGACGTATTTTTCTATAATTAGACAAAACGTGTTTGTGCGAATGATCCCAAATAATATTATTATCAAGAAACCAGTTTGACGCGTCTTAGTCGGGTACAAATTAGGTTTGATAGCGTTACATACGGCCGATTATTTCTCAATAAGGCTCAACATGTTGAACAACAACCGTGATAAATTCAACTAAGTGTCTATTTAGACGGACAACACCAAAATTACTACGTGTGAAATGCTCAGTAACAGGCAGCAGCCCGGAGTTTGACATTTGGAAGCGGTCGGTTTTACGGATGCAAAAAACTTGACATCCGCGGACGCGGATTATTAGAAGTTTACATCTGCGAATTCAGATTTCAGGATTCTTTAAGATAGATTGGTTAGTTAGCGAACGAAGATAGCAACGAGCAAACGCGCGAGGCACGCGCTTCTCTGGCCCAATCCACTTTCTTCACAAGTCGTTACTTGTTGCAGATATGAATCCGCATCCGTAAAAGCTCCGCATTAATTGATACGGATGCGGGTCAAGATGTCTGAATTAATGCGAATATTGTGCACTTGCGGAGGCAGATGCGATTATCTGTGACACCCCTGGCTACAACCCCGTGCCTCGTAGAACTGTCGTAAAGTCGTTGATACTGCGCCTAAAGTATCTCCAGTCGTGTCAAATTGCCAACTCATCGGACTATAGTGAATTGAGGCAATAGAGCAATGTCTATTCAATCATATCAATTATTTATAATATTGTCATAGTCCCATCGGACTAGTGGATTTTATTGTCTTCTGCGTAAGTTGTATAGTCTCCGTTCAGACAAGCTGTTAATATTCTTATTATTAATAATTATGTATTAATATTCTTATTATTGTGCAAATAATCAGAGTTGCCAGAAGTATTGTTTTCGTAGCCACAAAATATTAATGGTAAGTCACGAATCCGGATGTAGTCGGCTGCTTGCATAAGCAACTTGCGAGTGATGGGAGTGGTTGTTATGTCGTCTACCACACGAAAATAATTATTTGAGAATCAAACTACTTATGCGTTTTCATACATGATAGTGTATGTAGTGTAGTGTTTGTGTATGGTGAGATTGTGGCACGTCTGAAAGGATTTTTATTATGATATCTTTTAACTAGTGATCACTCGCAGAATATTGTTTTTTCGCTTTGAATTACAAGCTAAGCTAAATTATAAATTCCCAAATTACCGCTGCCGGGAATTGGACCATGGCTGGGACCAATTTGCATTTGGTAAAACCACAGTACTCACAAGTGCGCTAAAGAATAATAATCTTCAGGAATGTGGAGGAAGAGAGGGTAGGAGATTATATATATAGGTTAACCTGGCTTTGCTACAACCCAGTTAACTTTTTGTTGGAAATAATAATTTTCATAGTAGGTGTAATTCACCGAACTCATGCGCAGTGACGCAACAAGTCTAGAGAAAGTGTACGTACTGGAAAGTCGCTGGACCCGCGTTCAACATCCATTCATTAATCAATAGAAAGTTTTATGGTATCGACCATGTATCGACATATCGAATTTAATTCGACTCGACATGTGGCCATCTCGTATTGACACTTAATACACATTTGCCAATTGGATTAATGTCAGAATTTGCATGTTTTTGTTTCTGTTCGTGATTAATACTTGCCTATCTATTATCTCAGTGTTTTATCATATGCGATTTGTTTCACTATTTCTTATATCTATATAAGAAATAATGAATTGATGTATTCTTCCATTATTCTGTTTTACTGTAATTAGATCTTCTTTACTGTTTTAATAATGGTATTATAAGGTATAGGTAGAAGGTAGCTTTGCAAAATAAAAAAAGTCATAGGCACCTACATCTGTTTTTGTTACAATATCTAAACGGTCTTTTTTACAGAGTATTTTTATCAGCTTTTCTTCACGGAATTACATAGGTACCTACTTTAATTATTTTTCAATTCAGAAATAGTCGTTTGCTTTTAATCTGTAGCATGTTTGATAATTTGTTTTTCCAAAGACTTCATCAAAATCATTATTATCATAACTAAGAAAGTATGTGAAAATAAAATATTAAACTAATATGCACCTAGGCAAGGAACAATAAGGCAAACTTTCAAAAAAAATTATTAAGAATCTTGCCTTTCATACAGTGCAGACTTCGAATATACTTCAATATTAAGTTAATTAAAACTATACGTACCGTTAAACCAATGATAATCCAAAAATCTCATTTGTATTACTGAAACATCACATTCACTACACTTAATGTCACATTGAACATTTCAAAGAACTTTAGCACACGGATCTGTTCAACTATGTGTAATTTCCGTATGACCTTGTAAATAAAACCGTCAACAATTTATTCTGATAGCCGTGAACAAAAAAAATTAAGGCTTCGAAGTTTGAAATAAACAAAATGGCGTCAGACAGCGCACGCGCACCGGGTCTTGCTACTGACTGCTCACTTAAAGACTTGACAATGTCATCAAACCCCACCACAAGTAACCAATTAACAACTAAATTACAACTTTATTTTCCTAGTAATAAAGATTATAATTGAATAAAAGTCAAGGCGCTTCTACTCAATTCGCTTGAAGAATTAGCAGGTTGATGTCGTATTGGGGAAAACACAGGTTTGCATGAAGTTGCGTTAACTTTTCTCTCACTTTGCCCATAAAATGTGAAGTAAGTCACTTCATTAGCATAACGTCTTTAATTTAGGTAGAAGTTGCAAAGTTGAGTAATATTCACTTCCTTTTATCAGCTTTTATGACCTGGTGACCAGTTAATTAATCATGGTTGTTTAGCGTAGGTAACATTAAATCAAGTTTAAAACAAGATGGTTGATCAGACCAAGACTTTCAATTTTTTTATCGTTTTTGTTTCCTTTATGCTCATTATTATTATCGGTTATTTTTATCTAACATAAGTATTGCTATAAGTTCTTTTTAATTTTTAACTAAAATTTAAAATAAATTTCCCTAAATTCCCGGTATACTTTTTAAAAGATCTTTGTAAAGAGCTGAAGTCGAGTGTCCACCTCAAAAAGTAAGTACAAAAATTGAGGTTCCATCAAGGATATTTGTGCCTCTTGACACAAATTACCTAAGAAGTCTGTAGGTATGTTGTGCTTTTGATCTGTACCTAATCAATTTATTGAGTAGGGGTACTATTTTATTTAAAGCCAAAATAGTCTGAAATGACTTAATAGATTCTTAAATTAAATTAAATTAAATTAAATTAAAATAAATTGGCCACATGGAGCATCATACCTATTCGGGTAGGTAATATTATCTCCAAGGATCGAAATTGCTTTCGGTCCCTCGGACATTAAAGCATTAGTTTGATAAGAGGAAGTCCTATCCGAAACCATTCAATTAATTGTGTGAATCGGTATTATAATTTACCGACTCGTAAGTAATGCCTATCCCTATACCACTGATAAACTTACAAAGGCTTTGTTTAGCTATCCTAAAGTTATTTACCTGTAATAGATAGATAAATTATTATTATTATCATAATAGAGATAGGTAGATTTGTTTCGTATCTTCAGAGCCTCGTACTCAAAATTAATAAATCTTTTAGCACGCCATTTTGTTACATATTTTCTTTGCATTCTTGGAAGTTATTGCTGGCACAATGCGCTCTTTGCGACATGATACTTGGTTGTAATTTTCTGAATTTATGATATTCTTGCGATAACTGTGCAAGTGTACAATACATTATATCTCCGATGTATCACATGGTATGTGACATATGCATTGATGTCAACTATCGTGGTCGAAATTCGGTCAATAGTATATTCTCCTGATCCAGGTACAATCATTACATCATTATACATACACACATACATACGCGGCCAAAAGTGATGAACATCGATCTTTAGAAGGAGACAGCAGATTTGTAGAGAACATAGAGAACTGTCTCGGTCGTTAAGACCGACAAAGCGTCATATGAGTATGACTGACAGAGACAACGCTCTACAAAGATGAAATGTCATTCTAAATGCCGATGGTCATCACTTTTGGCCACGTACTGTATTATAAATGCGAAAGTGTATTTCTTTGTAGGTTTATTGGTTTGCCCTTCAATCCTGTCGCAACGGGGCAACGGATTAACGTGATTGTTTCGATCATTATTGTCTATTACGAAGATGAGACCCTGTGTATTCTGGAAATAATGCCTCCATAGTGGCCTGGTTTTGTCCTACTAACAAAGCTAATGAAGTGGCGGGCATCAGCCAGGTATTTATGGTATATTCGGGCACGGAACTCATTAAAGCTTGTCTCAAGGCGTTTAAGTTGCGAGAGCACGTGCGATGGTCAGTGACTTTAGTAACGGTAGCGTCATCGGCGTGGTATTTCGCCGCATTGTACTTATAAAGTCTTTCTAAGCCAAAACCAAGTAATGCATATATTATAAGTAAGGACGTTCGCCATATTATTTGCTCTATGTGTCAACTGTCATGTCAAAAGTATGGTTTAGTACGGTGCCATGACGGTGCCTAATTTTGATATGAAAAATTGACACATACCTAGAGCAAATATGGAGAGTCCTATCTCAATATTTACGTACTACCTATAAAACTTTGCTATAATAGTCACAGTGGCTCCTCTAACATCAATGATAATAATATAATATTTTCGACGGTCGCAAAGAAACTTTAAGCTCCATTTATCTCAAAAACTAACTCAACGTACAAGTTAAGTTATCTCAAAAACTAATTAAATACCTAGTTTTCTCATAAACTAACTGAACTTCAAGCACTAGATTTTCCCAAAAACTAATTGAACTACAAGCTCTAAATTACTTTAAAAACGAACTAAACTTAAAGCTTTATTTTTCTTCTTTATTGATCTTCAAGTTTTCTCTAATATCACCTGAACTTGAAGCACGATTTTTTCTCAGAAATACCAATAACTGTTCATTCTCAACTCAACACCTAAAAAATCAATTCGTACTTGGCGACTATACATAAATTGTAAATCCACAGCAGATCTGATTGACATTGAATGGTAGACGCCATGGCAGGTCATAACGAATGCTGGCATCAAAACGGACGAGCGCCTATCTGGACTCGATCTATTATATCTGAAGGGTAAGTATGAGATCATGGTGGAAGTCCCGTGCACCCACCGTCTTCTCCTACCAGTGGGTGCTAGGGGAATTAAATCTAAAAATATGTCGATACATCGGATCGATTACAAAAATCCAGAAACACAACCTGTATTCATCAAAATAAACAAATAATAATAATTAAACCTTGAATGAACGAAAAGCAATATTTTACTATTTTCTTCACTTACACTCTTAACTCTTAATAAAAAGGGCTACTATTCAACTTTCTATTTTGTATTTATTTATCGATACCACGTATCAACATATTTAAATTTAATTCCTACCCTAATGCAGTGGATGTACACTGTACGGGTAAATACGAATTCCTCTTGCACCCACTGGTGGAAGAAGCCGGTGGGTGCACGAGTCGTCCACCGAGATGAGATTTTCTAACTTGCCAACAATGGCAAAATTCGAGACTCATGTAGCATCGAGTTTCATTTCGCCAGGTTTACGCTTGAAACGCTGACTATAGATGCATGGACGAACTTTACTTTGAAGTTAAAATATTTCTACGCTCGTATTCTATCAATGTTGGCGAGATGTAAAATCTCGTACTAACTCTATGTATTGCATTCCAAGGCTGGTTAGTGTTTGTTTGTTTAAATTAGACACTGCAGGGCAAATACTGGTTTGGTTTGTTTTAGGGCCCGTATTTATCGTGGGGTAATTCATTTCATTAACCTTTTGACGACCCCCCTGGCGCAGTGGTGAGCCCTGTGGTCTTATAAGTGGTTAAAAGTGGAATGCTAAATTCTTACAAGGGGTAATTTGGGAATTTATAATTTTAAAATTGGCTCTGGTTTGATCTGACGGGGTGGTAGAATTCAGCCTTGGCTAGTTACCTACCTACCGGCAAAGATTTAGTTTACTGCGCACTTGGGTACTGCAGGTATAGAAACTTACAAGGATTAACTATATATTTTTATCTCGGTAAAACAGGAGAAACTACGAGAATTTTCGTGCTGCAGTTGTACGTTGTACGTACGCAGTAGGTACGTGTCCAACGATTGAAAATTCAGTATCACGCAGACGAAGTCTCGGGCTGAAATTAGTACCTTTTATATCTATTTACCTATTATATCTATTTACTTATATATCTATTTACTCGGATTTTGGATAGATATTCGCCTGATTTCGCTTATTTACTTCACTACCAAACCACAGGTACTTACAGTTTACTTGACTAATTGCAAGTTGCAACCATACAGTAATATGTATATATACTGCTGGCAAATATTTGAAAAGCGCAACCGCCGAGTTTCTTGCTGGTTCTTCTCGGTAGGAAAGGCATTCCGAACCAGTGATAGATGCATCCGACGATTCGAAAGTACTTGTGAAAGTTTATTTGAATAAAAAATATTATTTTATTATATTTATCTTCAAAGATGGTACCTACGGTACGTACATGTGAATAAAGAATAGTTCTGCTGTGTATTATGACGTCATTAAACTGTGGATGGATTGATAAGTTGCCACACCTGAACACAAGGGCACTCGATGTTTGGATTCGATCTAAGTTTCAAACTGAGTTAGGTATTTCATCATTACCATAGTCTTCATCGTCAACCTGTGAACTTAGCTGTTAGACATAGGCCTTCCCTACTTAACACTATCACACTGCCTTCCTCATCCCGCCATTTGCCGCCATCTTCTTTTTTTATCGTCGGTCAATCGTGCTAGAGAGCGTCCCAAAATCCCCAGACTACGCTTTACTGCCCTGTCTCCACTCTAGGACTTTTCGGCTCCAACGAGATACTAAATCTGCTTTTATAATTATGGCTAGGTAGCTTATGCCCGCGACTTCGTCCACGTGGACTACTTACACAAATTTCAAACCTCTACTTAAGCTCCTTAGGGGTTTTTGAAAATTCTTTCTTAGCGGATGTCTACGTCATTTTAGCTATCTGCATGCCAAATTCCAGACCGATGCGTCCAGTAGTTTGAGCTGTATGTTGTTAGATCAGTCAGTCAGTCCGCTTCTTCATTTTATACTAAGTACTAAGTACTCTCATCAGTCAACCTAACCCCTTATCGGTTTCTAGGCGCCCATTGACTTAGGGCTATGAGTCACAAAACTCACAAAGTTCCCAGTTCCCACTGACTCTTGTTACATAACTAACATTCCTTGGACATTCACTGTGTAATAATGAAGTGTAAATCAGCTTGCGACTTACTTACTAATGAGATTAATGAGGATAATACACTGTGCGTGAGTGCCAGCTACCGTGCGAGTTGGCCTACAGGCTTATTAGTTGTACTTACACTACGCAAAGTATTCATAAATCTACGTTTAGTAAGTAATCTGCGTTTCAGTATCCACGTTAAGTACTTACTATCGTTGTCTATTATTTTATTTTATTTTATTTTTATTTATTCGGATTCACTGATGTTGTGATAAAGTTGGCAATAAATTAAATTCATTATGTAGTCTATAAAATTATGATGAGTGCTGAGAAAAGGGCGGCTGGTACCTACTTACTACATGGTCTGGGGCCTATGGCGGCCAAGACTGCAAATCCGCCACTGCTTTTGGATTTTCCCATACCGTCCCAGTTAAAAAAAACACACTGTATATCAGTGACTGTATAATGTATATCAGAGTTCAGACTGATGTCCAACTAGTGCGCACGTATCTCTACACAATGCAATACACGCCACAATCAAACTCCTTACAAAATCAAAGCATTCAGAAGGTCTATTCAACTAGGGTTTTGTTCATACGAGTCCATTATTTACCTCGTGTTTACTTTTTTGATAAGCGTGTTATTCTAATTTATATTCATTGAAATGATCAATGGAGACAATAATTTTCTATAATAATAAATGTGAGATATACCTATTTAAAGCTCAAGCCGCGTGTTCATAAATATTTTCAGGGTTCCGTAGCTCAAAAGGAAAAAAAGATCACCTCGTTGTCTGTCTGTCTGTCTGTCTGTCGTGTCTGTCAAGAAAACCTATAGGGTACTTCCCGGTGACCTAGAAGCATGAAATTTGGCAGGGGACAGTTTTCATTAGACACCCCTATCGGTTTCTACAAGGTATCATACTGGAACGCTAAATCGCTTGGCGGCACGGCTTTGCCGGTAGGGTAGTCACTAGCCACGACTGTAGCCTCTAGTAGGTAAGTTATAAATTCCCAAATTGCCTCTGCTGGGAACCGAACCTGCAGCCTCCTTATTAGGTATACTTATAAGATCACAGCGCTCACCACTGCGCCAGGGAGTTCGTCGCTTCTTCATAAAATAGATAAGTAAGTACACGTAGGAAATTAATATCAGAGAAAACCCCGATACTCGAACCAATGCGCTTTCAAATAGACCCAAGCTCTAAACAATCATGGCTCTGAATAAAACAATATTACATCATTTCAAACATCTCTAGACACGGTCGTGTGAAAGCATTTAAAATTGCTGTTATGCCTTGGCTAATTTCTCTTGATGCTGTCTCTTTTACACAGCAGAGGATGGAGTGAGATGGGAAATAATAGTCAGTCATTGGAACGAAGACTGTGTTTTGAAACCCCCATAGCGCATTAGAGTTCGCTGACCGCTGTAATTGTTATGTTGGGAAAGAAGAAAGTAAACTCAAAGACGTTAATTTAACGTCTATGTCTATACATGTATATCTTCACAGACCTTCCTAACAGTATCTATATATTGTTAGGAAGGTACAAGGTATGCCAAGTTTTTAGGGTTCCGTACCTCGAAAGGAAAAAAGGAACCCTTATTGGATCGGATTGTTGTCCGTCTGCAGTCTGTCTATCTGTCCATCTGTCCGTCTACCTATCTGTCTGTCCGTCTACTTCCGTGTACTTCCCGTTGACCTAGAATCATAAATTTGGTAGGTAGGTAAGTCTTATGGCACATAAGTAAAAGAATATTAGATTTAGGGTTTTAGGTAGATTTACCTACTATTAAGGGTTGTTTAGATGTTTGTTTTAAATCATAATGTGTGTATAATCACCCTTATTATAAATGCGAAAGTGTGTTTGTTTGTTGGTTTGTTGGCTTGTTGGTTTACTGGTTTGTTGGTTTGTCCTTCAATCACGTCGCAGCGGGACAACGGATTGACGTGATTTTTTGCATGGGTAGGTATAGTTTAAGACCTGGAGAGTGACATAGTCTACTTTTTATCCCGGAAAATCAAAGAGTTCCCCGGGGATTTTAAAAACCTAAATCCACGCGTACGAAGTCGCGGGCATCAGCTAGTAAAATAATAATAATAATAAAGTACGTCCTCAGATCTTTCGCAGTCAGAGCCAATTAGGAGATGAGGCTTTTCTCATTAAGAAACAAGAAATCAAATCTATTTATCGGAACGAATAAGGAAAAACTTATTAAAATTGCCAACACGTCTAAATTTATGATTTCGCTAAAGATTAATACCTATTCAGCGATTGAAATAAGCCAAATGATTCAGAATCTGTATATACATCAAATTCAACGTCTTGACTGACTGACTAACTAAATGACTAATATTCCCCTTACCTCTTCAACTAAGCGCCAGGCTTGTGCTAGGAGTAGGTACGACAATAGTGCAACGGGCGGGGTTTGAAGCGTCGACCTTTCGGTTTTCAGGCTTTCCTTTACCGGTTGAGCTATAATTGAGGCTCTAACTGACTTATATATCAACGCACAGCCTAAACCGCTGTTCCTAGAAACATGGAATTTGGAGGGTGTGTTTTTTTGTAAAGAGTAGGTATTCACTATGAAAGGATTTTTCGAAATTCTACCCCTAAGTGGATTAAATGAGGGTTTGAAATTGATGTAGTCCACGCGGACGAAGTTGCAAGCATAAGCTAGTTCTTTTATAAATTTCTTTAACGTTTACTTACATAAGATCCGTGTCGACTTGTCCTTTGCAAAATCGTATTACGTCAATACAGTATCCGTAGTACAAGATTATACGTCTCACCAAACGTTGCTAGAATTCGAGAATCGAATCACAATAACATCAAAGTAAAATGGACGTAAAGAGCCTTGAAAGTCAAAAATTCAATGCCACTGATTTTAATTTCGCAAGGTTTCCGCTTGGAGCGCTGGCTGTAGATGTGTAGACAAACTTGAGCTTTAAAACAAGGCACTTAAGATCCAGTTTACTATAAAGCAGAAGTGTTTCGACTCTCGAATTCTAGCAACGTTTGGTGGGACGTAAAATCTTAGACTACTGGTACAGGTAGGTAGTAGTTAGTACAGATCTAGAAAACGGATGTTCTAACGCTAGGTTTTCTGGAAAGCTCGTAAGCCAAATTGCCTTCTATTTTATGAGCGGTAAAGTTTAAAGTTCCATCATAATGTGGTCCTATTAACCGTTTCACGTCTGCCTATAGAATCACTACCTATTATTTAGTTTATTACTGCCTCTTTCTACAGACTAAGGGTCAATTTCGCGTAAAATAAAGTTCGGGAAAGTAAATGAAATGTCTTGAAAGAATTCTGTATAAAGCGCTTACACTTGTGGTTTCGAAACTTGCAAACTAATATTGAAGAGTAAAAATACATTAATTTAATGTCGTTGACTTGAAAGTTGAATCTATTGATAGAATAAGTTACCCCAATCCCCATAATAGTTTTAAGGATACTTTGTTATATTAAACAGCTTTTCTGAAGCGCTGCACAGTCCACACTATTTAATGTTATAAAGAGGTACCTAAAGTTTTTAAGTTTGGAAGTAAGGGGTAAGTAATGCCTGGAACTAATGATCCGATTCTGAAAATTCTTTCACTGGTAGATAGCTATTTATTTAGCTACATTATCCCCGATTGATTTATGCTATAAATTATATCCAGCGAAAGAAGTCACGGGTAAGAGCTAGTTTAATTCTAAAATTAGTGAATCAAATTCAAGCAATCGTTGATCATAACATTAAAATTACTTAGGTCGTTATAAGTTGGCTAGGCAACGATCAGTTAATTTAAGTTAAATTGATTCGGCTTATTGATCATCGATTGGATTTCGATAGAACTACTTACAAAAAATTACATACTCTTTAGTGCTCCCTTAACTTCACTAAGCGTAAAACGCACCAGAGCTTCTCTGTCAACCACGATGTCCTTAGCAACACTGTTCATGGTGTCTATTTTAAGAGGCGCCACTTTGAATTGTTCCCTAAACATATTAGCAATCTTTTGAGATCCGCTCACGCCACCTACTTCGGTCGGAAGACTCGCCTGTGCATTCAGTCTAATAATGTGCTGCCAGAACTTGCCGAAATGCTTAGTCTCATACGCCGTTGCTAGGATGTCCATTTTGATTTGCTCCTCGTTGTTCTGGCACCATTTAAGTTTATTTTTAAATAACTTACGAATTCCCGCATCTCGTCGTACGTGACTGCACATGTCGGCCTCCCCGCCCACACCCATGACTGAAAGCAGAGTCGAGCTTTTACATGAGCTGGTCTCACATGTTTGTTCCACCCCGTGATATATCGTTTTTTATATCGCTGGGCAACTTTGTGGCTGTGGCTTAAGATAGACACTCTTTTATCCCGGAAAGTCAAAGAGTCCCCACACTCCACGTGGACGAAGTTGCGGGCATCAGCTAGTTGGTATGTTTTGCAATCTATAAAAACAAATTAGGTATTGCAAGGCAACCAGCATCCGTTTGCGACAGGTGAAAGTATTCGATATTTCATTGGTCATGTGACTCATGCCCGGGTTAATAGGAACTTATCTAATCCTTCTACACAGCTATTATACTTAGTACTTACTTAATAATATCTAAACTGGTACCACTGGTACTCCAATTTTTTTTTAAAGAATATTAGCCACGGCCCATGGCCCTTGACTAACATTCCCCTTTCTTCTCCAATTAAGCGTGAAGCTTGTGCTAGGAGTTGGTACGACAATAGTGCAACGGGTAGGGTTTGAACCGGCGACATTTCGAATTTCAGTCCGCAGCTTTACCGTTGAGCTATTGAGGCTATAATAATATATAATATTTTGGGAAGTGATAAAAACAACTCTCGGACTTGATCACGTTTCACAAACTATTTTAAAATATTGGTCAAATGAGGTAGGTTATAGGTAGTCGAGATACCTAATCATGTTTTTCCCACTGCGCAAGTTCTAAGGTAAGATCCTATTTTTACGACGCCAACGGCACCTACACTGTTATTATTTCCTGATCCTGATTGTATACTTTATATAATAGCTGGTATTATATTATATTATCTCTATACAATTTCGTATAAATCCAGACAAAATAAAATGAAATTCGTTCGGCACTTCGACAAATGGCTTTTGTGTCCAGTTGTGTCCATTGAGAAAAATGTATTTTATTGTTGTGACAGTCTCGGTTTCTTATCCAGTTTTATAGATCGTAAATGTTCTCAGGAGCTACTCTGCAAGCATTTAAGCAATTATGGCGCTTAAAGAAAAACGATAAATGCTTAATTGGTCTACGACCTCGTTCCCAGCCGCTAAGTTGTTCCCAGCTAGCTTGACGCCAGCCAGTATTTTACTTAAATTGCTAGAAAGCTTAAGGTTTATTAAAATAAAATAGCGAGCAAACGATCGGGCGGGTCACTTGATTTTAAGTGATTACCGCCACCCATGAACATTTGCAGCACCAGAGGAACCGCCAATGCGTTTCCAGCTTTTCAAAAATTTGTTGATCTGATTCCGCCCCCTTAAATAGCCCTAAGTTGAAATCTAGGTAATCACTGCCGCCCATAAACATTTGCAGCACCAGAGGAATTGCCAATCAGCCAGCTTTAAAAAAAACGTTGATCCGTTCCTTATGAATAACCCTGTGTTGAAATCTAGCGGGAACACCGTCGAAGGCAGTTCGTTTTACAGTTTGCATGTGTTGATGCGAAGAAATTATAGTTTTATTTCTTGTACGATGGTACGGAACCATTCGTGTGCGAGTCCCACACGCACTTGACCGATTTTTTTTTGTAGTTAAGGTTTAACGGCAACCGCAAGGATAGTCGTAAAGTGTTAATTAACCAATTGTTAAGTTCTAGTACTTAAGTGCACAGAGAATTTAGTACTTGTACCTAATTAATTTAAATTATTCTGAGAGAGATCGTTATAACACCTGTACACCCTTACCTAATTAATTTCTTGCTGTTTTAGGTCTAGGGTCCCAAGTTAAAATACGGCAGCTATTTAACCTTTTATGGGAAATAAGTAAAGTATTTCGGTACACCTGGCAAGCTTAACGACTTTCTATTTACGTAGCTACACATAAAATTAAACATAAGTAGGTACGAGCTGCCAACGTCGCGTCGGGTTCAATCATTCCCTGGCCTTGAGTTATATAGACCATAGAGATGCAATCCTCATACATCAGCACACCCTTATAGCTAAATGCAAAAGTGGTTTGTCTTTCAATCACGCCGCAACGGAACAACGGATCGGCGTGATTTTGAATGGTACAGCTGTTAAGTACCTGAGGCTACTTTTTACCTCAGAAGATCAAAAAGTTCCCACAGGATTTTACAAACCTAAATCCACGCGTACGAGGCTGCGGGCAGCAGCTAGTTTCAGCAACAAAAAAAATATTTAGTAGGTACTAGCTGATGACCGCGACTTCATCCGTGTGGATTTAGGCTTTAAAAATAATGTGAGAACTCTTTAATTTTCCGGGATAAAATGTAACCTCCAGGTCTTCAACTATACCCATGAAAAAAATCACCTTGTTCCGTTACTAGGTCGCGACGTAATTGAAGGACGAACCAAAAAACCAATAAACCAACAAACAAACACACTTTCGCGTTTATAATATGGGTAGTACCTAATTAATATAGAAAATGAAAAGTAAGATAAGAAAATTCAAAACTTATATGACACTGTTATTTACAAAGTATGTTTGCGACATAATATCATTCATCTTAAAAAAATCGTAAAAAGCCTGACTGGGGCGCTCTTGTCACCAACTAGGTACATCTCAATGCCGACAGATGGAATTTTTTAAAGTAGGTAATTGCTACTTTCACGATAATAAACTTGTTAACTAGGTACATAAAAGAGCTTTTCGATATGACCTGAATAATAATACTAGTATACTTATACAATATGTTCTTTTTTCTGTGTCTTTATTATACACTAGCTGCCCCGGCGAACTTCGTACCGCCTCAAATTTTTTAAATATTTCTCTCCGTAAGAGCCACCCTTGTACTACAAGGAATATTTAAAAAAAGAATTAGCGAAATCGGTTCAGCTGTTCTCGAGATTTGCGATGAGCAACACATTTAGTGATTAATTTTTTTTTATATTATAAAGATGATCTATAAATTATTATACTTCTCCGTCCCAAAAGCGATGTTGAGACACATTTCGGATTTCGGACGGATTTCGGATTTCGGATGTTCAATTGGCCTTAAAAACTACAAAATTGTTTATTTATTTCTTAATATTATAATAAAATAAAAGATATCCTTTAGTGAGTTACGAGAGCCAAAACACAATTGGCACAATTTGGTTCGATAGAAAAAAATTGCGGACGGAAAGTCCGCGATTATTTTACAATTACATACATTTATGCTTCCTGGGCTGCCGTGCCGGCTAGTGGAAAAACGCCCTAAGGGATTACGGTATAATTTTATGGTAACAGAGCACATAGAATTTTTAATATAAATATCTATAAAAAGCGTGCAACAAGAGCTCGGGCGGCCCAGACTACCACTCCCGGTCGCCCGCAACGCGTGAACACACGTGTATTGTGTAAGTACAACCTATTATATATTCTGTGGTACAACTTAAATCCCATTTCGCCTAGGGTTATTCTACAAGTCAGTAGGAAGTATAAGAACTTATTGAGCCCGGACAACTAAAGGAGCAAGAAGACGTTAGAACTACTAGATCCCAAGTTGTGGTCGCTTATATATTTTTTTATTTTTCAACTTTCTCTAGAAAATTCTAATCCCCAAAAAGCTACTCCTAAATCAACAACTACACACTAGGAATATTTAAGAGGAAAAAATTAAATAAAAGAAAACCACGACTACGAAATAGCCTATAAAATCTGATTAAACTTCAGTGAGAGTAGGTACCTCAGCCGGGGAAAATACAAAAGTAAAAACTGTTACATATTAATTCGATAACAATATTACTTACAACTTAGCTTATGCTTGCGACTTCGTCCGCGTGGACTACACAAATTTAAAACCCCTGTTTCACCCCCTTAGGGGTTGAATTTTCAAAAATCCTTTCTTAGCGGATGCTTACGTCATAATAGCTATCTGCATGCTAAATTTCAGCCTGATCTGCCCAGTAGTTTGAGCTGTGCGTTGATAGATCAGTCAGTCAGTCAGTCAGTCAGTCACCTTTTCCTGCCTGCGATATTCTTTAAAATCTAAGTAAGTTTCGTAGGTTTATGCACAGTCAGTTTTCTTTTTTAATTTATAGTAAATTTTTATATCAAGCAAGTTTTCTCAGGTTTCTTTTTGATTTTTATTCTTATCGTTGAAAATATTTTAACGAACACTCAAGGGGGTACAAAAAATGATGTTTCTCATTTTTTTACAAGTTTTAAGAGCTGCTGCTAAGTCGCTGGTGTGACCAGAGATTTATTGTCGGTACGGTGTTATTTCGTCAGCAATAAACCCTTATCAATCTAACTAAAACTATAGTAAACATGCAAAGTTCATCACAACAAAAAGTTTACCAACTTTAGCACAAATAAATACCACACAGTCCACTGTCCATGTAGGTACGAGACCTACATGGACGAGCTTTGTCTAAATTATATTATAGAGCGGTTTTTGTACAGATTGGAACTTGGAAGTAATAGAAATCACTCGTAATTGGGTATTTTCTTACTTTTGAATTTGATAAATATTATTACTTTATTATAAACTAGGATAAATATAATGACGTTCGCTGAAAAAAATATTAAAATCCAACAAGATTTACAAAGTTACAGGCATTTTAATTTTGGAGTGGGAGGGTCTACTATCCCTTTCTCGCAAAACGAAAATTTGTATGAAACCGCACGAAGCACTACTATAAGTCACACCTTACTATGGCATTAGTAAGGTGTGACGTCAAAATGCTATATCGCTATCTGTGTCTAATCAGAAATATTTAAATGCTTATAACTTTTTTGTTATTTGATCGATTTAATTTGTTTTTCAGTTTACGTCATTATTTTTAATGAAGTAAAAAAATTGGAGTCAAATACCCGCTTTAAATATGTACCCGCACAATAAGCATCTAGCCTTTTCTGCCACTTACTCGAAATATATAAAAGGAAAAGGTGACTGACTGACATGATAGACTGACTGACTGATCTATCAACGCACAGCTCAAACTACTGGATGGATCGGGTTGAAATTTGCCATACAGATAGTTATTATGACGTAGGTAGGCATCCGCTAAGAAAGGATTTTTAAAAATTCAACCCCTAAGGGGGGGAAATAGGGGTTTGAAATTTATGTAGTTTACGCGGATGAAGTCGCGAGCATAATGTAATGAATTCGACAAGTTTGCACTTTGCAGTTACGTGGCCTGGAGAGGCACGGAATATGAAACGGTGGAAGGATCGGAGGGAGGCCTTTGCCCAGACGTGGGACAGTACAGCCTAGTTTAGAATTAGTTTAGAATCTGCTAAATCACTTGACGGCACGGATGGCCGTGCTTCAACCGACCGAAATTATAAATTCCCAGATTGCCCCTGCCGGGAATCAAACGTAAGATCTTCTGCTCATAAAACCACAGCGCTCACCACTGTACCAGAAAGGTCCTCAGAGATTTTAATATTTGTCGCTTTCAAAGTAATTACCAAAAAGCTGAAATATCTTTGTGAATATCATGCAAAATACGTAGGTAGGTATCCACTCGTAAAACGTTTCATAAAACATTCTCAATTCCAACCAGCAATGCCCGGGGCCACCTACACTACAGTTTCACCAACTTTATTAAACCGGCAATGACCATTCTGTGTACCTACTACCCAGTGGCGTGCACAGGAGTTTAAGCCAGGGTATGCATTTAGGTATGAACTTATTTTACGGCAGGTTATACTGAAAATTAAGCATTGATTTGTTATAATGAGGGTAAGCAGTGCGTTTATGCTTCTATGAGCTGCACGCCACTGCTACTACCTCGTAATTTAAAGTTTTGAACAGGTATGTTTTAATATTTTGCTCACTCATTTAGACGAAACAGTTAAAACGGCCCGCGTTAAATAAAATCTAATCAAAGATTTAAAAAAACATTCAGTTAGTACCTACCTACCTACTGCGATTAAAGAAGATTATAACAGAAAGAAAAATCAGAAGTGAAAAAGAGAAGTGCGAGTCTGACTCACACATAGGGTTGCCAGATGTCCGGTTTTCGACCGGACAGTCCGTTTTTCTTTATGCTTGTCCAGTCAAGAAAATCTTGGTAAACCGGACAAAAGATTGTCCGGTTTTAGTAAAAATTACGAGTAGTTCATTCACCTGGCGCTTAAACCACTCTCGAACGCTTCGTTCGACGCGCCGCCCGCCACCCCCGACCCGCTCCCACGCACTTGTTTCACTTCAGTCGCTTAATAGTTACAAGTGAAAGTAGTCGCGCCCTAAAGTATTTTTAGCGACGCTTGCAGCGTGTTATTATTGTTATTATATTTTGTTTCCTGTGCTGTGTTTCATCGTTATCTTGTTTGTGTGTGGCTTTGTCAATCAAAATGGAAGACGAGGAAGCATCAACAAGTAAAGAAACTCCACCTAAAAAAGTAAGAAGGGTTTGCCACTATAATGTTGACTGGGAATCTCGATTTTCGTGGTTAAATAAATGTTACGAAGACAACACAAAAGGCTACTGCAAATTGTGTAAAAATAAGTTCACGGTGGCTTATGATGGCTTGAAAGCATTAACGCATCATGCTGCGTCAAAGAAGCACAAAGATTCAGAAAGTGCTGCAGCCATGTCTCAGCGAATGAGTTCTTTCTTTACACGAAAAGGCAGCGCACAAAGTGAAAAAGTTAGTATTGCCGAATTGACTGAAGTTTATCATGGTATCAAGCACCATATTTCGTATCTTGCTCAAGATTGCTCATTTAAAGTTTTAAAAAAAATAATTATAGATTCAGATATCGTAAAGCAAATGACAGGAGGACGCACTAAATGTACTGCTATCGCAAACCAAGTTTTATATCCATATTCGATGGAACTTGTGCAGGAGGATTTAAAGAATGAAGTTCCGTTTTCCATTGCTACCGATGCTTCTAATAAAGGAAACAGAAAGTTCTTTCCAGTTGCGATTCAATATTTCTCACCAAGAAACGGTATTTGTCATAAAATTTTGGACTTTTATGAAGACTCATTCGAAGATTCAAGATCTATTAAGGAACAATTATGTCAAGTCATGAATAATTCACAACTGTCGTGGAGTAGAGTAACAGCATATGGAGCAGATAATGCCTCTGTAAATTTTGGAGTTAATAATTCCGTTTTTCAAAAGCTAAAATCTGAAGAAAATAATGAAATTATAGCTGCTCACTGTAATGACCACATATTTCACAACTGCGCAAAAATCGCTTTGAAAGTAATGCCTGTTGATGTCGAAAATATAGTGATGAAAGTATTTGCAGAGTTTTCTTGTTCCGCGAAGAAACGAGAAGAGTTGAAGGCGTGCTTTGATTTCTTTGAGAGCGAATACAGAGAAGTTATACGACATGTTCCTACAAGATGGCTTAGTTTGTTTAAAGCTCTTGATAGGATGCTTTTGTCGTGGGGACCATTGAAAAGGTACTTCTTAGAACAAGGTTCTGATAATTGTCCTAGGGCTCTTTGGGCTATCTTGTCTGATCAAGTAGACGAAATTGCAAGTGAAACCACTCCTACTTACAATGAATTATATTTATATTTCACTCATAATTTTATGGCTTCTTTTCAAGAAATTTTACTTTTGTTAGAAAAACGTACCACAGCAGCATTTCATTTGCACAATATAATGGTGAAATTCCGGGACAGTATTGCAAAGAAAATAAGTGACAAACATTTCGGAATGAAAGTTCATATGGCATTAAGACAAGGCTATCTTTCAGAAAATCAATCAAGAGAATTTACTAAAAACGCTCTAATAGTTTACCAAAGAGCACTAGCATATATAGAACAGTGGTATTCTTTTGAAAATAACAATTATAAGGCATTTAGTTGTTTAGATCTCGAATGCGGAAGATTTCCTACGCTGGATCAATTGATTGAGTTATGGTCATTGTCTCCATGGAAGCAGCAAAATCCCCCTGAAAACATTTATGAAGAACTGGCTGCACTTCAAAGTGTTTTCTCTTCACTTGAAGGAAACTCTATTAATATGTGGTGCAAGTTTTTTACCAACGAAGCAGCGCCTAATTTATTGAAAATAGTGCAGTATGTGTGTAGTATTCCCATATCTAATGCTTTTGTGGAACGAATCTTTAGCGTCATGGGAAATGTATGGACAGACGAAAGAAATCGTCTCGCCGTTAATACTGTGAA
This sequence comes from Maniola hyperantus, assembly GCF_902806685.2. Classification (NCBI taxonomy): domain Eukaryota; kingdom Metazoa; phylum Arthropoda; class Insecta; order Lepidoptera; family Nymphalidae; genus Maniola; species Maniola hyperantus. The sequence goes on from NC_048547.1 coordinate 3,338,798, forward strand.
GAGTGAATTGTGCGTTTTCTTTAATATATCTGCTAGTTGCACTGAATTCAAAGATGCCATCTCAGACAATACATCTTTATTGAAAGCAGTGGCATCTAATACAAAATATATTAAAAAAGTTTAAGTAGATTTACCTACTGTTATTGGAAATAATGATTTTCTCTTCTCTTTTGATCGTTTTTTTTTCTTATTCAATGTAAATTTAGTTAAGATAGAAAGTTACCTTTTTAGGTAAGTTAATTTTATGTTAATAATATTAAAATTAAAAACTGGTCCGGTTTTTTTTTTCAACACATCTGGCAACCCTACTCACACACGAATGGTTTTCATGGCGGCCATTTTGAAATTTTTAATACTCATTTGTTGTTCTAACGGCAATAGAAATTAAGTACATGTTTTGTGAAACTCTCTACCTATTACGGTTCACGAGATAAGCCCACATACAGACGGACAGATAGGGTCCCATTAGCACCCTTCGACCTTTTGCACATTACAAGAAAACTTCATGTGTCTTCTGAGAAATATCATGTAAGAAACTCAGTCGTATTGTGATCATTATACTCGTAATATGAGATCGTACATAATATTTTTTCGTGTGTCGGATCAGACACTAGCACCCGCTATACTAATCTTTTCTTGTCTTAATACACTTAATGTGCAAAAGGCCTTCTGATACCTACCTTATTAAAAACCGGCCAGGAGGGGGACAAACACATTTTACCACTTTGGAAGTGTCTCTCGCGCAAACTATTCAGTTTAGTAAAAATTATATTAGAAACCTCAATATCATTTTTGAAAAAAAAATTTGAGTTTCAGTTCTAAGTATGGGGAACCCCCAAAATTTATTGTTTTTTTCTATTTTTGTGTAAAAATCTTAATGCGGTTCACAGAATACATCTACTTACCAAGTTTTAACAGTATAGCTCTTATAGGTTCGTAAAAAAGTGGCTGTGACATACGGACGGACATACAGACAGACTGACAGACATGATGAATCTATAAGGGTTCCATTTTTGCCATTTGGCTACGGAACTCTAAAAATCACCAATTTTGCGTAGTTATTTCTACCACTCCGCGCGGCGCGGCCCTGTGGAATCCGTACTCCGCCAGAAGACGCCGAAGTAAGAGGCCAGTCGCAATTAATAAAACGAATCGGAGTAATTTGACTCAAAGAGTAAAAATGGGCTTGTCCGAAAATGAAATATTTTGGCAATCCATAAGTCTGTGGCCAATATGCCCTTGCCCCTTGGCCGCCAATGAAAATTTATATTATCAATTGTTCTTAGAGTCAAACGACAAAGGGACCAGTCATATAGAAAATTAAAACGTTTTGGGCAACTGTTATTTGCAAAAATTTAATTTGTAGGCAGATTTCGATAAGGCATATCCATCGTATAAAAAGAGCTCTGGACAACAGTGGAGAGTATACGCATAGGTACATATAAACCAAGCGAAATTGGCTGAAGCAATATAGCGGCGGAACTGACAACCCCGTCGTTACCGCACCGTGTCTCTAAATAGATGGATTAATCACCCATTGCGCAGGTTCAAGTTCAGAATTAGTTTCACCTGACGTCATGTACCTATAAAGACCTAGACAAAGAACCTGAGACCGAGTTTGGCCACTATTAACTAACTAACACTGAGTAGAGAAATACATCATATCATACTATCACAGCAAAAGTTTGTGTGTGTGTTTGTTACTTTTTCACGCAAAAACTTCTCGACGGATTTGGCTGAATAGTGAATATACATCATGTATTAAGACATAGACAAAGAACCTGAGGCCGAGTGAGGCCACTATTAACTAACTAACACTGAGTAGAGAAGTGCATCATATTATACTATCACTTTTTAATCCAGAAAAACAAGAGTTTCCACGGGATTTTTAAAAAACTTGCGAACTTAGTCGCGGGCATCAGCTAGTATTATTATAAAGGCGAAAGTTTGTATGTGTGTATGTTTTTTACACTATCACGCAAAAACTACTGGACTGATTTGGCTGCAATTTGGAATGGAGATAGATTATACCCTGGATTGCCGCATAAGCTTCTTTTTATCCCTTGAAAATTTATGGTTCCCGCAGGATTTTTAAACATATACCCACACGAAGTCATGCGCGTCTTCTAGTTAAATAATTCATAAATCATTTTGCAGACATAGATATATCAGTATATAGTTTTTTGAGTTTCACGCTCTACATTGTCCTTTTTGCACTTATAGTTATTCAAATAATAAAACAAAATACGCTTGTTTTAAATTATCTGAAAATTAAAATCAGCTCAAGCGTATTGTGTGATGTGTCCCTGTTGTTTAAATTTATCGAAACGTAAAACCTTTTGAAACACGTGATGTTTTCCAATACACGTATTAATTTAAACCCGTTGTAGAGATAACGAGCATTATTCATATTACACTCAGTGGACTCATAAGTATTATAATAATGGGCTTCATCTATTTAGTAAACCTATATATTTTAGGTTTACAAGATACCAGTAGGTAATGCTTGCGAGTTCATCCTCGTGGATTTAGGTTTTTAAAAAACCCTTGGGAACTTTTCGATTTTCCGAGATCACAATATTCGCTATCTCTGTGCTTGGCGGCGCACGTGGGTAACCTGTTTGCTTTTTCAACTGACATTGAATGAGAAAGGTGGTAGGCACTATTATTTTTACCGAAAGCAAGCGCGCGAAAAAGGTTTAGCGAAAAGTGTTTTTGAGAAAAAAATACTAAATGTATGTTTGCAAAGTAAAGATATTTCAACTAATAAATAAATAAAGGGATATCGAGTCAACCGGGGACCCGAGAGCTGGCAGCTACCTTGGTCAAAGAATTAGTTTGGCCATCCAAAGGGGCAATGCTGCCAGCATCTTGGGTACAATGCCTCGCTGCGGTGGTCTCGATGAGGTTTTAGATTTAATTTAATTTATTTTAGTTTTAATTTAATGTTTTTTTTTAGATTTAAGTTTATGCCATAGAAAATGTATTTAAAATCTAGTCAGAGTTTTTTATTGTATTTAATTTATTTTAGTTTTAATTTAATGTTGTTTTATTTTACTTTTACTTTTTAGATTTAAGTTTTTTTAAATATAATCGTATATTCTAAAAAAAATATAAACAAGCAATAAATAAAGTATGTCTAATGTTAAATTATAACCCTAAAAATATATTTTTTTATTGAAGACCATTTCCTTCACCAAGAAACAACTAATTCCGCTTAAGAATAATACTTAAGGAATCATAAGAGCGGAAATTACGGAATGCCGTCTATGTAATGGAATCTTGCTCGCCTCCTTCTACTTACCCATGTTCTCTTTAGTAGGTTATTGTTTTAATATTAAGTAGGTATACAAACTCAACATATTATTGATTGCGTGGCAACGAAATGAGAAATAATATACTTTTCTCCCTCTTGTTTGGAACAATCGTCAATCGCATTTTCAGTACCGACATATTAATGAACTACATATTTAGTGCATTCAAAATAAACTGGCGTGATTCCACTTGAGACCGTCATTAACAATAATTATTTTAAATTCTGAATGCGAATAAAACCTCTTCGGGTCTTTGGAAGCTACCATGTCGGTCTATGTTGCTTTTTAGGGTTCCGTACCTCAAAAGGAAAAACGGAACCCTTATAGGATCACTTTGTTGTCTGTCTGTCTGTCTGTCTGCCTGTCTGTCTGTCTGTCTGTCTGTCCGTCTGTCTGTCAAGAAACCTACAGGGTACTTCCCGTTGACCTAGAATCATGAAACTTGGCAGGTAGGTAGATCTTATAGCTGACATTTGGGGAAAAATCTGAAAACTGTGAATTTAGGGTTAGATCACACAAAAAAAATTAAATTGTGGTCATGAACTAATAATTAGTATTTTCAACTTTCGAAGTGAGTGACTATATCAAGTGGGGTATCATATGAAAGGTCTTCACCTGTACATTCTAAAACAGATTTTTATTTATTTTTATGCATCATAGTTTTTGAATTATCGTGCAAAATGTCGAAAGAATACGACTGTAGTACGGAACCCTCATTGCGCGAGCCTGACTCGCACTTGGCCGGTTTTTAAAATTAATTATAGGCAAACGCTTGACCACAATCACACCTGATGGAAAGTGATGATGTGGCCTATTATGGGACGCGATTACCTAGAAGATGCCTATACCAATGATGTTCTAAAGATACCCGGGTTGTAATTGGTAGGAAACACTATGAAACTTTGCTCTGACAAAATTAAGGTACCTACACGCTGACAAAAATCTTTACATTTTTGTGATGCAACCACAAATGCACTGTTTTCGAATTTTTTTCTTTACTTGTGCTATAGGACATGCTAGGTACCTGCCATTCATGATTCTAGGTCAACGAGATGTAGGTACTCTATGGGTTTTTCTAAAGACACGACAGACAGACAAGATAGACAACGAAGTAATCCTATTAGGGATTCCTTTTTCCTTTTGAGGTACTACCTATGGTAGGTAGTCCTAAAAATTGTCCAAAAACCTAATCTTGCTAAAAATAAGGTCTTTATTCACATACAAGAGATGCCATTATGTTAAGCCCACCTCGGACCGTGATATCTTTGAAGAAACAAAGTAAAGCTGTCTCATCCCTCACGAATCCAACCTTATCAAAGGAGTAGGTAGATTATTATCGAAAAAAATATCTTCTAAGCAAATAAAAATCCTATTTCTGCTTACCTTACTACCTACCAACAGTCATCGTCATCATCATCATGATCAACCCATCGCCGGCTCACTACAGAGCACGGGTCTCCTCTCGAAGTGAGAAGGGTTTTGGCCATAGTCTACCAAGCTGGCCCTGGCCATTTTAATTTTGGAGTGGGAGGGTCTTAGGTATATCCCTTTCTCGCAAAACGAAAATTTGTATGAAACCGTACGAAGCTAGGTATGGCATTAGTAAGGTGTGACGTCAAAATGCTATATCGCTATCTCTGTCTAAACAGAAATATTTAAATGTTTATAACTTTTTTGTTATTTGATCGATTTAATTAGTTTTTTTCAGTTTACGTCGTTATTTTTATCCTAGTTTATAATAAAGTAATAAAAAAATTGCAGTCAAATACCCAATTATCTATTTACCATAGCTACTTTGTAAAAGGTGTATTAAAAGTGCCTTAAAATTTTGTCATTTTTCAACAGCTACCTACCGAGTTACAAAATAACAATCTATCCAATATCCAATCAATAAAATATGTCATTAGCTTTGACAAATTAGTCATTACATCGGAAGGAACCGACGGAATTTATATAGGTACAGTGCGCGGCAGAAAGTACTGTACATCGGGCCTTAGAATGACATTTCGGTCACTCATACCCATAGACAGTGGCGTGCACAGGGTTTGCAGCCAGGGTAGGCATTAGTTAGGGGAACCTGTTTACTGGCAGGTCATAATGTAAAATTTGCATTGAGCTATTACAACTGGGGTAAGCAGTGCATTTATGCCTCTATGATCTGCACGCCACTGCCCATAGAGATAGCTCATACCTATATGATGTTTTGTCGGTCTCAATGACAGGGACAGCGCTCTACAAATCTGCTATCTTCTAAATGTCGGTGTACATTACTTTCGGCCGCGTACTGTACAGATAACTCATCAGTAGTAAACGAGATACCTATATAAACAACAGTAGGTTCATTTTAATACGTGCCCCTAAAGGTCATAATTGCCTATCAAGGCATCAACGAACCATAGACTACTTAGGATTAAAATAACCGTGGTAAGTATAACTTATCTAGATACTACCTTGTGTTATTCCATGTCACATCACTAATCACAAGTGAAAACAAAAACTTCGGTGAGATAAATTGCTTAACATAACATTATATAACTTTCACTACGATTTTGTATCGATTATTTTTGTATCGATTTACTACGAACTTACACCGTTTTAAAACCGAGTACAATAGACGCTGGCTCACGTCAAACTGCGCGAGAGCCTTCCCCCACCAGCCTTCAACTCGTTCGATTACGTTAATGCAATCGCATAAGGTTCATTTCATTTATTAAATATCGTGTTTTGGTTTTGGAAAGTGAGTTCCTATAAGTACGCGATAGGTCGAGATGGCAATGGGGTATGAGCCCACACACCCGTACGTCACCCGCGCTATCCCGCACCAGGTTAGTGTGGGGGCTGTGATCTGTTTTTCGAGGTTAATTGTGACCTACGGAACCCTACACTGCACGTGGCCCGCCACGCACTTGACCGGTTTAAAAAAAAAATAGTAGGTAAAACGGGTTTAAAGTGATAACGGGTTTCAACATTCAGCTGTAAAATTTTAAATATTCTCTGAAAGATAAGTCTATTTTCAGTAACTTACCGGATTTGATTTATTTTCACAATGAACTCGGCTATTTTAAATACTAACCATCTTTTTAATATAATACATAATGTGGTCTTGAAGCAATACAAAACCGTATCGACTTTCAATAATAAATAATCTTATTTTCAAACGGTAGGTATATAATGCCAATTTCAATACCCGTATCGAAGTGCTAATTATTATACAGGAAGATTTTTTGTGTTTTGCACAAATTTTTTTTGGTGGTTCTGTATCGTTAATAGAACACATTTCCATTCATAATTTTGTACCTTTTTTGAAATAATTTCATTTTACCTTAAAATAAGCAAATCATGGTCATACTATTCGTAAACAAAGCAAGCTAAGCACGCTAGCTGACTCTGACGTTTTCTCTTTAAAAAAAAGTACCAAGTTCGCATCTTAGACGATATTAAAGCGCGCAGAGGTTAATAGCCGCCGCGCGCGTCATCGGGCGTGAGTGCGTGTATTTTAATTTTTAATCAACAGCTGAAGATAACCTTTGTAGGGTGACCCTGATCATCTGTTCAAAAGTGGATATATTTGGTAAACGATAACTTTGGTATTCTTAAATATCAAAAAAGTCTTCCTGTATAGTTTATTACATGTTCCCGGAACATGTACGGAACAGAATACGGTAAATTATAGATTTTCTCGGAACTTGGAAGTCGGAACTTTGGAAGTCGGAACTTTGGAAGTCAAACCAACCACCAAGCGTTAATTAATCCACTAGGGAATAAAATTGTATTATGTCATCATTGCTGTGACATTTTGCGCAGGCTTTAGTTTAGTTTAGTACGGTTTTTTTTAATTCTACTACAAACTTCAGCCCTTGACAGCGAATTAATCCATATCCATACTTCCAAACTTAATATTATGAATGCGAAAATGTGTCTGTCTATCCGTCTATCAGTCTGTCTGCTAGCTTTTCACGGCTCATCCGTTAAACCGATTTTGATGAAATATTCGTAACACCCTGTTGGGTACCATTGTACAGTGTACACTGTTTGGTTGGTCAGTAAGCGAACGAAAATATCAAGTAGCAAACACGCGCGAGCACGCGCCACTCTGGGCCCGCCCACTTTCTTTGCTAGTCGTTACTTGATGTAAATATGAATCCGCATCCGTAAAATGTCTGAATTAATGTGGATGTTTCGCATTGGCGGATTCGGATTCGAATATCCGAACACCCCTGGTAGGTAGATACTCCCACAATCAACTATTTAAGTTTTTTTCAGACATTAAGTCTGTCAATTCATTCTATCATATTCGCATCTACTCATGTTGATCAAAGAACCATCCTTTTGAAATTACTTTACTTTTTATACCTAAAAATCCATACTTCCATAATTATATTACTTATTTTACTTTAATATTATAAATGCGAAAGTGTGTCTGTCTGTCTGTCTATCTGTCTGTCTGTCTGCTAACTTTTCACGGCTCAACCGTTCAACCGATTTTGACGAAATTTGGTACAGAGGTAGCTTGCAACCCGGGGAAGGACATACTTTTTATCCTGGAAAATTTAAGAGTTCCCACAGGATTTTTAAAAACCTAAATCCACGCATACGAAGTCGCGGGCATCAGCTAGTAAAACAATAAATATTCAATTATTTAGAAACACGGGAAATGTTCTCTTGAAACCTCTACAACTCCGAACTCCTTAATGGAATTGCCTCTTAAACTAAAGTGATGAGGTTATTTATAGTAAGTATATTTATTTTAAGAAAACTGACCCGAGAGCCGCTCTTTGGGACCGTAACAAAATTTTTGCCAAATAAATTATTAAAGCTGAATGACGTCCTCCCTGGTTCAGTGGTGAGCGCGTGGTCCGAATAATAGAAGATTCCGAGTTTGATTTCCGAGGGGGATTTTCTCATGTTGTTTCTTAGCTGACACCTAACTTCAAGAACGAACCTTATGGGCGAATTTTCCAAAAATCCTAAAACACGTATTTCTTCATTTGTGACCGAAAACCCAAATACCAATTTTCATGCAAATAACTTGAAAAATGACGGACTTTCATACAAACTTCCATCCCCCATTTAACCCACTTAGGGGTGGAATTTCGAAAAATCCTTCCTCAGTGAATACCTACTCTTTACAAAGAATAGACCCTCCAAATTTCATGTCTTTAGGACCAGCGGATTAGGCTGTGCGTTGATATATGTCGCAGTCAGGACTTTGAATTTCATATATCTAGATAGCAGGCAATGCAGAAGGAGACCACGTCATACCAGTTTCAGATTTTATGAAGTATCTCCCCAAAATTGCCTACGGGCTCTCGGTCCATTTTAGACGAGTAGGTAGATTCAGACTTGCTTCCTGTTCCGCTACCAGATATTTTTAGACCTTGCTTGCTTCCGCTGAACCCACTTCTAACTAAATTTAAATACTTACTTCTAATTTAATTAATCTTAGAAATTTTATTAACTTGGAGGTTGGAATATTTCAGCGCGGTTGAATTTAGGTATATATTTACTAGCGACCTCGGATCGATTCGGTTCACAAAGATAGGTCCTCTTATTACAAATTTTGTGAAAACAAAATATAGCCTTCTAGATGATGCCCGCGACTTCGTCCGCGTGGATTAAGGTTATCAAAAATCCCGCGGGAACACTTTGATTTTTCGGGATAAAATAGCCTACTTATGGACATAAGTATGCTATTTTATCCCTCCGATGCAAGCTATCACTGCAACAAATTTCATCAAAATCGGTTGAACGGATGGCCTTGAAAGGCTAGCAGGCAGACAGACAGACAGACAAATAGACAGACATACTTTCGCATTTAGAATATTAGTATGGACTAGTATGGATAAAGTAGCTGACGATCTTGAGCGTTCGAACAACTTGCAATGTCTACCAAATTAATTATCTCGGTCGTACTTAATGTAAATGTGATTACTGACACGACATGTGACTGATGTCTGTACGGTACTGATAATGATACAGCCGCCGTGTGTGCACTGTGCAAGATACTCGCGGCTGTATCACAATGAAAAGTTGCCGTGGACGACGGCCCTTAGATTTATCTCTAGACAAAAGTCAGATTTCTACCTACACATCGTCGTTATTCGCCTTGAGACGGGTCGTGACAATACAGGCAAATCTTTTGTAAGAAGTTGAAAGGGTTTTCATGGTATTATCAGGTAGATACTTAACGTACATGCCTACGTAACAGCCCTTTGAAGTTTTGAACGAAAAGTCAGTGGAATTGGATATGTTTATTTTTAGGGTTCCGTACCTCAAAAGGAAAAACGGAACCCTTATAGGATCACTTTGTTGTCTTTCTGTCTGTCATTTCGATTCATAGAATCATGAAATTTGGCAGGTAGGTGGGTCTTATAGCAGACATTCGGGAAAAAATCTGAAAACCGTGAAATTGTGGTTACACACCACAAAAAAAATTAAATTGTGGTTATGAATTAATAATATTATAATCCATACTAATATTATAAATGCGAAAGTGTGTCTGTCTGTCTGTCTGTCTGCTAGCCTTTCACGGCCCAACCGTTCAACCGATTTTTACGAAATTTGGTACAGCGATATACAGCTTGCATCCCGGGGTAGGACATAGGCTACTTTCTATCCCGGAAAATCAAAGAGTTCCCACGGGATTTTAGAAAACAGAAATCCACGCGGACGAAGTCGCGGCCATCATCTAGTTAATAATATAATTGAAAATATTAATATTTTCAATTTATAAGTAAGATAACTATATCAAGTGGGGTATCATATGAAAGGTCTTCACCTGAGCATTCTAAAACAGATTTTTATTTATTTTTATGCATCATAGTTTTTGAATTATCGTGTAAAATGTCGAAAAAATACGACTGTAATACGGAACCCTCGTTACGCGAGCCTGACTCGCACTTGGCCGGTTTTTATTATTATTCAGATACTAGTTAGCCCTTCTCCATCCACTCCATCGAGCGTCTTGTCGTGCGGGGCAAGTCGGAGGGCACCAGAGGACGAGGAAGGTCACCCATGCGATGGACCGACCAAATTAAGTCTGCTGTGGGCGGTCCTTTGCACGAGTGTACCAGGCTGTCGACCAGCAGGGAGAAATGGCGAATGCTCGTGAGGCATATAACATCTGCCCTCAAAGACGTTGCTTCGTGATGACCTGCACGACCGCTCTGCCAAGAGAGATACGACAAAGAAGAAGTTAGCCCTTGAAAGCAATCTCACTTGGCGGTAAGTGACGATGCAGTCTAAGATGGAGCAGGAAGGGGTATGGCAGTTTTTAATAAACCCATGCCCCTTTGGTTTCTACGCGGCATTGTACCGGAACGCTAAACCACTTGGCGGTACGGCTTTGCCGGTAGGGTGGTAACTAGCCACGGCCGAAGCCTCCCACCAGACCAGACCAGAAATGTATAAATTATAAAATTCCAAATCTCAGCCAGGAATTGAACCCAGGAACTCCCACTAATAAGACCACAGCGCTTACCACTGCGCCAGGGACCTCGTCAAAATACTTTACTTTTGGTAGCGTCTGACTTGATGCATTTCCCGAAATTGAGGTTGGGTGAGATGTCGATACCCAAGAGCTCATTGTGGTCACTAATCAGGATGTAGATGGTATCTGTGGCTCTCACAGCAACACACGTGTTTAAAGAAGACAGTAGGTGGCTTCCCCGGATCCACATTCATTCTTTGAACGCCCGAAAATAAGTTCAGGGTTAAAACTGCGAGTGTTTGAAGCGCGCCTTTATTAATTGATCTCATTAGACCTTACTTTTTCTCATTTGAACCCATTACGACAAAGGTAACTAGGAGAGCGTATTGTCATTGACCTTCTTAATAATTAGGTAGCTTCAAGTAAACGGGAATTACGACTAGAGGTAATTAATTATTTAATTAATTGGCAGACATGTCAAGTTGTTCGAATGCTCGCAGTCATTAAGAGCGTAATAAGACTAGTCTATCTTCTACTAGCAACCCGCCCCGGCTTCGCACGGGTAGCTTATTACAATTTTCGTAGGGAACTCTAATTTTTTTTGGGAAAAAATATAGCCTATGTCAGTAAGGAATAATATAGCTTTCTACGTGTGAAAGATGTTTCGAATTCGGCTCAGTAGTTTCAGAGAAACTTACAAACTTTGCCTCTTTATAATATTAGTATAGATACATATAAAATTCAAAGTTCTGCCTGACTGACTGACTGACTTATATATCAACGCACAGCTTAAACCACTGGTCCTAGAGACATGAAATTTGGAAGGTGTGTTCTTTATAAAGAGTAGGTAACCAGTAAGAAAGGATTTTTTGAAATTCCACCCTTAAGTGGGGTAAATAGGGGACGAAAGTTTATATGAAAGTCCGTCATTTTTTAAGATATTTCCATAAAAATTGTTAGTTTCAGGATTTTTGAAAATTCTACCCCCACGCCGATTTTTTTAATTCCACCCGAGCGAAGCCGGAGTGGGTCATCTAGTGGCTGATATAAAGTTAAAAAAGTATAAGGGTGTCTGGCGGGGGTTCCCACGACACTAAGTGTCTGGCAATGCATGACGTGATTCTAATATTCAGTAATACTATTCAGAAGAAAATATAAGACTTTATACTTTGACGATTTTTCACACCTTTATTACCTGTTATCTCCCAAAGCCACCATGATTCAAACTTCATAGTCGCTGATCGTTCCTCCCTGTGTTGGAGACAATACGCAGAGAAACTTTCAGCTTTTGTAAATAACGAAGGTCTGGCACGCGTTGGTTCTTAGTCCATAGGTTTAAAATAATCATATCGGCTATACTAAGTAAACGATTTTTATTATTTTTACTAAGTATTTATGTAAACGGTAATAACCTGTACCAAAGTCTATGAAGTCGGGCGAGCATAATGAAAAAAACAAGACATCAAAGCGTGAAGCTCGCCCGACTTCAACATACATACCTACACGTGTAGAAACAAAAGTTATTTTTTACTTTGTAGTGGTTTTGGAAGTCGGTTTTTTTTAATAATTTTTACGAATTTCGGAAGACCCTCTATTTAATAACTTACTAAGAAATAATTTATTTTTGACATAGGCACCATCCCAATTGTTATACCTAGTCTCGATATGAGCTGGAAAAGCTGTGAAAATGATCTTTCTGTTTATTAGAGAGGTAATAAAAACTCCGCGAACCCTATTACGCGCATGAGTAATTTTTATCCACTCCCCCTCAGCACTCCCCTTTCTTCAATCTTACTTTTTATTTCGAATGTCGTAAATCATCAACTGAAAGGATATTTATGTCACGGATCTAATATAATATTATTATTATGGTATCTGCTCGTAGGCCGTAGCTTTGTTACTGTTGTTATTATAAGGTAGGGTAGAGACGGTATCTATACCTAGTACAATTTAATGCCTAAGGCTGAGGCCACAACACTGCGGTGCGACATCGCATCGCAAAAACGATGCCGCATCGCAATGCGATGCGTTGTCGTAACGTAAAAGTTTTATCGCTTACGGCATCGCACGAGAAAACTCTTGACCATCAATTTCTAGTGAGTCATGGACCGCACTACACTTATCCTGCTTTTACTTGCGTTAAGACGCATCAAGAAAACACACACACAACACAGAATGGCACACAGAGAGGTGTGGACACCGATTGAACGGGAATACCTCGTTGCATCCCAAGTTTGTATGGTGCGGCACCGCGACCGGCACAGTGCATTGTGCGACGTCGTAGATTTTTACGACCCGACGTCGCATTGCAGTGTTATGGTCTCAGCCTTATGGGACGTTTCACATTCAGTGCAGTGCATTCTATGACAACGCACAACGCATCGCGGAACGTAACACGTTGTCGCAACGCACCATATATATCTGCGGCGCGATGTCGCAACGTGCGTAAGTACTTTGCAAAATGGCGGACTACGATGTAGATTCAATGGTTTTCTTATTTCGTTCCGCACTGTGGGACAAAAATAATACTTACCAGAATACAAAGATAAGTTAAGTTACTGAAAACAGAAGCTTGCAAGGAAGTTTACAATTTTAAAGTTTTGACTTGATGGCCTTACGTCTAAAATGCCAGTAGCATTGTTTTTGGATGACGAAATTTTTTACTAGCTGTAAATAAGTTGCTATTTCAGTAAACCAAAGCTTTTCGTTTCCCGATAAACTCGTTAAGTCACGTTGACGAAATCAACGAAAAAGAGTTAAAATCCGGGCTTTAAAGCTCCAGAGCATGCAACACTAGGTTTAAAATTGAAGCCCGAAGCCTTGACAGGGGGTTTTATTTTATAAAATCAAAGCCTTTTAGAAGACATTTTTTTAAATAGTAAGGTAAGGACAATACTGTTTGGTCTGAATGAACAAAGTTTAGGCTTACTTAGTTACGTTTAGTATTACTGTTTTCGCAGGAATCTCTAATTTAAAAAAAGTTAGCCTATGTCACTCAGGTATAATGTAGCTTTCTACTGGTGAAGAATTTTCAGAATCGGTTCAGTAGTTCCGGAAATTACTTCCTACAAACAGACTTACAAACTTTACCACTTTTAATATTAGTATAGATTTAGTATCGAAGGTAGTACCTAGTATTTATTAGAATAGTAATATTACAGATATTTCAAATTCAAACTTTTTTAATTGGTATCTAGTCTACCTAATTTGTAAATAGTTTTGCGTTAAGCTTTCAGGTAAAATTTTCGTAATAATTCGCATAGTTGCAAACATAATATACCTAGATAAAGAGTTGCCATAGTCTTCTAAATATATAAAAGGAAAAGCTGACTTACTGATCTATCAACACACAGCTCAAACTACTGGATGGATCGGGCTGAAATTTGGCACGCAGATAGCTTTTATGACGTAGACATCCGATAAGAAAGGATTTTTGAAAATTCAATCCCTGAGTGGATAAAAAAGGGATTTGAATTTGTGTAGTCCACGACGACGAAGTCGCGGCGATAAGCTAGTCATTAATAAATAAAAGTACAAGTAACTTATCCAGTTGTATTTGATTGATATTTTCGTATTTTCCTTACCGAATTTATTTTTCTCAATTTAGAAAATAATATTGACATAGGTACTAACTTATTGTTTTTCATGTACTTAATGAAAAATATATCAATATTATTTTCTAAGCTGTATCATTCACACACCTACTATACAAACGATAATAATCAGTTTTTTTTACAATATTTGGTTCAATGGACTGAACAAATTCTGCAAATTTATTTTTTCGCATATTTTAACGAGTAGACGCGTTTGTAAAAAATATTTTTGTTCATTAACAGCTCTTTTTAACTTTATGGAAAAAATTTAAAGTCCTAATAAAATATTTAACGAAATTAGTTCCTTTTCCAATTCCCATCGTTTCCCAAGCACCAAGTTGACTCTGATTGGCTCACACTCTCTTACTATTAGCTACAATGCATTGTTGCAGTGAGAATACCTAAAATTCAGCAAATCACAACAATAGAGATTGTAGCAATATGATCCACGCGGACATAGTCGCGGGCACCATCTAGTAGGTTCACAAATAAAAGGTATTAATAGTAGAAAAATATCTAAATATATAAAAGGAAAAGGTGACTGACTGACTGACTGATCTATCAATGCACATGTCAAACTACTGGACGGATCGGGCCGAAATTTGGCATGCAGATAGATATTATGACGTAGGCATCCGCTAAGAAAGCGTTTTTGAAAATTTGACCCCTAAGTGGGTGAAATAAGGGTTTGAAATTTGTGTAGTCCACGCGGACGAAGTCGCGAGCATAAGCTAGTCTTTCTATAAAATACTAGTTGACCCGGCGAACTTCGTACCTACCGCCTAACAGTCGATTCTATTTCAGGCAATTTTTTAAATTTTTCTCTCCGTAAGAACCATCCTCGCACCTACTTCAAGTAATATTATACAAGCTTCAGCTGTTCTCGAGATTTGCGCTTAGACTTAGATTATAACATCCCTTTATACAGTTTTGGCAACAGTAATAAGCATTTTTTAAATCGATCAAATTCAAAACCTGTGTTGACCATTAACAATATTCTGTAGAACATATTACATAAACATCAGCACTCAGACTTTTAGAAAAGTTAGTACAGTACGCGGCTAAAAGTGATAAACATCGATCTTTAGAAGAAGATCGCAAATTTGTAGAGCACTGTCTCGGTCGTTGAGACCGACAAAACGTCATTTGGGTATGAGTGACAGAGACAACGCTCTACAAACCTGAAATGTCATTCTAATGATCCGATGTTGTAATGTTTTTACGTACCTATAGCAAATGATATATTATTATTATCTTTAAATTTACCCTTGGTCCAAGCATACAAACATTACTCTATCCCACACATCGTGTTACTCAGAAAATAAGACACGTCCGGCTGTACCGGGATCTTGCTCTATAGCAAAAGTGCTCTTAAACGAAATGAACTTTCGTATCCTTAACAACCCAATTCCGAAGAGACTCCTAGAAGTAGAAATATCGGGAAATTAAATTACACAGTTTCAAGTGGTCATATCATTAGAGCGGGTCGCAAGAGGAATGTCGTTTGCAAAATATGAGGGCATAATTAAGTATTTATGACTTCTCAAAATTGCCTCTGGCTTAGTGTCGTGGGAGGCGGGCTCGTGGCTGGATGGCTTAGATGTCTATTTGCCATTCTACCGGCACACACATGGTCACCAAACGATTATTATTCGTTCCGCCACGATAATAATAATCCATATCCATAGTAATATTATAAATGCGAAAGTGTGTCTGTCTGTCTGTCTGCTAGCTTTTCACGGCCCAACCGTTCAACCGATTTTGGTGAAATTTGGTACAGAGTTAGCTTATATCCCGGGGAAGGACATAGGCTACTTTTTATACCGGAAAATTAAAGAGTTCCCACGGGATTTGTAAAAAACCTATTTCGACGCGTACGAAGTCGCGGGCATCAGCTAGTCTTCTATAATATAAAAATGAATCACTAAATGTGTTGGTTATCGCAAATCTCGAGAACCGCTGAACCGATTTCGCTAATTCTTTTTTTATAATATTCCTTGAAGTACGAGGATGGTTCTTACGGAGAAAAAATTTAAAAAATTTGAATAGACTGTTAGGCGGTACGAAGTTCGCCGGGGCAGGGGTAATAAAAAATATTAATGCAAGTATCTCGATCTGGCTCACGATATTTTCGACATGTGGCATGTGGAATCCACTGAAACAATTCCAATCGTCATATCAGCTAATGGGTTGATCCCAGTCAGCTTCGCTCACCATCTGAGGCGACTGGGGTTCCGTGACAGTTCGCTCGCTGCAATCTCACCTGGTGGTAAGTGGTGAGAAGTCTAAGATGGCAGTGGGCAGTCCATGTCTGCAGTCTGTCGTAGAACCGACAGCCGCTGGGGCAGACTTATTCTAGAGTGGAGACTGCGCACCAACAAGCGCAGTGTGGGATGAGTTCCAACCCGCCGTACTAGCGGGAAGTGGGTGGATAAGGAAGGCAGAGGACCGTGTGTGGTGGCCCACTCTCGGGAAGGCCTATTAATTGATTATTATAGCAAACCGCTACCGCTTATAACTTGGCCGGCTGAATTTTGATGAGATTCAATTTAATCGCCAGACTTGCGTAATAATATACCCCGTTTTCTTCCATATTAGATAACCTGATCTAAGCCAGATTCAATATACAACGAACATCGGTGATTTTCCATTAAAATATTATATGATATGACAGTGGCGTACAGGATAAGGATTCATAATCAAGAGAAAAAAAGAATTAAACTACAGTCTAACACAATAAAATATAAAACATTTAATTTTTCCTTATATACCTACTTCATTTTTTTTTAATTTTTTTTTCTTACATGAATGATTACTATTTGATTATTATTTACTAATGGAATATATGAATATTGTTGTAATGTACTAACTTAATTACGTGTTAGAAATAAAGGCTTTTTTTTCAGGCTCAGTCTTAATACTTTAATAACATCTCAATACAAAAAAAAACTATATATAGTATACACATACAGTAAAAACTTATCACTAAAAAATTTATATTTACAAAAAATATACGCCGTCCAGATGGTCATTTATGGGCATTGTGCCCAAAACACTGGCGCTATTACCTCGCTGAACGGCAAGGCTCAACCGTTGAGCGAAATAAGCACCAGCTCTTGGGTCACCAGACGCGTGGATCAGCTTTTGGAACACGACGTTTATAAAAGCTTTCGTGTCCGATGACCATGGGCCCAGAGTCTCAAACGCAAGCGCCGCAAATACATAGTCCTTACTAATGACTGAGTATTTACGGCGCTTAAGCTCTTGAGCAGACTCGGCTGCTGCAGCCGCTTTTTGGCACGTGCCCGGTAAATGGGACGCTGCCAACGTTTCGACGCAGGTCGCATCCCACACCAGCGCACGCCCCATCGACCATGGTACTATAGTCATCCCATCTGGCCTCTTGCCGTCATCCCTGAACAAGCCGGAAGGTTCTAGCTGAGCTGGTATGGAGGCAGTGGCCAGAGCGCGACGGACTATATCATTAATAGCACCATGTCGATATAAGCGGCCTGCACTCCGAATACAACTGAGTCCATGGTGACCAAACCGATCCACGTGGCTGCCGCAAGGGCAATAATGAGGCTCACATACCTTGATTCCCAAGCGTAGGCAAACGGCCACACGAAGCGCTGTCCGGTCGAGAATCGTCCCCAAGTTATGAGATGGCAGAGCGTGTAGCCAGTGACTCGACTCCTTTTCGGATACCGCCAAAATTCCAAATGTTTCTTTTTTCTTTTAGATACAAAGTGTTTTGAAACACTTAAGTACCTACTAAGTAATTCAGTTTTTTACTAGTACAAGCTACTCGGTGAGTACAAGATAGCCCATGACTGCGATCTTGAAGCGTATCAACTTGGAAGGAGTGTATAAATAAAAACATCAAATTAAGTAGTCGTGGTATGTACCCGTTATCTACAATAAAATATGTCGTTAAACCAAGAAATAAGCTTAAAATCATTAGGCAGCGGCACGCGCAGCTCGCAGTCTCAACCGCGACGCGTGCGCGATCTGACTCTCTTGAAAAAGGACCCCAGATGGGTTGGAAACTAGTCGGGCTAACGTCGACTAAATACGTGAGTACAGCCGGTGACAGATTATTATATAAAATCATTAGTTTTAAATAACTTGTTGGGATGATGATTTGATGTGATTTTACGGGTTAAAAAGTACCTATATCCGTCTCCAAGATGAAACCTATCTCTATCA
This sequence comes from Maniola hyperantus, assembly GCF_902806685.2. Classification (NCBI taxonomy): domain Eukaryota; kingdom Metazoa; phylum Arthropoda; class Insecta; order Lepidoptera; family Nymphalidae; genus Maniola; species Maniola hyperantus. The sequence goes on from NC_048547.1 coordinate 3,357,343, forward strand.
AATCAGTACCCTTATTATAAATGCGAAAGTGTGTTTGTTTGTTGGTTTGTCCTTCAATCACGTCGCAACAACGGTTCAACGGATTCACGTGATTTTTTGCATGGGTATAGAGAAATACCTGGAGAGTGACAAAGGCTACTTTTTATCCCGGAAAATCAAAAAGTTCCCACGGGATTTTTAAAAACCTTATTCCACGTGGACGAAGTCGCGGGCATCAACTATAGTATTATATAAAACCCAGGGAATTCGCGACTTCATTCACGTGGATTTAGGATTTCTGAAATTCCCGTGGGAACTCTTTGATTTTCTGGATCAAAAACCGACCCCGGGACGTAGCTACCTTTCGTCAAAATTGGTTAAATGGATGGCCACACATAGGATAGACACACTTTCGCATTATTATAATATATTGAATATAATATTATGATACGTACTCTAACTAACCTGATTTTTATAAAACTAATATTTTAGTACTCTTTTCCAGAAATTTTCTATCGATATGTTAGTTTGGGAGTACATGATTGTTACAGTACCTATTATAAAATTAAAGTAATAATAATCCTACTTTAAAATTTTCAATAAAAATACAAATAGATTTTGTCTTCTTTAAAAACAATTTTATAGAGATAGTTAGGAAAAATGTTAAGGGTAAATTAATTAGGGGTAAAATAATTGTTCAGCTTTTTTTAATTGGACCTTCTTTTTACCTCTCTTAATTAGTAATTTGCATTTAGATCCTATCTACTTAGGTAACTATACAAGGGTAGAAAGTTGTTCATTAATTTATGAAAAAACTAATTGTACCACGCCCACACTTATAAGACTTTTGCCGAATTGTTATGTCTTTAGCTCTGAACTTTAGCTGGAAGTATTTTTGATTTGATAATTATTAAAATTCTTTTTAATAGATAGAATCACCGTTAAAATAAGCGATAATTATGTAATTGCTTAAAATGCACATAACCTTGTTTTATATATGTATTTCATAAATTTTTTTTTTTAACTGTGAACAAACTAAAGTGTATTAATTGGGTATTTTATTTAATTCGGGTATACCTACCTACATATTTTTAACAATACTTATTACAACAAAAATATAAATATACCTACACATATTCACTAAAAATATATATTTACAGAAAATATACACCGTCAAAATGGTCATTTATTTAAGTGGTAGGTATCTTATTAATTTTTATACATTTATTTTAGCAGTATCGTCCTATCTCTTTTCTTTTCTACCAGTCATTTTGAGCACACCCACCTACTACGCGCCTCTCACACCTTCCTAAGGTTGACTGAAATATTAGGTTCTTGAGCCTCGAGTACCTACGCCTTTTATATAACTTTACCGGTTGTGTTGCCCTTAAGTGAATAAAAATAAAAATCTGTCAAGTGCGAGTCGGGCTCGCACACGGGTTCGTGGCAGCCATTTTGAAATTATTATTATTTGTTGTTATAGTGGCTATAGAAATACACATTCTGTGAAAATTTCGACGCTCTGCCTATTACGGCCACGAGATACAGCCCGCTGACACACCGACGGACGGATGAACAGCGAAGTCTTAGTATAGGGTCCCGTTGGCACTTTTCGGCTACGGAAACCTAAGAAACTATAGAGCCTCGATAGCTCAACGGTTAAAGGAGCGGACTGAAAACCGAAAGGTCACTGGTTCAAACCCCACCCTTTGCACTATTGCCGTACATACTCCTAGCACAAGCTTTACGCTTAATTGGAGGGAAAAGAGGAATATTAGGAATATATATAAAATTTGGCTAATATTCTTTAAAAAAAATTGAGTATGAAGTAAAAACTCCCTCATTAGGAGACCTACCTCTTAACCACTAGACTATCACTGCTATCTAAAAAGAAAATTATGCAGTGGAAATATCAAACCATCCTTGTAACTTGAAACTTTCCAGTTTGAATATGGGTGCTCGTAAAAGCCTCATTACAAATCCATTACATGGTCTAAAGCCCAACGTTCCGGAAACTCATGAATTTGACACAGATATTGCTTTCAGTCCAACCATCTCGTTAGAATTAAAAGAAACGTACTTCCGGCCTCGAAAAATAACGCTACCCATTTTAATTGCGACCCTTAAAAGATTATATAATGGGTCTACCGTATTTTACTGTACTGTTTTATAAAATTTTACCGTAATTTGTATAACAACTTAACAAAGTTAACAAACGCTTATATTGTCCGTTCATTGTTACTTGACACGTGAGTAATATGTTGGCACCATTGCAAATCACACAATAATAAACCCTAAGCCTTAAACAATAAAGAAACAAAGCAATGATGCCAACATATTACTCACGTGTCAACTTACAATGAACGGACAATAGTTAAGTGGGGACATAGAATTTGTAAAAAAAGTTTGTGTTTCACACTCGAAATGAAACAGGACTCTACCAAGGACAGGGCCCTAACAAGGTTTCGTTTATTAGGTACATGTTTTGAATATTATATTATATGTGTGAAGCACCTTACAATATCAGGATTGCTTGTGTTAGGACATGGAATTCAATTACGAAGTCAGTATTTGGTATCTATACAATATTAATTGAATATCAAATTCCACCACCACTTCTACCAATTCTACCACTGGTTCGGAAAGGCATTCCGAACCAGTGGTAGATGCATCCGACTATTCGTAAGCACTTGTAAAAGTTTATACGAATAAAAAAGATTTTCATTTTCATTTTCATTTTCATTTTCACCATCTCGTGTAAGTGACTTACTTAACACTACTTCCACAAAAATAGGACAGTTCAAGAGTTCGATGCGCAAGGTCTGCGCTAATTGTTCATCGCGTTACTGTACCTACTTACCTACTTTTTTTATTTTTAACTAGATGATGCCCGCGACTTCGTCCGCGTGAATGTCTTTCCCCGGGATGCAAGCTATCGCTGTACCAAATTTCGTCAAAATTGGTTCTACGCATGGGCCGTGAAAGGCTAGCAGGCAGACCGACAGACACACTTTCGCATTTATAATATTAGTATGCATAGTATGGAACAGGGTGGCCATTTTTAAATGTTTATTAAGTATTTGTTGTTATAGCGGTAATAGAAATACACATTCTGTGAAAGTTTCTGAGATAGACATACAGACAGAGGGACGGAATAATAGCGGAGGCTTAGATACTAAGGTCCCGTTGGCCGCTTCGGGATATTATGTGCGAAAGTATGGACCTATTGCGAAGTTGCGAAACTTTTTGACTAGACTTTTCACTCTCTTCTTCTTCCGTACCTTATCCTACGTGGGGTCGGCACGGCACGGTCGGTCATTTTCTTCCACTCACTTCTGTCATTCGTCAACGCATTATCCACCCTTTTTACACGCATATCTTCTTTCACGCAATCTATCCACCTTTTCTTTGGTCGTCCTCTCCTCTTTTTACCTTCCACACTTTTAGACCTTTCACTCTTTACGGGAATGAATACGATATTATATATTATGCCCCATCATTGTCCAGTCATCGCAAACTGGCTGCTGATTGCTTTGATGAATGATTGTTTTATTTGACACTTCGACATATTGTGGATATCGCAAAAATCAATCTACATTAGAATGATTGAAACGCAGTTCTCCTAAAGCCTTCATCGGATGAGTTCATTGGTTATTCATTGGATTTTAATCCAGCGGCCTCCAGCTACGGATTATAATAGGTATTATGTGTAATGTACGCGAATCTGCTTGAAGCAAAAAAAATTATGCGCCAAAGCCAATTTGTTACGTGATCATTCATAATTATTTAAATTGGCCACGTTTTATTTTTAGGTACAAAGAGATGTCATACCTATTAATGGAGGATTAAATATGTATAGTACGCGACAGGTCGAGATAGCAATCGTGGAGGGAACGCCCTGGACACCCGCACAGCCCCCGCGCTAACCTGTGCGGGCGAACGCGAGTGACGTGCGGGTGTACTGTGCAGGGCGTCCCCCCGCCTCATCTTGACCTGTCGCGGACTAATACAGTGTGATTTGGTGGAGTTCAGACTGTTGGTCTTTAATTGGGTGGAATTCTGACAGTCATAACATTGGGTAGGTTATTTTTATGAAAAACAGGGTAACCACCTGAAGTTCGATTTTACGCCAAATTACCCTAAATCTCTGTCGTCATAAAAAAGCCGTTCTAAAATTACGGAAGTACGTTAAAAGTGGAAATCCTTAAACGGTTTGTTAAGTAAGTAGGTACATAATATGCATCCTACCTTGCTCTGGTCTGTTGATTTCCTCCCAGATTAATAATTGTTTCGACAGGTATTTAATAAAGCGTGACACTTGAAAATAAAATAGTAAAACTGAATGCTTTATAAATTGAATCCATAGCCTATTTCATACCTCATAATATATTATATTTTTTATGAGGACTTTTATCTCAGGAAACATTCAGTTCAGAGACGTCTTATCTCGGATATATCGGAATTAAAAACCCTGCGAACCCCACATCGAAACTCTTCTAAAGAGCTAATCTAGGAGCTCACCTCGGAGCTAATTAGCTGTTAGATCAGACTCACGTCGTTGCCGTTCACTTTGATTATCTTAATTAAGAGGAAAAGTTGACTATCTGACTGACTGACTGATCCATCAACGCACAACTAACTATTAAACGGATCTTATGAATGCTATCCGCTAAGAAAGGATTTCAACCCCTAAGGGGATAAAATAGCGGAAGCTTGTGTTGTCCACGCGAACGAAGCTCGGCTAGGGCGTAAGCTAGTAATTTATTTTCATAAACTAGCTGCCCTGGTGAACTTCGTACCGCCTAACAGTTGATTCAAATTAATTTTTCTCTCCGTAAAAGCCATCCTCGTACTTCAAGGAATATTATAAAAAAGAATTAGCGAAATCGGTTCAGCTGTTCTCGAGATTTGCGATCAGCAACACATTTAGCGATTCATTTTTATATATAGAAGAATATAATTATCTAATTATTATTGTTGTCAAAACAAGTAATTTAAGAGTGAACTGCACGATATGTACCTATTGCTTTTAGGAGCATATCAGACATCTCAATAAAAAAGGATTTTGAAATAAAAACTCAAAACTGGAATTCGGATTTTTAATGGTCGGGAAATATTTTTTAAATATTTTTTATACAAAAATAATACATAAGTACACAAAACTAAACATTCTTATTTCTTTAACATTTAGTAGTTAACAGTGTAAAATATTTACATCATATTAATAGTATACTAATTAAGTAGAGCCAATTTAAAAGGCAATTTTCGACATTTCACAACGTTGTATGACCGGCTTTATTATAATTATGTACAGTTCTTGCAATTCCACATTATTGACATTTATTGTACCTGCCTAATAACATTGCACGCCAAATTTGGTAATACACTGCTACCAAAAAAAAATTTTTGTAACACCAATTCACGTGTATTTTTGCAATAAATTATGAATTAGGAATTATTATTATGAATTCACGAAGGCGAGTGGCTCATGCTTGTGTTTAAGTCGTATGGGTATAAGTAAGGTACACTGAATGCGTTTGCGAGCGCTTGCTCGCGACTGATTCAGTCCGACGTGCACGTAGACCTACTTACGCAATGCCCGCGTATCCGACATAAATACAATAAAGTCCACTCGCCTTCGTGAATTGCAAGAACTATAATATAAAACAAATACGTCTTTCCTATTTCAATCGATTTATTTACATTTTCAAACACATGTTTAGCAACGCAAATGCACAAATTACTATTATCAAATAGCGGATACCCGGCCTGCTACTAAAAAAATGCCTAGTGCATTTTTATTGGTTTAAAACCATCTTCGCATTATTGCCTTTTATACTGTCATAATAAGTTATTATAAGATAGTTTATAGAAATATAAAAGTAAAATTTTCTGAAGTCTTACTTATAAATATCAATAGTAAACATAATATTGTTTAAAACGTTTTATTTCAAGTACAAAACATAATTTTATTGGCTTCCATTGGCTTTTACAGGTATTTTTAAGAAACCACTCTACAAGATTACTTACTTCTTTCGATACTTTCTTACATTCTTAAAAACTGTCAAATTAAGTGGCCTATTAAATGGCTCTACTGTTACAATCGCATTTTAATATAGCTAACTAATGGGCCTGTTACACAACTTCCAGATAAATTTTATCTGAGGAATAAATTTGAAGTTATAACAGTTTTTAGCTCGGAATTTGTCAATATGATAATTTTATCCGTTAGATAAAGTTTATCTAGTGGTGTGATTTGTAAAACAAGCCCAAAATAATCTAATTATTCATTCTCGCATGTACGGAAGTCTGTAGGTCATACAAGGATATCGTATTTGGCTTCTTATTTAGAAAGGTGTTCATGAAGTAATGGAAACGGTTAAACGGATAGCATAGGCTATCCGCTATCTAGCTTGTTTGGATAGCCAAACAAGCTAGAATAAACTATTTTCACCGTTAAACCGTGTTTCAATTTTGTTCTAAATGGTTTTAAGGTGATAAAAATGTGTTTTAAAGTTGTACAGAAACATCCATTTAAGCATCTAATCTATTAATTTATTAACGTCAATGACATTATGTGTAAAACAAGAAGTAGACACGTTACACACGTATCTAAAGTGAAGTCTTAAAACTACGATACTTGGGCAAAGAAATTTTATGTACTACTTAGTTCCTATGTCGATGTACTTGGGTCACATTTGTAGAACGCTATCTATCTCTTCTACTCTTAAGGCGAGTCACCGAGGCGGGCAGCGCGGCTTTGAAGTAAACCGCTTGGCAACGTTCAAATTCTGTGTTTCAAACGTTAAATTTGAATTTAATAAATTATAGAAGTTCTGTTGAAAACCAAAATTTAGCAGGTTCTCTGTAGTACTTAAAGACAAACATTTCCATGTCAAAATTATTTGCCAAGTCAGAAATTTTAGTATTAAATAATTCGTTTTAGACTTTTATTTCGGCTTATTTCAAGATTTTATTTAATCGAGTGAAGTACTTCCTATTGTGTATCAAAGTAGCACATTCTTTAGACAATGTCTTTAGGTATATTGTGTATTTTTAGCCAGGCCATTATTTAATAGTAAATACCTAAAACATTTGATCTAGCAAACCAGTTTTTTCCGCTTAGCCTCGGTGACTCGCCTACTTTTGTATCTTACTGATGTGTAACCAGTCATCAGTAAGAAAAAAGACAAAAGACACAAAAAGAAGTAAGTATGTTATCATATTATTCATTAAGTACATTTTTTTTCATAGATTGTACTAAACTATGAGACAGGTCCAATGTCGGTTAGATTGGTAGACTATTTTTACTAACCAGTGGTTTGGGTTACATTTGACTTTAACGGGTACCTACATTGAGCTAATGGGTGCGAATTTGTGTTGTATTCGTACGAAAATGTATGTATCTAATGGTCGTATGAATAATTGATTGCGCACGCTGAACACGTTTTTAGGGTTCCGTACCTCAAAAGGAAAAACGGAACCCTTATAGGATCACTTTGGTGTCTGTCTGTCTGTCTATCTGTCGGTCTGTCGAGAAACCTACAGGGTACCTACTTCCCGTTGACCTAGAATCATGAAATTTGGCAGGTAGGTAGGTAGGTCTTATAGCAGACATTAGGGAAAAATTTTGAAACCCGTGAATTTGTGGTAACATAACACAAAAAAAATTTAAACTACTTACTAAAAATTAGTAGGTAGTTTAAGTTTTCGAAGTAAGATAACTATATCAAGTGGGGTATCGAATGAAAGGGCTTCACCTGTGCATTCTAAAACAAATTTTTATTTATTTTTGTCGTGCAAAATGTTGAAAAAATACGACTGTAGTACGGAACCATCGTTGCGTGAGCCTGACTCGCACTTGGCCGGTTTTTTTTCTTCAAATAGGCAGTACGCCATACCCCACAATTTCTCGGATATATTATCGTCTTCGTGAAGTCCTCTTTGGTGCGTGATGAATAAATAATACTATGTATCTTCAAGATAATTACGTACGAAACAATTTGCCTTCTCATTTCTAATTCGAACCGCTAGGATATGGAACGCCCTTCTAGCATCAGTTTGCCCTCCAATTTTTTATATGGGTACCTTCAATTCAAGAGTGAATAGGCATCTTCTAGGCAAGCGCACTCCATCTTAGGCTGCATTATCACATGCTACCAGGTGTTATTGCAGCCAAGCGCTAGTCTATAAATTAAAAAAAATGTCTTCTTTGATCCCACAAACATTTTGTCTCTGTTAAACAAGTTGGTAACCAATTTTTCTGCATCCATTATTTATGTAACCCTATGAAAGTTTAGGTAAGTAAGTATTTAAAAATACCAACAAGTTCGGATTGTTTTCGGTCGTCGAAACTAGGTACATGCACGTAGGTATATAAATACATACGATCTCGCACACAGTCTGCGCGCTCCCATACTAGGTACCTACTCGGAACATCGGGATTGCTCGAGCGTGTTCGTACGTGGACGCACGACCCACGAATCAAATTCGTACAACGCATCCAAAGTGCGGTCAGCCTAAGTCCCAACCATAGAGCAGAAACAAAGAGGAGTTGGCCTAAGCAACTGTGCACTGTGATTTTCAACTAGGTCCTGACGTCATCACTGTGGGCGGGGCCTTAGTTAGTATGCTGTCTGCGTTCGTCAGGTTCACATATATTGAGACTCGTATTATCGGTGTGTTTTCGCGTTTTTAAGAACAAAAGGATGAAGTGTTGTGTTTTATCGTGTCAAAGTTATTCAGACAGACGTTCTGATGCTATGAATGGTATCACATTTCATTTGTAAGTAATTTTATACGTAATTTCTACACTTATTGACATCTAGTGTGAGATAGCTGAACTATGTAGTGACATCAATATATCGATGTTAGGTCGCTAAGCGAGTAGTTTTGCTACTAACCCGCAGATGGAAAATTGAGAAGTGGGCGGCGTTCCACAACCCCTCACCCCGCAAAATGTCACTCGATATTTCATAGGGAAATCTTAATACAACATCTCCTCTTTGTTTCTGCTCTATGGTCCCAACCGTCTGATATTGTGAACAGTTACCTCTTAACTTTTATAAATCATAGAGTGCTCGATGGCATCTGATTCTAAATTAATAATAATTGATACCTACTTAATTTGATAAAATAATTGAGCCGAGTCCATATTTTTGAGCATTCAAATGTTTATATTTTTCACATAAAATATTCACATCTACTTAAATCTAAATTCTTACAATTACCTACCTACTTAGTTAATTTGAATTTGAACGTCTTTTAAAACAAAACAATATAAATAACATAACTTTAAGTACCTACGAGATTGATTTTATTTCTATAATAAAAAATTTGACCAAAACAATTGAATTAGACAAAACCTAACTATAATTAATTATCTTCTGTTTATACATACCTATCTACAAGTCGACCATAAAATTGCTTTATCATTTTTGTTAACAACTTCCAGTACCTATGTAAATCAAAATTTTTGTAAGTAAGGCTATCAGACTTTTATAAAAATATTATATAGGTACCTACTTCGCAAGCGAAAATGGACCTTCTACTTTAAGTTGTGCAAACGACATTCAGCCTAGAATGGTAAAGCAATAATATGGTCGATGTTACAATATTATTATGTAGACCGCTGTAGAAATTTACACTTTTCGCCCATGGATGAAAGCTGCAACAAAACAAAAATATCAGTTAGGTACTTAATCCTTTTATTATAAAATTATTTTATCATTAATTTTTAAGGTTCTGTACTCGAAGGGTACCAACTACCACCGGAACACTATCACTAAGGCTCCATTGTCCGTCTGTACATCCGTCTGTCCGTCTATCTGTCACGGGCTGTAAGCTGTAACTCATAAATCGTAAAAGGTAGAGCGTTGAAATTTTCAAAGAATGTGTATTTCTATTGCCGCTATATCAACAAATATTAAAAACTAATGATTTTAAGCTTATTTCGTGGTTTATACCCATGCCAAATTACACAATTCTAGCACTAATAGCACTAATAGTCTCTTAGATTAACCGAGGACGGACGGACGGACGGACAGGCGGATGGACAGGGCGAAACTATAAGGGTTCCTTGTTACTACGGAACCCTAAAAAGCTCATTGCGAGACCGATTAGAAATGGTTTTTTTTGTTTTTCTTAATCAAATACAAATAAGCCCTTGACTGCGATCTCAGCTTGTGGTAATTGATGATGCAGTCTAAGATGGAAGCGGATACCGCCAAACCAAAAAGGGGTAAGTATGACGTGTTACCATCGTAGGTCCGGTGCGGGCACCGAGGACAGCTAGCAGGCAAAGACGGTCTCTGCGACTGCGGGGCGAGCGTCTGACACGACCAGCGCGGCCATGCGACTGCTGCATTTCCTCTTGAACTTTTGAGCTCCGCGGCACCTGTGGACCCTTTAGTGAGTATAAAAGTAAGTAAGCTTCCCCTAACATAGACCAACGACAAACTAACAAACTACTTCGCCTGGACAGAGGTAAACTTAGGAAAATGGTGGGGCTCATAATAGGGCATAGCCATTAACCAAACACCTTTACGTTGTATGTGTCACCGCCAGTCCTCTGTGTAGAGCTTGCATGGAGGTCGATGAAACTCCGACGCACGTGCTCCTAGAGTGCACGGACATGACAGAACAACGCGAGCGCCATTTGAGTTCGCTAACCTCGGCTTCTGGAGCGAATTTGGGTGGCTGGAGTAAAGACTTCGGCGGACGGCGGAAGACGGAAACGTTTAAATGCGGAAACCAGCCCAGAGAGAAGAAAGAAAGAAGACCTGTGGATGCGTACACTGCCGCAAGATTGTTATAGAACGTGTGTGCTTGGCTGCCGCGTTGGTTTGGTGCAGCGTTTCTGAACCTCGGGTCGCGACCCATAATCGGGTCGGCTCGGGATGGTATTGGGATGGGTTGCGGGAATTCTCCAAATGATGTTGTGAGCGCCGTAATCGCTGACATCCTGACAGAATTTGTGAGAAATGAACTACGGGCTTTTAATCAAATCAAATTAATCTTTATTTGCTCAAATCAATCCTATTATTTTATTATCAACTAGCTAGCCCAGCGAACTTCGTACCTACCGCCTAACAGTCGATTCTTTTTCAGGATTTTTTAAAAAAATCTCTCCGTATTTTTTTTAATATTCAAGGAATATTATAAAAAAAGAATTAGCGAAATCGGTTCAGCTGTTCTCGAGATTTGCGATCAGCAACACATTCAGTGATTCATTTTTATATATAGAGATGGAAGGTAAATAAGGCATAGGTCGTGGATTTCAAATAATATGTTTATAGTTTGGGTCGCCAGCCAAAAAGGTTAAGAACCGCTGGACTTAGTGGCAAGTTTTATATTTGAAGTCATCGATTTTTAATGTAAACTGTTATTCGACTGGCTTTATTCGGGCACTACGTATTTTCAGCATCCGCTAAGAAAAGATATTTAAAAATTCAACCCCCACGGGGGTAAAATTGGGGGTTTGAAATTTGGTTAGTCAACGCGGACGAAGTCGCGGGCGTAAGCTGGTACATTATAAAATCTGCTCTGCCGTGCTCTGCCTGCCGAAAGTAATGTACACCGGCCTTTAGAGTGACATTCCGGCTTTGTAGAGCGTTGTCTCTGTCACTCATACTTATATAACTTTTTTTGTCGGTCTCAACGACAGAGAGATGCTCTACAAAATTGCTATCTCCTTCTAAAGGTCGATTTACGTTACTTTCGGTCGCGTACTGTATGTGTCCAATTGCGCCCTTCGATACCAATTAGTACCCGATATGCTCAGTCCAAAGAACCTTTTATATATTACAATTCAACTCAAGAACATTGATGCATGGCCACGGAATACCCAATTTTCTTTACTGATTTTCGTTAATCCTACGTGATAAGCTAAGAAAATGAAAATCCTTGAAAATAATTGGAGTTCTGAATTGATTAAATGGGTACTAGACAAAACTGAATTTAGATAACTTAGTTATGAGAATTCAATACCTAATTGTATTTTTCAGTCCCCTCGAAAAGGAAATTAAAATCTGACCCTTGTAAATAATTGGAGTTCTGAAACTCTAGATGAATGTTAGATTTATCTCAATAAGAATTCATACCTTATTGTATTTTTCAATCCTGTGGAGTTCATTGATCTATTTCTATTTCATGAGAGTAGGAATAAGACCAATGGTTATTCACGAGCGCTCTAATTATTACACTCTGTCAATGATAAAGTCATTCGAACAACAACTTGATATCAAGGAACATCACACATGCTAGTGGGCTAATCTAGTCAAGTATTGCTGCCGTATCTGAAATTTGGTCTGGAGAACAATAAACTGTTACAAAGAAATTATTAGGTATCACATCAAACAATAATTACGTTAACGAGTAAAAACCTGATCGGGATCTGCTGCCCGTCTGGGAGACATATTCGGGGGGTGACTCCGGTGGCGGCCTTTTCCTGCGGCACCATGTCACCCTCCACCTGCACAGGATCGCTGTCCGGAAGTAGGACCTGAACCTGTCGTGCAAAGAGTTTTCGAGTAAATTATACGTATAAACCTTCCTCTTCAATCACTATCTATTGATAAAAACCGTCAAGCTGTGATAGCCTAGTGGTTACGACGACCGCCTTCTAATTGGAGATCGGAGGTTCGATCCCGGGCACGCATTTCTAACCTTTCGGAGTTATGTGCGTTTTAAATAATTGAATATCACTTGCTTTAATGGTGAAGGAAAACATCGTGAGGGAACCTACATGCCTGAGAGTTCTCCATAATGTTCTCAAAAGTGTGTGAAGTCTACCAATCCGCACATGGCCTGCGTATGACTATGCGTATGGCGCAGACTATGGCCAAACCCTTCTCACTCTGAGAGGAGACCTATGCTCTGTAATGAGCCGGCGATGGGTTGATATGATAATGATGATGATGATGATTGATGAAAACCACGTATACGTAGGTACAGAGGGACAGACTGCGGGAAGTGACTTTGTTTTTATACTACTTAGGCTTGTAGTTTGAGTTCGCGTTGGCCCCCATCTGAGTAATTTTTCCTGCTAGTCCCCTAATGTGATCGGCCTCCAGATCCCTATAGTAAGGAGTAAAGCAAAAGGATGTAGTGGGTTGTGAGGCTAATGCAACTGGAGTAGGAAAGCGGGGGCCGATGGGAATTAACTAGCTCCACGCTAGGAATCACAAGCTTTTAAAACAAATACTCAAAATGGAGGGAATATCAACAGCGCTTTTGATAGAACTTCTATACTCTAACTGGTTGGTTTTAGAAACTTTAGTTTGCCATACAAATTGAAAGAGAGCTGTAGTGCTGTTTGTTTAAATACTTGCGCCCAAAGCACTGTATATAGAGCGAGTTTGTATATCTTGACATATTGTCAAATAAAAGCTAGTGTTGCCACACGTATCGTATATCTCGGGATGTCCCGTACCTATATCAAGCATAAATATCCCGCCGGGACGCATTACATATCGCTTCCCGTTTTCTGAATGTCTCCAAGGGAGAGATGAATTGAGTAAGCTTTCCTTAGGCCCTGAAGCACTGAAAGTTGTCATAAATTTAGTGTTTAACACTAGGAATATTTTGAGGATCGCAACTTTAAAAATTTAAAAACAATGTTTTTTCAATGTTTTATATATCAGTAAACCTAGATAATGGCAAGACAAACCGATATAATACTTAGTTTTGAGCGTACAATATCAAATAATGTGGTAATTACCCTCCTACGTTTGTATGAAGAAAGTACCGAAAGTGCGCCCGATCAATAAAATAAGAAAAAGATAAAAATGATAATTTAAAAATTATTATTTGAAAAAATAAATGTAATTCAACTATTAAAAAGTAATTCATAAATTTTAGTAAGAACACAATGTCAGAAAAATATATAGATACAGATTAAAGATTTCTTTTCCTTACTTTATCCCACGCTACGTAGGGTCGGCACAACATATTGTCTTCTTCTTCCGCTCACTTCTGTCACCCGTCAACGTATTATCCACCCCCTTTACACGCATATAAATACAAAGTGAAAGTGAAAAGTAAAAGTGAAGTGAAGTGAAGTGAAAGTGAAGTGTAGGTTAAACACTATGAAAAAATTAATTAAGTATATATTATATAAATACAGATTAAAGACTAGTTGCTATTATTATTTAGTTATCATACTTACTTGGCATTCATCCAGTAGTAAATAATAGGGTTGACCATTGCGTTGGCCATGGCTAGCCAGTAAAACGCCAGATAGATGTGCTGGATATACTTCATGTACATGATAGACGGATGGAAGTGCGTGTAGACGAAGTACAATTGGTAGGGCAGCCAGCAGATGCCAAAGATGACTATGACAAGGATGAACATCTTCACCACCTGGCAAAATAAAAAATGATTAGTGTTTGGCTATCGTCTGTTAGTCTCCATGTCTATTACCTTTTCACGACCTAATTTCTAAAATCAACTTGATATGATTCGGCCCAAGAAGAATAAAGCATTACCCCCGCGTTCAATACCCTACTTTTCATACCTCGCGAAACAATACAATCAAAATCTTCGTATGCTTAAATACTACTCTGTTTTTAGAATTTTCTGGGAGCAAATTGTTTATTACACTTGGAGTAAAAATTTTAATAGTTTCCGGAGTCAAATTACTGCTGCCACCATCGACTTCACTCGACATTGTGATTTCAAGTTAGGTAAATACATAATTATAAATACGATCTGTCCCGGCTTACTCACGTGTGTAGTCGACGTCAGCCCGACTAGTTTCGAACCCATCCGGGGTCCTTTTTCAAGGGAGTCCGTCCGCGCACGCGCCGCGGTTTTGACGTCGTGGGAGTCGTGGGACGGGACACCATTAGCTCCGCGTGCCTGGATTTCGGTGACGGTTCCAGTGATGAAGAACAGCAGGAACTGTCGGGAGACGATCGGCAGCTGTCTCCCCCCCCCCACCCCAGCCACCCTCACAACGGGCTCTACGGGCAGCGGCACGTGCGTCCCGCAGTCAAAACCGCGGCGCGTGCGCGGACGGACTCCCTTGAAAAAGGACCCCGGATGGGTTCGAAACTAGTCGGGCTAACGTCGACTACACACGTGAGTAAGCCGGGACAGATCGTATTTATAATGGAAATCACTCACGGTAGTTTAAACGCTAAAATACATAATTAACAAGTTTTGGAGGTAATTTTCAATAATCTTTAGTCTTTACTCTGTGGTTTGGGCTTCTGGCGAGTAAAAGGGACGCCATCATTCATCAAAATGAAATAGGCAATAGCGAAATTCAAATCACGCGAGTGAGAGTCACGCCATTATACGTCGAAGCGAAACAACAATATTTTGATGAACCAAAATCCTCTTTGGAAGGAACAGCATTTTCTTCGGATGAGTGATATGTTTAAATTCAAATCACATTATATCCTCCGGCGTAATTATAGTATACGGGATTCATCGATATAAAAAGTAATAATTCTTTACTAAGAGTTACACTTAGGCACTTACTTAAAATTTCTTTGACGGGATTTCAGTACGAGTACAACATTACAACCCGCACAACCCGGCTAAGTCACTGAATGCTATGACGTACTTTATCTTTATACATTCATATTAGTTAACAGGTCTGTAATAATGCATTGTCAAGCGAGTGGTGTGAAAAATATAATGATTTTCGGTCGCCAATATAGCGGCATAGCTTTTCCGCCACTCATATTTTACAACCCTGTAAATTACCCACTCTCAAGTTTCCATCGAGTAGGTACATAACCTTCAAAAGGTTTTTTATCGGCTGTGAATTTATACCCGGCTGAAATAATAATATGTGGGATGTGAATATGAAACTGAAAGTGTCTAGACGGCCACAAATAGTCGATTAATTTATACATAAAGCAATCAGACTTCAACTTTTGTCGGGTGGGAGAGGCTTTGGCCGTGGCTAGTTACCACTCTACCTGCAAAGCCGTGCCGCCAAGCGTTTTAGCGTTCCGGTACGATGCCGTGTAGAAACAAAAGGGGCATGCGTTTAATAAAAATTGCCGTACCCCTTCCAGGTTAGCCCGCTTCCATCTTAGTCTGACTTATCACTTACCACCAGGTGAGATTGCAGTCAAGGGCTAACTTGTGGCGCGCTCTTGGAAAGGCCTATGTCCAGCAGTGGACGCAAACATGCTGATAGATTGGATTTGATTGGACTAGAAAGTAAATCAGTACCCATATTATTATAAATGCGAAAGTGTGTTTGTTTGTTGGTTTCTCCTTCAATCACGTCACAACGGAGTAACGGATTGACGTGACGTGAGCAATAAGGCCACCTTTGCATACAATTATTTTTAGTTTTAGTTTCTCTATTTTTTGCATGGGTATAGTCAAAGATCTGGGGAGTGACATAAGCTACTGTTTATCCCGAAAAACTAAAGAGTTCCCGCAGGATTGTTAAAACCCTAAATCCACGCGGACGAAGTCGCGGGCGTCAGCTAGTGAGGAAATACTTCCCGACCGATGGGAATTTACTCATTTACTCGATCCGAGTTATGTACAATATCGACAAAAAAAATAGAACGCAGGAACCACTCCGCTACAGTAAAAAAAACGTATAAATGTGAAAGATTGCCTATTTCCTCTCACTGAGAACTCGTCTCTAGGAATCTGATTACAAATAAATTATCCCTCCCAACGCGCCTACCATAAGAACTCGACAGGTCGAGATAGCAAACGGGGTATGAGGCGCGGGGACGCGCCGCACACCCGCACGTCACCAACGCGCTCTCCCGTACAGGATTAGCGCGGGGGCTGTGCGGGTGTGGGGAGCGTCCCTACCCCGATTGCCATCTCGACCAGTCGCGTACTTAGGTATACATTTCGCTTACAGTTTGCGATTTACTGTCGGGAGGTGGAGTCACATATTTATTCTCTTCAGAAAAGTTATTTTGGAATTCTAAAATCTGAGTCGGGTTTATTGCCTTTATTTAGGTTTCCTTTCGTTTCATTCACTTTCAGTTATACATAAGAGAATAAAAAGTATAGGATATGAGATGATTCTTACTGAGCACCTGAAGGATGACTGTGATATTGAGAGAGAAAGGAGGGCACTCTCGATACGCTGTAACATGTTAGCTCGAAGATTTGGCAAATGCAGCAAATCCGTCAAGATTGTACTGTTTAACGCGTATTGCCAGTGTTTCTACACTTGCCAACTTTGGACAAATTTTCTCCAAAAGTCCTAAACGGCATTGCGCGTGCAGTATAATGATGCTTTTCGCATATTGATGGGTTTGCCTAGATACTGTAGTGCCTCGGGTATGTTTGCCGAATCGAGATTGCCTGACTTTTATGCGGTAATGAGGAAAAGAGTGGCTGCCTTCTGGGAGAGACTCCGGGCATCTCAGAACAGTATTCTACAGATGGTTTGTGACGGAATGCCTAGCAATATTTTTACATATTGGCTATCTGTGCATCGCAATAGTAATAAGAAATAGAAATATATTTGTTGACAAGGACGCCTGTGAAGAGTTTTTTAACATTCACAGTTAGTTTATAAGTTTGTATGTACATGTAGTTCATTTTACTTTATTTTATTTTAATTTATATAATGGTATATTTTATTTTATGAATAATATGTATACTGGGTTCTTTGCCTTTAATAAAAAACTTTATTATTATTATTATATGTCAATTTCCGGGACACAATGCTACCTCGCACCAAATCCATACTAATTTTATAAATGCGAAAGTGTGTCTGTCTGTCTGTCTCTCTGTCTATCTGTCTGTCTGTCTGACTGACTGTCTACTAGCTTTTCACGGCCCAACAGTTCAACCGATTTTGATGAAATTTGGTACAGAGTTAGCTTACATCCCGGGGAGGGACATAGGCTACTTACTTACTTAGGCATACTTTTTATCCCGGAAAATTAAAGAGTTCCCACGGGATTTTTTAAAACCTAATTACACGCGGAAAAAAAAGGTTTCCCCATACTTAGATTTTTTTTCATCAAACCAATACGTGTGGAGTATTTATGGATAGGTCTTCAAAAATTATATTGAGGTTTCTAATATAATTTTTTTCTAAACTGAATAGTTTGCGCGAGAGACACTTCCAAAGTGGTAAAATGTGTATCCCCCCTGTAACTTCTAAAATAAGAGAATGATAAAACTAAAAAACATATATGATGTACATTACCATGCAAACTTCCACCGAAAATTGGTTTGAACGAGATCTAGTAAGTAGTTTTTGATTTATCGTGCAAAATGTCGATAAAATACGATTGTGGTACGGAACCCTCAGTGCGCGAGTCTGATTCTCACTTGGCCGGTTTTTTACCATTTTGGTACAATAAATCCTGTAAGGGAGAAAAAATATTTTCATTAAAAATTACGCGCTACACATTTTTTGCTTTTGTCAAACCAAGTGCCCAATTGCCTGGAAGAAATCGACAAGGCGCCCAATTGAATGAAAATTCTTTCAAAAATTATTAAGTATGGTTTCTATTTTATTCTTTTGATTACAATCATGAATAGGTATTCCTTCATTTTTCCCGGAAACGTCGAAAAGTCGAGAAATAATTAAATAGAACTGTATTGTTCATTGTTTTAGGGTTCCGTACCTCAAAAGGAAAAAACGGAACCCTTATAGGATCACTTTGTTGTGTGTCTGTCTGTCTGTCTGTCTGTCTGTCAAGAAACCTACAGGGTACTTCCCGTTGACCTAGAATCATGAAATTTGGCAGGTAGGTAGATCTTATAGCTGACATTTGGGGAAAAATCTGAAAATCGCGAATTTAGGGTTAGATCACACAAAAAAAATTAAATTGTGGTCATGAACTAATAATTAGTATTTTCAACTTTCGAAGTGAGTGACTATATCAAGTGGGGTATCATATGAAAGGTCTTCACCTGTACATTCTAAAACAGATTTTTATTTATTTTTATACATCATAGTTTTTGAATTATCGTCCAAAGTGTCGAAAAAATACGACTGTAGTGCGGAACCCTCATTGCGCGAGTCTGACTCGCACTTGGCTGGTTTTTTTACAAAATCCTAAATAAAACGTGATTTCAAATACTACTCCGAAGAAATATAAAAAAATTAGACTTTATACTTTGACGTAAGATTTTTTACACCTTTATTACATGTTATCTCCCAAAGCTACCATGATCCAAACAAACTTCTCTCCCAGTGTTGGGGACAATACGCAGAGAAACTTTCAGCTTGTATAAAATAAGGAAGGTTTGGCACGCGCTGACTCTTTCTCTAAAAAGGAGGCAGAAGTAAAGAAAAAAAGTAAGATTAATACCTAGTACGTTTATGTCTGTCTAATATTAATACACAATACTCTGGCTCTAATAGGTATATCAACTTACATAGCTGATGTCCTAACATGTTATTGTCTAGTGTCTAAGCTTGTCTAGCAAGGGATATAAATTGTTATTGTATTACGCAACTAATGTTGCAATATTGGGTGTCATTGGTACTGCGCAAATTCGTAGAAGAAACTCCACTCCAATTCTAATTTAATATGGGTACCTTCAAGTCAAGAGTGAACAGGCATCTTCTAGGTAAGCGCACTCCATCTTAGGCTGCATCAATCATCATCACTTGCCAACAGGTCTGATTGCAGCCAAACGCTAGTTCATCCATACTTCCATACTAATATTATAAATGCGAAAGTGTGTCTGTCTGTCTGTTAGCTTTTCGCGGCCCATCCATTTTACCGATTTTGATGAAATTTGGTATAGAGATAGCTTTCATCCCGGGGAAGGACATAGGCTACTTTTGATGCCGGAAAATTAAAGAGTTCCCACGGGATTTTAAAAAACCTAAATCCACGCGGACGAAGTCGCGGGCATCAGCTAGTACGGAATAATATGCTGGGCACTATGACTTCGGATTTAAATATTTTGGGCTACGAGTATAATATTAGGTACTCCTTTTTTTTCCTTTGTCTTTTATAAGTTACTGTACCAAATTTCATTAAAATCGGTTGAACAGTTGGGCCGTGAAAAGCTAGCAGACAGACAGACAGACACACTTTCGCATTTATAATATTAGTATGGATTGATTCGTTCGCTCTGCAAGCGCTACGTGCACTTTCACTAAAAAAATCGGTCAAGTGTGAGTCGGACTCACACAGGATTGTTCCGCACCATGGTACAATAAATAACACTTTTTTTTTTTCCCTCTACCTATTACGGTTCACGAGACACAGCCCGCTGTCAGGCAGACAGGCGGATGGACAGCGAAGGCTTAGTAATACGTGGCTTAGTAATACGGGACCCCCGTTGGCACCCTTTTGGGAACGGAACCCCAAACAGCCTAACAATAGACCTAAATTTTTATAATTTTTATAGTGTTTCACCTACACTTGAAGGAAATTTCTAAATAATTTTAAATACACATCAAAAATTGCGAACCGGCAGACAACTGCAAAAAGATGTCGCTACTAGATGGCAGAAACAGTCGCTTCAGTACTGATGGAGCATACACATACAAATTTCGTCACTGGCAGTAAGCGGGTTGTAGCTTAGTGGTTAGAGCGTCGGGCGCGATCCCAGGAGACGCGGGTTCGATTCCTGCCGGTTCGCAATTTTTGATGTGTATTTAAAATTATTTAGAATAGACCTAAATACTACACGATCGGAAAAGCCAACCATTTTCAGCTAAACCCGGGCGGCTGGCAATTAGGGTTCATTGGCTCGAGAATTCCCGGGAAATCGTTGGGCTTTGTTCCCGGGAAATCAAGCTCGAGAAAACTCGAGAACTCGAGAAATCATATTTGAGTCTATGAAATTATAAAATAAAACGATTTGCGTTTGCCGTTTGTTTTAAATGCAAAAATTTCATTTGATTTTTTTTTCTAATTAACATGCCAAAAATGGTGCTGTGATTGTAATTTAATTATAAGTTAGGATAAGGTTAACGTTTCATGTTGAAATTTTTGTTTATTGTTTGTTTTGTTTAAAAGAAAGAAGCTAGAAGTTTTAAGTTGATTTTTTTTCTTTTTAATGCTGTGCTTGTGCTGTAATTGTATATATGTATAATAAAAATATCCTCAACTTATAGGAACTGACTTTATTCCATTTAGACAATACTTAATAAACTTCAATCTTAGTTCTAAACTATTAACTTCTTCAAGACATAATTATAAATTCTAATTTTCCCTGCTTCAAATCAATAGCTCCCGCTCTTATTGCCGCCATTTTTTACCTCTACTCATAATTCTTTTTTTAAATTCAACTGTAGGCAAAGCAATGTCGCTAACAATCGGCCATTCTGACTTCATGTCTGTCCTCAGACATTCAGGCTCAATTGAAAGAGATTCTCATTCTATCAAACTCATAGTTTTATCTTGATTTCATGATCACTAACTTTTCATTAATCAAACCACTTCTTTGGTTGAATTCGAAAAATTTCATCTTGGTGAGGGTTTCTTATTTTATCAAAATTTATATTAATTTCATAATCACCTAAACATAATTACTTAAACCAAACTATTTCTTTGGTTGATTGTTGCATTCGAAGTATTTCATCTTTTCTTGACAAGGGTTCTCATTCCATCAAACTCATAGTTTTATCTTAATCTCATAATCATCACCTTTGCTTAAACTAAACCGCTTTTTTGGTTGATTGTTGCATTCGAAGAATTTCATCTTTTCTTGGCAGGGGTTCTCATTTGATCAAACTCATACTTATATCTTAATCTCATAATCACCATCTTTGTTTAAACCAAACCACTTCTTTGGATGATTGTTACATTCGAACAATTATTTCGTTTCGGCCATCCTTTTCTTAGAATGTCCTCATTCACACATCAGACAGACATTATAGACATCAGTTTAATATTCATGATCATTGTCAATGATGCCTAATGGCCGCAAACTAATAGTCTCAGTCTCTTATTATGATCGTCATCATATCCCCAACGTCATGACATCAGTAAAACATCCATGATCGTTCGTCAATAATGCTTATTATTACTTGTCACCTTAATTAACTATATCATTTACGCCATGACAGCCCGCTCACTAGCCTATGGTCATTCTCTTATCATCTTAATCATCATCTTAATTAATTATATCATTTACGCCATGGTGGCCCGCTCACCATCCTGATGGCCGCAAACTAATAGTCTCATTCTCTTATGGTGATCGTCATCATATCCACAACGTCATGACATCAGTAAAATATCCACGATCGTTACGTCAATGATGCCTGAAAGGAACAAAATAAAAACAATTAAGCAGTATCTGAGTTCTTTAAATGTGTAAATGCAGTGTAACTTAAGAGATATACTCACTTATTATTAATTGTCATCTTTAACTAACTATATCATTTACGCCATGGCAGCCCGCTCACTAGCCTATGGTCGCAAACTTAATAGTCTCATTCTCTTATCATCTTAATCATCATTTTAATCATTATTTTAATCATCATCTTAATTAACTATATCATTTACGCCATGGTGGCCCGCTCACCATCCTGATGGCCGCAAACTAATAGTCTCATTCTCTTATGGTGATCGTCATCATATCCACAACGTCATGACATCAGTAAAATATCCACGATCGTTACGTCAATGATGCCTGAAAGGAACAAAATAAAAACAATTAAGCAGTATCTGAGTTCTTTAAATGTGTAAATGCAGTGTAACTTAAGAGATATACTCACTTATTATTAATTGTCATCTTTAACTAACCATATCATTTACGCCATGGCAGCCCGCTCACTAGCCTATGGTCGCAAACTTAATAGTCTCATTCTCTTATCATCTTAATCATCATTTTAATCATTATTTTAATCATCATTTTAATCATCATCTTAATCATCATCTTAATTAACTATATCATTTACGCCATGGTGGCCCGCTCACCATCCTGATGGCCGCAAACTAATAGTCTCATTCTCTTATGGTGATCGTCATCATATCCACAACGTCATGACATCAGTAAAATATCCACGATCGTTACGTCAATGATGCCTGAAAGGAACAAAATAAAAACAATTAAGCAGTATCTGAGTTCTTTAAATGTGTAAATGCAGTGTAACTTAAGAGATATACTCACTTATTATTAATTGTCATCTTTAACTAACTATATCATTTACGCCATGGCAGCCCACTCACTAGCCTATGGTCGCAAACTTAATAGTCTCATTCTCTTATCATCTTAATCATCATTTTAATCATCATCTTAATCATCATCTTAATTAATTATATCATTTACGCCATGGTGGCCCGCTCACCAACCTGATGGCCGCAAACTAATAGTCTCATTGTCTTATCGTGATCGTCATCATATTATCCACAACGTCCTGGCAATAACATGGCACATTTTGCTATAAGTAATATCTTCTGCATATTTCAATAGCTTATAAATTTTGTTTCTTGTATGACATCAATCTCTTTATCAAACTATGATCTTTAAATTGTACCGCATTTACATCTTGATCATCATTACAGATTCTTGCTGAAACAGAAATAAAAACAAAGCAGCAACAAAATCACCATTAAAAGGTGGTACTAATTTATTATTGTTAATTGTCGTGTTTTAAAAACGTTTAACTTTCAAGAGTAAAAGATTAATTTTTTTATTACGATTCCCGCGCATAATTTTTTGCGCAAATATATATTTTTTCAGATTTTTTTTTTAATGTGCTGTTTAGTAATTTTTTTTTAATTTTACAAAAAATTATATCACAATTAAAATATTTTAAGTCATCTACGATTCACCAGGCTGCATGATCTACGACCTTTGCCTTTTCGAGGAACGAATCGAAATATGCATACTACACCTATACAGCTGCATTCCAATTTATGATTGATCCAAAAAGATAACAAATATGGCGATACTGATCACGTGACTTTATTTTGACTTGACCTCTAGTGATGCGCTATTGCTGAACTAACTATATTGGGAATGTGGACGTTTGAATGAATTAACTCTGATGTAAAGAATTATATTTTCATTTTATGTACTTGCAAAACTTATAAGTCCGTAAACATTATTACGAGAACGCAATATAAAATAACTTTATATATCTATTGATGGTTCGTAAACAATGGGGCCGATTCTGTTGTACACAATGCTATATTAAAATAATTTGATTTAAATAACTCGATCAATTTCCGATTCTGAACGAATTATCGATGTGTACGGTCCCTAACATTCATACATTTTTCGTCTGTGGTTGCAATGTCTAAAGAAATTAAAGAATGCGAAACGTCAAACTAGCATTTTAGTTTACTCTGTGGATCTTAATTTTGTTCTCATCTCATTTTTAATAAAAATTTTGCTTAAATCATGGATAAAAAGAACGAATTCTACGTGTAGGTATATTTGATACGTTGTTCGTGGACCACAAGGCGTCAGTGAGTGTTTTAAACTGTTTTATCATCGGGAAAAGTGCTAACGACGTTTATGTCACGGTGCTTTCTACTTCGAACAAAACTATGGAAATATGAACTGACATAGGTAGCCCGTACATCAACAGCCAATAATATTTGTAGTAGCAATACCAAAGATTATTTTTTAATGCCGGCACACTTTTTCTCTAGAATCGTCACACGTTTCGCTACACGCATATATATATTTTTTTTTTGTCAAAATAATCAAAATATACCTAGTGTATTATTTTAATAATTTCGACTGTAATATAAATTCTTATAAACATTTTATAAATCAATAAACTGATTGATTGCCTCCTAATGCCCTATTCATTTTAAAATTATTAAATTTCTACATTTTGATGAAATAATAAATCGACATTAATTAGTTTGACATCATACAACTTTTCTCACTTCCCGATTCTCCCGGGTTAGGTTATCCCATAGATTATCTACTAAGTATATTGTTATCCTATGAGTTATTGGTAGGCTCAAAAGAGCTAGAACCCAGAGCCGTAAAACCAGTAAAAAAAAGTTATCGATCTGTGGTCAATGAAGTGTAGTTAATAAATAAAGGCCTTAAAGGACTGTTATCCAGGGCCGTAAACTAAAAAAAGTAAATAAATAAACCTTTATTTTATGTTTCACCCAGTTTTTTTTTACCCTTTTTTTTGGTCGGTGTGTTTTACTACATTTTTCATTCGGATTCGTCCAGAATTTGGACAGTAAACACTAGACACGACGTTACTGGTTTTTTTTTTTAAATTTAAAATGCTATGTTATACTTTATTAAGTTTAATAAAACAAAGATATTGTGATGATATTACTTTTGTTTTAAATAGTTCACACTCAACTTAGACACAAGTTTTACCTCTTTCATTGTTACTATGTTAAATATTAAGCAACAACAATGAAAGAGATAAACTTGTATCAAAATAACCTCGAAAAATTATAACAACAATAGGTGTAGGATAAGGGCTATATATAGCAGAACAACAGAACCATAGTTATGGGTATATCTAAGAAAATTAGTTCGTACACCAACTACTAGGAGCGCTGATTTCCTTGATGGTTTCGTATAATATTTTCCGCGAGTGATAACTCTATTCCGGACTTTTCCTAAAGTCCATTTGAATATTTTAAAATATAAATTATTATAATATCTATGTTCTGCATTTTAGTCGAGACAAAATCAAAACTCAATTTAACACTCAAAGTACATAGGTACTTTAATAAACGAATAAAAATAGGTACTCACAAAATTGTGGGCGATGAGTAATCTTCACTTCGGAACTAATAAAAATATCCTCAACTTATAGGAACTGACTTTATTCCATTTAGACAATACTTAATAAACTTCAATCTTAGTTCTAAACTATTAACTTCTTCAAGACATAATTATAAATTCTAATTTTCCCTGCTTCAAATCAATAGCTCCCGCTCTTATTGCCGCCATTTTTTACCTCTACTCATAATTCTTTTTTTAAATTCAACTGTAGGCAAAGCAATGTCGCTAACATGTATAAGTCACAAATGTCGGAATAGCTTATTTTTTTAGTTTTCTTTAAGAAAAAGAAGCTAATTATGTTGAAGACTGTCAATAAAAGTCTTATAACTGTTTTGGTACTTTTATTTGAGAGGAAACCACTGAATTTGTTGATTAATCGCATTATTGGAACCGAAGAATATGCAAATCCGTACGTAAATGTAAATTTCTCGACAACCCCAGAAGACCCGAGAAATTAGCCTCGAGAATTCTCGAGACCCGAGAAATTGATAAGCTCGAGAAATCATGAACCCTACTGGCAATCCTAGCAGAGGCATACGTGTTCGGGAGTGGCGACCTCGTACGAACAAACAACCGCAGCGCGGGACGACCTCCAGTTTGCTAGACCACCCACGGAACAGAAAAAACTGTTCTTTCTGTTCCGTGGGACCACCTAACTGTTTACTTCGAAACATATTAGAAAAGACTCAAACACTTTGTTTCGGTACAGTACTAATACACCATAACACAGTACCCGTAGTACAAGATTTTACGTCTCACCAAACCAAACCAAATTCGAGAGTCGAAATACTTCCGCGTTACAGTAAAATGGACCTAAACAGCCTTGAATTGAAGTCAAATATTCAATGCCACTGATTTTAATTTCGCAATGTTTCCGCTTGGAGCGCTGGCTGTAGAAGTGTAGACAAACTTGAGCTTTAAAACAAGGCAGTTCAGGTCCAGTTTACTGTAACGCGGAAGTATTTCGACTCTCGAATTTGGTTTGGTTTGGTGATACGTAAAATCTTGTACTACGGGTACAGTGCTACAAAGTACAAATAAGTAGTTTTTTTTTATTTTTTTATTTTTTTCAGATACAAGTTAGCCCTTGACTGCAATCTCACCTGGTGGTAAGTGATGATGCAGTCTAAGATGATAGCGGGCTAACCTGGAAGGGGTATGGCAGTTTTTATTAAACCCATACCCCTTTGGTTTCTACACGGCATCGTACCGGAACGCTAAATCGCTTGGCGGCTCGGCTTTGCCGGTAGGGTGGTAACTAGCCACGGCCGAAGCCTCCCACCAGACCAGACCAGAAATTTAGAAATTATAAAATTCCAAACCCCTGCCAGGAATCGAACCCGGGACCTCCCACTATTAAGACCACAGCGCTCACCACTGCGCCAGGGAGGTTCGTTTAGAATAATTTCATCTTCAAGTAACAAATCAATGTAACTTCATTTGTTTGCGAAGCTGCAGCAATGCAGATACATTTTTGGTGTTTCCATTAAAATATCAATCGATATCTAAGTAGTAGGTATCGATTAGGTAAGAGAATTCAACCTCTAGATATACAAGGTTTTGCATGAAAATCGTAAAATGTTAGCGGGGCCAGGGGAGAATGCTTTCTTGTGATTGGTGGGCTCAAAAGTCACGTAATCAAGACAATGTGCTGAATGAGGGTACCGAACGGGCGTGGACCCACTTTTATGCTAAACAACTGCCTAGGCTTGGCGATCGGGGGTGTCCGGCTATTAGGCGTCTATATGGTGATGTTTTCGTCATCGTTAAAGTAAGTTTTCCAAATTCCTTGGCACTACAGTACGGCCCCCGTTTACTAACTCCGGAGATATTTAAACGCAGGTTGGGATCGAACCTCCGACCCCCCCCCCCCCCCCCATAAGGGGCTGACGTCTTAATTACCAGGGGATCACCGCTTTTTTGTCATCTAGTTACTAATAAATAAATCAGCAAAGTAGTTTGTAATAAATAAATGATGCAGATGGTTACAAAAACCATACTTACCTTTCTCTTGGAGCGTATCGAGTCTAGCTGTCTCTGCGTCAATTCGCCGATAGATTTGGAACCCCACAAAACTCTACCCATGGCCGAGTAGAAGAACGTCATTCCAAGCATGGGCGCCGCGTATGTGACCACGAAGAACAATACTTGATACCTGCACAAGGAATCAAACGATTAGGAACGATTCGGTGCTAGCCAAGAAGCAAGCTGTATGGGATGGGTGAATGTTATTAACTTACACAAAATCCATGTACGAGACATCAGGTAAACCATCAGGCCACGACAGCAGGCATGCAGTTTTTATCGTCCCTTTTGATCTGTAGGATAAAAAATTATTATTTTTTCCATCCTATAGTCTAAGATTTTTTTTAATCATTTTGTATTTATCCTTCATCATCATCAACCAATAGACGTCCACTGCTGGACATAGGTCTCTTGTAGGGACTTCCACACGCCACGGTCTTGCGCCGCCTGGATCCAGCGGCTCCGTGCGACTCGTCTGATGTCGTCCGTCCACCTAGTGAGGGGTCTTCCAACGCTGCGTCTTCCAGTGCGAGGTCGCCATTCAGCACCTTGGAGTTGGAAGGTGCTGGAGTTTATCCTTACTCCATACTAGTATGAATAATACGAAAATGAGTCTGTCTCTCTGCTAGTTTTTCACGGCCTATCTCTTCACAAAAGACAGAGATAGTTTTCATCCTGGACAGTAACTACTATCTCAATTATTTTACCAACTGTACAGCATAAAGGAAAAAACTTATTTCCTTCAGCTACATAAATATTAACTGCATACGCCTGCGTTGCACCTACGTGCTTTTCAAATTTTTGTTTCAAGCTAGATAACTGTTTTAAACTATGACAGTGTGGAGTACAAAATATTATAAAGTGAAAGCGTCAAAAATTTGAAATAGGACTTATTAGTTAATGCCCGTGTCATATCACGATTAAAAATATAGCCATGATTATTATGCTAAAATTTATCTAATCATAAACTTGGAGTCTAAAATAAATATTTGTAGTAATATTTTGAACAGAATCGTTATGCCGTGACAGGATACAACGTCAATGTTACCCAACTCAAAAGGTTATGATTTAATAGTATCTTATTGTAATGTAAATCATCAATTATATTATGTCCTTAATTCATGTAGTAAAACAATAATAGGTAAACCGTCAATACATGTTGCAAATAATATTATTTAAGTAAATTAATAATAATGTCAACAATCTCAATGTTGGTACAATGGTACCTACCATTGTACCAACATAAATAATTATTAAAAATATCATGTGATGGTCGACGTCCGCCTGTTTTGCGATGGGAAGATATAAAAGTAGCTACCTCGACAGAGGAGCCACAGTATCGTACAGTCTCCAAGTGAAATTGATTCGGTGTTAGTTCAACCCTTGTGTTAACAACAAATTACGGTTTAATTATTATAATTGAATGGTGAGGTTCTCCAGCCCAGAGCAAACGAGGCCGGCGGTTTATCTAAAGTTAAGTATTCTTATATTTTATTGTAAATTGTAATGTATGTAATCACTTGCCTTTTAATGTTTATTTGTTATAACCATGTACCAAATATGTTTTAAATATAATGTAATGTTGTAATGCTTTTAAAAGATGTGTGTTGTGTAGTTTGTTTGCCCTTTCTTCTACACAACGAAACACCTTTGGAAACGGGTGGTAGATTCATTTTAATATGAAATAGACCTATGCTGAGAAATACAACAAAATACAGATAGGTCTATAAAAATTAAAGTATTAAAGATCTTTCAATAAATGATTAATTATTATTCGACTTAGTTGGTTTTACTTCTGTATTTATTACCTACCCTCTTTTGCTATTTATTTTATACATTGAGATAAAAGTAAACACTAGGTTGTTAGCTTCTAATTATTATAGAAGCCTGTTTAGATGATTAGGATTCGTACTTTAAAATAATACAGCAGATGCTTTGCTTGAATTTTTAATTACTTGGCATGACCTGACAAAATTTACAACTACCTACATTTCAAATAATTGATAGATGGTAACTTTTATTAGTCGTCATTAGATTCTATTGATCATCACTATTAAAGCCCACTGTCTTAACTTCTCTCTCTTTATCTAAATCTCTCATCAGAAGTGGGATACGATAATTCTTTTCTTGTCGCAATACTAATACTTTTCAAATGCTTTCAGCAATCGTGGATGCGGCTTCTCCTCGAAGCGACAGGCTACCGCCTGTCGTCAGCGCCACTTGGTGTTGGTGTCCAATGATCCCAAAACGAGAGGCAACTCTGTTGTCAGCGGCACTTGGTGCTGGTGTGGCACCGCCGGTTGAAACGTCACGTCGTTTGATCAAGCTTTTGTGCGTTGTGTGTGAAGAAAAGTGTAAATTTAAAACCACGATTTTGTGGTGTTGTTTCTATGAAAAAGTTTTTGTGAGGGTAATCATAAAAGATTTTTAATTAGTTAGATAAACCACGTGTTGTGGTATAATTTATTTAGATAAGAATAAGTCTAGTTAGGCGTCAGATTGACCGAGCGGTTTATAATAAAGTATATAACAATGTGAAATCATTTAGAAGGTTATGATATACCGAAACTAAATAACGAATAAATCAGTAGGTTTGCTTTAGAGACATTGCATCGTACCGTTTGCTTACAACTCAAAACAAGAAGAAATCACTATTTTGATTTATGTAACTTAAACGTAAACTATATTAATTATTCATTCTCCTTCTTAAAATAATTCAACTATTTTTCTTTTCTAAAAAGAGATGCTCAAGTAACTTTTGTTAATCAACTAACTTCTTTTTCTTAAAACAACGTAAAGCAGATTGCCTACTCAAGTATTTCTTTTCTGTTTAGTGATGCTATCAGAACATTTAATTTTATAACTACCTACGTTACAACGCGTTTTAATTTATTCTTGTTTTGAGTTGGTTTGAGATACATACACTACACTTGTTTATAAAACATAATCAACAAAGAAAACATTCTCTTCTACTCTAATTTCGGTCTGACGTCTAGCTACCCTAGTTTTATGACAATAACATTGACGTTGAATCATTGAATATCGTTTTGTGGATGGAGCAATCTTACTTTTTTTTTATGTCGGTACTTTTGTTGCCACTGTTCACTGGCTGCAGTTTTTTTATTTTCCTATGTACTTCGGGAACGAAGTACTTATCAAGATGGCCGAATGGCCGTCATTTATATTAAATGACGGAAAGAAAACAAAAATATTATCTTAAAGGGGAACCAAAACAAAACAAACAAAAAAAAAAGAAAGAAAAAAAAAAAAAAAAATTGTGATTCTCAAGTGGAACAAAGGGGATTAGGTTAGTTAGGTCTGTCTGGAGCTAATCATTACCTTGTACTATGTGGAAAACGGAAAATAATGATATTATATTATCTTCTTTTTTTTTGGTCTGGTAATGTTAGACGCCTTGTTCGGACGGTGCTAGCGTACAGTATTTACTAGACAAGAGTCTTGTACAAGACCCATTTATGGGCGGACAGACAGTTAGGCAGGGTAGTTAGGCTGCCTGGAGCTAATCATTACTAGTACTAACGCAAAAAAATAATAAATTATTAGGCTAGTAATGTTAGACGCCTTGTTCGGACGGTGCTAGCGTACAGTATTTACTAGACAAGAGTCTAGTACAAGACCCATTTATGGGGTGCAGCCAGTTAGGGAGTTAGGCTGCTGGTGTCCTGCCCTGTTGCTTTGCCGTTATGTCCCACCAGCAGGGGAATAAAGTACCCTGCAATAAAGGACGGAGGCAAAAAGTCTGCTGGGGTTGCTGACCCTCTCAGTCTAGATCTACACGCACAGCAGGTGGGAGGACCGAGAGGGGGTAGCAACTGGTTAGTTAGCTGTAGCTTATAGATATTTTTTTTAGCTTACAGATATTTTTTTTTTGTAGCTTTTAGCTAGATCTTTCTTCTTCTTTTTTTTTCTCCTCTTCTGTTTTTCCCTATGTACTTCGGGAGCGAAGTACTTATCAGCATGGCCGTGTCATATCACGATTAAAAATATAGCCATGATTATTATGCTAAAATTTATCTAATCATAAACTTGGAGTCTAAAATAAATATTTGTAGTAATATTTTGAACAGAATCGTTATGCCGTGACAGGATACAACGTCAATGTTACCCAACTCAAAAGGTTATGATTTAATAGTATCTTATTGTAATGTAAATCATCAATTATATTATGTCCTTAATTAATGTAGTAAAACAATAATAGGTAAACCGTCAATACATGTTGCAAATAATATTATTTAACTAAATTAATAATAATGTCAACAATCTCAATGTTGGTACAATGGTACCTACCATTGTACCAACATAAATAATTATTAAAAATATCATGTGATGGTCGACGTCCGCCTGTTTTGCGATGGGAAGATATAAAAGTAGCTACCTCGACAGAGGAGCCACAGTATCGTACAGTCTCCAAGTGAAATTGATTCGGTGTTAGTTCAACCCTTGTGTTAACAACAAATTACGGTTTAATTATTATAATTGAATGGTGAGGTTCTCCAGCCCAGAGCAAACGAGGCCGGCGGTTTATCTAAAGTTAAGTATTCTTATATTTTATTGTAAATTGTAATGTATGTAATCACTTGCCTTTTAATGTTTATTTGTTATAACCATGTACCAAATATGTTTTAAATATAATGTAATGTTGTAATGCTTTTAAAAGATGTGTGTTGTGTAGTTTGTTTGCCCTTTCTTCTACACAACGAAACACCTTTGGAAACGGGTGGTAGATTCATTTTAATATGAAATAGACCTATGCTGAGAAATACAACAAAATACAGATAGGTCTATAAAGATTAAAGTATTAAAGATCTTTCAATAAATGATTAATTATTATTCGACTTAGTTGGTTTTACTTCTGTATTTATTACCTACCCTCTTTTGCTATTTATTTTATACATTGAGATAAAAGTAAACACTAGGTTGTTAGCTTCTAATTATTATAGAAGCCTGTTTAGATGATTAGGATTCGTACTTTAAAATAATACAGCAGATGCTTTGCTTGAATTTTTAATTACTTGGCATGACCTGACAAAATTTACAACTACCTACATTTCAAATAATTGATAGATGGTAACTTTTATTAGTCGTCATTAGATTCTATTGATCATCACTATTAAAGCCCACTGTCTTAACTTCTCTCTTCTTTATACAAAATCTCTCACCCGCGACTTCGCCTTTCTGATTTTTCTGGATAAAAAGTAGCCAATGTAACTCTCCAGGTCTTTTACTACAGGTACCCATGCAAAAAATCACGTCAACCCGTTGCTCAGTTGCGACGTGATTGAAGGACAAACCAACAAACCAACAAACGAACACACTTTCCCATTAGAATAATATAATATAGGTAGGTAGGTGCCCCGATTGCCCGTTCACAGTCGACAGGCTACTTTTGTTCCAATAATCGAAGAGTTCCCCCGGGATGCGGGCATCATCAGTATTTGGTACAGAGATAGCTTGCGTCCTGGAGACTTGTATAGATTACTTTTATCCCAGAAAATCAGAGAGTTCCCACGAGATTTTAGAAAATGTACGGTCTTCATACAATTTAACATATTGTGCTAATATTGTTCCCATCCAACTAAGCGTAAGACTTTGTGCTAGGATTAGGTACGAGAATAGCGCTAAGACAACAAGCGACAAAAGGGATTAAATTTTAAAATAATAATAGGAAAAATAAAGAGGAGAAATAATTTCTTTCCAGCTTTTGAAAATAATATCTATTTTAAATGCTTGTTAAAAGAAAATGAATTAATATTTTACGCTTCGTATGTGGTCACCAGGCTGAAAAAAATATTAGACACTAGCTAATGCCCGGGACTTCATCCGCGTAGATTTAGTTTTTTTAAATCCCGTGGGAATTCTTTGATTTTCCGGGATAAAAATTGCCCATGTCACTTCCTTCCTTCCATAAAGAGTCATAGTTCTGCGGACTTTCCTGTCCAGGGCGTCAAGTTCGGTCTGAGCCGAGTCCATCTGAGCACGCCAAAGGTGTACATGAGAACGGGCATGTCCCAGCCGTAATAAGCTCGGACTTTATTGGCGCCTGACAAATAACTTTTACAGATTTTTGTCAGACGGCCAAAAAGGCCTCGCAAACAGACTGTTTCACGTCCGCCTCTTTTACCCCTAGGGACTGTGACATGCCCAGATACCGGTATGATTCAGCTTCAGAGAGGGTTCTGATGTTGGACGGCTCGAGACTCATCTCAGCCGAATGAGTTACCTGTCCCCTTTCCACATGCATGACCGCACACTTGTCCAACCAAGCTCCATCCTGATGGAATTGCTGAAGTCAGTGGTGACATTCAGCAGCTCCTGCAGGCGGGTGGCATTGGGTGCCAGCAGTTTGAGGTCATCCATGTAGAGAAGGTGAGGCACTTTTGTCCCTCCTCTCCTATTATTATTATCTTGATATATCTACTCTCACACCCGTGTTATCATCATCATGATCAACCCATAACCGGCTCTCTACAGAGCACGGGTCTCCTCTCAGAGTGAGAAGGGTTTTGGCCATAGTCTACCACGCTGGCCATGTGCGGATTGGTAGACTTCACACACCTTTGAGAACGTTATGGAGAACTCTCAGGCATGCAGGTTTCCTCACGATGTTTACTTCACTTCCTTCTTCACCGTTAAAGCAAGTGATATTTAATTAATTAAAACGCACATAGCTCCGAAAAGTTAGAACGCGTGCCCGGGATCGAACCCCCGACCTCCGATTAGAAGGCGGACGTCCTAACCACTAGGCTATCACAGCTTCACCCCCGTGTACAAGATAAATATATTTAAAAGCCAATTATTATTACATATTATTATTAAAAATCACCCGCTGTGCAGGTTCAAGGTCAAAGTGCTATTGACTTACCGATATTCCTTAGTAGTGGAGAAAAGTAAGCACGGCACCGCTAGCAGCATCCCGCTCACCCATATCGCGGCGATCATGATGAGGGAGTAGCTCTTAGACATCCTCGGTCGCATTGGACGCACGATCGCTTGGTACCTAAGTATTGTGAGTCAATACATTTTATACCAGAAAACTGCTGCTTTCTCTGCCAACATTGTCTATCAAGCTAGTGTGCGCGCTAACACAGGTGTATTCCCTCACTCTCAAAACCCGATGGGACGGAAATCCGACACGACTGGAGAGAGATCAGGTGACACCCCGCTAACTTCCTAACTCCGTGCTAGTACTGAGAATTTCTGAACAGAAATACCCAATACAGTACGCGGCAAAAAATAATGTACCTTTAGAAAGATTCTATAGAAAACGTTTTAAAAATCATGTAACCAGCTTGTCGCCAGCCACCAGTGGCTGTGTTTGTTGGCCCATTTGCGCAGAGCCTGAAGTATATCAATTAGGTACTGTAGCCAGCATATTGTACATCGACCTTTAGAAAGAGATTTCGGCTTCATAAAGCGTTGTCTCTGTCACTTATAACTATGTGAGGTTTAGTCGATCTTAACGACAGAGACAACGCTCTACAAACCGCTATCTGTTTGTAATAGTCAAAGTACAATATATTTACTGCCGGGTACAGTTTATCTCACCTATCGAAGGATATCCCAGTGAGAGTGAACACGCTGGCGGTGACGGTCACGTTCGCTATGAAGTTGCTGAGCTGGCAGTAGCGCACTCCGAACACCCAGTCGCTGGAACACAGGGTATTAGTTAATCGAGTTGATAGCAGAAATACAAAATAGCTTGTGGAGTTCGTTTAAGCGGAGTTTGTAGCGTATAGTGCATTCAATACTAGCTGGCGTGTTTCCACTTGAGACCGTCCGCGTCATTAGCAATAACAATAGGATTAAGTCGTGGCGGGTGAATTCTTTCGCGTTTCAGACGGTTTTGATACTTTCCCTATATCATCTTGTTTTTGATAATATAAGCAAATAGAAATACCTCTCAGTTTTTTTTTAATCCTCCTTCCTTCGCGTTTCCTCCCTCGCGTTTCATTAGCCATTAAATATCTCGATCACCTTAATAAGCTCTTAGAGTCTTGACTTTTTATCTTAAAAAAATCACAAGTTTGGCTTACATGAAATAAATATTTTTTTACTAGATGATGCGATTTCTTCTAGGTTTTCTAAAAATCCTATGGGAATCTTTGATTTTTCAGGATAGAAAGTAAGGGGGCGCCCACAAATTACGTAGGTGTTTTTTTTTAATTTTCTGTCCCTCCCTCCCCGCCTGGTGAGATGTCGTGAGATTTTATTCAACCCCCTCCCCCATCCCCCAATCTCACGTGAGATTTTATTCAACCCACTCCCCCATCCCCCAATCTCACGTGAGATTTTATTCAACCCACTCCCCCATCCCCCAATCTCACGTGAGATTTTATTCAACCCACTCCCCCATCCCCCAATCTCACGTGAGATTTTATTCAACCCACTCCCCCATCCCCCAATCTCACGTGAGATTTTTCAAAATGTGGGTTTCTTACGTAAACGCGGTGGATTGTTATTGTAAAAAGATAAAAAAATTGCTTCGTGCTTTTATTTACGACTAGTTAGGACTAGTTACCAATATTGCTGTGGGTTATAAGTGTAATAAATAAATAAATACAATCTGGATTAAATGGACCAAAATAATATAATTTTTTTGTTTCAATCAAAAAAAAAATTGCGTGATATTTGCCGAGACCCCCCCTCTCTCCAACGTAAGATTAGATGAGATTTGACTTGACCCCCTCCCCCCCTTAAACATCTCACGTAATTTATGGATGCCCCCTAAACTATGCATGCCCAGCTCCGGATGCAAGCTATATCTGTACCAAATAGATGATATTCACGAATTTGTCCGCGTGGATTTAGGTTTTGTAAGACCCCGTGGAAACTCTTTGATTTTCCGGGGTTA
Source organism: Maniola hyperantus (assembly GCF_902806685.2). Taxonomy (NCBI): domain Eukaryota; kingdom Metazoa; phylum Arthropoda; class Insecta; order Lepidoptera; family Nymphalidae; genus Maniola; species Maniola hyperantus. Next base: position 3,393,866 of record NC_048547.1, read on the forward strand.
AAGCCAAGTCCGCCTCCAGGATGCAAGCCTCTGTATCTTTGTTAAAAACAGGTTAAAAGGATGGACCGTAAAAAAAGTAACAGACAAATGGGCATTATCTTATAAATGGAATTTTATATTTCGGGTCTGTGAAAGCAAATTATCCTTACATTTTATGGATCTCTCCAAATGATTACCATATTATCATTTAGGTATCATGAAATTGTTCAATTCATCACTCGCATAAATTACAATAGCATTGATTTAAATGTTTGCAATCGCGTGGCATTGTTATGTTGACGTGACTAACGAATATTGCAGCTATTTTGGGACAACCTCAGTTAATCGCTCGTGACCCTTTTTGACCTTGTGACACAGACAATAAAAATGAAAGGGAATATTTTCCGAATAAGGGTAATCCGGTCATATTCTAAAGGACATATTATTATTAAGAATTATGCTTAATTATTTGCGAAACTTCGAATTCATAATATTAATATTAGCTGAACCGGGCCGGCTTCTTTGGAATGGAATTTCTGAAAATTCCTTCTTATTAGAGTGGATCCATATTATTAACGAAAAAACCTACATGCGAAATATCTTTCTAGACCCAGCGATTTAAAGCTACGGCTACACCTGCGCATTATAAATGCGGGATGCGGGACGCGATGCAGGAGCGTCCACGACGCGAATCTATATAGTCCGCGACAGGTCAAGATGGCAATGGGGGTATGAGGTGGGAGAACGCCCCGCACGCCCGCACGTCACCCGCGCTCGCCCGCACTGGGTGAGAGTTATGTGCGGGTGTATACGTGCACACCTACGTGTAAGTGTGCAGGGCGCATCGCTAGGCGCTATGCGGCTGACGATCCCGCTTCGTATCGTAGTCAATTTGATCGCGCAGCATCGATGTGTCAGTCAGTCTTTTCATATAAGAAAGACAAAATAAAATATTCACGGTTCCCCGCTGCGGTTACAAAAGTGGTTAAATACATTTGCGCAGCGCGTAAAATGTACTAATTTAACTTTTCCCATTTGAGAATAGTACGCCCACATCACGAATGCAAATGCCATGAAAATGTATGAAATAAGCATAAAGAAAATGTAGTTACGAGCAGGTGATGTACGCTCGACCGTTATAATTGGAAGAACTTTCTTTGATCTGATGTTATACCCGGGGAGCCAGCTGGTCTGACCGTTGTATCTTGGAACTTGTATTTATAGTGCTCCGTAGAAAAAATCGATTCAGACTCCATAGTGATGATTGAAGTCTATGGTGTCATCTAGTATCGTTATGTGGAAACCACTTATGCATCGTTATATTATAAGTATCATAGGGCCCTAAGCAAAGAAGACGGACATCTAGCCGGCTAAATGAGATCATCACAGGTCCCGCACCCCGCCCAGCTAAGTCAATTTTCGTAAATTAGGCAGCCGTACTTTTATTACATTCATTTGGCTGTTTTAGTACGGTTTTGTGTCAGGAAGTCGATGGAAATTGGGGGCATATCTTGAACTTTAACCTAGTTTAAAGGTAGACAGCTTATGAATAATACTTCAAGCGTGTTTAATCTTGTTAGATACCCATTTCTCTATACGCCTGTTATGTCATAATAAGTTTACCCTTTAAGTACTATTTCTCGCCCTTTTCGGTTTTCACCCAATATAAAGTTCTTCCAAAAAAGAGAATGTCCATTAAAACAAGCAATGACCAAACCTGATACAATTATAATTTCTCCACCTTGACGGAAATCGATTCATGACGCTAATAAGGTTGGGGTCCCAAGCTGCTAGAATGGCAACCTCGCACCGGAAAGCGCAGCGTGTTGGAAGACCCCTCACTAGGTGGACAGACGACATTAAGCGAATCACAAGGAGCCGCTGGATACAGGCGATGTAAGACCGTGGTGTATAGAAGTCCCTACGAGAGACCTATGTCCAGTAGTGGACGTCTATCGGTTGATAATGATGATGATGATAAGGAGGTGTTAGTTTTTAGATGGGTACGCTGGCAGCCCGTAATCGCTCCCACCAGGATTGCAGACTTAGTAAAGAGGTTAAACGTACCTGTGAAGCATGTAGATGAAGTTAAACAGGCAGTTGAGGGATGCCATCATCAGGTCCGCGAAGGAGAGATTCACCAGGAAATAGTTCGTCACTGTTCGCATCCTTCTGTGAGCTGTCAAATAAAACACGTATTAATAATCTAAGCTGTCAAATGAAGCACGTTGTTACACGTATTAATATCCTGAGCTGTCAATAAAGCACTATTCCCGCTGAGCTTTCCCATTGACGGTAATATTGATACTTCTTGCATTGATCACTATTCCCGTTGCGCGTTTATACCGCGATTATTCACGACCAAGAAAACGCTTGTTTATTTTTATAACATACTCGAATCTAAATAAAATTATAAACTCTTTCTCTAATAAATAGAATTGGAAGTATACCTACTTATTTTTTTTACTATAAAAATGTCTACAATGCGTAATTTGATCGTAGGTACTTACTGCCTGCTTTGACAGTTATTTGTTTTCAGATAAAGATTATTTTGTCTTGTTGTAGCAATTTTCTGTAAGATATCGTCGATTTATCACCAGGCGTTTAAAAAAACGCTCTAAATGGGAATACGGAGACATTTTGTAGGAGGACATGAGTCTCACTATTTCCATTCGTCGTTTCTTAAGCCAATGGGAATAGTGAAAATGTTTTTTTTAATAGAGATAGCGAGCAAACGAGCAGGAGGGTCACCTGATATTAAGTGATTACCGCCGCCCATGAACATTTGCAGTCCCAGAAGAACTACCGATGCTTTTCGGGCCTTTCAGGAATTTGCTAGTCCGCCCCATGAATAACCCCATGTTGTAATCTACTGTGCGACAAGGCTATATTGGCGCGTGGCGAAAATCGGAACTAACGTTGCCGTCAAGGCTGTGTCCCCTTTGTTCTTATTTGAATAGTCTAAGCCTTTGTTCTCCAACAGCGCCCCCCTGTCAATGTCATTCAAGTGCCAAGAGAGCCTTGTCGCACTGTAGTGGGAACACCGCCGATGGGAGATGATTCCACAGTTTTTTGAAAACAGTTTTTGAATTGAATCTCAAATATTTTTTGAAATTTTATGTTTGTGATTGGTTGGGGTCTCAAAATAGTTAACACCCACTTAAATTTTTAGCTCCGTCATTTGCATGGGGCTAAGTAACAGTGAGAGCTCTATATACTAACTTCCTTCGATGAATAGAATATAGTTAAAGGCGAATATACAGATAAACTTTGCGCTTTTTACCAAGGTTCTATCTTTAGCCCAAAGCAGTCTAGTGACATGTCAGGTGTTGCCAACTCACGGTAATGATATCAGATACTGTTACATAACTGTATTAAATGTCAGTTACATGCCAGATTAGCTGTAGTCCACGAGTTCATGGTCACACACTATCTAATTTGTCACATAAATGAATTAAGACTGAATGGACTAAATAATATTATTATAGCAATATCTCAGACCTAGCCGCGTATGTTTCGGTTTTTAAAAAGCCTATGGTTTTCAGGAAAAAAGTAATCAAATTCAACCTCCAAGCCTTGCAAAAAAATGCAAAATTATATATCTATAATATAAAAATGAATCACTAAATATGTTGGTCATCGCAAATCTCGAGAACAACTGAACCGATTTCGCTAATTCTTTTTTTATAATATTCCTTAAAGTACGAGGACGGAGGGAAAAATTTAAAAAATTTGAATCGACTGTTTGGCGGAACGAAGTTCGGCAGGGCAGCTAGTCTAAATATATAAAAGGAAAAGGTGACTGATTGACTGACTGACTGAATGACTGACTGAATGACTGACTGACTGACTGATCTATCAACGCACAGCTTAAACTACTGGACGGATCGGGCTGAAATTTGGCATGCAGATAGCTATTATGACGTAGGCATCCGCTAAGAAAGGATTTTTGAAAATTCAACCCCTAAGGGGGTGAAATAGGGTTTGAAATTTGTGTAGTCCACGCGGACGAAGTCGCGAGCATAAGCTAGTTAGTAAATAAAAATGCTTTTTGTCTGTCTATCTGTCTGTTGTGTCGTGAAGGAAATCAAAACGCATAGGGTACCTACTTCCCGTTCACCTAACATCATGAAATTTGGCATATAAAGCAATATGGTAGCAATGTCGTATAGCAAAAGGGATAAATCTGAAACCGTGAATTTGTGGTATCATCACAAAAAAAGTCTTATTTCTTGTACGATGGTACGGAACGGAAGGAACCCTTCATGTGAGAGTCCGACTCGCACTTGACTGGTTGTTTTACTTTTTTCGGCTATCTGTCCATCTGTCTGCCCATCATCTGTCAGAGTCTTGTAACGTCTGATATAATGAACATGACTACCACTATGACTACTTGATATTCACAAATAATTTAATGCCCACAACCTCGAACTTAAAGAGGGATAATAGAGCAAGAACATTTTATTTTAAAAAATACGATAAATATAGCGTAGCGTAGCAGATAGCTTCGCTCGCTGACGCTACGGAATGCTACGGAGTGCTACGGAGTTCATGTAGTGTACCTATGCCCATAGAAGTGCATATTATTATGATATAGCACTCGATGGTGTATCATCAGTACCCATATTATAAATGTGTGTGTTTATTTGTTGGTTTGTCCTTCAATCACAACAGAACAACGGATCGACGTGATTTTTTTTGGTATAATTAAAGACCTGGAAAGTGACATAGGCTAGTTTTTATCCCGAGAAATCAAAGAGCTCCCACGGGATTTTAAAAAATCTAAATCCACGCGTACGAAGTAGCGGGCATCAGCTAGTATGAAATAATTAAATAAACCGCACGAGGCGAGGCGGTGCAAGTCAAAATGGTGGCTCTAAAATGAATTGATGATATTATCTGATAGGTTCACACTGTGGGTTTGCATATTAACGAATACTGGCACCGATTCTGTTGTCTTTCTCTAAACTAAATTTAGAGTATCTGCATCTTTTTCTTTTTATTATTGCTAAAAAAGTACGGAACATGAATTTTACATTTAAATAGTGCACGCTACTTTAAACAGTAGACTCGCGACTGGCAGCTAAAGTAACGACGTTTGACGGTTCTAAATTAAATTTAAAACTGTCAAACTGTGTCTGTCCTTTTCTTATTATATTAGTAAGAAGAGGATGTGAATAATCTAAAATTAAGGTGTTCATCAGAATCAGTATAAATAAACACACTGGGTATTTATGAATAAATGACAAAATATGACTAAGTGTACTTTTATGTTTACAGGGGGAAATCTTCTAGATCTTAGGATTCTCACTTACTAGAACCCCCTCGGTGGCCACCCTCAGCGCATATGAGGAGGTTCCGATCTCTTATGAACATAATATCGGTGCAACGAAAAAAGACTAGAACTGAAAAATTTCGCATATTTCATCGAGAAGAGTATTTCACGACAGTAACACGTACATTTTCATCATCATAATTAATTACATCCTAATTAAATTTCAAAGTGAACCAATTATTTTTGTTTTGCAAATTCTCTAAAGTAAATATGACACCCTCGATACTATCATAATATTATGTACTATAGTGAAGGATCTGTATGTTATTCCTATCAACACGATACTAATTACTATGTTACAATCTACACGTTCAAAGGACGCCATTTTACTGAAACCCCCTAAATTATGATACAAAGGGCATATGTACTTAAATAATTATGAAATTCACAAATTATGATTATTATGATATTATTGTTATGTCTTGGTCTCCAATTAAGATAATAATTAGTTGTGATGTTAATTAAGGAACTTACGCTCGGAGCAGAATATGGATCAAACAAAACTTATTCTACCCAGGCGTTTTTTCAACGATACTCTTTTGTATCGAAAAAGATCTTTTTTTAAAGCCGACAACAATACTGTTTTCAAAGCAAAGCAAGTAAGTACTACCAGTGTTTAAGTATTACAGAGTAACTTTGTATCAAAACATAATACATAATATATTAAATTTATATACTGACTGGCTTATGCTCGCGACTGCGTCCGCATGGACTACACAAATTTCAAACCCCTAGGGGTTGAATTTTCAAAAACTCTTTTTTGCGAAAGCCTACGCCATAATAGCTATCTGCATGTCAAATTTCAGCCCTATCCGTCCAGTAGTTTGAGCTGTAGTGCATTGATAGATCAGTCAGTCACCTTTTCCTTTTATATATAGATATTTAGATTGTTGACGACCTCCCTGGCGCAGTGGTAAGCGCTATGGTCTTGTTAGTGGGAGGTCCCGGGTTCAATTCCCGGCAGGGATTTGGAATTTTATAATTTTTAAATTCTGGCCTGGTGAGAGTCTTCGGCCGTGGCTAGTTACCACCCTACCGACAAAGCCGTACCGCCAAGTGATTTAGCATTCCGGTACGATGCCGTGTAGAAACCAAAGGGGTATGGGTTTAATAAAAACTGCCTTACCCCTTCCAGGTTAGCCCGCGTCCATCTTAGATTGCATCATCACTTACCACCAGGTGAGATTGAAGTCGAGTCTGAATTTAAAAAAAACATCTATAAAAGCGTGGTATTGGACGAAAAGTGTGAGAAACTTGAGTGCATATTCGATTTTTTTAGTACAATTCTATAAAATTTCTTTTGAATGTGCAAATATCCGACTCAATATTACTTTCTCATAGGGGGAAGCCAATAAAGAATGTTACTTGACAAATGTTTTCACATAATAAAAAGGCTTCGGAGCGACAAAAGGAGGCCAGTTCGGCGACCCGGCCGAATCTTGTCAATTTGTCCACGACAAAAAAAAAACAAATTCCAAAATGAATATGCGTAAATCTTGCGTAGACCGACGTGAATTTATTTTTACCCGACTACGCCAAAGCCAAAAGGTAGGGTTATGATTTTGGCAGTCTATGTATGTATGTATGTTTTATCTATGTGTGTTCCACTGTAGCTGCTAAACTTGATTCAACGTTATGGTTCGGGTATTAATAGTCTACCTTTTATACGAACAAAATTGACCTAACGGATCCAAAAAAGTGGGGATCTTTAAATTTTGCTATTGTATCAAGTGGGATGTCAAATGAACTGAGGGAAAAAATGGCCAAGTGCGAGTCAGACTCGCGCACCGCGGGTTCCTTATTAGAGTGGTATTTTTTCGTCATTTTGTACGATTTATCAAAAACTATTTATTATGCATAAAAATAAATTAAAATCTGTTTTAGAATTCACAGGTAAAGCCATTTCATATGATACCCCATTTGGTATAGTAATCTTACTTTGAAAGTTGAAAATACTAATTATTTGTTCATGAACACATTTTAATTTTTTTTCGATTGTAACCATAAATTCGCGGTTTCCCCCTTACATGTGCTATAAGACCTACCTACCTTCTAAATTTCATAAAATCTAGGTCAACGGAAAGTACCCTCTAGGTTTCTTGAGAGACAGACAGACACAGACAGACAACGAAAAATCCTATAAGGGTTCCGTTTTTCCTTTTGAGGTATGGAACCCTAAAAATACTAGATGTAAAATTAGTATTCTATTAAGTCCTAATGCGACAGTGTACTCTAATAGTAGTTTATGAAACGGGTACATAATAAAGGCTACACTCGTGTTTTAATACCTAATTATGTAGAGTTTCATTTACTACTTTATATAAACTTATAATATCTTAAAATCTTGGTAATATAATATTTTGTCATAACTCATATTTACAATGAGGCCGATTCTCTTATACACAATCTCTAAACTAAACTAAATTAACAGGTCTAAATCTAATGCTATCCTTTTCCGCAAGCAACATTATGAAAGGGATAGCAATATATTTAGACGTGCTATTTTAGTTTAGTTTAGAGATTGTGTACAACGGAATTAGCCACATTATCTAACTAAATTGCAGAAAAAAAATGATGTAAATGTATATGTATATAAAATAAAAAAATGGTTACCATGCAAATTTAAAAAAATTAAAGTGTTATTTCTTGCACGATGGTACGGAACCATTCGGGTACAAGTCCAACTCGCACTCGACCGGTTGTTTTTAAACTTTGTGCCCCTAAGGATTATTACCTGTAACAATCCATATAACGATGGCGTTTCCCCCAATAGCGATAGTCAACATAGCCGTGAAGAGGCACACCCAGGAGTTGTGCGCCCACACAGGCATCGTTGTTGCCGAGGGGGAGGGGGTGGGCTTCTTCGGCACCAGCACCGTCGCTGCGGCCAGGAGACTTCGGTTGAAATCCATTTCCCAAGTGTAGATGACCTGTGGATTAAAATTGCACATTAATTTTCACTTCAGGCTTGCACGCGTTTAAAGATCTACGTGTCTTTGGACTGCGGATTGATTTCCATAAAAAAACTGGCCAAGTGCGAGTCAGGCTCGCGCACCGAGGGTTCCGTAGTACAGTCACATTTTTTCGTCATTTTGCACGATAAATCAAAAACTATGATTCATAAAAATAAATAAAAATCTGTTTTAGAATCCGCAGGTGAAGCCCTTTCATATGATACCCTACTTGATATAGTTATCTTACTTTGATAATTGAAAATACTAATTATTAGTTCATGACCACAATTTAATTTTTTTTGTGTGATGTAACCACAAATTCACGGTTTTCAGATTTTTCCTCGAATGTCAGCTATAAGACCTACCTACTCACTTCAAAATTTAGGCTTAACGGTCCCATTGACGTAGGACTCAAATAATCAAACTATGCAAATCCGCAGAGAATAAGTATGTGAAATTATTCCACATTCGCCGTTTGCAGTTAGGTATACGTAAGTATACACTACGGTGGGAGGCTTCAACCGTGCTTATACTTATCACCATCGATATAAATGACAAGATATGCCCAAGCGAACAAAATTTATCACGGTTTTGGAACCAAATAAATCAGCGCCACCTCTAATGAACGACCCGTTTGAAATCCAGACGTCACCGAGGTTGCATTGGTGCTAAATAAACATTTTAGGACCAATGAGTCGGTGCCATTTTGCTTGTTCAATATGGCCATGTCCTTACGAAGTAATATATAAGTCAATGCTTATCACCTACCACCCTACTGGGAAAGACTTATCGGCAAGCATTTTGCATTGTCACTTACTTACAAATGAGATCGCGGTCAAGGGTCAACTTACTCGTATATCATCGAAAAAACATAACTTTGGGGACAAGTATCCAACATAATTGAGGAAAACAGGAATATTATATACTGCGTAAAAGTCGAGAGTGTATATAAGAGAAAAAACATTAGCTTACAGTGATGACTAATAACATGGAAGTGACAAATTGAAGGCCGGAAAGAAGTTGACATTGAACAATATGGTGCCTATTAAGAATACTGGCACAATCCAAAAAATATATACATTCTGAGCAGTGATATGATTTAGTATAATAAGTTTATGATTCTGAGATAATAATATTATGAGGACTTAAAGATCAAACAGAATGATTTTCTTAATATATTTTATTATTGTTATTATCTTTATCTAAATAGGTATATGAAAGGAAAAGCTGACTGACTTACTGACTGACTGACTACTTACTGATCTAAATATATAAAAGGATTGACTGACTGACTGATCTATCAACGCACAATCGGGCTAAAAGGCATGCAGATAGCTATAATGTCCTAGACATCCGCTAAGAAAGGATTTTTTAAAATGCAACCCCAGGGGATAGGGGGTTGGTGTAGTCCACGCGGATTAAGTCGCGGGCGAAAAAAAATATTTGCGTTACATAATATCCGTGTTTGGGTCCTAGAAATTAATAAACCTAATATTATGACTAAATTTTAAGTTATTCGATTCAGTAGTTCTGGAGCGAATTGACTGTGACAGACGGAGAGACACACGAGTCGAGTATCCTATAAGAGTTCTGTTTTTGTTCGGACGTACGGAACCCTACAAGCAGATTTGCTTTTTGCATATACAATTAAAGTCCTTTAATAAATAAACAAAAGGTTTGGTACAAATTGAATAGAGGTAAAATCCAGTATGATAAAGCGCGGTTCACTTATACTACGCTTCAAAGCTTTCAGGTTTGTATTATCTAACTCAGACATTGGCGCTGATTCTGTTGTTTTCGACATTCTGTTTTTTCGTTTTGTTTGATTCGCTAGAATAAATTTAGAGTATCTGCATTCTTTTCTTTTTGATGTTGCTAAAAAAGGACGGAACATGAATTTTACATTTAAAGACTTTAAATTTTAGTGCACGCTACAAATTTAAACGATACGCTCGCGACTGGCAACTAAAGTCACGAGGTTTGACGGCTCTAAATTAAACTTAAAACTGACAAACTATGTCTGTCCTTTTCATATTATATTAGTAAGAAGAGGATGCAAATGCTCTAAAATTTAGTTAATAAATAATAAATAATACGTTTATTCGCTGGATTGTGGATACATATAGGTTTTACATCAGTTGAGTTGCCTTACACATTCTACCAGGTCCTGGTGTGCAAATGGTTAATGAATAAACATTCAAATTATACATGATGTTAACATTAAAATTATTCCAGTTCATTACATTGACGTTGTTGTGCTCAGAATCACAACCATTTTCCACCCAGACAAGATTCCAACAATTATTTATTTATGAATGCTTTCAGTGACATTTGCGTGTTATAGACAGGACCGCAAGAGGAATTTTGCACAAGTTATTTTCATCATAGAGCCAGCACGTGCCAGATCTTCCTTATTTTATAAAAGCCCCTATAGGAGTTGAATTTTCAAAAATCCTTTCTTAGCGGATGCCTACGTCTTAATAGCTTTCTGCATGCCGAATTTCAGCCCGATCCGTCTAGTAGTTTGAGCTGTGCGTTGATAGATCAGTCAGTCAGTCAGTCAGTCACTTTTTCCTTTTTAGGGTTCCGTACCTCAAAAGGAAAAACGGAACCCTTATAAGTTGTCTGTCTGTCTGTCAAGAAACCTACAGGGTACTTCCCGTTGACCTAGAATCATGAAATTTGGCAGGTAGGTAGGTCTTATAGCAGACATTAGGGGAAAAATCTGAAAACCGTGAATTTGTGGTTACATCACACAAAAAAATTAAATTGTGGTCATAAACTAAAAATTGGTATTTTCAATTTTCGAAGTAAGATAACTATATCAAGTGGGGTATCATATGAAAGGGCTTCATCTGTGCATTCTAAAACAGATTTTTATTTATTTTTATGCATCATAGTTTTTGAATTATCGTGCAAAACGTCAAAAAAATACGACGGTAGTACGGAACCCTCATTGTGCGAGCCTGACTCGCACTTGGCCGGTTTTTTATATATATTATAATAATTATAGAATTAACGTTAAGTATTAAGGTGTCTGGCGGGGGTTCCCACGACACTTTTTGGCAATGCATGACGTGATTTCTAATACTACCTACTCCGAAAAAAATATAAAAAATTAGATTTTGTAGGTAGGTAGGTATTATTCCTACCTACTTTGAAGTTTACCTTATTTTTTTATAAAATAAAGTCTGGCACGTGCTGACTCTTAGGCCATCATATTTTATACGAAAAACGAAAATTGGCTTTACAGGATGTGAGAACAAAATTCAATTTTGTTCTTATGGGAGATTTAGCTCTCTCTCTTCTGATTGGTCCGCGTTCGTGCTTTAGCATACTAAAGCAATGTCTATACATAGAAGTTTTGTGTTTTATTTAAACTTTCAATGTAATGTCTATTGTCTGGTGTCTACAGTACCCTTATTATTAATGCGAAAGTGTGTTTGTTTGTTAGTTTGTTGGTTTCTTGGTTTATCGGTTTGTTGGTTTGTCCTTCAATCACGTGGCAACGGAGCAACGGATTAACGAGATTTTTGCACGGTTATAGGCAAAGTTTTTCCGGGATAAAAACCTATGTCATCTGGAGAGTGACATAGGTTTTTATCCCGGAAAACCAAAGAGTTCCCACGGGATTGCTAAGAACCTACGTTCACGCGTACGAAGTCGCGGGCGTCAGCTAGTATATACTTAATTTATGTTTCGAGTAGGTAGGTAATCCTACTTTTTTGGGATGAAAAATAAGCACTGTGTGTGATTCGGATCCAAAATATTTTGGACTTGGGCGGTGTATATTGAATTCTACTTTATACTATACTAGCTTATGCCCGCTTCATCCGAGTGGATTACACAGTCATACCCCTATTTTACCACTTTAGGGGTTGAATTTTCAAAAACCCTTTCTTCTGCATGCCAAATTTCAGGCTGATCCGGTTAGTAGTTTGAGCTGTGCGTTGATAGATCCGTCAGTCAGTCAGTTAGCTTTTCCTTTTATATATTTAAGTACCTATTTACCTACTAACTTATGTCCACGACTTCATCCGCGTAGCCTACTCAAATTTTAAGCCCCTATTTTACTCCCTTAGGGGTTGAATTTACAAAAATCCTACCTCAGCGGATGTTTACGTCTAAATAGTTATCTGCATGCCAAATTTCAGCCCGATCCGGCCAGTAGTTTGAGCTGTGCGTTGATAGATCAGTCAGTCAGCTTTTCATTTTATATACATATTTAGATTTTGTAGAGCGGATCTACAAAATTTCATTGTGTTTGATTGGTTAATTTGTTGGTATGGAGCGCGCTCCAAACACCTACCCTTCGATCCGTCCAGTAGTTTGAGCTGTGCGTTGATAGATCCGTCAGTCAGTCAGTTAGCTTTTCCTTTTTATATGTATAGCTGGAGAAGATTTTGTGATAACCGTTTCGAAAACTCCATGGCATTTGAAAGAAGACAAGTCAATCACGTAAAAACGAATAGAGCCGACCCTTTATTGTTTCTCGCTAGAATCTACCCATTCGCAGTTCCTTATTATGGGTTAATAAAGTGCTGGTAAATCTTCCGGCCCTTTGATAGCTATTGGCAGAACACAGCCTAGGTAGTGGTTTGTGGCGAAGTGATTTTCGAAATCGTCATGAGCTAGTATAGTCTGTAAACCTTTCGAGTGCGAGTCAGACTCTCGCACTCGCAATTCGGCAATTAAAGTGTTAGAGGATCTCTTAAATTGTTGTAGTTTTAGCAATTAACCATGGTTTAATTGAACAGGAGTCGATTCGTTGTCTTTCTCTAAACTAAATTTAGAGTGTCTTCATTTTTTTCTTTTTAATATTGCTAGAAAAGGACGGAACATAAATTTTACAATTGAAGACTCTAAATTTTAGGGCACGCTATAAATTTAAACAATTGGCTCTCGACTGGCAGCTAAAGTTACGAAGTTTGACAGGTCTAAATTAAATTTAAAACTGTCAAACTGTGGCTGTCCTTTTCATATTAAGTACATTAGTAAGAAGAGGATGCGAAATTAGGTTGTGCTCAGTACCCGTAGTACAAGATTTTACGTCTCACCAAACCAAACCAAATTCGAGAGTCGAAATACTTCCGCGTTACAGTAAACTGGATCTTATACGCCTTGTTTTAAAGCTCAAGTTTGTCTACACTTCTACAACCAGCGCTCCAAGCGGCAACATTGCGAAATTAAAATCAGTGGCATTGAATATTTGACTTCAATTCAAGGCTGTTTAGGTCCATTTTACAGTAACGCGGAAGTATTTCGACTCTCGAATTTGGTTTCGTGTGGTGAGACGTAAAATCTTGTACTACGGGTACAGAATCAGTAGCATTCTTTGTATCCTTTTTGAAAATCGCGTATGTCAGCTACCAAAAAGGAACAGCATTAGGTACAATGTTTAACTAAACGGGTGTTAAACGCCTCGTGGAAATGGGTCTAAGGGATGTAGGTCAAATCTAATTGTTTGAAATGGTCCAATAAAGTCTCAATGGCGTGTTAGTGTTTCTAATCATACATTGGCACGTTCCAAAGGCTGTCTGGTGGCTTCGTGTAAACTTTTGGGGCTAACTCCATTCATGAGTAATAAACATGAAGCACCTAAGAAACTATTGTTAAGTTTCTACGGGCCTGCGTACACAGCCACCAACTAAATCTGTTCAGGTGGGCAAAATTGGAACTAGAGTCGCATCAGTCGCCATTTCAAAATCCACGCGGACGAAGTCGCGGGCACCAACTAATTGTGGTGTGGTATAGCCCTAAGATAGTGTAGCATAGACCTTAAGTAATATATGTGTTTGAGAGAGAAACGAAATAAACGTCAAACAGAGTGGACGTGTTTTGATTGCAATACTTCCCCTTACCCCGCACACCTCATGGCGACCCTGTCTTAAGTGAACGCGGCGAATTGTAATATTATAAGTTATATTGAATCTTCGCTATGTAGAATGAATCTTGATTCCATTCTTTCTTCGTAAATTTCTTAACGACACCAAAACGATACCAAATTCGCCACTAGAGTGTCATCTGAACAGATAAGTTGGTGGCACTATTTTTTACTGAAAAAACGACCCACAGAAAACAGCCCCTCAAAGATTAGGGTGAAATGTGTCTGAATGAAATGAACTTTTCTCGAAACCATCCGAATTTTCACGGGCGAAGAGAAGAATTAGAATACAGACGAGTGCACTAACACTAAAGCAGACATCAATATGCATTGAGTCGGCATAAAATTGGACACCATTTATTACCCGTCTCTATAGACGGGCCAAAACATTTATAGATAAAACCGGTCAAGTGCGAATCAGACTCGCGTACTGAGGGTTCCGTTCTACAATCGTATTTTATCGACATTTTGCACGATAAATCAAAAACTACTTACTAGATCTCGTTCAAACCAATTGTCGGTGGACGTTTGCATGGTAATGTACATCATATATTTTTTTTAGTTTTATCATTTTCTTATTTTAGAAGTTGTTGGGGTGGGGGGGGGGGGGGGGGGGGGGTTGCACTTTTTACCACTTTGAAAGTGTCTCTCGCGCAATCTATTCCGTTTAGAAAATCTAATCTATCATTTTTGAAGAACTATCCATAGAAACCCCACACGTAGGGGTTTGATGAAAAAAAAAATTTTGAGTATCAGTTCTAAGTATGGGGAACCCCCAAAATTTATTGTTTTTTCTCTATTTTTGTGTGAAAATCTTAATGCGGTTCGCAGAATACATCTACTTACCAAGTTTTAACAGGATAGCTCTTATAGTTTCGGAAAAAAGTGGTTGTGACATACGGACGGACAGACAGACAGACATGACGAATGTATAAGGGTTCCGTTTTGCCATTTGGCTTCGGAACCCTAAAAAATGGATCTCTTACATGAAATTGGTCGTGTGCAGACGAAGTTGCTATAACAACAAAGCCTAAAACACACAAAAGCAGTAGGCAGCGTCTATAAAAGCAATCTGCGTAATTAAGTAAATAATTATGTACTGTGATTGAACTAAATAATGGCGACGCAATATAACGACGATAATTTTCTTCGTGGAACAAATCACAATACATTTAGTTGCTTTGTTGCGAAATTACTTTTTGTATCACGTGTCACGCAATATATTAACTGTAAAAACTCTAACTACGGTAAATCCTAGGATTTGCAGTAAAACCTAAGATGTACAAAGTCGTAATGGTACAAGTCTGAATTGTTCTGTGATAATCGTTCATTTCGGACTTTCACTAGCATAACTTTATTGTGTAAATTTTCGATTGACCCGTAGGTACTCTGTAGTAAATCGGCGATGGGTTGATCATGATGATGATGATGATTGATTCGAAAAAGAAAATGGCTATGGTATCCTATTCTTACTTTGAACTCACTATATACCTAGCTCCGATTAATCAAGAGCCAATCTTGTAACAATTAATTCACTATCAATTTTATTATAAAACTTCCAAATCGAAATATTTAAAAGAAAAAGCTGACTGATTGATTGACTGATCCACTGATCTATCAACGCACAGCTCAAACTACTGGACGGATCGGGCTGAAAGAGATAGATAGCTATTATGACATGGATGTCCGCTAAGAAAGGATTTTTGAAAATTTAAGGGGATTAAAATATAGGGGTTTTAAATTTGTGATGTCCACGCGAGGGAAGTCATGGACGTAAGCTAGCTCGCCTATATAAAGCTTAATTAAAACGCTCTTTGGAAATGCACACCTCAATTTAGTTGACTGAGGTTTATTAAGGTACGGAGACTGCAAACAAATCGGACACAACTTGGAATTGTTTTCATCAAAAACCTTATTATGTATGTATTTTAAAAAGGAGAAGGTGACTATTTGACTTGACTAATCTATCGACGCACGGCTCAGGACGAATCGGGATGTGAGTGTGACGGGCTATCTCTGTCTAATCAGAAATATTTAAATGCTTATAATATTTTTTTGTATTTGATCGATTTAATTAGTTTTTTCAGTTTACGTCATTATTTTTATTCTAGTTTATAATAAAGTAATAAAAAAAATTGGAGTCAAATACCCAATTATTATGAGTCGGTTTTCACTATTTGTTGATGAAATACGCTACAATATGGTAGGTACCTAAAGTACACAAATTCCAAATTCCTATTAATTATAGTAATATTTATTTTTGGGTTTGCAATAGAACCCATGTCAAAATTGTTGTTCTTTATTTATTCAAAAGTTTAATTATTCAAGGTAAGAATAAAATAGAAATATCTTTATTGAAATAAATTTTTATCTACTTACATTTGAATTGTCAAATTCACTGAATCTTTAAAAAAGAATAAACAAATAGATTGTAGGTCCTCTAATCAATGAGCTCTAGAATACATTATGAGTAAGAAAAAACCTTTCTTTCGGCTTCTTTATGTAGGTTAAGATCTCGCATATAGTACCTATGCTTGTATATGAACGCTAGCATCGACACATATAAAATCCTGCGAAAAACGATTCCCCCAAATAACATGCTGTTTCCGTGGGATGAGAACGAGCCAAAATAGGTTCCAGTAGGTCCCTAAAATAAATTCGTCTAATAAATACGTTTCTTGTTGCTAATAATGCCTTCCTTGTTAGGTACGCACCCATAAGGACCATCTGTTATGGTCTCATTTTCGGGGAAAAGAATTTAATTTACTATTCGAAATGGTTGGCCAACTCCTTTGATCATTCTGTCGCGTCGAGTCGTATTGGATTAGATTTTAAAGAGCTTTTATTGGTTTTGCCTTTTGCTATGAAATTGGCTGCTAATAGCTTATTTCAAATAAAACGACCATCAATTTAAATAAATATTAAATTACTGCCGATTTATTTATATTTTTTGAAAAATATCCAGAAAATTTAAATAACTACTTCTATTAATTTTAATAATTAACTTCCTGGTGCAGTGGTGAGCGCTGGGACTTATGAGCGAGAGGACTAAGATTCGATTACCGGCATGGATAATAATTAAAGAATTTATAAAATGTAATTTACCAGATGATAATCGTGATTCGTGACTTCGTCCGCGGGGATTTAGGAATTCTAAAAATCCGTTAGGAATTCTTCGAGATTAAGCGGACGGGCTGTAAAAAGGTAACAGGCAGAGGCACTTTCGCATCTATAATATTACTAGTGGATACGCTCTGAAACCATCTTCGCATTATTGCCTTTCTAATGAAACTGGTTTGGGTTGGATGGTTTCAAAGTCGTAAAACGGACATAGATATACCTTATCTCTATCATCTTACCTCAACTCCACTCCTATCAGTCTGGTTCTTGAAGTCTGCGGAGGCGTAAAACTTTTTTCTCAGCAACGTTATATTGGACATCACATCCATTTTGTCCCCAAAATCTTCATTATATTAGTCAAAAAAGATTACACTTTACACACTCACAAGTTCACTGTTTCATTTCGTAAACTGTTACTAACTCACAACTCAATTATTAGCATTCGGAAAATTATTTTTAAAAAGTTATACTTAAGTTCTTGAAAAATTTTATATACTCCGAACAGCCGTATAAAAGGAGACTTTTTAACGATCTATCCAATTATTATCATTTTATCATAATAATTATCTAACACTAGCTGATGCCCGCGACTTCGTATGCGTGGATTTATGCTTTTAATAATCCCTTGGGAACTCTGATTTTCACTCTCAGGTCACTCTGCAGGTCGTAAACTATATCCATTTAAAAAATCACATTGATCCATTGACAAACCAATAAACCAACAAACAAACACACTTTTGTGGGTAGTGATAGTGATATAAAAATTAATGTTTGAGTGTTCGTTCATTCGTATTACTATACGTCCGGGCATCGTTCATCCGATTGATTTGAAAAAATATACAGCTGTTGTTGGCACTTATATTAATGTTTCTGACATAGTACCATCAGCACAATAGATAGCATGCATGAGTCGCGTTGCAACTTTTAATGCATGCCGGCATGCCGGGCAAAAATTAATTGTAGTATCTAAAATTCTACTCTTAAATATACGGACAGTTTTTGTTCAGTCCTACTATAGTCGACGCATTTTAAACCGAGGCATCGAGTTATCTGTCTGTTTCGCTCGCACTTACAGGTCGTAGGTAAGTGCGAGCGAAACAGACAGATAATTCGACGACTCAGTTTAAAATGCGTCGACTATTATATATACTTAAACCCATCCGTACAAAGATAGGACAAGCCAGCTAGTATTCGGATTTCGGATAAAGAAAAAAGAGAGTCCATTTATTTTGTCGCTCCATACCGACCGTCCATTTAACACTTTTTCCTACACTCGAAAATTCTGTTTGTTATTCTTTGCAATTGAGATTTTTTTATGTGGCAGCTTGTGAAATATCTGAAAAAAAGAGAAAATATTCAGTAAAACGTTAAACATGTTTTAAATATCACAAAGTACGCACGCAATCTGCCTTTTACCACAAAATATATTATTAAAATAATACTTTGTTTGTAGTTTGTATTTGTTTATAATTTCTCTTAGTTTCACAATCATTTAGCACATTTCACGAGGGAGGCTTATATTATTAAGTACATAGTTGGGTACTAGCTGATGCTCGCGACTGCGTGGATTTAGTTTATTAAAATCCCGTAGAAAATCTTTGATTTTCTCGGATACAAAGTAGCCCAATATGTTACTCTGCAGGTCTTTTATAACCATAATTCAATAAATCAACAAACCTATAAACCAGCAAACAAACACACTTTCGCATTTATAGGGTAGAGATTATCTATAATATAAAAATGAATCACTAAATGTGTTGCTAATCGCAAATCTCGAGAACAGCTGAACCGATTTCGCTAATACGGTATTTGACAACTAGTCAAATCAGTAACTTTTTATCAAACGTCAAAACGCGCGCTTAGTATGTGAGATTCTATGAAATACTGGTGTGTGACGTCACAATCATTTGACGTGCTTTTTTTAGTTTAATCGATAATTTAAAATGGTTATTTCACGTATTTTGGAAGGAATTAATCACTGAGATATAATTTATTTTTGTTGTAGTCAAATACCCCATTTCTTTTTTTATAATATTCCTCGAAGTACAAGGATGGTTCTTAGAGAAAAATTTAAAAAATTTGAATCGACTGTTACGCGGAACGAAGTTCGCCAGGGCAGCTAGTAGTCTATAAAATAGTCATCCCACCCTTGTGATGCCGGGGCAAGTCAGTAGGTACAAGAAGATGTATACGCTACGCGAAGACTACGCGTAGCGTCTTTACTACGAATGCTACGAAAATTCTTGATCCATACTTTCCATACTTATATTATAAATGCCAAAGTGTGTCTATCTGTCTTTCCGTCTGTCTGTCTGTCTGCTAGCATTTCACAGTCCATCCGTTTAACCAATTTTGACAAAATTTGGTACAGAGATAGCTTGCATCCCGGAGAAGGACATAGGCTATCTTTATCCCGCAAAATCAAAGGGTTCCCACAGGATTTTTAGAAACCAAAACTCACGCGAATGAAGTCACGGGCATCACCTAATATTATAATACTTAATATTCAATTATATTATATTCGTACCGTGGTCGGTATGCGTTGGCCCTAACGTTGCCATATAACATAATTATTATTCGATTGAGATTCCGCGCGTATTTCCTTGCATAGAATTCCCACTGGATGTCTCCTTTGCTTTATTAAAGAAAACTAGGTAAGTACCTAATACAAAGAACGTCTGATTAAAATTCATCGAACTACGAATTATCATTTTATTGTTCCAGAAAACAAATAATTTATTGTTAGCAATAAATTTACATTCGAAATATTTTAGAAGTGACTAAATATTCATCAAAATGGTTTGTGATTGATAAATGACAGTGATTGGTTGGTGACTCGAAATGGTTAGCGCCCACTGAGATTAGTGCCTTCATCATTTGAATGGGATTTCGTAACAGAGAGAGCATCTATACTAACTTCTTTTCGCGAATAGAGTATAGTACCTTTCTTTCATCCATGGTTCATTATGATAAACCCATCACCGGCTCACTACAGAGCACGGATCTCCTCTCAGAGTTAGAAAGGTCTTGGCCACAGACGTGTTTTGGCCATAGTCTACCACGCTGACCATGTGCGGATTGGCAGACTTCACATACCTTTGAGAACATTATGGAGAACTCTCAGGCATGCAGGTTTCCTCACGATGTTCTCCTTCACCGTTAAAAAAAGTGATATTTAATTAATGAAAACTCACATAACTCCGAAAAGTTAGAGGTGCGTGCCCGGGATTGAACCCCCCGACCTTCGATTAGAAGGCGGAAGTCTTAACCACTAGGATATCACAGCTTTAGCTCATCCATGGTCAGAAGTCCTAAATTATGTCATGCTCAATATGAACTCAAAATCAACAAGCCTGTGTCACAGTGCAACTTTGCCTTGTAATTTTGTGCTCAAGTTAAACATAACAAGCTCTGTGAGCTGCAGTTGGAAAGCTTGTTTGCGTTAATTTTCACCTCAAGCTGAATTTCGGCTTAGCAAATAGATTATAGACCATACAGACGCAGACTTCAGGAGCCATCTAACTACTGACAATTATATACAGACGTATTAATGGACGTAATCCAAGCAGTACATCAAATCTATACTTATATTACTTACTTACCCCT
Organism: Maniola hyperantus; assembly: GCF_902806685.2. NCBI lineage: Eukaryota > Metazoa > Arthropoda > Insecta > Lepidoptera > Nymphalidae > Maniola > Maniola hyperantus. The sequence goes on from NC_048547.1 coordinate 3,414,744, forward strand.
ATTATAAATGTGAAAGTGGTGGTTTAGATGATATTTTCGATCTGTAATTTTTACGTTCAATTGTTTAAATTCATATTAAAAATTAATGTGAAAGTGTGTTTTGTTTGTTGGTTTGTTCTTCAATCACGTCGCAACGGAGCAACGGATCGACGTGACATTTTGCATGGGTATAGTTTAAGACCTGGAGAGGGACATACTTTTTCTCCCGGAAAATTAAAGAGTTCCCACGGGATTTTTAAAAACCTAAACCACGCGTACAAAGTCGCGGGCATCAGCTAGTAATATATAATTATTATGATTAAATGATAATAATTGGATAGGTCGTTAAAAATTCTCCTTTTATACGGCTGTTCGCAGTAAGCATTTAGATTTCTAAATGAGTTTTTTCAAGTCAAACTTTGTTAAAACTAAAAAGGTTTAAAAAATCTTTCAATTTAAAAAGTATTTTTCTAATGTTCTAGGGGCTTTCGTTGATGTAACGCTGCTTTGAATGAATAATGACACAACTCAAAAAAAGGTTTTCAGGAGAGCCGTTCAAACTAGTTACATCCAAGTGATTCCGTCCAAGTGATTTTTATATAACTAGTGGAAGTGCATAAAAGTAATAAGTAAAAGGTAAAATAAAAGTTCCCTAACGGAACATGTTTGTTATTTCAATAAGGAAGCAGTTAGTGATATTATACTTAAAAAATATGAATTTCAGATAAATGTAAATTTTCTTTACTTTCCATTCTGAAACTCTGGGAGTTATTACAAGCGAAAATTGCAATTCTGCAGAACTCATACACATGCAATTAGACTAGAATTCATAGTCAAGATAGGGGCTTCTTTACAGGACGATTCAGACGATATGTGTCATATCATACACAATCTTAATGCATTGCATAAAGGTTGAATATGACACAATATGTCGTTTGTTACATTACACATTGGTAGAAACGGTCACATAGGTTTGACCTGTTCGCTACGTGGCACATCTCTGGTGGAAAAGCAGCTTTTAACGTTAATGAGTTTTGTCGCACTTGTGGTTGCCGCCTTTTTGAACGGAAGTCACGTGGCAACTGTCAGGAAAGTTTTTACGAACGCGACCGAAGCAGTATCTCGGAAAATGATCTTTCGAATGGCCTTCGAGAATTTTTAACTTTGGCTCAGACGATTGGAGCGTGCGTGTTATATCAATTTGTTTCATCATCATCATTAACCGATAGACGTCCACAGTTGGACATAGGTCTCTTGTAGGGACTTCCACACGCCACGGTCTTGCGCCGCCTGAATCCAGTGGCACCCTGCGACTCGTATGATGTCGTCCGTCCATACAGTGGGGGGTCTTTCAACGCTGCGTCTTCCGGTACGAGGTCGCCATTCCAGCACCTTGAGACCCCAACGTCTATTTGTTTTACGAACTATGTGTCCTGCCCAATTGTGCCCTGTTAATTTGTTTAATTGCACTTAATTAATTTTGCTTGGTATTAAGATTTATAAGGTTGTATTTCTTTGTAGTTATATTTTTATGTCACTGCTGATATGTTAATATGAGAGGTGCAAACTCGTACAAAGGGTAAAGTTCAGTTAAAACGCCAAGTCCCATCGCATCGAAGCTCTAAAATTGGATTTGAACTACTTTTTCTGACCGACCGACCGCAGTTTAAATTACTTTACAATTTTATTAAGTGAAGTGGTTTGACTAGAATAGTTCTAACTCTAACGTGAACATTCTAAGAAATTCTACGTAATGATAGGTTGGGTAGAAATTCTATTTCAAACTTCAAGCCACCAGGCGAAGCGAGTCGCACACGTTTCTTCGAGAAGTGATTTGTCTGTTTTGAAGTCAGCTTAGAAAAAAGTTTGTTCGTACTATACCCAAGGGCTATAAGTAGACGATTATTTATCTAAATAATATATGAAAGGAAAAGGTGACTGACTGACTGATCACAGCTCAAAGTACTAGACGGACCGAGCTGAAATTTGGCATGCAGATATCTATTCAGACGTAGCACGTAGGCATCCAATAATAAAGAATTTTTGAAAATTCACCCCTAAGGGGGTGAAATAGAGGTTTGAAATTTGTGTAGTCCACGCGAACGAAGTCGCGAGCATAAGCTAGTTAATTTTTAAGACAAAATTGTGGTGATCGATTGTAAGTACATGGAAACCAACGAACTAATAAGTTAATAACTAAGGAACACGCATTCCGTTAAAATAAAATGGTACGACCCAAAACGCTTGCTACGTGGGCGGGGTTAAAAAACTATATTGTTACTGTTGTTAACATAACGTCACCATTATCTTTATTATATTTGCGTCTACTTATTTGCGTCTATTGCTGGACATAGACCTTTACGAGGGTGTACCACTAATCGCGCTCCTCCACTTTTTTCATCCAGCTACTTAAGGTATACAGTCCAGTGGACTAGACTGACATCGTACTAAGAAGTTTAAGTTAACATTTTTTTACCGAAATCGAACTGAAATTCGAACTAATAAGGAAAGAATATAGGTATATTATGATATGTTTAATTTATGATTAAAAATTTACTGTTTGCTATAAGCTTTAACAATGATCGCAATTGATTTACCTACTCCTATAGTTGCTACTAGCGATTAAGGTGTCTAGTACGTCTATTCTCTAGCTCCAAAACTATTCCTGAGAATTCAAACAATTCACTTACATGAAATCAACCTGATAGTATAATACAACTCTTGTAAAAAAAGGTTTGAATAAGTTGTGGAATCATACATCGAAGTTTTGCAGACATAACATTTATGCATCTACATGTTTTTCCATAAAAACTTTGGTCAAAAATACTCATTTAGGGTAGGAGCCCCGGTTTTGGCCAGTCCTCTGGTTTTGGCCATTTTCAACTTTCAAGTCTATAAATAAGAAGTAGAGAACATAAATAAGAGAGAGAGAGAGAGAGAGAGAGAGAGAGAGTGGATTAAAATTAACAAAACAAATCAATCCTAAAGTAGCTTAATTGTTTTTCGGGATAAAAGTTATCCTATATTATGTTAACCCGAAGTAGGTATTAGCCAAGTATGCTAAGTTGCGTTGGTTTCAATAAGAAGCATGCTTAAACAGACTTATGAAAAGAAAAATCGGTTTGGGCTCTATAATGACAGTGCTTCCTTCAGTGAATATCCTTCAATTTATCATAATAAAAATCTGTAACTTTTATTAAAAACTAGCTGTTGCCCGTGACTTCGCCGGCGTCCGGCGGGAACTTATTTATATAAATTAAAACCATAATAGGTATTTAATAAAAAGTAAACTTTTGGATTAATTAATAAAGAATAACCGAGAATAATTAAATAATTAATGTAGAAAATAGAATTTATCTATCTGTGTCTATCTGTTTGCTAGTTATCTATGTGTTCGCGTATCATTAGAATAGAATATATTTTTATTCAATTAAACTTTTACAAGTGCTTTTGAATCGTCAAAATAATCTACCTACCACGATTCATCCGATTGAGTTGAAACTTGATGTAAAATATAAGTACTTACTTGACTTAATTTTAGATTGTAACTAGCTTATGCTCGTGACTTCGTCCGCGTGGACTAAACAAATTTAAAACCCCTATTTCACCCCCTTAGGGGATGAATTTTCAAAAATTCTTTCTTAGCGGACGCCTACGTCATAATAGCTATCTGCATGCAAAATTTCAGCCCGATCCGTCCAGTAGTTTGAGCTGTGCGTTGATAGATCAGTCAGTCAGTCAGTCAGTCAGTCAGTCACCTTTTCCTTTTATATATTTAGATGATTCCCAACCTGAAGAGTTTTTCAATTAAAACTTTCACTCAGAACAATTAATTAAACTTACCAAGTAAACATTAGTAGTTCTTAAAAGCCAATCAAACAAAACAAACAGTCAAACTGTCATCAACAAACACTTATCAAACTAAATTCAACGGATTGTATTCGACCTTGGACGATCTAACCTAATCGTCCAAGTATTCGACACTCCGACGCGCGAAACTTTCAGGCGAAAGCTTTAGCAGAGGACCGTCTCTGTTGAGCTTATCACATAAACTGGCGCTAGGAGTGTTTATCGTACGTCGAATTTCCACAGCATTTCCAGGGCATGGCACTACGGACATATCTACTTACAAAAAGTCAACCAGTCGCTTCTGTGCTTAAAGCAATACAAACTTTAAAATAAAACAAATCAAAATATCTTATTATAATGTGACTGACTGACTGATCTAGCAACGCACAGGTCGAAGATCAAACCACTAGATGTATGGCATCTGTTTTTTAATTGCAAATGAAGAAATATACGTGTTTCACAATTTTAAGGGAAAGGAAAGTGATTAGGGAGCTTTCCTATGCATGTAGCGGTTCAAGACAACAGCACAACTTCCAGTGTACTACGCTACGATACCAAGATTTCGATAGATACACGGGATTCCCAAGAACTTGGTTCCATGCGGATAAAGTCACGGCAAAAGCTATTGTATTATATAAACCATCTGACCCGCCCCCTAGCTTCGCCTGCGTGATATATCTAAAAATTCTTTCTCAGCAGCGGTCTACGTTATACAGAAAATGAATATTTTTAATTTATAGCATACTTCGCACAAGTCGCACTTGCACACTCGCTTATAGCTCGGTGACATAAGTATCGAAACTACACACTCGCTTCCCGCTGATCTCCAACTCGTTTATAGTTTCTAGTTCTACTCGTTTCTCGTTCATCGTCGGCGGTCGGACCACTGCCGTTATCGAACTCAAAAAGAGAATCAATGTGTCCTCTAAAACATCTCTAAAAAGAAATGCTAAATATGAGAAACCTTCTTGTATATAAAAAGGTTAAATCTTTTCAAAGCACAGTTATAGATAAGTAAGTAAATACGCTAGATAAGGTGTGCTATACAAAATGACAGTTATTTTTATGCCGATTCAAAGCGCTTCACCCAGGTCCGAGCGTACCGGGAATCAAATTGACACTTTGTATCAAATGGTATTCGTGCTCTCAAATCATCTCTGACATTTAGTTCCGTGGCCCTACCACGGTTGTTTGACAGCTACAATGTCACGATCGCAATCATCTCTGATTGGTTAATGCTCGCTCACTATTGGCCACAATGCATTGTTGCTCATTGTTGCAACAAGAATCGCACTAATTCAGCCAATCGGAACAATTGAGATTGTAATAATGATTGATGCAGGTTTTAGACAATCGCCCCGCTGCACCTTGCCGTAGAATGACAGCTACAATGTCACGATCGCAATCACCTCTGATTGGTTGACGCTCGCTCACTATTGGCTACAATGCATTGTTGCAACAAGAATCGCACAAATTCAGCCAATCAGAACAATTGAGATTGTGATAATTATTGATGCAGGTTTTAGACAATCGCCCTACCGAATACGCTCACATGACGCTCATTACTGCTATCAATGTCATAATGGGGATAGTACGGTCACTTCAAAAATAGGTCGGCAATAGCAAGTCTAGCGTACTTGTATCTATTAGTAGAGGTCAGTGATTTAGAGATTCACTCTAACAATGTCATGACTGTCATTTATATACCAAAAAAAAACTAATAATATTGGCTCTCATAAATAACTAAAACTTTCTATAAAAATTCTAAATTCTTTTGTAAAATGCCGAGTGCGCGACGACGACGGTTTAATGTTCAAAACGATATAGCGAATCGACAAAAATCAAAAACACACAATGAAACTCAAATCAGGTAGGTTTTTTCAAACTTTCTGCTTTTATAGATACGTAGGTACAAGCGTACTCGAAGAGTATGACCATGAGTATGCCATGAGTATGACCTACTAAATAAGAAGTTAACTACTTATTGAAAATTTCTAGGTGGCTAGTAATTCGATACCGTTTTTACGTTTATATTGTAACAAGCTTATGCTCGCGACTTCGTCCGCATGGACTACACAAATTTCAAACCCTTAGGGGTTGAATTTTCAATAATCCTTTCTTAGCGGATGCCTACGCCATAATAGCTATCTGCTTGCCAAATTTCAGCCCAATCCGTCCAGTATGTCGTCCAGTTTGAGCTGTGCGTTGTTAGATCAGTCAGTCAGTCAGTCAGTCACATTTTACTTTTATATATTTAGATAGGTTGCCTACTTTTTTACTCCAGTGGTAATGAAGCTTATAAGAACATATTTAAACGTTCTCACAAATGAATTTATATTTGTAATGTTACAATGTAATAAATCACATGTTTAATTAATTTTTAGCTCTAATTCTGATCTAGAAATAAATAGTTCACAAAATCTGTTCGGTATCAAGAACACCAAATCTAGAAAAATCATGACGTATCCAAACACTTCGACGAGATCGTTTATGCTAGAAATTGTTTCGGAATGCAAAAGTACTACATCCACGGGAACGATACCAGAAGTTAATATAATCAGTACTGATAAAGAAGTAACTGCAAGTTCTAGCAACATTGATTTATTCACGAAGATGAATACTGCTGATTCATTAATTGGAAGTAATTCAAAAGACGATGTTGGGAATGATAACCAAATCAGTAAAAAACTTACAGAAAACAAAAATATAGGAAACAGTAATGTTAAAAGCGAAAGAACATCAAAACGAACTCACCGTTGCAAAGTAAGAAGTCCAAAGCGGAAAGGTCCAGAGATAGAGAAAAATATTTGTCAGAAAAAAAGTATTGGTGTTGATGCAGTTGATTGGGGGGATGACTTACTTATAGAAGAGAAAAATGAAATAAAGGTGCAAGTTCTTAAGCAAGTTACAGAAGTAGCTGCGAATACTGAAGAAGAAGAGAGAGTAAGCAGTCATTCTATGGAAGACATGTGCCGTATTTGTCACAGTGGGATAGCAGTTTCAGCTGAGTTGGGTCGGCTAATATCAGCTTGTTCGTGCAGAGGGACTGTTGGTAGAATTCACGTCAAATGCTTGGAGAGATGGTTGACAGAATCCGGAAAGTCTAGGTGTGAATTATGTGGGACTAAGTACGTCACCAAACGCGTACATAAATTCGGCGTTCTAAAGTCGCTTGTTATGTGGATTCTTAGCAATAATTCTAAGCATGTAAGTATTATTAGAAACGAGAAGTTGGGCAAATATGCGATTTATTTAAATTTTACACTTTTACAAGGACAATCAAACATACCAATAGAACAACAAACAAACATATTTTCATTTTATAATATGGGTACTGTAGTGATTGTTTTTGTCTGATTTTATAATATTTCAATTTATACTATACTAATATTATAAATGCGAAAGTGTGTTTGTCTGTCCGTCTGTATGTCTGTCTGCTAGCTTTTCACGGCTCATCCGTTTAACCGATTTTGATGAAATTTGGTACAGCGATAGCTTGCATCCAGGGGAACGACATAAGCTACTTTTGATCCCGGAAAATCAAAGAGTTCCCACGGGATTTTTAAGAAGAAATCCATGCGACCAGAAAGTCGCGGGCATCTTATAGTATGAAATAAAGCTAAGGGCATAGTATTTAAGCCTGTAAAAGGATCTAAAAATAGAGCCAACCCTATTCTTAGATCCTTTTACGCCTGTAAAGACTGTGCCCTTTTTTGAAGATATTACAGATAAAATAAAGTAAACTCCTTTTTTCTTCTCTTCAATATAAAGTCCTCGGTTGACTGGAACAAATTCTATTTTAGTCTCGAGATACTGTTATGTAAGTCGTCAAAATATAAAGCATCTAGCTGTGTTGACTAGCTTTGTTCGATTTCTAAGGTGCCATTAATTGTTTAGGAGTTCAAGCTTGGTGTACCTATCATTTATTGTACTTATTATTTGACGTACTTATGGTAGATAAGCCGGCAACGCATTGACGGTTCCTTTGGTGCTGTATGTTCAAAGACGAGATGCGTTGCCGGCTTTTCAAGAATTTAACGAATACCATTGTAGTAATATATAATATCTGTCCCGGCTTTACTCACGTGTTTAGTCGACGATTGAAGATCAGCAAGAACTGTCGGGAGACGATCTGCAGCTCCCCCCCCCCCCTTCAGCCACCCTCACAACGGACTCTACGGGCAGCGGCGGCACGCGCAGCTCGCAGTCACAACCGCGCCGCGTGCGCGAACTGACTTCCTTGAAAAAGGACCCCGGATGGGTTCGAAACTAGTCGTAAAGCCGGGACAGATATTATATAATATAGTGGAAATCACTCACGATAGTTTAAACGCTAAAATACCATTGCTGCAGTATTTCGGAAACTACACTTACATTGTTTTTGTGATATATTTATAGTTGATGGTCGACTTCTTCGGTATTATGATAATGACACCGATCGCGGTTGTCGCTGCGGGTCTCACGGGACGGACATTTGCTGGTCTCATGGCTCAAGATCAGTTGACGCCGTGGCCTTTAGCTTCGACCTTCGTCCTAGCTTGCATGACCCTGGTAAGCATACTTTTCAAATTTTCCAGCTCTACCGATCTTCACCTAATTATAGTGCGCGTCGGGTCGAGATGCCAATCGGAGAGGGAACGCCCCGCACAGCCTCCGCGTTAACCAGGTGCGGGCAATCGGGTATACCCCGATTGCTATCTCAATCTGTCGCGTATAAGTTTAAGATTTATAGTACCATCAATTCACCTAGTGTTTGCTGTTATAAGATATCTTTGTTGATATTTTTGTTTAAAATCAAACTAAGAACATTTTAACTGCCTTTCGACTACAAAATAATAGAAGAGCTGTTATCAATTTGACCCAAAGATTTTTTATTCATTACTAGCTGCCCCTGCGAATTTCGTACCGCCTAACAGTCGATTCAAATTTTTAAATTTTTTCTTTCCGTAAGAACCATCCTCGTAGGTACTTCAAGGAATATTATAAAAAAAGAATAAGCGAAATCAGTTCAGCTGTTCTTGAGATTTGCGATCAGCAACACATTTAGCAATTCATTTTTACATAAAGAGATAGGCACATGGTAAGTGATGTGGCCTAAGAATAAGATAAAGAAAGAACGAAAGAAAAACGTTTATTTTTTTAAAGCTGTGCCACATTCCAGTTAAACCTAGGGACGCGTTTACTTAGAAGATGCCTATTCACTGTTGCTTTAAAGAACTGACTCGTTCTTGTTTAAAGTTCTGAATTGACCAGCGGCGTTATGCCTTTCTCAGGTGTGCTACTACTGCTGGATCGTATCTGCTCTGACTCGTCACGCACTCGGTTGGTGGATTTGGTACAGATCCCACTACGAAGTGAGGCTGCAGATCCCGGAGGAAGGAGAACACTCGCAGGATTCGATCGCAAATCATTTATACTGACTCCTGAAGTGTACCCACCTAAACGTTTACATTAAGATTCTACTTATACAGACGACCTGTCTTTGAACTGCAAGTCAAATTGCAGTTCAAATGCCATAGCTCGCCATAACTTTCTGTACATAAATAAAATCTCGCTGTTCGTAATAATTTGTAAAAGAACTATTATACAATGTATACCTACCTACATAACGTGCAGGAAATAGTAAAATACTTCTTTCGTATCGTAAATATTAAAACTTATTTACAACACAATTGTATTTTTATTTGAGTCCTTTTAACTTGAATAAATCTTAGGTATGTTTACCGAATAGAACATTTTCAGAATAAGGCCTATCACAAATACATTATTTTATTTGTGAATACGTCCTATGTCAACAAAGTTCTCCAGGTTCTGTTGGTTGATACTGGTTGTTTATCTGATTTCGGAAAGAGATTTGACGAAGCTTATGTTTAGACAATCTGCTAATTCCTCAGTGTGGGAAAACAGCCTAAGATGATAGTATAAATAACCATCAAATAGAGAGAAATCCAATAATATAGGTACCTTGTGAGAGTCGCAAAACAATACTTTGACCTGGAGTAAACCTAATGAAGGTTAACCTAACAAATCTGGCACACCGCATCAAAAGCCAATGTAAATGAAAGGCCATCCAGGAATAGATACAAAAGTTATGAACTATAACGAGAAAAGTTTACCTTTAATATTCTGGGAGTGAAGAGATTAAAAGCTTCTCGAATCATGATGACTAGCGGTTATCAAAATCTTATTCGGTTTGGTTCAGTGGAATTTCTGAAAATCCTTTCTTAGTGGGGGTTCACGTTGTATAGAGAAAACTTACATGCAAAATTGCTTGATTGTACACCCATCAGTATAATATACGTCAGTATAAAACCGTTCAAGTGCGAGTCAGACTGACCCAAAACATTTATCAAAAACTATTATGTATAAACATAAATAAAAATCTGTTTTAGAATGTACAAGTAAAGCCCTTTCATATGATACCCCACTTGATATAGCAATCTTACGTTGAATGTCGAAAATAGCAATTTTTGTTCGAAACACATTTTAATTTTAATTTTTTTCTTGTGATGTGACCACAAATTCACGGTTTTCAGATTTTTCCCCTAATGCCAGCTAGAAGACCTACCTACCTGCTAAATTTCATAATTCTAGGTCAACGGGAAATACTCTGTAGGTTTCTTGACAGACAGACAGACAGACAAACAAACAACAAAGGGATCCTATAAGGGTTCCGTTTTTCCTTTAGAGGTACGAAACCCTAAAAATTGATTTGAATTTGTTAGAAATTATATAAAATTATTAATTTATCTAATGAAGGTAGTTTTATAAAATAATACTCTGAACGATTTTGAATTCCTTCAATGATTAGATATGAGCTGGATTACTAGCTGTTGTGATAGCAATCGCGCTCTAATTAAATAATTTGTTTTGTCATAAGTCTTTTTATTGTAAATGCGAAAGTGTGTTTGTTTGTTGGTTTATTGGTTTGTTGGTTTGTCCTTCAATCACGTCGCAATGGAGCAACGGATTGACGTGATTTTCTGCATGGGTATAGTTTAAAACCTGAAGAGTGACATAGGCCACTTTTCATCTCTGGAAATCAATGAGTTCCCACGGGATTTTTAGAAACCTAAATCCACGCGTACGAAGTCGCGGGCATCAGCTAGTATTGAGATATATTATTGTAGTACATTCTAAGAGAGCGCCCTAGTTTATCTCAACTCCTTCAAAAACATGTTTGAGTTAATAAAAATACGCTGCGTCTCGACTCTACTCAACTCTGCAGATATGCATTGTGTCTAAATGTGAAAGTATGTGTCTGTCTGTCATTATCGACTAAACAATCGAACAGATGTTGGTAGGCAATTATGGACGTATTGGTTTTAGGTACATACAAACGCGGCCCTTATCTTTCAAGGACAGTTTCTATACAGCTAAACTTCTAAGAACTTAGAGACAATAGACTTAACGAAGATTCAACTAATCTTATTGCTAAGGGAATTAAACAGGAGTTTACCTACTCGCGTTCCTTTGCAGGTTTGCTTGCGTGGAAATTTGGAAAGTCCTTTCCACCTCTACTTACTTACGTTATTAAAAAATCTACGTGCAAAGTTTCTATTAGACCCAGCTGTCTAATACTGGCTTCCCACGGTGCGTGATTCTACGAATTATCACGGACCACGACCACGGGAAGCCACGCACCAAGCACAAGGCTTGGATGACGACGACGCGACTACCATCGGACGACATTCTTCCCCAGGTGCGTCGTTGTCGTCGGTGCGAGCTGGTACGCGTCCGTCCGCAATATCACGCACCGTGGGAAGCTGGTATAAGATGTATCATACTAGCTGATGCCCGTGACTTTATCCTCTTATATTTAATTTTTTGAAAAACATCTAGGAACTCCTTAATTTTCCGAGATAAAAAATTCTGTCCACCTCTATCTGTCTCTGCACCAAACGTCAAAATCGGTTATAAAATAGATGGGCCGTGAAAAGGTTACAGACAGACAAACAAAAAGATTCACTTTCGCATTTATATTAGATGAAATATGGCCGGGGCGGATCAGCTAGTCATTTTATATCGAAAACACCACTCCATTAAATTAATATAGCTTATATTATGACAATTTGCATAGTAGTAAGTATCCATTAAAATGTAGATAGAACAAGAAGAATATATATATGTAACTTTAATTTTAATCACTAGGTACCCATATTATAAATGCGAAAGTATGTTTGTTTGTTGCTTTATTGGTTTGTTGGTTTGTCCTTCATTCACGTCGCAACGGAGCAATGGATGGACGTGATTTTTTGCATGGGTATAGTTAAAGACCTGGAGAATGACATAGGCTACTTTTTATCCCGGGAAATCAAAGAGTTCCCACGGGATTTTTAAAAACCTAAATCCACGCGTATGAAATCGCGGGCATTAGCTAGTTTAGCTAGAATAAAAAGAATTAACTGTAGTCAGCAGTCAACAACATTAACTTTTATTATACAGCTCTTATAGATGAAACATCTTCCAAGAAGTGAGGCCAAGTCCTGATCTCTCTGTACAGCTTCCGTCCAGGGCTCTCGGTGCTGATCAGCTGTTTGTGTCCCACTAAATGATAGTCCGGTGATAAGTGACCTTTCTCCACACCGCATTTGATAAGATTCTTCACTGCTTCCAGCTGTTCAGGCTTAGGTTCATCATCTGTAAAGTAAACATGGTTTTTTTTAATAGAGATAGCGAGCAAACGTGCAGGCGGGTCACCTGATGTTAGGTGATTACCACCAGAGGAACCGCCGATGCGTTGCCGGCCTTAGAGAAATTTGTTGGACCGCCCCATGTTGTAATTTAGTGCGAACACCGCCGATGGGAGTTGATTCCACAGTTTGCATGTGCTTGGAAAAAGGATCTGGCACAACGGGTGGTCGAAGTGCTCCAGAAACCCAGGTGGTGAGGGTGGAATTGATTGCGGTGACGTGCGGTGGTTGGGTTCCATGCCTCAAAATCAAAAAGGAACCCTTATAGGAACACATCGTTGTCTGTCTGTCTGTCAAGAAACCTATAGGGTACCAGTTGACTTAGAATCATGAAATGTGGCAGGTAGTAGGTTTTCTACACGGAACAGAAAGAACAGTCTGTTCCGTGGTTTTCTAGCACACGCAAAGGGACAAATCCGAAAACCGTGAATTTATGGTTACATCACAAAAAAATGCGTTCATGAACTATGTATGTATTTTTTGTGATAGTATTTTTTATTTAAGTACACTTCAAAGAAACTTCTAAATAAATAAAAATACATAGGTAGGTACACATCAAAAATTGCGAAACTGGCAGAATTCGAACCTGCGTTTCCCTTGGGTATCGTGCCCGTAACGCCTTTAACCGCTAGGCCACGGTTCACTTACTTCCAAGTGCCGCGCTCTGCGCTATACCCATGGGGAGACGCAGCGCGCAGGTGAAAGCCACCGAAATAATACGCGTAAGTAGCAATACCAGGAAAAGTATATTAATCAGCTAATATCACACCAATTTCATCATACTTATTTATTTCTTTAACGTTACATTGGCACCTTACCTTACATTACACATTATCACTATAACTCACTAAGTTACTATATTTAAAACGACTTGTACACTCTCTGAATAATCAACAATCACCGACTGGCCGACTTCTAAAGTTATTATATCGTCTCGGCCCGCGCCACTATCGCTTTTTGGTGACACACATGACACAACCAACCAATTAATTCCATATTATTTAACTTTGACAATAAACTCAAACTTAGATGTTAAAAAATATTCACATTATTATACATATACAGCTGTCTTGCATCGCGGCGCCAACACAGGTTCCAATCATAATTTCATGACATCACTTTGGTATGTATTTAAAATTATTTAAACATGGTTAGAACGCAAACAAAAGGTTAAGGAATTTCAAGAAGTAAACTCCTAGGATTAACCGAAACTAAGTTAGTGAAAGGCTAAGCTGTTGACTAAAGGCTTAACAAACAGAACTCTTAGAATTTGTATCACAATTTAACGAATATTGATTCTGTCCGGGTACACTAAACCGGTAAAGGAGTGGACTGAAAAACCGAAAGGTCAACGGTTCAAACCCCGCCTATTGCACTATTGTCGTACCTACTCCTAGCACAAGCCTGACGCTTAGTTGGAGAGGAAAGTGGAATATTAGTCATTTAACATGGCTAATATTCTTTAAAAAAGAAAACACTACGTGCCAACAAAATGACTTAGTAGTACCTACTTACATAAGACAAGGCTGAGTAAATATAGCAAACAGCCGGCTGATTCGCTAACTCAGTGTTCTTAACACTGAATGATATCCACCGATCTCATTTGACATTTATTTTTAATCCATTGAAGTTTTTCTAGGAAAATTTTTAGGTAGGTACCTATAGGTACGTTTATAATTTTAGGTTGATATAATATTACTTATTAGCCTCTCTCATAGATTGTAATGATAGTACAGTACTGTTGTCAGTACTTTACGATAAAAAAAAACCAGTGAAGCAGCAATGTAAAGCCAACCAATATCAAATGAGCTTGGTGGCTAACATCCAGCGTTGAACGTTGAAGTTAGCGAATCGGTTCCGTCTCGTCCACATTGGTAACCAATGTTTCGTAACCAGCTTCGAAATAAGGTTAGACTTCGTCGTCTTTTCGTAACCGGTTATTAATCCATACTTATATCATAAATGCGAAAGTGTGTCTGTCTGTCTGCTCGCTTTACACGGCCCAGCAGTTTAACCGATTTTGATAAAATTCGGTACAGAGTTAGCTTACATCCCGGGGAAGGACATTAGCTACTCTTTATCCCGGTAAATCAAAGAGTTCCCGCGGCATTTTTGAAAACCCACAACCACGCGGACGAAGTCGCGGGCATCATCTAGTTAAGTATACATCTTATTTCATAATAGCTGGTTACGAAACATTGGTTACCTACGAATGTGGACGGAACCAGCGAATCATTCCCGTAGACCGCCATCCGGTCCGTGACGAGTTCACGATAATTTATGAATTTCAGGAAGTACTAAGCTAGGTAGATACTAACAAGATTTGCATAATATTATATATTTTTAGGGTTCCGTACCTCAAAAGAAAAAAGGAACCCTTATAGGATCACTTCGTTGTCCGTTATATTTTGTCTGTTGACCTATAAGGTACTTCCCGTTGAGCTAAAATCAAACTTTGGCAAGTATAGGTAGGTCCAATAGCGCAAGTAAAGGAATAAATCCGAAAACCGTGAATTTGTTGTTAAGTACATCACAAAACAATTTAAATGTGATCTTGCACATAATTGGTTTACTAAATCCTAATATACTTAAAGATGGCGCTGTTGTCATTAACTTGCTGTGTTGCACATAAAAGAGTTAAAATATAATATCATATAGTCCGCAACAGGACGAGATTGCAATCAGGGTGGGGACGTCTCGCCATAGGCATAATGCATCCCGCACACCCGCACAGCCCCCCTGCTAACCCATTGCGGGTAAGTGCGGGCACTGTGCGGGTGTGTGGGGCGTTTTCCCCCGCCTCTAACCCAATTTCCATCTCGACCTGTCGCGTACTATACGACAGTACGGAACCCTTTGTGTCCGACTCGCACTTGACCGGTTCTTTTAAACCCTAATAATTTAAGCACCTTCCCTAATCTAGCAGCAGTAAAAATATCTGAAACGGTCTTTCATAATTATTTGCTACCCCACAAACACAATAAAGATTAAATATAACGAGGGAATTCATATTTATTAGACCTTTTAATTAATTAACAGCACACCGTTATATAAATGACTAGCTTATACTCGCGACTTCGTCCGCGTGGACTACAAAAATTTCAAACCCCTATTTTACCCCCTTAGGGGTTGAATTTTCATAGTTAGGGGTATCGTTGAATAGGTCTTTTAAAAATACTGTGGGTGTGGAAATATCATTTTTCGATTTCTAGATCCGTTTGTAAAATATGATGTTTTAAAGTGCAAATTTTTATTAGAGTCAAGTGTCGTCGTCGTCCACCCCCCCATCAGCCAAATGATAGTATATAGGAACATGAAAAATTCACAGCAGTAGTAGGTATACCTATATAAACAATTTTGGCTAAGTAGGGTTCCCAGGTTAAGGAGTTATATCTGTTTTTCGAGGATACGGAACCCAGAATGTGCGTGGCCCGCCGCGAACTTGGCCGGTTTTTTTATGATTATGTTATACTTCAGCATGAACAGGTATAAAAGCCGATAAAATGCTTAAAAAAATAGATAGGTATACCGTATATCTAATACCTAATTAACCTTGAGCAGTAATCAATGTCATTATTTCCGATCTATCTTTTGTGGTATATCGTTGCAAAGATAACACGGCATATATTTAACTAGCTTATGCTCGCGACTTCGTCCGCGTGAACTTCACAAATTTCAAACCCCTATTTCACCCCCTTAGGGGTTGAATTTTCAAAAACTCTTTCTTAGCGGATGCCTACGTCATAATATCTATCTGCATGCCAAATTTCAGCCCGATCCGTCCAGTAGTTTGAGCTGTGCGTTGATAGATCAGTCAGTCAGTCAGTCACCTTTTCCTTTTATATATTTAGATGATAGTTAGTAAAATGTGCGCAGTGTTCCTCAATTATTATTTTTAATTTGGTTTTTTTTCTAAGGGTCTCTTGCCAAAGCCGTGACCACTATAAACGATCTTTTCAAGCTTTGGTCTAATCTAGTATTTTTCTCCATCGCAAGCTATTGCTTGCTCTCAGACTTTCCTATATACCTAGCAAGAGTTATTAGTCCCCTCTACTTTGAGTCAGCATCTTACAAAACTACTTACTATTATAGTTCCCAAGAAAGGATATGCCGATAGATCTCCTGTTATATCCAAAGGTGTGAGCTCCCACGCGCAACCATCCATTCCCTTCGTACACTTTGCCGTTCCCGCCTACCATGAACCTGTAAAGATATTATTTTATTTGTCACTTATGGTCGCGACTTCGTCCGCGTGCAAGCTATCCCTGTACCTACCTTTTGTCAAAATCGGTTTAGTTGTTGGGCCGTGTAACGGTAACAGATAGACAGACTAACAGACAGACAAACATTGAGGTATTATGGACAAATTATACAACGCCCCTACGAAATAGGTAGGTACCTTACCCTTTTTAATCTTATTATCATGGCGGCCATTTTGAATAGAAAAGACATTCTGTGAAAATTTCAACTCTCTACTTATTACGGTTCACAAGATACAGCCCGCTGACAAACAGACAGACGGACGGAGGGCCGGACAACGGAAGTCCCGTTGGCATTTTTCGGGTATGGACCCTTGAAATGATACATACGACATTCCAATATCCCAGAACTTTAGCTGTTCCATATGGTAATCCTGGATGTTCCTGACCAGGTCTTCGCATGCCGCATCGGTGCTGCACCCAGCTGTCACGCTGTGCTGTATAATGACCAGGTCCACTGGTCTTGGGAGGTATTCCACATGAATAGGATTCAAACCGTCCCATTGCTTTTTACTCACTACGTCACATTCTGAAATGGGATGAAAATTATAATTATTAGGGTATATCTATTATAAATAGTGCACCCTATAGAATAGAACAGAACAGAATATAATATTTTATTGAAGTAAACTTTGACAAGTGCTTTTGAATCTTCAACTAGTTACCTTACCACTGGCTCGGAATGCCGTGCCTACCGAGAAGAACCAGCAAGAAACTCGGCGGTTGCTCTTTTCAAGTGATCAGTTTACAATATATTGTTAGTTTATTATACCATTACTATATTAGGTATTATAATTACAAATGGAACATATTATTATAATATACTATTATAAGTACTAACTAATGCCCGGCATGCTTTACAATACGACACGCGCGCCACCTATTGATTGATGATGCGTTGATGGTACCATGTCAGAAACCTACCCGGAAGTCCATAAAACAATTACTGCAGGTACCTACAGTTTAAACTCAATCTGCCAAATTTCATGACTCTAGGTTAACAGGAAGTAACCTATAGGGTTTGATACCCTTGACAGGTCTTCACAGACACGACAGACAGACGAGCATCCCGACCGAGCAGTCGAACAGATCAGATTGTTTTCCTATAAGACGATTTACCTAACAGTCTAACAGAACGGATATCTTTCAAAATATTGGAATCTTTAAAACAAGAGTGAATAGGCATCTTCTAGGTAAACGCGTCCCATCTTAGGCCGCATCATCACTTTCCATCAGGTGTGATTGTGGTCAAGCGTTTGCCTATCTACACTTCTACATCTACACTAATATTATAAAGAGGAAAACTTTGTTTGTTTGTTTGTTTGTTTGTTTGTTTGTTTGTTTGTTTGTTTGTTTGGTTGTACTGAATAGGCTCAAAAACTACTGGACCGATTTTAAAAATTCTTTCACCATTCGAAAGCTACATTATCCACGAGTAACATAGGCTATATTTTATTTTGGAAAAAAATAGGGTTCCGTAAGATATTTGGGTTTTTCGGACACAAGGTGTAAAAAATCAACCAGAAAAGTTACTTATTTTGCGTACGCTGCCTAAACTATAAAAGATAGAACCATAAAATGTTCTAATTAATTGTAGATCTTATAAATATCTACAAAAAAGTCCGCGACACACTATACCCATCTATCTACACTAATATTATAAAGAGGAAAACTTTGTTTGTTTGTTTGTTTGTTTGTTTGTTTGTTTGTTTGTTTGTTTGTTTGTTTGTTTGTTTGGTTGTACTGAATAGGCTCAAAAACTACTGGACCGATTTTAAAAATTCTTTCACCATTCGAAAGCTACATTATCCACGAGTAACATAGGCTATATTTTATTTTGGAAAAAAATAGGGTTCCGTAAGATATTTGGGTTTTTCGGACACAAGGTGTAAAAAATCAACCAGAAAAGTTACTTATTTTGCGTACGCTGCCTAAACTATAAAAGATAGAACCATAAAATGTTCTAATTAATTGTAGATCTTATAAATATCTACAAAAAAGTCCGCGACACACTATACCCATCTATGTCGAGTGAGGCACAGCAACCATTTTTTTATTTAAAAATCTTGAATTTTTTTTGGACTACATTTAAACGCGTTTATTTTACTCATGCTATTAATCCTTATCAAAATAAATGATTTCATCACTAAGAACAGTTTATGGAGATAATATTTGGTCTTTGAATGATTAAAATTGGACGTTTGGTTTTGAAGTTATGGCGAAATTAAAATATTACGATTTCTGCTGCACGGCCCGTTGCGAAGTGGGCGTCACCAAGGCGGGGGTGCGCGTGCGGGAGGGGAGTTTAGATCTATGAGTAATTCGGCAACAAATGAAGAAATACCTATGTATTTCAGGATTTTCGGAAATTCAACCCCCACCTCGATTTTCTAAATTCCACCCGAGCGAAGCCGGGGCGGGTCAGCTAGTAATAAATCTACACTAATATTATAAAGAGGAAAACTTTGTTTGTTTGTTTGTTTGTTTGTTTGTTTGTTTGTTTGTTTGTTTGTACTGAATAGGCTCAAAAACTACTAGACCGATTTTAAAAATTCTTTCACCATTCGAAAGCTACATTATCCACGAGTAACATAGGCTATATTTTATTTTGGAAAAAAATAGGGTTCCGTAAGATATTTGGGGTTTTCGGACACAAGGTGTAAAAAATCAACCAGAAAAGTTACTTATTTTGCGTACGCTGCCTAAACTATAAAAGATAGAACCATAAAATGTTCTAATTAATTGTAGATCTTATAAATATCTACAAAAAAAATCCGCGACACACTATACCCATCTATGTCGAGTGAGGCACAGCAACCATTTTTTTATTTAAAAATCTTGAATTTTTTTTGGACTACATTTAAACGCGTTTATTTTACTCATGCTATTAATCCTTATCAAAATAAATGATTTCATCACTAAGAACAGTTTATGGAGATAATATTTGGTCTTTGAATGATTAAAATTGGACGTTTGGTTTTGAAGTTATGGCGAAATTAAAATATTACGATTTCTGCTGCACGGCCCGTTGTATTATATTATATAAAGAGGTAATGTCGTTAAGTTTGTTTGTAGGGGGTAATCTTTAGAACTACTGAACCGATTTTAAAAATTCTTTCACCAGTAGAAAGCTACATTATTCCTGAGTGACATAGGCTATACGGGATCTTTAAAAACCTAAATCTACGCGGGCGAAGCCGCGGGGATCAGCTAGTAAATAAATAAAATGGAATAGACGTTGTTGTGTAATTCATTGGAGTAAAAATAACAGACGAGTACATACCGGCTTCCACATGACTCCACTGAACTAAACCTAAAGCTATACAAAATACTAAAATCATTATGCACTTCAGTTCACACTAGCCGAGCTTCGGAAAGCAGACTGACCAACGGAGTTACTGAGTTAATAACCTGCCTTATCAATTCACAGGTGAAGACCTTTGCAAATCCTCAGTGCATCCTGCTCATTAATAAGTGACAAAAGAGAGACGGCTTGATTTTATTTAAGACGTCATAATATCATAATCAATTCTCGATTTGGTGCGTTCTGTGAGGAGTAACAACTAGCTCATTCCGTCGTCTTCGTTGGTTTGGATAAAAATGCGGGAACCCAGTTTCTAATGGGCCTGAGAAAAACGGACCTCGCTATTTTTCCGTGATAAAACCTATACTTCCGTTTCCTAAATGCAAGCTCTCATGATAATATTTATTTGGTCGTGTCTGTGACTTCGTTCGTCGTGAAAATGTAAGCATAGACAGACACTAAGTTCGTTTGTAATATCAAGTGGGTATGGACAGTTCGTTCATCATGACTTGACGCGAAAGAATATAAATAATATTATCTGTCCCGGCTGTACTCACGTGTTTAGTCGACGTTAGCCCGATTAGTTTCGAACCCATCGGGTCCTTTTTCAAGGGAGTCAAAGGGAGGGAGTTCAAAGGCAGGGGGGGGGGCGCGTGAGTACAGCCGGGGCCCGGGACAGATGATATATTTTATAATGGAAATCACTCACGGTAGTTTAAACGCGTAAGAATGTTGGCACCACTGCAAATATGATTGGGGGGATGTGTGATTTTACTTTGGAAGTGTCTCTTGAGCAAACTATTCAGTTTGGAAAAAAATGATATTAGAAACCTCAATATCATTTTTGAAGACCTATCCATAGATACACCCCACGCGTATGGGTTTGATGGGTTTTGGCTACGGAACCCTAATTAATGAAGTAATATCTACAGAAGGCCAGTATGGTAGGTATCATTTCTAGGGGAATAACCTACGTACGTTTTTTATGCTATTTAATATTTATCTAATTTTTTATATTTTCACAGCGGTGATAGCCTAGTGGTTACCACGTCCGACTCCTATTGGGGAGGTCGGGGGTTCGATCCCGGGCACGCACCTCTAACTTTTCGGAATAATGTGCGTTTAAGAAATTACATGTCGCTCGCTTTAACGGTGAAGAAAAACATCGTGAGGAAACCTGCATGCCCGAGAGTTCTTCATAATGTTCTCAAAGGTGTGTGAAGGGTAGTGGACCATGACCAAACCCTACTCATAATGAGAGAAGACCCATGCTCTGTAGTGAGCCGGATATGGGTTGATCATGATGACCTGAGCGCGTTTGGAACCCTCGTAGCTTTAGTTTTAAGTTTACGTAATTAATTATATCATTATATCACCGGAAGACGCAGCGTTGGAAGACCCCCCACTAGGTGGACGGACGACATCAGACGAGTCGCAGGGAGCCGCTGGATCCAGGCGGCGAGGCGCAAGACCGTGGCGTGTGGAAGTCCCTAGAAGAGACCTATGTCCAGCAGAAGATGTCTATTGATTGATGATGATGATGATGATGATTATATCACACAAATCCAACAACTGTCAGAAAGTGTAAATTTTACCTATTTTGAATAAATGATTTGACTTTAGATGATGAAATTTTTTAATACCTACTATACTTTAATGATTTTATAAATTACCTATCAAAACAAAAAACTGTATCTAGACGGCAGAAAGTTTTTGCAAGAAAAAATCAGGCAGGCGCGATCGCCGCGTGCAGTGAAAAAGTGTGTTAAGTAGTAAGTTTGATCATTGACAAATTTTAGTATCTGCTCGGCTAATCCATACTAATATTATAAATGCGAAAGTGTGTCTGTCTGTTTGTCACCTAGCTTTTCACGGCCCAACAGTTCAACCGATTTTTATGAAATTTGGTATAGAGTTAGCTTACATCCCGGGGATAGACATAGGTTACTTTTTATCCCGGAAAATTAAAGAGTTCCCACGGGAATTTTAAAAACCTAAATCCACGCGGATTAAGTCACGGGCATCATCTAGTTTGTTTATATTTTAGTTTAATTTATAGCTTCTATTCTGCGAAATCAAGAATTTATAAAATATGAAATTACTTATTAGGCTGAAGGCAACAAGTAGGTACATTCAGTATTTTTACAAGTACCTACCTAAATCTATAGTAGGTACGGTGCACGGTTCTCACTTCTCAGTAATAGTCATAGCTACCAGTTCCTCCAATTTCATTGATTAGGCAGTGCATATTTGCCTGTATGAGGTACATGCTCGGGGTTCAGAGGTCACAACTCACAATACGTTTACTTATCAAGAGACGAACAACTAAATTACCTACGAACATTATACTTAGGTAATATAAATGTCAGTAAGTAATAAAAAAACTGTAATACCTACCCACTTATAAGTAAGTACGCGACAGGTCGAGATGGCAATCGGGGTAGGAATGCCCCGCACACCCTCAAAGCCCCCGCGCTAACCCGGTGCGATGCGTCCCGCCGCCTCTAACCTGTACCCGTAGTACAAGATTTTACGTCTCACCAAACCAAACCAAATTCGAGAGTCGAAATACTTCCGCGTTACAGTAAAATGGACCTAAATGGCCTTGAATTGAAGTCAAATATTCAATGCCACTGATTTTAATTTCGCAATGTTTCCGCTTGGAGCGCTGGCTGTAGAAGTGTAGACAAACTTGAGCTTTAAAACAAGGCGTTTAAGATCCAGTTTACTGTAACGCGGAAGTATTTCGACTCTCGAATTTGGTTTGGTTTATTGAGACGTAAAATCTTGTACTACGGGTACTGATCACATGATTAGATATACTAGTGTCAATTAACACATTCAATCCTTAGGGAATTGCGTACAATTCCGAGGTTTCATACAATGTCTCCGGTAACATATTTTTACTATGTAAGGATAGCGTGTTTAATTAGCATAATAATATAATCGTATAAACTCAAAGATCATTGAACTCTAAGACCTCACGTTTATTGAAAACGTGGTATAATAGAAGTTCGTAAGCTGAATGTAGAGGTCCATACTCGTAGGTACCTACATCTTTTGATAAGCCGATGCTGGTTACTAACTTCCATTAGTTAGTCCAATTGACCGGATATAATAAGCGTTTCGACTGGTTGACCATTTTGACAACCTCTCTGATGCAATGGCGAGCATTGTGGTCTATAAAATGGAGGTCTCTGGTTTGATTCGCGTAGAACCGATTAGTCATGTTTGAAACTGCCATTCCCTTTCCAAGTTGGCCTTCCAGCTTAGACGGCATCGCCACTTACCACCAAGTGAGGTCGCAGTTCAGCGTTGTCATCAAAACTGTGCTAAAAGATTCCAATTTTCCAAATATGAGAATTTTCCAATTAGCATACAATACCAATAGGTACACAACACAAGATCTTTGATCCTGCCATCAGTTTAAATTATTTATGGCTTGAGGTAGGTAGGTATCTATAACTCTAGAATATTCTATATTATTATATTTACTGGATCTATTTTTTAGGGTTCCATTGCAAACCAAAGAAACCTAAGGTTCAATTTTATTCACACTGAAAGGGAATGGAAGCGAATTTCTTAGTATTACATAGCATATTGACTTAGGTATATCTCCACCACGTAAAACATAAATTTCTACCGATTAAGAAAATTCCCGTGAAGTCGCGAGAATCCCCATGCATTCCGGCGATTTTTCATTTGGGCAAGAAGTTTGTATTTTACGAGGTGGAAATAAAAGTCAATACCTATGCTATGTGATATTTTAGAAATTCGCTTCCATTCCCTTAAAGTGCAAATTATGCCTTATAAGTACCACTACCTACCTAGTTTCGTCAAAGCAAGGGATCTTGATTACTATCAGACAGATTTTGATGGTGGTTTAAGCTACAATGACGTCATCATATTCTGTTGAATAGCTTTCGTTCGACCAAAATTAATTATTAATTATCACTGTATTGCAAATTCACCAAGTGACAATCAGAAAGTGTATACATTATATAATAATACCTAATCTGAATAAATTACCTATATAGCTGACCCACCCTCGGGTGGACCAAGCGAAGCGGGGGTGGGTCAGCTAGTATTGAATAAAGTTATGAGAAAAATATTTATTTCCTTCTGCATAAAAATCAGCCTTTATGAAAGTTATTATGTATTTTATTATTATTTACTCTAAACTACCTTTAGTAAAAGACTCAATTAAGAGAAATATACCGGTATAAAGAGGAAATAACAAAGCCTTTGTCATTGCGGTTTGCCGCCACTCACTGCAGTATAAAAATACCTATAAACTATTCTATAACCTGCGAGGAGAAACGTGCTGCAAGCTGGATATAATAAAGGCTTATGCACACACGACCCACGACGCCAATTGCCTGATGTCATACTGAACGAGCGTGTATGCGAATACGATTTATCATGCGACGAAATTCAAAGGTATAACCCGGTCAAGCTAAATTTGCACCTCGCGTCGATTAAAAATTAAATAAAATTAAGAACTCAACAAGTGGCAGACAAAGATTCGTAGTACGTGTATGTTTGCATCTTTGCCACTGATACACGTACTACGAATTTTTATCTGCCACTTGTTGAGTTTTTTTTTTTTTTAATTTTTAATCGACGCGAGGTGCAAACTTAGCTTGACCGGGTAAGTAGGTCCTTCAATTTACTCTACGTCCACGCTGATCGCGACTGTGACAACGCGTGAGTGCAGCAGCAAGGCTTCAGCGTGCGATCAAAGTGTTGATCATAATTCATAACTATCATCAACAAAGCGTTGGTTTGACCTAGACTTACTCAAGCAGACCTCACCATTGGGGGCACTCTTCTTTCCAACTGCGAAACGAATGCACTAAGCCCCATTAACCTTAACTAGACTGAACTGAATAGTTAAACTTTCGTTCGAAAACTTAAGTATTCAGGAGGCTTTCATTAACACAAACTAGGGTTGGCATAAATAGGATTTTATTAACGAGTATTTTAAGATTTCTCTAGGTACAAGATTAAAGTACGTAGCAGACCGAAGTACGTAACATTTATTTGTCAAAATATTTCTCCTTTATATTCATTTTGGCGATTTCCAATACAAAAACTCTCAAAACGTTTTCTCAGCCAAAAGTAGATGGTGATTGAAAAATCGGCTCTAAGAAAACCATTCAGAGCTCTTTTATTGACGTAAACATTGTATTCTAGAGTCTTGGTGACCTAAAACTACTCTTACTAACTAAAGTTTTACATATGCACAAAATGCCATCACGATTTGTTTCCGTCGCGCGTTGTGTGTGACCATGTCTTAACGTATGCCAAAGACCAAAGTAAACAAGGCACCACCAGGTTCCGTCTGCATCGAGTTCGAAAAGCGTGAAAATGTTGTGTGCAAAGGTTTTAAATAACAAATAAAGTACAAAATGAAATGCATCGTTCAGCACAAACATTTATAGTGATTTTTCTCCACATTTAATTTACATTTACATATAATTTACATTTATTTAAATTTACATTTAATTTTCTAAACATTTATAGTAATTTTCCTGGAAACTCTACGTACTCGTAGTATAAAACCAAAGCGCTTCCTGCCGTCTGTCCCCGTATTGTATGCTTCGTTCGATCTTTTAAACAACGTGTAACGGGTTCTAATGCGATTTACATCAATAGATTCAAGAGAACAATATACCACCATGAAAATTAGAGAATATTAAAAAAAGTGTTTTTGCTTGTTTCAGTCAGCAACAAAGCTAGGTATACACCCGTCCATAGTCACTTGTATTTGCGGGTGCAAACCTAGCTTTGTTGCTGACCCTACGTTGGTACGGATTACGGAACCCTTCTTGTGCGTATCCAACTCGCACTTGGCCGATTTTATTTTAAAGGCTTAAGATTTTTTAATGAAAATATTACAATAAAACTTAAAGCTAGCCTTATCTAATTACTATAAAAATCATGCCCGCGTGGAATGGTACCAAGAATACTGGCTGCATTTCCGCGCTGGACAGCCAGGCTGATCCGTTGCGCATAAAATGAGCCAGTCCTTCTGTCACCAGATGAGGCTATTAATCGCGGTGAAATGTCTCGTAAAAATAAAAAGTAATCCTAAATTTGGCTGATATCACTTAACCAATGAGGCCAAGTTTCGATGTGAGTTTGCAGCGTGGCTCCAGGACTCAACGTTGCGGAGAGCTGAAGGTGACCAACCAGGTGGTATTTCTCATCTAAGTCCTTGTTGTTTACGGAACAGGCGAGGAAGTCTTGTGCGGCTTTCAAAGCTTCGGGTGTCGGCAATTTATCTGAAAACCCCATGATTAGTGATTAGGAACATTAGAAAAAAAACCGACCAAGTGCGAGTCAGGCTTGCGCAACGAGGGTTTCGTACTATACAGTCGTATTTTTCGACATAATATTTCACAAATCAAAAACTTAGTGCTAAAAATTTTTTACGAGACATTTCACCGCGATTAATAGCCTCATCTGGTGACAGAAGGCCTGGCTCATTTTTTGCGCAACGGATCAGCCTGGCTGTCCAGCGCGGAAATGCAGCCAGTATTCTTGGCACCATTCTACGCGGTCATGATTTATATAGTAATTAGATAAGGCTAGCTTTAAGTTTTATTGTAATATTAAAAAAAAAAAAAAAAAAAACTATGATGCATAAAAATAAATAAAAATCCGTTTTCGAATGCACAGGTGAAGCCCTTTCATATGATACGCCACTTGATATAGTTATCTAACTATGAAAATTGAAAATAGATACTAATTATTAGTTCATGACCACAATTTAATTTTTTGTGTGATGTAAACCACAAAATCACAGTTTTCAGATTTTTCCCCGAATGTCTGCTATAAGACCTACCTACCTGCTAAATTTCATGATTCTAGGTCAACGGGGAGTACCTACCCTGTAGGTTTCTTGACAGACCGACAGACAGACAGACAGACAGACAGACAGACGGACAGATAGACAGACAACAAAGTGATCCTATAAGGGTTCCGTTTTTTCTTTTGAGGTACGGAACCCTAAAAAACTGAAAAAACGGGACCCTATTACTAAGCCTCCGCTGTCTGTCAGTCCGTCTGTCTGTTAGCGAGCTGTATCTCGAGAACTGTAATAGAGAGTTGATCACATAATTATTTTGCAACAACAATATTATAGCAAATTATAACAATCTATATATATAAAAGGAAAAGGTGACTGACTGACTGACTGACTGAATGACTGACTGACTGACTGACTGATCTATCAATGCACAGCTCAAACTACTGGACGGATCGGGCTGAAATTTGGCATGCAGATAGCTATTATGACGTAGGCATCCGCTAAGAAAGGATTTTTGAAAATTCAACTCCTAAGGGGGTGAAATAGGGTTTTGAAATTTTGTAATCCACGCGGACGAAGTCGCGAGCATAAGCTAGTAAATAATAAAAATTTAAAAATGGCCACCATTAAAAATAGTGTTATTATTTCTTGTAAGGAACCCGTTCGTGTGCGAGTCCAAATCGCAATTGACCAATTTCCTTAATATTGTATCTTACTGCTATTAGGGACTTTTTCTAGCTTTATCATCATGATCAATCCATCACCGGCTCACTACAGAGCACGGGTCTCCTCTCAGATTGAGAAGGGTTTTGGCCATAGTCTACCACACTGGTCATGTGCGGATTGGTAGACTTCACACACCTTGGAGAACATTATGGAGAACTCTCGGGCATGCAGGTTTCCTCACGATGTTTTCCTTCACCGATAAAGCAAGAGAAACCTAATAAAATAATTAAAATGTACATACCTACCTAATTCCAAAAGTTACAAGTACGTACCCGGGATCGAACCCCCGACCTCCGATTATGTATGATAGCTCTCTAGCTCTATATGATAGTTTAATTTTAATTAATATAGGTACGTAGGTACCTATATTAATTAAACCTACCTTGATTTTAATTAATAGGTAGAGGTACCTACCTCTAAAATCTCCGATAAAAGAGATGCTGATGGATTTGTTGTTCCATCTCAAAGTGTGTGCTCCGACTTTCCACCCAGCTCCCGCGTACACTTTCCCGTTTCCACCAATAACGAATCTAAAAAAACAAAAGTATTGATACGACACCGTCTTACTTCATAGAGTTCATAGGGTAGGTATAGGTACTTGTACCCTACGAAATCAATACGGATTGAGGTAACGGTAGCCAATTTCTTATTAGGAGCTCAGGAGGAGGATACAGTGTCATTTCATTTATTTATTTCCTTTGTCGATGGGGAATTGTAGAAGAAAAGTTACAAATCCCCATTGATGATTCCCAATACGCAACGGTAACTAGCCATGTACGCAGTACGCACGAGATAATTATACAAATTGCGTGCGCGAACACAGACGCACTCTGTAGATATTCGTGATTCGCTCAATCTCGTCCGATAGATGGAAGTGATACAGGGAATCCAAGGAACTGCACAGCCCCAAAGATAAAAGAAGATGGCAACAGTAAGTAATGCTAATGTAATCTACTCACGACTGTGCAATATCGTCGAAGCCATGTTTGGTTTGCATCTCCCTAATTTTTCTAACGGCCTCTTCACACTCGGCATCAGCTGTACACTCCGGAGTAACCGTGTGCTGTATAACAGCAATCCTCACCGGTTTCTCTAGATCCTTTAATCTATTTAAGGGACTCCCACCCCATTTTTCTATTGGCACTGCATCGCAATCAGCCGCTGAAATAGGCAAAACAGTAAACTAACATTTAAATTCTTTCAGTTTTATTTTACAGTATTTAGTACAGATTCAGTAAAAAAAAATGTGTTAATATTAATTGCTGATTACAATTTATAATTAGACTAGATGACACCCGTGACTTAATCTGCTTGAATTTAGGTTTTTAAAAGTTCCGTGGGCATTCTCTAATTTTCCGGGAGAAAAAGTAGCCTATGTTCATACCCGGGATGCAAGCTAACTCTCCACCAACTGATGATGCCCGTGACTTCGTCCACGTGGATTTAAGGTTTCTAAAAATCCCATGTCGTGAGAACTCTTTGTTTCTCGCGGGACAAAAAGTAGCCTATGTCTGTGAGATGTAAGCTAACTCTGTAGTCGGTACACATCCAAATTGCTTGAATGGATGCCCCATGATAAAGGCAAAGCGGTTTTTATAGCAGCAGTATAAAATTCTTTTTTTTTTATTTGTATGTATTTTTTATTTTTAATGCAAATGAAAATACAAAAAACAAAAATACCAAACTTATTCTAGAACATAAAAATTCTTTTGGAAAATCAAGCACTTGATAGGTTTTTTTTTAAACACAAAGTTAAGGCGTCCACTTTGGGCACACCTCCCCTACATACATTTTCGCATTTGTAACATTAAGTATGGATTTAGGAAAACTTACCAGCTATTCGAGACTGACTGACTGTAGCAATCATAAGGAAAACCACATTAAGTACTCGTACGGCGGCCATCTTCACAATGAATATTACCTACACTAACTCCTTTTTGCTGACTTCATGTGAGGTATTAGACTTTGTTAGAAATGAGACGAATGGCCGCATACGTTAGTATTTGTAGCAATTGAATAGGATTGGGTACATCCCCAGCAATTCCTGATAAAGGAGCTCTATAATACAGACCATAAAGTGAACACTATTAAGATTGATTTTTTATATAATATGTTTACTATGTGTTTGTGTAATAAAGTATAAAAATAATAAATAAGTAAAATAAATGAACAGAACTGACATTGACTTGTTATCTAAATATATAAAAGGAAAAGATGACTGACGGACTGACTGACTGACTGACTGACTGATCTATCAACGTGCAGCTGAAACTACTGTACCCGTAGTACAAGATTTTACGTCTCACCAAACCAAACCAAATTCGAGAGTCGAAATACTTTCGCGTTACAGTAAACTGGATCATAAAGGCCTTGTTTTAAAGCTCAAGTTTGTCTACACTTCTACAGCCAGCGCTCCAAGCGGAAACATTGCGAAATTAAAATCAGTGGCATTGAATATTTGACTTCAATTCAAGGCTGTTTAGGCCCATTTTACTGTAACACGGAAGTATTTCGACTCTCGAATTTGGTTTCGTTTGGTGAGACGTAAAATCTTGTACTACGGGTACTGGACGGATCGGGCTGAAATTTGGCATGCAGATAGCTATTATGACGTAGGCATCCGCTAAGAAAGGATTTTTTAAAATTCAACCTCCAGGGGGGTGAAATAGGGGTTTGAAATTTGTGTGGTCCACGCGGACGAAGTCGCGAGCATAAGCTAGTTGCTAATTAATACCTAAACTTATCAAAATAAGTTTAGGGACTTTTTTTATTGTTAAATTTTAATCATGAAAATTTTATTTCACATTTTTTTTTAGCTAGCCTTATCTAATTACTATATAAATCATGACCGCGTGAAATGGTGCCAAGAATACTGGCTGCATTTCCGCGCTGGACAGCCAGGCTGATCCGTTGCACAAAAAATGAGCCAGCCCTTCTGTCACCAGATGAGGCTATTAATCGCGGTGAAATGTCTCGTAAAAAATTTTTTGCACTAAGACTCCATGGCCCCAGGGTCTCCACGGCAAACGGCACAAAAATGTAACTCTCTATAAGAGAGGCATACTTGCGCCGCTTGCCGTTTTCAGCTGTTTCTGCTGCGGCTCCCGGTCTTGACGCTGTCTTTCTGATATGACACGGGGCCAATGTGTCAACGCAAGTTGCGGTAGGTACTGCTAACGAAAACTATTGGTATTGCACTGAGACTTGGGTAGAGTCACAGACCACCCCGTGAGTAGAGTTCACGATAACCGAGCGTTGTGACGTTCGCGTTGTATCATTTATGGAGGTCAAGTTACAGCAAAATCTCATGATTTGATCACGCTTGCACATAGGGTCACCCTTGCACAAAAATCATGACAAAAGTAATAGTAGGTACATAACTGTCTAGGCCGGAAATTAAATAGACGGCCGAGGCGCTAGCTGAGTCCTTTTAAAATAAACGAGACCGAATTACCATTTCGGCCGAGACGTGTATACTGTATAGTGCTTTCTCCCATTTGCGAGGCAACAATAAACAAATTCATAAGTCATTCAAGAAAAACTTATATTGTAACTTATAACTAAACACTTTTGCAAAGTAAAAT
Source organism: Maniola hyperantus (assembly GCF_902806685.2). NCBI lineage: Eukaryota > Metazoa > Arthropoda > Insecta > Lepidoptera > Nymphalidae > Maniola > Maniola hyperantus. The sequence continues at coordinate 3,445,952 of NC_048547.1, forward strand.
ACTTACTTAATTCTTCTTTTTTACTAAACAACTGAAAATTGTATTAAACTATCAAAAAGACCATATTATTAATGTTAGATTAAGGGCGTTTCATTATTAAGATTAATTTGGTTAATATTTATATACGGATCCATCAAAATCAATGGTTTCTGCAATTTGTATATATCAATCAGTTATAAAAAATCTAAAGTACCTACCTACTTACACCTTGAGACCCCAGTCCCCAACGTCTACCACTTTTTCAAACTATGTGCCTGTCCCACTGTCACTTCAGCTTTGTCGGTTAGGTATTGGTTCTTTCTACAGTTTCCTGTCTATTTCTTACCTAACAATGTGGAAAAATTCCGAGCACCCTGCAACACAATATAGGCAGTGGCGTGCAGCTCATAGAGGCATAAACGCACTGCTTACCCTCATTATAATAAGTCTATGCTTATTTTTCATTTTAACCTGCCGTAAAATAAGTTCATACCTAAATGCATACCCTGGCTTGAACTCCTGTGCACGCCACTGAATATAGGTATGTACTAGATTGAAGGAATAACGACGTGTTTATCACAAAAAAATACATGTCGATTTGTCATGTAGGCCTATCCTTCTCTTTTTACTTTATTTGAAGTTTACTACCAGTATCATTCTATGACAAGTCTCACTTAATCAAATCTAGTCCATGATGGACTTTATCTATGTATTTTAGCTTATCGCTAATTCTAGGTTTATGTGGTTCTTTTCTGGTGTAACCGTGTTTTGTTTGCGACAAGTTTCCACGTAGGTAAATATGATGATAAAACCTACGAATAACAATGATCAAACGGAAACCCGGCGATTACCTACCCCAATTAAAATAAAACCGGCCAAGTGGGAGTCAGGCTCGCGCAACGAGGTTTCCGTACTACAGTGGTATTTTTTCGACATTTTGCACGATAATTCAAAAACTGTGATGCATAAAAATAAATAAAAACCTGTTTTAGAATGCACAGGTGAAGTCCTTTCATATGATACCCCACTTGATATAGTTATCTTACTTCGAAAATTGAAAATACTAATTATTTGTTCATGACCACAATTTTTTTGTGTGATATAACCACAAAACCACGGTTTTCAGATTGTTCCCCTAATGTCTGCTATAAGACCTACCTACCTGCCAAATTTCATGATTTTAGGTCAACGGGAAGTACCCTGTAGGTTTCTTGACAGACCGACAGACAGACAGACGACAAAGTGATCCTATATAGTGAGGAGTCTCTTTAGAATACTAGGCAGTAGTATTTGAACAGAATGTTCAGTAAATATTTAATTTCTTCATCATCCGGTCCGTAGAGATATTAATTAATTAACTCGAAAACGTCTTTTCCTTGCCTAACTTGATAAAAATTTAGATTTATTACCGTCTCATGCTTGCTATAAATCTTATCTCCGTAAGTAATCTTGTAAGACAGGAAGCGATATGAATTCTTATTATATAATACCTAGGTACCTAATCGTATTATTTTAAGTAATTCCCTATTATCTATCTACATATCATGTGTATTTTGGAACAGAAGGTAGGTAGGTACTTTCCTTTTATCTAACTGATACACTGTGCTTAATATCTTTGATTTGACAGATTACTATAAAATGTTTTTGTTGTTTTTGATATTAGGTATATTTTTTACTAGAGGATACCCATGACTCCGCGTGGATTTAGGTTTGGAACTCTTTGATTTTACGGGGTAAAAAGATGCCTATGTCAATATGTAAGTAAATAGGTAGTAAGGACCTAAGTATTAATTATTACCTACACGGGCTTAAAGTTCTATTCTACGGTACTTAGGTATCTCAAGGAATAAAACCAACACATTACGAAATTTGTGGTCTGCTAGGAAATAATTGTAAAGAACCTATTCATAAAAGACTATTCATAATTGATATTCTACTTCCTTTTAGCAGATAGTGTTATGGCGATACACATGCTAAAACCGTTATTCCCCTTCATATGTGCCTACTATTAGAATGAAAACCACTTCGATATACTTTAGAGGACTTTTATTCAACTGTGCTCAGTCAACATGAACATAGTACTGTTATGTGAACATAGTAATTATTATTTACTAGCTTATGCTCGCGACTTCGTCCGCGTGGACTACAAAATTTCAAACCCCTATTTAATCCCCTTAGGAATTGAATTTTCAAAAATCCTTTCTTCGCGGATGCCTACGTCATAATAGCTATCTGCATGCCAAATTTTAGCCCGATCCGTGCAGTAGTTTGAGCTGTGCGTTGATAGATCAGTCAGTCAGTCAGTCAGTCAGTCACCTTCTCCTTTTACATATATAAATATGAGAACAAGAGCAAACACCTCTTTCAACGCGTCATTTTAAATTGACGTTTTACATAGATTCGCTACTCCGCAGTGCAACGCCACAGACTAATACAATCACCTAGTTTTTGCCGCCTAACACTACCTACTCATAATATTTTATTCAAACAACAATAAACAACGAAACTATTCAATATTCATGCTGTACATCTTTAAATATAAGGTCGGTGTACAAGTTTGATAGTAGACAGGTCAATACTCAATATACTATCACGACAATAGGTATAATACCACAACTCTTTTTAGGGTTCCGTACCCGAAGGATGCTAACGGGACCCTATTACTAAGCCCACGCTGCCCGTCCGTCCATCCGTCTATATCTGTCAGCGGCATTTTCACAGAATTGTGTATTTAAATTGCCGCTATAACAACAAGTATTAATAAAAATTTCAATATGTCCGCCATGAAAATAAAAAAAATTAAGGTGTTTTTCTTGTACGATGGTTAGAACCCTTCGTGTGCGAGTGTGATTCGCACTTGACTGATTTTTTTGGCTTGACTGTGTATTCCCAAGCTTTGCTCGGTCTCAACATCACGTTAGATTTCCCTCTAGAGCTGTCCTTCAAATTAAACAGTACCTACCAAACAAAGTAGAGTCAGATTTAACCTACGCAAGCTAGTTAGGTACATAAAATAGCACGTAGGTAAACAAAATTGCAATTACGTTTCATTATGATGTTTGCGATGATAGCGATGATTACAATGGGATTAATAGGTACACCTGTTTACATTGTTACGATAGGTTTGACGTTAGCAGAGATCAGCGAGGTCGAGTCGAGATCTCCCGTGTTGCCCTGTACAGTGACGTCAGGTAAAAAGTCTACAACCTCTCGCACTGCCAAAGGTCACTGGGAGACCTCTCATAGAGATAAGTGCTTCCCTGTTCACATTTACTCTCTTTTTAGGATTCCGTACCTCAAAAGGAAAAACGGAACCCTTATAGGATCACTTTGTTGTCTGTCTGTCTGTATGTCTGTCTGTCTGTCTGTCTGTCAAGAAACCTACAGGGTACTTCCCGTTGACCTAGAATCATGAAATTTGGCAGGTAGGTAGATCTTATAGCTGACATTTGGGGAAAAACCGAAACTGAAAACCGTGAATTAAGGGTTAGATCACACAAAAAAAAATTAAATTGTGGTCATGAACTAATAATTAGTATTTTCAACTTTCAAGTGGGGTATCATATTATGAAAGGTCTTCACCTGTACATTCTAAAACAGATTTTCATTTATTTTTATGCATCATAGTTTTTGAATTATCGTGCAAAATGTCGAAAAAATACGACTGTAGTACGGAACCCTCATTGCGCGAGCCTGACTCGCACTTGGCCGGTTTTTCTCTTTATTGTAAAATGTAAACATAAGCTGATGCCCGCGACTTTGTTCGCGTGGATTTAGGTTTTTAAAATTCCCGTGGGAACTCTTTGATTTTCCGGGATAAAAAGTAGCCTATGTCACCAGGTCTTTGACTATCCCCATGCAACATCACATCGACCCGTTGCACCGTTGCGACGTGATTGAACGACAAACCAAAAACCAATAAACAAATAGGTACACTTTCTTTTTTATAATATGGGTAGTAGTGTTTTTGGTACAAAAAAAAATAAAAATAAACTCTACGATAACTATCCAGCACGAAAGTTTTAATTAAGTATCACATTGCACTGCTGGCTCTTCTCGGTAGGAACAGCATTCCGAACCAGTGGTAGAACTGGTAGATGCATTTGACGAATCAAAAGTACCTAGGTACTTGTAAAAGTTTATTTAATGTGACGACCTCCCTGGCGCAGTGGTGAGCGCTGTGGTCTTAATAGTGGGAGGTCCCGGGTTCGATTCCTGGCAGGGGTTTGGAATTTTATAATTTCTAAATTTCTGGTCTGGTCTGGTGGCTTCGGCCGTGGCTAGTTACCACCCTACCGGCAAAGCCGTGCCGCCAAGCGATTTAGCGTTCCGGTACGATGCCGTGTAGAAACCAAAGGGGTATGGGTTTAATAAAAACTGCCATACCCCTTCCAGGTTAGCCCGCTATCATCTTAGACTGCATCATCACTTACCACCAGGTGAGATTGCAATCAAGGGCTAACTTGTATCTGAATAAATAAAAAAAATGAATTACTTTATAAAAATATTTCTATGCTATTCAGTTCTATTATATTGCTACAATCTCCATAATTTGCTTTCTCATCTGAGGAGGTGTGGCAGTGCACATCAGTTGATCACGTTTCTTAACCCTTTCCCGCATAGGAATCCATACCTATATTGATGATTCAAAATTTAAAAATCAGTTTTTTAGTTTTCTTAAATACATTTTTATACAACCAACTTTAAACCCCTATTATTTAAGCCTTCATGGAATAGAACGTATTTTTTGCTGTTTATGGTAAGAGTAAACTTTCAATTTATTTGAGGTTATGTCGAGAGGGTTCGACCGGTAAAGTGCGATTAAATCTATGGCAATTTTTGTCGCTTGAACAAATTTATAAAATAGTAAGTAAAAAATATTTTTTATACATATAGGACGGTATATGAAATAAGAAAGAAAGAAGAAGAAAGAAAATGCATTTATTCGTTGTTGGTGTCACAGATAAAAACAAAGTACAAATGTAACATTTTCATCTGTGATGCCACCCCAAATGGGTGTACAGCTCAGCATAATGTCCTGCATCATATTCGTTAACACACATAAGATGCAGGACGCTGATTTTCAGCTGTGACCCGGGTGACGCCACAGTAACAAACATAAATACACGCGTATGCATACACACCTAGCTTATTTCGTTTGCAAAAAATAGATCTGTGGCCCTACCGCGGTTGTTTGACAGCTACAATGTCACGATCGCAATCATCTCTGATTGGTTAATGCTCGCTCACTATTGGCCACAATGCATTGTTGCAACAAGAATCGCACAAATTCAGCCAATCAGAACAATTGAGATTGTAATAATGATTGATGCAGGTTTTAGACAATCGCCCTGCTGTCTCAATTATCGTGCACCTAAGCATATCAATCTCATTCCTACTCATAAAGAAAATTGGACACTCCACCAGATGCTACTGCCAAAAAATGTGGCCAGCCACGTAGCATCATAGAAACAATAACCTCAAGCCGAGGTGACAGGTGACGAGGCCTTTAAAATAATTAATGAGAAATGAAAATCAATACTCTTATCAGTACCCTTATTATAAATGCGAAAGTGTGTTTGTTTGTTGGTTTATTGGTTTGTTGGTTGGTCCTTCAATCACATCGCAACGGTGCAATGGATTTACGTGATTTTTTGTATGAGTATAGATAAAGACCTGGAGAGTGACATAGGCTAATTTTTATCCCGGAAAATCAAAGAGTTCCCACGGGATTTTTAAAAACCTAATTCCACACGGACGAAGTCGTGGCCATCGGCTAGTTATGTCTAAATGATAATTTTATTGGTCTATCTATAAATTCTCCAACTAACCGAACCACTCGCTCCACGAATGAAGCTCGATAACCAAATATAGGTTATCTCTAAGCCGTGACTCTAGCCCTGACCATCCAGGCCTTGGAATATGTTTTTGTATTAAATTTTAATTACGTGACTTCATACATGAAGTGACTCTATAAGGATATAGTCATTTAGCAAATTGCTATTTGGAATTTATTGATATAGATGATACCGCGGCTTCAGCTGCGTGGATTTGGGTCTTTAAGGAGCTTCCGAGACGATCAAACACGTAGATTTTTGGATCAAAATTGGTTACGCGAATGGACCGTGATAACGTAACAGACAGACTGAGATATTTTCGCATTTATTATTATTGCTATTATTATTAGGTATACCTACCTACCTGAGTGCCACTGGTCTGCCAATCCGCACTGAGCCAGCGTGGCAGACTACGGCCTACTAAACCCCTAATCCGCAATGAGCCAGCGTAGAAGACTATCTCTGACGGGAGACTCGTGCTCAATAGTGAGCCGACTATTGGTTGATCGTGATGATGATGGTAAGTACCTGAGTAATTTTGTTTGATTAGTAATAAACCGTAATTTATGTACCTAAGTAAACAGGATAAACTAATAAACAAAACAATATATAAACAAAAGTAATAACTAACCACGGAAAACCAGTTATTTCTTTCCTCTGATACATTTATTTTTTTACTCTAATTGCGTATTATTTGTACACATGCCTATAGTACGCGACAGGTTGAAATGACAATCGGGGAGGGAACGCCCCGCACTCGGCTGTGCCGGCACAGCCCAGGCGCTAACCCAGTGCAGGCGGGCGCGGGTGACGTGCGGGTGTGCGGTGCGTCCTCCCGCCTCATACCCCGATTGCAATCACAAACTGTCGTGGACTATATGACGTATTATTCGCAATGTTCGATTTGCCTTGCCTATGATAGGGTGATATTATAAGGGGTCAATTAAAAATTGTCGAATATTGTAACCACATTTCAACGTAAACGGAAAAACCTGGCCCCTCTCTTCCTCGAAGAAAGTGACCAGCATCACTTTGACCTTTAATAGGTCGTTGCTCTTCTGTAAAACTATCTCTCGCCCATGGTTGGGTCGGAAATTGATAAAGCACTATCTCAGCTAATGTCGTTCACCAGAGTGATAAAAATTTCTCATTAAAGTAACTAGATAAATTTCCTTTTGGTGACAGAAGAGTAAGGTTGCCTAGCTGTTCAGATGGAAAGGCATCTGGTATGCTTGACGACATATTCCCACGTGGCCATCACTTTAACGATAGCCAAAAAAGCTATTGGCTGACCAACTAATGCTAATAAAAGTTGTGAGTGATCCCGTTCATGAGTTCTTCAGGCTGTCTGCTACCAGAAAAAGTGGCAAATCAGATCCGCCACTAAAAACGCCACGGCATGATGATAACGACAGGTATGGCCAAGAGTGCATTCTAGTGCTAACGGGTCACTGTGGACATACCACAACCTTGAGCTCCAGGGCACAGACATTTGCAGACTATTCCAGGAGTGTATCAAGACTCCGATGCACATATTGCACTGCTCTAATGCATAAATGTGGGCTGTGGCATCCACCTAGGGAAGCGCATCGTACACCCTGAGGAAGCTACTTTAATTCCAATCAGAAAAGTGCTGCTCTAGCGGCAACAAATATTGACAAAGAAATATGTATTTAAAAGTGCTGGCGATCACAATGGATCGGAGACTGGCGAAGTGATACAGGGTATCCAAGAACCTGTATAGCCTCAAAGAATAAGAAGAAGAATGGCTAAGAGTGATAGGAGAAGAGGGGGAGATACAATTTATTGTAGGTACCTAGTTACCTACTCATGAGTCTTGCCACAACTTTGATTTTAGCTAATTGTAAAAATGTGCAAGATACCCGTAAGGATAGTGGTTTATCATCAACTAGCTGATGCCCACGACTTCGTCCGCGTGGAATAAGGTTTTTTGAAAATCGCGTGGGTACTCTTTGATTTTCCGGAATAAAAAGTAGCCTATGTCACTCTCCAGGTCTTTATCTATACCCATGCAAAAAATCACGTCAATCCGTTGCACCGTTGCGACGTGATTGAAGGACAAACCAACAAACTTTCGCATTTATAATAGGGGTACTGATTGGGGGAGGTCATATTTTATATTGTGCCTGGTGACTTTTGGACCAAATCTACTTGACAGAACTTTTATGATAGGTAAATAATTTTGTGCAGTTAGTCATTATAATTGTTATTGTAGGTAGGTACGTATGTGTATCTGAGTATGATATCTTTTTGGGGTGATAAGTAGGTAAGTATTAGGTAGTAATAAATACCTATACTTAAGTATAGGTATAATTTATTTTAAATTGAAGTCGGTAAATCCCTGATTATTTGATAAACGAAAAACAACTTGGTTTTGTTTCTAAATAAGTGTTTATTACTTACAGTTCTGCATATAATATGTCTTATCAAAGATATTATGATACTTGGAAATAACTTGCCAATGCAGATTCGATAACTAAAAGCGTAAACAAACTATTAACGCTTTTAGCACGTTTTCCTTCCGAAGACGTAAATAAACTTAACTTGAGGCTAACTTAGCGAGAAATCTCGAAAGTTAATAATCTCTTGGATAAAAAAACGACATCAATATCAAAGTGACATCCATTTACAGCGTAGGTAAGTATTGAAACAAAAAATAATGACGTTCGTAGACTTGTTGAACTGCGTGTACGGCACATGTGTTGATATATATAAGGAGTGGGAGGCGTCGGCGATCATCAGATTGTTGTGATAATCCGAAGCGATCGCACGCGCGTTTCATTAACAAATAAATAAGTTATTATCAATAGTGAAGATGTTCTCAAATCCGTTTGAAAGGAAACACTCAGCGTTGAGGCAAGCCTTAGACAGGCTTATTAAAGGAGAAACAAGACTGAGCTTTAGAAAGAAAAGCAACCTTTCAAAGAGAATAAGCAGCGATTCATCCATGTCTTCGTCAAGCAGTAACGAGAGTATTCAGAAATTCTTCGGAAAAAGATGAAGCTGTGTATGGTTCAGTGTTTGTGCTAATTTGCTGTGGCCCACTCATTAAAAAGGTTGGTACACAATCAAATTTAATTAAAAAATATTACCTGCCCTAGTTTTTAAATAAGTAAGTAGGTAGGTACATAATATCATTTAGATTTTCAAAAAGTTAGGTATGTAGGTAGTTTCTGTTCTTAGATTTTTAATCTACTTAGGTATATTTGTGGAACATAATCGAATTTGAGATCTCAATTTTAGAAGGTTTTTCATTTATTTGTACGCTCAAAAGGCATTTCATATTAATAACAAAATGTTTTATATTCTGTTGCTCTACGGTGCTCGTCTAAGCCTTTATCCCGAACTAAGATTTCATAATACGCATTCCCGAAATGAGTACTTTATAAACTCAGTTATTTTAATTAAAATATTGCCTTTGTGTCTACTTACGCTTACTATCTTCAAAGTAATTCAAATGTTGCTTCTTATTACTTATAGAAACTTTTAATGTGTACTTTTATTACTCTTTGATTAAATTTATCTAATATTACAAATAATAAGCGACATTTTAGGTCAGTTTTGTCATTTAAGAGGGCATGATGAAATACTTACTGAGTAGGTAGGTATATACACACTGTTTAACATATACAAATGTACTAATAGATATCATTAGGTTTAACGGTACTCGTATGTCGAATTGTAGATATTGATAGTTGATATCATCAAATATAGTACCTACTTGCTTTTGCCTTCAGTTTCGCATATATAAGATTTGATCTGTATTTTAGATTCTGGTTGACCAATTTTAATGAAAATCGGACTACTAACCGACTAAAATTAGTTCCAATTGATCCAGTTATTTGGGAGCAATCAAATATACAAACAAACTACTATTATTAATAAAAAAAATTAATAAAATAATTTGAAGTATTTACAAACGTTTGGAAGATTTTTACATTCAAAGTTTACAGATTAATCATTTTTATTAAAATTATTACAGCACAGCTTGCTTAATGGACTAAGTACTGGAGTTAACCTAGGTATAACTACCGAATTAGTTTTTTAAACAAACTGTTTATATTATCAAGACATAACAATATCTTGATAATATTATACCTAATGTTTGAACCATCAATAATTGTTTAGTTACTTGTTATCGTATCGTTATAAAATGGTAAATTTTTTGATTTATTAGTGCGCTAATAATTAAACTTAAAGTACCTAAGTGTATAAACCTAGATACTGAGCTAAGTTTGATCAGAATCAGTCAAATACCTGTAACCAGTTACGAGACATACAATTTGACCCGAATTTTTGATATGGCTAAACCCGCGGGCAGAACCTATTATGAAGCTACAGATAACATGCATTAAATTATTCCGATAACAACTGCTGAGTCCGCCTGGAGTTTGGTTTTTCAAAAATTTCGTTGGAATTTTCCAAAATCCTCTCTTATTGAGGGTTTACATTAGAGAGGAAACCTATTATACAAAATTTCTGTTTAAGTTTTACGTCGTCTTCCTATAGATAGATTTGCTTAATTTTATTTTCACCATTATTTCCAAATCTTATTAACTACACAACACATTCTTTAACCTTTTTTTCTTTTGTCCTCAGGTCGAGACGGGCCATTCAACTGGTTTGGTGACGTCAATGGTATACACTACATCTAACTATACTGGTGTTACTAGTCGGCATAGGTATAAGTCAGCATATTATTACCAAAACGCAATGTTTATAATGTGCTAAGAAGGTGCTCAGATTGTCATCATATTTTATCAAATAAAATAATACTTTGATAAAGCTGTTTTTTATTTATCTTTTGGAATGAACTTGGTCTAAAATAATTATTTAGTTATATGTACATATATTTAGTTGGATTTTATGCCATTTTTATTATTTAACTAGCTTATGCTCGCGACTTCGTCCGAGTGGACTACATAAATTTAAAACCCCTATTTCACCCCCTTAGGGATTGAATTTATGAAAATTCTTGCTTAGCAGATATCTAATCCGCTAAGCAAGAATTTTTGTCATCATAATCTGCTGCATGCCAAATTTCAGCCCGATCCGTCCAGTAGTTTGAGCTGTGCGTTGATAGATCAGTCAGTCAGTCAATCCTTTTATATATTTAGATTTACTGAATTGCAAGTTGCAATGATTTGCAACACCTCTATGTTGCTACTTGCTTTACATTAATGCTGTATCTCTTCTCTATAATATAAAAATGAATCACTAAATGTGTTGCTGATCGCAAATCTCGAGAACAGCTGAACCGATTTCGCTAATTATTTTTTTATAATATTCCTTGAAGTACGAGGATGGTCCTTACGGAGAGAAAAATTTAAAAAATTTGAATCGACTGCTAGGCGGAACGAAGTTCGCCAGGACAGCTAGTTTTCAAATACAATTTTCATAAATGACCTGTTCACGTCTTGTCAACGACACCATTAGGTGATGCCAAATTACACTGCCTCCAACTGATCTGTTGACGTGACAAAGTCGCTAGTGGTCAGTGGAGAATTTGGTCTAGCTAGCTTGCCTGGATTATCAGTTATCCTTCAGACATGACCTGCCCATAGTTTCATATTAATCTGGACAAAAATAAGATTTTGACTTACTCAGGCCTACCTACTGATTCGCTACCTCAGTGTCTAACACAGAAAGATAGCCTCAGAGTTCATAATTACATTTATTTTTAATTAGTTGAGTTGTCTACGAAAAAATATTTTAATATCACTCTGTGAAGCAGCAATGTAGAACCAACCAATGCATTGTCAAATGAGCTCGGTGGCTATCATTTCAGTGTTAGAGACTGAGTTAACGAATCACCGCGCTGCGCGCTGTTAAGAACTAAATCTTGTTACCTTGAAGCCTAAAGTAGAGTACCTGTATTCTACTAGATATTTTGTACTCAATTTAAAAAGAAAAACAAGTAAATCTCAGAGAAGACTCATTCCTTTAGATCTAATCTTTTTCAACAAGCTACTCGTACTTTTCAAAGATTAGTCGAAAATACGATACAACAACTCAAGTATAACATAACTGGCGTTTGATATTATCTATCAGGATTCTTTTACTTAAATCTTGAAAGTTATCTCGCTCAATGAAGTCCTAAAAAGGCGAATTAAAGAAGTTCTATAAATACCAAACCTGATTTATTAATATATTGCTCTCATAAAGTTTTTGCAGAAATAAAAAACATTTTTTTTGTGTACAATTTAAATGATATTGATGACGACGGACTAAGATGCACGCAATAGGCAGCTCGAAGGGTACGATAGTATCGTACAGGGAATTTAAATTGCTTGGCTAAAGCCTCCCTCCAGGCCAGGCTAGAAAAAGATTATCTAAATACTTATATAAAAAGAAAAGCTTACTGACTGATTGATCTATCAACGCACAGCTCAAAGTTCTGGTCGGATTGGGCTGGGCATGCAGATAGCTATTATGACGTACACATCCGCTACGTTAGGATTTTTAAAATTCAACCCCTAAGAGGATAAAATAGCGGTTTGAAATTTGTGTAGTCCACTTGGACAAAGTCGCAGGCATCAGCTAGTAAATTATAAATGTCCAAATTGACCATACTCAGATATATTACTTATTGCGATTATGTATTGTGAGGTCAATGAAGGAGCAAGGAAGCGGTGGTGGTGTGTCTTGCATGCTCGTTGACTTGCTTTTCCTTCATGGTTAGCCGTGGGAGGGCGAGTGGTGTATATCGCATGCTGCACGTTGTACCATACAAATTGTCGGTTTTGGTGGATTATTATTATTCCTTGTATATTGTTTAGTTAGGCGTATGTACGAATCCCACTTCTGATTTCAGAAATAAAGCTTTCCATCATCACTTTTTTTTTAAGGTACATATATGTAGCCAGCAAACGAGCAGGCGGATCTATCGTCGCCCATAAACATTTGCAGTACCAGAATCGCCAATGCGTTGCCGGCTTTTCAGGAATCGTTAATCTGTCACTTAAATAACCCCATGTTGAAATCTAGCGGGAACACTGTCGAAGGGAGCTGGTTCTACAGTTTGAGTTTTCAATTAAATTGTTTTGATTGTATTAATTGAGCCACTAATTCTATTGACCTTCATTAACCTTTAAACTGATCGATTTTATCAATGTTAATGATCGATAAATGCATTATAAATCTATATTTAATCGTTTGATACCGGAATGTTTTCATTGTTTTGATTATTATTATTGACTACATTCTTTACAAAAAATAGTGTATAATGTAATCTAGCGTACTTTGTGATGCCCATGATTTATTTGCTTTTTATTCTACGAGCGACCATACGACCATTTTGAAACATATTCATAGCAATTTACTATGAATATTATGTTTCGGAAATTTTGTTCTTTTTTCCACGCCGCGCACATGCAAACTGTGGAATCAACTCCCTTTGGCGGTGTTCCCATTAGATTACAACATGGGGGAGATTACAGCAGCAAGGGGCGGACCAATAAATTCCTGAAAGGCGGGCAACGCATTGGCTGTTCCTCTGGTACTGCAAATGTTTATGGGCGGCGGTAATCACTTAATATTAGGTGACGCGCCTGCTCGTTTGCACGCTATTTTTATTTTTAAAAAGTACATTTCTTATCCTTAGACCGCTATTACACCTGTAAGTTTTAGTCACGTAAGTATCTACTTAGCTTACGTAATTTTATTAAGATAAATGTACTTTTACCTAAGTGTGTTTACATTAGTTAAGTCGTAAGAATCATGTAAGCTACTTACGTGAGTAAAACTTACAGGTCTATTCGCGGCCTAACAATTACGAATCCAATAAAAATAAATCGGCCAAATCCGTCGCGCCGTTCTCAACTTGTCAATACGTAATGATTGCAACAATTAATTTTTATTTATAGCTACTAGATAATCCGCTAAACCAGACAAACCTTATGGTGTAGCTGGCAAAGTGCACTAATGCACCAAAAGTGAGCAATAGCAGACAGCCAGACAGCAAGGATACTGTGGCCATGGTACCCTCCACCACAAAGATCCTCTAAGATGCACTTACGTCTTACGCAAGTTTCACTCGTAGGAATGAAACTTGCGTACGTAGAAAACGTAGAAGTGATCTAAGGCAGACTCCTCACGCTGGTGTTGAAACAGTCTTTTTCTAGGCCAAACTCGTAAATATCTCTCAGGGTATCATAATTTACAATACATAATCTAAGGCCCACTTACACCACAGTACTTAATCTGATAAGTTTATTCCAAGTTCGCAAATTGACAATAAAAGAACAGGGGTTAAAATTTAACTTAAATATATTATTTAAAAGTTTGGTGCAAGTCGACCTTAGTTTAAGTTTAGATTTAGTACCTAAACTATTAAATATTCTTGTATTGTTTAATAAGTATTAGAATAAATTAAACCAATAGTTACCGGAATATCATTCCATAGGTACACCTCCTAAATAATTTGAATGTCGCAGTTCAAGTTATTTCGCTCCAGCCTCTGGAGATGTTGATTTTAGACGCAATCTCTATTCAATTGTGATAGCTGAGTCAACTAAAGCAACTTAGGTATCGTAATGGAAATTATTAGATATTCAGCATTTAGATATTTATAAATAGCGCCCGTATTGTTACGGCACTGCTATTTCTGGAAACTTGGATGTTCTAGCTTCTCTTGATATCCGCGCAACGCGTATTTAACTACGTACGCGAGAATTTCGGGGAGCGAGGCAGCCCGCAAATACCTATAGTTCCGGGAAAACCTAGCCTTAACTAGGTAGTGTGACTAATTCCGTTGTACGCAATCTCTAACTAAACTAAAATAGCACGTCTAAATCTAAGTATTGCTTTCCCTTTCATAATATTGCTTGCGGAAAAGGATAGCACTAGATTTGGACCTGTTAATTTAGTTTAGTTTAGACTTGAGAGATTGTGTGTCAAGAGAATCAGCCCCAATGTTTATTTCTGATGACTGCCTCGTTCGTCTATGGTTAGCATGTTCGACTGCGGATGACGAATGCTGGGTTTGATTCCCCGGTCGCACCAAAAATGTCCTTCCCTGGGATGCAAGCTATCGCTGTACCGAATTTCATCAAAATCAGTTAAACGGATGAGCTGTGAAAAGGTAGAAGACAGACAGACATACAAACACACAGACACACTTTCGCATTTATGTGTTAGTATGGATTTATGATCCTTGAAACGTCTCTATTTAAAATCAAAGACAAACAATAAAATTGCAAATAATAATATTTCAGATATCTTAATTTTGTTAAAAAATATAAATAAAATATATAATAAATGCAAAACATTCAGGATGACTGCAATAGCGTGCTCTCACGCTCGACTTGAAGCAACTGCGAGGAGGACTCTTAATGCAGAGTCTGGGAATGCAAACAGATTACTCTTATGATTATCTAACCATTGGATAATCGTTTTATCCCTACATGGAAACTGTATCCAATTAGCGAACCTTGGTTGGCTTTGAAACAGGTATGCTAGGACAAAAAGAAGGCTGTTAATTCGCTTCTAAAAGGAAAATCTAGTAACAAGGGACCTAAAAGGGCAAGTGTTTAGTATAGAATAGCCGACCGTCCGCGTCCTTTGGCTGTGGATCCTATATGTCCTTTATGTAAGTGTATGGTTAATCGATTCATCCTAATCCTAATATAATACCTATTATAAATGTGCAAGTGTGGATGTTTGGATGTTTGTTACTCAATCACGCAAAAACGGCTGAACGGATTTGGATGAATTTTGAAATGGAGATAGATTATACCCTGGATTAACACATAGGCTACTTTTTATCCCGGAAAATCAAAGAGTTCCCGCGGGATTTTGAAAAACCTAAATCCACGAGGACGACGTCGCGGGCGAGCGCTAGTAATATTATAAATGGGAAAGTGTGGATGTTTGGATGTTTGTTACTCAATCACGCAAAAATGGCTGAACGGACTTAGATGATATTTGGAATGGAGATAGATTATACCCTGGATTAAGACATAGGCTACTTTTTATCCCGGAAAATCAAAGAGTTTCCGCGGGATTTTGAAAAATGTAAATTCACGCGCACGAAGTCGTGGGCATCAGCTAGTAATGTAGCTGTCTGCGAGATGGCAATCGCAGAGGGAATGCCCCTCACACCCGCACAGGCCCCGCGCTAACCCTGTGCGGGCGAGCGCGGGTGATGTGCGGGTGTGCGGAGCGTCCGCCTGCCTCATACCCCGATTTCCATATTTCAACCTGTCGCGGACTATTCCTATTCCTATTTATTCTAATCGAAATATAATGATCGATGATATATGAGTACCTACCTAGGTACCGTTTTGTTTACCTATTTGTTTGCCAACGACTATTGTGCGACCACCGTCCCATCAGACAACACCGGCTTCAAAATAAGTGTGGTTATATTTCGCGTCGCGCACATTATTAATTAATATTTTTTTTATTCTATTTCGTACCTTACTTTTTTAATAATTAATATTATTTATATATATATTTTATCCGTCGAGCCTTGATATTGAATCTGAATATCTCGATATCTCATCTCATTTTGCATTGGAAAATTAAAAATATTGAAAATCTTCCTAAGAAAGACATTCATTCTTATTTACTAACAGGCGCCTCGAGCTGTAAAATGTTATTAAGAACCTCAAATAAAACACTAATGCGTCTTCTTACCCAGTTATTTGCAGAAGAATATACCTGGTCTAATAATATCTCTTTGATAAACCAAATATAAGATGAATAACAATGTCTAATTTGATAAGATATTTATGCTTTATCTTGTTTTTAGGGTTCCGTACCTCAAAAGGAAAAACGGAACCCTTATAGGATCACTTTGTTGTCTGTCTGTCTGTCTGTCTGTCTGTCCGTCTGTCTGTCAAGAAACCTACAAGGTACTTCCCGTTGACCTAGAATAGGTCAGTAGGTGGGTCTTATAGCTGGTATTAGGAGAAAAATCTGAAAACCGTAAATTTGTGGTTACATCACACAAAAAAAATTAAATTGTGGTCATAAACTAATAATTAGTATTTTCAATTTTCTTAGAAAGATAACTACTTATATCAAGTGGGGTATCATATTATGAAAGGTACATAACTGTACATTCTAAAACAGATTTTTATTTATTTTTATGCATCATAGTTTTTGAATTATCGTGCAAAATGTCGAAAAAATACGACTGTAGTACGGAACCCTCATTGCGCGAGCCTGACTCGCACTTGGCCGGTTTTTTTCTGACAATAACGATGTGTACAACAAAAAAGAATAAGGTATTCAATTTAATGCAATCATTCGGAAGTTACCTACCTATGCGAGTCGGTACATACATTTAGGCGATTCATTTTTATCTCATTATCATCATGAGTGAGAAGGATTTTGGCCATAGTCTACCACGCTGGCCATGTGCGGATTGGTTGACTTCACACATCTTCGAGAACATTATGGAGATCTCTCAGGCATGCAGGTTTCCTCACGATGTTTTCCTTCACCGTTAAAGCAAGTGATACTCAATTAATTAAAACGCACTTAACTCTGAAAAGTTAGAGCTGGTGCGTGCCCGGGATCGAACCCCCGACCTCCGATTAGAAGGCGGGCGTCCTAACCACTAGGCTATCACAGCATTTCTATCTACATAGATTTATTTCTATAGATATGGCAAACTCCGTAGGCATAATATATCAATCTTAATGTCCGGTTGTGAATCAACGTCAATCATGTTTAACACAAGTACAAAAATATATCTATAGGCTAATAACGACAAACAGAAAAAAAATCCGAAATAATATACTGGGACATACAAAACGCGAGGATGGTGGCTGGGGGCAGAGGAAGAATCAGGAGATAAAATCTGGTGGCTAAATATGAATGAAGTAATTAAATCGATTAAGAAGACTTCTAAATATATAAAACGAAAATGTGACTGCCTGGCTGACTGATCTATCAATAAACTAAGAAATGATTTCACCCTGAGGGGGTGAAATAGGGGTTCGATAGGTATTTGTGTAGTCCACGCGGACGAAGTCGCGAGCATAAGCTAAGTAATAAATAAATGAACATACATATACATATTTAGCGCGGTTCTCGTATCAAATTACATGAGATCGACACGACTAATAACAATAATCTTTATTTTCACACATTGATTTTACAAAACAACAACAAATGGGAACGATGATACTGCAGAAGTATAAACTGTGTTGCAGTGATCATCGCCCTCCTGTGTTGCCTGACTGTGCTGGCGAAACAGAAACGAAGGGATAGTAATATTTTGTGGAAAGACTAGCACACTTGGTCAATCAGTACCCGTACAGTATCAGTAGGTACAGTAGTTTGTTGGTGTGTCCTTCAATCACTTCGCAACGGTGCAACGGATTGACGTTCTTTTTTGCGTGTGACTTTTATCCCGGAAAATCAAAGAGTTCCCTCCCACGTGATTAAAAAAACTAATTCCACGCGAACGAAGTTGCGGGCATTAGCTAGTCAATAATAAAGCGCTTTCAGTATTGCTAGATTGACGAGCCGTGGACAAACCTATAAGCCATCGGAATAGTCGATTGGCACGAAATGACACAGGACTAAATGGCTGTTTCTGATGTTGGAGTTCCAAATTCTATTTAGGTAACTGAACCAGCGAAATAAGTGATTAAATAAGTCCGTATAAATAATAGAGTACCTTCGGCGATAGATCGAGAACACAAGAATAGGCCGATGATGATGGTGTGAGGTGGGGAGATGCCCCGCACACCCGCACGTCATCCGCGCACGCCCGCACCAGGTTAGCGCGGGGGCTGTGCGGGTGTGTGTGTTCCCTCCCCGATTACCATCTCAACCTACTACCAATACTACCATGTATGTAAATAGAACAAAAAGTACACTCCCTACCCTGTACTGGAGACAATACGCAGAGAAACTTTCAGCTTTTATAAAATAACGAAGTCCTGGCACTCGCTGACTCTCTCTCTATTAGATAAGGACATCTTTTTCTATATATAAAAATGAATCGCTAAATGTGTTGCTGATCGCAAATCTCGCGAACGGCTGAACCGATTTCGCTAATTCTTTTTTTATAATATTCCTTGAAGTACGAGGATGGTTATTACGGAGAGAAAAATTAAAAAAAAATGAATCGACTGAGGCGGTACGAAGTTCGCCGGGGCAGCAAGTTTTCAATAAAATGAAATAAAGATGTACTTACTTAACAGATAATAATATCAAGAATTCCAAAGGTTAGAGGCAAATACAATACAAAATATTCAAAAATTAATTTATAATGTTATTGACCTAGCTGATGAATCCTTAATACTTTTGACGTAAGTATAATTTAATTGGTGAAATCATTATAAGAACCTGCTCCGAACCGCGTTTGTTTATCTGTAAATACGTTAAAGAAAATTCTAGTAATTAACTCCATTTATCGAAAATTTGAGAATCATTTAACGAGATTTGTAATTTTATTTTCGGTTAAGTAGATCTACGCGAAATGAAATATTTTATTAGCGCAATATACTTATTACTTATTTTGCAAATTATAAAACTTCCATTTTTGATTTTGAAACAAAGGTTTGTTCATTTTGTTTGAATTACTTGTAAACTATGTGCGCTAATATAATAAATTGACGTTTTTAGATCAACTAAGAAGTGCCACTTCTTATATAGTCTTATCACCACTTCTGAAGTGGTGATAAGACTATATAAGAAGCTCAGCCTTCCTCATCCACCCGCTCCCCACCACCTTCTTCAGGTCATCGGTCCAGCAGGCTGGAGCTCGTCCTGCGGGCGCGGTCTCCACTCCAGAACACGTCTGCCCCATCGGCCGTCGGTTCTGCGACAGACATGACCTGCCCATTGCCACTTCAGCTTGCTAATCCTTTGAGCTATGTCGGTCACTTTTGTTCTTCTGCGAATTTCCTCGTTCCGGATTTTATCCCTGAGAGTGATACCCAACATAGCTCGCTCCATAGCGCGCTGAGCGACTTTTAGTTTGTGGACGAGGCCAACTGTCAGTGTCCACGTTTCCGCTCCATACGTCTTCACAGGTAGGCACACTCATTAATAACATATTATTTTCGTACTTACTTACGTTTCTTTTTTCGATCATAGACTAATTTAGTGTCATCCCCAGAGACACCAGCCGTTGCTTAGCGTGTATCCAATAGCATTAGTAAATGTTAGAAAAATAAACATCATATTTTGATTGTCCAATTTAATATTTTAGCACGAGGCTTTGAGAAAGCGAATTTAAGCATAATTTTGGTCCGAAGATCAAAGATTAACGATAATCGTAACTTAACCGCCTGATATGCAGCTGGACCTCAGGTAGGTATAAAATTAATAATACCATTGACTTCTCTATTTCATACAGCTGCTGCGTTAGGTAACCCACCCGTTTACCAACCGATACAATCCTGAACTTGACCTTATCATTTTGCAAGCCGCCCCCCTTTCGACCGATCACGCCACCTGTAGATGCAACACTCATTTAACTAAAGCGACACGGCACGCACGAAAGTGCTGACCGTTTATTGTGTAAAAAAAAAAAGTGTTCAAAATGTTCCCAAATCCGTTTGACAGAAAACATTCGACTATAAGACAAGTGTTCGACAAATTTTTGAAAAGGAGAAAGAGTGCGCGTAAATATGAACTCTCGCGAAAGGATAGTAACTGCAGCAATTCATCGGGCTCGTCTTGTTCGTCGGATTCAAGTTCGTCGTCGGGAAGCAGAGGGATTTTCGACGGATTCTCGATACGCTCGTGAGTGAGCTTCGACGGCATTCGTCGTCATACGGCGCTACGCTTTCCGGTACCCGACAATTTGGTGAGTGATAGGCATTTTTCTAGATTTATCTGTGAAAAAATTTGATGCTTACGTAAGTAAGATGTATTTTTTCTACAAGACCTTGACTGCGATTGCACTTAGTGGTAAGTGATGAATTGACAATGGTAGATGCAGTCTAAAATGAAGCAGGCTTAAGGCTGACCTATGCTGGAAGTGGTATATAGAAGTTTTTACCAATACGGGTCATTGTACCTACCGGAACGCGAAATCGCTTGGCAGTAGGGTGGTAACCGGTAGACTGGCCTAAAATTTCCACCCAGACGGGAATCGAACCCGGGACCTCCCGACCTAGGAACACAGCGCCAGAGAGATCAACTAAATCTGGATATATAAAAAGAAAAGTTCTGCCTTACTCACTATCAACGCCCAGCCCAAGCCCTTAGGAGTTTGGACCTAGAAAGCTGAAAGCACAGATAGACTTTCCTTTTATAAATGTAAACAAGAAATAAGGCCAGATAAACAAGGCTAGGAATAAGGTCGCTAGTGAAAACCTAGTAACAATATTTTGTATTTATAGAACTTTTTGTCAAGTTGTAAATACAAGTGAATATTGTAAGAAAAGATACGTCTGGGAAAGTCTATTAAGTCTTCTAAATTATGTACATAGCTTTCGTAGCTATTTCGTAGCACAAATATGCCTATAGGTACCTATGCGAGCATCTAGGCCACAGTTTACGTTAAATATAGATACTTCTAATGTATACCAACAAAATAATATAAACAAAAGCGGACATACCTATTACCTACTCATCGAGACGTCCGGGGTTCGATTTCGGGCACAAACCTATTTTACGGAGCTATAACTTTGCGTTCACTTGATATTTTAACGGTGAAGGAAGATATCGTATCAAGACCTGTATGCCTGCATGTTCTCAAAGATGTGTGAACTGCGAACTGCGCTGTCTGTGAATTTTTTTTTAAATGGCGACTCTCAGGCTTCATCACCGCTAAAGCAAGAGATATCTAATTGCTTGAAATGCATTTAACTCTAAAGAGTTAAAGGTGCGTGCCCGGGGTCGAATCCCGGACTACCGAATAGGAGACCAAAGTCTTAACTACTAGGCTATTGCCTCTTCTTCGCTCTAGCTTGTGTGCACTTGCGAAATTATCTTGTTTGAATTTACCAATGATTTTTCAAGTAAAACGCGGCGCTCGTATTTCAACGCGATTTTGTAAGAACCACATTTGCTCAAACCTACTTGCTTACCTGTTAGATATTTATTTAGTTAACGACGTACGAAATGTGTAAAAAAATTATCCTTAGATGCATGTTTAGTACCTACCTACAATCCAATTGGTACATTAAAATACAAAGTCACGGCCAAAATATACCCAAATCCGGCCAAAACATCGCATAACCTAAGGCCAAAATCTGAATCTTGTCAAAATCTTATGAATAGTTTGGAAGTTATTAGATAACAGAACAAACAAATAAAAACACACATCTAAGTTCATAACCTTCCCTTCCGTAGTTGGATAAAAAATAGCCCGAAAACAGTACAAATTTTGTCACTTTGTTTATAATTCAACCTTGCATTTTTAAAATATACCAAGGTTCTGTAGATCATAAATCGGACATAACAAAAACTTGTTTCACTTGGTACATTATGCGTCCATCTTTCAACCTTACTGGTCTATCTACTATATCTTCCAGAACTTTATCTCCATAGATCTTTTATTATTATGCTTCTATTAGGTATTACCTACTAATAGTCTACTACTGTTTACTATGCACTACCTATTTAATAAAATTTTCGCTGTGGCTTTTGCGTCGAATTAGGACACCGTATATGACAACGAGAGCTTTCATTTGATACCAAACTCGATTTTCTATCAAAAACAAATCTATTTTTGTTTTTCGTTTCCCCCATATTGTAAATTTGCTAATGGCTATGTACACGACGAACGAAAGCCATAAAACATCTTATTTATCAAAATTCGGTGATTGTCAATGATAAATGAATGCATCAGGGTACTGACAAACGTACAAACTGTTTGTTAAACACATAATTCAGTTTCTCACTGTCGGGTGAAAATTGAAAAGCACTTTCGGTACATGCTGTACCTACCTATGGTCAACTTCATTGTAATAGATACTCCAAATTATCATGTTATTTCAAGCGTTGTTTTACTGCTTTTACTCGGAAAAGGGTTGAAGCTTACATTTTTATTAAATTCTTTTGTAGTCAAGCACAGACACGAGTTATAATAAGACTTTTCAATATGATTTTATTAAAAATTTCACTGATATAATAAAAGCTAAGTAATGGAATATAAAAATGGTTTCATTACCCAAAAAGAATAATATCAAAAATGAATAAAATAAAAAGAAAAAACTTTCGTCGAGGCCACTTTTGAGGCTGTGTAACTTTTCAAAATCTGTGTATTAGTATACTATAGACGGGTAACGTGTTTTAAAATCTCCATAATAACGCAGATTAAGAACCTAACTCGAATGTCAAGTTTTAAACTTGAAAACTTACACTTATACTCATACTAGCTGATGCCCGCGACTTCGTCCGCGTGGATTTACGCTTTTCAAAATCCCGCGGGAACTCTTTGATTTTCCGGGATAAAAAGTAGCCTTTGTCTTAATCTAGGGTATAATGTATCTCCATTCCAAATTTCAGCCAAATCCGTCCAGTAGTTTTTGCGTGAAGGAGTAACAAACATTCACACACACACACACACACAAACTTTCGCCTTTATAATATTATTATTAGTGTGATGTGATGTGATACGGAACCCTACACTGCGCGTGACCCGCCACGCACTTGCCGGTTTTTTCCTTTAGGACCTGCTTGTAAATTGGTTCCTATTTATCAACTAACACACATCTTTAGGGTTTATAATATAGCTACTAAAGTAAGCACTTTTGCTATAAACCCTATGCACGCCACTGGACGTGTACCTATATCGACTGACGACGACGAGGAAACTTTATGTTCTGTGTGTTCTTTCGAATATTTTATCCACTGAAAGAGAAAAACTTTCAAGTTTTCTTAAGTTTGTTATCTAATTGAAAGCAGAGTCTGATTTATCAACTTACCTAGGGAACTTTTCAGACTTGTAATAATTACATTTGAAAGAAGTTGGTCCTAAAAATCTCTGCTTGCCTACTTCAGGTTATTAACTTATTTGCGAACCTCCCTGGCGCAGTGGTGAGTGCTGTGGTCTTATAAATAGGAGGTCTCGGGTTCGATTCCCGACAGGGGCAATTTGGGAATTTATAATTTCTAAATTGTCTCTAGTCTAGTCTGATGGGAGTCTACGGCCGTGGTGGCTATCCGTGCCGCCAAGCGATTTAGCGTTCCGGTACAATGCCATGTAGAAATTGATAAAGGGGTGTGAAACTGCTCCGTACCCACTGAGGTTTAGTATTATAATTCAGTGCACACCCCTTCCAAGTTAGCCCGGTACCATCATCATCACTTGCCATTAGGCGTGCTAGTCCAAATGCAATCCTAGGCATTGAGGGCTACACAAACATATTTATACCTACCTAATATTTTGGTTAAATTACATTTATTAATACAATAGATTTTGCCCGCGCCTTCTTTCGCGTGGATAGGTTTTTTTAGGATCTCTGCGAATTGACTTTTTGGGGTAAAAAGCAAGCTATCATGAAATGGGCCATGAAAGCTAGCAGACAGACAGACAGACTTTAGCATTTATAATATTTAAGTATATTTCTACACTGAACTATAAAAATGAATCATAATTAATGGCATCGAAGTGTTCTGGAAAATTTTCCGTATTCCGTTGCCTCAACTCGCTGACGAAATAGTGCGTTTCGTCGACATCCTGCATACAAAATAAGACGCGATAAAATCGTATTTTTATATAAATCTACTGAAAACAAAGAGTCAGCTACTTACTACCTACTATATGTGTATATCCGCATAGTATAAGTACCTACATCACATATTATTTTAAATGTGTAAAGAACACTGTCCCAACTGTAATTTGTACACTTTATACGGCGTTTCGTGAACAAAAAATTTTCTTTAGTAGGATTGATCTTTAGGACCCAGGGCTGCTTCAATATTTATATATAAAAGAGAATACACAATTGTAAGGCCATTGAACTCAATACACCTGAGCATTGCATCGAAAACTGGTCTGGAAATTTAGTATGCAATCGTTCGGCTTTGTCTGTCGAAACGGTACTTTCTCATATGTTTCGCTTGCCGCCGCGGACCGCTTGCCCTTGGCACACGTAACAGTTTCAAATAAAACGATTGATGCGCGATTTCGACGTAATATCAAATTAAATATTGCTAAACTTGACGCAGTCTCGGGCGTAAGGTTTTGAGTAAAGATATAACTCTAAGCCTGCTGAGATCTATATAGCGCACTTTGACTTTGCTCAGACTCAAGTTTGAGTTAAAACGAGAAACATTTATGTGAGAGATATAGCTCTGTCTCGTTTTTACTCTGTCTTAAGTCTAAGCAAATTCAGAGTGCGCTCTATAGATCTCACCAAGACTGAGGCCCCGTTGTAGTAGTAGCACAGGTAGTAGGTAGTAAATAAGGATGGGCGATTCATTTGAATAACAATCGAAGTATTTGATTGTTGTTATTATTTGATAACAATCTAATAACAAATGAACAATCGAAAAACAATCGATTATTTTCGATTGTTCAATTATTATAACTTACATAGCGCGTGTGACGTTTCTGGGACGAACGAATCTTTTTAGATTCAGTCGCTCCGTACTTTTAAATTAGTGCAACATGCGTGCATGCCGCATGCCGCAATATTATACTGTGTTGCTCTGGCGTAAATAAAGCTTTATACTTGAAAGTTGGTTGTCGTCTGTCGAGCAAATAATATAACATACCTACCTAATATTAATACTTAGGTACTTACTTACTTATTACTTAAGTACCTAGTATTAAGTTGCATTGTAGTGATCAAATAAAAAAGTTTCCCTCTTTACTTTCTTTCTTTCAATAATATAAATCAAATTGAACAATACCATTTCTTTTTCAGGTACATGGAAACCTTAGCCGGTCGAAGGTGACTCGAAAAGAATTGCAGGTCAACCTCGCCTAAACAATGCATAGCCTCTACGGCTTCTTCACATGAACTGAAACTGAAAGAATATTTCGAAAGTAACAATGAATGACTACTTCGATTGATTAGATTGAAACGTAAAGAGTTAAGAGAGTGGAATGAAATGACGATCTCGATAATTCAATGGTAGGAAACGTATTACACGTAATGGAGTTTTAGATTGAGAATATTGAAACTTATCTTTTTTGTAAGAACCATAAATAATACCTAAGTACTCTAAGTTAAAAGTCAAAGTCGATCACATCATTAGGTATTAATTATTTTATAATCTAGCTATTTTATACAAGGATGTATGAGAACTCGAATCTAATGAGTTTTAGATTGAGAATATTAAAACCTATCTTTAATGTAAGAACCATAAACATTAAGTACTTACTCTAAGTTAAAAGTCAAAGTCAACCACATCATTAGGTTTTTTTATACTGAAAACAATGAAAACTCGAATCTAATGAAATTAAACTAAGTAGGTAGGTAGGTATATTGTCTACTTTATCCGCGACGCGAAAGACACAAGTTTTTAGACCCAGCGATTTGAGCTCCATGTACGGTTAGTCCGTTTCTCCTTGAGGCCTATTAGATACACTATCAATAATATCCTGTATCTATTAAGAGAAAGAGAAAATATTGGAGAGTCACAATGTATCCGGATGTTCTTAAAAACCTGCTATCCCAGAAGCGCAATGAAGATAGGTACCTGGTACAGTCCGCGATGTACTTACATTATACAAAAAATAATGTATACCGACCTTTAGAAGGAGATAGTGGATTATCTCTATCTATATAGGAGTCACAAAGACAACGCTCTACTTACAAAGTCAAAATGTCAGTCGAAAGGCCGTTGTACATTACTTTCTGCCGGTGTTGGTGTGACACCCCCCCATTTGATACAAAAATACATCATCATCTTCTCAAGCCATCGCGGGCCCACTAGGTACTTAGTATAGCTCTCCTCTCAGATTGAGAAGGGCTTAGATCATAGTCCACCACGCCAAGTGGCCAAGTGGAATTAGCAGATTCATATACATACCTTTGAATCCATAAAGAGAATATTCTCGGGCATGCAAGTTTCCTCACGATGTTTTGCTTCTCCGTTGAGTGATACGTATTTTAAACTGAGTATAACGTTCATGGAAAACAAATACCTACCTTCAATATAATCGTAATTACAGGGTGTAACCAGAACGCTAGCAAAAACGAAGATAGGTGATAGTACTGATGAAGTGATGTTGATTTTTTTATTTATTTGTTTATTTACACTTTATTGCACACAACACAAAGTAAACATTGATAAAACACAATACAAGATCTTAATCTACTAGCTGTAGCATGCAAAGGCGGCCGGGCCTTATCGCTAAAGCGATCTCTTCCAGGCAACCTTTGACGAAAGGAATCACGAAAGCACGGGTTGGTGCGGCAGCCGAAAATGGCCCTAGGTATATTATATTATTATAAGTTAGACTACATACACAGTACATAATATATGGATACCACAAAAAATCCTAAATATTGTAAAAGTTCACGATACATTGGAAATAAAACATCTGACTGACGCTGGAGGTCAACGAACGTTGCGTAAGTAGGCCACTCGGAGTCAATGCCGTGACGTAGGTGGGGCATTAACCCCAGTTTTGCACGATATACATTGCGGGTTTGAAAAATACTCAATCACTAAAACTACATAATGAGGCAAATGGTTATTGGCATTGGATTGTGTTTAGATAGTATAACAATAACGCTTAGTTTTTGCTAACGCTCTGGTTACACCCTGTATATAGATAGATACCTACTACTGAACATGACTTGCAGAGTTAATTTGTTACTTTATAGGTTGCAATTTACAATGTTATCTATATTGTTATATAAGCATTTTTTCCTATATTTTCACACGTGTATAACTTGTAACTGGTTCTACAATTTTCTTGTAAATAGCAATAATTAAAGTTACAATCCCTAATTATAAATAATCACCTTGTTAACTGTTACGTAAACTCAAGATCATAAATTAATTACCCATAAAGAGAACGTGTAGCCATGATAACGTAGGATTACACGGAGCCAACAATATTATAACATTATAATACCATGGGTAAATAAAAGAGCCGGTTCACATTCATTTACTCCAAGGAAAAAGTGAGTTTTAGCCGACTTAGGGATGATTTACGCTAGACCGTGCCAGGCCCGAGCCGTGCCGCGTCAGTGTTACGTTTCTTCATACAAAATTGCAATCCGTGAATCGAACATGCCTCGGACGTGGCACGGCTCGGGGCCGGCACGGTCTAGCATAAATCATCCCTTATAATACCTACTAGTACATAATATTTACAACTAGCTTCTGCCCGCCACTTCGTCCGCGTGGACTACACAAATTTGAAACCCCTGTTTTAACCCTTTAGGGACTGAATTTTCAAAAACCCTTTCTTGGCGGATTCAACGCACAGCTCAAACTGCTGGACGGATCGGACTGAAATTTGATGCAAATAGCTATTATGACGTAGACTCCGCTAAGAAAGAATATAATAATAATTCGAAATGTTTACTCCACGCGGAGGAAGTCGCGGGAATTAGTTAGTGTTTTATACCTTCGATCATTAAAGTAAAATAATAATGTGTAGTTTTTATAAGTAGGCTTCTTCTCAGACTACGGCGCATAATTGAAAGTTGAAACCCAGCCTTGTAACTTTACCTTTTCGGATTTCAGTCCTCACCAGTCCAAATTGGCATTTACAGGGTAAATATTTAGTCTCTTTTCAAAGATTAATTTTAGTTCTTGTTTTTGTATACCTAAATGTATGCCATTTAATCAAGCTTTACCTTATTGTAAATATATTATTTTATCAAACATGTTACTGTTAAATATAAATAAAATTATTATTCATATTTTACAATAAAAGAATAATAATATAATTCAAATTTTTTTTTACATTTACTTAAGTAAGTATTATTAATCTGAGAGATTATGAAATTTTTTAAATTAGATATACCTACCTATGTCTTATTCTATGGCATGGACTAACCTTGACCGCGATCTCATCTGTTGGTAAGTGACGATGCAGTCTTCACATTACAGTCAGAGGAGGTGGAAAAACTTGGCCTGTTTCCTAACTTTTTTGAAGAAAAGTTCTGAACGGATTTTATCACGATTTTCAAGAGTGATTTCTATGAGAAAATTTCTAAGTTAGTAGGTACTAGGTACCTAGGTAAGTATAAGTATACCTACCTACTTTTATAAATCCACGCAGATGAAGTCGCGGACATCATTTTGTTTTCAGAATCCCTTGGGAACTGATCTCCGGGATAATGAGTATCCGTCTCCGGGATGCAGGCTATCTCTGTACCTTACCTTAAAACCGGGAGGGCTGTGAAAAGGTAACAGATAGATAGAGACACAAACAAACTTTCGCATTTATTAAATCAAGTATGGATTTATAATAATTTATTTACTCTTCAAATTTACATATTGTCATCATCATCATCATCAACCGATAGACGTCCACTGCTGGACATAGGTCTCTTATAGGGACTTCCACACGCCACGGTCTTGCGCCGCCGGAATCCAGCGGCTCCCTGCGACTCGTCTGATGTCGGCCGTCCACCTAGTGGTGGGCCTTCCAACACTGCGTCTTCCGGTGCGAGATCGCCATTCAAGCACCTTAGGACCCCAACGACTATCTATCGGTTGTACGAACTATGTGCCCTGCCCATTGCCACTTCAGCTTCGTGATCCGTTGAGCTATGTCAGTTATTCTAGTTCTCCTACGGATCTCCTCATTTCTGATTTGATCACGTAGAGAAACTCCAAGCCATAGCTCATATATATAATATTGTCAATAGAATAAATTACCGGCCCGAATGACCTAGTTGCATGAGATAAATCCAACATTTTATCAAATTCTAATAAAACAAAACAATAGAATCTCTTCATAGTATAGAACAAAGTCGCTTCCCGTCGTCTGACCCGAATTTTAATGGAGATTTCATTTATATAAATTACCTACTTACCTATAGTTTGTTTTGTGTTAATTTGTTGAAATATGAGGATAATTGTTCAAGATGTCAGAAGAAATCAAGATGAATGAGACAAAGAGTATATAATCACTAGGAATGAGAGCTTTCATCGAATATGCCGTCATTCATCTATATATACTATCTATATCTATTAATAAATAAAATTGTAGTGTCTGTCTGTAATTTCGAAATAACTACTTACCTCATATTAATCTCATATGGTTATTTGAACTGTACCATAACCGAATCACATGTTTTTAAAATATTTGTCTGTCTGTATGTCTGCCTCTCTGTCCGTCTGTCTGTCTATCTGTCTGGTTGAACGGGCTAATCTTCGGAACGGCTGAACCTATTTTGACAGCACTTTCACAGACAAGTAGAGGATTAACCAAGGAGTAACATAAGTTTTTCAATTTTATTTTCCCATCTCTGCCTTGGTTCCATACTTTTACGTAGACTTTACTTCATCGAGCGTGTTTGTAAACATGTCAATTATCATTAATCTCTTGGCACGATAGCAATAATTACTATGCTAAGAGATTCATCAGAAGTCGTTAATCCGAAGGTAAGTAGGTAAGGCATATTAATATGTTGTATTCGCATGTATATGTAGTATAGCTATGAATGAATCATTCATTGGATCCCTTTCGAAGAGGGAATGTCCACATAAATACCGGAAACCGCAGAGCGAAAACCAATTTGTAAACTAGGTACCATAAATAAACGTCATTGTATCAACGCATAATATTATGAGTCGGTGTCATGTCGGTATGGTGTACTCACTGAGCTTTAGCATCATAGAGATAGTATACATTCATCTAAGTTTAGCATAATATTATACTGCAGTCTGCAGAGTTAACTAGAGTTTTTTTTTAAAGTCAAATGATTTATTCAAAATAGCCATAGGTAATAAATTACTCTTTTTGATGGTCAGATGTTGGATTTCTAAGATAATATAGTAGTGATAATTATTACACAAACTTAAAACTAAATTTATTCATTACCTACTAGCTGCTCCGGCGAACTTCGTACCGCCTAACAGTCGACTCTTTAAAAGGATTTTTTTTAAATTTCTCTCCGTAAGAAGAATAAGAAGAATATTATGAAAAAAGAATTAGCGAAATCGGTTCAGCTGTTCTCGAGATTTGCGATCAGCAACACATTCAGTGATTTATCTATACTCTATACTATTATATAAAGAGGTAGGTAATGTCGTTAAGTTTGTTTGTAGGGGGTAATCTTTGGAACTACTGAACCGATTTTAAAAATTATTTCGCCAGTAGAAAGCTACATTATTCCTGAGTGACATAGGCTATACGGGATCTTTGAAAACATAAATCTACGCGGCCGAAGCCGCGGGGATCAACTAGTTTTTATATATAGAGCAAACGCTTGACCACAATCACACCTGATGGAAAGTGATGATGCGGCCTAAGATGGAACGCGTTTACCTAGAAGATGCCTATTCACTCGTTTTAAAGATACCCGGGTTGCAATTGGTAGGAAACACATATCGTGGAAGAGTATTCCAAACCTTAGCCTATACGTATGAGGAATAATGACGCAAAAAGTTTTGTGCGTGTAGCTGTAGATGGGATGTCGACCACATATCTAACACCATACCAGACCATCAATAAGAGTAATTTATTACCTATTTTGAATAAATCATTTGACTTTGACTATCTGTCTATCGACAACTGCTCGAGGGATCCACGTAGTTACTCAACGATGAACTGCTCGGGCTAGCCGGATATACTTAACTTGACCTAATCATAGTGACTAAAAACCTTGGTGAATTATCTGGGATCTTAAAAATACATATAACTGTCAAGTCAAGGTAACCTGGGAAAGTAGGTACTAAGTAAATGAAAATGTATCAATGGTTTTGTCTAATACCCATCTACAAATTCATTACCAAGAATAGAGGCATTTAGAATTCACGATAATTACTCGTCCAGACCTACGCAAGATATTGTTTATCATGACGTGGTCCGTATGAATAGACACTACAATTGCGTGAGGTCACGCACTTGTAGTGTCTATTCAGACGGACCACGTCATGATAACCAATATCTTACGAGACCTCCAAAACCGTAATTTTTCAATATAGCATTTTAATAAATCTAAACGCATTCCAAACTGCAATGTTTTACGTCGTCCTCTTTTAAAAATTCATAGTCATAAGTAACTTTAATAAATTAAATCATTACTTATGTAGGTATACTTAGCTTTTTTTTAGTTTGAAAGCGTAAAATAATTAAAAATAGGCGTTGTTATTTTTCAAACGACCGACACTAATTTTACTTCCCACGTAAGTTGTGGTTAACCACAACTTACGTGCGGGAGGTATCGCTGAGTATGACGGCAACCACATCACTGCTCTGAGATTGTCGTTTGCAAAATCCTATTAGGTAGGTACACTGTTATTTTAATGATAAGAAAGCTTGGGAATGAGTTATCTTAACAGCTTTTCTAATTAGTTTTTAAGTGATATTGTGAAAAGGAGATAGTAAAAAGGATACCCGGCTGAGTTTGTTGTGGGATCCTTCTCCGACCAGAGCGCGCTTGGAACCCTCGTAGCTTTTGTTAGTAGTAGTTTACGTAATCAATTACTCACCTTAGAAATTACAAAAAAAACATTATTAGCCTTGCCGTTCAGCGAAGTAATAGCGCCAGTGTTTTGGGCACAATGCCCATATATGACCATTTGGACGGCGGCGTATATTTTTTGTAAATATAATTTTTTTAGTGATAAGTTTTATCTGTATGTAGGTATACATACACTATACATATAGTTTTTTTTAAATATTTTACAAATTCCACAATAATTGACAATCAAAAAGTGTACAATGGTGAGTTTGAGTTTCAAAATTTGAGAGACCATTAAAATTCAAGAACATTAAAAAAATTCAAAAGTAGAGGTCCTTAAAAGAACATCGTAGTATTTAAAAACGCCTTCAAGAATATCTTGTTTATTACTGCCAAATTCCACCAAAAGTAAAACAAATAAATACCTACGATGGCCGCTCTACGATAACTGTCACCTGTAATCTTCATAAAATTACAAGGGATTTGATTCCACTTTGATTACCTCCCAGATAAAAGTGGTATATCTACCTAGTAGAACTGTAATTGGACGAATTTTTATCCAAATTTTCCCAAAATGCCAAATTGTAAGATAATTTTTATCCCAAAAACAATAGGGTTCTGTGGTTTTAACGGTTCGGGCAGGACGATTCAAAATTTTTGTCAATCTTACATCATGACTTCGTCGAACTGATTTTCACTATTCTTTTTTCTTTAGTAACATGTTGTATTTTTACAAAATATCTATTTATACTATTTAGGTATAGGTAGGTTCATTCCCTTACAAGGTACGGAACGCGGTGCGCGAGTCCAACTCGCACTAAGCCGGTTTTATTTTGCTGTTACTATGACGTCAAGGAGTGAAAATTAAAATCCTTGATGTCGTCAGAGTTCCGTTCCGTGTAAATATCCCCATTGTGTTGACGATCATCCGGTCAGAGGAATCTTCCATTATCACGAAGCCCAACAAATCTCGGGAAAACCCGTAATTTAGATTCCTACGCCTCAACCGCGCGACGCTGCTGTACCCGTAGTACAAGATTTTACGTCTCACCAAACGAAACCAAATTCGAGAGTCGAAATACTTCCGCGTTACAGTAAAATGGACCTAAACAGCCTTGAATTGAAGTCAAATATTCAATGCCACTGATTTTAATTTCGCAATGTTTCCGCTTGGAGCGGTGGCTGTAGAAGTGTAGACAAACTTGAGCTTTAAAACAAGGCGTTTAAGATCCAGTTTACTGTAACGCGGAAGTATTTCGACTCTCGAATTTGGTTTGGTTTGGTGAGACGTAAAATCTTGTACTACGGGTACTGGTCGCAGGTGAGACGGAACTTAGCCACGACCTTGCCGCTATCATAATATCGGCGGAATCTAAGCGCGGGGCGGTGCGCGGTAAAAAGCTGCTCGGCAGTGTGATTCTCTAAATCTAAGAAACGGTTCAACGTTGCCAGCATCGATGTGGTTTGCGATGTAGGTTTAAAAAAAATATAATAATACGAGCGTTGTTTCTAACTGGATCATTGCCGCCAGCAGCGGCGGTTTTTAGAGTTCTGTACCCGAAGGGTGCCAACGGGATTTTATTACTCCACAGCCCGTCCGTCTTTCAGCGGTCTGTATCTCGTGAATTATAATAGGTAGAGAGTTGAATTTTCCTTGAATGTGTATTTCTATCTGTCAATTTGCACTTGGCCAGCGTGGTAGACTATGGCCAAAACCCTTCTCACTCTGAGAGGATACCCGTGCTCTGTAGTGAGCCGGCGATGGGTTGATCATGATGATGATGATGTATTTCTATTGCCACTATTACAACAAATAATAAAATTTTCAAAATGGTCGCCATGAAAATTATAAATAAATAAAAACTCTTGTACGATGGGACGGAAGTTCCGTACCATTTCACGGAACCCTTCGTGTGTGAGTCTGATTCGCACTTGACCGATTTTTTAATTTTTGCATAATTATTAAAGTCTCAGAAGACTTGTATAGTCTTCATTTCATCTTCTTCAGACTCCTTGAAATTGTGGCCCGAACATTTTTTTTACGAAATAACAGTATCTAACGCGGTACGTAGGTGAACAACAGGATATCCGATGCCCTGTAGCTTTCGATAAGTAATCATCCAAAATTATCGGACGTTCGGATAATCTTATTCGATTAAGTTGTTGTGAATAGCGTTTGATAGTCGTAATCGTACGATATCTACGTAAGTTCGATTCGGTTTCGATTTCGACAACTTTACTGTCGATACGGTTATTCTGAATTGAAAATACATCTTATCGTACGACAACTTACCGAATCGATCGATAATTATGTTATCGAAGTGTTCTGAATCGGCCTGCTGGAAGGGGTATGACAGTTTTTAATAAGCCCATGCCCCTTTGGTTTCTACACAGCATCGTACCGGAACGCTAAATCGCTTGGCGGCACGGCTTTGCCGGTAGTGGCTAGCCAGGGCCGAAGTCTCCCACCGTGCTCCCACCAGACCAGAAATTTAGAATAGAAATTATAAAATTCTAAAGCCCTGGCGGAAATCGAACCCGGGACCTCCCAGTAATAAGACCACAGCGCTTACCACTTCGCCAGGGAGGTCGGCAATAAAATTGATGTACGGGCGAATAACAGTTATTCGCCTGTACATCTCACTAAGTTATTGACTCAATAACTTCACAAGCGTCACGGACGCTGGTGGTAGACCGGCGGCTAGACGAATTAAAATATTAGACGATTTTGTAGCAGAAAATGAATGAACAGAAAGAAGCGTATTAAAATATTGTATTGTGCAATGCTCCGCCTACCGACGCGACGCCGCCGCCGCGCACACTGCCGCACCGCTTTCCGCTAAGCCAAAAGTCGTGGCCGAGCCGTAACGTAGCCACACCTCTCCGCAAGCTGAAGGTCGGACAAAGGTAAACAATTATATTATTTTCTAATAAAGCTAGGTAAGTAATATTTCACATATCCGTCTCGGTTTAATATCTTGGATTTGTCAACAACAATTTTATTTTAGGACATAATTATAGGTATTGTAACATACGGGTTTTATTTTCTTACTTCATTAGGTACCTACTATAAGTAGGTACGTTTAATACTAACATCCATGTTTTTTTCCGTTATCCGCATTTGAAACGTTGTTTACGATTTAGTAGGTTCCTATATCCGGTTTTTTTTTTATTTACACGACAGACAGACAGGCAACGAAGTGATCGTGGTTTCTTTTCTCGGATTACGGAACACAAAAAACTGACTGTGCGAGTCGGACTCGCGCCTGAAGGTTCAGCTACTCAATCCTGATGTTGCAGGGTAGGTACATACTTTTAAGCCGTGAGGCGTGGGGATTTTGGAACCATTGATGGTGGATTGATATTATAAGTAGGTAGATAGGTCGGTACTAGGCTAGGTACCAAGCAGCGACTTCACTGAGGAATACACCTGCCTTGAGGATTAATTACCTAGGTAGGTAACTTTAGATACATCTAAATCCTAAGTAGGTAGGTATTTTATAAAGTACCTACCTAATTTAATCAAATTTTTAGCTTTAGGTGCCTTTCCTGAAACTCAAGTAGATACTAGAGCTTACTAATGTAGGTACCTCCTTAACTAATTAAAACAATAAGCGACGACTACCTAATTAGTAATAAGCAAAACCATTACATGGGTCGAGTAAACAGGAAACAGAATATTTCTGAATCCGGCCTAAAAGTGATTTTATTCGATTTGAGTGGGAAGCTATCCTTATAGAAATTATAATAAGCACAATTTAAAAATAAAGTCGACTTGATTTTAAAATAGTAGGTAGGTTTAATACCTTTAAAGACTTCAAGCTCGTCAAGGCCCCTGATTTGATGATTCAATTAAAGCTAGGTAATACATAAATGTAAAAATTAATGAGTGCCTGTACTGAATTTCATACACTACTTTATCTAAACTTATATTTTCATAAAATCCAAACCATAAAATCTTGGTAACATATATATTTTGTCAAAACTCATAAGCTTTTCTTGATAAAATATTGAAGAAAAAAAGATTAAATCAAAATTATTCACTGCATAGAAAAATTAGTTAAATGTCGCTGAAATAAGAATAGAAAAAAAATCCAAAATAAATGACGATTTTTTATTATATGAGAATTTTATTTTAGAAAATGTTTGAATGACCCATTAGTACGCGACAAGTCGAGATGGCTATCGGGGTATGAGGCGGGGGTGACGCCCCGCACGTCACCCACGCTATCCCGCACCGGTTTAGCGCGGGGGCTGTGCGGGTGGTCCCCACCCCGATTGCCATCTCGACCTGTCACGTAAAACCTATAATAGGTACAGTTTTATAATAATCCAGTAACTACCATAATGACAACGCCATCTAGAGTAATACCTTACAACGATATTAGTGGTTTCAAAACCTACAAATGAGACGTATTTTGCAGTCTGTGGTTCAAATGAGGAGGTTTCCAGGCAACGTTCGACAAAATTTTCATAGATGGCGCTAAATACTACCACCTAATATATCATTTGTCCATTGATTGACACTACCTAAACATCAAAGTATAGATCATATAGATATAGGATATAGGTATTCTTTTTCATCTTTAGTGGTGTATTCAGCGACATCTATGAAAATGATCTCGAACGTTGCCTAGAAACCTCCTCATGGAAACTCGAAAGCCCCTAGGAATAGAGGTGTCAAAAAATAATGTAGGTACCTAATAAATTTATTAAATATATAAATGTATTCAAGATATTCGTTTTTAGATTAAAACAAAATTGAATACAATATATAATAAGTAGCGAAAATTTGAGAAAATCCTTCCTAAAAAATAACTCAGGCGTTCGATCTTTGATACGCCGCGCGCGGCGCGACCGAGCGACGATATTAGAATAAAATATATTAGGTAGGTACAGCTGAATACAAATATCGTCGCGATTCGACGGTGAATAATTATTCGATTATATTTATTCGGTGAATAATTATTCATCGAATTTTCGTATTGGCCTGTTACATGTTGACTGTGATGATACGAGTATGCGGCTAGTATTTTTATCATTTTGTTTGTTTCGTAATAAATTTTGAATACAGTTTTATTTATTTGTGAACTTGAGTGTCGATAAATATTTAATGCGAATAATTGTAATGTAGATTAGGCAAAATAATGTAGATTAGGTACATTTTTGTGTTGTGATAGATTTGTGTCGCGCGTTAATAATACCTATTATAGTAGATTTGTTCTTTTTGGAAATACTTGCGTCATTTTATAAATCGTATGAGAAAATGTTTTTCAAAGTGTAGGTATTATCATACATTTAAGTATTATAGGTAATAGGTTAGGTACGTGAAGTGGTATTGTTCTTTTTAGAAATCATGATCATCATTTTATAATTCGTATGATGATAAATATGTAGAAATGTATGATAATAAATATAGTAGTTACCTACTAAAAAGATTTTTTTATAGGTAACTAGGTAAACTTACCTACCTATTGTATTGTAGGTATCTACTTGACATTGCTTTATCGTTCTACTTGTTTTTATTTTTACATACATAGGTAGGTACTAGGTACTGTATTCCGCGACAGGTTGAGATGGCAATCGGGGTATGAGGCGGGGGTGACACCCCGCACACCCGCACGTCACCCTCGCTCGCTCGCACTGGGTTAGCACAGGGGCCGTGCGGGTGTGCGGGGCATTCCCTCCCCGATTGCCATATCGACCTGTCGCGAAGGTATGGATTGGGTACCTATTAAGAGTAAAATTTAAAATTTAAATCAATCGAGTTAAATACAAGCTATACCCTAGTTCTCGACCTTATTGACGGTTATGAGAAAGTTGTTTTTTGTCATATTCTTGTTCAGTAGGTATCATTCATAGATTGTTAAAATGTTGTTCCCTATGTCAATAAGGTCGGAAATCGCTTGCACCCATTTATCTGCTTGCGCCTCATGGTGAAATCGGTGCAAGCAAATCTCGACCTTATTGACGGTTATGAGAAAGTTGTTTTTTGTCATATTCTTGCTCAGTATAATTCATAGATTGCTAAAATGCTGTTTTCTGACGTATGTCAATAAGGTCGAAAATCGATTGCACCCATTTTTCTGCTTGCGCCTCACGGTTCAAGCAATTTTTTTTTTTGTAACAAAATAATGTAACGTTAATAATTATTAAATATTTGTCTGTAACACGTGATAATATTGTGATACACACATGAACCTGTATTTGACACCTCTACTAGGAAACTCCAAACTCCGCCGAAGGTGGCGCTGGTTCGGCAAAATTGTTGCTAATGATAAACGAGGTTTAGACTAGCAAGAACTTCTTGCAAGTTATTCCGCAAGTACTTGCAGAATTGTTTACACTACGAGCAATATTGTACATGTACTGTGTACATAGGTACACGTCACGTCTGAGCTATTACTCTGGTTCTCGTACAGATCTCCTCATTTCTGATTTGATCATGTAGAGTAACTCTGAGCATAGCTGCTTCCATCACTTGCTGAGTGACTCTGAGCTTTCTTATGAGGTCCATAGTTAGCGACCATGTCTCTTGATCAATATACCAGAAATCTCCAGAATTGAGAAGAACAAGACAATAATATTATCATGAAAAATCTGCCAGTAATAAAACATGTTTCATTCAATCTATTTGTTTTAATGTGCACAAATGATTTTAAATAATAAACCAGCATTATAAATTATTGTAACATTTTTCAGTAGTTCTTATAATGCTTTAATCTGTACAAATAGGCGCAGTTCTTATTATTTCCGAGTGCCATATAACCACTGTGTGGAGAAAAATTAATAGTCTCAACTTGATAACAATTCTGTTTTGGAAAATTATTGAAAACCTTGTACGACGGTATGTGTACAAGTTTTACTGCATTTGGAATATAACTTGATGTCACTGACAAGATTTCTGTGGATGAGTTGAATCTTAAATTTGTAATCCTTGTGGTCAAGTTTGATATTGTTTTCAGTGGTAGTGGTTCTCGAGTTGTGATATTTTGTGTTTCATACACATTAACTATACCTTCACCACTGCCTGTGGCTATTAATTGACCACAAGAACTTAGGGCCATACATGCTGCAGTCACACATCCATTATCAATAAACTTTTTGACAGATCTGTACATTGACAGGTCCCATACGGTGACTTCACCTAGAGCACTATAACAATACAATTGGTCAGAATTAGGACTAAAAGCTAGAGATTGCACATAGCTATTTAGTTTGAGTACCCTTAATAACTCTTTGGACTGGGCACATATTATGAATACTTCATCAAACTTGTCACTTGTAGCCAAAAGTTTACCATTTGGAGATAATTTGAAAGTTTTAGCTCTTTTGATAGCTTTGGGTAATTGTATCATTTTCGTGTCAGCTTTAACAAGATTGTAGACACAGTAATTATGGCTTATCTTCGAAGCAAAGTACGCCTCAGATCCATCCGGGTTGAACTGAGCTGCATCAACTTTAAAGCCATTTAACCTAAAGCTGTGTAGCTTGGTATTCACATCACCACCTATAGAAAATAATGAAACAACGCCAGATTCGCCTCCGATTAAAACAACACTCATTTTAGGGTGAAATTCAATAGTAGATATTATAGGCCCTTCGTTTCCTGTCTCATAATTTATTTTAGGACACTTTTTGAGCTCAAGCAAATTATTTTTTAAGCCACTTGATCTAGTTTTCTGCAAGTGACCAACTGATCTCATTAATTTGTCATTATTGTCATTATCTTTTGTAATTTTGGCCCAACCTGGAGTCCCAACTAAAGTTTCATATTTCTGTTTGAGTTTTTCAGTGTATAGTCCATCGCTTTTCACTTTGGGAATAAGAGCCGCAGTTAACTGTTGGTCATCCTCGTCAATCCATGCGGGTTTTAGATCAACATAAATATCATTTTTTAGAGTTGAGATATTTTCTGTAAATTTCTTTGACTTATTGAAGAGAAGCGATGACACTCTGTAATTGAGAAAATAGCTTGGTTAATAGTCATACTACTTAATAATACGCCTGTTGATTATTGCAGGATTATTGTGGACTATGCCTGTAAAGAGGTAATTAGCCACAACTTAAGCCGTGAAAAATGATATTAAGAGGAATTAATAAGTTATTACGAAGCAAGACCAATAATTAATCTATGTTATAACCTTTTCTCTTCTTCGTCTAAGCTTGAAATTTTACGTTTCATTTTTGTTGGTTAGGCACTAAAAGTTGTCTGTACTTTTCACTTAGGATTTTTTTCTATTTACTCGCCAATACAGAATTATAAAATATACTGCAATCAAATCATAATAATGTATTTTAATTTTAGAAAGAAACATTCACGTTGTGACCAAAGAGTCTATAATGATAATCACTTCACTACGTGGTTGTGACATTTTCACGACACGCAAACTTTTGTCCTGTGTAGCACGGGCGGTTCACGGCCATACAAATTCCGACAGCAAAATAGAAGTTGACAGATTCGACCACAGAACGATACAATAACACACGTTAGTGCCTGCCTGACGCCATTTTGTTATCAGTTGTTGTTCTAGTGATTGTTTCCGTACATTTCTGTTCCCTTAGCAACAATAATATTATAGTACATTATTTCAATATAATTTATTGAAATGTATTATAAGTGCTGTGTTCCCGATTGTAATAGTACGCGAAAAGACGCTATATTACATAAGTTTCCACAGTGTGAGAAAAGACTCAAAAAGTGGCTTAAGTATATAAATTGTGATGTTTTGCGAAGTAAAAGTACAATAGATCTTAAAAATAAGTCTCAAGTGTCATAAGCACTTTGAAAAGCGTTTTGTGACACAAAAATCTCGTCTTGCAGTAACAGCATTTCCTACTTTGTTCCTGCAATCTGAGATCCTCAGTGGTACTCCATCCATTCCACTGCATGATTCTGAAGAAATTTGTACTAGTAAGTTTTCATGGCTTTTTGTATTGTATATTGTTGTCCTCTAATCACAGTCCAGTTGTTTTGTCCAATGTATCACAACCTTCTTTAGCATACATTTTACAATCAAACCGAAGAAAATGTATTTCTCTATGCCTGAATCATCTTACCACTGTGTAGCACTAATTTTGGCCTTTAATTTTAAAATGATTATTATTTAATTTACTTTCAGGATCAGAGAAGATTGACCTTGATCATAATTATTATGCTTCCAAAAATATATATAATGACCACAACTATTGTACACAGCTGCAAACATCACAATCAGCAAGTGAAAATGAGCTTTTAGGTGAGAAAATATAATTTATTATTATTTGAAACAATATTCATAATAATAGTACTAATAGGTCGTTCCTTTGCTAACTTTGAAAGATTATTTACCTAGGAGTGTTTTAAATAACTTACTATATCAAACTTTTTTATCTATGTTTGCCTATTTGTACTCATTAAACTTATTTTTTAGAAGGATTGCCCACTACTTCTAAAAGAAAATTAGAAGAATACTCGATTACAGATTGTCAACAAAGTATTTCCTCAGGTAATCATCTATTTATTAATAGTCTTAATCTAGTATCCACAGGAATAAGGATATCTGCTCTTTTCATTGATCAGTGTTAACTACAGGTCAAAATTTTCATAAATAAGTTATTACTAGATTATGTTTTTAAGCTTAAATGAGATATTTAAATGTGTATAACAATTAACAAATAATCGTGGTGTGTTACCCATCCATACTTATATTATAAATGCGAAAGTGTGTCTGTCTGTCTGTCTGCTAGCTTTTCACGGCTCAACCGTTCAACCGATTTTGACAAAATTTGGTACAGAGATAGCTTGCATCCCGTGGAAGGACACAGGCTACTCTTTATTCCGGAAAATTGAAGAGTTCCCACAGGATTTCTAAAAACCTAAATGCACGCGAATGAAGTCTGGCATCATCTAGTTATATATACATCAAAATTTCTTTTATTTTTTGATTTTAATAAAATGTTGATAATTTACCTTAACCAAGCTGTTATTTTTCAGAACCCTTGCCATCTACTCCTAAAAGAAGATTAGTAGAATACTCAGAAGATATATACATATATATACATGCATATAACAAATTTAAAATAAGATTTAAAAGAAAATAAATAAATGTCTTGAAATAAAATGTGTTCTTTATTTTTAGAATCAATTAATTTAGGTTATTTAAGTAAAAAACCGTTTAGGTAATAAAACAAGTTCAGAATTATACAAGAAGCTAAAGCTGCAGGAAAAAATTCCTCTAAAATCCAAAACTAGAATTCAGAGCCGCGCAAAGGAGGCAATTTAAATAAATATCTTGCTAAGCTATTGGCTCAAATAATCTGATCCTATTGGTTAGTAGAGAAATAGCAAAATAGAGTTTGACAGATGATCGACCAATCACGGGCTGCATTTCAAGGGTGTCAAAATTTGTTTGCACGTGAGCCATCTGAAACGTAGGTACCTACCTAGTATCCCTATTAATCTGTGGTCCTGTGCTTTTGTCGTCCATAGAGTAAAGTAATACCCACAGACCAATAACATATAATACCTACACTGGAAATTGTTTTAGGTCAGTGTTGAGTTTTGATTTGATGTCGTAGATAGAGTAATAAAGGTAGATGCAGAAACGTTTGCTTTCTCATTCACACTAAAAAGAGAGCACAGATAAAGTTACTAATGTGATAAACAGAGACGCAGCTAACCTATTTTTTGTCCCTTATCGTGTAACTGGTTTTTTTCAAGAATACATACAAGAAGTTGCAAAACAAACTTAGAGAATTCGTGGCGTAATTATACCTATTTCTCATGAGTTATTTACTTGTTTTCACATAAAAACGTTTAATACAAATATTGTTGATCGGTTAATACAAATATTGACTACTAAACAATGGTAATAATTGTCGTGTTATTCATCGTTACGTCGTGCTATCGCTATCCCATACGCGGTTACACAGTAGGTACCTACTTACATCTATGATCTACCTATTATTCTATCTACGTTTGATGTGCTTTTGACGTTTGACATCATCCTACTCTATGGTGCTCTTTGGTTTGTGGGTTTGACAGATAGGTAGGTACTTACATAGAGACACAGAGATATGGATAATATAATAAAACATTATTTTATCAGCCGCATTATTAACTTACGTAAAATATTCAAATATTATTCAAAATGTAATTTTTGTTAGATTTCTATAGGCGCACTTAGCTTGACAGCTGATTATTATTTTCTGAACGTTCGCATTATGATTCATGCACTGTTCATGCCTCGTTCATGCTTCATGCGTGCTTCATGGCTCAAGCCCTAAATGTCGGTAAAACAGTTTAAGTAGATAGGTCTATGGTTACGGTCTATAGTCTACGTACTGAAATTGACATTGCAGTGTTTCCGCTTTTAAGGATGTCGCCCTGTTTAGGGCGAAACGACTGATATTCGGTACAGTTAGGGCGTTGTTTTATGTTGAAAGGGATTTGGAGTAATTAGTGAATTTTAGGTAGTTAGTAGTTAATTAATTTTTTTTATAACCGCCCAATGAAATTTTTATATATTTTTTGGTTCATCAACGAGCAATCATTAGTTATTTCCAAAAGTTTTTTAGAAATTACGGAATACAAGTGTATTTCTAAAGAAATAAAAACTGTTTACAGTAGCCGGTAAGAAATATTGTACATCAACCTTTAAAATGAGATTTCGGCTTTGTAGAGCGTTGACTCTGTCACTCACCTATGCAACGTTTTGTCGGTCGACAGAGACAACACACTACGAAACCACTACGGTCTATCACTTTCTTAAGGTCGATGTACTACATTTTCTGCCACGTAAGTACTGAAGCTGGGTTCATTCAATAACGTAGTACACGTAAAAGTATTGGAAATGATAACCAACCAACAATATAATGTAATGTGCCCTTAATATTAACTTACTACATTCCTTCACTAAAATTATTTTTGTATGAATACAATTTGTGACGTTCTTTTAGTGTTTAGGAAACAAATTAAAAGTCTCAGAAAGGTTAAATCATTTAGAAGAAAAAAAAGCACGACCGCACAAACGTCATGCTGTATTTCCCACTACATTGACATTAGTGGAATTATTGTGGAACAACAAACCGCAGTGGAAAGAGCCTTAGGGAAGCAACAACAACAACAAACAACGTCACAAGATTTAAAATCTAAAATCTAAA
Source organism: Maniola hyperantus (assembly GCF_902806685.2). Taxonomy (NCBI): domain Eukaryota; kingdom Metazoa; phylum Arthropoda; class Insecta; order Lepidoptera; family Nymphalidae; genus Maniola; species Maniola hyperantus. The sequence continues at coordinate 3,490,404 of NC_048547.1, forward strand.
TATTTAAAATGTAAAACGATGTTATAAACAATAATTATTAAAGTAGAATAAATTATTATGCGCCCTAAAGCAGGGGGTATTTCAAATAATTTTTGGGGTTCTTTAGGGCGAATTCCTTAGGAAACTAGGGTAAAAGCCAAATCATACGTTGAAACACTGTTTGTGTGTAGTTTGGTGTTTAAAAAAAGGTTTTAGTTAACTTAACTGTAAATAGATGGCGCAAAACTGCATACTTTATCATTCATCTCTTTCACAAAATGTGGTAATTTCACTCTATTGTTGGCAGTTTGGACGAAACAGTAAATTTGACCAATCGGATACAAGACAGCGACAATATTTGGAGGATTTTATTGGTCGTTTTGTGCGTACGAAGTAGCCATAACTTTATTATAACCCAACTCATCGTATAGCATAAAGAAGAACACTCAAAGAAATAGTTTTGACTACCTTTATCGGTTAGTCGTATATCATATTGGTGGTGATCTGTGGTGGTGATTTAATTCGTATTTCGTTGTTCTTTCACAGTGTTTTTCATTCGGATGGCATCGCATTCCGAAAAGAAGATATTTTTTTGTGTTTGTAGTGTTAATGAAAAATAACATTTTCCATAATATTAACAAAAACAATAATCAGAAGGATAGTTATAAAATTAGAGGGACTCGTCTAACTCTAAAGATGAAGAAAATATTTTTTATTCTGTGACCTTTTTACATTCATAAAATATGTCAATATGGATCTTATTCGAATGAATTAAAATCCAGTAGTGTACAAGTGATCTCCGAAAGATTTACGACTCGGCCTATTAAACAATGGGGCCGAAGAAGGCTCCGCCATAAAAGTATTAGACCCCATTCGTTTGGCCTGCCATAAAACAATTACGGAAAGGATTGACGACATCGATACATAAAAAGTGGATCCGAGGATGGTGCAGCGGTTTCTGGATACAGTGAGGGGTTCGAGCGATGATCGCAGGGTGGACAGCGATGCGAGGTGGCAACCCGTCAGGTGGGCTGGTAGGTCGGCTCTCGCATCGGTGGCGTCCAGCTAGTGCGCGGGCGGCCTATGCGGCGGGTGATGAGCGATGTCCGGCAAGCCGGCGAGCGTGGCGCCGCGAGCGGGCGGGGCCAACGCGCCGCGCGTGCTGGTGTACGTGGCGGAGGCGCGCCAGCTAGAGGCGCGCGCCGCGGGGCCCGACCCGCCGCCGGCGCCGCACCTCGCCCCCAGGGGCCTCTACCGCCCGCAGGACGACATTCCCGCCACCGTCTACTACAAGCCCTTCAGTGACACAGAACCCAAAACAAACTCTTTCGATTCTAATAGCTGTCAACGGGGGGAATTCTTTCCAACTCAATTTGTAAAAGAAAACTGTGTACAGGCCGATGAGAACAAAGATAGGCCGAGTAGTGTAAAGCGGGATTGTGATATAGCGGAGTGGAGTAACGACACATATGTTAGGATACCCTTGCCGCTGGGAGAGTTTGGGTATCAGAGATGTCCAACGAGTGTAGATAGTAGTATGTCAATGGTACCGGTGGTGCATCAGAGCCAGTTCCATGATAGTGTGGTGCACAGTGATGATAGGGACTGTGGCGACAGGGAGCTCGTTGCCAAGAGTCTTGTGAACTACCAGTTGTTGGAACAGAGCGTGTCACATCAGTCTATAGTGAATCAGAGTATCAATATACTGAACCAGCAGGTGGGTGTGAGTAGGGTGGTGGGTGAGGATGCTCCGCAGCTGGTGCGCACGGCTGACGGAGTGGTGCTGGCGGTGCTGCCCTCTGTGTTGTCTCAGTCGGAAGCCGAACTGAGGACTGTGCATAGTGAACTGCCACAAACTGTTACTGTGCCATTGGGATGGAGGAGAATTGTTAACGGAACATCTGTTTTGTATGTTAGGTGAGTAGTTAAGATAAATTATTTAATAAATAAATAAATAATAATCTATTTATGAGAATGTAGGTACATAAAGTTAGAATATTACAGTTTGTGAGCCATAAACATTCTATCAATAATTAATTTTTTTTTTTTTAGTATTCTCATTATTAAGTATTTTATTAATACCAATAAGTTGTTCAACAGTGCAGTTGTTGAAGCAGTGATAGCCTAGTGGTTAGGATGTCCGCCTTCTAATCGGAGGTCGGGGGTTCGATCCCGGGCACGCACCTCTAACTTTTCGGAATTATGTGCATATGCAAAATACTAATTTTTAGTTCATGACCATAGTTAAATTTTTTATCAGTTAGTCACGGTTTTCAGGTTTTCCCCGAATGTCTGCTGTAAAACCTACCTACCTGCCAAATTTCATGATTCTAGGTCAACGGGAAGTACCCTGTAGGTTTCTTGACAGACCAACAGACAACAAAGTGATTCTATAAGGGTTCCGTTTTTCCTTTTGAGTTACGGAACCCTAAAAAGAAAAATTCATAATCATTTACATTTGAGAGTGAACTTAACAGGAGGTATGTGTTTAAGTTGAAGTTTTCAATAGAGACAGAACAACTAACTTGAGCAAAAATGTAAAAAAATTAGCAAAAGCATTTTTTCTGTTTATTAATCAAAAACATATTTTTATCCTCATTTTTATCAATCTGATATGATTTTGTTGACTTTATGAACAGCTGATGTCTGATATAATATTTAGATAATATAATAATTAATTAGTTACTAACCCCACTTACCACTTACAAGAGTGGTGATAGCCTGACTTTGCTCAGACTTAAGACAGTTAAAACGAGACAGCATTATATTGCTGGTCCCGTTTTAACCGAATCTCAGCATTAGAGTTCGCCATAATTTCTCAAAGGTGTGTGAAGTCTGCCAATCTGCACTTGGTTGGAGTGGTAGACTATATATACCAAAGTAAACCATTATTGGTAATCCCAGAATGCTCTCTAAGCTACATAATCTACCTGCAGTCCGCTTCGATGGTATAGCATTGCCATACAGCAATAAAGTCAAGAACCTTGGCCTAATCTTGGACAATTCTCTCTCTTGGGGTCCACAAGTGGGGGAGGTGGGGCGGAGAATCTTCGCCACTATTGGATACCTAAGACGGTTGAAAAATCTTCTGCCAATAAAAACTAAGATTACGTTAGCTAACACACTTTTGTTGCCAATATTAGACTACGGTGACTCTTGTTATCCGGACCTGACACAAGAACTTTTAAACAAGCTGGAAAGACTACAAAACATGTGTATTCGCTTCATCTTCGGCCTACGAAAATATGATCATGTATCAGAGTTCCGTGCTAAACTAAAGTGGCTGCCAGTATCTCGGCGGAGGGAGATGCACGCTTTGTCGCTCCTATATCGTATTCTGTACTACCCTCAAACACCATCATACTTAAAAGAACGGTTTTCCTATCTTGGTGAGAACCATCAGTTCTCCCTCCGCTCCAGCACCGACAATAAGCTTATGACTCCACACAGCCGCACGGTATACTATGGTAACTCTTTCACCACTAACAGTGTCAAGCTCTGGAATTCTCTCCCAGCTGAAATACGTCAGGCGAAATCCTTAAACACCTTCAAAAATCGTTTGAAGAACTATTATTTATCTATGTAAACAGAATTATGTAGTATATTATAGAGATATGTATATGGGTATATATAATTATATTTATTTGTGTAGTATTTGAATGTACTGTGTATGTAGTCTAATTTATAATAATAACTAGGGCCATTTTCGGCTGCCGCACCAACCCGTGCTTTCGTGATTCCTTTCGTCAAAGGTTGCCTGGAAGAGATCGCTTTAGCGATAAGGCCGCCTTTGCATGCTACATCTATTAGAATAAGATCCTGTATTGTGTTTTTTCAATGTTTACTTTGTGTTGTGTGCAATAAAGTGTCAATAAATAAATAAAAATAAATAAACCCTTCTCAATCTAAAAGGAAACCTGTGCTTAGTAGTGAGCTGGCGATGAGTTGATCATGATGATGATGAACCTCATGTAATATCTAAAAGTAAATAGTCTGGCATTAGTGCTCTTACCTTATTATAGTATGACTGACTATTAAAAAATATATCATTGAGGAAAGCAATCAGTCAGTATTTTAAATAAATTATTATAAATGCGAAAGTGTGTTTGTTTGTTGGTTTGTCCCTCAATCACGTCGCAACGGCGCAACGGATTGACATGATTTTTTGCGTGGGTATAGGTAAAGACCTGGAGAGTGACAGGCTACATTTTATCCCGGAAAATTAAAGAGTTCCCACGGGATTTTTAAAAACCTAATTCCACGCAGACGAAGTCGTGGGCATCAGCTAGTTACCTATATCTTTGAATTCTTAGCCATGTGTTGGAACATGGGAGTTAGGTATTTAAGTAGCTACCTACTTAATTCAAATTTGAATGTATAAGTAGTTATTTTTTAAATGGCTATAAAAAACAACTTAAATAGTATTAAAAGACATTATAGATTTCTTATAAATCGATAATGAAGTAACAAGCGAACATGAAGACGAAAGAGGTTGAGATCGTTGCGTTTACGTTAAATCAATCCGGCGCAAGTGGACAAACCAGTCGGGCAGCTGTCGGACGTTGCGCGTTGGTATTGGCGCAAGTGATAAGAGACGTGAATCGTGATTTCAACCGCAGCCTAGCTATGGCTATTGAGTATTGACACTTACCCAATAAAAATGAAAAGCATGTTATGAGGACATTAAATTCTAATTCAAGTGTGTGCCCGCGACTTCTTCCGCGTGGATTTACATTTTTTAAAATCCCGCGGGAATTCTTTGATTTTCCGGGATAAAAAGCCTATGTGTTAATTCAGTGTATAATCTATCTCCATACCAAATTTCATCCAAATCCGTTCAGCCGTTTTTGCATGATTGAGTAACAAACATCCAAACATCTACACTTTCACATTTATAATATTAGTAGGATTAGGATTAGGATAAGTACTGAGTTAGCCGATAAATATGTCAAAAAGTAGCATTATTTATTGTGTCTTTTAGTAGGCAAGAATGCAAGCTACCTAAGCTTAAAAAAAATCGGTCAAGTACGAGTCGGACTTACACAACACTCGAAGGGTTCTGTACCATTGTAAAAGAAATAACATTTTAATTTTTAATGTTTCATGGCATTCATTTTGAAATTCTTACTGTCGTTATAGCGGCAATAGAAATTCTGTGAAAATTTCTTTCTGCCTATTACAATTCACAAGATACAGCCCACCGACAGGCGGACGGACGGACAGCGGAGTCTAATAGGGAACCCTTGGGGTAGGGAACTTAAACATTATACAGTCAAGTAAACGAAGTGTTATCTCGGCTTACGCTAGCCAGCCGTGGTATGGGTCATCATGGTTGTCCCTATTTGACCTTTTGCCAGCGGCAAGCAAATCTAGTTGCCATCAAACAGCAAAAGATCTTATATAGCTAACCTATACCTTAAAGCCTTAAACCTTAAAGCCCGTGATACACATGCTAGTTACTCGCACAAAAGCATGCCAGTTATAAGCAAGAACGAGCTACTCGCACGTGTATCGAGGTTCTGCCAGTAGCTAACGTGCCAGTACAAGGCATACCAGTAGATCGCAAGGCGTTTGATTCTCCTCTTGAGGGGAAGTGGTACAGGGGGCTCGCATGCCAGCTACAAGCACGCGAAAAACATTTGCTAGTAGATCGCACCTCAACTTCTGCCAAAATCTTTTGAATTTTTGTGCTGGTTTTGTTTTGTATTTTTTTTGTCGTCTTTTGCGTCTATTCTTTGCCATAAAAGTTTCTTCACTAATATAATCGCGAGTTCTATTCACTATTAATTTCTTCATAATTAGTATTCATTTTGTGATCTTCAACTCGCACGTCACTGGCACGCACGGTACGTAGTCTTTCTAGAAACTGGCATACCAGACACAAGCATGTGTATCACGCGCTGACATTCTGCTAGTACCTGGCATGCCAGCTTACCAGCACCTAGCATGTCATTCACTGGCATGTGTACCACGGGCATAAATTCTTGTGGAACTTTGGCCTTGCGTCTTAGATTTGACTGACATGACGAAATTGGAGCACAAAGGTAAATTAATCAAGTAATCATTAAAGTAGGTCGCTATTCGCCAGCGAATGAAACTATCGCTTTAATTACTTATTAATTCCGATTCAGAATCATGGTCATACTGTCAGTTATCATTCACGAATTAGGTATACTGGTTTTTTCTTGTTTAAGGGTTCCGAGTTCTCCATAATGTTCTCAACGGTGTGTGAAGTCTACCAATCGGCACATGACCATGGTAGACTATGGCCAAAACCCTTCTCAATTTCAGAGGAGACCCGTGCCGGAGATGGGTTGATCATGGTGATGATGATGATGATGATAGCCCCAAAGTATAAGAAGAAGAAAAACATGCACGTTTTATTAAAGAGAAACTGGGAATGAGTAGTACAAGACAAACATTCGTCCGACAATTTCCCGCGCCGACATGAACTTGCTAATTTGAACAGATTATCCTCCCACTAACTACTTAAGTAGGTACTTAGTTATTTGATTTTGTGTAGGTTTATTTTGTCCGCTCTCAGGTTGTTGGGAATATCAAAATCTGGATGTGATTTTTTTATTCCATCATCTGCATGATCTTCATTGTTCAAGAGTTAATACCTATATATATATCTTTAAATAGGATAAGTATTTAACAATACGCTTGTGGTTTAATAGTTTTGTATTGTTAAATGTTTTATTTAAATATAATTAATGGTGGCGGCACGCATGGGGCCTTAGTGAGATTCCATTGTAGGTCGCTGTGCTCATTACAGAGCCTCTTATCTGTCATTGGCAGCACAATGCTTTGCTGAACAATATGGTTACTCACGCATCTTTGGACTCAATTTAATGGACTGTAATCTGTACTTATATTATTATGCATGCTGAAGCCCGCGACTTGCTTCGCGTGGATTTAGTATTTAAAAAGTCCCCTGGGGACTATTTGATTCTGCGGGATAAAAAGTAGCCTGTGTCACTTTGAAGGACAGCAAAATTGTCTTCCTTTGAATTTTGAAGTAAACTTGCACACCTCTGGTCCATCTTACAGCTGTGCCGGTGATAAATTCTTGCCAGTTATCTTTTCACTCATTGGCGTCCGTTGCACAATTGATTTACGGGCCCGAATATCTGAAACGGGAGGTCGCCGGCCGCTTCTTTTTAAATGAAGGATTTATTTATTAAGCGCTATGGAATTTCGGATTCTTTTGTGAGGACACACACAATCTGGCCGGCATTCAATAACCACACGGGGCATCGATTGTTTCTTCGTATGGGATGGGCGTCACCCGGCTCTCTGATCCTATTTACAATTCGTTCCGGACTTTCTTTACAACACTCACAATGGAGTGCGTCGGCAAATTCATTGCATTTGTCACCGCCCGCCGTGTGAACAATTTCAGACTTCTTTGTTTTTTGCACAAAATAGACGATTGGGATTTTTTGCCAAACGCTTTGTCTGGCATAAGTACAGTTTTGTGCTTCATCTTACGGTGCATCCAATCCGCAGTTAACATTTGTTGAGCAACGTTTCCAAATTAATGTTACTCAGCAACATCAGGCAACAAAAAGTTATTTATTGTTAACTAGAGGATGGATGGATTTCCGGTATAAAAATGTCCTTCCCCGGGATGTTAGCTAAATCTGTACCAAATGTCATCAAAATCGGTTAAACTGTTGGGCCATGAAAAGCTAGCAGACGGGCAGACACACTTTCGCACTAATAATATTAGTATGGATTAAATTGTATATATATTCGAGGCAAGTAGGACATTGTGCAATTGAAACGACGTGAAAGAAAGGAGAAAAAAACCACAACCATTTTGGCCTATTGTATTTCGCCGAGAAATATGAGCTTTACCTGAGGTCGTTAGAAGTCAGTAAAACTTTACAATGTTCCTAATTTGAGATTTACGGTCCTGGCTTCTGATGAATGCCTATTGTGAAATACAATATCTTTATAATAAAACAAAGACAGAATAAACTTTAGAATACTTTGTTGGAATGACTTTATCAGACCTGTGCTGTAGAATATATTACCATGAAGAGATCCTGTTTCATCTGCTTTTCCGTATTCCTAAACATAAAAAAATTCATTGAGCAAGTAGATAGGAGGAGATCCGCAGGAGAACCAAGGTTACTGACATAGCCCAAACTATTAGCAAGCTGAAGTGGCAGTGGGTAGGTCATGCCTGTCGTAGAGGTGAGGCCGTTGGAGCCGGAAAGTCCTTGAATGGAGGCCGTAAGCGTAGTGTGGGACGCTCTCCAGCACGATGGACTGACGATATAAAGAAGCTGGATGAAGAAGGCTGAGGACCGGGTGTGGAGGCGCTCTTTAGGGAAGGCTTATGTCCAACAGTGAAAGTCCACAGGTTGATGATGATGAACTAGATAGTTACTTAAAAAATAAATATAACTCCCAATAACGATACCCAGAAAGTAAGACAAAGTGGAAAAATTCAGAGGCAGTTCTAAGATGACACCGTGATGCAATTCAAAAACGCTTGTCCATTAGAGAAAGTATAATAGACACCATTCGTTTTGGTACAAATGCTGAAAAGGCAATGGTGACGAAGAAACGAAGCTAATGTAAAGTTTGTAAGGGTGATAAATTGGACGGAATAGAAATATACCCGGATACGGAATAATCTACCACCTTACAAAGATTAGGGGAAAATAATAATTTACTTTACTTGATCTATCTACCTAGTAAAGAATAGAAGCTAGCCGTCGACTCCCTTGTAATGCATATGAGGTGTTATAAATGAAATTTGCTAGATGTTAGGCAAAATTGTTTTTAATGTAACTTTTACCGGGGTCGCTTAATACAGAATGATGGCTAATAATGCTTAGTTATTCTAGCTTAATGCCAAGACTTAATTTAGATACATTAGAATGACTTAGGTAGATAGTACATAAGATCTATGTTTTAAATTTAAGATGCCATTGGCATGGAATAGACAATGACACAGTAAAATTCATAAAATTGTTTCAAAATAAAAGCTCAGTAGTAAAGACAGGGTTCTTACTGTACACATACACTCAGAAGGTTCACTAAACTGTTGCAGGATACAAACATTTGCTTACTTGTAGGTGCGAAGACTGCAAGGTAGCTGGACGGCATCGGCCAAGATCCAAAACTCAATTTATATGATTCTTCACAACCGAAATGTTTCATTACAAAGATTTTCACCAAGTCTTATCCATAGCAATTAAGTTGTCAACGTGAATGTGCAAAAGAAATAAATACGAAAACCGAAAACGCAACGGAAAACTAAAACGGAAAACTGAAGCTAAACGTAAAACGTAAACGTAAACCCTATTTAACTCCTGGCCACCAATGGTTTTCAGAAGTCCACCCACAACCCATTATCCTCATTTATTTGGGAAGTTAAAATAACTGGAACTGAAAGAAATCATGAGATTAGGATTTTCTCTAACCAAACCGCCATTTTGTCGAATCCACATTACTTGATTTTTCACTCACCATAACTGATGAAACATTGAAAATACGTTAGGATGACTAAAATTTATGACTATTGTATTTTTCCAGGCGAAGCCATGGGCGAAAAGAAGTGAGATTTTCCTGGAACGAAAAAAATTCGTCTTCACATGTTGACTCCAGGAAAATTCTAAATCTCAGCAATCGGTGTTGCCAGACGCAACCCGAGTGTGGCCGCACTCATTTAGTTTGATCATGAAGCCAATTCATTTTTGAATATTTGCGGAACCTAAGGATATATTATAAGAACCGTTTTGTTAATGACTTAACAATAAACAAATGATATTATGGTTTTATTTAATTATTTTGTTTTATTTTTACGACAATTGACAACGAAGCAAACGCCATCTATTGTGGCTCGAATGAACTCTGAACATCGACCCACGCGTAGTTCTGCACCTTGATGCTAGGTGGCACCAACATACTTTGAACAAAATAAATTTTTATTAAAAGCGAAACGCTAATTAGTAGTTCAAAATTTACAACGTCACAATACTTCCCCTCCTACGAAAAGGTTCAACAGGTTGAACCACGCTGCCCTCAGCGTCATCCAACAACTACTAACAATTTGCCTGAAACAAACAAACAAAAAAAACACAGAAGTTACGCGTGAACGCACATCTACTACTAACAAGGAAAATTGTCTAACAAAATAAATATACTGAAAACAGTGTAAGGTTTTATACATTATACTTAACTACACAACCCTAACTTCTAAAAAGAATATATACAAAAAACTTCATGGTGTCTAAGACACTTGAGTGGAAACATCTTGGCATCATTCTTCAGCTGACTGATAGAATGCGTCTAGGCCTACGGTGGTTCACTCTTTTAAACTACCATCTTAATATTTGTTACTCAACAAATACGGAAAAACTGGTTGTGAACGGGTCCATCTGATATGGCAACCGTTCTCTATCCCATTCGGAAAAATAAAACCGAATCAAAATCGGAATATGAGAAAAAAAAAACGAAATAACTCTCCTAGAAAATAGATCTCGGAACAGAATCGGAAAAATAACAGAAATGATCCATTATCTAGAAGGAAAACGAAAACAAAACACAAAACCCCCCCTTTTCGTTATCCCCAAAGTACGATATTTGCATTTTTACTTTCTCTACCGGTTGGTCTACCACAAGCATTCCAATCATCACATATTCATCCCTACATACATCCACTACATTCATCCTCAACTGAACCATGGTAATGTAACTGTTAACTCAGAACATCACTACACTCATTCAAATTCCTAATTGAATATTGATAACTTAAATATTCAAACAGTTTAGACCAAACTAAGTAATGGCAAATATCTACTTCTTAATATCCTTAATATGCCAAGTGCCTATTGGGTGGTTGTCAGCTACTCTAACTAGTTCATAAACCAAAGGTGACAAAACCTTGACAACCCTGCACTTTTCATACTTAGGTGCCAGCTTAGCTGCGAAAAAATTTGTAGCGTCGCTTTGTGGATAGGTCTTTTTCCACACTATATCCCCAACAGAATAGCTTGCAGACCTACGCCTTAAGTTGTAATGCGTTGCATACTCTGCATGAGCCTGAAACAAATTTCTCCTAACCTGACCAAATATGTCCTCCAAAGATCCAAACTTTCCTGCGTATTCCTCCCTTGGAATTCCGGCCTCGTACTCCTTATCCGTGTCCTTATAGAAGGAACCATTTAAAACCGGTTCTCTAGCGTGGACAAGGAAGAACGGGGAGAATCCAGTGGATTCATTAACCGCACTGTTTATGGCGAACTGGACCTTGTACAGGTTTTCGTCCCAGGACCTGTGGTTATCTTTCACAAAAGCGGCTACAGCAGTCATAACAACCTTATTGTACCTCTCAACAAGGTTAACTTGCGGAGTGTACAGTGGTGTGTAGTGTAATTTCGGAATATTATAACGCTTAATGAGATTACGGAATTCAGATCCTGTAAATTGGGACCCATTGTCCACAATCACAGTCTCTGGAACACTATGGTTCAAAAATACAAAATTCTCTAGCGCTTTAACAACAGCGGCACCTGTGGCACGCCGTAACGGAAACAACATTGTATATTTCGAAAAACAACACGTCACCACAAAAAGAAATGTAAATCCTGATTTAGACCTAGGCAAAGGTCCGACTAAATCAGCCGAAATGACCTGAAAAGGTCTCTCGCAGACTTTAGGCTTCCCTAGCAGACCTGGAGTGGCTGATGTCGTGTGTTTATACGCAGAGCAAGTATCACAATTCTTAACGTACTCAACCACGTCCTTATACATACCACGCCAAAAATATCTGAGGGATAATCTGCGATGAGTTTTGAACACACCAAAATGACCTGCAGTTGCATCTGCATGGTTTTGTTGCATAATTCTAAGGATGTCGTTCTTGTGGACTACCTCTTTCCAGTCGAACTCACTGAGAAGCTGGTATTTACATTTACTGTAACGATATAGTTTATCGTTCAAAATACAAAAATTCGGAAAATTTGCTGGATTGATTTTACAGCCATTAAATGTTTTGTCATACCAGTCATCTACCAAAACTTGTTGACTAGAGTTATCATCACGATCACCAACTACATCTACGTGTATGAGTCTCGACAAGGTATCCGGAACTACATTATCACAACCCTTCCTATGTTCGATAACAAAATTATACTGTGATAATCTACAACCCCATCTGGCGAGTCGTCCTGAGGGATTTTCTAAATTTAAGAACCACTTTAGGGATGCATGGTCTGTGATAATTGTGACTGGCTTGGAACCAAAATAAGCCTGAAATTTCTCCACTGCAAAAATCACAGCTAGAGCCTCGCGTTCCGTCGCGCTGTAATTCCTTTCGTTTTTATTTAGGCTCCTACTGACATACGCAATGGGATGATCGCAACCATCGGTTTCTTGCGTTAGCATACCGCCAACACCATATGCAGAAGCATCACAATGTATTTTGAATGGTTTTTCAAAATTCGGTACCGCAAGAACAGGTGCGGTTACCAACGCATTCTTCAATGTATTAAATGCTACCTCTGCCTGTTCGCTCCACTCAAATTTAGGTGCGTTCTTTCCTTTACTCGTTAGTCTATTGAGTGGTGCAGCGATGGTTGAAAAATTCCTAATAAAGCGCCTGTACCAAGAACAAGTGCCTAGGAAAATCTTTACCTCCTGTGCAGTTTTTGGGGTCGGAAAGTTCAAAACTGCGGCAACTTTTCCAGGATCTGTGCGTAAACCAAATTCATCCACTATATACCCTAAATATTTCAAAGAGTTTCTAAAAAAATTACATTTTTCAAAATTTATGGATAGTTGAGCCATTTTTAGTTTATCCAGAACTCTGTTTAATAAAATTAAATGGGTTTCAAAATCAGCAGAACAAATAACAATATCATCTATATAACAAAATACTATTCCATTTTCAATATCACTACAAAAATTTTGATTAAATAACTGGTCCATTAACCTCTGCTGTCGTGCTGGTGCACCGCATAGGCCAAACGGCATGACTTTAAATTTGAATAACCCTCTACCAGGAACTGTAAAACTGGTTTTTTCCTGAGAGTCGTTAGCTAATGGAATTTGCCAGAAACTTGAACTTAAATCAATCGATGATAAAAACCTTGCCTCTTTCAAGCTATCTAGAATTTGTGGAATGTACGGTATTGAGTATGAATCCCCCTTTGTCACTGAATTTAATTTCCTGCAATCTAGGCAAAATCTCCAGTCTCCATTTGCCTTTTTCACTAAAATTGCTGGGTTATTCCAAGGGCTTTCACTCGGAGTAACTACGTCCATTTCCAGCATCCTATCTAACTCTTTACTTAAAGCTTCCTTCTTTTCGGGAGAAAGTGGATATTGTTTTATTTTTATTGGCAAGGCATCACCGGTGTCAATAACATGTTCAATTAATTTTGTTCTACCCAATCCAATTTTCTCTGAAGAAATATCTAAAAATTTATTTACTACAGACTGGGCTAATTCTTTCTGTTGAGATGATAAGTTTTCAAAAGAAGTGATGGTATGAATTTGTTTATTATCAATCGCACAAATATTGTAAAATTGAGAAGGTGCCTTAATTAATTCTAAATTATCAAAAATGCCAGGGGCTAACTGAAATGTTTTCCAAAAGTCACAGCCAAAAATAACATCCGCTATTATAGAGGGTACTACAAAAAATTTTATTATGTGAGTTACGGAATTATAAGTAATCGGAATAAACATATAACCCATGCAATCAAGTTTGTCTCCATTTGCCACTGAAAATGTGGTATCAACACTGCTATGCAGTTTATAACCGAATCTCAAAAAAACCTTGTGCGCCTGGTTACCCAAAATTGACGCGCAAGCACCGGAATCTAGTAAACCTGTAATCTCAAAACCGTCAACAAAAACCTTTAAATATGGCCTAAAGTCTCGTTTATCCACTGAATACAGAACTGTGTCAGGTAAAAGGGATGTTTTGTTGTTAATGACCAAGTTCTTTACTTGTGTCTCTGCACAGTTCTTACTAATTAGTTTTTTGAATTTTTGTCCGGAGCGGGTTTACTAATCGCCTTTTTACTACAACTTGGACATGTCTTTACTGTAAAGTTCTGACGTCCACACGAAAAACATCTAATAAATTTCGGAACTGTCCTGCAAAATTTAAAGGAATGGTTACCCTTGCCGCACTTGTAACATAGTTGTTTATTTGTTTTCGAAAAATCAGTGCCTTTACTTGTATCAACCTTAGGTGCAGGTGTGACTGAAAGTGTGTTTATCTGTTTTGTCACTTGTTTGTAAGCAAACTCTGAACTTAAAGTTGCCTTACTGTTAGTAGGCTCAGAAAATAAGGCGGAACGCTGCCTCGCAGCCTCTAGTTTGCGACACTTTTCCTTCAACATTGCGACAGACTTAATGTCAACAAGAGCTAATTGTTCTGAGTAAAAAGGGCGAATATTATGTAATAAAATTTGTAACTTTTGTTCTTCGGAAAGTGGTGTTGACAACCTTGAAAACATGCAAAACATTACAGCGAAATAGATAGACACAGGTTCTTCAGAGCCTTGTGTTCTTGCTCGAATTTCACCTAGCAACCTGTAGTCATAATCTACTGCATCAAATTCCTCTAAAAATAAAGTTTTCAATTCTGACCAAGACGAAACTTGACATTTGTTGCCTCTGTACCATAACAATGCTCGGCCTGTAAAAAGATGAAATGCAGAAACAAATAATTTTCCATCTGAAACGCCATAAGATCTTTTATATTCCTCAACGCGTTCGATGAAACTGCGCGGATCACCCTGTCCGTTGAAATGTAACTTCCACTTGGCAACATTTTTATCACCAGTGCAGTCAACGGCGGTACTCTCGGAATCCAGTGATTCGTCGTGAGACGACTCATTGTCAGCATCTAATCTGGAAATCAAACTCTGCAACTTTGTATGTAATTCACTCTTCCTACTTATTAAGCTGAGTTCGGAACACTGTATTCTCAAAATTCTAAAGTACAAATGTGAAGCTAAAGCTTTAGACCTACAGAGGGCATGTCTATCTTTAGTGTCAGAACACTTTTTTAATAAATCTTCTAAGTCTTGAAGTTTTTTAGTAATAACCCCTAACTCACTTTCAGAAGTGAAATCCGTCTCTAAAATTGATTCAGAAGGAATTTCCTGAATTAATTGTTTTAACTGTTTCTTTAAACCTAGCACTGTAGGTGCTGGAGTTTCGGAACGAATGGATACCTCATAACACAATTCGTCCTTCAAAAGTGAATGAAACTGGGCAAAAGTCTGTTCCATTGTGTTAAGTCAAAACACATTTAACAAAATATCGAGCTTGTGTAACTGTCTATGTTTAGCCTTATACAAATTGGTTAAACACAAACACAAAAGAAGTTATTTAAACTATTAAATATACACAAGCAAAATACACAACAAAAACAATATTCTTAAGTCTATCCTAACTATTTTATCAATTATGTTCCTATTCCAAAATATTGTTAATAATACAAGCACATATTATTACTATAGTAAACAAAATATAACAAAATAAAACTTCCCAAAATTGAATAAATGATTGTAAGGTGCAGTATCACCTTTATGAGTACACAGTGTGTTACAACCTTTACAATTACAAAAGTAAACAGGCAACAAAGTTGCAATGAACTCTGAATAGCATATTATCTTTAAAAAAAAACAAAGAGATTGTGCAATGGTTTGATGACTGTTACTTTACACTTTTAACACATAACCTAAAATACAACAAAATCTGTTTCTAAATGTCACTTTAAACTACCAGCATTCACTTAAACTTAACATGTTTTGTGTGTGAAGTAGCTTTTATCATAACCTTAACACAGCTCTAAACAAAATTTCAACAAAATAATGAAGTATCAAGTCACTGAAAAAAAATTGTTCATAACTTCATACTTGAACTTAATGTAATCTCTGAATATAGTTTATATATTTAGTTTCACAAGTTGTAACTCTTAGTATTTATAAATGTATGTGTGTAACTAGTTAACGGCACATAGCGTTTCAAAACTTTAATTATACTAAGTTACCGGAAGTTTCAAACATAAGATGTACTTACTATTGAAAGCAATACCCAACAACAACTCAGTTAAGCAATGTTTATTACTAAACTGAAGGCAAACATTCACTTATACACCTCAAAGGTAAGTCAAATAACATAATTGAACGGCATAAGCACCATTTATAATGTGTTAATTAAATAAGAAAAAAAAAACCAATGTTGGACTATACTCAGAAAATTACTTAAACTATCAAACAAAATTTCTAACTATTAGTTATTATTTAGTTAGTTAACCATAAAAACAGCTTAGTGCTCTTTGCAATGTGTCACTACTTAGAAAATTGTACAATCAGCGGAGTACATTTCATAAAATTTACAAAATTTCTCAAAATATACTGAAATAACTATATAAAAAAACGTTCGGGCGCCATTTGTAAGGGTGATAAATTGGACGGAATAGAAATATACCCGGATACGGAATAATCTACCACCTTACAAAGATTAGGGGAAAATAATAATTTACTTTACTTGATCTATCTACCTAGTAAAGAATAGAAGCTAGCCGTCGACTCCCTTGTAATGCATATGAGGTGTTATAAATGAAATTTGCTAGATGTTAGGCAAAATTGTTTTTAATGTAACTTTTACCGGGGTCGCTTAATACAGAATGATGGCTAATAATGCTTAGTTATTCTAGCTTAATGCCAAGACTTAATTTAGATACATTAGAATGACTTAGGTAGATAGTACATAAGATCTATGTTTTAAATTTAAGATGCCATTGGCATGGAATAGACAATGACACAGTAAAATTCATAAAATTGTTTCAAAATAAAAGCTCAGTAGTAAAGACAGGGTTCTTACTGTACACATACACTCAGAAGGTTCACTAAACTGTTGCAGGATACAAACATTTGCTTACTTGTAGGTGCGAAGACTGCAAGGTAGCTGGACGGCATCGGCCAAGATCCAAAACTCAATTTATATGATTCTTCACAACCGAAATGTTTCATTACAAAGATTTTCACCAAGTCTTATCCATAGCAATTAAGTTGTCAACGTGAATGTGCAAAAGAAATAAATACGAAAACCGAAAACGCAAACGGAAAACTAAAACGGAAAACTGAAGCTAAACGTAAAACGTAAACGTAAACCCTATTTAACTCCTGGCCACCAATGGTTTTCAGAAGTCCACCCACAACCCATTATCCTCATTTATTTGGGAAGTTAAAATAACTGGAACTGAAAGAAATCATGAGATTAGGATTTTCTCTAACCAAACCGCCATTTTGTCGAATCCACATTACTTGATTTTTCACTCACCATAACTGATGAAACATTGAAAATACGTTAGGATGACTAAAATTTATGACTATTGTATTTTTCCAGGCGAAGCCATGGGCGAAAAGAAGTGAGATTTTCCTGGAACGAAAAAAATTCGTCTTCACATGTTGACTCCAGGAAAATTCTAAATCTCAGCAATCGGTGTTGCCAGACGCAACCCGAGTGTGGCCGCACTCATTTAGTTTGATCATGAAGCCAATTCATTTTTGAATATTTGCGGAACCTAAGGATATATTATAAGAACCGTTTTGTTAATGACTTAACAATAAACAAATGATATTATGGTTTTATTTAATTATTTTGTTTTATTTTTACGACAATTGACAACGAAGCAAACGCCATCTATTGTGGCTCGAATGAACTCTGAACATCGACCCACGCGTAGTTCTGCACCTTGATGCTAGGTGGCACCAACATACTTTGAACAAAATAAATTTTTATTAAAAGCGAAACGCTAATTAGTAGTTCAAAATTTACAACGTCACAAGTTATTCAAAAAATCCACAGATCAGTGGCTTACTGGTCTGTGACTATAACTAACTATGTATATGAGACACCATTTATTAAATAGATATTAGGTAGTCTACCTACTAAGCATTCAAATTTCAAAGTCAATATTGTAGAATAAAATATTTCTCTTAGCAGGTGACTAGTTTTGTTGTATCAATTTAATAGGATAGAATAAAAAATATGCTCTCAAGGTTAACGACGCAATTGTGAGCGGCTATTAATACCGAGCACATTCAAGGTTTCATTTGTTAGTTATACTTTTAATTTTTAAGGATAACGAATTCAAAGACTGAAATCTTGAGGAAGTGCTTCAGTAAATACTAATTAAGGTACCTACTATATATCCATCTATTGGCCGTCTATTGTATGTAATACGTATATT
This sequence comes from Maniola hyperantus, assembly GCF_902806685.2. Taxonomy (NCBI): domain Eukaryota; kingdom Metazoa; phylum Arthropoda; class Insecta; order Lepidoptera; family Nymphalidae; genus Maniola; species Maniola hyperantus. The sequence goes on from NC_048547.1 coordinate 3,508,627, forward strand.
GCTGAAGATCCTATATCCACATCTTCCTTCTCTAACATCCTATATCCAGAAGGATTTAGGTATATATAGATCTTTTTGAAGAGCGCATAACTACGGTCTTTCGCATTTATCGTCTACCCAGTTCCCGCCATCTTTTTAAGATCGTTAGTCTTACGTGGTCTCCACTCCAGAACGGGTCTGCTCCAACGGCCTTCGGTTCTGCGACTGGCATGGCTTGCCGAACCTGGGTTAAATTCTATAGATGGATCATGGTACATGATATAATATGCTACCTCAAGGGTACCTTAGCACTGAATGAGAGCGAAAAGTCTGCCCAGAACCAAGACAGTTGTCATTCCTGTGGTGGCCTTTACACTTTAACCAAGCTTTAACCTTTCTAAAGGCCATAGCGTCTTAAGTTCTAACTTTCTAAACCTAAGCCGTCTAAACTTGAGCTTCTGAAGCTTATCTACGGCAGTTATGAAATGCGTTGATTAAAACAGCATGCTCTCACGCTATCCACGATTATGTGATATCCAATAAGAGAACCCCCTCATAATGTTACTTATTTCTGTTCAATTTAGAATCTGCATTTTAAATACAGATTAAGGGCAAGTACTTAACTATAATTACTTCAGAATGTTTATAGTTGTCCTTATCGCTGGCTTATCCTCTAACGTGCCAGATCAGTTGAATAACAAGATCATACGCACATTGACCCCCGCTGCTGCTCAGGCCTCAGAGTTCAGACGCGGAAATATCGCTACTTACGTAAGCGAGTCGAAGATTTTTTATTGCCACATTAAATGAGGCACACCGCCTACGCTGGGTGGAGACTGGAGACTGGAGAGCAACAAATAAACGATACAAGCATTACGTTACGGCTATTCGTTCCTCTGTTAATTACTTATTGCAACTGAGATATTGTGACGAATTTTTAAAAGGTTTAGACTGCTTTATCTACCAAGGATCTTTCTTTTTCGTAGGAGAAAACATCGGATTTCCTCCCTTATCATCACTACCCGTATTATAAATTCGAAATTGTGTTCGTTGCTTGTTTGGTTTGTCCTTCAATCACGTCGCAACGGAGCAACGGACTGACGTGATTTTTTGCATCGGCATAGTTTAAGACCTGGAGGGTGACATAGGCTACTTTTTATCCCGGAAAATCAGAGTTCCCACGGGTTTTTAAAAACCTAAATCCACGCAAACCAAGTTGCAAGCATCAGCTAGTTATTGCTATAATCTAATAAGTGCAACAGTGCAACACCCCAAAAAAAATTCTTGAGACGTCATAGCTTTCACGTGCGAAATATCTCAACCCTCCTGGTTTGTTTTGAAGGAATTTCCTGTAAATTCCTGTTCAGCAAAGTACATTTGTCATCGTTACGGCTTAATTTGGATGTCATACGACGCTTTCCTGGTTCTTAGAACTACTGTTCTAGATGCTTATAAGCCATCTTCACAGCTAAAATTTTTGTGTTTACGAATTTCAATCGCTTCGTGCACTAGCCTAGGTAGGTAGGTAGGTATATCCTTATTATTTTGTATGTATGGAAACATTTTCTTTTGCACACTTTTAATATCTCAGTAAGTCTTCATAATAATATATTAATATTAAGTAAACCAACAAAACAAATGGAGTCAACTTATCATATATTTTATGTCTGCCCTAAATTTAAATAATACACCATCTTCTATCTCGCAAATGGGACGAAACTTTCTCCATTTGTAACTGACGCGACCAAATCTTATTTCTTGTTTTGATTACGAAACCTTTTTACGACACACAAGAAGAATCTCATGAAAAAGCGTTTTAATCAACCAAACAAGTCACCCAGGATATTGTTTTGTAAACTATGAAGTTTATATGGGGGTTTATTTTGTTTTCTTTTATGCAATGATACTGACAGAGATATTATACTATATATAGCTCAATTACCACTCACTCACTGATTGACATAATTGTTCTCCTAGAAAGAGATAGAAAATGATATAATAATGTATGGGAGATATGTTCAGAAGTGGGATTCGACTAGGGAAAAATTATGACATTTCAGAAAAACAAGATGGCGGCCGACCTGACTTTTGTAACTTTTTTGTTTTCCAACCGATTTTGTTACAACTTGCAACAATTGAAGATATTAGTAAACGGTTTTTAGAAAAAGTGAAAAAAATTTGAAAAACAAGATGGCGGCCGAGATTTTCAAAAAATTCCCTCCTGTAAAATTTTGTATGAAACTTTTTTTTTTCACTTGTGGTTTCATATAGAAGACAAAGATTCCTTTAGGGCAACATATGGAGGGAGCAGATGATTGAGGATTTCGGAGACGGGTGAAGGGCACGCTCAAGGTATTGAAGATAGGTGGGAGGTGCTCGACCAAATGTCATTCGAAACCTCGTCCAATTACCAAAAATTTGAAAAAAAATTCTAAATTCCGAAAAAAAGATGGCCGCCATACAAATTTCATCGGCGTCCATCTCGGAGGGTATGACAGATGGAAGAGTGGTTTTTTGGCAAGAGATGATCAGGATCCTAAGGTCTATTCGATGACTTGAAAAAAAATTCAAAATGGCGGAATTTATTTTTTCATACAAATTTTTTTATTATTCAAAATTGCGATTATAGACCTCGAGAGCTGCTTTAGCAGCTCGAGCAGCGAGCAAAATACTAGTTATACTATATATAGCTCAATTACCACTGACTGACTGACTCATTGACATAATTGTTCTCCTAGAAAGAGATAGAAAATGATATAATAATGTATGGGAGATATGTTCAGAAGTGGGATTCGAGTAGGGAAAAATTATGACATTTCAGAAAAACAAGATGGCGGCCGACCTGACTTTTGTAACTTTTTTGTTTTCCAACCGATTTTGTTTAAACTTGCAGTTATTTTAGATGTTAGCAAACGATTTTTAGAAAAAGTGTAAAAAATTGGAAAAACAAGATGGCGGCCGAGATTTTCAAAAAATTTCCTCCTGTAAAGTTTTGTATGAAACTTTTTTTTTTCACTTATGGTTTCATATAGAAGACAAAGATTCCTTTAGGGCAACATATGGAGGGAGCTGATGATTGAGGATTTCGGAGACGGGTGAAGGGCACGCTCGAGGTATTGAAGATAGGTGGGAGGTGCTCGACCAAATGTCATTCGAAACCTCATCCAATTGCCAAAAATTTGAATTTTTTTTTAAAATTCCGAAAAAAAGATGGCCGCCATACAAATTTCATCGGCGTCCATCTCGGAGGGTATGACAGATGGAAGAGTGGTTTCTTGGCAAGAGATGATCATGGTCCGAAGGTCTACTCGATGGCTGGAAAAAAAATTCAAAATGGCGGAATTTATTTTTTCATACAAAATTTTTTATTATTCAAAATGGCGATTATAGACCTCGAGAGCTGCTTTAGCAGCTCGAGCAGCGAGCAAAATACTAGTTATACTATATATAGCTCAATTACCACTCACTCACTGATTGACATAATTGTTCTCCTAGAAAGAGATAGAAAATGATATAATAATGTATGGGAGATATGTTCAGAAGTGGGATTCGACTAGGGAAAAATTATGACATTTCAGAAAAACAAGATGGCGGCCGACCTGACTTTTGTAACTTTTTTGTTTTCCAACCGATTTTGTTACAACTTGCAACAATTGAAGATATTAGTAAACGGTTTTTAGAAAAAGTGAAAAAAATTTGAAAAACAAGATGGCGGCCGAGATTTTCAAAAAATTCCCTCCTGTAAAATTTTGTATGAAACTTTTTTTTTTCAATCACGGTTTCATATAGAAGACAAAGATTCCTTTAGGGCAACATATGGAGGGAGCTGATGATTGAGGATTTCGGAGACGGGTGAAGGGCACGCTTAGGGTATTGAAGATAGGTGGGAGGTGCTCGAGCAAATGTCATTCGAAACCTCATCCAATTGCCAAAAATTAGAAAAAAAATTCAAAATTCCGAAAAAAAGATGGCCGCCATACAAATTTCATCCGCGTCCATCTCGGAGGGTATGACAGATGGAAAAGTGGTTTCTTGGCAAGAGATGATCAGGATCCGAAGGTCTATTCGATGATTTGAAAAAAAATTCAAAATGGCGGAATTTATTTTTTCATACAAAAATTTTTATTATTCAAAATGGCCATTATAGACCTCGAGAGCTGCTTTAGCAGCTCGAGCAGCGAGCAAAATACTAGTAATTATTATATTACTAGAGGTTGTGATGACCAATGACCAGTAAAATGAATTCAACTGGTCATGGTGAACCAGTCTTACGTTTCTATGTTTTGCCATGGTTTTGACATTTAGTAAAGGTAGTAGACCTGTTTTGCTTTGTTAATAATATCGCTGTCTATATCATAATATTACGCAACTCTTTATGGTATGGTAACAGGAGAACATAGATGAGTTAGGAATGCCTACATAATATATTAAATTATTAATACATTCATCATGCTTACTTAAATATTATTTAAGTACTTAAGTAATATGTATGTCTTTACGTCTTTGTATAAAAAAGTGAGGGGCGCTTTTTTACTCCTGATGTATAAAGCCTGTGTCTGTATGTTCTAATCCTCATTGGAAACTAGTATTAAATTTTGATATTTATATATTATGGTGATTGGAATCAGCGAGTGTGGCTCATATTGTATTGAGTTTTTAATAACTTCATTGACTTCATTAGAAATCGTTTATTTTTTGCATCGTCGTCGTTTCTGTATTCTTGATTGCACTTGTGATTCATTAAATTCGTTGATACAAACTCTTGTCTGATTTCCTTATTGAATATTTCAATTTTCAAGTTCGATACTCTGAAATTGATCGTGTATTTTTGTACAAGTATCATCTCTCTCAATTCTCATCTTCATTGGTCGATAACTCGGTCGATCTAGTAGCTTTAGTTTTAAGTACGTAATTAATTATCACTACTATATCATCTTACTAATTAACAATTTTGACCATCAGTAAGCGTAACACGTTACCTATATTCTGAATAAATAATTTGACTTTTGGCTTCTGATGGATCTCCGGCATCTCAAATGCGCTCCCTATTACATAGAAGTCATTGCCTATCGCCCAATGAACATGTTCCTCAAATGTAGACTTTATGGCTTGCCTTTTAGAAATTCCCTGCGTCCCGAATGTTTTCCCCGAATTCCCTGTTGTTCAGTACGAATTCCAAATTCGTACTTTATCGCATGCGTTTGAGAAATCTGTTCCCCAAATCTTCGATTTCCCATTCTGTATTATCGTCCAATTAAATTGTTCCTTGAAAATAATCTTGAGTAAGTAAGAGAGTACAGATAAGCAAAAGATCAGTAAATAAAACTTAATTACTGACTTACTAGTACCTACTTTACATGAAAACTAAGTAGATAGGTATATGAAGCAAACATAAATTAAAACATTTGTGGAAGAATTGGAACATGTTGTACGCAACATTCGTGTGTAGTCCTCATTAATCATGTAGCTCATAACAAAGGCGGATAAATAAACACTCGATGTAGGTATGTAATGTTAAGCTACACTGTGACTTGTGAGTAGTCTGCCGGATGCGTTCGGAATCACATGGACTGCAGACGGCAACGAAACGAAACGTTCCCACAGACGCTAAAGGCTTAGTCCTTACTCCTTAGATACACAAAACGCGCGACGGAATCGTGTACAACACGGTTCTCTCTGCGCCTTATCGTAAGTCGTGACGTGACCCATTTTACAGTATAAAAAATCGTTCAAGTGCGAATAGGACTCGCTTACAAAGGGTTTCGTACCACCGTATAAGAATTAACACTTTAATTTTTATGGCGGCCATTTTGAAATTTTTATTATTTGTTGTTATAGCGGCAATAGAAATACATATTCTGTGAAAATTTCAACTCTACCTATGACGGTTCACGAGATACAGCCCGCTGACAGTCAGACGGACGGACAACGGAGGCTTAGTAATAGGGTCCGTTGGCAACTTTCGGGTACGGAACCCTAGAAAAGGGGTTTTCTTGGGATAATAATGTGTTCTGCAGCCAAATCCTTTGCGCATAAGGCTCTAACTTAACATAAGAGTTCGACCTGTGTAACGATTTGGTATTTATTACCAGTCCCAACTCCAAGTTGGTTCCATTAGTACATGGGTATTGAAATTGGCAGCTGTGACAAACAAACGGACAGATGCACTTCATAAGGGTTCCTATTTATCATTTTGGTGAGGGTCCCTAAAATGATTCAGGGTTTGAACTTGTTCTATCCCGGACCTATATTTATACGTTTCGAAGCGTGGCAGGTGCTTGCTAAAGACTTGAACTTGACTAAGCAACATTTTGTATGCCGTTCTAAATAAAGGTTTGCACATCCATACTAATAGCACTACTACTACCATACTACTAATACTACTACTACTAATACTATCCATACTAATAATTTATAAATACAGTCTGTCTGCTAGCTTTTCACGGCCCAACAGTTTAACCGATTTTGATGAAATTTGGTACAGAGTTAGGACATTTGTGACACAATGTATTTCCTACAGAGGGGAAGGACATTGGCTACTTTTTATCACGGAAAATTAAAGAGTTATTAAAAAACCTAAATCCACGCGGATGAAGTCGAAAATTATAATAAACTAGATGATAATCTAGTTTATTATAATTTTGCAGCACCACCAAGCTATGTTTACACGGTATTGTGGCCTTGAATTAAATTGTATTCGATTATAAATTAGCTTATGTTTTTATTCACAAAGCTATTAAGTACCTACTGTACAAGCGTAATTAAGCCTCAAGGTAGGTGCATTGTTGGTAACAAAAACCCGATGTACCTACTTACCTACTAACTTGTTTGAATCTTATTTATTTTTCTTGGCGTTTTGAGATGTTCGTCATATTCACCATGTTCAGTATTCTGTTTAGTTGCGGAATGGATTAGATGCCGGCATTTGAAATGCCGAATTGGAATAGATGGGAGGTCTAATTTAGTTCACCATCATCAACAACCGATAGACGTCCACTGCTGGACATAGGTCTCTTGTAGGGACTTCCATACGCCACGGTCTTGCGCTGCCTGAATCCAGTGGCTCCCTGCGACTCGTCTGATGTCGACCTTGAGGCCCCAACATCTATTGGTTTTTCGAACTATGTGCCCTGCCCATTGCCACTTCAGCTTCGCAACTCGTTGAGCTATTGCTTTGTAGAGCGTTGTCTCTGTCACTCATACCCATATGACGCTCTGTCGGTTTCAGCGACCGAGACAGTGCTCTACAAATTTGCTGTCTCCTTCTAAAGACCGATGTTCATCACTTTTGGCCGCGTACTGTAATTTTGTTTTCAGTTCACCGAGCTTAGAGTTTCCCATAGTTGGCTCAATCATTGACGATTAAATATAATTAGCAAATCGGTTGGCAGGTATGTTACCTGCCAACTGATGGCTTGCATAGTCCGTGTGCTCATGCCTCAGGCCGTTCACCCTTCGGCTACGATAGCTGACGTGTTTATTAGCTACTTATTAACTATTTACCGTGTTTGTGTGGTTATTACTGCCAGTTTTATATTTCTTCTTCTTCTTGAAATGCCGTCTCCTATCGGAGGTTGGCAATCATTAGGGCTATCTGCACCTTGGACACAGCTGCTCGGAAAAGAGATCGGGTGCTCTTCCCGTACCATTGCATTGGCATAAACTCTTTAGCCACAATGTTATTCTACGGCCTGGTGGTCTTCTGCCGGCTATGTTCCCCTGAATAAGAGCTGAAGGAGGTCGTGTTTGCTATTTCTCATAATGTGGCTGAAGTACTCCGTACTCCGTAAGAAGTTTTAAATTTGCAATCCTGCAAATAGCTTTGCGTATTACAAAATTCTATATTTAAGCAGGTATCTAGATATTTTATCTCTGAAGTAGAACAAAAATTGTATGGCACGACAGTTGCCCGAGAGCCTGTTAGAAAATTTTGAAATGTTTCAAAGCCATGTCACTAGATTTAGAAGAATGTTAAATAATATATACATGTGGAAGAAAAAAAGAGGAGAGAACGACCAAAGAAATGGTGGATAGATTGCGTGAAAGAGGATATGCGTGTAAAAGAGGTGGAAAATGCGTTGACGGATGACAGAAGTGAGTGGAAGAAGAAGATAAGCTCGCGCTTGACGATAATCATGCCTTAAGGAAGCAATGACGAGGTATAAGTTGGACCGCGCACGCCTACTAGATGCCCTATTCACTCTGGAAGGTAGGTTCGTTTTACATGGCAGAAACACGGACGCCGGAAGGGCATTCCAAACATTAGCAGTTCGCATCTGAAACTTTTATTTAAAATTTAATTTATGAGTAATCTTAGCAGAATTCTATGCTCTTAACGCTTGTTTAAAAAACAAATTATTATCTAAGTATGAAACACGTTTGGCGATTAACATAATGACTTGTAGTAATACTTGTTTGCATTTTAAAGTAAGTACAATACCAGTTATAATTATATCTTCTAGCGCATTGTTCTCAGTAACTATCATTACTTAGTTTACGTCTCACAATAATTAAGTACTTACTTATTATTAGATTTAACTAGCTGCCCTGGCGAACTTCATTCCGCCTAACAGTCGATACAATTTTTTTAAATTTTTCTCTCCGTAAGAACCATCCTCGTACTGTAAGGGTGGTAAATTGGGCGGAATAGAAATATACCCGGATACGGAATAATCTACCACCTTACAAAGATTAGAGGAAAAAAAAATAATTTTACTTACTTGATCTATCTACCTAGTAAAGAATAGAAGCTAGCCGTCGACTCCCTTGTAATGTATATGAGGTGTTATAAATGAAATTTGCTAGATGTTAGGCAAAATTGTTTTTAATGTAACTTTTACCGGGGTCGCTTAATACATAGTGATGGCTAATAATGCTTAGTTATTCTAGCTTAATGCCAAGACTTAATTTAGATACATTAGAATGCCTTAGGTAGATAGTACATAAAATCTATGTTTTAAATTTAAGATGCCATTGGCATGGAATAGACAATGACACAGTAAAATTCATAAATTGTTTCAAAATAAAAGCTCAGTAGTAAAGACAGGGTTCTTACTGTACACATACACTAAGAAGGTTCACTAAACTGTTCCAGGATACAAACATTTGCTTACTTGTAGGTGCGAAGACTGCAAGGTAGCTGGACGGCATCGGCCAAGATCCAAAACTCAATTTATTTGATTCTTCACAACCGAAATGTTTCATTACAAGGATTTTCACCAAGTCTTATCCATAGAAATTAAGTTGCCAACGTGAATGTGCAAAAGAAATAAATACGGAAAACGAAAACTAAAAACGGAAACGCAAACGGAAACCCTGTAACAAAGAAAAACAAGATTATAATTTGTGCTGTGTGAAAATTTCGACACGTGGAATTTTCCCGATCAAACACAACTCACCTATTGAACTCCTGGCCACCAATGGTTTCAGGAGTCCACCCACAACCCATTATCCTCATTTATTTGGGAAGGTAAAGTAACTGGAACTGAAAGGGAAATCATGAAATTAGGATTTTCTCTAACCAAACCGCCATTTTGTCGAATCCACATTACTTGATTTTTCACTCACCATAATTGATGAAACATTGAAATACGTTAGGATGACTAAATTTATAACTATTGTATTTTCCCAGGCGAAGCCATGGGCGAAAAAGAATGAGATTTTCCTGGAACGAAAAAATTCGTCTTCACATGTTGACTCCAGAAAAATTCTAAATCTCACCAATCGGTGTTGCCAGACGCAACCCGAGTGTGGCCGCTCTCAGTTAGATTGATCATGAAGCCAATTCATTTTTGAATATTTGCGGAACCTAAGGATATATTATAAGAACCGTTTTGTTAATGACTTAACAATAAACAAATGATATTATGGTTTTATTTAATTATTTTGTTTTATTTTTACGACAATTGACAACGAAGCAAACGCCATCTATTGTGGCTCGAATGAACTCTGAACATCGACCCACGCGTAGTTCTGCACCTTGATGCTAGGTGGCACCAACATACTTTGAACAAAATTGATTTTTATTAAAAGCGAAACGCTAGTTAGTAGTTCAAAATTTACAACGTCACAGTACTTCAAGGAATAAAAAAAGAATTAGCGAAATCGGTTCAGCTGTTCTCGAGATTTGCGATGAGCAACACATTTAGTGATTCATTTTTATGTTATAGCTGCTATTTATGCTGCATGTTTTTTCTCTGAGTCAAAAATTGTTTGTTTTTCACACTTCACACAAAAAATTTGCGAGTTTTGGAAGCTTTTTATTTGAAATACTTACCTACTTAAATACTGTAACTTTAATGTTCCAATACATGCATGTTTTAGGTATTTTCGATTCCGCATGAAATAGGTACAAACACGATAGGATTACAATACAATTTCCTCTATAGAAAAGAAACGCCCAAGTGCGAATCAGGCTCGCGCACTGAGGGTTCCGTACTACAGTCGTATTTTTTCGACATTTTGCACGATAATTCAAAAACTATGATGCATAAAAATAAATAAAAATCTGTTTTAGAATGCCCTTTCACATTATACCCCATTTGGTATAGTGATTTTTCTTCGAAAATTGAAAATACTAATTGTTTGTTCATGAACACATTTTAGTTTTTATTGTGATGTAACCACAAATTCACAATTTTCGGATTTATTCCTTTACTTGTGCTATAAGAACCTACCTACAAAAATTCATGATTCTAGGTCAACGGGAAGTACCTATAGGTTTTCAAGACAGACACGATGGACAGACAGACAGACAGACGACAAAGTGATCCTATAAGGGTTCCTTTTGAGGTACGGAACCCTAAAAACGGAATCTGCTCCTTTCTAGATTTTTAGTTTTAATCGAAACTGCTATTAATTTTTTCTTTTATGTACCTATGTAGATACCTATACCTACTTAAATAATTTAGGGTAACTGCACTAGTGGCCGACAGATCCACACTCGAGTTGTAACTCATAATGTTCAAAATTAAGAATATTATTAATAGTATTTAAAAATTAATTGAAGTAAAAGAAACCTAGGTTTATCTACTATCATATATATACAAAAACTTACAAATACCTCAATAAGCAATAATAATAATTTCAATGATTTAGTAAACCACTTGTTCACCTACTGATTTCTTTAGGTTCCGAAAATGTAGTCAGTATGTAGAGAAACCATGTCTATAATGTTCCTTCCTACTCCTATTCTACAAGCGCAACCTTACGAATTAATAGAACGCCCTGGCGTTCGTAACACGGTAACTAATCCACAAATAGAGCAAATGATACGGGATTAACTATGTCCCCCTTTTGATACTTTCTATGTTTGTGGTGTCACTTCAATTGTTTATTGACGCCGTTCAATTTGTAAAGGTCTCCCACCTTCCGATACTGTTGACGGGCTGTCGTGGGAAGTGACATGCCCTATTCATTGTCACCCTCACTAAAGAAATAGATACCTCTTGCTGGGGAAAGAAATAGATGTACCTACTTCTTGCTGGGGACATTCGGAATGTTAATTTTAAGTTGTTTTGGAAACACTGATAGCAAAAAAAGAGGCAGCCATTTGACCCATTAGCTGACCCATTCTAGTTAGAATTCTCGCTGAAATCACAATCTTCAGCAGAATTATATTAAAAGCTTTATTGGTGCAAGGCCTTAAATTTTGCATTTCGCCGCGAAAACGCTACCCGTCATCTTTTAAGGTTCATGAGCTGTCATGTCGTCACACGGATTAGTAAACATTGTTTTCTTAAGTGAAATACATTACAACTTCAATCCATGTGACCTCGAAGTCGGAATCAACATCATACGTCTTGGATATTTGAAGAACAGGTAAAAAAAGTGAAATCTTTAAAATGAATTATAATTTTTATAAACTGAAATTAACATTTGTCGATTGCTTATTGCTAATACTATCTTGTTTAAATACATTATTAGATTTTTTCTCGCTTGGTGTATTGTGTAGAGCTGAGTACATATTGCCTGCCTATTATCTAAAATCATCATTCATGACTAGGACATAAGTCATAACAATACCTCGGAATTCATTGTAGTACAGTCAACAAGTAAAAAGAGGCAATGTCACCTAGCGCAGTAAATATAACGTTCCCCTCCTTCTAAAGTATCGAATTTCCTGTTTGTGGTGTATCATCAATAATTATTGTGTTGAACTCGTGTAGAGTTAGACCTGCCACCTTTCGATACTGTTGACATTTTGTCGTGTGAAGTGCCTTGATTCCCTTGTAAACCTCTTGGCACCTTTTGACTATTCCATTCCGGCGGGATGATTACGTAAAACGTTGCAGTAGCGACAGCAACGCGATGACAGTAGCAATGCGACAGTTCATGTGATGTCTCTCTTCTTCTTCTTCTTATTTTGCTTTGTGGCTATTGCTGTCTCTCTCTAGCCGGACGTTTGACAGCAATGATAGCGAGATGTAGGCCTGTCGCAAGCCTGTCGCGAGATACGTAATCACCCCGCGGGTTGCACTCGTTAATTATTCTATCGTTTCCTGTTTGTATAGTGGGAAGCGGAATTTTAAAGAATCATTGCAATGTTTATCATTATCTATTACCGTTTAACATCTCCTTTATACCAAGTGCCAACGTCTAAAACATGTATTATATAATATGTATTTAATTGTATTCGTAAGCACTTGTAAAAGTTTATACGAATAAAAAAAGATTTTCATTTTCATTTTCATTTTCATGTATAGTAGGTATCTATGCATCAAAAATAAGTTATGACAGGAGTTTTAAAACATTTGTTGATACTTTTATACGATATACCTACTAGATGATGAAAATAAATGTCGCAACTCTGTTTTTCCTTTTTCTCTTTAAAATTATCAACGCTATTGTTACAATTTCTCGGTTCGGCTAGTCTCCCAGCCTAGTTGCCTTCGTCTGAGTTGCCCGTCGACTAAGTTGCCGGGCAATTCTATCGACTGTGCGCAATGGATCTTAGTTATGTAAGAGTAAAATCGCCTCGTAAGAACGCCGTCTTAAAAGCGTAAACAAAAAATCCTAGCGTAGGTAATCATATCTTCGCTGAACGTCTTTAGTGATGTATGGACTGTGTAGTGTAACTAACGAGGCTAAACCTGAATAAACATTGCTTGCTACGCAGGAGTTAATATAAAAAGTGTTAACAGCTCGCACGATTATAGTGTGACTTGTCTAACTGGATATGGTTAACTAGAAGATTTAACATATTCATAGGTTTTATTTATACCTTAAAATAAGTGCGAGTGGTGCGACGATTGGAAATTAAAAAATGTAGATCGCAGAGTTATAGAAATACTGTTAAATAACATTTATAAGCTACCTACTAGGAAAAGGGGGAACTCCTAACTATCTCTCTCTTTCTCGTCCAGGGTCTCCTCTCAGAGTGAGAAGGGTTTAGGCCATAGTCGTCCACGCTGGCCAAGTGCGAATCGGCAGATTTCACGTACTTTTGAGAACATTATGGAGAACTCTGAGGTATGCAGGTTTCCTCATGATGTTTTCCTTCACCGTTAACTCGAGTGATATTTAATTTCTAAAAACGCTCATAACGTTTGGGGTGCGTGCCCGGGATCGAACCCCCGACGTCTCGAAATAAGAGGCGGACGTCGTAACTACTAAGCTACCCCCGCTTTATTAACAACATAATACAAACATAAGACTGGACGAGGAAGATCTTCGAGGCGACCTCTCGAAAGGACCTAGCAATAGGCACATTGAATAATACAGAGAGACTACTTTAAATCTTCAGAACCTCATAAAACAACATATACATAACATATTTTGAATTTTTCTGTTCCCGTTCACTTAAATCATTAGAAGTTTATCTAAATTTATGCTGAAAAGCTGACTGACTGACTAACTGATCTATCAACGCACAGCTCAAACTACTGTAAAGATCTAGAAAGGATTTTGGAAAATTCAATCCCTAAGGGGGTTTGAAATTTGTGTGGTCCACGCGGAAGAAATCGCTGGCATAAGCTGGTTTTAAAATATATCTCCAAACCCAAATTTAACTACAACATTATAAACATAATTGGGGTAGTTAAAATTGAAGTCGCATGTTTATCATAGCGGCGATAACAGCATATAATACATGAATAGAGTAATTATTTTAGTACGATTGCGTATCGAGTCACGAAAGGGTTTCCCGAAGTGACTCACCGCGTCCCACCGCAAACAATCATGAAATGTGTAGAATACAAACGAGTCTCGGCCGACTAGCCTGCTGGGTTTATTATCAGCTTGGTGATAATAAACCCAGCATATTCCCATATTTCATTGTTCTAAAAATGGCTGCAATACCGTCTACCACACGACACCAATTTGACCTATTAACTATTATGAAACACTAGAATCTAGTGTTTCATAATAGTTAATAGGTCAAATTGGTCGCGGGCATCATCTAGTGACTAGATGATGCCCGCGACTTCGTTCGCGTGGATTCAGGTTTTTTAAAACTCTTTGATTTCCGGGATAAAAAGTAGCCTATGCCCTTCCCGGGATATAAGCTAACTCTGTATCAAATTTCATCAAAATCGGTTGAACTGTTGGGCCGTGAAAAGCTAGCAGACAGACAGACAGACAGACAGACATATTTTCGCATTTATACCTAATACCTATTAGTATGGATACAATGAATTCATAATACTGACTAGTTATTCCACGAATACTCTGTGTGATAGCCATAAAAGAATTGTGCTACATCAGTTATTAGTACGCGAAACAAATAGTTATAACGGGATTTCTTCGAGATTGTGTCGGTGGAGCAGATAGGTAGTTAGTCTAGTTGTTATTTTTTCTCGACTATAATACAGTACGCGGCAGAAAGTAATGTGCATTGGCCTTTAGGATGACATTTCGGCTTTATAGAGCGTTGTCTCTGTCACTCATACTTATATATGACGTTTTGTCTGTCTCAATAACGGACAGTGCTCTACAAATCTGCTATCTCCTAAATTTTGATGTACTGCCGCGTACTGTAATCTCTTCGACGATACGTATATTTGAAAAGTAATCGCTGATCAATAACATTCTTATCATTTGTTGCAATCATATTAATTTTTAGGGTTCCGTTCCTCTTACAGGATCACTTCGTTGTCTGTCTGTCTGTCTGTCCGTCTGTTGGTCTGTCGTGTCTATCAAGAAAACCTATACGGTTCCCGTTGACCTAGAAGCATGAAATTTGGTAGGTACGTAGGTCTTATAGCACAAGTAAAGGAATAAATCCGAAAACCGTGAATTTGTGATTACATCACAAAAAAATTAAAATGTGCTCATGAACAAATAATTAGTATTTTCAATGTAAGATAACTATACTAAGTGGGGTATCATAATATGAAAGGGCTTTATCTGTACATTTTAAAACAGATTTTTATTTATTTTTATGCGTAATAGTTTTTGATTTACCGTGCAAAATGTCGAAAATATACGACTGTAGTACGGAACCCTCGATGCGCGAGTCTGACTCACACTTGGCCGGTTTTATTTATAATATGTACCATCACTAATGATAAATCATTCCGGAAGTCATTTCGAATTGCGGTAAAATTAAATAGAGTATAGTATTTCATAAATAACTCAATACCACGCCACAATAAAACAATAATAGCTTCGTTAAAATATCATTTAACAGGAATTACCATTAATAATTAAGTAAACGAGTCGCGTCCCCCCACATACAATTTAATAAAGGGTAACTAAACAAGAGCGAGTGCCGAGTAGCTTTCGGTTTTACATAATTTTCCCAAAACACATCCAGTGTCGTGGACCCTCCGTCTGATAAAGGATTCTCGACTTTGTTCTCCGAGTGGAGTGAACTGATCGAAAGAAGGGGCTCATTTATTTCTGGTGACGTTATATCGATGCGTCGGTTAGGCGCGCGAGCTACAAATTGAGCTTTTATTTATTCATGCGAGGGGACGATGTTGATATGGGTCGGGGTCGTTCGATAAAGGACGCAAGTCGGCCCATCAAAGAGCTCGTACCCGTGTCTAAAGAACCGCCGCGAATATCAATCAGCAAATATGTCACAGCCGCTTTCATAATAATATTGTTCGGAGTCTTTAAGAACTTGTTATGGATACAGATTTTGTTAAATGTCTCAGAATTGAGATTGAGTGTAGCGATTCGTCAGCTTTCATCGTTTGCACTGCAGCTTCTGCTCAAGCGCGTCACGTATACAAACGAAGCCTGTTCCTTATTTGAAAAGTATTAACCAATCAAATGTAAATCTCTGAGCCCAATTTTCACGGCAAACCATAGACACAGATTATATTACTTTTTAGGCCATGTCTACAAAAAACAAGTGAGTTTAATTATTATAAAAGTACTTGATCGAAATTTAAATAATAATCAAACTTCGTTTGCATGGAGCGCGCTCCGAAAACACACCTTTTAAATTCTTGTATTACTATTCATAGATTCAAAAGCATTCATTACATTACATTATAGAAAGACATATATATATATATTTAAATACTCGTATGATCATTTATTTTTTCAATTGTTAGGATGCAAGGCAAATGACCTTTTTATTTTTCAAATAAAATGTGTTTATTTGAAAAGGTTGTTGTCATGAAAATACTTTGCTACCTGGATGTTTTGCTTTGCTCTTCAAAAAACCTTTTAAAATGCTGTCGAGTTTTTGTCAGATTTATTTTAGCATTGTCTGAGCACTAGCTAGTAGGTACCCAAGCCTAACTACCAAATCCCATTGCCATTTCCTCCCAGCTTTTGGCGTAAAGTTAATCCGTACTAATATTATAAATGCAAAAGTGTTTGTGCTCTAGTAAGTCTGTGTCTGCTAGCTTTTATCCGCCGGTTTTGACATTTGGTACTGGGTTGGTTTGTTTCTCTCGTAGCTTGCATTCTGGAGACGGGCATAGGATACTTTTTTTATACCGGAAAATCAAAGAGTTCCCACGGGATCTTTGAAAAACGTAAAACCACGCGGACGAAGTCGCGGCCATCATCTTGTTTCTAATAACATTTGTGTTCGTTCGTACACTTGACAGAAGTTTTTTTAACAGTAAATTTTTCCTCTTTCGAGTTTTTTATTAAGTAGGCTTTTGTTTCGCCAAAATTATTGTGATCATTTAGATTCTCGGGCTTTGATAACTAATCCGCCATTTTCTAATTGATTTCAACTGGTTTAAGTATGAGTTACGGATTGTATGTAAATCGGAATTTTAGTTTGATTCCATCGAATCTTGACCCGTCGTCAATTCATGTATGGCAGTTGGTATTGGCTTTGTGCCAAGTATTTTAGCCATTATACTATGCCTCGCCCATGGAACAAAGGAAATGAGATCAATCACCGTACGTAACTCGACATCCATTTTATGTACGTCTATTGGGTACACGACAACGGCTTTGATTTTATTTGCAGATAGCTTTAAATGATATGTACAAGTTATTTTATGTTTGTAAACAGACGTATCTGCCATATGAGTGAACAAGAGTGAGGGAACTCTCGGTGTGATCCTGAATAGACGATATGTCAAATATTATAATCTAAGCCTCAATAGCTCAACCGGTAAAGGAGTGGACTGAAAACCGAAAGGTCGACGGTTCAAACCCCGCCCGTTGCACTATTGTCGTACCTACTCCTAGCACAAGCCTGACGCTTAGTTGGAGAGGAAAAGGGAATATTAGTCATTTTAACATGGCTAATATTCTTTATAAAAAAAATATTAGGCTATAGTGACGTAAAATCAGAGAAAAATAGGACTACTTTAGGGCTACCTGCGTCAAATGTACTAAACATTTGACGCCGGCCAGTGATGTCGATGCCTCGACGTTTTGTTATGGAACTAAGTGTCCTTCCTCTGTGTCGCTGCGACGGTGTATAAGCATTTAAATAGAGTGATAGGTACTATTTGTTGATATTGTCCTTAAAATCTATTTTAAATTAGGTTTCTTCTCCTTTCCTTTTACTCCTGTTGTATTGATTAGAGTAGCTGTAATATTGGCATGTGTTTAGTAATAGATTCAGACTGACAGCGAATCAAAACGAATATCTAAAATGTTTCATTCTTATTCTATAGAAATTGAATTGTCTGCCAATGTGAAAGGAGCCTTAGAAAATCCCTTTCCAAGTACTCGCTCTGATAGTACCTACTGCCTATTTAGTTACTTAATTATATCAAATTGGGCACTAGGCAAATAACAGCTCAGAGCTGAGAACCTCAATAGCTCAACCGGTATAGGAGTGGACTGAAAACCGAAAGGTCGACGGTTCAAATCTCGCCCGTTGCACTATTGTCGTACCTACTCCTAGCACAAGCCTGACGCTTAATTGGAGAGGAAAGGGGAATATTCTTTTAAATTAAAAAAAAAAATACTTAATATTATAAATGCGAAAGCGTGTCTGTCTGTCTGTCTGTCTATCTGCTAGTCTTTCACGGCCCATCCATTCAACCGATTTTGACGAAATTTGGTACAGCGGTAGCTTGCATCCTGGGGAAGGACATAGTCTTACTTTTTATCCTTGAAAATCAAAATGTTCCCACGAGATTTTTAAAAACCTAAATCCACGGGGATGAATTCGCGGGCTTCCTCTAGAAATAAATAAGGCAACACACAGACAACGTTGGTTCAAACAAATCCTTTTTATCAGCATAATTAATGTTACTATTTATATTTGTAGGTACGGTACATCAATTAATTGCGGCCCACAAGTTAATTTTAAACTTAAACATCGTATTAGAGCTGTAATTTTCCACAGAATTCATGTACCTGACTCGTAAGTCGTAATTTATTCACGCTAATTGTATAGATGTGAGATCAACACGAACTGGTTAGCAAATAGACTGCTTTATTACAGGCTAGGTTAGGCTGTTACAATTAGTTACAGTGTGTTTGAATTAGGTTTGTAAAAATCCCGTGGCAGTCCCGGATAAAAAGTAGCCTATGTCACTCTCCCGGTCTTTAACTATACCCATGCAAAAAATCACGTCAATCCGTTGCTCCATTGCGCCGGGATTGAAGGACAAACCAACAAACCAATAAACCAATAAACAAACACACTTTCGCGTTTATAATATGGGTACTGATGCTATCATTATAAATACTCACAAGAATAAGAATAATAAAAATTCTTACTCAACATAATTAACATGACGTACATAGTTTAATTTCAATATGCATGTAGGCAACTAGGCATCAAAGTAACAAGGCCACCAGTCAACGACAGATGTTCGTAATTGGTTAAGTGTTTCTTGTGTGCGTTTTCCTCGAATCGTCTGTTTGATTCATCGATCACATTTGGTCACTTGTGGTGACTAGATTTCTTTTTATCTTCAATTTTAGCGAGAACAGGATAAAAGAGACATTAAATCTGAGACCACCAAAGGAGTCATCATTGCGTCGCCGTCGTTGTTGGCAATCTGAGGTTGCCAGTTTTCAAGGAATTTTGGTTTACTTTTTTCAAAATTCTTTCGTCTTCGTTCTTCTATCTGAGGCCACTTCGTTCTATCGGAGGTTGCCAGTTTCCATGGAATTTTGGTTTTATCATGATCAACCCATAGCCGGCTCATTACAGAGAACAAGTCTCCTCTCATCAAGTTACATTTTTTTTTCTCAGTATGAGAAGGGTTTGGCCAGCGCTGGCCATGTGCGCATTGGCAGACAATTTTGGTTTACTTACTTCAAATAGGCTACTTGACAATTTTTTTAAGTTGGTCTTAAATGGTTAATATTTGTCCTATTATATCAAAAAAATTAACACTATATTTTTTTGCGCCCTAAAAACCGTAAAACTTTAATTTAAAAAAATATTTTTCTTAGACAGGTGAAAACACTGTCGGCCATGTTTGGCCGATAGATTATCTGTGCTCTGACGTCATGCATTTGTAAACAACAGTATAACCCTGTGGTTATACTGACGTCATGCATTTGTAAACAACAGTATAACCCTGTGGTTATACTGTTGTTTACAAATGCATGACGTCAGAGCACAGATAATCTATCGGCCAAACATGGCCGACAGTGTTTCACCTGTCTAAGAAAAATATTTTTTTAAATTAAAGTTTTACGGTTTTTAGGGCGCAAAAAAATATAGTGTTAATTTTTTTGATATAATAGGACAAATATTAACCATTTAAGACCAACTTAAAAAAATTGTCAAGTAGCCTATTCCTTCGTCTTCAAACTTCCTTCGTTATCCTGTGGGTCACAACTCACATCTTGTGAGTTTTGTTGGTTTGGCCTTGGTCTCCTCTAAAATTTTGTTCCATATCTATCTTGTACGTTCTTCTTTCGCGATGTTACAGTTCCTTTCCTCCGTAAAACTATTAACCGTCGGATATTGCATATTGCAACCATGGGGTTTTTCTGATGTTGGATGATTAGCCCAACTGCTTTAACAAAGCTTAGCATTGACAGCGTTGTGGTATAAACTTAGGTTAGTAAGAATATTATAATCCTGACGAAAAGAATTTATATAATATATCTATACCATATACCTACACACTTAAGTAATTTTAAACAAGGTTTCCTGTATCATTCGTTACTGTTTAAAGTGTTATACAGTCACTATCCGTTATGAAAAAGGCTTATAATTTATTTAAGTACCTACTTTACTTAAATAAGCATAAAATGAAATATGTTGAAGAGCGGCTCGTATGACGTAACATTTAACATTATTGTAAATAATGTTAAATGTTACGAAAACTAATAAATAATAATGTTAAATAAACTATAATAAATAATCGATACAACGTGGAAGATCGATCATACTTGCGTAACAAAAAAAAAGATAAAATTGACCGAATGTTCGGTGAAAACTAAACGGTATAACAGCTCGTGCAAGGTGTAAAAGGGTTTGCGTGCTAAGTAATTATTATTATCGGCAGCTGTCTATGTACACGTCTCCCCCAAACATTTCATTCAATTAGGGTTGTCGCCCTGTATGTCAATATGTACGTACATATAATATATAAAGATTAGGTTCTGAAAATTGAAGACATGAGTGAGGCTATGTATTTATGGTTTCTGATGTTAGTCAGCTAACCTAACCTAATCACACTATCTTGACCTAGATAATATTATGTTAAGTGTTAAGGTAAGTTACTTCGTTTTTACAAAAAGGACCACCTAGCAACACCAAGTCAGTACTTATTGTTAGTTAATAACTCCACTACATCCATCGTGTACGAGCATGCTTGCAATTTCACCAATCCACATACATACAGGTTAAAAATCACGGTAGTCCAAGATTCCTGTATATCCTTCTCTGTATACCCCTTCAAGTATTAGGTACCGATTTGCCTCTCTAATATAGTGAGTAATCTGGTTTCCATTCCAGTAGGCACATGTAAATAGTGCGGGTAGCAACCTTAACTGCGATGCAAAAGCAAATTTCACCGCGCACTGTCCGACCGACCGCGAACACGCATACGTATCCGTAGTGGTCCAAAGCCGCATAGGCCCCGTAATAAAAAGCAAACAGAATCAAAAAAGCAAACAAAATCTTTTTTGTGGTCGCGGCTTACCTTTGCCGCGTGTTGCAGACCGTGAACAATCACTGTGAATTATCATGTGAAGCGTTTATGAAAGAGGCAGTTTGTAAAGCGATGCAACTACATATATATACAGTCCGTACTGCCAACTGATTCTCTATATGTCTAGAAGTTGAATACATTGGATTGTAGGTCCATTCCGGAAAACCTGCATCAATTATTACTACAATGGAAATTGTTGTGATTGGCTGAATTTATGGTATTCTTGTTGCAACAATGCATTGTAGCCAATAATCAGCGAGTATCGGCCAATCAGCGATTGTGATCGTCACACTGTAGCTGTCATTTTACCGTATTCGAGGGGTAGACCATTGATAAGATGAATTTTATGATACGTCAATGTGGTAAAAATTACCGGCAGTCATATCGGACGCACGTCTGAATTCTTTAGGAATAATCTAATCAATGCTGTTTCTTCTATATGTCTGACTAAAATGGTCACTCCTAATTCATTATCATCAACAATGACATGACCTATGACTGAACAATGAACATCTTTGCATATTTTTTTAAGTTACTTAACTTATTTATCCCTATAATAATTTCATTTGTTATTCAAACTGTCAAACTCTAGAATAGTCAACCCTGCTTCAAAAACTACATCCTCAACAATCATGACGAATGATGTTGACGAACGTCTTTGCAATATTGTTACTCATCAAAATTTTATGTAAAAAATATCTCTTTTGAAATCTAGTTATTTACCATCTTTTAAAGTCTTTCCATCGCTTATATTCGCTTGTTATTGCATGGTTGGCTGCCTGGCATGGCAATGCCATTTTATTTTGATGAGTTGGCATCACTGATACTTCCGCTGACAAAGCAAGTTGTACCATCCTAAAGGGATTGCGTTGTTGTGTGCAAATTAGAAGTAATGGCTTTTTATGGTGTGGGAAATATATGTCTTTTTTTCTTTTGACCTCTTTTTGTATGGGAATTCCAACTAAGCGTAAAGCTTGTACTAGAAGTGAGATTTAATGATCCTGTAAAACGCATTGTTAAATTTCTGACTCCTATTTCCTCTACAATGAAGTTTCGAAAGTACAAAAATTCAATAGATAAAAGTTGACCGCTAAAAAGCTAACGACTGGCATGCATACGGACAGAGATGTGTTAGTCAGCAAAACTTCAGTTAACCATGATTCTAACGGATTGCAGTACTAATAAACAGGCCTACGAGTTCAAGCGATAGAGATCGATAGGGGAAATATTTTTTAACAGATCTGCGCTAACAAATAACTACTTGAATTACTTGAAGCGTAATTTACGATGACGATGAAATTGGTAAGTTGAGAGACATCGTACCACTTTCATGCCAATTTTGTCATTGCCAATTCAAGCCAATATGCATCCACTGTTGGACATGGATCTCTTTATGTTAGCTCCAACGTTTCGTTGGCCTTCGGTATTTCGGATCTAGCCAGTTAGCCACTTTTGTCACTTTGACTTTAGCAACATGTGAGTCATGTGAAGATATAAGCAAAATACAATAAATCATCAAAATTTCCTCTATTTGTAGTTAAATCTTCTTTGTGTCTTGCTGTGGTTTCTCCGGATGAGGTACACGAGTAGGTAGCTATAAATTTTCTGCCAATACACTTGAATGCAATAAAAACAAAAATAAATTGTCGTAGACAAAACATGCAAGAATTTATACAATCCGGTGTTAGTCATCACATCACACTAGTATGAAACATGTCTAGCGTCTAGTAGGTATTCACTAAAATGAAATATGTCGGAAATTCCGAAATACGTGTAAGTAGAGCAAGGAGAAAAAAATTATAAATTTTGTGTAAAAGAAACGATTTAAATCTTTAGCATGTATGGTCCTCGAGTTCGAGTCGAGGTTCCAATTTTCTATTAGCTTCTCAATTTTTTCAATCTTGGGTATCTTTAAATCTTGATTCCGTTAGTAACAATTTCGCATTATCTAATCAACGCTCTTTGACCTAGCAAGTATATTTACCGAGTTTTACTTGATGTAATTTTAAATAAATTTAGCTTCATACTGATTCCCATTGAACGTATCCGTCCTAAATTTAATCCCCCTATTTTTGGTCCGATTTCAGTGATCCGTGTTGATTATTGACTTAAAAGTGCAGCTTGTAATGTAATGTAAGCAAAATCGGTTGCTGGCAGAAAGGATGAAAAGCAATTAAGTGTTATTGACTGGCCACGCAGTCAGTTTATCACAGGACTGAGCGAGCACGGTTGACTAGGAGCTTTTCAACCCTTTCAGCAATCGCTTACACGAGTCACCGCATCGCTCGGTGCTCCCCTGTCAGCTTACACTACATTAATTAACAAACTACGTAACTCCAAATGCATCAGAATGTATTAATTAACTCCATAATAGGTTGAATCAACTGTTATTTGAGAGAGACTCATCAACAAAAATCTTGTATGTAATTCGATATTTTTATAAATGAGCATTGTCGGAATATCTCGTAATATGTATTCCATATTGCTATGGGTCACGATCCCTTTCCATAAAAATAATATCACATGACGATACGTTGGTTTTGTTAGTATAATCTAGGTATAATGCGGTGAATTCCCAGATTCTATGGAGTTCCGTAAATTTGCTCTTTTCATTTTATATGCGTCGTTCTTGAAAGGAATGTTGATACTTCATGCCCACCTTTAAATAATATTCTAATATTATTAGGAACATAAAAGTAAATTACGCTGACATCTTTTCAAAAGTGAAATGCTATAAAATCAGACCGGATAAAACTGTCAAGTTCCATTATGATAATACTAGATGATGCCCGCGACTTCATCCGCGTGGATTTAGGTTTATAAAAATCCCGTGGGAACTCTTATGATTTTCCGGGACAAAAAGTAGCCTGTCTTTCCCTGGAATGCAAGCTATCTTATGAACGACTAGCTGATCCCCGCGGCTTCGCCCGCGTAGATTTAGGTTTTTAAAGATCCCGTATAGCCTATGTCACTCAGGAATAATGTAGCTTTCTACTGGTGAAAGAATTTCGAAGAAAATCGGTTCAGTAGTTCTAAAGATTACCCCCTTCAAACAAACTTAACGACATTACCTCTTTATATAATACTAGCTGATCCCCGCGGCTTCGCCCGCGTAGATTTAGGTTTTTAAAGATCCCGTATAGCCTATGTCACTCAGGAATAATGTAGCTTTCTACTGGTGAAAGAATTTTTAAAATCGGTTCAGTAGTTCTAAAGATTACCCCCTACAAACAAACTTAACGACATTACCTCTTTATATAATATAGCTGATCCCCGCGGCTTCGCCCGCGTAGATTTAGGTTTTTAAAGATCCCGTATAGTCACTCAGGAATAATGTAGCTTTCTACTGGTGAAAGAATTTTTAAAATCGGTTCAGTAGTTCTAAAGATTACCCCCTACAAACAAACTTAACGACATTACCTCTTTATATAATACAACGGGCCGTGCAGCAGAAATCGTAATATTTTAATTTCGCCATAACTTCAAAACCAAACGTCCAATTTTAATCATTCAAAGACCAAATATTATCTCCATAAACTGTTCTTAGTGATGAAATCATTTATTTTGATAAGGATTAATAGCATGAGTAAAATAAACGCGTTTAAATGTAGTCCAAAAAAAATTCAAGATTTTTAAATAAAAAAATTGTTGCTGTGCCTCACTCGACATAGATGGGTATAGTGTGTCGCGGACTTTTTTGTAGATATTTATAAGATCTACAATTAATTAGAACATTTTATGGTTCTATCTTTTATAGTTTAGGCAGCGTACGCAAAATAAGTAACTTTTCTGGTTGATTTTTTACACCTTGTGTCCGAAAAACCCAAATATCTTACGGAACCCTATTTTTTTCCAAAATAAAATATAGCCTATGTTACTCGTGGATAATGTAGCTTTCGAATGGTGAAAGAATTTTTAAAATCGGTCCAGTAGTTTTTGAGCCTATTCAGTACAATCAAACAAACAAACAAACAAACAAACAAACAAACAAAGTTTTCCTCTTTATAATATTAGTGTAGATAAGCAGTCCTTTTTGTGTCGGCGAGAAGAAGCCCGGTTGGCTTAATGTCAGTTATTATCGTCCTTTTTAAAATAACTTGATAATTTACACTTTATTATCCTTGTAACCGCAGTGACAAGTTTTTGTCACGTAATTATAATGCAACAGACAGATACAGACACACATTTCGTATTAATAAAATAACCCAATACATACATCACTTTTCTTCGTTTTATGATCAGCTATCTTTCTTCTACATTATCTCTAAAGGCAATGCCTTATTGCTATTATCCTCCTTCCAACTGAGGTATGCGCAGACATGTTACTTGAGAATATAAGACGAATACACCTTAGTTAGCTAACATCTTATAGCTAACCTTACTATAATTTTCTCTTAATGATTTCACGATATTTAAAAAAATATATATTAATAAATACACGATATTTACTTACATATAAAAAGAAACTCTCGTGAACAATGCCACGCTAAGATATTTTGATCAAGTATCAGACATCCAGAAAAGTATTTTAACTTAAACTTTTGTGTTCTACCGATTAAATTCCTTTGGAATATTTATCGTGACCGGAGTAGGTATGTAATGCTACACGATTTTCACCAAGTTTGCAAAAAAATACCACCGCCCCGGCATTCGCAATCACGTAATCTTGATTCTCTGGTTTGATTGACTAACTTAAGGCATGTCTGGAATTAAAAAACGGTAGCGCAAGACCTTAATTTATTCTCTTTTGCTCAAGAAAATTTTAACTTATTTTCATTCTCGCTTAGATTTTAATTATTATTATCTTTTGAAAGTACCTATACTCTTTTGAGATCGCTTGGTCTCTGAGCGTCGGATTAAGATAATTTCTTGTCTCGAGACTTAATAAGACATTAATTAAAGCATATTATTTTAATTATTTATTTTTCTGTATTTATTAACAAGGTTTTAAAGCAACTGGTATTACAATTGATGTTTTTAAATTACAATATACTTGTATCTTTTTTGTTAAATAAATAAAACGACTATTGTCCTGCTTCGATTGTATATTCGATCGCTATAATATTATTCTATACTTGATTATTTTTGATCTGACTGTGTGTAAAGTTGAAAGTATGACACATATTATCTTCTTAATATTAATTCTTCTTTACTTGTGTTTGTCACCTAACTCCTCCTAAACGGCTGGACCGATTTGGATGGAATTTTGTGTGTATATTTAAATGGGGCCGTGGATGTTTGAAAACCCACCCGGTAGGTTCCGCTGCTGTTTAATGTGGCTCTGCTTTTCCTGACATGACCAGGTCTGCTGGGTCCGCTAGTACTTAATAAATAATAAAAGTTTTAAAGATCTTAAGTTGTAGTTATGAGTGTTGAGTAAAAATATTGCGTCGTTACATAATATTATACTTAATATATATTAGCTCATGCTCGCGACTTCGTCCGCGTGGACTACACAAATTTCAAACCCCTATTTTACCCCTTTGGGGGTTGAATTTTCAAAAATCCTTTCTTAGTGGATGCTGAGTCATAATACATTTCCGCCAAATTTCAGCCCGATTCGTCCAGTAATTTGAGCTGTGCGTTGATAGATCAGTCAGTCAGTCAGTCAGTCAGTTTCTCACCTTTTCATTTTATATATTTAGATTAAGTGATCGACATATATATTATTTAGTCATTAGACACTACAACAATCTGTAACCTTGTTGAAGAAGGAAATCACCGTTAACAAGTTGCAACCGGTGGCGGTGCATCATCATGATTGTTTTGTTGGTATGCTTGGTCTAGACTATGATCAGACAGTGGTTCGCGAACACAATGGCATTATAAATAACACGATCCTTACCTTGAAACTAGATATTACATTAACTTTTGAATATATTTACTTATTCAAAAAAAAAAAACTTAGTAGGTATAGTATTAAGGGCCGATTTTTCAATCGATAAATAAAATTTTACTGAGGATTAAAATAAATTTTGGCAGTTTTATATTAAAAAACTCTGTCAAAATTTCAATTCCTTAGTTAAAATTTACTTGATAATTGAAAAATTTGCCCTAGGAATACGATTTTAGTTTTTAATACTGTTTGTTTAATTCAAAATAAAAATACCTAACTCTATTACAATTTCTGAGCATTTTCAATGCTGCTACGTAGTAAATATGTATATGTTTTCATTCTGAACCTTATGATATTATTATGTTTATTTACGATTAAGTATTTATACTTACTCATATATTTAATAACAAAAAAACTAATAAATGATAAATCTGAATTCTGTTACTTCAACCAACTGATTAACACTGCTTATAGAAAAATGCCTACCGTTCTAGCACCCCATATTTAGCATCAATACAGCTTTAACTGGCTTGTATCAAGCATTACATTCTATACTAATCAAACGCTTACTAATTGAACGACGCGACGACGATCTACCTTGGTTGCTCTATTGCACTTGGGTGCCTTATATTTTATATTTATGCCTTATATTTTACAGCTTCTAGTGAATTTATCTACATGTTTCTATGCTTAGATACGACTTGTCTAAATTGTCACTTATACGGTAGAGCTCTCTTTAATTTTATGGAATCTTGTGACAGACAAAATTAATCAAACAATTTCTCTACATGAGCAGAAATTTCCTGTTTCATGGCAGTTAGTTTTGGCGAATGTATATATTTTATAAATAGTTACTTATGTTGGAATCGGTCTTAGTATGGCCAGACCAAAGGCCAGACGAATTTCAGTACAAAGTTATCATAATTTACTGATATAGTCGCAAATGCAGATAGGTCTAATAGCCTAATAGGTATAAAAGATTTGCAAAGGTTTCATCGCTTTAAAATATTTATAAACGCCTACAAAACTGTACAAAGAACTGCACAATTTTTTTCTCTCTATCAGACAATTTACGCATACTTACGCAGATTTATTTATAAGCCCAACATAATTTGTATCTGTGATGTGACATTTTCTTACGTAAACTTCTTTCGTTGCAGCCCCAGTGGAACAGCGTTGAGTAACCTCTCACAGCTACGGGACTACTTACAAACGTCGGGCACTTGTAAGTGCGGCCTGCCCTGCCCTTTGAGACCGGAGACTGCCTTCAGTTTCGATCCCAAGGTAATTTATATTTGCTTTTCCTTTTTCTTCTTTAACTGTTTCGGTTGTCCCTTGAACTTTAAACGGTAGGAAATTGAAGTTTTCTTTAGTTGTAACGTCGAACGACAAATAGTTATTTGTGTTACAAGGGGCCAAAGTGATAATTTGTTCCTCGAGAGCATTCGTTTGAATTCAGAGCGTAGGATTTGATAGTATTCTATTGGCCCCAAGTGACACACACTATTTTTTATCACTACCTATGAGAAAAAAAACTGGGAGTACCTACCTACTCGTACGTATTCTTAAATGTATAAAATCTCTCGAGAAATTGTAGGAATAAGTAATATCCATAAAGACATCAGAAAATAAATAATTCTGTGGATATGAAAGGTAATTATTCTATATCTTTATTTGAAACTGGTCCTAATGTCTGAAATAAAGAACGAAAGTCGAATATAAGAATAATTTGGCAGAAGCCGGGTACAGAATACAGTTAACATTCGTTTTTGTAGTCGAAGGTCTTCGTCATGTGCAAATGTGTCGTTTATAACCATGTTTATGCATTTCTCATAACAAAAAGAAGAAATATTATAGTGATGTTGTCAATATTAAGTTCATTTTTCGTTTCTTTGTGTGTTACGAGTTATGATTAATGCATGATGATATTAAATTATGCCGCATTGACTCTTTCTGACTAGTTTATGAGATGTATTTAAATATCTGCTGCAAAAAATAACAATTTCTGTCTGCTTTTAAACGAATTATTAAGAGTTGAAGTGCCGACGCGACGTCATCTGCTAACTATTGATATGCTTTTTATCAACTTGTTTCCAGTTTCATGACGGATGGTTAAAGTTACGTTACGTAACGTAACTTTAACCAACTGTTTAACCGTACGTTACAAAAGTCAAGCAATGTTGTCTTGCAAAATCATTGAGACTGACGATTGAAAAGTTCGTCCAAAAAAATATAACTAAGTACATAAAAGCGCGCGCACTGCGGAATTCATTCCGTACCGGATTTTGATAAATTTAAATTCAAATTTAAGGATTTTAAAACGCACCGCACCGTGGTGCGCGCTAGCTCTAAAAGCCCCCCCATTTTGTATAAGATCACCTCTGAAATAGGTAAAGCTTTTTATATTTTTTATGCAATATTCGCCTGAAAGCCATCAGTTTACATGTGGTTTACATATGTACTAGGTATGTATGTTTAAATTTGAAGTAATTACGTTCAGTAATTCCGCTGGGCGATTGTCTAAAACCTGCATCAATCATTATTACAATCTCAATTGTTCTGATTGGCTGAATTTGTGTGATTCTTGTTGCAACAATGCATTGTGGCCAATAGTGAGCGAGCATTAACCAATCAGAGATGATTGCGATCGTGACATTGTAGCTGTCAAACAACCACGGTAGGGCCACAGAAGTTATGGCTGTGACAGACGGATAACTGCAATTTCACTCAAGTAGACTCAGAGACTGAGCGAATTATAAGTCCCGCAAATTGCTATTGCGCTGAAACCATGTCTCATTAACATCGAAATGACGTCATTTTTACGTCAGCCGAAATAAAAATATACCATCAGCTCGAAACTTCACACTATTGCTGACGTCACTAAAATAGCGGCCACGCGCATTAGCAATTTGCGGGACTTATATTCAAGTTTTCCTGTAAGACGGCTATCACTTGACGTAATCGTTTTTAAGGTAGACGGTATGTATCGGTAGGTATCGGGAGGTATTTTGTGATCGTATTGCGAACAGGTTTGTCGTAACGTTGTGGATATGAGTAATGTGAACAATGCGGCGCGATGTGAAAGTAAACAAGTTTTGGTCCGCTTACCGCAGCCAATTCGGTATTGTTTTTATTTTACCTCGTTAAATCCGGGATTTATCTGAGGAGGGTAATTGCGTTATCATCGGCAATCTCTTCAATTGACTGATGATAGCGATCTCATTGTTGATATACCTACCTATACAATAGGGTATTTTAAACCAAGCGAGAAAAATCTAAAAATGTATAAACATGGATAGTATTAGCAATAAGTATTCGAAAATGTTAATCTCAATTTATAAAATTATACCATTAATTTTTTGATTCACTTTTTTATCTGTTCTACAATATAAGTCATTGGTTCTACAAAATAATTGAAACGCACGAAGCTATAGCCGCCATGATGAATTCCGACTGTGACGTCACATGGATTAAAGTTGTAATGTAATGTTGTAATGTATGTCATCCACCTAAAAAGATGGCGGTATGAAATTCATAACTTAAATGCATTTTTATTGCACTTATCGATCGAATAATTTTTTTAGATTTTTTTTGGTAGTTTATCATCACTTTAGGATTAAATTAAGACACTTTTATAGAAAGGGTAAAATACCGTATTGTTGTTGTAGCAAAAGTACAAAGAAGAGGGTTTTCCACGACGCGATCCAAATTGGAATTACTCTACTCTCAGGGCGTTTGTGCACGAATTCGATTCGTTTTCGTAATTTGTGAAAATACGATTCGAAGTGGCCCTCACACTACGGACCATTTCTAATTGACATCAGTTATGGATTTGACATTCTACTTCTTAGGCACTACAACCTTGGCAGACTAGTCGTGGCCGTTTCTACAGCTGCAGTTTACTTGACAACTCGTCTCCACTCCTCCCTGACGGTTTCCTCTTTATGCACTCTCTAATTTGAAGCATTCGCAGTATTTGGTTTATATTGCCACCACTGCAAAGTAAGAAAGTGCCTCCTACCTTGTTATTTTATGCCACCACTGACTGGTTTTTATTAAAAGCCTTTTTCTCCATAGTCCATATTAATATTATGCATGCGAAAGTGTGTTTGTGTCTATCTATCTAAATCACCAGCCCATCCAGAAACAGACAGGCGATAATACAACGGTATTTTGTTTATTAATTTAGTTCTACGTCAGGTGGCAAAATTGTTTTAGTTGGTCTTACGGTGCATCGTCACTCCTTAGTGACAGGGCCTCGCCGGCATCATTCTGTATAGTTATTCAGGGCACACCCATTGCCTAACGAATGCGTCGTTATAGTTCGCCCCACTTTGCGTTTACATCAGACATTTACACGAAATGTAGAGGAGCTATTGGAAACATTTTGTTGCTAAAATTTTCATCGCGTTTCATTAAGACGTATATTAGCCAAGACTAGAGAAAAATTTACCAAGTACTTTGTAGCCTTTACTGTTTTTAAACTTCACCACCCTCAGTTTTCCCCTGCTCTGGGCATGGGGTACCTACAAGTCGAGAGTGAATAGGCATCTGCTAGGCAAGTGCGGTCTTAGGCTGCATCGTCACAGCGAGTCTGAACTCTAATTACAGCCAAGCGCTGGTCTATAAATTAAGAAAAAAAATTGCAAGTTAAGTTTTCTACCCCATTATTCTCCAATTAAACTCGGTCATGGCTCATGTCTTTATTCATTGACTACGAGTAGTGAATTTTGTGTCGAAACGTAGAGAACAGTGATGAAAATTGCAATCAAGTCGCTCGTTCTTCTTTCTTCTTCTTTTTCTACATCCTGGTTTCGTGCTTAAATTGTCATCGCGTGCTTTGATAAGGCGTTCTATTTTAGTCGATACTAGAAACAAATTAACCAAGTGCTTTTGTACCTTTACCTACTGTTTTAAAACTTTCGTGACTACTGGATCATGTTATTATTCATTTACCACGAACGAAGCATTTTGTGTCGAAACATAGGGAACAGCGATCTAAATTACAATTCATTTGCTTGGTCCTCTTTTCCAGCTTCCTGACCATGTAATGGCCCTTACAAGTTGTCCGTCCGTTCCGTGTGTGACCACCACTCGTATGGCTTCCCGCCGGATCAGTGCGTTGATCGAATACTCCTTTGTTTGTCCCATCTGTGATACATACAAGTTTGAATGATCTTTGTTTGTACAGTGGGCCCGCTTCTCAACTCGAGCACGCTTTATTTGCTTTGATAATCTCATCAAAACATGTTTATCCTTCAATTTTTACTGTTTTGTCGTCAGTTCAGTGTACCTTTTATGAAATATTAGCATTTCAAATTATTCGTTTTATTTTTCTTTGCCCTGCCATTTTAATCCACATTTTAAGAAAATTACCATTTTATTTGTCATTGCTTCGTCATTTCAGAGGTATTTTTCTCGATATTCACATTTTTGAATCATCATTAAAAAGCTTAATCATTTGATGTTTATGAATAAACAGCTAAAGCAATGCTAATAATTACTTTGGGGTTACTATCCGATATGTATTATATTATGTTATTATACGGTTTTAATAGCTAGTTGCTTACAATATAATTTTTTCAAATATCTTGCTAAAAGTCGGCAAAATTGATATTGGCCTGTAATTGTTTGGGTCATTTTACTGCCCGATTTAAAAAAGAGGAATTAATTTACTATATTTCATAAGATCTGGAAAGCATCCTAAATCTACAGACTCATTAAAAATTAGAGCAAGATATGGAGCAATAATATCAATAATATTGCTGATTATTTTTACTGATATCCCCCATAAGTCTCCAGTTTTTTTGGATTGTAAAGATTTGAATACTTTAATAATATCATGATGTATGGTATAATAACATTGTAAATTGTAAAATTAAAATTAGCAACCGCCGAGTTTCTTGCTGGTTCTTCTCGGTAGAAACGGCATTCCGAACCAGTGGTAAATTAAAACTACCCGACTATTCGGAAGCGTTTGTAAAAAGTCTACTTGAATAAAAACATAATATTCTATTCTATTCTATAATAGTGGTGTAGCAATTCTGTAGTAAACAAATCTAACCCTAATGACTACAATGTTGTATGTAAATTGCAGTGTAACTTTCAGATTAAAATCGACATCGAACAAGTCACCGGCAAGCGTTAAGGTATATTGTGCTGAATGCAGTTGAAATTTGCATGAATCTAAAATTCCGTCTCGTTCAGCCGCGCGAGTTAATATAGGTGATGCTTACCTAGTCACTGGCTACGGACAAGTTAATTCTGTCAAAGCTTGCTGCGACCTCCTCGCCTTGCCTTTGTGTGCACTTGAAATGTACAAATTGCACCGTGGCCGGGAGGAGGTCGGTGCACTCGACACCCCTCCCTCCTTCACCCGTTTTCATCGATTCCTCTTTGTTCAGAGCATTCGTCTTGAGATGCATTCGCCGAGATCTCGATTTCACATTCAGTAACGTTGAATCGATTCATCGGTGTCTCTTTCTATCTTGTCGTTGATGGATGGAATTCCGTGGATGCAACTCCGAGGTACTTAAACGCCATTGAGATTCAAGCCAAAACTTCAAGCGTATTAAAGAAGTGTATGAAATAAACGTAAAACATGAGAAATTGTGGAACTAAATTTTGTAAATCGACTCTAAAATATCTTGGTGATGGCCATAAAATTAGATAAAAATAGAATGAATTTAAATGATCTGTTTTATGAGCTCTTAATGGTAAAATATTCAATGAATAACACACTTAGGTAACTTACCAATCTAAACATTACACATGTGGTAGATATATGCAGCGACATATTTTATTGTAGGTATATGACTCGGACTCTCTTGCCAAAGGAGCTCTGGTAGGCTATTTAGGCATGGCTCTCTTAACGATATGATCAAAAGGGCTCTTGCCACCAAAGACATTCCAGCGCTCATTGAGCCCGCAAGGATTAGTTGGGATGATGGCAGGAGACCTGATGGATTGACGCTGGTTCCCTAGGAACAGGGACGGGCGCTAATGTGCGACGCAACGTGCATTGACACATTGGTCCCGTGTCATATTATCAGGAGACAGCATCAAGACCGGGAGCCGCAGAAGAAATGGCTGAAAACGGCAAGCGGCGCTAGTATGTCTCTTTTATCGAGAGTTACATTCTCGTTCCGTTTGCCATGGAGACCCTTGGGCCATGGTCGAGTGTTTAGTGCTTTAAAATATTTACGAGACATTTCACTGCTATTAACTGCCTCATCTGGTAAAAGAAGAGCTGTCTTATTTTTTTGCTGGAGTTTTGCTGCGCAACGTTTTAACTTGAGATTAAACCGTTTGTTTGTAATATACCATTCGAGGCGATCTTGTTTACAATACGACGACACAGACTGACTTGTAACGTGTGTTTGTTGTAAAAATGTATCACTCGTGCTCTTGCCTCAAGTGTGCTCCATTTTTACGACTAGCGCTTGCGATTTGCTCTCGCGATGAGGCGACCTGCACTGATTTGTAATGTAACACTCAAAGGGAATTTGCAAAAAAACCGACTTTCAAGTGGAGCATGCGGCGCGAATGATACATTACAAACTAACGTTACAAGTCAGTCTTTGGTTTAAGTTATAAAAACTCGATACATTACACCAAAAAGTCAATCTCCAGCTTTAGAGGATTGTGGAAAATGGTATTTGTATGACAATAAGAAATTCAAAGTAACAAATTACATAAAAAATATATAAACTACTTTGAATACTTGCCACCTTTGCTTATGAATTGATTTGATATTAACATACTATCAAATCAAAGTTATTCAAAATACGTGCCATTGTACACTCTTTGATTGTCAATCGTTGAATTTGTAATTGATGTATCTAATGCTGAAATTGATTATGTAAACTTAAAACTAAAGCTATCAGGGTTCCAAACGCGCTCAAGCCCACAACATACTCAGCCGGGTATCCTTTACATGTTTTATCATCTAAAGTAGACACTGTTTGAAGAGCATTCTTTAAGCACTCTTATCGATTGAGTATTAATTCAAATGTAGCTATAGAGGTTAAAATATATAAGTCTGAACTTTCAGCTCCACCGTGGCAGACAGTCGTGAGGCAGTCGTTGATTCCAAGTTGTCAGCGATATCATCGCGGCCACACGTTCACAGCCTGAGACGTTTATAGACCATTACTTTATTATTTACTGCAACCGATACTAAACCTTATGCAACACTTTGCACTTGAACAAAATACACATCGTAAACAGTAAATCTGCCTTGTACTCGTATTTTTTGCAACGTAGCACCAAGTCGTGATGTCTTTACTTCTCAACATTTTATAATTTCACTTTGATGATTGCTATCTGCGAAAGGTTCTCCATTGTTGCCATGGCATTTCTTTGTTGCCCTCTCGGTAAAGGTCTGACGTTTCCGCGTGGCAACGTGTTTTCAAGTGACATTTAACAGATCGATCGAGGTCAACCGTTTGGATTATTCGTCGTGACTCTGTATTAACAATGCTTTGTATAAATAATGTCATGTCAATCGGTTTATTTTTATCTCTTAAATGATTTATATGAGTACGAATAATATCATATATATAATCTAAATCTACTTATAAATCAGTTTCGTAAATACTGCTTTTAATAATAATTTTGAGCGTTTTAATCTTAATGTCAAGGATATATTTTATCATTT
Source organism: Maniola hyperantus (assembly GCF_902806685.2). NCBI lineage: Eukaryota > Metazoa > Arthropoda > Insecta > Lepidoptera > Nymphalidae > Maniola > Maniola hyperantus. The sequence goes on from NC_048547.1 coordinate 3,544,598, forward strand.
GCAGTAGGTAATCGGTAACAGGTTTTGCAAATTAAATCAAATCACAATATTGAAATCAGTGTGAAACAAGCTTAGAACTTGTTTTTAACACGTTCTAAATCGCCGTTGGCGACTTTCTCAAAGTGTGAGGTGAAAGTGGCGTCCAAGTAGAGTACGGTGGACCACACAGTGAGGAGCAATTTCCTTTTATTGTCGTCCTTATGCGTATCAAAATAAAAGTCAAAATTTAGAACGTTGCCTTGAGTGCTGCTTTATACATTACTACCAGATACGAGTCTAGCTTAAAATAATAACGAGGAAGATTGTGTATATCTATATTACAATAAATCATGACCTTCATGTTTCACCTTTCCTTTATCCGTTTAGAATAGCGCATGAATTTCTGCAAAGTAATGCCGCCTTATTTAATTCAATTATTTTATACTTTCATATAACAACTTTATAACAAAATTCCGCAATCAATTTTGGACTTGCCTTTACACAAGTTTAAAAACTGTATTGAAATTATGCTCCTGAAAAAGCATGTTATACAAATCGAATATTATGTTAATGATAAAACGTGGATTTGACCTCCAGCAATGGGCGGAATGGAATTAGTTTTATATATGGTATATCAAATCTTTGAAAAGAGCAACTGCCAAGTTTCTTGCTGGTTCTTCTCAGTAGGAAAGGTATTCCGAACCAGTGGTGGATGCATTTGACGATTCAAAAGTAAAAGTAATTGAATAAAAATATTTTGATTTTGATTTTTGATTCTAACAATGCTTAGAGGTATTTAGCTTATATTTATCTAGGTATCTTCACGATCACGAACAGGAAAATCAGAATAGCTATTAAAAATATCATTTAAGTATATTATATCGGAGTAGATAAAAACATAGACATTAAATATTTCTCAACTGGATGAATTATCACCTACCTACTGTTCGTTACGTAATTTATTATGCGATAGGTAAGATAAAGTATCTCTTTCGTATTTTTAGGGTTCCGTACCTAACAAGGAAAAACGGAACCCTTATAGGATCACTTTGTTGGCTGTGTGTCTGTCTATCGGTATGTCAAGAAACCTACAGGGTACTTCCCGTTGACCTAGAATCATGAAATTTGGCAGGTAGGTAGATCTTATAGCTGACATTTGGGGAAAAATATGAAAAACGTGAATTTAGGGTTAGATCACACAAAAAAAATTAAATTGTGGTCATGAACTAATAATTAGTATTTTCAACTTTCGAAGTGAGTGACTATATCAAGTGCGGTATCATATGAAAGGTCTTACCTGTACATTCTAAAACAGATTTTTATTTTTTTTATGCATCATAGTTTTTGAATATCGTGCAAAATGTCGAAAAAATACGACTGTAGTACGGAACCCTCATTGCGCGAGCCTGACTCGCACTTGGCCGGTTTTTTTATATAATATTCCTTGAAGTACGAGGTTGGTTCGTACGGGGAGAAGAAATTAAAAAATTGTAAGTATTAAAAAAAATAAAAAATAAAGAAGCTACTGACTGTTAGGCGGTACGAAGTTCGCCGCCGGGTCAGCTAGTATTGAATATACATAAGTGGATAACATTCGGCTTGACGCGTGACGGCGACGGTTGCGTTGTGCAATTTGTCCGACTCGTCAAGCGCTCTCCACTAATTAATGGCGACATTAATTATTATTGGTGCCAAACTTGTATCTGCTTACTTGTGTGTGTATGTGGATTTTATACAATTTGCTCGTACTTTTTGCCAGGAGATATACAGTGGAAACTCGATTAACCGGACTAATTGTTGTCGTTAGGGATCCGGATAATCAAATGTATGAAGAAAAGCGGGTTTTGTGCATGTTATGTAGTTCACTATAATATCTAGTATTTTCAATTTTCAAAGTAAGATAACTATACCAAGTGGGATATCATATGAAAGGGTTTTGCCTGTACATTCTACAACAGATTTTTATTTATTTTTATGCATAATTGGTTTTGATTTATCCCGAAAATAATAAATTGAAAATACCCGAGTATGGAACCCTCGGTGCGCGAGTCTGACTCGCACTTGGCCGAACACTTTTCGGTTGGTAGTCCGGATAATCGCGAATCCGTATAACTGAGGGCCGGATTATCGAGTTTCTACTGTAATGTGATCCGACCTCCTTTACTTCATATTTTGTAGCTGTCGATTTTCGATGGTTTTGACACACCTGATAAGTTCATATTACTATAACTTTATAAGTTCTCTTTCTTTACACCTTCGGAAAGTTATTTATCAGGATATCCATTCGCACTTTTCCGAGGCACATATTTTCTGACTGTTGTCAACTGGTATATATCTGTATGTATAAAATTCAAAGTCCTGACTGACTGACTGACTGAGTTATATACCAACGTACAACCTAAACCACTGGTCCTAGAGACATTAAATTTGGAGGGTGTGTTCTTTGTAAAGAGTATGTATCCACTAAGTAAGGATTTTTCGAAATTCCACCCCTAAGTGGGTTGGGGTCGAAAGTTTATATGAAAGTCTTAAGGGTGGTAAAATAGGGGATGAAAGTTTGTATAGGATAGTTTATATATTGTTATTATTAACATTTTTATTGTAGTTAAGGATATGAAAATCGGCATTTATGTATTCTGGGTTCCGTATCTTAAGGTGAGACTGAGTGAGTAGGTAAGTGAGGCTTATGAGGATTATTAGGTCGCAAAAGCTGCTAGCAGCTAGTTGTAATAACCGGTGTTAAGTCTTTACACTACAAATAGCTGGGATTTATATTTTGGTCATTATAACCAACATATTATAACAAACATAGATCCTCGTCGTAGACATAGATCAAAATTACGCTTCAGTAGGTGTAGCCGATAATAGTCGTAATAATACTTGCATGTGATTTAAATTATACCCCACTTGTATAAATTACCAGGTATTCAAAAGCGTGGTGGCGGTAATGCGCTTGGTTACGAGTTACGAGTACATATAATATATTATTATATTACCACAAACTGCATGAGTAATTATCTTGTTGTTGAAAGATACGTGGCCACAAAAAGGCCCGACTTTCCCCTCCGGGTAATCTTTATTCAGGTCGAAAAGCGTGCAAACATTGTCGCCCACTAAACGTTTAACTGAAGTACCTACCCACAGGCCACAGTTTAAAAGGCAAAGATTCCGTAATATCGTCCATGAAGAAAATTGCGGTAAAATAATTATGCAGCAAGTACATCAGCCTGGCCCGTTCACACAATTGCTATTAGTTGAAGCTTTTGGCACGCAAACTTGAACTATAGAGAGACTACATAATAAACCACTTTTAAAATCAATGCTGTGTCTTAATACACTGAAAATAATTATTTATCTTTACCTACGTTACTTGTTCTGATTTATGTTTAGTGTATATTCTGCTCTTTGTTACTTTTGGCTTCCCAAAGTTGAGGTCTAGATCTGGGTGGAAATTCAATACGTCTTGAATATCTATTCAAAATGTTAAAATGTTGCTGTCTGTAGAGTTAGACTCAATTTCTTTAGTAATAAGCTAATCTAATTCATAGCTCCATGCGCTTTCTCCTTACTTAAACCTTACTCTATCCTTACTTTGCTCTTTCGTGGTATATGAAGTCGATTATACCTACCCAGTGGGAAGTTACGATTTACAAATCTGAAGGAGCCCTCATGCGATATGCCTCATTGTATATTGCTCCATTCTTCGGGCATCGGTAGATCTCACAATGGTCAATAAACAAAAGGTAGTGTGCCGCCTCGGGCCCCTATCGCGCCATCGGATTGGTGGACCATGTCCTGCCAACTGTCTCTAAACACATTTTACTGTGGCGTTCCTATAGTGTTAACTTGTGTAACGGACACCTGCTAAATTGTATCGGGAGTTCGGGACACCTCTTTTCACGCATTTATTTTAAAATTGGTTTTTTGATCTACTTCAACAAAAGCGGAAGTTTTAATTTCGACACGTATTTTTTTAAGTGCATCGTTATATTTTGAAAGAATTTCAAGATCATTCTTTCCGTCGTTCGGTACCATTTTCTTGTCGGCCTTGTTTTGACTACTTCTGCCTTCAACACTCCTGTTTACAAGCAAATTCCATAAAGTCTCGTCTAGTCATTGATCTTTTGTAATACCATAGCTGTTCATTATAACATGTCGGCGCCGATTCTCTTTTCTTCCTCTAAACTAAATTAAGAGTATCTGCATCTTTTTCTTTTTATTATTGCTAATTATTATTAAGGACAGAACATGAATTTTACATTTAAAGACTCTAAATTTTAGTGCAATAGGCTCGCGACTGACAGCTAAAGTTACGAGGTTTGACAGATCTAAATTAAATTTAAAACTATGAAACTGTGTCTATCCTTGTCATATTTTACATTAGTAAGACGAGAATGCGAATACTCTAAAGTGTACGTGTGCTCAGAATCAATACCAATATAAGTGTCATAGTTTTTTTTTCAATATTGTTGTAAGTTGTAACACTAGGATTTGTAAAAGCTTGAAAAAAAGTATTTTTATTATTTTTGTAATAAACAATTAAAGTTATTAAAATTTCTAAGTTTAATATTGCACGATTGATTACTAGATATATATTAAAAATCTACTTCATTAGGGGAAAAACTAGAGTATGGGCAAACATTACTTTGTTCAATTAGCGCTCCACTAACGCATTAACAAGATTAACGCAATCATGAAGTTTGTCGAGTAAACGAAGTTGTTAGATCTGGGGAGAAGGCAACTAAAACATTCTGATGAGTTGGATGTAAAATAAGCGTGATGGATCTACGAAAGTAAGTTGAATTTTTCCAATCCCATAATGTTTATTTGAATATAGACATATGACATAGTCAAATGACAGGAATGAAAATTTATTACGAGTTTGGGTGGAGAGGCTCATGATTTTGGAAGAGAAAAAGAAGTGGGTGATAATCCAGAAATATATGGAAGCCATAATTGAAAGAAAGGAGAAAGATGAAAGAGAAGGAAGATGAGTTATACCGCGGCAGTAATGGTAGGCCTGGAGAAAGGAGAGGTTTTTAGTCGGTAGGAGTCCGGCACTATGTCCATGAGGACATTCCCCTCCTACAAAAAAAAATGAAGGAAAAATGCTCAAGAGTCGAGATTGATCACACAATATAATACAGGAAAAATTGTCAACCTTGGTCCAAGAGAAAGAAGGATGGGCCTACGATGATTTTCAACCGGGGAAGGAACGCCCTGCACACCCGCACAACCCCCGCGCTAGCCCGGTGCGGGCGAGCGTGGGTGCCGTCTGGATGTGCGGGGCGTCCCCCGCCTCATACCCCGATTGCCATCTCAACCTGTCGCGGACTATACATGTAAATCCTTTGAAATACCTAATAGCTAAATTACCGTTCTATACAGTAAATGTTTAAAACTCGTTAATAAAATGACGGGCTGCTTATAAATAGAGAAACGTAGACATCATAATTCATAAAGCCTTACCCCGACCTCGTAACACTTTGAGAACAATGGCATATGTTGTTAAATGTCCATGCATACGTGACAAATGACATACATGAGGAGGCAAATAAAATAATATACTTAGATTCAAAGTACTTATTCCAAGCAGATAAACAACATTGAGTTTGTGTAATATGGTCACTGAGGTAAAAATGGGGTGAAGATAATGAGGGTCGCAGTTGGAGAAGGGTGAACTGTTTAATTAAATTACCTTCACGGGCTCAATTTTTAACCGACTTGACTTCCAAATAAACTGGTCAAGTGTGTTTCAGAACAACAGAACTAATTCCGCACCGCATTTTGATAGATTTAAATTTACGGATTTTAAAACGCACCGCAACTCGCCGCACGGTGGTGCGCGCTAGCTCCAAGGCAGGTGCAGTCGGCCATAATGCGGAAACAATCGCACTGATGGACGCATTGATGTTGGAAGAGCCAACCCTATGGACGTCAGTGCAGATACGCGTCGACGTGGAGTGAACATGAGACTCTCTAATGACTCCCACTAATTAATAGCTACGTTCCCTCACTGAATAATTCAATTGTTACACGACACATTTGTATCTATGCGTGCGCTCTGTCTATAAATTAGGTTTCTAATCAAATATACGTATTGGTGACTGTATCCCATGTGTACGCTGTCTGCAAATCAGTACCCATATTATAAATGCGAAAGTGTGTTTGTTTGTTGGTTTGTTGGTGTGTCCTTAAGGCAATCACGTCGCAACGGAGCAACCGATTGACGTGATTTATTTGCGTGGGTATATTTAAAGACCTGGAGAGTGACAGAGGCTACTTTTTATATCGGAGAATCAAAGAGTTCCCACGGGATTTTTAAGAACCTAAATCCACGCGGACGACGCACGTCGCGGTTCAGGTTTATCAGGTTTATAATCAAAACGTGAAGTTTGATGATAATTTCATTGTTGTTAAGTTGCTTAGATTGACATGATACTCAAACTGAACAATTAAAAGTTGTGCTAAATAATAAAGCTAATTTTCGCGCTGAGTTTGGACACCTTAAAAATCGTTAAAAACAGCTGTTATTTATGTAGGGTACTAGGGCTTGAAGTAAAATGGTCTACGAATGAAATCAGAGTTTTAATGTAAGTAAAGTGCAGTGCTCAGACAAGCCGCCAAGCGCTTACGAGCACGAAGAAACCAATATTGTAAGAGTTTTTTTTGTGTGGAAAAAAAAGTTGGCAGAAGTAACTACAAACATGTTGAAATAGGTACAGATAATAATTTAACGTTGCGTAGAGGTAGGAAAAAAAAATATTAAAATAAATCAGGACGTAAATAATATTGCATGTTTCCATTTCTTAGCTTACGGAAAAAGTGTAATAACTGATAATAAAAAAGTGATTATAATTAATTTTACTACTTACCAGAAAAACCTTGCTATTGATAAAATAAAATATCTGAAAAATTAAGATTATAGCTGACTGAATATGTACTTAAATAGCGTATGCCCGCGACTTCGTGCGCATGGATTACACAAATTTCAAAACCCTATTTCACTCCCTTAGGGGTTAAATTTTCAAAAATCCTTCCTTAGCGGATGCCTACGCCATAATTCGATCTGTCCAGTATAGTAGCTCAGTATTTGAGCTGTGCGTTGATAGATCAGTCAGTCAGTCAGCTCTTCCTTTTACTTTTCACTCGCCGTTGAAAAAGGCTTACAGGAGAATGATTGGACTAAGTTGATTCAATTAATATTGATAGCAATTTGCAACGAGGAGAATGGGGGTAATGGGGGTAAGGGATGGAGGATGGGGGTAAATTGTCACTATCCAGAAACAATCAACCTGATGGACGTCAAGGCAGACACGCCTTCTCTCTGAACATGACACGTCGATGAATCCCGCCAATAATTTATAGATATATAGGAACATACATGCCAACACTGAATTGTCTTGTTACGCGTTCGCCCTGACTATTAATTAGGCTGTTGATCCAATTTACCTATCCAGTCTATCTATTAATCTATATCCATACTATAATACTATTATAATATTATGAATGCAAATGTGTGTCTGTCTGTCTGCTAGCTTTTGCCATATAAGCGATTTTGATGAAATTTGGTATAGAGTTAGCACATCCCGAGGACATAGGCTAGTTTTAATCCCGGAAAATCAAGTTTCTACGGAATTATTAACCATTAATTTTTTCTCGTTGATTAAAATTTTTAATCCTTCTGCCTTTACAAAGCCAATATATATTTTATTAAAAAGTTAAAAACGTGTACTTAAAATAAAAATGGCAGCTCATTAAATACGTACAAGAAAGTGAAGACCAATAAAGTTCTGCCCAAGCTTCCTGTCAGTTGATTTTAAAAGAATAAGTGGTGCGGCTCTTATATCGTTTACAAATAAATCAACTTTAGTACTCCGTAATAAGTGTGCTATTCGAGTGCACTTGTAAAATCATAATGCGACAAAATGCCGCTGCAGTATTTTAATTCTTGTACTTTTGAACTTGCGAATAAAAAGAAGCATTTCCTTTTCTTTGAATTATCGCGTCGCGGTCAGTGATCCGTTATTTTGTAAGGCTTCTCAGTTCTCACCAGTCTAGAAGCCCTTAAAAGTTAAAGAATCACGCGTTTCCTAAAATACCAGCAGTCGACGTTCAGTGCATTCTAAAACAGATTTTTATTTATTTTTATTATGCATCATAGTTTTTGAATAATCGTGCAAAATGTCGAAAAAATACGACTGTAGTACGGAACCCTCGTTGCACGAGTTGCCAGTCGCGATTCTATTGTTTAAATTTGTAGCGTGCACTAAAATTTAGAGTCTTTAAATCTAAAATTCATGTTCTGTCCTTTTCAGCAATATTAAAAAGAAAAAGATGCAGATACTCTAAATTTAATTTAGAGAAAGACAACAAAATCGACGCCATTGAAAACCTTGTATATTATGAAACCTAATAAAAAAATCTAATTTATTCTGAACCTTGCCTTGATCACAACTTCACACATTTCGGTTACAATAGGGTTACAAGTTTTGTGAGTGAAATATTCATCAATGTAGCTGGTTTTATAGATGTTTAGCTAGTGCCCTCGTAGCTTTAGTTTTAAGTTCGCGTAAAAATTATCATCACTATATCTTACAAATCCAACAACCGACTATCATAAAGAGTAATTTATTACCTATTTTGAATAAATTATTTGAATTTTGAACTTTGCCTACTCCTATTTTGTCCTTAGTCATCCGTCTACCAATCTTGGAAAAAAATGGTCTTGCCATTTTTAAAACGCCTAATATGTATTCTTTAGTTTTGTTCAAATGTTGTACCTACTTAAGAAATGACTTGTAAGACAGATAAGAGTCTTTTATTTAAATGGCATATTTGCACGTATTCCGCACACAATAACATAGTTAGGATAAGTAAGTAATTTGAAGGAGCGAATGGCGTAAACCACAAAAGCGTTTAAAGTGAGCCCGCAAACGCAATGTGCAAGCAACGAGCGTCCCTGGCAGTTTGTCTAAACAAACAAGCGTGTGAACGTTAAGCTGATGATTGCCAGATTTAGTTGCTTTAAGCAAATAACGTCTTTTTTAGGGTTCCGTACCTCAAAAGGAAAAACGGAACCCTTATAGGATCACTTTGTTGTCTGTCTGTCTGTCTGTCAAGAAACCTACAGGGTACTTCCCGTTGACCTAGAATCATGAAATTTGCCAGGTAGGTAGGTCTTATAGCTGACATTCGGGGAAAAATCTGAAAACCGCGAATTTGTGGTTACACCACACAAAAAATATTAAAGTGTGGTTATGAACTAATAATTAGTAGGTACTTTCAATTCTCGAAATAAGATAACTATATCAAGTGCGGTAACTATATGAAAGGCCTTTACTTGTGCATTCTAAAACAGTTTATTTTTATTTTTATACATCATAGTTGAATTATCGTGCAAAATGTCGAAAAAATACGACTGTACTACGGAACCCTTTGCTCGAAAGAAATACTTATTTGCCACTATTAGCAGATAAAAGTTGATTGCCTTTTTATCAGAGTTATGATACTAGGTATTTATGCTGTTTTTCATCTACAAACATAGTAGATACCTACGCCCGGTACGCCGAATTTGCAAGAACAACAATTTGACTTTTTAGAATTTGACTTGAATAATGTTCTTAATTATTGTGTTAATCGATCGTATTTGACGTAAATGATTCATTCTGAAAATCTGTAAAAAAATATAAAAGTTGGTACTGAATACTGATAGATCTTGGACCGAGATTAATTGTGACTCAGATTAAAGAGAAAAAATTTACGCATAGCTACTTTGCATAAAAAAACGTTTTCTAATGAGAAGAATGGTTTAGGAAAGTGGGATAGGTAGATAGGTAGTTTGTAATCGGATTCAGCAAATTAGAAAATTATATGAACAAAATTTTGTAATACTCAATCTTTCAAATAAACTACATAATTGAATTGATAAATGTAAACTAACTAAACTGGATGCAAAGTGCAAGGGCGGTTTGACGTGATGCAACAGAACAGCTGTGTCAGCAACAACAGTGTTGCAATTTGCAAGTGCGACCATGCACAGTGCGCGGCGCGCGCTCATCCGTAATGTATGGCGAACGCTATCACGCCTTCCACAACGCGTTTTTGTTGACTTGTTTGAATATTTCATTTGAATCAACCCTGGCAACCCATCGCTGGCTCACTACTGAGCATGGGCCTCCTCTTAGAATAAGAGGGTTTGGCCATAGCCAAAGTTTAGAGCCTCAATAGCTCAACCGGTAAAGGAGTGGACTGAAAACCGAAAGGTCGACGGTTCAAACCCTGCCCGTTGCACTATTGTCGTACCTACTCCTAGCACAATCTTGACGCTTAGTTGGAGAGGAAAGGGGAATATTTGTCATTTAACATGGCTAATATTCTTTAAAAAAAAAAACAAAAAAAAAAATAGTCCACCAAGCGCTGACCAAGTGTAAATTCGCAGACTTCACACATCATTGAGAACATTATGGGGAACTCTCAGGCTTGCAGGTTTCCTCGCAATAATATTTTCCTTCACCCTTAAATCGAATAGGCTACATTTTATTACTAAGAAAATCGATCTGACGGATGTTACATCCAAATAAGTGGGGTCCCCAAAATTTTCTTTGAGCAGTTGTCTATTAATAAGAATTTAATTCGACGTAATGAATAAATAACGTGTAATCGTCTAATCGTCTAATTTAGTATGCAACGAATGGCTTCGTCAGATATTATAACAACACTACTTATGTGTGCAACCATGCGTATGATGCACTTAACTGCGGTATTGTGTCATAAGATGGCCAACTATCTACATGGTGCACATTCGAAGTGGACGCATCAGTAGCTTCTGGCTATATTGCATATTTATCTAACGCTGGGAACAGAAAAGTTCAAAATAAAACAAGTCCTCCATTGTTTTCGAAGTCGAACTATAGAAACTGATATGGTCGAAGATAATTATTACATATTTTGAACAGAAGAAAGTTGCGGAGGAGACTTTGTTTTTTTACACCACAATTATTTTTTATGGCGGTTTTATCAATACCATTTAATACATTTTGGGAATTTAATACATTTACATCAAAATATACATAACTTTGATTGAAAACTATTTTTAATCGAAGGATCAAAAAGCAGAAAAATTCGATGGCGTCTCTAATACCTATCTGAAGAAAATTGGAATCACGCCGATCCGTTGCTCCGTTGCGGCGTGATTGAAGAATAAATCAACAAACAAACACAATTTGGCATTTATAATATGGATAGTGATTTATTATTAAGAGATTAAAGAAAACGTATATAGTGTCAGAAGTTAGATCGGAAGGTGTAAATATGCGAATATTCAAGCAACGAGAGCTATTAGCAGTTTTACCTGATATGGGTATGAAACAGCTGAGTCAGAAAGGACGTCGCAATTTGTGTGTGCGACCATGCACAGCAAGCGGCCATCCGTAATGTATGGCGGACTCGATCACACGTCCAACAATGCGCCATGTGGACTGTGGACTGCAGATATTGGACGCTGTGTGATCTATTTGACAAATGGGGCTGTCAAGTGGAAATACGAACATTTTTGACTATAGTCACTGATAGTTAGTTCGCCCTGGTAATATCGTGCCGGAACTCAGAAGTTGGATTGCGAGGTGCAAATATGCGAATATTCAAGCATCGAACGCTAATAGCACTTGTCTGATATGGGTATGAAATAGTCGAGTCAGAAAGGACGTCGCAATTTGTGTGTGCGACCATGCACAGCAAGCGACCATCCGTAATGTATGGCGGACTCGATCACACTTCCAGTCTTCCACAACGCGCGTAGATATTCGACACTGTGTGATCTATTATGGATCTATTTGACAAATGGAAGTGTCAACTGGAAACACCGACATCCGTATTTGACTGTAGCAGAGTGAACGAGAGTGAGGGAACTCCTACCACATGTCTCATAATTTCTAGTAACTGAAATTGAAATACACCACCCTACCGGTAAAGCCGTGCCTTTAGCATTTCGGTGCGAAACCGATACCCTTATCGGTATACCCCTGTATGGGCTTAATAAAACTGCCATACCCCTTTCAAGTTAGCCCGCTTCCATCTAACACTGCATCATCACTCACCACCAAGCGAGATCCCAGTCAAGGGCTCGTAATGGAATAAAAATAAAATAAAATATACTTTATTTTTTAGGTAATTTTAGGTATCTTAGTACGAGTGTCTAAGCACTCCTTTGGCAGGATCACATATTAACTAGCATAATATTGGGAACGATTTTTAAGGAGTAAAATTGTAATTCATTAATGTAAACAATTAAATAAATTGAAATTGAATTCATATTCACAGGATGATGATGAACGATTAATCTATACTTCTATTCTAATGTTATAAAGAGGTAAAGCTTGTAAGTTTGTTTGTAAGTGGTACTCTCTGGAACTACCCCCAGTGAAAGCTACATTATTCCTAAGTAACATAGGTTATATTTTATTTTTTAAAAATAGAGATCCCTACGAAAATTGTAATAAATTACCCGTGCGAAGTGCGAAGTCGGGGCGTGTCTCTAGTTTATTTAATTATATCTTGTATCTCTTGCAGGTAGTAAGCAAGCCGTACCAAGTGGCGGCGGGCGCTGAGCTGACCAAGTTGTGCAACCACAAGCGGAAACTGCTGGCCTCGCTGCAGTCGCGCGTCCAGTCGCCCGTCACACCACCCCCGCAGACCATTGAACAGAAAAAAGGTAAATATTGATACTAAAAATTAATAATACTATTATAATATATTATAGTACATATCTTCTAATTAGTGGTTCGGTTTGTATTGAAAGGGGGTAAGGATAACCCGTACTTTTGACAGGACAGCAAAATAATATGGCGAGTGCGTTCTTAAAAAGTATGCGCTATAAATAAAGATGATAATTATAATAATTAATCATAACTATTAAACTGAACACTATCGCCGAAGATCAAAAATAAAATGGGAAAATAATTCATCATTTAATGTGATTGTTTATTGAAGTTATCTATAAAGAAAGAGAGGTCTAGTCTCCATCAATAAAATAAATGTACGGAAAATGATTTCCTGAAAACGACAAAGTAGGTAAGCATGTCATGCCCAGGCTGAATATAGCGAATAAATTGTCTGTCACAGTAATCGATTTTGCGAGTACTGGAGCGAAAGGTAAGTTTGTTGACCCAAAAACGTCGGGATGTACCTACTGAAATCGGGGCTATTTATCAATCAACTGTCGATACATCTTCCATTAGTTTAGTTGCTTTGATCGAAAAAAGGTCACCGTCATAGTGTTGTACAATTTTCTTTTATTGGTATTATTCTAACATCACTTCCCACATTAATTACGTGAATGTGTTTGTTTGTTGGTTTATTTATTGGTTTCTTGGTTCATCATCATATCAGTAATCATCAGTACTATCACCTGTCTTCGTTTTTGCCAGCGTTCTGGTTAAACTCAACTACACATCACGCGAACCAAGTATTTATCAATCAACTGTCGAAACATCTTCCATTCGTTTAGTAGCTTTGAACGAAAAATAAATCACCGTCAGTGTGTGTTCTATAATTTTCTTTTATTGATATTATTCTAACATCACTATCCACATTAATTACGTGAAAGTGTTTGTTTGTTGTTTTGTTGGTTTATCTTTCAATCACGTCGCTACAGAGCAACGGATCGACGTGATTTTTTGCATGTGTATAGTTAAAGACCTGGAGAGTGACAACATCAAAGAGTTTATAAAAGAATAAAGATAGCGAGCAAACAAGGTCTTTCAGGAATTTGTTGGTCCCCCCCTTGAATAACCCCATGTTGTAATCTAGTGGGAAACTAGTTCCCACGGGATTTTAAAAATCTAAATCCATGCGGAAGAAGTTGCAGGCATCAGCTAGTAGTATATAAGTCAATAAATTCAAGCTGTGATAGCCTAGTGGTTAGGACGTCCGCCTTCTAATAGGAGGTCGGGGGTTCGATCTCGGGCACGGACCTCTAACTTTTCGGAGTTATGTGCGTTTTGATTAATTAAATATCACTTGCTCTAACGGTGAACGAAAATTTCACTGATGTCACTCTCCATGTCTTTATCTATATCCAAGCAAAAAATCACGTGAATCCATTGCACCGTTGCGACGTGATTGAAAGACAAACCAACAAACAAACACATTCGCATTTATAATAAGTGTACGGATTATTATCTAAAATCTAAATCGTGTTGCCCATTATTATAGTGACGGAGAACTTTCTAGAAATTATATGAGTCAGTAGATAGGTAGATAGGTAGGTTGGATGTATTACTTGATTAGAGAAAGCTGGAGGCTCTCTAGGTAGATACAAAAGCAATTACTCGGTGACCTACTTTAAAGCTTACTCATGTATTACAATAATGATTACCTTTGCAGAGGTTAATGTAAAGAACAGAACGGCCCCAATCTTTCTGTAGGCTTTGTTATTTTATGAATCCGTTTCATATTTACATCTTTTGATATTTAGAGGCCAAAGAAATTGAAGTCAATTTTTAAAAAGGTGCCTTGAAAAGTTTTAGTTATTGGTAACTGAAAAGTATTAATTATTGATAACTGAAAAGTTTTAGTTATTGATAACTGAAAAGTTTTAGTTATTGATTACTGAAATGTTTTAGTTATTGATAACACAAAAGTTTTAGTTATTGATGACTAAAATTTTTTACACCCTTTAGAAACACCGGCGTACTAAATTTCATCAAAATCGATAAACGGATGGGATTTGAAAAGCTGGCAGATAGACAGATATAGTATCTGTTAGAGTAGCTTTATCAATGTTATTATATCCCGCTCTGGACGCATTCTCATGGGGACAGTCGAATAAAGAGGTTGTGATCAAATATTTGGGAAAATTCTACCTAATAGTTAAAATATTACATTGGCAGTTGATAATAATAAATAATTGATTGTAAAACCACAGTGATGTAGACAGACAGACAGACAGACAGACACGCTTTCGCGTTTATAATTTAACTAGTAGGTACTAGTTTGAATTGTGGTATGTGTTATGGAATTCTGACACGAGTAGTGTTTTGCATACAGGTTAAATCCCATTTGGCTACACCCGTGTAATTGGATGGGACAGGATGAGTCGGGACTCGGGAGTGTGCACTGGGACGCCATTACGCTTAAGCGGTTAATATTGTTAAGGAATATGTACTCGACGTTTTATCTACCTAGCTACCTACAATTACAATGAAAGCAAATAAGTATGACAGTAAATAGTACGCGACAGGTCGAGATGGCAATCAGGAAGGGAACGCCCTGCAAACCCTCACAGCCACTGACAACACTTTCAAACACTGATTTTACTCCCTTAGGGGAAAAACTTTCTAAAATCCTTTTTTAGCGGATGTCTATGTCCTAATAGCTAACTGCATGCCAAATTTCAGCCCGATCCGTCCAGTAGTTTGAACTGTGCGTTGATAGATCAGTCAGTCGGTCAGTCAGTCAGTCAGTCAGTCAACTTTTCCTTTTATATATATACCTATAGATACTGTACATCATCACCAAAAATGTGGTACAGTAGGTATAAGGAAGTGGAAATAAGGTACTAGGTGATGCCCGCGACTTCGTCCGCGTGGATTTAGATTTTTGAAAATCATGTGCGAGCTCTTTGATTTTCCCGGATAAAAAATAGCCTAAGTCACTCTCCAGGGCTTTAAGTACACCTAGGGTTGCCAGGTCGCCAAACCTAATATCCGGACAGACCAGCCAGTTTGGCCGGACATTTGGGTAGAAAGGCCGGACGTATAATAGGTACGACAATTTTTTTTATGTAAAATCAAGCTTTTTTTATTATTGCCATAAATCTTGTTGTCAGGCGGCACTGCCGCCTGCGGGAGCGACCGACAGTCGAACGCGCCTGCGCTCGGCCACTCTCGTTTGCGAAATGTAAAAAGCCCAGCAAAAGCCGGACAAGCCGGACACCGTTTATTTTGGCCGGACACGCAATCAAAAAGCCTTTATCCGGACGCATGGCAACCCTAAGTACACCTATGCAAAAAATCACGCCAATCCGTTGCTCCGTTGCGACATGGTTAACCAACAAACCAATAAACAAACACACTTTCGCATTTATTATAATATGTTACTATAATATGCCGGCGACTTCGTAAGGGTTGATTTAGGTTTTTAAAAATCCCGTGGGTATTCTGTGATTTTCCGGGATAAAAAGTAGCCTTTGTCCCTCTCCAGGTCTTAAACTATACCCATGCAAAAAATCACGTCGATCCGTTGCTTCCTTGCCACTTGATTGAAGGACAAACTAACAAACCAACAAACAAACACACTTTCACATTTATAATAGGGGTGGTGATTCTCATCTTCCCGAATGCGGCGACTATCGTGCTCCCAGGCCCCAGCGGCAGTAGAGGTAATCCTATTGGATGCGCATCCGGATAATTGGATGAAGAGGGATGAGCGCGGATATTGCAAAGGAAAGCTCGTTCGCGCGTCGGATTATAATGTTCGCGGATAAAGCCAACTGCCTAGCTAGTAGCTACATTTCTTAAGTCAGTTCCATTCTGTTTTTTTCGTTTGTCAAAAAACCATATTTTATTTAGGTAGGTATATAAATTATAGGACTAGCTGACCCAGCGAACTTCGTACCGCCTAACACGCAGTGGCGTGCGCAGGGTTTGAAGCCAGGGTAGGCACTAGTTAAGTAAGAGCCTGTTTACTGGCAGGTCATTAAGAAAAATATGCATTGAGCTATTCAACTGGGGTAAGCACGCACCTGCACGCCACTGCTAACACGTCACTCAATTGTTTTGCCTTCCCGGAACCCCTCCTCTAACACTTAATCTTTATGGTATGGTTTTAAAGTTCAAATTGACTTTTAAGTATTATTACGAATCTTTTGTATGGGAATAAAGAAAAGTGTTGTTTTTAGACTTTTTTTCAGGCAATTTTTTAAATTTTTCTCTCCGTAATCCTCGTTCTTAGAGGAATATTATAAAAAAAGAATTAGCGAAATCGGTTCACCTGTTCTCGAGATTTGCGCTTAGCAACACATTCAGTGATTCATTTTTATATATAGAGATTTATAAAATTATTATTAGTTTAAACGGGTCAATCTTCTTTCTGGACAATCTGAACATACGGAACAGATAGACTAATACGGCGACGATTCGTGCGCCCAGGCGGCAGTAGAGGTAATCCCATTGGAAGCGCATCCGGATAATTGGATGAAGGATATTGCACAGGAAAGCTCGTTCGCGCGCCGGATTATAATGTTCGCAGTGATCCAACTTTGTTTAACTCTGTTACGCAACTTAACGAAGTTAGGCCGTTTCTGTATTTACCTTTCAACGTCGAACACAAAACAATTAGACGCGACTTAAAACACACTAAAGTTTTTAATTAATTAAAATTGTTAACGCAACCCTTACTATTTAGGTACATTATACAAGTTGGTGAGTGATTTTACAAATCAATTAAACAAAACTAAATCAAACCCTTTTAAAATAATTGAAGTTCAAGATTCAGTTAATATTTACGACAACAATGTATTACAACGCAAAAGAAACCATAATGATAAATACTTTTTCGGAAAATTATAAAAAGTACAATATGTTTTAACAAAATCATGAAGGAGCTCAGATATAATAATTACATTAACGCGTGTAACGTGGGAAATGCTTCGGAGTTAACTAACTCCGTCGTCCTAAATTGCAGTCTATTTAGAAAAGTAAAGCAACACTGAGTGGTAGCTGGAGAGAGGTTCCTTCCAACAAAGAGGGTAGATCTCTTTGTTGTTAAGTGGCAGAGACGCATAGACGCGTGAATAAATTCGCAACGTCTGTTTCTACAGGCGGACCAACTCCAAGTTTGACAAGTGACAACTGGCAACTGACATGTTGGCCCATCTACAATTTTTCTAAAATAATAATTATTAACTAACACCATAATAGCAATTTTATCACCTATGCTTTGCTTAAAGTGTATTTTAACAACTTATTTTTTAATCGTCGTTTTTCAGTATTTTTAAAAATCGTCATATATCTATTTATATCCTTAGCTATTCTCTTTGGGAATTATTTTAAAAGAGGGTATCCTTTTGTTTTGTTTCGTATACTAAATAAATTATTATATTATGTATACTTATTCAAAATAAATAACAGTAATGTAAACAAGGCCTTTGAAGTGTGTAGACTCGGTAAACAAATCTTCTCATCTCTAATGGCTACATAATATTGTACCCTATAATACAAAATTATTTTATGACAAAGGAAAACAGAAAACATTTTTATACCTAAGAGAAGTCTTTAATAGAGCTCCGACGAACTTGAATATAGCATAGAGTGCGCTCTGAGAGCTACTTAAATTGTCTGTTTACTAAAGTGTAGCGACAGTGGATAGTGGAAGACGGGAAGAGTTGTTCCTTACACAAAGAGGGTAGATATTCTCTTTATTGTTAAGTGGCGGGTGGGTGTAGGGGCGTGAATAGACGGGCAACTACTCTTTCCGCGCGGGTGAAACAACCAACATTGCACCTTACTCGTAGTCATACACCGTCGAAATCCACGCCGACGAAGTCGCGAGCATCATCTAGTATACTATAAAGTATTATTATTGTCAGCAACACTGACTAAATTACTAGTTATTTAGTGCTAATTTTAAAGAATTGGTTTGAATTCAAAGTAATGATCAAGATTATCAATGTATTTATTGAAGTTAGTTTAATAAATTGGACATTATTTGACTCATCCGATGTCACGCGATTTGTGGCGGGGCAGCCATTTTGAATCGATTTGTATAAATGCGGGTGTTTGACCGTTTTGAAGGCAGTCTCGCTCTGACTCGAGACTCGACGACTATTAAATACTTTTTGTGTTTAGGTCGTTATTTCAACCAAGTGGTTGAAATAGCATTTATTCCCCGATCAAGTTAATATTTCAGTTAGGTTAGTTTAAAGACTAAAACTCGCGATAAGCCTCTACGCGTTGTGATCGATATCCACGCGCAAGTTTAATATGAGAGGACATTTTAACCAAACTCATCTAAAAATACCCAATAATTCGCCAGCTTTCTGACTGACTCTTTTATTATTAATCTAACATTTTTAAGCGTACATAATTACTCTACATGCAGTTTCAAAAAAAAGGTATTAAATCTATAATGTGGGGAGTCTTATTTTTATAGCACTAGATTTTATTCTTGAATCTTGATAAAGCTCAGACGATCAGACGGATAACAAGCTTGAATATAACATAGAGAGCGCTCTGAGAGCTACTTAAATCGTCTATTTACAAAAGTGTAGCGACAGTGGATAGTGGAAGACGGGAAGAGTTGTTCCTTACACAAAGAGGGTAGATCTCTTTGTTGTTAAGTGGCGGGTGGGTGTAGCGGCGTGAATAGACGGGCAACTACTCTGTCCGCGCGGGTGAAACATCCAGCATTGCACCCTACCCGACCTCCTCCCGCACTCGTAACTTTACCACCCTTGTTTTTACTCACTTATGCTAATTTCTCTACATTGTCACCGTTTAAAATTAGAACCTTAATAGCCTGTATGAATAATATACATTTACGAGTAGAATGAATGTTGCTAAAAGATTTTTACATTTCCATTAAACCGAATCACATAGAACCGAAGATAATATACTTACTAGAATACTTAGCCAAATCGTTTTCTTAGCATTCGTTTTTGTTTTGCTGTACCAATCCAATTTTAACAAAGGTACAGCAAAAAAATATACTTCGATAACGTTGAAAACCGAGCGATTTAAATACTTGCCTAATGATTTTTATAAAACTGTAGCTACTTCAGCATAAAGTTTGTCCAATTGTCCCTAGCTGTACCTATAAAAATAGCAATTTACATTTTTTATTTAAAAACTTGTACTCTATCAAAAGAGATGTTTTAAATCGGACTAGATCGTGTACACTTTCATCAAAAATTGAGAAAAATCTTTATATTCCGGGAAAATTACGAATATTTTTCATTTAGTAGTACAAACATAGTTTTAATAAACAATACGGGCGGCGCCTTACTGATGTGTAGACATCTGTGAATAATATTTGGGTCAGGTCATAGATTTTGTGCCATCAAACAAAGCTATAACGAAAATCTTATAAGGAGTAAAACACTGTTTTATGATTGTTGTTGACTATTTTTGAGTAGGTACACTGTCCAAGACCTAGCCAACAGACTTCTTGGCAAATCATAAAGGATAATGAGGATTTCATCTAGGGTATCTATTTCTTGGGTTAGCAATGCTTTTATGCCTCTACGAGCTGCACACCACTGCTAGCCAAAGGCCCATTCACCATTAACAAACATGATCCTTTAAACTAAACGAAAACAGATATTTTTTTTAAGTTCCACAAAATGAGTAACTCTCGGCGACTAATAAAAACAGTCTCAATAGCATAAAGTCAACGACTCGTCTGACTGACTCGTAAAACGAGCGCATTACCCCCCACTAATGAAACGTCGCGTTGTATTCCAAAGCCTTTAATGGCCAAGTAGAGAAAACTCGTGAAAAGGGTTACCGGCTAAGAAATGTTAAAGAGAAACTTGCACATATGTACACCACGAGAACCCACAGCTGGTATTTACATGTCAGAGAGCAGTTCTATTGTTTGACAAGTTTTTATCCATTTTAGTTTTTCTTTGGTTTATTATGTTAAGAAATACATTATACTTACAAAGAAGACATTAAAGATAAAGTATCAAATACGTTTATTCCTAACAAGATGATGCTCGCGATTTCGGCCGCTTGGATTTAGTTAGGTTTATAAAAATCCCGTGGGTACTCTTTGATTTTCTGGGATAAAAAGTCGGTAGCCTGTCTTTCCCCGGGATGCAATATTGGATCATATACCAGATACCCTATTGCTGTACCAAATTTCGTCAAAATCGGTTAAACGAATGTGCTGTGAAAAGCTAGCAGACAGACAGACAGACACACTTTCGCATTTACAATTTTAGTATGGATTGTACACGGGGATACACGACTTAGTTTTTATTTTTATTTCACGCTCTTCCTCACTATCAGCACGAAAAATCCCTGACGTTAATCGGAAGACTACAATGTGCAACGCTATCTCCTTAGAGAGAGAGTCTCACTTGCTGGGCCACAAGCAGAGCTATTATAGTACGCGACAGGTCGAGATGCCAATCGGTGTATGAGGTGGGGGGACGCCCCACACACCCGCACAGCGCCCGCGTTAACCCGGTGCGGGATAGCGCGGGTGACGTGCTGGTGTGCGAGGCGTCCCCACCTCGATTGCCATGTCGACCTGTCGCGAACTATACGTGTTGATGAAACTTGTAACTTCACTATTCATTCAACATAACAAGTTTTTATTGCGTTTTTATACACACGATATCGTTTCAAGTACTCCACTAAACCCCTTTCTCGGAGTTTTCCCGTTTCTTTTATGTCATAGGATATTATGTCAACGAATCTGAAAGGCTCAAGAGTCTCTCAGTTATATTACTTCTGCCTGTTTGTATGTTTAGGGGTAGCCGGTATAGTGCATAGTACTGGTATCTAATTGGCAGGAATTTTTTCAAGTTGATGCTTTCCTGTAAAGCTCTAACTTTTGTTATGTTTGTGGATTGTCAAAATCATAAACTTTACTGACTACGTTTTCATAAAATTACAAAAACATTTGAGTGACCTTATTATAGAGAGTGAAGGTTACCCCGTCAAGCCTATGTCCTTCTCCGGGATGCAAGCTATCTCTGTACCAAATTTCATCAAAATCGGTTGAACGGATGGGCCGTAAAAGGCTAGCACACAGACAGACAGACAGACACACTTTCGCATTTATAATATTAGTACGGATAATAAATTTAGAAAGCTACTGCAGAGTGCGCAAACATAAGCCTTATGAATAAATCTGTCGAGGTTCAGTAGGAAAATAAATTAAAACGTGCAAAAAGTGAATTCCTTACAAACGGCTAAAAAACTTCGTACAATAATAAAAAATAAGTTCGGGGAGAAATCTAATATTTTATGACTTACTACGTAACTACACGTTTTAGTGCTTAAACAACTTTCAAGTACATGAATGTAAAAGTTGGAAGGACTAAAAGAAATCTAACAAAACTCTACAAAAACAGAAAAGGAAACCCTTTACATAGAACACCAACTTTATTTCATAACAATAAAATTACAAAGTACCTACCTACCCACCTATCAAACATTTTGTGTAGAAACATCTCAGATTTCGAAACTTTGAGTGAAACAATTCTGAAGTACGTACGTGAGGATACGCCAGCAGGATTCTGTTGTTATAAGTCCCGCAAATTGATATTGCGCTGGAAGCATGTCTCATTAACATCGAAATGACGTCATTTTGACGCCAGTCGAAATAAAAATATACCATCAGCTCGAAACTTCAGTCTAGTGCTGACGTCACTAAAATGGCGGCCACGCGCTAATATTATAAATGTGAAAGTGTGTCTGTCTGTCTGTCTGCAAGCTTTTCACGGCCCATTTGTTCAACGGATTTTAACGGGTACAGAGATAGCTTGCATATTCCCGGGGAAAGACTTCTTTGTACCTAGGTCATATATCCTCCTTTCAGTTTAAAGTACATTATCAAGTTAAGATTGATTAATCCACTCTACCTACTTAATAAATTACTCAACTTAGAAGCGTAGGTTACTTTTTATCCTGGAAAATCGAAGAGTTCCCACGGGATTTTTAAAAACCTAAATCCACGCGGACGAATCGGGCATCATCTAGTTAACTATATTAAGATTAACTGTAGAGTCAATGGATTAGGGGGAGTATGCATGACGCAACTTCTTCTCAACCGTTCACTCTTGGGAGAGTGGTCGTGGCTATGAATTCTCCATCACTGCGGCTCGTGCGATCTCTCTCCAGCGACTTCTATTGAAGACATTACTTGCACACACAGAGACAGTGGTTGTTGTGGTTTAATAAAAACTGCCATACCCCTCCCAGGTTATTCCGCTTCCATCTTAGACTGCATCATCGCTTACCACCAGGCACCAGGTGAGATTGCAGTCAATGGCTAACTTGTATCTGAATATAAAAAAAACCGGCCAAGTGCGAGTCAGGCTCGCGCACCGAGGGTTCCGTGGTACAGTCGTATTTTTTCAACATTTTGCACGATAAATCAAAAACTATGATTCATAAAATAAACAAAAATCTGTTAGAATTCATAGATGAAGCCCTTTCATATGATACCCCACTTTTTATAGTTATCTTACTTTGATAATTGAAAATACTAATTTTTAGTGACAACTAACATGACAACAATTTAATTATTTTTGTGTGATGTAACCACAAATTCACGATTTTTAGATTTTTTCCCTAATGTCAGCTATAAGACCTACCTACCTGCCAAACATGATTCTAGGTCAACGGGAAGTACCCTGTAGGTTTCTTGACAGACAGACAGACGGACAACAAAGCGAACCTATAAGGGTTCCGTTTTTCCTTTTGAGGTACGGAACCCTAAAAACGGTTCAAGTATGTCCGCTTAGCTTGGGAGCGACCACGAGGACGTTTGTTCTCCACTCGACTTTGTACCACGAGGTGTTCGATGGTACCACTCACTCTCCATCGTACAGAAGAGGGTTCGCAGTAGTACAAGCGAAGAAAGCTCTTGATTTATTATCAGTTCTTTGAGTATGGAGTAACGCTAAGTTGAGTAATTTCTTAAGTAGGTAGAGTGGATTAATCAATCTTGACTTGATAACGTACTTTAAAATTGTGTAAAAAAACTGAAAGGAGGCTATGACCTACAAAGAAGTCTTTAAAGTAGAAGAATCAATAAAAAAAACAAATCCCATAAAATTACGCCTCGCCCGAATTCTTACTGCCCATAAAAGCGTGTCAAGAATGGTTCGTAAAAACCTTAAGTCGCTAAGCTTAATGCGATAAAAAGCCCATTAAAATAGATTAACATTGGAGTGGGGAAGGCCGGGAAGCCTACCGCAGGATTGCGTAATTACCATAAAGGAAGTAGGCCGTTTACGTCAACAAATATTGGCTACTTGAGAAAATTCTCTAGAAAAATATAATTCCCTAATTTATTCCCATTAAGGTAATCTAAATTCTCAGAGCCCATAACTTTCAAAGAAAATGTATAAAATCTTAACCTTCATCTGGTAAAAACCCATTAAAGCTTTCAAATAGACAAACTTAGAAAACCTATTATATTATAAGCTATTGCAAGATCGAGCAGGTAAATGCCTACCTAAAAGAGTACGAATTACGAAAGTAAGAAGTGGTAAGAAGCTGTTTGGACGAGCACAATTATTACGTCAATAAAAATAATCCGAAAATTCTTAATGCCCAAAAAATATTTGGAAACGGTTCATTTCTCAGGTTGCCTAGACAATTGCGCTAAAAAGATGGGATTGATTCATATTCAAGAGGACATAGTTACTGAGAAGAAATCTGCTCCACACTTGTTCCCTAAAAACATCTATTCAGCCCCCCAATTGTGTAAGAATAACCATTTCATGGCTATCGCAATCGTCAAGAAATTCTGCCATTTGATTGGTTGATTCGCTGTTTACATATTTTCACAGCCAATCAAAGGGCAGAATTCTTGACGATTACGATAGCCATGAAATGGTTATTCTTACACAATTGGGGGACAGGTTTATGGAAAACCCCCGTTTAAAAGTACACATCGCAAGATAAAT
The DNA here is from genome assembly GCF_902806685.2 of Maniola hyperantus. Classification (NCBI taxonomy): domain Eukaryota; kingdom Metazoa; phylum Arthropoda; class Insecta; order Lepidoptera; family Nymphalidae; genus Maniola; species Maniola hyperantus. The sequence continues at coordinate 3,569,226 of NC_048547.1, forward strand.
AAAATTCTTGCTACCCCTAAAATAATAATATGACCAGGTGGTAAAAAATTCAAGTTAGATAAGTTTATCTGTTAATTACAGTTAATATTAGATAATTATGTTAATTGAAGTAAATTGATTATTATAATAACATTCAAATGGGACATTTAGATTAAGATGTTGTAAAAAGACATTGAGACCTGTCGAAATATTATTTGTGTTGATAAATTAATTTTTGGTATTCCGAAACTTCCTAACATCCCCAAAATTAATTAATATGACCAGTTGGCCAAAAAACCTCAAGTCGATAAACCCCATTAAAATAGATCAACATTCGAGAACTGGGAAGCTGGGAAGGCTGCCGCAGGATTGCGTAATTACCGTAAAGGAAGTAGGCCGTTTAGGCAAACAAAAACGTTGGCGACTCGATCAGCGGTAGAACAAAGGCGTAATTTGAAACAATCGGTGCACGGCAGTGGGCGGCGGGCGCACCCCGCCGACTATTGATCTGGCTCGCGCCCCCGCCCTGGCGCCTCGCAGGCCACCCCGTCCGCGTCCTCCCGCCACACAACTCGTATTTTAATTGCAAATCTGCCAGATAATGCGCAAATAGATAACGCCATTATACCTCGGCTCGCTTATTATTTAGCGCTATCGAATTACAACTTGAACAGTGCTTTTAAATTGACTTTATTAATCAACCTGATAATAATGCCCGCGATTCGTCCGCGTGGATTTAGGTTATTAAAAAACCCGTGGGAGCATTTTGATTTCCCAGGATAAAAAGTAACCTATGTCGCTCTCCAGGTCCTTAAAATGCAACTCATACAACACTTTACAATGTAACTCATGCAAAAAATCTCGTCGCTCCTTTGCTCCGTTGCGACGTAATTGAAGGACAAACCAACAAACAAACACTTTCGCATTTACAATATGGGTAGTGATTGATGACATTATTATGTTGATAAGCTTATGTATTTTCTATTTAGTTCTTAGTTTTTCTAAGATAGAATATTGCTTAGGCGTGATACATTATATGGATTACTTTAAAATCTCCTCGTCTAATTATGTTTTATTCCAAGTCCCTATAAAAAAGTAGATAAAGCTTAGTTGACTTGTTATCAAAAAAAATCTGCACCTCGGCTACACTTCCACTCGGCGGGTGTGCGTTGCGCCATAGTTTTACTTCCAAAATCTGCCAAATAGATAAAGCCGTCATACATGATGATACCATGGCGCGGGTCGGCTGCACCCACCCACAGGGTAATTGCACAGTTAAACAAGATGCTGGATCAAGTCCCAGATGCCGATGTGTTTTATCAGAAAGAAGCAGCTTTTATAAGAACAATTTTTTTGTATTTAAAAAATTTCAGTTACCGAGTGATTTTTTTTGAATGTAGTTAGATTTAAGTAACTTAGCATAGTACACGTTTTGGATTAAGGTATGTCGCGGCAGCAATGTAGCGGAACATTGCTGCCTAGCTCGGAATGTAATGTCATATAAGCTTATAGAGATTGTATGGGGACCAGTAGTGCCGCGACAGGACTGTGACAGCAGTACCCGTAGTACAAGATTTTACGTCTCAACAAACGAAACCAAATTCGAGAGTCGAAATATTTCCGCGTTACAGTAAAATGGACCTAAACAGCCTTGAATTGAAGTCAAATATTCAATGCCACTGATTTTAATTTCGCAATGTTTCCGCTTGGAGCGCTGGCTGTAGAAGTGTAGACAAACTTGAGCTTTAAAACAAGGCGTTTAAGATCCAGTTTACTATAACGCGGAAGCATTTCGACTCTCGAATTTGATTTGGTTTGGTGAGACGTAAAATCTTGTACTACGGGTACTGGTGACAGCACTGTTGCGGCAGCGCTGCTGCGTGCAGCGTGGTTCGGAATCAAACCTTTAGTCTGTAAGTGTATACTGTTCCAACTGAAATAAAATATTAATAATACCTCAGCTTGGTTATTATTTAGCAAAATCTGGGTTATTATTTGGCAGTATTTCCTTTTTCTACTCATCTTAATGGTATTTTCTCTTTGTATTGCCTAATCTCCTGTAATCTCTTTAAACGGGTACACATTAACACTTCCACGTAACTCGAGTCAGTACCTAATTGTTTAAAGAGTCTATTCAGAGCGTATTCGCTAAACAATCGTTCGCCTCAAAGGCTTTTTACGCCTATTAGAGTGGAGCGGGCTTTGTTTGATTGAAAGGAGAGGTATTGTTACGTCATGATTGCGAATCTTCACTGCGGTCGCGAATTTATTACCGCTGGATCATAATTTTTACAAGCTTTTTTCACGATTTTTGTCCGCATGGATTTTGGGGTTTATTTTTTAAAGTATTTTTTCCGAGTACAAGAAAAAATCGGTCAAGTGCGAGTCGGACTCGCGCACAAACGGTTGCGTACCAATTAGGTACTATCGTACAAGATTTTTTTTTCATTTTCATGGCGGCCGTTTTGAAATTTTTATTATTTGTTGGTATAGCGGCAATAGAAATATACATACTGTGAAAATTTCAACTCTCTACTCTATTATACAGTTCACGAGATACAGCCCGCTGACAGACAGACGGTCGGATAGCGAAGTCTTAGTAATAGGCACTTTCGGGTACGGAAACGGAACCCTCAAAATGTCCATACTATTTAATGAGTGCTTCGAACGCGACTCATAAAGCTAAGTACTGTATGGACGCGGCTTACAAGCAAACACAACTGTATAGACTTTATTTAATCGCAAAGCGACTATGTTTTAATAACAAATAATGTGAGTTTATCACAGTCTCTGTAATTAGAAGGACAATGCTAAATGCGCAAACGTCTCATCGTCTAAAATTGATAGGACGTCTAGAGATCGCTGTAATGTCACGCGGTCGCTCGCCCCCGACCTCTCCGATCTCTTAGTAGTATCAATATAAGGCCGCCTTTGCATACAATTGTTTTTAGATTTTAGTTTCTTTGTATTTTTCCGTACGCAAAGTTAAGTTTAATAAATTACGTTAAGGGTATCTGGCGGGGGATCCCACGACACTGAGTTTCTGGCAATGCATGATGTGATTTCTAATATGTACCTACTACTAATAAGAAAATTAAAAAAAAAATGATTTTATACTTTGACGTAAGATTATTTATAACTGTTATCTCCCAAAGCCATCTTGATCCAAACAAACATCCAAATAAGCGTTCCTCCCAGTGTTGGGGACAATACGCAGATAAACTCAGCTTTTATAAAGTAAGGACAGTCTGGCACGCGCTGGATCTCTCCTTAACACGTATTTACACGTAGATACTTATAAAAGCCAAAGAAGTCCTTTATTTATTAACTGCCAGGTGCTTTTAAATATATTGTATAGTTGCAGGCGTTACTTTGAGAAGGTCCATGATACACAAAGAACCAAAAGCTAATCAAACATCTTATTTTCTGTGGGATTGGAGTGCAGTAGGAGAGAGTAAGAACCTTCTCTAGGTTCTAATGGGATATCAAAAAACACTATCAATAAAAAGTCATTGCGATTTTTATACCTGTTATACATATATTAGCTTATGCTCGCGACTGCGTCCGTATGGACTAGACAAATTTCAAACCCCTATTTCACCGCCTTAGGGGTTGAATTTTCAAAAATCCTTTCTTAGCGGATGCCTACGTCATAATAGGTATCTGCATTCCAATTTTTAGAAATTTGGAATGGGCGTTGATAGATCAGTCAGTCACCTTTTCCTTTTATATATTTAGACATTTTCTATAAAATATTTGTGATTTATTTCCAGTACCGGGCGCAGAGACTGCAAAGAAGAAAATGAAGAAACGGTCCGGCTTCGTGCCCGCGATGAGCGTGTCACAAATGATGGTGCAAAGGGAGAGACCCCTCAACGAGTTCAAGGTGTGTATTACGTATTCATAGCGGCGATAAGACTTGGACCCTCGCCAAACACAGCCTGCAACCGCACTTTTATCGCCCACACCAAATATCGCAACGAATTTTTAAACATGTCATTGTTGATTTGACTTTTTTTGCCGTATTACCACAGTTCACTACATGGACTAAGAGCCAGCGCGTGCCAGACCTTCGTTATTTTATAAAAGCTGAAAGTTTCTCTGCCTATTTTCCGCAGCACAGGGAGGAAAGATTCATAATCACTGATTGTTCCTACTCGTTCCATATCGACCTACCTATTACTTGAAGTAAAGAAACAGCAATGCAGTGTTACGTACCTACTGCTGAGCTAACGTCACGTATCGCATAGAAGAGACAATTATAGAGGCCACCAAGCTGATCCATTGAGTGTTGGTGGAATACCAGAACCATTCATATGACAGGTTTCCTTGCAGCGTTTTTCGAAAAGCGCAAAGTAAATATTGTATCACATATAGTCCGCGACAGGTTGAGATGGCAATCGGGGTATGATGCAGTTTAATGATAGTAATGTAAATTTATTGACTTTTCCAGCCCGACAATGATCAGAAGCGGACGGCTTCGCCAGGAGCCATGCCGCAACGCACAGGAACTGTACAATCCTATCTTCCGTACTCACAGCACATGCTTAACGCTGTCCAAGATGATGCTAAACAAGAAACTCATGTGCAAAGAAGCTCACATTATCTTACCGTTAGTAGTGGTTGGATAACGCACCAACCGGAAATGGAATCTAGCCCGAAACCAAATCAGGCGACATCCGGTCCCATAAATAATACAATCAACATTGGCCAGCCTGTACTGGGGACCAACGGACAGGTTATAGGCGTTAATACGGGATACAATAAACATATCACCAATGTCAAAAGTGCATTGAACGTACCCCTACAAAACATGATGGAACAAGATCACAAAGAGGACGAAAAAGACTCGCAGGCTCATAAACAGCAAAAAGATGAAGAGTCACAGATATTCTGCGGCCTAAACCAACCTCTAACGCCTGAGGTGATGCAAAAAATCAATGAACAGCAACAAATCTTTATACAGCGGAACCAGAAACAGATAGAGGTTATGAAGGGTTATAAAACACAAATGACCGAGCATATGAGTCAAAACAAATCGATCCAAAATCATTATGTTCCTCAGGGTCAGCTTGTAATACAAAATGGCGCTGTCGTTAAAACGAACTCTGCCAAAACGCCTCCATGGCAAGTTAAAAGAAATGATTGTAATCCTTCAACCTCTTTGATGTGTCCAAGCCCGAAACTACAAAGGCTAGAAAATATAGAATACGATGATACAAGCATAAGTACGTTTGAGGACTCTTCATCCTCGTCAGGTTCCTTCGTCAGTAACGAACAAATAATGAACCCTTCGATGTGCTCCCGGGTGCCGCCTCTCCCACAACATTACAATATGATGACACAGCAATGGCCTGGCGTAGATCTGAACAAGAAAAAAATCAAATGTAACAAAGCGCCAAAGAAAAAAGCTGCTCTGAACGAGAATAAACCTATTACATATGGAAATAACGGAATGAGACAGTTACAGGATAAGGCAAAACCTTGTGACGATATTGTTAGAAATGCTGTCCCATCATTCATGGACGATCCTAATGGATATTTAGCACAACAAACGGTTTTGCTTAACAATACAATATCAAGACAAGTCGGCATGAGCAATCAGTATGATGTTAATCAATTTGACAATGCAAGCACACCGTGCAATTCTCAACCTGACAAAAACTTGAAATCGACGCCAAAACAAGGCGAGCATATTAACGTGTTTAGAAATAACGTAGTACCGAACCCGTTGCCTTCACCTAACAATACACCGGATAGCAGTCTCGTACCTGACAAGAGCTTTGAAAATAATATGCCACAGTGCTGTAAAGATTGCAATGTCCCCTACAAAGGGAATTGCATAGAGACATCCGATAACCAAATGCGTGCTAAATTTTTAAAACATCATCCCAATATATACGGCAGAGAGTTAGAAAGTGGGGCAGCTACTACGTCAAGTCCTAAACATGCATTTGATGATAATCCTGTTACATCCTCTACCTATATAGAACGGAACATTATGATGAATGATAATTGCGGACCAATTCAAGCTGGTATTGTCAGTACGAGCAATGTGTCACCCAACGAAACGTTACAGCAGCCTGAGCCTTCGCCGACCCCGTCTAATAGCTCTCGGAGTACGGACACGCCTCACAGTAGCGGAAGTAATTCGCAACTACAAAATAATTGCTCCTATCCCATACAGAGTCCAGTTTACTCCAATCCGGGCTCCAGCAGAGATAATTACAGTAGCAACCCTTCCACGCCAGGAAGCAATCATACATATCCCTATAATTCACCCGGACCACCTATCAGTCAATCGGTGTCTGGAAATCAAGTGATGCATTTTATATCAAATCACAATGTTAACAAGAATCTAATGGAAGTAGATAACATATCAATGGTCGGTGTGAAGCCGGGATTAAAGAATCAACAGGAAATTTTGAGACTGGAACCAAAGAAAAGGATAGAAAATGCGATGCCCGGATATTGTCCTCCACCTCATTTGGGCGGTGGTCCAGCACATTCCCTTATACAGGCCTGTTACATACAGACATTCGTAACGACCATGGCCAGTGGTTTTTCTGTTACTAGAGACACTGTAACGTCGGTTCTAGCTGGTAAAGCTAGCACGGCAACTACGTCTATCAACGCATCACAAGCAAACTTCATTAGGCCACCGCCGCCCCCAAGCGTTAATTTGGCTACGTCATACGCTATACCGAATCATCAACCTGATCCTTTCATAAACTCTGTCAATTTGCCTACCAGCTACCCATTACATATTGCGGGTACAACTGCTCAAAGCATGATATCCAAATCACCGCTAGAAATGGTGCAAAATGTCATAAGTAATATACCATCTAAATCAGAAACGAGTAACACTCAATCGTCGTCAATACCTCAAAGGCGAGCATGTTCCACCCCGGGACAAATTCTTATTTCTTCCACGGGTCAAATCCTCGTGTCAACTAATCAAATGCTGCCGCCGCCGCCAAAGAATACAACAGCCATATCTCCAATGGGCTCGAGTGTTGTTACCAGTAACACTTCCTCCTTGAACCAAGTCGTCCCAGCCGTTGGCGGAGTTCAACCAATCGTTAACCAATCAACAGTAATGGTCAATAATCTGCCAACTCCATTTGTCATTCAACCTCCTATGATGGCTGTTGATGGACAGGTTGTGCAACAAAATTCGGTGTTGCCTCAAATTGTTGCCGGTGGTATTGTTCCTGGACAACAATCGAACGAAAGTCAACGACAAATTGAAGTTAAAAACGGCCAAGGCTTCGTTCCAGGGGTAGCCATGTTGTCACCGGAGAGTTTGAAAAAAAGAAGTAAGAAGAAGAAGACTCAGGTGCAGAATATAACCAATGTACTACAGATATCTGCGCCTCAGCAGAATCCTAATAATATAATGGTGCATCACTCTTCCCCGCAACATAATTCTAGTCCACAATTTTCTCCTCGCGGTTTCCAACTATCGCCAACGAATAATATATCACCGACGCCAATGTTGCAGGCGTTAACTATCGTCCCCGGCAAATCTGGTACTCCAGCACATATAGTGATGAATGGTCAGGGAAACACAAACAATTATGCGTCGCAGCAGCTAATCACAAACACCTCACCATCGCAACAAATCAATTTACTACAACCTGTCAATTTGATAAACAATGCAAATAATGTAATGTCGAACTTCCCCGCTTTTCAACAATTTATTCTTCCGAACCTCGGTGGAATGGTGATGACGGCTGACGGAACGGCCATCATTCAGGACAACTCCACTGGAATGCCAATGCAGCTCCAGTTACAAACTGTTAATGGCCAAAACGTGTTAACGCCTGTGCAAAATCCTGGTCTATTCACTACGGGAACCAACAGCGGCGTAGTTATCCGAGCACAGAATCAGCAAGGCAAGATAATACAATCACAGCACAGTCCTGGAGCCCAATTTCTATCTCCGAATAGTCAAGTGATGATGAACAGTCCCAACTTCAACGGTCAATTAAGTCCACTTCTCACCAATTTAAGCCCGACAAACGTCGGCTTTAACGCGAGTCCCCAAGTGCGATCGGGAAACGTGCAAACCCAGGAATTCATTCAGACTAACCAGATGGGCCAAACGCTAATGGTTCCGCTATCTCCCAAACAAGTTCCCATATCTGCTACAAACAACAGAACTAATTCTACATTCGTCCAGAACACGACTATAGTGCAGCAGCAGACGACTTTAGTCTCGAACTCTCATAACGCACAAAATATGAACATGCAGAGTGGGAATTCGAGACTGAGTATAGACCCGAATATTTTACTCAACCAGAAGCCAGTTGCGAATCCGAAAAGGTTCAATCAATTGGTCGGGGAGAGTAGCCAAGTGGAGTTCAAGGAGGATAAAGGCTCTGTAAATTTTGACCACGGGTTGAAAGACGAGAAACCGGATGGTTCAGAGGAATATGCTCGGCTGATGCAAGAGCTGGGAGGTGTCAGGCATTCCGTGTCGACGCAAACATTGGGCCAACGTGGTGGCAAGTCTCCGAACATGGCCGGAGGATCGCCGCCCGATACGACTACACATAGTCCGCTTGGCGCTTTGGACGCGGCGCCTAGTCCTCGCATTTATGCCGCGGCTTCCAACTACGCCGATACTACTACCAAATCACCAGAGCCCGCGGATATTCATTCTTCGGTGAGTATGCTTTCTCTTATCTTTACTTTTATTGAAATAGCTTATGTATTTGTATGAACGTCACACTAAAACCACCAGTTCGAATGATACGAAACTTTTGTAGTTGGTTAGATAATATAACATATAACATGTAATTACTGCTTGAACTACGATTACCAGAATTTGATCGAAGATAAACGCGTCGCGTTGCGTGTTAATGTGTTTGTTACCTGATTATTCAGTTCTGTTTGTATGCAATAGTTCATCGCATCACACTAATATCGCCTTTATAAGGCGAAAGTTTGTATGTGTGTATGATTGTTACTCTTTCACGCAAAAACTACCGGACGGATTTGGCTGAAATTTGGAATGGAGATAGATTAACCGTAGACTACTTTTATCCCGTAAAATTCCATGGTTCCGCGGGATTTTTGACCTATATCCACGCGGACGAAGTCGTGGGCATCATCTAGTCTAGAATTATTCTAGTTAATATTTCATTTATTACAAATATTTGAATAGAAGTTGATATAATTTGCAGGCTATGGTGCAATGCGTGTCGAGCAGTGAGCAAGACATGGCGGAGTCTCGCGAGCGCGCGTGGCCCGCCCCGAGAAGCGATATCAGCTCCGATTCCGAACATAGTAAGTCCTTAGTCTCCTAGTTCAGGCCTGGACTGACACTAATCACGACGAAAGTGACGTGCGACGGCCGAAGAGCGGCTCCTACGCACGCTCCGCGTCTGCTGACACGCAGGCGATGTAGCTTAATAAAGCAGTGCAGGGCAGAGAAGATTTTGTACTGTATGAATGGACTGAGAGCTGCGTGCGCTACGGCGCAGGCACGTGCGACGCAGACATGTGTCTGCTGTGCTGTGCTATGCGTCGCGTTGTAGTACCGGCACAGATTTCTGCGCGACGCGTGCACTACGACACGTATTTTTTACTAATCACTCAAAAAAAAATCTGCAGTGACCGAACATTTCATTAAATATTTCGTCGTGAACCTTGTTTGTATGATACAAATCATCCAGACTAGTCAGACTTGTTGGTTTGTCCTTCGATCACGTCGCAACGGATCGGCGTGATTTTTGCATGGATATTGATAGTGAAAGACCTGGAGAATGACGAATTTGCCATCATGACCTTGATCATTCTCTTTTTACTTAAAACTCTACTTATAATCTTTATTATTAAAAGTGCTAATTTTGGTCCTTTTTACTTTCAGATATGATGTCCAACATACAATTGATGCGAATGAACCGCACCCACAATTCGGTCGAATCGAGCGAAATCCAATACAACCAAAGCATAAATCCATCCAATAGCCAACACGTTTTACCCATGACATCGACTCTTTACGATCGACCACAGAGCTATAAGAGGAAAAACGATTTCGGAGACGGGTCGACATATAGAAACGATAAAATTATGAGGTCGAATTATGGCATGGTTCATGGAATGCCTAAAGACTATGATATGTCTATGAGCCAAGAGAAGCAAAGACGTTTCTCGCCTTCGGGCAGCAATTCTGAAAGTTCATCCATTCAGAAAGTATTCGATAGACATTTAGGTTCCGATAATGGTGAGTTTTACTTCCAAATATCAATTATCTGTTTTATACACTGAGGGAATTTCTTGTTACTTTTAAATAGGTACATAGTATCAAAAATTGCAGAATCTGAAACATAATTCTATCATATTTTATCATTTTAATCATTATATTATTTAATTATGTATCATATATTTTATATTTGTTATATTTTATTTTATATAAGTTATTGAATAATTTACCGCTTTTGTACTCGTACAAATGCGTATCAAAAATTGCAATCTAAGATGGAACGCGCTTTAGTTTGCGCTTGACTGAAGCTGCTAGCCGCTTCCAAACAACTTATACTAGGGCGACACGGTGTAATACAGCGCAGTGTAAAGTACTACAGCGCCATCTATCCTCAAGATATGTCAACTTTATATGCTACGTTCCGTAGTCTACTTTTTAGCCGACTACGGCAAAAGGTTATGATTTTAGCAGTCTATGTATTTCTGGTTAAAACTACGCGACCTATTCTTAATATTTTTTCCATATTTTTATAAGATGTACCATGTATAAAGCAAAAAAAGCAATGGTGCCATTATGACGGCAAGGGACAAGTTAAAGTAAACTTTTTCGGATCCTGATAAAATATGCACCGATAATCCTAATGAGTCATAGCAGTCTGCCCGCAATACACAGATGCGGGCTTATTCAGCCGGTTCTGCAATTTTTGATAAGTTTTAATACGTCATCTCCACGGACGGGAGAATCGCGGCGATAGTCTCGCCGTGTGACAAAATTCGATACAAACCCTATGGACCAATCTCCACAGGGCGATACTATCGCGGCGATAGTTTGTATCGAACTTTGTCACACGGCGAAACTCGCGATTCTCTCGTCCGTGGAGATGGCGCATAAAAATAAGAAGTAAAATTTCCGAAAGCTGCAGTTTCTTAGGATAGCGGTGCTCTCATATAACGGCCGTTATATGACGGAATCTTGTTGATTGAAACAATGAGTTTCTGACATCGTCTCGTTGGTGTTAAAAACGCTCTTCCAAGCGACTGCTATGTGACGGTATCGCTTTCCTTGGGAATCAGGGCTCAAGGGTACATGTCCACTAAAGTGGAGTGGTGTGGAGATGTGTACAGCAGGCCAATCAGATTACACGAGATGACGTACTAAAATAAGTATGTCATATATCAATAATCTGATTGGTCCAGTACGCGACAGGTCGAGATGGAATCGGGTAGGGAACCCCCCTCATACAGTGCGACAAGACTCTTGGCACTTCAATGACATTGACAGGGGGGCGCTGTTGGAGAACAATGGCTTATAATATTAAAACCACATTCAAACAAGTCGACCAATCCGCACATGGCCAGCGTGATAGATTATTGCCAAAACCCTTCTCACTCTGAGAGGAGACCTGTGCTCTGTAGTGAGCCGGTGATGGGTTGATCATGATGATTAAAACAAGAACAAGAAACTTGATGGCAACGTTAGTTCTGATTTTCGCCACGCGCCAAGATAGTCTTGTCGCACTGTACCCCGATAGTCATCTCAACCCGTCGCGGACTATACACATCTCTGCTTCGGTCATTAGATACTTTAATACACCTTAACTACCCTTACACATTAAAACTTCTAATGCTTTGTCTCTTTGCTGCAAATAAATGTGGGACCCGCTATCTCATCGGCTTGAACTGACAGTATTTTACACTTCTTCATAAAATTTCACTTCTCTTTCACATTAATTCTTGGATAACTTATTCAGGGCACGATTAATCTATTGAGAATTGAATAATATTAATTTTTAGCGTGATATCTGAGGTAGTTATGTATTAATGTATATGTTTAATTGTTTATTTATATGTATAAAGGTACTTACCGTAAATCTAAATATATAAAAGGAAAAGGTGACTGACTGACTGACTGATCTATCAACGCACACCTCAAACTACTGGACGGATCGAGCAGAAATTTGGCATCCAGATATCTATTATGATGTAGGCATCCGCTAAAGGATTTTTGAAAATTCAACCCTTAAGGGTGTGAAATAGGAGTTTGAAATTTGTGTAGTCCACGCGGACGAAGTCGCGAGCATAACCTAGTAGTTTAAAAAACTCAAACCGATTTGTGCCCTCACTTATCTTTGCTCTTAAAATTCGCTCAGTTTGCTGATAGCGCATTCTGGACGTGTTTGGCATTCCACATTTCGATGGCCCGTTAAAGTACAGAAATTGGCTAACTTTAGGAACCCTATAAATTGAATTGAACTGAAAATTGAATTCAAAATAGAAATTTGTAAATTAGGGGTTCTGTTGGCCAGCAGATTGGCCAAACTAATCTCAAAAATGCGTAATTGACACGATTCTTATTGAAATTAAATTTTTATCGCATAGATAAAGTTACCCGGTTTCACTGCAATTAAAATGCTTTGTGGGCGGCATATGCGCTCGCCCATAAGGGTGACCAATCAGCATTGACCTATGCTGCTCTGTGCTGTGCTCTACTTTCTGTTGCTGTTTTTTCTACAAACAACATTGAGCTGTGCGACTGCGACAGCGTAACATGCATGTGCAAAAGTGCGAGCGAGCCAGCAAGTGTAACGTGATCCTTGCTATGTTTTAATTATAGCACAGCCGGACAAAGCGCAGCGCAGCAGGGTTTGTTTGTATCTTCATTATAATCTAAGAAGAGCGATAGAGAACAGCGCAGCCTAGCTCAGTGTTAACCCTGAGCACACCCTAATGCGCAATCAGTATTGTAGGATGATTTTATTTTTCTACTAGGCAAAAATAAACACCGTGTTTCCTCAACCCTTACAAACCACTGTAAATGTTGAATCTACTAATATGTACAGAACCATCTCACGCTTTAGTCACAGCTAACAAAATTCAAAATTGATTCTAATGTTGTGTCTTGTATTGGTTTTGGATTGTCGATACGCCGTCAGCCGCCGCACAAACGCCGCGGGGCCACAGCTTTTGGAGAAGCGACAAGCGACGCGCCAGAAAACTATTTTTAAAATGTAATAAACAGGCCATGAGTACCCGCGTGGGGCGACAACACTTTTCTACGAGTGTATTTTTGTCATATCACATCTTACTATAGACGCCTCCCACCACACGTGATTTTAATGCGATTTTATACATACCTGTTGCTTTTGTCACAAAAACAAAATATATAAATGTTAATGTTCTATACCTTGCCATTTATACATATTTTGGTTAGCGGCAGTGTTATTACAAATAAAAATGCTTTAAAACGACGTTTTTTATAGTGTGCACCAACCACAGTTTCATAGCCTCGTTGACGGAAAAGTGTATAGAATCGCATTGACATCACGTAAGGTGAAGACGTACCATAAAAGCCATACAATAATTTTATACATTTGTTTCTTGAAGCCGCGACGCGACGCTTGTTGCTAAAGGCGGAACGATTTACTCTGTGTTGTGGTGCTTTGTAAGCGTAATGCAATTTGGCGTCACGATTGATGAATCGAGGTACGCTTGGAGCGTTAAAGCGCCAAGACAAGACTATGAGTCAAGAATAATGTGCTTGTTTTCATATGAAATGTATGACTATGAAATAAATTTTTAATATGTATCAAAAATTGCGTAACCGGCAGGGTTTGCACCTGCATCCCTCCGGCTATCGCGTTTTTGGAGTGCCTTTAGTCCGTTTAGAATGCAGGTTCAATACCTGCCGGTTCCGTAATTTTTGACGTGTGTTATAAATTTATTTCGAAATTTCCTTCAAGTGTAGGTTTTAATAAAATTTAATAAAATTATAAATTAGTGTACGATTACGGTTGGTTTTTGTACTGTCACGACATATTACAACACAGCAGTATGCGCCTTGACCTAAAAGCCGTGGCCCTACGATTAGGCGACGCTAATGCGACAACGTCGTGGCCCTGCAGCAAATTCGATACAAATTGCGTATAATATTTCGCCCGGCAAGTGCGGTACTTATGTATATTGTGGTATTTCAGCTTCTACATAGTGCGATATATTGGTCATTGGTTTTCTTTTGGTTGGGTTAATACAAGATACAGCTGTTCATAAAGGTGTAGTGGAAATTAAATCAGAAGGCTTTCTGTCGCTTTCCATTGCACCGTTGAAGTAACACAAAATTGGCTCACACATTGGGATACATTACTAACGCATCATTGTAAAGCCATCATTCTATCTGTCCATCATTGTAAGTAAAGCACATTTTTCATGTTACTTGTATCCTATTCTACTGGCTCATGGGGAAAATATTCTTTAAAATATATGTACTTTCCAAACATAGATTTTATTACTATAGCAACCTTAGAAGTTAGTGCTAAACTAAAAACCTTTCGGATTTCCCATCCTATTCAACGTAAACGCATACTTAGGTACTGAATCAAAAGCATGTCGTTTTCTTAAAAAAAAATGTGTTTTAAGTAACTTTTATACCATCAACATGATTAATTGCTGAATTGTTTAAATAATATTTTTTCCTCTGCCAGGCTTTTATAATCTGAGATTTTTTTCATAACATAATCTGAGATTGTTTTTGTAAATTACTTACTGTGTCTAATCCACTTTACAGCAAAAAGGCTTATATTAAAAATGTCATTGCTCACTAAGCTTATGCAATATTACAGTTGTGTTAACAAAAGCTGGCACGTACAACAAATTCACACATTGCGCTTGTTTATGTCTAAGCACAAGTATCATAAAAAGTCAGTGTCTCTCCCACACATGGCGAAACTTATGAGCGTGACAGAGAAAGTTATATTTTTGTTTTTAGTATTACGAAACACATCGGGGTTTTTGTGCTGAACTCATCCGTCAGTTTAGTGATATTTGTTTATTTTGATGTTAAAATCAAATATTTTCTGAAAAAATTGGATCTAGCTTAACATTAAGAGGACCTCGTGAAATAGTCGTATAATGTTTTTTGCTTTTTCATGTATTACAATAAAACAGTGATGGAAGTAGTAATCTTTTTATGAAGGATTTTAAATTACACTTACAGAGGTACATTATTTATAGAATAGAAATAATATTGGTCTCAAAAGTCATGAAGCTTCAATTAATATAAATCTATTTTTTAAAACATGCTGTACCTATAATAAAATTGCGTTTGTGGTGAGTACTGTGAACGTACCAGCTCTTGTTACCCGACCTGTATCGATGAAATGAAAATTTGTATCCCCATTAAAATATATATAAAAATGAAAGGTCGGTTAGAATTTTTCGCTTCTGAAAGTAATCTGTAACGTTTTTTTATTATCATTAAAGCTGTTAAGTTGAACATCGTTCGTGTTTTAAATGAACGATAAATCTTCACCGACCTTTCGGCGATGAAGTAAAAAGGGCTAAGTGAAAATAAATAGTTAAAATAATTAGTTATGCTTCTACATTGAAGACAAAAATCTTATAAATTACTATGATTAATATTTCTATATAATAATTAGTAGTTTTAGTACTTATAGGTATAGCCTATAACTGAGGAGGCTGATGGCTGCGGTAGTGGGGCAGTGCGGGAGGGTGACAGTTGTCACAAGTTGACGAATCGCTGAGCTCTCGCGTACAAACAGCTCCACTACTGCAGGAACCTGCTAAGTTATGCGTTTTCCCTATAGTTTTGTTTTGATAATGGCCATTTTTATCTTCCCCGTCTCTTTAGTTATAACATTATGGTGAAGGATCGGTGATGGATGCACATTTTTACTATCAGAAGCTAAAACTAGGTTCGATCGGTAGATTCGAAGAGCGAGGACGAGTCGGACGACAAATCGCAAGATGGGTCGAGCGATAACTCCATTCGGAGGCTCGAAGTCGGGGATCTGGTTTGGGGTCCTGTGAAGGGGTACGCGTCGTGGCCCGGCAAGTTGGAGGCGCGAGTGTCTGAGAGCAAGTGGAGCGTGCGCTGGTTTGGGGACCGCTCGCCCGGGGAGGTGGAGCACTCCAGGCTGCTGACGCTGTGCGAGGGTCTGGAGGCTCATCACGCCGCCAGAATGCGCCATAGGAAGTGAGTTCTATGTCATGGCTGTCGTTGCGTCTCTCTAACCTTTTTATCCTAAGCGTATGCAGGTGACGCAGCACATTACAGATTTTGCAGGGCAGAGCAGTTGAGGCAAACATAGGCCACGAGCGACGAGCGTATGTTGCGACACTGCTAAGTGACAATGACTCGTTCTAGCTCGTAGTACACAGAATAGATATTTCTGAATTAACTGCTGAAGTCTGCTCTGACCTGTACAGGCTCTGTACTCTTTACTATAAGCCATCGGAAATATCTGCGAACCTGGCCTAATGACGTTGTTCAACGTGCTTGCGTTTGTAAAGGTACGGGTAGAACGTAGTGTTTATACTATACTGCTGCGGGAAAGCGCGAGGGGAAGCGCATTTCAGCAAGGTGCGCAGATATTTCCGACGGGTTGTACGTCGCCTTGGCATACGCTTAGCCTTATATGTGCATTTTGCAGACTTTCAGCTATTACATTGGAATTGATGTAAAGACAGATCGGTCCCGCGTACGCAACGTCCCTACTCGTATGCGATGCAATGTTCCTAAGTTGTTGGTGTAAACAGTTGACTATCGCATTACTTTTTCTACTTGCATTTTCTAGGAACACACTAATCTTATCATAAAATGTACGAACATCCTTCAACTTCCATCTTCCACGCCGATCTTGGGCATTTACGTCGATCTAGGTCGATGTTACATGGGACGTGTGAGATCGCACATGTCAAGTACATATATGTCTAACCCATATGTTTTCAAATAAAATCAAGTATCCTGATGTCGTAGCGCATTGCAGTCGTTGCGTACATGGGCTCTGTCTGTCTCCACCTTTTCGAACCATATTATTTTATCCAGATACGACGATGTTCGCAACAATAGCCATTTCCTAAATAATTCGTGTATACCGGATAAACGATCCGACATCTGATCATCTCTTTAGAGCGGCTACGCACTGCATACGAGCTGAATCAGTGAAAATACGGATATAGGTAAAAAGTCGGACAGGATTCGGATATTGCTTACGCCCTAATCTCTGATTCATCCAAGCTCCGAAAATCTGAGATAATGGGAAAGCGTTCGTACAAACAGTACTACGGTTACTTCGGTCCGAATATTTCCGGACTACGACTTCCCGTGACTTCGTCCGCGTGCAATTAGGTTTTGGTCGTGGAATGTCCTTCCCCGGGATGTAAGCTATGTCTGTACCAAATTTCATCAAAATCGGTTGAACGAATGGGCCGTGAAAGGCTAGCAGACAGACAGACAGACACACTTTCGCATTTATAATATTAGTATGGAATGGAGACTCGGATGACGGAGAGAAATCTGATGTCAGAAGTCTGATCTAGTGCGTAAACTACCATACAATTAATGGTTCTATGACTACTTCGGTACGTATTTTCATGGATTCGGATCGGATGCATCATGCAGTGCGTAACCGCTCTTAGTACCATTTTGTATATTTTGACAATATTGATAGAACATCAAACAATGAGACACTGTAAAGTAGATCTAGATTCTAGATTCAACTGGACCTAAAAGTGATTGCTTTAAAATAGTTTTACAATGTTTCAATGATATAGATATGTGACTTACTTGTACTAACCTGATTATACCCATATAGATAGCAAGTTAATAAATCTCGAAAACTTTTATTGTATTATGATTTATGTTGAATCGCAATCACTTAATTTTTGTAAATCTGATTTACAAAAAGAATTAAGCGCATTTAATTGCAATTAAATCTAAGTAATTAAATGGCGGATTTTAATTAGGTACTATGCAATCACAGAAATGCCACCTCGTGCCGGCTTTGGTGGTCTAGTCACCTTATGACATTCTTATAAACTGTTACATAAATACTCAGTCATAAAAAAATGTACTATTAACCCAACCGAAAGTTTGATTTCTTTCATATGAAAATTCGACTAAAAAGACTTGATTATACTTCAATGTGTAAAATTTATCCATACATTTTGCATGTTGCAACATACACACAGACTAGATACATGAGATTTATCCAAAATGATGATTTTAATTTTGGTACAAAATTATTTTTTAATTATGGAATCTATAACTATATGTATACAGGGTGTAACCAGAACGCTGGCAAAAACGAAGACAGGTGATAGTACTGATGATTACTGATATGATACCACAAAAAAACGCGAATAAAAATATTAAAAAAAATCTTATATTTTGTAATAGTTCACGATATATTGCAAATAAAACATCTGACTGATGCTAGAGGTCAACGAATGATCCGTAAGTAGGCCACTCGAAGTTAATGCCGCGTCGTAGGTGGGGCATTGACCCGAGTTTTGCACGCTATACATTACAGATTTAAAAAATACTAGATCACTAAAACTATAAAATGAGGCAAATGGTTATTGGTATTGGATTGTGTTTAGGTAGTTTAACAATACCTACCGCTAAGTTTTTGCTAGCGTTCTGGTTACACCCGGTATACCATGGCTAGTTTTACAGCCCCAACTCAGTCCGCGTGGATTTGGGTTTTTTTAAATTTTCCAAGTAGAGTTTATAGAGAAAGAGAGCTATGTAGTTTTTTTTTTAAATCGGTCGAATGGTTGAGGCGCTAAGAACTAACAAACAGACAGATACTTTCGTATTAAGTATGAATTTTGTTTTTACAGGAGCAGAAAGCTGAATACACTGTTAGAGAACGCGATACAAGAAGCGATGGCGGAACTTGACAAGCAAACAGAAACGAACGAACCAGACGAGAGTACGGAACACCTCGCCGACATCATGGAAACACCGAAGCGGAAACATCACAAACTCAAGAACAAACACAAGAAAACCCCCGCCAAAGTAGATGGCACTCGGTTACGGAGCTCTCGATGACAATTTGTAGGTGTTGTACAATTGGGTATTTGACTCCATTTTTTATTACTTTATTATAAACTAGGATAAAAATAATGACGTAAACTGAAAAAACTAATTAAATCGATTAAATAACAAAAAAGTTATTAGCATTTAAATATTTCTGACTAGACAGAGATAGCGATATAGCATTTTGACGTCACACTTTACTAATGCCATAGTAGCTTCGTGCGGTTTCATACAAATTTTCGTTTTGCGAGAAAGGGCTATCACTTTCTCCCTCCCACTCCAAAATTAAAATGCCCGTAAGTTTGTAAATCTTTGTTGGATTTTAATTTTTTTTTTCAGCGTATTATTTTTATCCTAGTTTATAATAAAGTAATAATATTTATCAAATTCAAAAGTAGGAAAATACCCAATTGTGCAAGTCTTAAGGCGGGGTTATATTGAGACAGGGAGTAGCGACAGCGTCACAGGCATAATGGCCCCAATTCTCTAGTCTCTCTCTAAACTAAATTTAGAGTATCTGCATCCTTTTCTTTTTACTAATGCTAAAAAAGGAACGGAACATGACTTTCACATTTAAAGACTCTAAATTTTAGTGCACAATACAAATTTAAACAGTAGGTTCGCGAGTGTGTGCTAAAATCACGGGTTTTACCATCTAAAAATTAAATTTAGAAATGTCAAACTGCTTCTGTCCTTTTCATATTACAATAGTAAGAAGAGGGTGCGAATACTCTAAAATTAGGTTGTGCTTAGAATCGGTGCCAGTGTCCATCCATAATGTCGCCATCCAGTCTTAATCTAGCTTTGCCTTTAATACTAATATTACGTACAAATAAATTAGGTCTGGTGTCGTTTTTTCAAAGAAAGTTTTAACATAGAGATTCCATTAATATATTATTTAAGAGCCGATTTTTCAATCGCCAAATATTTAACTGAGGAATGATTTATTGAATATTTGCATATTTTTTTACTAAATATGCGAAAATGACGATTTAAGTTTATTTGGCGATTGAAATCTATGCTAATAGGAACAATTTTTTATCTCAAAAGTATCAATATCAATAGAGGAAATGAAGCCTAAATTATATTAGTCATAATAAATATCGGTAGCTGTACTCGTAATCAAAGTTAATATTATAATACTGTTGAATAAAATTATAATATAATATTTCGTCGCTAAGTCCGAGAATTCTAATCTTGTACATATTTTAGAACTACCGTTAGTCCTAAATATATAGTTCACTATGCTATCACGAATATAAATATTATCACAAATTGACAAAAATAAATCTGACACGCTCTCTCTGTCACGTAATTCCATACAAATGATAGACAAAAATCTCAGTACGCGCTAACATTTTGAGACACCAACCATTCACAAATGAAACTATGTTTTCCAATTGAATTTGGAATGTTTTTTGAATTGGTTGATGCCTCAAAACGGCTAGCGCCCACTGAGATTTTTGTTTCTATCATTTGTATGGGATTGCGTAACAGAAAGAGCGCTATACACGTGTATGTATCATGACAACAATGACAAAGCGCCTTATAATTACAGCCAGCCTAAATGTCGTCGTTTTCTTAACCAATACTGGACGAAGGTCTCTTGCAAGGATCTTTACAGAACACGGTTCCTTGTGTCCAGCACCTCTCAGCTACTCGCTTGAGGTCTTCTGTCCACCTAGTGAGGGGTCTTCTTATTCTGCGCTTTCCGGTGTTAAGTCACTATTCAATTACTATGGGACCCTAACGCCTATCGGTTCTTCGAGCTATGGGACGCCCATTGCCAATTTTAAATGTAAAAAGTTTCTTAATATGAAATTATTCATGAAGAGGGCCGGTAAATAATCGACAAAAATTTGATTCTGTCACCATGTTTTAATCGTCAGTAAAAGTTTACTTGACGATTGAAAAATAGGCCCATCGATTAAAAACCTCTCTAATCAAACAAGAGATTCCGGCCGGAATTTAAGCGGTTTGAGTGAGGACTTAGGCTGAGATCTATTAAGCGAACTTTGACTTAACTCAGATTCAAGACACTGTTAAAACGAGACAGAGTAATACCGCTGGCATAAATCTGTCTCGTTTTAATTAACTGAAACTTAGTCTGAGCGAAGTCCTACGCTCTATAGGTAGATCTCAGTCTAAGTCTTTTTGAAAATTACTTATTGAACTTTTTAATTATATTTATGTGTATTATATGTATATTCCAGCGTTTTACAATGCCAATAGGAAACCGATGGAAATTTTAGCAGCTAGTTTAGTAGACGTGATTCAATCACAATGGTCTCATCCAGAATGACTGGAATACTCCTGCTTTATTTATTTCCAAGTTAAATTAAGGCCTCGATAATATTGATGTCAATTTTGTATACCCTATCCGGAGAAAGAAGTTAGTATTATATACGTAATCCCATACAAATGATAGAGGAAAAAATATCAGTGGGCACTAACCGTTTTGAATCATCAACCATGTTTTCTAATTGAATTTCGAATGTTTTTGAAAACATGTTTGTAATTGGTTGGTGGATCAAAATGGTTATCGCCCACTCTGATTTTTGCCTCTCTCATTTGTATGGGATTACTTAACAGAGAGAGCGCTATTCTGACTTGTTTCCGCGGATAGGGTATGATGATGAGCCTATATAGAAGAACACAGCAGCATCGCAGACAGAACCGCAAAACGATCGGACATTTAAATATAGACCTTATGCAATTTGAATAAAGTTGTAATTAGTATAAAATGTATTGACATACTAGTTCTCATAGCATAGTAGTGGTTCTCGCGACATTGGCAGCTTTTATTACAGTTGTATTCAAATTGGATCGATATTGAAATATATCCAAGGCCGTGATTACACCTGTAAGTTTTACTAACGTAAGTAATTGACAACAAACTTACTATGGTGAATGTACCTACTTATAAAGTTACAAGAGTGTTTAGGTAGTTTTGTCGTAAGTTAATCATGTAAGCTACTTACGTGAGTAAAGGTGTATAGGTGTAAGTGGTGTTACTTACAAGTGTAATCATGCAGGGAACCATGCAAGTGAATTTGCAGTTCTGTCTTCGCTGACTTTAAGGCATGTATCTAGTCAGTCTGGACGCGACCTAATATATTATTTAGATTAAGATGATCTGGCTAGACATCATTTGTCGGATTAGAATAGAGCGTAATTATTCAGAGATTTTTTATACGGTAGAAATATAATATTACTTATTGTTTTTCATAATAACTATAGAACAACCAAAATTGCTGATTTCTTAACATAGTGGAGAAACAGTATTTTTATTATGTGATCGAGATTTTTTAGATATGATCCTGTTGAATTAATTTTTTAATCTAACAACTGTGTTATTTCTCTTTTATATTTACGATTGAAAAGAGATACAAGCGCAAAAGATTAATTCCACAGAACGCATTACTTGTTTCAATTAGGTCTGAAGTTTCTATGCCAGTTGTACGTAAAAAATCTGGAAATACTAACGGTAACATAAAGGGCCCTGTTAGGAGGAATTCTGTTTCAAGTGAATCGGTAATATTTGTAGAGCCAAATTAACAGCTTTGGTAATACATATTAACCTTCGGCGTCGGCTTTTTTTTCTTTTAGGAGCTTCAGTAAAATTTGCCTTTTGGCTCAATTTGTCGGGCCTTACTAGGGACTTGCGGTACGATTTGCCGGGCCGTATTAGGGGCTTTCTGTTCAATTTGCCGGGCCTTACTGGAGACTTTCGGTACAATTCGTCTGGTCGTATTAGGGACTTTCGGTACAATTTGCTTAGCTTTATAAGGTGAAACAGTAAAATTTATCGGGCCGTATGAGGGACTTCGGTGGAAAAATCCGGGCCATATTAGGAGCATCGGAAACAACAGGGCCTTGCAACCAATATTTTGCGGGTCATATTATATGTTAAATCACAATTTTGTACAATTTTACATGAAATATAAATCATGTGTGCTATATGAATATCGTGTACATTTTTTTACGTTTTTGTTTTTTTAAATAAAATAATAATATGGTTTCTAGTCAAATAATTGAGCATATTAAATTGTAGATAACGCGGATGGGATATAATTGACAATAAAATGGGCCTGGCGACATATTATTAACATAATAAATGCAGTATTTATTTTATTTTCGGACATTAAGTATAATAATTGTTTGCCGTTGTATTCAAATAGTATTTCTTTTTGTTAATAATTTTAAAGCTAAGTATGTAAGTTGGTAGTAATGTCAATTTCTTGAAAGCCTATAAATATATTCCTAAAAAATAACGCATATCATATTTTGTGCCGAAAAGTCGCGTCCACACCCACAAAAAATTGCATTGTGCGTAGTTTTCGCCGCAGCGTGCGATCACAACGCCGATTGGTGTGGACGCGGCTTTAGGATAACGCTATCATGGTAGGTCGTGCCAAGAATGTTTCGTTGCCGTATGGCCTGCCTTAAATATTTTTTTATTGTTATAAATGCTACAGTAAAATCCCGAACTTTTGTAAATCCTAAGATTTTGCAGTAAAAATTAAGATTCACAAAGTCTTAAATGTAAAATTCCAAACCTATCCATTGATGATCATTCATTTCAGACTTACTAAATTTTTAAATCTTCGGAGACATGCAAATATCTGTTAAATAACTAAATCATCACGAAATTTGAGCACTCTGACTCCACGCAGTCTGTCTATCCTACCCTAGAGTGTTTCTGTAAAATACGAAGCCGAAAGAAGCTCTTCGAAGCAAAGTCTTCTAGCGTAGCCCATTAAAACATTAAGTAAAAATCTCACTAAATGCCGAATTTAAACTTAATTTAGTTATTTTTCCTTGTGCATATCTCTGTGGTAAAACCTAGAATTTAACGAGTGAATACTGGTAAAATTCCGAAATTAACGATTGTCACAGGACAGTTTTGATTTTTACCGAATAAGACTTGGCAAATCTTTGGTTTTGCCGGAAAATTCTAGGAGAACCGTAGTGTGCTGTGTGAGCTTTTACAGTAGCATAAATAAAGAATATTGCCGTGTTAAACATGACTAATATTCTCCTTTCCCCTCCCACTAAGTGTAAAGTGCTAAGAGTAGGTTGACAGTTATAGTGCTTGATTTATAGGTTGGGCTTGAACCGTTTTCAGACTTAAGTCCGCTCCTTGAACCGTTTTCGGACTTAAGTTTGCCCCTTGCGCTATTGATGGGCAATGTCAACAGTTACAAGTCTCAGTACTCCAGGTTGACATTTCTAGCCGAACTAGGGAGGCTAAAAGAAGGCTTAGTATTATGGTACCGGACAAAATAACCGAACAAGACCAGAGGATTGAAAGGACACAATCACTTTATTTTGAGAGAATCATTAAAGTTTTCCTTTTAAAATTGATTTGAATCATAAATCGATATCATACAAGCCGAACCTCATAAACCAACCTCTAAAATAGAAAACAATGTGGCTAATTCCTTTGTACACAATCTCTAAACTAAACTAAAATATCACGTCTAAATCTATTGCTATCCCTTTCATAATGTTGCTTGCGGAAAAGGAAAGCACTAGATTTAGACCTGTTAATTTAGTTTAGTTTAGAGATTGTGTACTAGAGAATCGGCCCCAGTATCTATTCTATTCTATTCTATTCTAGTATAGGCCATAAAATGTCAATGAACTTGAACAAAATTCATTAATTGTGATATGAGCGAAAATTCGAGAATTAATCTTTTATACCGTGATAGTTGATATTAAACAAATCATCACAAGTTTGTACCTTGGGAAATTACTTTATTTTATTAATAAATAATAATAATAATAATAATCTCTTAACGAATTAAGTTTCCGTTTGTGGTAGAAGGGATCTTAATTTATATTAAAACATTTATAAAATGCTTTTTTAAATCACAATAATAATAATATTATATAATAGGTAATGAATGTTTTTTCTAAATATTGTAGCTAGATTATTAGATCATGTCACGCATGAATAAATTTTGATAGGAAATTTGTTATCGACGGATCTTTGTTAGATAAATGTCTATGCGTAAAATGAATTTTTGTGATCTTTGAATGTAACGTAAGTATGTAATATTATATCAAGGATTTAATAAATAGCTGTTTTTATATTTACGTACGGCCGAATACTGAAACGCCTCACAATATTTGAGCGCTCCTCAAAGTGAAAAACACTCGTCAATGCAAAGGGTTTGAACATTTTCGTATGGAACCTGGCATACCTACTTGAAGTCCGCCATTTTGGATAAAACTTCGTTTCGGCGGCCAGTGATGAGACATGTGCCGATCGACGGAGGTGATTACCTACGGAGGTAATCAAAAAGCATTCAGTGATGAAATGTCATAAGTGATGTACATTCTGAGATATTTGAGTTTAAACCCGTAGAAAAATAAAGCAATATTAATTACTAGTAACATATAACTAAATGCGCTATTTTACTACGATTTTGAACTCAAATATATAGTATATCACTTAAAACATTTCATCACTGAACACTTTTTGATTGTAATCACTTAGTCTATCGATTGACACATGTTTTATCATTGGCCGCCGAAATAAGGTTTTCCAAAATGGCGGACTTGTTGGTGTGCCAACTAGGCTCAATGCCCTTTTAAGAAGCGCTCAAATATAAGAATCGTTTCACTAATCGGAGGTTAAACATAGGGATTCCACTTAATTTATCCTATAAAATAGATGTCCACAAGATATCATATTAAATGTTAAATGGATATTGTTTATTGAAATCGGTCGGTTTACACTTCCCAAGACGGTATTATGTAAATATTCTTATAACTGTAGTTATGTATAGTATTCTATTTCAAGGAAATTAATGTTTTATAGATTAATAACTGTACAACATAAGATTATTTATTTGTTTTGCTGTGTACATATTTTTTTCAATAAAATGTACCTGTTTTTAATTTATGATTCGATTTTTCATTTGTTAACCAATCCAAATCCAATCAGGTTTTCCTAGTCACTTAAAATCAGCGTTGTATTTGTGTTATCTGATTTTCTGTCTGTCAGCAGGTTGTATCTCATGAACTCACCGAGTAGAAATCCAAAACGTCTGTGCATGAACTATAATAATAGGTAGCAAGTTGAGATTTTTACTGAGTGTGTATTTCTATTGCCGCTATAACAACAAAATAAAAGAATTAAAATAGCTGCCATGCAAATTAAAAACTAAAATAAGTAAATACATGGCAGTTTAGTCAGCTCACAAAACAATACAAAAAATATGTGTCAAGATGTTAACAAAAAAAAAAAAAAAACTACGAGCTAGAAAGTACTAAAAACAAAAATTATGTAGGTAATAGGTATTGTTTGAGCTGAAAGGGCTACTGCCTCGTCATAATGCTGCAGTATTTGACTACTGCAGCGCTGATTTTCAGGCAGAGCTGGTGTCACGACCCGACAACGAAACAGTGTTCTCAATAAAATTAAAGTCAACTAAAATAAAAAATATAGGTAGGTACCTATAATATATAAGTAGAGTAAGTACCATAATGTTTTATTATCTCTTGTATGATGGCATTAATAAATGATAGAAAGTAAGATCGCTTCGTCGTGTTGGTGGAATTTCGACTATGTACGGGTGTAGTACTTGACGATGCCTTGCGGTAGGTACGATAGTTGAAAGGTGAAGAAGGAACCAGATCGAAAAGGTCTTGGGCACACTCCGAAATAAATCCTGTAGAATACCGATAGACAAGCAACCTAGTGCTTTGTTTGGTAGGTAGTACCTAGGTATAATAATGTTATAATTAATTAACAGTTAAGTTAACCATTGTAGTTAACACCGTGTCACATTATAATGGTCCCAAATTACAATTAATTTGTTTAATCCTGTCCAACGAGAAGTTATGGCAGTGTGGCAATAACGATAAATGTACTGCGATTATCTAGCTTATATCTATTAGTTGGTAGGCAATAAAGTTTGGAATCAGGCCAGGAATATTGGGCAGGTTTCTTTTTACTTTTTAAAATAATTACATGATAAAAACATGCCCTATCCGCGGATCGAAACTAGTTAGTACTATAGCGCTCTTTCTGTTAGGTATCACAAACATGTTTTCAAAAAACATTCGAAATTCAATTCGAAAATGTTTTCGAAAACATTCAAAATTCAATTAAAAAACATAGTTTCGTTTGTAATTGGTTGGTGACCCTAAAAATGGTTAGCGTCCACTGAGATTTTTGCCTCTATCATTTGTACGGGATTACGTAACAGATAGAAGCACTATATCTATTTACAGTACCTACGCGGCAGAAAATAATGTACATCGAGCTTTAGAATGAGATTTCAGCTTTGTGGAGCGTTGTCTCTGTCACTCATACCTACCTATGTGACGTTTGGTCGGTCTCAACGACAGAGACAATGCTCTACAAAGACGCTATCTCTTTCTAAAGGTCGATGTGCATTATTTTCTGCCGCGTATATTTTACCTATCTTGTTTCCGAGGATACGGTTTAAAGCGGCAGTGCGTGTCAGAAGTTCTGACCTGTAGGGTTGTTCTAGTGCTGTCATTTTCCGCAAGCAACATTATGAAAAGGATAGCACTAGATTTACCTGTTAATTTAGATAAGTTTAGAGATTATGTACAAGAGAATCGGCTCCTATATCTACTTAACCTACGAAAAGTGCATGTTTGAAACCGTGGCGTGTCTCTTCTAGGATTTTTCTACCTATAATTGGTATTTTTTTAGGGTTCCGTACCTCAAAAGGAAAAACGGAACCCTTATAGGATCACTTTGTTGTCTGTCTGTCTGTCTGTCTGTCTGTCTGTCAAGAAACCTACAGGGTACTTCCCGTTGACCTAGAATCATGAAATTTGGTAGGTAGGTAGATCTTATAGCTGACATTTGGGGAAAAATCTGAAAACCGTGAATTTAGGGTTAGATCACACAAAAAAAAATTAAATTGTGGTCATGAACTAATATTTAGTATTTTCAACTTTCGAAGTGAGAAAACTATATCAAGTGGGGTATCATATGAAAGGTCTTCACCTGTACATTCTAAAACAGTTTTTAATTTTTTTTTATGCATCATAGTTTTTGAATAAACGTGCAAGATGTCGAAAAAATACGACTGTAGTACGGAACCCTCGTTGCGCGAGCCTGACTCGCACTTGGCCGGTTTTATCTAATTTTCTAGTTCTAGTTAGTCACTTAATCACACCTAAGTACCTACTATAAGCACAGCCTTGAATAATATTTCGTTAAACTGTGCTATAAGTATAGGTGTCTACCTACTAGCTTTGTATATATTATATACCTACTTAGGTATTGGTATTTATAGTCGGTAGGTAGGTAGTTAGGGTGGTATGTATACCGTATCTACATTTATCTAATATCTTATAGCAAAATACATTACGTAAACGAGATTTAAGCAACCGAATGAGAAAACATTTTCCAAGGGTCGTTTATTCTGATTTCGCACACATTTCGCATTATCAGAAGTTGCGAGTTAAATTCCCGTCTACAAACAACAATCGGAAAAATCTCACGCTGAATGTTTCTTATTTCTACTCCGGCCCCGGCCCCTAGTCACTTAGCATCGTGAACATAGGGCTGCGCCGTCTTTCAACCAGTTTTACTGAGTAGCATTTCAACTAAGGACATCGGTAATTTAGCACCAGAGTCTTCGGCCCAGGTGGGAGCGTGTGCGTCCTGCGGGGCGGCCAGTGTCTAGAACAAACTCTTATTATTTACAAGAAATTGGAAGGAAGACGTGTCTTAATCCGGGTCCACCCTAAGAGCGGGTGCCGAGCGGCATGGAGAGTGTGGCATCGCGTCCGCTGTCCCGGCTGGGCCGCAGACTTGGGCCCTTTTCATAATTTTACCTGTGTCCAACAGTACAGGCACAGAGCAAATATGGCGAGTCCTTTCTCAAATCTTATGCATTAAATATATCTAACAGTTGTTTATATCTGCACTAAGTAGGTACTTTCACCGCGCGATGTTTCCCGCAGAATTCTGTAACACCTACCTACCTAAAAATAAGAAAATTATTTGTACCTAGTGCTAGTAGATACTTATGAAGCCGCAAAGTGATATTTATCGGTGCGAACTTACCCTTCGCTTAGTAGGTACTATATAGCCGTAAAATTTCAACCAACTACGATTGCAGACCTTGGCCTGAACCATCCTTGGCTATCTGACAATGCCTTGCGGTACGATAGTGCCGCAAGTACCGATAGTACGGTAAAGGAGGAGACAGGTCAAAAAGTTCTTGGGCTCACTCTCCAAAATGCTTATTTGACTTGATTCAACTCCTTTTTAGGTAATGTACCTAATCTAAAACCTCACTGTGTTTTTTGCAATTCACAGGATTGCAGCCCTAAGAAAATATAAACAAGCGTCATTCCTCTTCCTTACGCGTCGGACCAAGTGAAAAGAATGACAAACGAGTTAAAAGAATAATGGAAAGTAAATGAAAACAGCAAAATCTCTTTTGTCAATGTACTTTCCTTCGGCAACAACATTCGCAAACGCTTTTGCCGCCTAACTTATAATGACTTATTCCGACACCCGCTCTATATTTTGCATCGACACTGCTTTCTCTAATCGCACAGTGCTGCCTTAACGCCGACGCAGCGACGAATTGATATTAGGTATGTGTTTCAAATGTGAAGACCATCGCCAAGGTAGGTATGTACTTCGTCTGTAAGGAGGTATTTGTCTTTTTTTTATTCACTATAGGCGCACGCATGACCACGATCACACCTGATGGGAAGTGATGATGTAGCCTAAAATAGGACGCGTTTGCCTAGAAGGTGCCTATTCACTCTTGTTTTAAAGATACCCGGATTATAATTTGGTTAATATCTCTTTGGTTGTTACTTTTACATGTTACTTTTATCCCGGAAAATCTAAGACATCCCATGGGATTTTAAAAAACTTAAATCCACACTGATGAAAGAAGGAGTGCGCATGATATAGTTTCAAATATAGCGATGAGTAAAACTTGTAGATCCAAACTATGTTTTTTACACAACAAACACAACGCAATAATTATGTCAGAGCGCCGCGTGCCAATTTATTGTGCCTCATAGAACTTCGGACGTCGTTGTTCCGTGCTTTATTATCCACTAGAACTAGATGATGCCCTCGAATTCGTCCGTGTGGATTTATGTTTTTAAAAATCCCATGGGAACTCTTTGAT
This sequence comes from Maniola hyperantus, assembly GCF_902806685.2. Lineage (NCBI taxonomy): Eukaryota > Metazoa > Arthropoda > Insecta > Lepidoptera > Nymphalidae > Maniola > Maniola hyperantus. The sequence goes on from NC_048547.1 coordinate 3,599,412, forward strand.
TTTCCGGGATAAATGTCCTCTGTCCTTCCCCGAGATGCAAACTATCTCTGCACCAAATTTCGTCAGAATCGGTTGATTTGATGTGCCGTGAAAGGCTAGCAGACAGACAGACACACTTTCGCATTTATAATATTAGTATGGATTATGTAGGTATATTATAATGGCGAACTCATGGACGAACACAGCGGCTTAGAGAATTAAGCGGCTGGAAGCGGTAGTATATTAAGATTAAGGTGTTGAGCGACTTTCCTTATTTCCATTTCAAAAAGTTTGAACATGCATATTATTGTGTTGGTTGATAATGATGAATTTCTCAGTGTTACAATCATCATCCATATCGAAGTATCCATAACCATCCATACTAATATTATAAAAGCGAAAGTCTGTCTGTCTGTCTGCTAGCTTTTCACGGCCCATCCTTAAAAGAAACCCGATTTTGATAAACTTTTATATAGAGATTGGAGTTTATTTTTGTCCCGGAAAATTAAAATTTCCACAGGTTTTTTTTTTTATTTATTTTTATTCAGATACAAGTTAGCCCTTGACTGCAATCTCACCTGGTGGTAAGTTATGATGCAGTCTAAGATGATAGCGGGCTAACCTGGAAGGGATATGGCAGTTTTTACTAAACCCATACCCCTTTGGTTTCTACACGGCATCGTACCGGAACGCTAAATCGCTTGGCGGCACGGCTTTGCCGGTAGGGTGGTAACTAGCCACGGCCGAAGCCTCCCACCAGACAAAACCTAACCTAACTCCACGCTTGCGAAGTTATGGGCATTATCTAGTAATTTAAGTAGGTATATCTTTACGTACGATAATTATTAAGTAACTACCTAAATTATTAACAGTTTGTTATTACGAAAAAAAAAAAAACTGAATTAGGTGCTATTTAATTCGGTACCTAATAGGTATGAGGTATGTGGATAATGCATCACAAAACTAGGCTTTGACCTATGATCAATAATTAGATTTTAAGCCGCATTGCAGTCTGTAATGAGTTCATAAATATTATACAGCTACCTATCTACCCAAGCACGTTTCGCAGAGTGAACGCCTCATGACTGCGGAACCCAACTATATACTATGTAAGTACATATATGATATATGCCATTTTTAGGCGCGGATTTTTTTTTGTGGTAAAGAGGCGGTGGCAAAATTATACCGAAAGTGGCGAGCTTTAGGCCGGGTATCCACCTAAGCGAAGCGGAGATATATGAGTACAGTAAACCAAGCCGATTTATAAAAGATGACGTGATAATTTTTTCGCGTCATCTATTTTGAATTTGATTGGTCGATTCAACGCATCTCCTCTCCTCTCCGCTTAGGTGGATACTGGGCCTTATTTTGTGAGCTGCCGTGATATCCGTTACGTTAAATTACGAATCGAATGAGCGCACATACATTTTGCATGATATCCACTTTATCTACTACAAATCGTACTTTTACGAATATGAATACGAATCGAATACCTACTTTCAAATAAATGCATAACATACCCGCAGACTACCATTATATTATTATTATTATATTCTGCGGTAGAAACATACCTAAGTAGGTTACTTAGTTAATGCATTTCCAAGTCAAGCGACAGACCGACCTCTAGAAATCGATTACTGCACAGTTCTTTTTCCTGAGAAGAACAGCTGTATTTAGATACAGTAAGTATTACGCTGTTTTTGGGCGTGAATTTTTCTTTACCAAAAATAGCGGTGGCAAAAAATTAACCGAAAGTGGCGTGATATCCGGCGCGGGCGATTTATTCAAACGACGTATAAATATTCAGGAGTAATTAACCGCCGACCGCGCGTCTGTGGCGCGCAATATTTTCGCAAACCCGGCTTGGTTAATCCAAGTGAAGGTGGATTAATCAGTATTGCCTCACATTTTTAGAGGCTTTAGACAGGTAAGGTATACTTACTATACTCTATCTAGAGAGTTACGGCTCTCTCTTTCACATAACCCCATACAAACAAGTATGACAAGGATAAAAACTCAGTGGTCATTAACCATTTTGAGCCACCAACCAATCGCAAACTAAACTGTTTTTGAATTGATTTCGAACGTTTTTGATAGCATAGGTTCTCTACTCTAATAGACATAGTACAGAAAACACAGTTTCGTTTGTGTAATTATTGTACTAATTAATATTATAGTCTACAGATATTTTAATTACCTAACTTAAAGTAGGTATAGGTAGGTACCTACCTACAACATGGTCCTTTAAAATATGAAACATCTTTAAACAAAGTGCCTCGAAAACTTAATTTAACTTTATCAATTTTCGTTTGATCGTTTATTTGAGAGATGGGCGATAATTAAAAGGGATAGCGCAATCGAGTCGAGCCACAAACGAAATAATGGCGGATCAATTAAAAGTTGAAGTTGTAGCGGCGAGGAATCGAATCATTAGTACTGCTCAACCAAAATACGACAGTGGAAGTGAAATCCGCCATTTGCAGAGACCAATTTAATTTTTTATTCAAAAAGAACTACCTACTTAGTAGCGAGTAGCGACCCACCCCTTTGACTTTGACTTTGTACGGTCGGCCTCAGAATTCGAGTAGCAATTCCGCAAAACTATTGCATCAAAAACCTGTCGCACTTATGACCTTTTTCTATAAATACGCCATACAAACACTCAGATGTGCACAAACGTGCCGTGCAGCGCAAGCGAATTCAAGAGTTTTGGCTTTTGACTGTAAGTATCTACATAGTAGGTACATATCTAGTCTAATGGAAGCCGGTAAACTTGGAAGGGATGCGACAGAGAAACTGACTTTTTGACAGTTTCTACACGGCATTGAACCGGAACTTATAGGCACGATCGAAGACCATGAGCCAATTCAGAAATTTAAAAAAAATCCTGAATCCCGAACCCTGCTGGGAATCAAACCACACCAGCAGGCTCACCACTGAACCAGGGAAATCGTCGACACAATATTCAGGAAAGAAGTTTAGCTTTTAGACTTGCATTGCAGCAGTCTAAATGAAATTTATTATGGCTTGCAGGCTGCAGCCATCCGCCATTGTTACCATGGCGCGCTGCCACCTAAGCTACTTATCTCCCTCACGCAGACGTAGCAAATCCGCAAACATTGGCATTTTCAAATACCTATAGCTGATATAGTTATAGAGAAGGACCATTTCACAGATAGAATGTGAAAAATCACAAAGCAAAATCTCACAAAGTTGAATATTATTTATTACTTACTAGCTGACGCCCGCAACTTCGTCCGCGTGGATTTACGTTTTTCAAAATCCCGCGGGAACTCTTTCCGGTGATCTTTTTGATTTCCGGGATAAAAAGTAACTTATGTTTTAATCCAGGGTATAATCTATCTCCATTCCAAATTTCAGCCAAATCCGTCCAGTAGTTTTTGCGGGATTGAGTAACAAACATCCAAACATCCAAACATACAAACATCCACACTTTCACATTTATGGAAATTTCATTATTCACACGCGTGGATTTACGTTTTTAAAAATCCCGTGGGAACTCTTTGATTTTCCGGGATAAAAAGTAGCCTCCGGGATGCAAGCTATCGCTGTACCAAATTTCGTCAAAATCAGTTGAACGGATGGGCCGTGAAAGGCTAGCAGACAGACAGACGGACACACTTTCGCATTATTTAGGACATTAGTATGGATTTTTTAGATTTTTTCGCGTTTTTTTGGTGATATCATCATCAGTAGTACCCACCACCTGTCTTCGTTTTTGCTAGCTGTATATTTCCTGTTTCTGTGGTTTGCCAAATTTTCGTCAAATGACTATATAGTTTTAAAGTTACCTCGGCGTAAAAATTTGTATGTAAGTCCTTATCCTTGAGTCCGTGTATTAAAATATTGATTTAAACGGAAATCTGGAAAACTACAAACACTGGTTCCTAAAACGTATTAGCAAAATTTCATTGAGTTTGATTGGTTAACATTCGAATGAGAGCCAAAACGTTAATGTTTCAAGCGCGATACGAACAAACCCCTCTTGACAAATTCAACTGAACACTCATTTACGGGTTTCATTAGCTGCTATGCCTAGATGCCAAAGCCTTTTATCTTTGCGCTGCAGGCCTGTCGCAGGAGGAACCTCACTGCGAACATGAGTTGAATTTCTTGAAATTATATTGCAAAAGCTGTGAGCGAATTTTACAATGTTTCTGCTGCTGAAAATGTCCCATTAAACAAGTAAAAGAGTTTTCAAAAAAACCCCAAATACGATTTGCACTGCATTATTTTTCAGTCCCTACAGTAGAACGCATAAAAAATCCTACATTTTGTTTTTTAAGAATTTTATGTACCTACCCAGTAACACTCGCACTAACAAGACGAATCTAATGACGTATCATTTATGAAAATGGGTTGAGCCGTTGAGTAGTTACGAGTGGACTAATGAACGGACATACATACAGGTCAAACAGATAACCCTCCTTTTGGGCTTCGCCGCAGTCGAGTGAAAAGTATTTTCAGAAATTCCATCTGAGCGAAGCAGAGATGGAGTGGTTCAGCTAGTGTCAATAAAACATACTGATAGAGTGTTAAAGTAACCTTATAATGTTTTGTACAGTATTTAAGTCCCGCAAATTGCTGGCTGGAATCATGTCTCATTAACATCGAAACGACGTCATTTTGACGTCGGCCGAAATAAAAATTTACCATCAGCTCGAAACTTCAGTCTAGTGCTACGGCTGATGGTGGCCACGCGTATTAGCAATTTGCGGGACTTATATAACAATAAGCTGTAGTCGAATCAATAATCATGTCCACGCGGAATGGTGCCAAGAATAAGGGAGACCTGCATTTTCAAAAAGCGTTTTAAAAGCGTTCTTCTGGATTCTGGTTGCAGAAAGGCCTCCTTTTTGACCTGCCTTTCTGTAAATACTATCTTCTACTAATAGGCACAAGTATGCTGAACTTGCTATTTATTGCTAACCAGTTTTTGAAGCAACTTGATTATTGTAATTTTGACTCTGAGAGCAGCAGTGAGCGTCGTGATAATATGTGCGTATTAGTGAGCTATATCTCTCACATAAATCTGTCTCGTTTTAACTCAATCTTAAGTAACGATTAGCGACTCTGAGTGAGGTGGTAAGACTATCAACACGGGGAGCATTTGACACAAAGGTAAAGGTAGGTAGGTAGGTAAAGGTTCCCCGGGTTACTCGGCTGGGCACTTTCTGGGAATTTTCTTCACAAAGGTTCCTTCAATCCTGTAAAACGATTCTTTATACAATATAGTATACTGAAAAGTAACAGTGGGAAAATAGAATACAAATTGTCGGTTTATCCACCGCGAGCGATTTATTCAAACGACCAATAAATATTCAGGAGTAATTAACCGCCCGCAGCGCCACCTCGTGGCGATACAGGCAGGACATTTTTTCAGAAAAAGATTTTTATTTTTACGTGCACAAAAGATAGATGGAGAATGGAGATTGCCTTATTACCTATTTACCTAAACCGTATCAACTATACGGTTTAGATAAATGTAGGTGCCAAGTTATAGTGATATTTGACAATCAAAAATCCCGTGGGAATTGTTTGATTTCCCGGGACAAATGTAGCTTATATCCGTCCCTGGGATGCAACTCTGTAGGTACGATGAAAAGCTAGCAGCAGACAGACAGACAGACAATTTCCTACCTACCTACTACTATGTATTTTGTGATCTTACAACTAGCTCCCTTTGATTTTTCAACGATTAAAATTTTCACCGACTTGTGTGTGCACAACTACTTAAAAATCATACATATTAAATACTTACCTGTAGTGCACTAAATGCAAATTCGATGTCATATCAAATCAATCAACTCGAGTTTACAGGAACAACCCAACTAAAGTAGTTACAAAATATGAAGTATCATCAACATCAGCAACCAATAGACGTCCACTGCTGGACACTCTTGTAGGGACTTCCACACGCCACGGTATTACGCCGCCTGAATCCAGCGGCTCCCTTCGACTCGTCTGATGTCGTCCGTCTACCTAGTGGGGGGTCTTCCAACGCTGCGTCTCCGGTGCGAGGTCGCCATTCCAGCACCTTGGGACCCCAACGTCTATCGGTTGTACGAACTATATGCCCTGCCCATTGCCACTTCAGCTTCGCAACCCGTTGAGCTATGTCGATTACTCTAGTTCTCCTACGGATCTCCTCATTTCTGATTATGAAGTATGTTATGCGCTAAATGGCATTCAGAATTTCAGATCGCTTGAGACGGCGTTCAATGATCGCGCTAGCATTAACGTTGAATAGATTAGCGTTGAATGGATTATAGAATAGATTATAAGGGTTGCCGAGGGCAAGCGATATTCAATCAATAGTTGAATGAAAGGTCGCTGCTACATATTATATTGCGCAACTCGATAGCAAATGGCCATAAGTTATTAAAACTGCTGGTCGATTTCGAAAAAGCTGCAAATAAGTATACCTACCATTGCTACAATCTCAATTTGAAATTTGAAAGTTTCAAATTTTTAAGTTAAAATTTTATTTAGGTACGTAATTATAAAACAACAATAATACCTCTAACGAAATAAATAAAAGCAGGTTTTATAAATAGGTAGTTTAATAATATTTGATTACAGTAGGTACCTTATACTTACTACCGTGTTACTACCTTATATTATGGGTATACCACTACCTACCTAACTGTATTTTTTTTACAGAAAAAATCCAATATTTATTTTACGTTTATTGCGCTGTACGCTCCAGGTAGGCTCGAAGTTTTACTGAATTACCTAATATGTCAGAGCAATGCAATTTACATACTAGGTAGGTACTAGTTTGAGGTTTACTTACTAAATGTAATCGATCTAATCCATAATACAACCGTCTACAAACATGAAGGTAATTACAAGGAGCCTACAAGCTCGTCCGCTGCATAAACATGAAAGGGCTCTCACAGTTCGGGCTATCGGGCGTGTAGTCGGAATTAATTTGATGACAGACAAATAAATAACTAGGATAATATCTAGTGAGAGTGGTGGTGCGGCCCAGAGTAGTACAAAAGAGTAAAATCATCCATAAGTGCCAATATGCATATTATAAGTGCTAGTGTGTCTGTCTGTCAGATTTTCTCGGGCTATCCTATTAACCTACTTTTACAAAGTTTGGTACAGAGTATATCTCTGTACCAAACTGTTTAATATCCGGGACAAAAATAGCCAATGTCCAGAAGGACCAGAGGAAATAAAAGAGTTCCCATGGAAATAAAAAAATCCTAATCCGCGTGGATGAAGTCGCAGGTATCCTCTAGTAGTAGGTACTAGGTAGGTACATAATAATAATAATATGATGATGATAGCTTCAGCACAGGGATATACGACGAAGCCGTCTAGACAGAGCAATCGTGCGGTAAGTGAAGGACGAGGGAGCGTCCCAGGATGGCCATAGAAATTTGCGTTGCGTTGCGTTGCGATGCGTTGCATTGCGATGTGTTGCAATGCGATGTGTTGCGTGCGTTGCGATTCGATGCGTTGCGATGCGCTCCGTTGTGCTGCGTTGCGTTGCATTACGTTGCGATGCGATGTGTTGCGTAGCGTTGCGTTGCGTAGCGTTGCGATGCGTTGACCTTGAATATTTTTTTTGCAAATGTCTGATCCATTGATGTGACATATTTTGCACATTTCATTTATTATGGTGTTCCAAACATTCGTAGGTTCAAATTTTCAGCTCTATGCGAATTATTGGAACCTTACCCCATTGATTTATTTCTATGCCTTACCCCTATTTTTGAGCTAAATTAAATTGACCGGGCTAATAGTCGATCCTAAGTTTAAATTATTGGAAGGTTCCACCACAAGGTCACAACCTTCAGCTATGAGGAATCCGATAGATTTATAAAACAGAGAAAAATTTGGTAGGCCTACTAATAAAAAATTATGGGACGTAATAAATACATATAATTGACATAATAAATCCAAGATTACTACTTCTCCTATTTATATATTACTATAATATAAAAAGAAATTAGTGTAAACATGCACTCGTAATATTGCTAGGGAAAACAAGAAATACCTACAGGCTGTATGATAACGTCATTCAGGCGCAGTCGAGCGTGCACACGTTTGTTATTCCCTTTTCCTCTTGTAAAACAGAAAGGAGCCGACTATACAACGGAAAATTTTATGAGTACACCATTGATACAAAATTTTGATATAAGATATAAAAAAAACTTAGAGTCAAATTGAGAACCTCCTCCTGTTTTGAAGTCGGTTAAAAAGAAAAGACTGAGTAAATATTTTTTTTATATGTAAGTAAATGCATTTATTTTATTCTCAGGTATAGGTAAGTTTTTTTAAAATATATAGGTACTTATTTAGACGCAACGTTAAATAATTTTTATGTCAATTTAATAAAAGTGTAGGTACTTATAATTTGGAAATCCCAAAAATTACTTATTTCAAAGTTCAAACGCTCAGTATTTGAACTGTACTCTCAGAGTTATTATAGGTCGGGCGTTCGATCCCGGGCACGCAGACGCAACCTCTAACTTTTCGGAGTTATGTGCGTTTAACAGAGAAGGAAAACATCGTGAGGAAACCTGCACGCCTGAGAGTTCTTCATAGTGTTGAAGTCTGCCAATCCGCACTAGATCAGCTTGGTAGACTATGGCCAAAGCCGTTCTCACTCTGAGAGGAAACCCGCGGTCTGTAGTGGGCCGACGATGATGATCATGATGATGATGCATTAGAGAACTTACTCGACGTATGGTAACACGATTTGGTACCTACCCAAATCTCTCCTCAACACTCTCTCTAAAGAATAAACAGGATACTCTGCAGAAAATATAAAGGTAAAATATAAATAGAAATAAAATATAAAGGTTCCATATATTTTCAAACTCACAGTACAGTAATTTAGAGACTGTCTATCTTCTAAGTAGGTACATACAGTTACCTTTCAGTTAGTAAATTACCTTTCAATGATCCGCAAGAAACTAATTGACAGCTCTTAGGAATGTACATCATGTGTGTAGGTATATGTATATCTTGAGTTTCTTATATCAATGAAGTACAAACAAGAAGAGTAGCAAAATATCTTAAGAAAGTCGTAAATGTTACTTGAACTCGTACAAGTGAAATTTACCACTCGAGCGGTCTTACTGTGCACAGAGTAGGTATACTTGAAATATTTTATGATACTGTCTCTACTCTATTTTCTTAGCTAGGCTGTAGAGCCTGTAGGTAGCTACCTATGTTCTTATATTTTACTAGCTTATGCTCGCGGCTTCATCCGCGTAGACTACACAAATTTCTACCCCCTATATCACCCCCTTAGGGGTTGCATTTTCAAAAATACTTTCTTAGCGGATGTCAACATCTATCGGTTTTACGAACTATGTGCTCTGCCCATTGTCACTTCAGCTTCGCAACCCGTTGAGCTATATCGGTTACTGTAGTTCTCCTACGGATGTCCTCATTTCTAATTTAATCACGTAGAGAAACTCCAAGCATAGCTCTATCCATCGCCCGCTGAGTGACTTTGAGCTTTCTTATGAGGCCCATAGTTAGCGACCATTTACTTAGGTAAATAATCTACTTTACTCAAGACAAAAATTGTTTTATTTAGGCGACATTTATCCAGAACAAAAGAACATCACCTAACTCACTACACCCATTTCAATATCACCGCACATAAACGAACAAACAAGAACTTGTCGTCTGCAATATGTCGGATTGAAAAATAATATCCCGTGTTTACGTTCACGTGTCACGTCATAGCGAATGTTTACTTTACCCTAGTTTATCCCGGTTCCATCGCAATCCTCTATCACGACCGGACTTAGCGACAATTTTTATTTGAAGCCTTTGCCGGGACGGAATCAGGCTTCATTTGTTACCGTCATATACATAAATACTAAGTACGTTACCTAGCTATACCTATACAAGCTAGGCACCTAGGTATACTAGGTGCTAGGTAATGTAGCTACAAAAGTTGGAGAGCGAGGGTCTGCTCTGAGCGAGAAGGGCTTTGGCTGTAGTCAGTGGTGTGCACAAGGTTTGAAGCTAGGGTAGGCACTAGTTAAGTAGGAGCCTGTTCACTGGCAGGTCATAATGAAAAATATGCATTGAACTATTACAACTGGGGTAAGCAGTGCATTTATGCCTCTATGACCTGCACGCCACTGGCTGTAGTCTATCACGCTGCCGCACGACTTGGGACCAGCCAGACGAGGCGGGGAGGGGTGGTGCGTTGCAACGCCATACTTTTTTCCGGAGCGGCAACGCAGTGCCCATGTGGCAACCAATAGTCAAATCCGCAGCGGTACGGCGCCGCAACGCACCGGAAAAGCATCGTACTCATGTGGTGTTGCCTCAGTCCTATTTGTTCAGAAATTGGAATAAGTACATATTTGTATACCTAAGTAGATATCGGACGCACAATTCGTTGAAGCGCAGGGATTAACAGAGGCTCGATAGTTCCCGATGATTTGGTCCCATTAAAAGCCGATGTCTATTCACATTACACAGGACGTTGCTTTGATAACCAATAGTCGGATTTCGGGCCCCCAGTAGGTAAATAGACAGAGCTAGATTTTAGTTTGCACACCACTTTGGGAAATGGATCTCTATTTGAAGGCGAAACACGTTTGACAACATTATCTAGTATCTAACCCACAGATTACGGTCTAACCTATGTAAAAATCACCTGTGACAGCGGACAAGTCGCATTACAAGAGTTCCATTTTTAGGGTTCCGTACCCAAAGGGTAAAACGGGACCCTATTACTAAGACTCCGCTGTTCGTCCGTCACCAGCCCCCCAATTGTGTAAGAATAACCATTTCATGGCTATCGCAATCGTCAAGGAATTCTGCCCTTTGATTGGTTGATTCGCTGTTTACATTTTTTCACAGCCAATCAAAGGGCAGAATTCTTGACGATTGCGATAGCCATGAAATGGTTATTCTTACACAATTGGGGGGCTGGCTACTGAACCATGATAGTTAGACAGTTGAAATTTTCACAGATGATGTATTTCTGTTTGAGGGGGTTCCCATACAACAGACATGATTTTTTTGCCGTTTTTATAGATAATGGTATGGTACGGAACCCTTCGTGCGCTAGTTTTTACATTACATCACAAGAATTAAAATGTGTTCATGAACAAATATTGCTATTTGCAGTTTTCAAAACAAGATTACTAAGCGGGGTATCATATGAAAGGGCTTTACTTGTACATTCTAAAAAAGATTTTTATTTATTTTTAGGCACAATAGTTTTCGAGTTATCGTGCAAATTGTCGATAAAATACGATTATAGTACGGAACCCCCAGTGCGCGAGTCTGACTCGCACTTGGCCGTTTTTTTTCATTTTATGTTTATGTATTTCTACCTCTTCGTTAGCTGTTTTCTGTGTCAATAAAAGAACTAATTTTTCTTAAAATTAATTATTATAATGTCAATAAATAGCTGGTATTTAATGAAACTTGTATTAATAGGCCTAGAGCTGACTGCAGCATTACGCTAGATTAACCGCGTAATCTCTGCGGGAACGTGAAACAGAGCGTTCAATCGGCTAATGCTAATAAGCTTAGCGGGGTAAGAGCTTAGGTAGGTAACTAATCAATAAAAAACCAGTCAAGTGTGAGTCGGAATTGCACGCGTTTTTAGGGATATTGCCATATTTTTAGGGCACCTACCTACCTCATAAAGAAAAAGGAACCCTTAATTATTATGATCACTTTGTTATCTTTCTGTCTGTCCGTATGTGTGTCGAATCTGTCAAGAAAAGCTAAAGGGTACTTCCCGTTGACCCAGTATCATGAAATTTGGCAGGTAGGACTTTTCAAAAGTCCAGGAAAAAATCTGAAAATCGTGAATTTATGGTTACGTGTTTGATGTTACATCACAAAAAATTAAATGTTTTCACGAAAAAATTAATTTATTTAATCACATACAGATGCCGCTGTAGGTCATAAACTTGTAAGTGTTCTACATAAAAGTGTTAGATCTATATGGTACGATAGTAGGTACGGAATCCTTGTGTACGGGCCCGACTCGCACTTGACCGGTTTTTTCATGTTTGGGGTTACAATAATTATTCTTTTTTTCATAATTTAAATACACGCCTATATACTTAGAGGCCACAACTTTCCATAACAGTGCCTTTTACCTTTCCGGCTTTAATAGTTTATTTTTATACAATGAACCAAAAGCTTAATTTGTCATAATCCGCTGAAACTGGTCAAATCTGTATGGTGCAACATGCAGCATGCGACATGCGCCCGCCCTCCCACTGCTAAACATGCAGGAAAAAGCATTCACCAGGCAAGCAATATGCACCACCACCACGCAGCACCACCCAAATCCCAAAACACACTCGACGCACGTTTCGCCCCGACACCGGAGCATCTTCAGGAGATGTAGATCTTACAATCCACAATTGCCAAGTGAATTTGGTTTTTTTTAAACGAAAAGTGGTTTATTTTTTAATTTGCTGTGAAGACGGACAGCTGACGCACGGATTACAGGAAACTAATAGGTTCGTAAAAAGGTATTACGGAACCCAATAAAGCGAATATCTTTTGCAAAACGTGTGTTGCATTATTAACGACTTCATTTAAGGTAAGATATTTGCCATCCCCATATCCCTAATCCCTCAAAGTGGGTAAGAAGATACTCTATATTCCTGTTTATTTCACATTGTTATTCGCGGATCAAGTAGCAAGCAATCGGGGGCAATTTATTAACCTGTCTCATTGATCCGCAATGCCATACAAGATAAATTGACTCACATGAACTGAGTAAGATTTTCTTTTATTTTGACTTTTCCTCTCTCCAAATCTGTGAAATCGAATTACCTAGGAATACCTACTCGTATTAAGTATGTATGTTTATATTGTATTTTTATATTTCGCCGCATTTAACTAATTATTGTGGTGAGAAGCGATGGAGGACAGGTTTTATCTATGTATCTGTGCAACAATGTTATAAACAGTAACTACCTACCTGTAGTTTCAACTTTCAACACTTATATACCTAGTTGTAGTTCACTGTTTATTGTACCTATGAATAGAGTGATTGTCGTATTTTCTTTTAATTTCCAGGTTTTACTTACGTTTTCTTTCTAACTTATACAATATAAATCTTTGTCTTTGTCTTTGTGTGTTGTTTAAAAGTCTTTGTCCAGCACAACCGTTACACCCTACACGCTGCAATTTTTCACTGCTTTCGTCCTAGTAATAATAATATGATACATTCATATTACTACTAGGACAAAAGCAGTGACATAAGTTGATAAAGTAGTGTGCGCCTTAAAACTAATATCGTAATATCGCATTGTACAGTCATAATATAATTTGTTATCGTCACCCCAGATTTATGACGCGGAGATTTTTCAACATCCTGCTGTGTATTTTATGAAGTGTCGAAAACTTGCTGAATCAGCACCGTCGCTTCCAAGTTTTGACTTTCGATATAGGGAGAAATAAATCATAAACATTTATGTTGACTTAAAAAATCAGAAATAGGTAAGTATACCTACTTATTTTTATTTTTATTTTAGGAATCTTGGTAGATATAGGTTTGCTGTCCAATTTTCTGTTTTGAACTAATTTTTCAGTTGGTACCTATCGCATTTGGCGTCATGTTAAAAGAGCTCTGGAGTCTGGATGACAGAATAGGGGATCTGTCAACGCATGGATGTACTTTCCTACAGCAGCAGCATGGTAAGAATAAGGTTAACTGAGGAAGCATAGCACGACGATATGGACAACTTTTAATAATTATTTAGATTAATTAACGTCGTTTTAGACATGAAACAGTGTACTATGTCTTGCTGTTTTTTGCTGAGTTCCTTGCTGTTTCTTCTCGGCAGGAATTCCGAGTCAAGCACAGAGTAGAGCAACTTCCATATTACAATTTATGTACAGAATATCTTATGCTCGCGACTTTATCCGCGTGGACTACATAAATTTCAAACCCTTATTTAATCCACTTAGGGGTGGAATTTCGACAAATCCTCTCTTAGTGGATACCTGCTCTTTACAAAGAATACACCCTCCAAATTTCATGTCTCTAAGATCGGCGGTTTAGGCTGTGCGTTGATATATATAAGTCAGTCAGTCAGGACTAGGTATATACAGATTCTAACGGTCACCATCGACCGAGTTGCCAGTCGACTAGTCGACCGACCGTACGTAGTGGGTCTAAGATACGCTACCTATGGACACACATCAGATGTGAAAGCTGTTCAATGATCGTGTTAGCATTGAAATTAGATGAATAGCCGGCTCACCGCATCGGAGCGTTCCATCTATAGAAAGGACCATTGATATTGTGCTCCAAATTAGACATTCAGTTCAACCATGAATGATATCCACAGAGCTCATTTGACATTTATTTTTAATCCACTGAAGGTTTCCAACGAAAAATCATTTTAATACAGGTTGTAACCAGAACGCTAGCAAAATCTTAGCGTTATTTTTATACTACCTAAACACAATCCAATACCAATAACTATTTGCCTCATTTTGTAGTTTTAGTGATTTAGTATTTTTCAAACCCGCAATGTAATGCAATAGTGTCCAAAACTCGGGTCAATGCCCCGCCTACGACGCGGCATTAACTCCGAGTGGCCTACTTCCAGAATGTTTGTTATTATATTGTGAAACTTTACAAAATATAGGAATATTTTTTCTACGTTTTTTTTGTGGTCTCATATCACTGATTGATCATCAGTACTACAACCTATCTTCGTTTTTGCCAGCGTTCTGGTTACACCCTGTATAACTTAGTGAAGTTATAATGTAGAACCAACAAATGTTTTGACATTAAATGTTGATGCTCATTTGTGAGCTCGGTGGCTATCATTCATCGTTGAACACTGAGTTAGCGAATCAGCATGGCAATTTTTCAATCGCAAAAATGAATTTAAAAGTTCCATTTCCGATTTAAATATTTTCAAAACGTTATATCAGATACATTGTTTTCTCTTCAGTTAAATATTACCTAAGCGATTCAAAAATCGAAATTAATAATTGCTATTTACAAAACTGTTTAATAAAAATATTCTGCAATCTGTAACCTAATCTTAAATTAACGGAACACTAAGCTTAGTTTACAACTTAGATAGGTATACCTACTTATGTGACTTTCTTGTTCACATTCGCCTCACGTTCTCTGAGAAACTTGCGATGATCTCCGCCTGCCGTTGTTTGAACTTAACCTTTTTATTTTATGAGTTTCCCTAATTATTGAGACTAGGAAAACGTGAGTTGGATAGGTAATAGATATTAACCGTACACTTGTGAAAACAATATTATGATTTTTTTTAAATGCAGTTTTCGCAGACCATATTGTAATCTCTGTAATCTCTGGTAATATAATATTTTGATTCAATACGAGTGCTTACTTACCTATCTATTTTTTATACGCAAGCAACTTTAGTACATATTTTGTAGTACTCAAATTGTTTTACACTAAACTCCTAACTCATTTTGTTTGACACTTTTGATACATTTTGTGTTCAGACGTTTCATTTCGAGTGAAGAATGCCGAATGAAAGATAGGAATGATAAAAAATGAACCGTCTGATAATAACCTTTATGAATCGTTATAAATCAGTGTACCTAAGTAGTATTATAATAATCATTCATCCAAGGTATGTGCCGAAAGCATTTTCCTTGCAAACTATAATTTTCAAGTGACAGTTGACAGATAGATATCATGGACTTTTCTATTCTTACTTAGGTAGGTACCTACTTTAGACGCATAAGGACGTTTTTGCACTCATTCGTATTCGATTCGTATTCGTTTTCGTAAAAATACGAATCGAATACGAATGAGTGCACAAACGTCTTTATATTATCTCGCAGCACGTTTTAATGCTTTACCTGCACATGAGCATGTCGACATGTGCAAAGACACTAAGATCTTATGTTCTGAGCAATAAATAAAATGAGAAATAATATAGGATACGTATTACTCCACTCAGCGTGTGTTGGCTGCAGACCGTACATCTTGCACAGCGAGTGGGATTTATTACCGTCCCCCCAGATTTATGATGTAGTAATTTTTCACCGCGGCGTTTATTTCTATTAACAGCTGAAAACTCGCTGACTTGCGTTACTCTTTCAAGTCATCATTACTAAGGAAAAGAAAACGATATAGCAACACAAACCTATGAAAAATAATTTTCTTTGAATTGATCCATGCATAATAGCAAAAAAATAAAAATAGTTTATTGGATATTATTACATATTAAATTACATTTAAGGAACACAAAAAAAATACTTATAATACAGTTAAAAAAACTAGAAAAGCGCTAATATGAATGCGCCCTAAATTGGTACAATGAACACAGGCTTCACGCCACGTGACGTTAGGCTAAACAGCCTGCGGCGTCGCGGTGAGGCAGCTCGCCGTCTGTACGCTCTTGCTTTATTTGCTTTCCCTTGCTATTGCTATGGTAATAGTAGAGCTGAGCAGGAGGGTGAAACCGCTACGGCTTAATATGACCATGCAGTGTTGTATGCAACTTGTACTTATGTTCAGCAAAATAGGTGTGATATACATACTTAATAGATGTCAGATTACTATACAGTGCGTAGGCCGTAGTCTATAGCTAGGCGAAATACTGGAATATACACACATGACATAAGTTATAACCTACACATCCCGTACACATCGAGAGGCGTGCGTTTTATACTTTTTTTTTTTTTTAATTTTTTTTTAATTCAGATACAAGTTAGCCCTTGACTGCAATCTCACCTGGTGGTAAGTGATGATGCAGTCTAAGATGATAGCGGGCTAACCTGGAAGGGGTATGGCAGTTTTTATTAAACCCATACTTTCTATGAATATAAAAATTTCTATGTAATAACACGATTCTCATACCTACTTTACACAGAATAACACCTGCACTTTTTCTAAAAAAATCGTAATTTTATTGTGATAGGATTACAACGATAAAATCACTTTTTGTGCCAAAGGTGCCATTATTTCAAGACTTGTTCAAGACACACACGCATGAGAGAAACGTATAAAAGGAATACTGACTGACCTATCAACACACAGCTCAAACTACTGGACGGATCTGGCTGAATTTGGCATGCAGATAGCTATTATGATTAGACATCCGCTAAGAAAGGAATTTTGAAAATTCTGCCGCTAAGGGGGTAAAATAGGGGTTTGAAATTTGTGTAGTCCACGCGGACGAAGTCGTGGGCATAAGCTTGTGTGTTATATGACTCTACATTCATCTAAGTCATAGAATTGCGATAGTTATCTAGCAAAATTAAAAATCATTTGAAGTTTCCAATCACTTATTAAAAATATAAAATCGACGCCATACCTACCTATACCTAGTTCCTTTGAACAAATTACCTAGGTACTGTTTCTAGTTTAATTCCGTTTTCGCCTCAATGACACTCAAAATAACACCTTGTATATTAATTACGTAAAGCAACAAATAAACGTTGTGAGAAATTCCGCACCAATGAGCTGCATCTACTGGTCTCTTCTTTCTGAGGACTTGCCGCTCCAGTTGACACGAACCACTCGACTCGGACAATTTTCCGCTGTAGTATTACAACCCTATTACAACCTACCAGCTTTTCATAGAAACAAAAGCAACTCAAAGAAGAATACGCTCCGATGGGCCTAAACAATGCCTTTTATAATATAACTACCTTGTGCTCGGGACTTCGTCCGCGTGGACTACACAAATTTCAAACCCCTATTTCACCCCCTTAGGGGTTGAATTATCAAAAATCCTTTCTTAGCGGATGCCTACGTCATAATAGCTATCTGCATGCCAAATTTCAGCCCGATCCGTCCAGTAGTTTAAGCTGTGCGTTGATAGATCAGTCATTCAGTCAGTCAGTCACCTTTTCCTTTTATATATTTAGACTAGCTTATGCCCGCGACTTCATCCGCGTGGACTACTCAAATTTCAAACCCCTGTTTTACCCCTTTAGGGATTGAATTTTCAAAAATCCTTTCTTACTGGATGCCTACGTCATAATAGCTATCTGCATGCCAAATTTCAGTCCGATCCGTCCAGTAGTTTGAGCTGTGCGTTGATAGATCACGCGGAAGAAGTTGCGAGCATAAGCTAGTTAGGTAGGTACTAATTAGAGTATCAGTCGAATCTTGAAAATCTGAGTTTCATATTATGTCCCTTACTTCGCTACAACCGTTTCAATAACAACGGTTTACTGGGTACGTGGGTACACAATAAACTGACAAACACGTCCAACTGGCGTCGTCTGCAATATGTCCGGATTAAAAAATAATAACTCTCATGTTTGCCGACACGAGCCACTCGTAGCCCGCACCATCATGGCACTGTTTGCGTTGCCCGAAACACACTCGCGGTGTTTTTATAGGCAAAACAGTATCTATACTTATTATGTCGTAGTCCAAAGCCCTAATGCTGGCGATTTGCCTAGGAAATACTCAAAAATGTCCCGAACGCTTAGTCTAAAGCCAAAACTTCGGCTTCTGTCTATACCTATATGAGTTTTCAAGCTTAACAAGACTAACGCTCTAGAAAAGTGACTAAATTCCTACTCTAAAGACGAAACTCCATTTTGCCTTTTTTCGGGCTTTGAGTTTCGACCTAGGCAAGGCAGTCCTGAATTTTGTATTTCGCTTTCAATAGAGCAATTTTTTTGAGACCAAATAGTGTAGTTAAACAGTTTAGTATGTTCACGTATTTTTAAGAGCAAATTAGATTTTTAAGTCGAAATACGAAATATTTATACGAATTACTTCTTTAAAAGAAGCCGAAGTCAAAGGTTTGGACTAAGTGCTCTGAGCAATTCTGAGGATTGCGTAGGCCACTCGCGATACACATATAACTGACTGACTGACTGACATAATATTTACGTACCTGCAACTCACACTGGATCGACAAATATGAGATTTTGAACTCTCTATGATGTAGACATCCAGATTCCAGGCTTACCACAAAAACTGAAGATGCAGTTTGCCTACGTTAAACCCGTTTACCCCACACAAATACACGTGTCCAACGTTAGTTTAAAGGTTTTAAACATTGTTTAATCGTCGGCGGTAATCACTTCACATCAGATGATCTATCTGCTAATTTGCTCGCTATTTATATACAAAACAAACCTAAACTTCCAACATTTAAAACTAAAATATTGGAACGTTATAAAAAGTTTAAATTTCTCTATGAATGAGATGCTCAAATCTAATCCCTCCTTACACTCCCTTGTTAGCCGAGAGGGAGAGTTTGTGGAGCGGCTCAATCTGTCGGCTTAGCGGCGGCTACCTGGGACAGAACTTTATAGACAAAGAGCCTGCGAGGGCTAGACCTTCGTTATTTTATAATAAAAAAAACTGAAAGTTTCTCTGCGCATTGTCCCCAACACAGGAAGGCACGATCAGCGATTATGAAGTTTGGATCATGGTGGCTTTGGTAGATACCAGGTAACAAGACAGACAGACAAGTTTAAGGGTGTCTGGCAGGGGGTTGCCACGATACTAGGTCTGGCAATGCATGACGTGATTTCTCATACTATTGCGAGGAAAATATAAATGAATTAGACTTTTGACGAACGATTTTATACGTCTTTGTTACCTGTTATCTGCCAAAGCCACGATGATCCAAATTTCATAGTCGCTGATCGTACCTCCCTGTGTTGGGGACAATGCGCAGAGAAACTTTCAGCTTTTAAAATAACGCAGGTCTGGCCCTCACGGGCTCTTAGTCCATTATCCCTGTTCGGTATTCAGCACGCGTGTAGGATAGAAGGTCCGTGTCTCGCCTGAAACTAGCTAGGACAGGGGCATCTCGATCAAAAAATACTTATGTTCCTACTCAAACTTATTGCTAGACAGCCTGCAAAGTTTGGTTGTATATATCCTGAATATTATGACTTTGAGCATTAAATATTTTAATGATTTTGGTTGTATTTGTTGAAATTTTGAGGATTCCGTACCAAAATGGTAAAGAAGGAATCTTCGTCCATCCCTCACAGCTACTTGTTGTAGTTGCTGACTGTTACATGATTTAATAATAATGCTTGCCCAACTTTGCTGATGAACAGATTTTTTTTAAAATTATAAAAGGTAGGTACCGAAAATTAGGGTATAATTTAAAGTGGGGCTACTCCAAGTAGGCTGTCAGTATAATATTATGACAAGGCTTGATTTTGCACGTTCTAGCATAATTGTTGACCAGAAGTACCTACTTAGGTCTTTGTTTTTGCCTTACTAACGAAAATTGACAAAAAAAGTATACAAATCGAATTCTTACCTAGGTACATATTTAAGTAACTTTAGGATGAATCTAGGATAAATAATTAACAAACCCAGTGAGCCTAAATATAGAATTTTGTCAATAATAAAATAATTTATGTATATACGCCCCTATACTCCCGTTTCCTTTAAACAAGATCATCTTACAAGGAGGATACAATCTGTATACAAGGGTCCATTTCGCTGACTCGTTGACAGGAACCAGCGAGGTTGCGATATAATAAATGTTGTTCGTGATAAATGTAACCGGCGACATTAGCGCCCCCTGGCGACGTGGAGAGTGCAATTTTTCACCGCCCCAACTGCTAAAATTTATAACGGGGGTACAACGATTTTTCTAGTCCCATTAGCTACGTGGTTTATATTTAGGGAGGGATTTTGGAGAAAAATCGGTCAAGTGCAAGTCGGACTCGCACACGAAGGGTTCCGAACCATTATACAAGAGTTAACACTTTTTAATTTTTTTTAATGTAAGTATCTACCTAATCACAAATTCACTTTCGGATTTTTCCCTTTAGGTCAACTCGACATATCCTATAGGATTTGATTCCCTTGACGGTTTTTACAGATACGACAGACAGACAAACACCGAAATAATATAAGGGTTCCTTTAGCACTTGTTGTGATAGGAAAAATAGTACTTATTGTAATAAAAATCAATGTTTATATTTCGTATTTCTTGCATTCGCGCATCATTGCACTTGAGTTGAACCATATATGTATATATAGTTTGTACTTCTTATGTTGTGTCTACATGAATACCCAGGTATTTGAAATCGGTTTCAGTTGGTATATTCTTGGCCACCCATTGTAACTGATGGAATTTCCTTTTCGCAAAGTAAATATAATAATAATAATAATAAATACACTTTATTTGCACAACCACAAGAAGGATTACATTAAAGAATAAAAAACACAGACAGAAGGAAGATACAAATATGGTATGTTTTGAGATTATTGTCGGCAAGAGGTAATTTTCAAAATATTTTTATACATGGAGCCATGATCCTCGGGGTGTCTTGAGCTCTTTTTGAAGAATTATCGAGGATCCGAGAGCTGGCAGCTATAGATTTAGTTTGACTTTTCGGAGAGTCAAGGTCAACACTGCCAGCATCTGCTATGCTTCGCTGGGGTGGAATTGATGAAATTTTAGGTTTCTTCTTCTTCTTCGCCTTATCCCGTTACGCGGGGTCGGCTTTCCTTATCATGCGGCGCCATGTAGAATGTAGATCGCGTGTTCGCGTCGTCAGATCAGGCTCAATGGTACGGTCACGTAATGCGTAGGTCCGACGATTATGTGGTGGAAAAGTGCCTTTCCATGGCTACAAGAAAGAGGGGTAGGGGAAGGGGAGATGTAATTTTAGGTTTAATTTAGTTGTATACCGACATGAAGTGCAAATGCTTACATCGGGGCTATCACGATCGTTGTCTAAGTGGTGTTCGCATTAATCACACGTTCCGAGCAGCAGTCGTCTCGTGCCTGTACAAGACTTCATCGTGTCGCATACATCATCATAAATCACACGGAGCGGGGCACGGCCCAGATATTCAACGATCTCTGCCCCTATATCTATACCTAATATTATCTAAATATATAAAAGGAAAAGCTGACTGACTGCCTGACTGACTGACTGACTGACTGACTGACTGATTGACTGATTGACTGATTGATCTATCAACATACAGCTAAATATACTGAACGTATCGGGCTCAAATACACATGCAGATAGCTATTATGACGTAAACATCCGCTAAGAAAGGATTTTGGAAAATTCAACCCCAAAGGGGGTGAAATAGGGGTTCAAAATTTGTATAGTTGTAGACGAAGTCGCGGGGATAAGCTAGTTACTAATATACTTTTAAGTTGTATAAAATACTAGCGGATACTCGGCGTGTACTAGGTATAACACTACAAAAACAACTCTTAAACTATCTTCGTATTATTGCCTTTCTAATGAAATCGGTATGGGACACATCGGTTGGGTGGTTTTAAAGTCTATAGTACAAACATAATAATATTCATTAAAGTACAAACATAATAATATTCATTAAAAAAAAATTTTTTTACAAGTAGATAGCACAATAACACAATATCAAATTATTCATTCATTATTATAACCTATTTTACTTAATTTATTTACTTAAGTACTTATTTGAATTGTCTTCAAAACAATGCACAATCATGAAGTTGCTAACATTGCTTAGAAGTTGAAAATAAATTAAACTTGTTTCTTTGTTGTTGACGCTATTGCTGTCTGTTGTTTCAAAATTCCAATAAATTAAAATAACTTTGCGGATTGATGTAACCTTGCAATTACAAATGATTAAGTTTTTAAGTTAAAAAACCGGCCAAGTGCGAGTCAGGCTCGCGCAATGAGGGTTCCGTACTACAGTCGTGTTTTTTTCGACATTTTGCACGACAATTCAAAAACTATGATGCATAAAAATAAATAAAAATCTGTTTTAGAATGTAAAGGTGAAGACCTTTTATATGATATCCCACTTGATAAAGTCACTCACGTCGAAAGTTGAAAATACTAATTATTAGTTCATGACTACAATTTAATTTTTTTTGTGTGATCTAACCCTAAATTCACGGTTTTCAGATTTTTCCCCAAATGTCAGCTATAAGATCTACCTACCTGCCAAATTTCATGATTCTAGGTCAACGGGAAGTACCCTGTAGGTTTCTTGACAGACAGACAGACGGACAGACAGACAGACAGACAGACAGACAGACAGACAGACAGACAGACAGACAGACAACAAAGTGATCCTATAAGGGTTCCGTTTTTTCTTTTGAGGTACGGAACCCTAAAAATGAATAAAAAGGCATTTAGGTATAACTTTTAGAGCCTCAATAGCTCAACGGTTAAGGAGCGGACTGAATACCGAAAGGTCGGCGGTTCAACCCCCACCCGTTGCACTATTGTCGTACCCGCTGCTACAAGTTTTTCGCTTGGTTGGAGGGGAAAGGGGAATATTAGTCAATTAACATGGCTAATATTCTTTGAATAAAAACTATGTAGGTATTTCCTTTGACTTTGTCTGCCTAGGAGAGCAATGATGAAGTCTAACATAGGTAAGTAAAGTACGCGACAGGTCGAGATGGCAATCGGGGAGAGAACGCCCCGCACAGCCGCACAGCCCCCACGCTAACCCGGTGCGGGCGAGCGCGGGTGACGTCCCCCCGCCTTATACCCCGATTGCCACGATAGACCTGTCGCGGACTATACCTTACATTCTTAACAACTGTCAAAAGTGGTCTATTAAAACGGCTCTACAATAGTCTGTATAATAGTCTCCATCTGTCTGAAGGGTTACAATCGCAGAAATGGTAGCTTAACAAGCATTTTCCGCCGCTTTTATCTAAATATAAAATGTGTTAGGTATGTTACGGACTAAGTTCGCGGAGTGTGCAAAATTGACATTGGCTGGAAAGAATCAACTTTTTACAGAGTCTCTGAGTCAGAGGGTAAGATCTATAGAGCGGACTCTGACTTTGCTTAGATTAAGATGGAGTTAAAACGAGACAGAGATTTATTTTTGAGATCTCTCAAATAAATCTGTCTCGTTTTAACTCAAAGTCTGAGCAAAGTCAAAGTGCGCTCTATGAGAGCGTATTTTGCCTTTGAAGTTAAAACGAGATATACTTATTTCTGCTTCTGCCTTAAATTTGTCTCGTTTTAACCCTAAGTAAAGTCTGAGGAAGTAAAAGTACCTACGTTCAATAGATCTCGGCATAAGCCCATCGATCAATCATCCATACAGACTAATATTATAATATTTTAATTTTACAAATCAAATAGTTATTTTAGAACAATTAAGTATTTTTCGCGATTTATCAAAATAAAAGCCAAATATTACTTGAATTATTGATCCATTTTATAACTAATAGTTTATTTTTACTTTTTAGGTAAGTAGGTACTAATTAAGATATTCAGGTCCTATTCTAAGTTATTACAGATGAAAAAAATATGCAAACTTCTTTAAAAAAAATTCAAAATGGGAAACAAAATGAGCAATTTTTTTTTAAATGCTCAATTTAACGTTTTCCAGCTATTAGGTGCAAATCTGCAATAAAATGGACTCGTGCCGGAAATTATCAACTTTGCAAACTCTGCTGTATTTGCATGTAACATTATTACAATACACGAGAGTTGTAAAATCTTGCGCGCACACAAATCGCGTGTTTGCTGAAGTGGAAATTTTCACTCGCAGCTAAGCAACATTTACATTTCATGACACCACGCTACACCGCTTGTATAGGCTCTCATAAAATCCGCTCAAAGAGGCTTGTTAGGATTTTTAACTTTTTTAGTAAGTAAAATACTTAGGTAATTAGTACCCTTATTATAAATGCGAAAGTGTGTTTGTTTGTTGGTTTATTGGTTTGTCCTTCAATCACGTCGCAACGGTGCAACGGATTGACGGGATTTTTTGCATGGGTGTAGATAAAGACCTGGAGAGTGACATAGGCTACTTTTCCGTAAAAAAAACAATCATGTCATGAAATTTACTAAATATAAACTAAGTATATATAGCATCCTCCGACTAAGAAAATATTGTATTTTATTCAGATACTAACTGATGCCCGCGACTTCGTTCGCGTGGAATTAGGTTTTTTAAAAATCCCGTGGGAACTCTTTCATTTTCCGAGATAAAAAGAAGCCTATGTCATTCTCCAGGTCTTTATCTGTACCCATGCAAAAAATCCAAGCCAACAAACAAACACACTTTCGCATTTATAATAAGGGTATTGATGTGATTCAGGCCGCCTGTAACAGTGAAAGCAGTCAGTTCACGGGTCATGGTGCACGCAGCGGGCCGTAACTGATGGGGGAGTTTAAAATAGCTGACCTGAGTTGTTCAGGATAACGACAACCGTTGCAAAAAGATACGCAATCCCATCCTAAACATCTCTAACAGGTCAGTAATCTATGTAGTTTATTATAAAAGTTTCGGTGTTCATATTCTGTTTATTATATTTTGTTTACTTTGGTATTTGTTTGTTTTTAAGCATATATATATTTCACTTGCTTTACGGTGAAGGAAACATCGCGAGTAAAGTTGAGTCCTGAGAGTTGTCCATAATGTTATCAAAGGTGTGCGAAGTCTGCCAATCCGCATTTGGTCATCGTGGTGGACTCGGCTTCACGACTCACGTCTTCCTTCCAATATTACTCGGCCGTAAATTACTTAGGATTAGGATCAGGATTAAGGAGTTAGATTCAGAAGCCTTTACGAGATTTTTCGCAAACTTCTATTTAAAAAAAATCCAATCGGTCCAGAAATCAAATCAGATTTCTAGATCGCTTTGATTAAGTAGAATAGAATAAAAAAAATCATCCTCATGCTTTTAGGAAGTCAGTTAAAAATAGACCAACAGATCAAGTAAAGTTGGTCTTGAATGTCTACTAGACAATAGTCATGGAAAATCAATGGCGATGAAAGCGACCGTACCAAAACAAACACATTAACGCTTATTTATGTTTTTTGTTTGCTTACCTACTTCCCTTTTTCTACAATCTTTGTTAAGCTCGCACTAAACTCATCGCGCGCGAATATTTTTACCCATGCCTGTTCGCCTAAGCCCTTTTCATATTAAGATGAAACGCGTTCTCAGTACTGGGCTGGCGAAGGGAATCGCAGGGAAGGGGCGCAATATCATCAGCGTGGACTACACAAATTTGAATCCCCTATTTCACCCCCTTAGGCGTAGAATTTTCAAAATTCTATGCCCAGCACGATCCGTCCAGTAGTTTGAGCTGTGCGTTGATAGATACCAGTCAGTCAGTCAGTCACCTTTTTCTTTTATATATTTAGACTAGCGAATTCTGTACAATCGACTTCGTTATAATATCTCTATGTACACGTCTCAGCTCCTCTCAACTGTGCCTAGTCGCTTCTTTACTGCGGCTAAACAAAGAAATTGTGTCAGTACGAACTTGTATAGCAAGAGTGACCTAAAAATGTAGGTAAGTCAAGTGACTTTGTTTCTTTGGAATATATAGGTAGTTTAGGTTGAGATGGTAACCTGTAATCTGCCGTCACCACACGGCCACAAGGAAAAGGTGATTGACTGACTGACTGACTGTCCAAACTACTGGACAGATCGGGCTGAATTATGGCATGCAAATATTTATTATAACGTAGACATCCGCTAAGAAAGGATTTTTGAAAATTCAACCCCTAAGGGGGTAAAACAAGGGTTTAAAATTTTGATAGTCCAGGCGGACTGTCCTGTTGTGCTACCGTTCAGTTTGTGTGTCTCCTACTTTTTATTATTACTACCATGCCATACAGGGTATAATGTAAGGTGCGTATCCATCAATCTGGCTGGACGACGTAGCTTCGCTGGCGATGGCAAACGAATGGTCATCGCTGTGAAGACGTATGGGCTCCATACATCACGGTGACATAATGCCCGTCAGCTGAATTTGTCGGCCAGCTAGGACCTTTGGTTTCCTAATCCGTATAGAATTCCACTTAACCACATGATTAAGGTTGTTGAATAGTCTTTATCTACGCTCATATTTTAAAATCTTTATTATGAAGTCAATTATGTCACTTAATGACATACTTTATTCACGTATAGATCATCATCATCATCATCATCATCATCATCATCATATACATATTAATAGCTCATTACAAAACACGGGTCTCCTCTCAGAATGAAAAAGGCTTTGGACATAGTCTACCACGCTGGCCAAGTGCGAATTGGCCGACTTCACACAACTTTAATAACATTATTACCACTTGGCCAGCGTGGTAGACTATTGACAAACCACCGGTTCAGTACTGAGCACGGGTCTCCTCTCAGAAAGAGAGGAGACCCGTGCTCAGTACTGAACCGGCGATCATGATGATAATGTGTTTATGTGTGTACCCCAGCCTTAACTTCTAACAAAGCTACATAGTCTGTGTTCAACTTTGATGTGACTCCTAAAAGTTTAAGCGACTTTAATACATCTTATTGAGACATTAAGTATCTACCTACCTTCAAACTCAGGGAAAAACATAAAATTTTACGTTACGCCATCCGATCGAGCAGACAATTTTATGCGTGCGAGCTACATTTTCATTTCATGATGTCACGCTACACCGGTTGTACCGGCTCTCGTAAAAACATCCGACACTTTATCCGGCTTTTATACACAAAATATTATAAAACAAAACCTGATATATTCCACCGGATACACATGAAACTTTTTCACGGAAATATTGGAACGTAGGTAAAATTTAATGCGTAAAAAATGTTCAAAACTATAGATAAACTACTTACTTATAATATATATACATACCTCTCGGTACTCTGCTGCGACTCTATTTTACTGCTACGCTCGTTGAGCCCTGGCCCGTTGACGACTGATTTTCTCTAAGTCGGTAGGTCGGTCTTAAGGCGTCGTCGTCGCGCGTAGCGATAACATGGCACTTATTAGTAAAGCTGTGGTATTAGTATCTAAACTTAATATACTTAAAGTAATATTTTGCAGATATGTTTTAAACTAAAATCTCACCTAATAACCTCAATAAAACCACGGAACCTAAGATTGCAATATGGCAACGTGTTTCAATCATAACAATTATTCATAAAATATGTGTCTACCCCTAGTCCGTTTCTATTTTAATAAAATATAGATTCCTATATAGATTCTGCAAGATGAGATTAAATTCAGCAGAAACGAGTAAGTTCATACGGATATACTTAAATCTGATGCCTTTTTAAAAGACGTCTAGCGGAAGTAGCGACAACATCACGAGGCGGAGCTGAGGCAATAAATCTCTGGCAAAATCGACATATGAGCTGCCAACGCACTTTATTTACTTATACTTAGGTATAAGACTACCATGTAAAGGGGTAGTGGGTAAATAGATATTTCATTCACGGATCCCAATACCTATTACCTATTTATCTGGAAACAGACACCGCCTGTGTACGTGAATCGACACTTCTCGAGCGCCCAATATCTAAGCTAATAGCTCCATGGTTCTGGTTAACTAACAGCGCTTACTCACAGTAACTCTGAAAATAATCATCATCATCTTCATCAAGTGATCATCATCATCATGATCAACCCATCGCCGGCTCACTGCAGAGCACGGGTCTCCTTTCAGAGTGTTTGGCATTAGTCTACCACGCTGGCCATGTGCGGATTGGTAGATTTCACACATCATTTCAGAACATTATGAAGAACTCTCAGGCATGTAGGTTTCCTCACGATGTTTTCCTTCACCGTTAAAGCAAGTGATATTTAATTAGGTACTTTAAAACGCACATAACTCCGAAAAGAAAGAGGTGCGTGCCCGGGATCGAACCCCTGACCTCCGATTATAAGGCGGATGTCCTAACCACAAGGCTATCACAGCTTTTTGTGATACTAACTGCTAAACAAAAAGTGATAGTGAATTGCTTAAAATGCACATAGCTCCGACAAGTTAGAGGCGTGTGCCCGCTATCGAAGCCTGAACCCCGCGACTACGAGTCCGACGTCTTACCACTTGGCTATCACCGTTCTTTTTACTCGACTACGGCAAAACCAAAAGGAAGGATTATGATTTTTTTAAATTGTATGTGTTTGAAAAGGAATAGGTATTGAATAGTGAATGTCACACGCAATAATAATACTATGTTTGGAACCCTCGCAGCTTTGGTTTTAAGTTCAGGTTATTAATTATCACCACTATATAATATTATATCATACAAATCAAACAAATGACACTCAAAAAGTATCTTATCTATATCTAAATATCTTACCTATTTCGAATAAAAGATTTGAGTTTGAGTTTGATTCTTATTCGTCTATATCCATACCACATACATTTGCCATCGGCAGTGCAAACGATCCGATCTTCTACCTGATAGATGGGGCAATCTTTATCAAACGCTACCTACGTTAGACCTGATCCCATTTTATATGTTAATCTATATAAAAAAGGTTTCTCAGGACACAGTGATCTATCGCAAAGCCCAAACCCTACCAACATCAATGGCCCAAACCTTCAAATGGCTTGAAGTATTGAGTCGGTTTCTTTAAAACCAATCGATGGTTATACCTAACCATTGAGTTAATACACGACGGAATGGAAATATTAAGACTAAGAATATTAAAGCTTATTTCAAACGACGGGATATAAATTATATTATAGTCCGGTCAATATTGGCGTTCCCAACATTCGTACCAATTATTGGCCGGACCATAATATAATTTATATCCCGTAGTTTGAAATAAGCTTTAGAGATTAAATATAATATTATATTATATTTTGCGCGGTCTTTTTGAGAATTGACGACCGACTCAAAGTGGACGATTCAACGATTGAACGAGTTTTGCTGCGTCGAACTTTGTTCAATGGACCCAGTTTTATTTATACAGTTTTCATGTTTTCCAATTGATCATAAATTGAATGTACGAGAAAAGCTTTAATAGTAGAGCTGTTTTCGACTACCTATCTACTTATTATTAATCCACGATTAATTTGACGTTAAACCACGAAATCGTTACCTACCTAATTACCTATTCTCTATTAGTTTTCATAATTTACTTGATTCCTTTGGCAATTGCATAAGTTTCATTAAAACAATTTTATAATACCACAATCCGTCCATAATTTTGCAAGATATATCTATGTAAATTGGTATTTGAGCTTTTGGTTAAAAATGAAAAATAAGTATTTCAGGGTTTTTAGAAATTCCACCCCCAAGGGCGTTAAACTGAGGATGAAAGTAAGCATGTATGAAAGTTCTTCATTTTTCGCGTTACAACTATCTATGACAATTGGGATTTGGGCTTTCGGGCAAAAATGAAGAACCTATTTCAGGATTTTTAAAAATTCGACCCCTCACCGATTTTCAAAATTCCACTCGAGCGATGCCTTATACATATAATCATACGTTTCCCTGCTAAGTTTTCTTTAGTCAAAATCGAATTAAGCTCAGGAGAATTTGCAACGATATTAATATGGCAACTACTTCAGTGCAATGTAATCTTTTTTGATTACTTTGTCTCCCCGAGGGGCGAGGACTCTCTTCGTAAATATAATTTACCAAGAATCAAGATGAAAGCCTGCACTCAGGTAATAATAGACGTATTACCTGAGTGCAGGCTCTCAGAAAAATGTAATACAGCATCACCTACTTAAGTTTACCATAATTGCTGCGAGTAAGGGAACGCTGTTACTTAATATGTCTACACTAATATTATAAAGAGGAAAACTTTGTTTGTTTGTTTGTTTGTTTGTTTGTTTGTTTGTTTGTTTGTTTGTTTGTTTGTTTGTACTGAATAGGCTCAAAAACTACTGGACCGATTTTAAAAATTCTTTCACTATTCGAAAGCTACATTATCCACGAGTAACATAGGCTATATTTTATTTTGGAAAAAAATAGGGTTCCGTTAGATATTTGGGTTTTTCGGACACAAGGTGTAAAAAATCAACCAGAAAAGTTACTTATTTTGCGTACGCTGCCTAAACTATAAAAGATAGAACCATAAAATGTTCTAATTAATTGTAGATCTTATAAATATCTACAAAAAAGTCCGCGACACACTATACCCATCTATGTCGAGTGAGGCACAGCAACCATTTTTTTATTTAAAAATCTTGAATTTTTTTTGGACTACATTTAAACGCGTTTATTTTACTCATGCTATTAATCCTTATCAAAATAAATGATTTCATCACTAAGAACAGTTTATGGAGATAATATTTGGTCTTTGAATGATTAAAATTGGACGTTTGGTTTTGAAGTTATGGCGAAATTAAAATATTACGATTTCTGCTGCACGGCCCGTTGTTAAGTTTGTTTGTAGGGGGTAATCTTTAGAACTACTGAACCGATTTTAAAAATTCTTTCACCAGTAGAAAGCTACATTATTCCTGAGTGACATAGGCTATACGGGATCTTTAAAAACCTAAATCTACGCGGGCGAAGCCGCGGGGATCAGCTAGTAGCAAATAAATAAACACTGAAAAAAGTGGGTAACTAGTGACGGTATAAAATACTTAACCATCAAAGTATAAAATGTACCTAGTGACACTTGCGCCTGAAGGTCTGGTGGGAGGCTTCAGCCGTGGCTTGTTACCACCCTACCGGCAAAGTCGTGCCGCCAAGCGATTTAGCGTTTCGGTACGATGCCGTGTAGAAACTAAAGGAGTGTGGGTATAATAAATCATCAGACAGCATCATCACTTACCACCAGGTGAGATTACAGTCAAGGACTTGTATCTGAATAATAATAAAAAAAACCGAATCTAATGCCGTAGCACTTATCAAAATCGGTTGAGTCGTTGAGCAGTTGCGAGTGGACATATTATAACATACATACATAACCCTCATTTTGGGATTCACCGCAGTCGGGTAACAATCTGCCTTGTATCCAAGTAGGTACTTGCTATACCTAAGTACTTAATGTTAAAAGTCAATCTCTATAAATATGATTACAGCTTTAATAGCACCCGTATACTTTACGAAAAGGATCCCCCGAGATACATTATAGAGAAATAAGGCAGGATAAATGCGTAGGGGAGAGTTTAAAATTGGTTCGCAGATAAATAAATTAAGCAAGCGATCTACGTTGCTTCGGTACTTTGTAAATTGATTTGAAACATTCTCCAGTAAGAAAGTTGTAGCTAACTGTAATCATAAAAAGTTTATTATACGTACTTATTATAAAAAACCGGTCAAGTGCAAGTGGGACGATGGGTTCCATACCATCCTACAAGATATAACACTAAGGACTTTTTAATTTGCATGGGGCTCATTTTGAAATTCATTATCTTGGTTTTTTATTATATGTTGTTATAACAGCAATAGAAATACGTGCACTGCGAAAATTTCAACTCTCTACAGTAGGTACAGTACCTATGTAATGAGTGACAGAGACAACGCTCTGCAAAGCCGAAAACTCATTCTTAAGATCCATGTAGATTATTTTCTGCCGCGAACTGTAAGTAGGTACTTTTAATTTGCATGGCGGGCATTTTGAAATTCGCCATCTTGGTTTTTTATTATTTGTTGTTAAAGGGCTAAAGAAATACACACTACTCTCTACCTATTACAGTGAGATATAACCCGCTGACGGACAGACGGACGCATACGCAGTGGTAAATTAAAACTACCTGACTATTCATAAGTACTTGTAAAAAGTTTACATGAATAAAAAAACATTATATTCTATTCTATTCTATTCATAGCGGAGGCTTAGCCCTGGCACCCTACAAACTCACTACGAGTAGCTTCTCATCCTGAATTCTGTGGTCGTACCTTGTTTAAATAACGATAGGCACATAGAAAATAATTTAGGAACTCATTTTCGTTAATCCGCCTTTGCGAGGATTAATGTACCCTGTAGCCTGTAGGTACTGAGCCTTCGTCGACTGTAAAAATATTCCCTCTGTATCGACGAGGTGGCGCAGCGCCACCTCGTCGATACAGAGGGAATATTTTTGGAGGGCGGTTAATTATTGCTGAATATTTATTGGTCGTTTGAATAAATCGCTCGCGGTGGATAAGTAAGCCGACATTTTGCATTTTATCTATTTTCCCACTGTTAGATATTATTTACTCTTATTTATTACAACAATTAAACAATTTCAATGCTGGACGTCTATCAGTTGATGATGATGATGCTAATCTAGAGATAGACTCATGTGGCATAGATTCCTTCTATATCAATGGTATTTATACGCGTGTGATAGATTATTGTAAAATAAATTAATTTAATTTGTGATTTATGAAGGATAATTAAATATTAAAGTGTATAAACACTGTTTACTATTAAATTAGGTATAATATGGTACACATAATTTATTATTTAGGTGTGACAACACTTATTTATTCTTACTTGTAATGCTGGTAATATGGTTATCCAGGTTCAAGTAAGCATATTTTTATTACCAAATTATGTAGAAAGTCAAGATAATAAATACGAGAAAGCGTAGACATTATTAAAACAAATAATTATTAATTTTGCATTGTAACGTGTAGTTAATCTAAGCTTCAGGGGAATAATGTAATCTAAAAAAATAGAACAGTTGACCATCGTAGAGTTCCGACACCAACTATCAAGTCATAGGTCATAGCTACTTAATTAAATTATAATGTTGTTTTATATAGAGAAAAATGTTTGTTAATTGTAAAACAATATCTTATTATCTTTAAGAATATCTTTGTGTAATGTTTTAGGTGATTGTGAATAAATATACCTCAATTGACTTATGACTTGTGTTTACTTTTCATAAATAAGCTTGAACTAAATATTGTATTAACTTGATAATGGTTTAAATTATTAATAGTTATGTTAACTAGTGTCTGGAAACATATAATTGTCAGTAATTAAGTCTAATTGTTTATTTTGAACATAATATTGTGTAATGTTGTCAGCTTGGGATAGGAAAAAGGGTAGGCAATGGTGGGAAACAGTAACCTATAAAATCCACTGTTTGGGAAAAATAGATTCAGTTTCTACTTCGACGAGCCACCAAAAATTAAGATAAGTATTCTTACTGTATCCCACTGTATCTAATTGTTATATTCCTTGTATTATGTGTACCTACCGAATAATTTATGTGTAAACTCATTTCAATTGTGTAATTGTTGTGTACCCACTTTAACTTGCTGGAAAACTTATATCATGAATCATAAAGAAATATAACGTGTATTAATTTCGTTTGACGTTTTATTCCTTTTCATTAGTAGATTTGCTTGAACTAATTAAATTATTTAGCCTCGAATATCATCCAATAAAGTTAGTAAATTAGGGTTTATATCTTTGCCTTAATAGTTGTGATTTTTAGATATAGAAACTCAGTTTCATACCTACCTTCATTTTTATCAAAAAGAAATAAAAGTTTGTAGCTTATTTTATAAAATACAATAGTAGGTAACTTAATAACTTAATCAAAGTTAAAGTACTTTATGAATATTAGCTCTACATGTAGATAAATTCTGAAATCAGAAGTAGGGATCTGAACTTGACTTTTATGGCAGTTAAATTAATAGTGTGTTTGTGTTACACAGGTCTTGAAAAAAGGAGAAACAATGAATCTCAACCCCGAGCAACTGCAAGAAATCCTAAAGAGTGTACGTGACTCTTTAACATCCAATCAACGCAGCGATGACATCGCGCTGCCCATTTTCGATCCGGAGAAAAGCGACAGTGGGGCAGAGACCTGGTGCAAAAGCATCGAGTCACTCGGCACCGAGCTTGGATGGAGCAGTATTCAAAAGGCAGCTAAAGCCGGTAAGGCCCTCCGAGGCTCTGCTTTATCGTGGTTCGAGTCGTGGGAGCCGGAACAAGGTAGAAATTGGGAAAATTTTAGTAAAGATATTATTGCATTATATCCTGAAAAGAAAAATCTTTCGGAAAAATTATCAAAGGCTGTGTCGTATTCGTCAGATTCGAGTGATTCATATTGTGATTATGCAAGAGAAAAGCTAAGACTTTTACAAAGTTGTAAGATAAGTTTTACGGAAAATCAATTAATTGAGCTTGTATGTGGGGGTATTCGGGAACCGAATATTAAAATAACTTCTCATAATACCTCCGTTACCACCACGTCTGAGTTAATAACATTGTTTTCAACATTTTCAAAGCAAACTAGAAAACGCCCTTTAGAAAATAATACCGATAATAATGTAGGGCCAAACAATCCAAAGCGAGTTAAAACTAATAAGGATCGTTACTGTTTTTCATGTGGAAAATTAGGTCATATTTCCTCTCAATGTTTACAAGGATATAAGAATCTTCCTTCTGCTTCGGACGGTAAAGAAGTTGTAAAAAAGAGTAAAAATCTTTTGTGTATTTTGTAATAAGGAGGGTCATTCCATTGATTTTTGTTTTCATAAAAAACGAATCGATAAGGAAACTGCTGCTAAACAGCAATGACAATTAACTGAGATCACGATCAATAACCATACCATTCACTGTTTACTAGATACGGGAGCTAGTTGTAGTGTCATTAAATATTCAATCGCCA
The DNA here is from genome assembly GCF_902806685.2 of Maniola hyperantus. Lineage (NCBI taxonomy): Eukaryota > Metazoa > Arthropoda > Insecta > Lepidoptera > Nymphalidae > Maniola > Maniola hyperantus. The sequence goes on from NC_048547.1 coordinate 3,634,624, forward strand.
AGTGCCTTGATTGTAACATATCTCCGTGTTTTTTTACTATTGATGGTATAGGTAACGGGAAAATGAACATAGAGGGGAAAATAACGGTTCCGGTTGAATTTGAGGAAATTTGTCTAGAATTAGATATTTACGTCGCAAAAAATAATGATTTCAAATATGATTGTATAATAGGACGGAATGCGGTGCTACATCCAGATGTAGCCATTATTACAGATTCAAACGGAAGTAGGTTAATACGAAATTTAGACATACATGTAATTAATCAAGAAATTAATTTATTAGAATATCAGTGTGATAATAGTTTATCTCAATTATCTGATAAAGTTCAACACCTTGATTCCGATCTAAAGAAAAAAATTATTAGAATTTTTTCAAAATACCCATCCATTATGGCAACTAACAGTAATTTAAGTACCGTCAAAACGGGAGAATTAAAAATTAGATTGAAAAAAGATGAAGTAATCAACTACCGCCCGTACCGGTTAGCTCCAGTAGAACGAGAAAAGGGTTAGGGAAATAATAAAAGAATTATTACGTAACAATATTATTCAGGAGAGTACATCGGACTATGCGAGTCCCATATTATTAGTGAAAAAAAAGGACGGGAATGACAGAATGTGTGTAGATTATAGAGCCTTGAATAAAATAATTGAAAGAGAGAGATTTCCTTTGCCTCTTATCGAGGATCAGATAGATAAGCTAGGTAAGTCAAAATATTTTATTTCAATCTATATGAAAAATGGTTTCTACCAAATACCTATCGCACCAGACTCTGTTAAGTATACTGGATTTGTCACACCAGATGGGCATTTTGAATTTGTAAAAATGCCTTTCGGAATTTGCAATGGCCCATCTGTCTTTCAAAGAGCCATAACTAAAGCTGTACGGCATCTTAAATTTATACTTGTTTATGTAGATGATCTACTTATTCCATTCTCAACTATAGAACAGGGTCTTGAATATTTGGATTTAACTTTAAATGCTTTGAGTGTCGCAGGGTTCACCATTAATATAAATAAATGTCGATTCTTCGAAACTAGTATTGAATATCTTGGGCAGCACATATCCGTAGAGGGTGTTAGACCAAGCGAAAATAAGATTTCTGCTTTAGTGGATTCTCCCATTCCAACAACAATCAAGCAGGTACGACAATTCATGGGCCTGGCTGGCTACTTTAGGAAGTTTATTCCCGAGTTCGCCTCGCGTACTGCCAGTATAACAAAGTTATTAAAAAAGGATCAATCATGGGAGTGGGGTCCTGAGCAAAATGAAGCACGTCAATACGTCATCAATCATTTAATAACAAAACCATTATTGACAATATTTGACCATTCACTGCACACTGAGTTACACACAGACGCGAGTGCCCTAGGTTATGGGGCAATACTTTTGCAAAAAGTAAACGGCGTGGATAGAGTGGTAGCTTACTATAGTAGGAGAACATCTCCGTCAGAAGCTAAATACTGTTCCTATGAATTAGAAACTTTATCTATATACAATGCGTTACGACATTTTCGTGTATATTTACTAGGGTTACACTTTAAAATCATCACCGACTGTAACGCTATTAAATCAACTGCAAATAAAAAAGATATCTCGTCACGCGTTGCTAGATGGTGGACGTATATGCAAGATTTTTCTTTCGAAATAATTTACAAAAAAAGGAAAATTTGTAGGTCATGTGGATTATTTGAGTCGGAACCCCGTTACTTTATCTGATCCTACCGTACCAATCACTACGAAAAATAAACCTAAACTTTCTTTATCAAAAACTGAGACTTTCTATCCAGAATCTAAGGAGACCATTAATGTATTAATATCAACTAATTCATGGTTAGAGCTTGCACAACAAAAGGATGATGAAGCTCAGTCATTGATTGAAAAAGTACAGGTGGGCGAATTGGATGCTAACCAATACTTGATAAAAAATAATTTATTATACTATAAGGCTAATTCCGACGATAGAGCAAAGTTGTATGTTCCAAAAGGCAGTCGATTGAGTATTTTACGTTTATTCCATGATGAGAATTGTCATGTAGGTTATGATAAAACCTTTCAAAAAGTTTCTGAGGCCTGGAAACCAAAAGGTTTCCAGGCCTAACAAGTTTTATAAAAAAATATATTTCTCATTGTGTAGTTTGCACAGAACGAAAATCACATTCAGGGCCCAAACAAGGCCTGTTACATCCAATAGAAAAAACTCCTATACCTTTCCACACGGTACATTTAGATTGTACGGGCCCCTTTCAACAATCTAGCGCCGGTTATAAACACATTCTTATGATTATAGATGGTTTCACAAAGTATTGTATGTTAAAACCATTGAAGTCAATGGGTGGTGATGAAATGGTCAGTAATGTGCGAGAATCATTAACTCTATTCAGCACCCCATCACTAGTCGTTACAGATCGCGGTACAAACTTTTCATGTAAACTATTACAAACGTTGTTTAGGGATTGGCAAGTTGAACATCATATGATAACTACTGGCACTCCACGTGGTAACGGGCAAATAGAGAGATATGTTAAAACTATAATAAATATGTTAACTACGACATGTAATACGTCAGATTGGCCAAACGGTTTATGGAAAGTTCAATTAGTGCTAAATTCAACTATACAAAAATCTACTGGTTTTGCTCCTATTCGTTTATTGGTAGGGCTTAATAGTAATATACCCTGCATACAGGCTCGATTGAATGATGTGACTGATAATGACATACAAAAGGAATTAATAGATGTTCGTGCAGAGCGTTTACTAGCTCACCAACGACTAATTAATGTAGCTCGAGATTTTAAAAGGCGTTTTGATTTATCCAGGCGAGATAATATAGTATATGCTATTGGGGACTTAGTATATGTTAATCAAGACCACAGACGAAATGATAAATTAAGAGCCAAATTCAAAGGCCCATATGAAATTATCAATATTTTGGAAAATGATCGATTTTCGCTAAAAGGGCAAGGGAGCTTAAAGGATATTATTATTGCTAAGGAAAAGTTAAGACGCTGGCCTGGTGAATGGATAGATCAAAATGTCTTTGTTGAAAATTATATCGAAAATAGTGATAAAAAAAAAAGTCGATGACCATTGATAGATTGTCATTTTTAGTTCTAAGAAATGCAATTGCTTTAAGACCACTCGTGTTAAAGGATGTTTTATAATGTTGCTGTAAAACGAATGGTATTAAAGGATATTTTTATTTATTATTTAGCGGCGCTTTAAAACCGTTGGTGTTCCTGGCTATTTAGTGGTGTTGCTTGAAAACCAATGGTGTTTAAGGCCATGGAGTGTCACATGTGTGAAAAACTTGATGATTTTTTTTGAATTGATGGTGTACTGATTTTAGATTTCATACACAATGAAAGTGAGGCGTAGATGGTAGCCACAGACATGTTTACTAAGTTTCATTTTTGTCAGAAGTAATTGTTGCCCTTGTGAGGAAAGTTATGTTTTATTTAATTTTTTTTTCGTTATGCTTCGAGAACGAAGCACGGTCAGTTTGGCCGTGATAGATTATTGTAAAATAAATTAATTTAATTTGTGATTTATGAAGGATAATTAAATATTAAAGTGTATAAACACTGTTTACTATTAAATTAGGTATAATATGGTACACATAATTTATTATTTAGGTGTGACAACACTTATTTATTCTTACTTGTAATGCTGGTAATATGGTTATCCAGGTTCAAGTAAGCATATTTTTATTACCAAATTATGTAGAAAGTCAAGATAATAAATACGAGAAAGCGTAGACATTATTAAAACAAATAATTATTAATTTTGCATTGTAACGTGTAGTTAATCTAAGCTTCAGGGGAATAATGTAATCTAAAAAAATAGAACAGTTGACCATCGTAGAGTTCCGACACCAACTATCAAGTCATAGGTCATAGCTACTTAATTAAATTATAATGTTGTTTTATATAGAGAAAAATGTTTGTTAATTGTAAAACAATATCTTATTATCTTTAAGAATATCTTTGTGTAATGTTTTAGGTGATTGTGAATAAATATACCTCAATTGACTTATGACTTGTGTTTACTTTTCATAAATAAGCTTGAACTAAATATTGTATTAACTTGATAATGGTTTAAATTATTAATAGTTATGTTAACTAGTGTCTGGAAACATATAATTGTCAGTAATTAAGTCTAATTGTTTATTTTGAACATAATATTGTGTAATGTTGTCAGCTTGGGATAGGAAAAAGGGTAGGCAATGGTGGGAAACAGTAACCTATAAAATCCACTGTTTGGGAAAAATAGATTCAGTTTCTACTTCGACGAGCCACCAAAAATTAAGATAAGTATTCTTACTGTATCCCACTGTATCTAATTGTTATATTCCTTGTATTATGTGTACCTACCGAATAATTTATGTGTAAACTCATTTCAATTGTGTAATTGTTGTGTACCCACTTTAACTTGCTGGAAAACTTATATCATGAATCATAAAGAAATATAACGTGTATTAATTTCGTTTGACGTTTTATTCCTTTTCATTAGTAGATTTGCTTGAACTAATTAAATTATTTAGCCTCGAATATCATCCAATAAAGTTAGTAAATTAGGGTTTATATCTTTGCCTTAATAGTTGTGATTTTTAGATATAGAAACTCAGTTTCATACCTACCTTCATTTTTATCAAAAAGAAATAAAAGTTTGTAGCTTATTTTATAAAATACAATAGTAGGTAACTTAATAACTTAATCAAAGTTAAAGTACTTTATGAATATTAGCTCTACATGTAGATAAATTCTGAAACGTGCAACATTCTAACGTGCAGTTATTTACCTTCACTAACGCCCACTAGAGCCAGCAGGTAGCGTAACGGCTTACTTAGCAATTAGGCTTTGGAACGTAACACTGGCGGTGCATTTACCAACTCATTAAACACGCTTACATAGGAAACATAGGGGTTGTACCGGGTAAAGGTCTCACCACACTTGTCACCATTACACAGTTATATTTCTTTTATTCAGATATACAAGTTACCTTTGCCATCATACTTGGTGATAAGTGAGAAATGATCTTTAAGAGGAAAAACCTGGAAATTAGAGGTGTTATAGCCGATTTTATTAAAAATTGTTCTCTTAGGTACCTAGCCACAGCCGATACCAGACAAGCTGATTTCAAAATTATTTTGTGTATTGTCCCTGCTGGGACTCGAACCCCAGACCCCCCCTCTTATAATAACTAATCGTTGATCTTGGTTTAGACTACCTTTATACCCGAGCGTCTCCGTCACACCGATGAAAGAAAGTAAGAAAAACGTTTATTTTTGAAAGTTGTTGCCACACAATATTACCATTTATACCTACGAGTTTAGTTATCCCGGCGGTCTCGGACTCCCGGCGCTTCTTACGTCTTGAGCATTTACACAAGCAACGTGTAGGCCTTGCTACATATGAAACGTAGCACGTGCTACGGATAACACGCCGTACAAAATACACTTTTACAAGACAAGGTATGTCGTATGTATTACAATTTACACTTCACGCGCGTCGTCGTATTACAGTTCACACTACTGACTACAGGATATAAATTAAATTATAGTCCAGTCAATATTGGTGTTCCCAACATTCGTACCAATTTTTAGAGTAACTTTAGAATAGCTTAAACGCCCTGTCATAAAGAATTTTTGAGTATTTTATTACGATCATAACCAGACGGCACCTACAAGCTTTTCTCTATCGTGGAGCTAAATGAACGTATATTTATAGCAACACTTTAAACGATAATAAAAGCCTATTTACGTCCCTCGGAAAGACAAACGCCTTCCCACTAAAGACTGCCCATTTCTTACGATTAGGTATGGTCCTCGTCGTACCTACTTCATGCAACATACGATATCTTTTATAAGATAAACATTATCTAATGAATAAAAACATTTTGACAAATTCCCAATACAAAACTGTCATAACGTCACATTTATTCGACAGATAAAGTTTATCTGGCGGTAGTATACCTATAGTCCGCGATAGTTTGAGATGGCAATCGGGGTATAAGGCGCCCTGCACACCCGCTCGTCACCCGCACCGGGTTGGCGCGGTGGTTGTGCGGGTGTGTGGGTTCCCTTCCCGATTGCGATCTCGACCTGTCGCGTACTATACTAACTCTATGTCAATGGGCGATTGTGAAACATACCCTTACTTGAAATCAAGTGTTTATGATGTACATAAGCATCATATAAACACTTGTTTTCAAGTGAATCTTTCACAGACAGTTTTTATTGAACTGATGTTTTCAGGCACATCACGTTCTGCGCCTCGAGGCCACTGCGGGTAGTTGTTCAACACAACAACCTTTTGTTTCGCTTCGGTGTTTGTTTAACACAAGCTCTATCGCATTTCAAGTGAAGGCTTTAAAGCCTGAAACACATACGACGCGGCAAACGCGCGCTTACACAATGTAGGTAGGTACAGTACCTACCTACGCGAAAGGTCGAGATGGTAATAATCGGGGTGGGGAAGCCCCGCACAGCCCCCGCCCTAACCCGGTGTGGGCGAGCGTAGATGACGTGCGGGAGTGCGGAGCATCCCCCCCGTCTCATACCACGATTGCTAACTCGACCTATCGCGTACTATAAGTAATTACATTACATATTTTGGTTTCAGATAACAAGAGCGCACAGAACCAACACATCGACAGGAATTTACAGAAACAGCTAAAACAACGGAACGGTTATCAACATAGCCTTCTTATAGGAGGCTGTGGTTATCAACCATCTGTCTCCAGAGAATTCTATAGAATATTTTAGTGACATTGCCAAAAAGGAGAGATACAATCTAGAAAAGATTTGGTTATTGGCAGGATGGAAAGAGACGCATCGGGCAATGCAACGCAACGGTAACGCATGGGGCTTCGATTCCGTTCCTTCCGCGGATTGGGCTTACGATTTGAGAGGGACGTTCGATTTCATTAGTAAATAAGTACCTACATAACCTATTACATTTAGCAATTTTTTAACCTTTATTAAAAATATAAAATACAAGATTTAAAAAATACAACTATGAAAACAGATTTCATCGAACAAGCACTGCAATAAACTTCTGCAGGATATCGACGAATCTAACTTTTCCGTTAGCTAAACAGCTAGCAGTCTTCGCATACATCACAGATATATACAGATATGCAACTAGCGTGACCCCCTCAGTCCCTCTCACTCAAGCAGAGGTACTTACTTGTGAAATGTTATTCCTTCTAGTTTACGTTCGCTTCGGCTATTGTAGCCTAGTATACTGCAACCCACCATTACACAATAGCTTCAAGAACAAAAAACAACAAAACAAATCAATTATTTCTTTAAAATACTTGAGTCAACATAACCTCACTTCACGTTGTTTCCAAGATCTCACGTACAAATACACTTTGCCAAACAAAAAAAGTGGCCACGGTGATAAGGACAAAAACAATCATTTTGTCACGCTCTAATAAGAGCTTAGGTAAATGCATTTAGCTATCTCGTTTTAACAGTAAAAGTCACATTAGGGGTAGGGCTACTTCTAAAGGTATATGTTCCGAGGAATACATAAAGCAAAAAATACCGTGCTCAAAATCCATGTTTGTCAAAATTAAGCAAGGTCCTACATAATATACCTACTAGGACAGGACTCTTTGTGATCTCGCCGCGTGCTAATATTCTGAGTGAAAATGTTTAATATACATGCAACCACGCTTTAATTAAAATCTCTGTCGTGCTTACTTACCTACTGGACGCGCTAAATTATGAGCACAATAATTACTACCAGACTTGGGATGTTCGTGATTGAAAGACAAAAATGAACCGAGTCTTTCGTTTATGTCTTTAATTCGGGTGTTTAACTGAAACTCTAACTCGTTTTAACTCTTAAAAGTTATGTCTGAACAAAGGCAAAGTATAGTTCGTGATTGAAAGACAAAAATGAACTGAGTCTTTCGTTTATGTCTTTCATTGGGGTGTTTAAATGAAACTCTATCTCGTTTTAACTCTAAAAGTTATGTCTGAACAAAGGCAAAGTATGCTATACCTATCTATAAACCTGCGATCTATCGGCGTCGTTTACGCTCTGTTTACGCTACCATGTGGCTTCCAATATTATTACGAATCAACGGAAATGGATAGTTTATAATTATGTCTATGAATGGAGTCAGGTTAAATGTCAAACTTAGGTATAGGTAGGGTTGCCAGGTCGCCAAACCTAATAGCCGGACAGACTAGCCAGTTTGGCCGGACATTTGGGTAGAAAGGCCGGACATCCTACATTATTGAGGATTTTGTGTCTTAGTATTAATAGGTACGACAAAAAAATTGTATGTAAAATCAAGCTTTTTTTATTATTGTCATAAATCTTGTTGTAAGGCGGCACTGCCGCCTGCGGGAGTAACCGACAGTCGACTCGCCTTCGCTCGGCTACGCTCTTTTGCGAAATGTAAAAAGCCTAACAAAAGCCGGACAAGCCGGACACCGTTTATTTTGTCAATCAAAAAGCCTATGTCCGGCTTTATCCGGACGCCTGGCAACCCTAGGTATAGGTAATAAGCTAGTACTTTATAATATCTATATAATATCTATTCCAAATTGTACAGTTTGTCTTTATTGCTCATAGAACATGTTCGAAGTCGTTTGGTCAGGTGACTTGTGAACCAAACAACCTACCAGCGAATAAATGAATGAATGAGAGAGCAAAACAGTTTACTGATCCAAAAGACACGCGAAAGAAAGACTATACTTTTAGTGAGCCAGTGAGCTGTTAGGTGCACCACTAGAGCACGGACATTACGCTTAAGGGAATAATGCAGGGACTTTGTTTAATTATCTTCAGCTGAAACAGTTTTGCCTCACCCAGAGGGGCAGTAACATCTTTCTGCAACAGGTCTGACTTAATGAAAAATGTTTTATTTATTTTAATGTGTAACCCAAGAACTAAATTACTATAATTTAAATTTTACAGTAAAGTAAAAATGCTTTTTTAAAGTTCTTTTTTGAAATTCGACCTTCCTGCCATAAACCAAAAGAGTTCCAATGCCCACCACCCATCCACACACCCCATCCATCCACACACACCCCATCCATCCATCCATCCACCATCCACCATCATCCACTCCATCATCACAGACCCTCAATGGAACCATAATAATCACCTAAGTATAGGTGTTGTCATCCAAACATGTCTACTAAATATCAACTGACAAACGAAGTAACACTAATATAATATATTGGAGGATCTATCTTTTTCTCATTATTTTTTAGGGTTCCGTACCCAAAGGGCAAAACCCTTAAGAGTCCGCTGTCCGTCTGTCACCAGGCTGTATCTCATGAACCGTGATAGTTAGACATTTGAAATCCTCAAAGATGATGTATTTCTGTTGCCACTAAGTATAGGTAACAAAAAAGACTAAAAAAACAGAATAAAATAAATATTTAAGGGGGCTCATAGTGGTAAGTGATGTTGTTACTGATGTTTTTAAGCGGGCTGACCTGAAAAACGTATGGCAGTTTTATTAAGACTAAGTCCGTAACAATACCTAATAACGGATTCTGCGCGACATCGTACTGGCACGCAAAATCCCTCAGTAGCAAGGCGGTAAGGTAAGGTGGCGACTATAGCCACGCCCGAAGACTTCCACCAGACCAAAAGTGAGTTAATTTAAAAATTACCAAATTTCCTCTGCTGGGAATCGAACTACACAGCGCTCACTACTGAGTCAATAATTATTTCAAACTCGATATTTTTTCTTCGAATCAGTACCTACCCATATTAAAAATGCAAAAGTGTGTTTGTTTGTTGGTTTGTCCTTCAATCACGTGGCAACGGTGCAACGGATTGACGTGATTTTTTGCATGGGTATAAATAAAGACCTGGAGAGTAACATAGGCTACTTTTTATCCCGGAATATCAAAGAGTTCCCACGGGATTTTTAAAAAACCTTATTGCACGCGGACGAAGTCGCGGGCATCAGCTATCAACTAGTTATTTTATACCTAACGCAGAATAAAGTTTTAATGACTATTCTCGTTCGCCAACAAAAAAAAAACGTAAATTGGTACTTGGTAGTAGAAGCACCAATTACTTAACTTAGGTCAAACTTTGAGCTAAAAGCTCATTTTATAATGTTTTATAACTGGGTAGAGTAGACTAGTCATGTATTATATAGCGCGCGACAGGTCGAGATGGCAATCTAATAGAAAAAATGCTAGAAAATGAGAAAAACTGGACAGCTATAACAGACTTTGCTGAAAAAATTATGAAGGAAAAGGAAGAAGAAGAGAAAAGAAGAGAAAAAGAGTAAAAGACAAGAATGTTGCTGGGTTGTAGGCTGAAAGGCGGGTACACTGCCAACAAGAAGACAGCAGGGGTTTTTAGCCGGTAAGAGTCCGTCTCTACCTACGGGTGTCCATGAGGTTTTTCCCCTGCTGTATAAACAAAACAAAAAAAAAAGCGAGATGGCAATTGGGACACCTACTTAAAGATTTTTGGCCCTTGACTGCAATCTCACCTGGTGTTAAGTGATGATGCAGTCTAAGATGGAAGCGGGCTAACCTAGAAGGGGTATGGTTATATGGTATGGTAGTTTTAATAAAACCCATGCCCCTTTGGTTTCATAGTTAGCATTAACTTAAAAACACTCATTATCAGCAACCGATGACATCCACTGTTGGACATAGGTCTGCCGCGCCGCCTAAATGCAGCGGCTCGCTGCGACTCGCCTGATGTCGTCCACCCACCTAGTGGGAGGTCTTCCAATGCTGCGCTTTCCGGTGTGAGGTCGCTATTACAGCACTTTAGGATCCCAAAGTCTATTGGTTTTTCGAACTATGTGCCTTGCCCATTGCCACTTCAGCTTCGTCACCCGCTGAGCTATATGTCGGTTACTCTAGTTCTCCTACGGAAAAACACTCTGGTTCCGGGAAAACACTTAAAAACGTTTAGATTCGTGTTTGAAAAACGCGTAACGACCAGAAGTGACGTATTAATCACTCAGTCAGACAAGTGAACGCTGAGATATCGTTAATTTAACACTTAAAACGTTTTTATTCGAGTGGATAATTGCGAGAGGGTGCATTAAGGCAGCTCAGTTCGGTGCTTTCTCCATACAAACGTAGGAGGGAAAATACAACAATATTCGATATTGTACGCACAAAACTAAGAATTATATCGATTTATCTCGTCATTATCTAGGTTTATTGATATATAAAATATTGAAAAAAATATTGATTTAAAAGTTACGAGGCTCAAAAGATTCCTATTTTAACACTAAATTAATGACAACTTTGGGCGTAAATAAATAAGATTAGGGATATGAAAATTCTAAAACAATTTATCATTAGACGTTGTTTATTTATTCATTAGTTGAAATAACTTTACTTTGCAAACATAAATTCAGCAGTTTGTTCTCAAAAATACTTTTCCTAAACCCTTTTCGCGCGCTAGATTTCAGTGAAAATCATCGTGCCTCTCAACTTTCTCATACAATGTCAAGTGAAAAGCAAACATGTTACCCACGTGCGCTGCCAATTTTGGTCGAGCGTCCTGCGTCACCTTAATGGGCACGTTCAGCCGCCAAGATTGATGACGTTGCGCAGAAACATTCAAATGGCTCGCTGAATATTTGAATAGGAACGACCGGAGAGGTGCCATATACTAGAGGTTCTTAGCTTTTTTTATGTATGTTTCGCTGGTAATCCTCCGATATGGTTATCGGAGACTTTAAGTAGCTTAACACGGCATTTTTTTAAATACCTTTTTCTTTTTAGATTATCATGAAACAGGTTCTTTTTTTGTACTGTGATCATGATTTTTAAGCCATGTATGTGCATGGCTAAAAAATCATGATCACAGTACAAAAAAAGAACCTGTTTCATGATAATCATATGCATGCATCATCATATCATCATAATATGTATGCAATCATACGGATGCATGTATAACAGAGGTGATTGCAATCGTGAATGTAGCTGTAATTTTACCCGTAATCGAGCCACTAGTGCATCTCTATTGATGTTTATTTATAACTCAATGGTTCGAGGAAGTTGGGATTATAGAATAAACATGGTTGATGTTTTTTCCAACCGCGATTTGCTGAATATCTTAGGGGGAGTTGATGTATTTTTTGTTTTTCTTTTACTTTTATGGGTACCTACCTACCTATCCACTTAGATATTTGTTGGGGTTGAATAACAAGTTATTTCGATGTTCAATGCTAAATTATGGGACAATGTTTACTAGGTACATGAATAATAAAGCCTACCTCCGAACTACCTATAAATTTTATTCTGTGTCGATAATGGGTTTTTAAAGCTCATTTCCATTAATTGATTTATTGGTCTTTAAGTATGTACATAGCTTGGATTCTGGAGTCACAAATTCTCCGTAGATAAACCAACAATTTGGTGAGTGGTCTATACACCGCATGTCAGTGCAGTACGCGGCCGAAAGAAATGTAGGTACATCGACTTAAGCAAATAGCAGATTTGTAAAGCATTGGCACCGATTCCGTTGGTTTTCTCTAAACTAAATTTAGAGTACCTGCATCCCTTCCTTTTAACAATGCTAAAAAGGGTCATGAACTTTACATTTAAGGACTCTAAATTTTAGTGCACGCTACAAATTTAAACATTAGGCTCGCAACTGTGCGCTAAAATCACGGGTTTTATCATTTAAAAATTAAATTTAAATCTGTCAAACTGCGACTGTCCTTTTCATATTACATTAGTAAGAAGAGGATGCGAATAATCTAAAATTAGGTTGTGCTCAGAATCAGTACCACGTCCCTGTATGTCGTTGAGACCGACAAAACGTCATAAGTATAGGTATGAGTGACGCAACGCCGAAATGTTATTCTAAAGGCCGATGTACATTACTTTCGGCCGCGTACTGTAAGTAGGTTGATTTTAAAAATCTCTTAAGGGAGGATTTTCAAAAATCGATGCTCGTTCAGCTCTTAAAAATGAAACACAAAATCTACCTACGAAGTTTTTGTTTTAGAACTGTTCCTTGATATTATTTTACATACGCAATACAGGCTTAGAACAAATAATATTAAAGTGGCAACTAGAACTAAAATTATTAATACTACTAATTCAAGTTCGAAGTATTGTGCCCATGATATGTTCGCTCCAGCTGCCCTCAAATGCTTGGCGCCGCCATGCCTGAGGACATACTCAGTCCACCAGACAGCTCGCTCCAAAGGACTCTGTGGTTCATCTCTCATGATGGAACGCAGCCTTTTTATGTTTTCTCGATAGCTATAAAGAAAATATATTTTTTAGGGTTCAGTACCTCAAAAGGAAAAACGGAACCCTTATAGGATCCCTTTGTTGTCTGTCCGTCTGTCTGTCTGTCCGTCTGTGAAGAAACCTACAGGGCACTTCCCGTTGACCTAGCCTAGAATCATGAAATTTGGCAGGTAGGTAGGTCTTATAGCAAACATTAGGGGAAAAAATCTGAAAACCGTGAATTTGTGGTTAGGTACATCACAAAAAAAATTAAATTGTGGTCATGAACCAAAAATTAGTAGGTATTTTCAATTTTAATTATAGATAACAGCTATATCAAGTGGGGTTATATGAAAGAGCTTCACATGTGCATTGTAAATGATTTTTATTTATTTTTATTGCATAGTTTTTGAATTATCGTGCAAAATGTCGAAAAAATACGACTGTAGTACGGAACCCTCGTTGCGCGAGCCGGACACTCACTTGGCCGGTTTTTTATAATAAAAGCGTACCTATCATCAGCGTTATATTTTTTGAACATTTCAGTAGGTATCTACCTATAGTGCGCGACAGGTCGAGATGGCAAATGGGGTTATGCGGCGGAGGGACGCTCCGCACATCCACACGTCACCCTCGCTATCCCGCACTGGGTTAGCGCGGGGGCTGTGCGGGTGTGCGGGGCGTCCCAACCCCGATTGCGCCTATAATTTGTCGATAAATAAAAATTAAAAATTTATCGAATCTTGCATGGCCGTAGGCACTAGGCAGGCGTAGGGTGGGGCTTGCTTTTTTGTTAGGGTTCCGTAGCCGAACAGCAAAAAACGGAACCCATATAGATTCGTCATGTCTGTCTGTCCGTCTGTCCCTCTGTCCGTCCGTATGTCACAGCCACTTTTTTCCGAAACTATAAGAGCTATAGTGTTGAAACTTGGTAAGTAGATGTATTCTGTGAACCGCATTAAGATTTTTACACAAAAATAGAAAACAAAAACATTATATAGCATTTCCGCGGGATGATTATGGAAAACGTTGCAGCAGCGACAGCAACGCGACAGCAGTAGCAATGTGAGTGACTGTCCATTTGCTGTCTCTCTTCTTCTTCTTCTTCTTATTTTGCTTTGTGGCTATTGCATTGTCTCTCTAGCCGCTGTTTTGACAGCAACGATCGCGAGATTTTCACCTGTCGTAAGTAAGCCTGTCGCGAGATACGTAATCACCCTGCCGATTATACGGATGTTCCCGCTAACGGGATAACGACTTGTGATATTAGCAGGTCGAAAAACCGTCCGATGAAATTACAATGCACGCAAATGGAATACGTTTTAGATATCTTACGTATCAACATTATGCGAATAGGTAACTTACCTTTGATCAGAAATAACATTTTCAATAGCTTCTTTGAATTGCTCTTCAGTCAGCGTAGCTAGATCGAGCTTTACTCCAATTTTATGGCGAGGGTACTTCTCCGTATTGAACCACTGGTCCGCAAACATGGGTATCCCTATGAGTGGTACCCCGGCATCTATAGCTTCGTCCGTTGACTGGAGTCCTCCTTGAGTGATGAACGCTCTCACTTTGGAATGCCCTGTGAATGATATGAGAATGAAGACGCTTTGATACTAGCACAAAAGTATTGATAATGCAATTGCTATACAAACGCCTAACGCAGGGTAATCAGTAGAAAATCACCGAAACTGCTCATCCGATCTCAAAAATTTTTTTACTGTTAGATATCTACATTATTCTTGAGGGCTATAAAGTCGCACACACACACACATTGTAAGATGGAAGCGGGCTAACCTGAAAGGGGTATGGCAGTTTTTAATAAACCCATGCCCCTTTGGTTTCTACACGGCATCGTACCGGAACGGTCAATCGCTTGGCGGCACGGCTTTGCCAGTAGGGTGGTAACTAGCCACAGCCGAAGCCTGCCACCAGACCAAACCAGAAATTTAGAAATTATAAAAGTCCAAAGCCCTGCCGGGAATCGAACCCGGGACCTCCCAGTAATAAGACCACAGCGCTTACCACTGCGCCAGGGAGGTCATCAAGGTTGTATGTAAAACTATACTCACTGAGAAGGTCTGATTGTGGAAGCCATTTAAATAGTTTGATATTGTCAGTTTTGTTGAGCATTGTATCTAGATCCCACTTCCATATAACATCATAGGGCAGTTGAGAAAAAACATTTTTCATCATCTGGATTTTGTTTGTTGGCAAAGCAGTCGACGCTATCACATTAGTTCCCAGACTGAAGTAAATAACGCCATGTCTTGAACTATTCAACAAAGATTCTAGATCCTGAAAAATAGTCATAAAGAATCGTTTAATGAATATTAAATTTCAGAGGAGGTACCTATACTTAGTCTGTTTATGAGATAACTAGATGATGCCCGCGACTTCGTCAGCGTGGATTTAGGTTTGTTAAACATTCTGTGGGAATTCTTTGATTTTCCGGGATATAAAGTAGCCTATGTCCTTCCCCGTGATGTAAGCTAACTCTGTACCGAATTTCATCAAAATCGGTTAAACTTTTGGGCCGTGAAAAGCTATTAGAAAGACAGACCAACAGACACACTTCCGTATTTATAATATTGGTATGGATTTAACTTAAGCTTGGATAAACATAATGTTATGATGGTTAACCAACGTCCTGCAGACGGTATAGGTACATATAAGTTTAAGGCGTCCATAGACTTTTGCTGTGATATCTGCTAGAATCAGCGTGACGACGATAGTGCTCAGTACTTCCTCAAAAAAATATCTAATAAAACTTCCTAATTCCATGGTTCTGCATGAATCAGTCCATTATTAGACAGTAGGATTGCCCAATAGGTAGATACATCAAAATCAATGATCACGATTCAGTTTAGCTGTAAACCAGATCGACGATCTGCATCACGATTATTGATTTAAATTGCAGATCAGCGCACGTGTAATGTATGGCGAATGATACACACTCGATATAATATTATATCGCGTGATATGAATCGAGTATTATTTTCGAATATTTTGGATCCCAAGTCGTTAGGTACTACAAATACGATATGTGATCCTGATATCCAAATATCGCCGATTTAGATCAAGTGTGTAAGCATTGGCCTATAATATGTGGACACCAATTTTTTTTAAAACAATAAAATATAATTAATTAAAAAGGTAAAAATTTCGTTAACCGTCCTAGAATAATATAATATTTTTTTAAGTCTTATGCAGATAAATAGATACCTACCTTTGGTAATTTTTGCGGTGAATGATTGTGTATTCCTCCAATATGCACAACAGACGTCGGAACGGGTTGGTTATCCGTCCAGATAGGGTGAACATTCAGAAACAGCATATGGACGTTATTATACAAGTCACGAATGGGTGGAACATCTTGTCCAAATATTTTTCGCAAAAGTTCGTCGTAATCTTCTTCAATGATGTCAAACGACCTTTCGGTCCGCCATCGATTGTACAACTGCTGAAGCTTCTCGTAATTAGTTAAATTGTATATCCTCTGTTGTGCCAGCGTTGGATATAAAAGAGGGTGTGTAGAAGCACCGACTATTTCGTAATTGTGTTGTAATCCGCCCAAAGAACTCATCTGAATCACTGGAACTTTATATATGTGAGTAAACACCAGGATGGGTTTGGAATAAGCTTCTAAAAGTAACAAATCAAACTGTCCCTTTCTCTTATGTATAATATTGAGAACTTCTTCAGTATACACTTGACCTTCGAATACCTTTGACATTGCTCGCATTATAGTTTCAAATTGGAAGCAAACATCATTTTCGCCTCCAGTCGTTGTTTTGAGCACGTCTGACCATATTTTATAGGATAAGTCGTGGACATCTATTTCTGTCAAATTCTTTGGTGTTTGTCCTTTTGGGAATGCAGGATCTGTGGTGATAACCGTGACATCATGTCCACGCCTGGCCAGTTCTTGTGTCAGTGGCCGAAACACAACTTGATGACTAATGGAAGGTGTTGGAATCACTGCTAATATTTTTGCTGATTTTACGAAACTAATTAAATAAAAATATAAAGTTATAAAGAGTTTGATCTTGTTCTTAGTGCACATTGTCAGGTACTAAGTCATTGTAGACTACGTCTCTGATTTTATAACTGAACAGTGAACGTGTTTAATATTGTAAATGGTTGGGTATTACACAATAATCGCTTTGTTGTCAATGAATGAACAAGGTCGGTAGGAGGTTCTCACTTTGCATGATGATAGATATCATCATGCATACGATGTTTTTCCTTGCAGATGCAAGGAAAAAACATTGTATCCCATTTTTTGTAAGTTGACAGGAAAGCGCATCAAAGATTAATTTTTTTATTAGGTTTTGCTTAAGCCTTCACCCTATCCACCCTTGAACATTTTTTTCATCAAAGGAAACACCTCTATTCTTTTATAAAATTAGTTTACCTACATAATTTATTTACATAAGATTATTACTTTTTGTGAGTTGTAATTATTACTTTCCACAATAAGTAAGTAGGTATAGGTATACATAAAATTTATAAAATGACATTGTGATTCAGAGAACAATTACTAATTGTTCAATGTTATGTACGTACCTACTAATATTTACTTTATTAAGAAAAAAATTAAAAATCTGAGATACAATACCTACGGTTACGATGGAAGTCAATTTAATACGAAATAATCATCGATGTATAAGACTTGGCGAGAATAAGAGGGTATCTAAGATTACAATTTAGTTACTTACAGTATTGATGACGGGCATCTTCTTCTTTCTTTCTTCATTCTGGGCTGGTTTCCGCACTTAAACGTTTCCGTCTGTTGTGCGTGCATCACCCCTCCCCGCCGAAGTCTTCACTCCAGCCATCCAAGCTCACTCCAGAAGCCAAGTAGACCGCCCAGGTTGCCGAGGGTGATGACGGGCATATGTGAGTAGGTATGTGTATTGACTATAATTATAGATAAATATATAAAGATAGTTAAAAACCTTATTAATAAGCTTTTTAATTATCTTCGTAGGATGCTGACTTACAATCTTTTTCCAATGGCTAATATCGTAATAAGAATGAATTAAAATAAAAGAGTGAGCGCAAAAAAGACTAAAAGTAATAACATATTCTTTATTGTACACCAAAACCAAAACAATAGAAATTTATGAAAATATAGAACAGCATTTTTATTTACCTACTAAGAAACCTCAAAATCGCTAAAAAGTAAGTTAGGATGTTTTCCTTGTAGATGCACGTTGATATGAAAAGGACGTAAAAAAGGATTATTATTGCATATTTCCGCATGTTCACTGTTAACGATAGGTTTATTCAACTCCGGAAGTCGAAAGGGCACTGAACTTTTTTATCAGTAGGTAGTGTAAAAAATATGTTGAGTGTTTATTTGTATGCATAAAAGAGATTAAGTACAGGTAGTTTCTGTTACGCGCTAGAATAAAAAGAAATGCTCTCGATGTCAAGAACAGGGTTCCGTCTCCAAGACCACATGCCAAGACTATAAGCGCGGCTCCGAGCGCATCCGCTTATAGTGTAGCGATCTGTGTGAAAAAAAACCGGCCAAGTGCGAGTCAGGCTCGCGCAACGAGGGTTCCGTACTACAGTCGTATTTTGTCGACATTTTGCACGATAATTCAAAAACTATGATGCATAAACATAAATAAAAATCTGTTTTAGAATGCACAGGTGAAGACCTTTCATATGATACCCCACTTGATATAGTTATCTTACTTCGAAAATTTAAAATCCTAATTATTAGTTCATTTCAGATTTTTCCCCGAATGTCTGCTACAAGACCTACCTACCTGCCAAATTTCACGATTCTAGGTCAACGGGAAGTAGGTACCCTGTAGGTTTCTTGACAGACCGACAGACAGACAGATAGACAGACAACAAAGTGATCCTATAAGGGTTCCGTTTTACCTTTTGAGGTACTGAACCCTAAAAACGTCTCAGGCGGTCTATGTGAACGGACCCTTGGATGCACGAACCTACACCAGCTGCAATGAAAAGAAAATAACGGAAAATTCACTGGGTATAATAAAAGTGTATTGCGTTTGCAACGCTGAGTATTGAAATTCCTACATACACTATACACAGGAACGTATCTAATATCGACTTCATTACATTCAAAGTAGGTACCTATTATGCAATTTATGATATACTAGCCGATGCCCGCGACTTCGTCCGCGTGGATTTACATATTTCAAAATCCCGTTGGAACTCTTTGATTTTCCGGGATAAAAAGTAACCTATGTGTTAATCCAGGGTGTAATTTATCTCCATTCCATATTTCATCCAAATCCATTCAGCCGTTTTTGCGTGATTGGGTAACAAACATCCAAACATCCACACTTTCACATTTATAATATTACTATAGCTGCCCTGGTGAACTTCGTTCCGCCTAACAGTCGATTCAAATTTTTCTCTCCATAAGAACCATCCTCGTACTTTAAGGAATATTATAAAAAAAGAATTAGCGAAATCGGTTCAGCTGTTCTCGAGATTTGCGATGAGCAACACATTTAGTGATTTATTTTTATATTATAGATTAGTAGGACTAGTAGGTGTTCGACGAGATAAATACAATGCTCAGTGACCTTAGCAGAGTTTCTCAACAGATGAGCCTCAAAATGAACATGAGCAGGACGAACAACATGTCTTATGCTCATGCCCCGTCCCATCCAGTAATCGTTAAGAGCTTTGCACTCGAAATAATCCTACTTGGGACACACAATCCAGCTAGACCCAATTTCTAGAAAAGGTTGACCTCCGAATTCAATTCGGCTGGGCTGCGTTGCAAGCTACGAGTGTCTTCTCGTCGAAAATCCCATTGAAGAACAAAGTTTTCGAGTAGTTGCCAGTGACGACATGATGGATCCGAGACACTCAGCGGACTATGGGGAGAGCTATGCTTGGAGTTTCTCTCGTGATATAATCAGAAATGAGGAGAACCAGAGTAACCAACATAGCTCAACGGGTGGTGAAGCTGAAGTGGCAATGTGCAAGGCATATAGACGGATAGACGTTCGGGTCCCTATCGAAGTTCTGGAATGGCGATTCGTACCGGAAAGCGCAGCGTCAGAAGACCCTCCGACCCTCCCACTAGGTGGATAGACGACGATATTAGACAAGGGAGCTCCTGGATTCAGATTGCAGGCGACGCAAGACCGTGGCGTGTGGAAGTTCCTACCGTCAGCAGTTGACAATGATGATGACGATGACTCAACGAGATGACGAGGCCGCTTTGACAATGCTCGAACTTGCTGCCGTCATCGTCAGTGGCCATCACGCGTCGTGTTACTCCAAGCCTTTAGCTGACGTTCGGTTTAACTTAGGAGTTTTTCTTGACTTTTCTATTAAACTTTGTGTTGAATTCGACGGGCTCGGGATAGGCGGGCGGTGGAGATTTATTTACGCGATACCGTTTTATTTGAACGAGGGTAGGTAGCTAAATTCAATTTGGATTTTACCTCAGAGTGCTACGTGCGAATGTTCGCACACGCTTTTGTTTAGCTGTTTTGTCTGCTAGCCTACCCAAGTAACTAATACTTTGGCCATTGAACCTCATTGGCATCCTAGAAAAATAAAGCTGTAGGTAGGTAAGTAAAGTAATATTAACGTTTTATTTTTCAACGGTTTTAAACTCAAATATCTCAGAAAGTAGATATATAACTTACAATATTTCATTACTGAATGATTTTTGATTGTAATCACATACTCCATCGATTGATAATGTTTCATCAAGCCGCAGAAACGAGGTTTTTCAAAATGGCGGATTTGTATGAATACCAGGATATATACAAAAATGTTCAAACCCTTATATTTTTAAATCGTTTTTGTACGACTGATTGCCTGTTTTTTTAGTCTAGTAAACCAAGCGTCAATTTTCAGTTACATGAATCAGATACCCACGACACAGGACTACCTAGTGTGGGTACCATCAGAAAATGTTTAAATTTGACAATTTTAATTCCATAGGCAGGATCTCAAAAAAAACTGATTTTGCGGGAGCGAAGCCGCGGGCGGTCGCTAGCCAGATCAAAACACGCCCAAGAGATCCATCATCCGTTAAGCTGCTTCATTAAAAAAGTTTGCTACTTCTGACGATTCAACGATAGGTTAACTAAAACGAATAGGGGAAGCTCCCCTTAGAAATAATAGCGCCTCAACAAACATGAGGGGCTTAGTGAAAGTGCCTGATAATCTGATGCTGTGTGTACAGATTTGGTGCACCCCTCCACTGGTCTATAGGAATTATAACTATATAGGCATATAGGGCACTTGTTATTTTGGCAACGTTTAATGAAGGGAAAACTTGAATTATTTCATTAGAGACTATAGCTTTTATGTTATATCCTGACAATAAATACCTATTTATGAAGAACTTGTTTTGGTGCCACTTTTGCATTTTTCATTGCAATATGTACAAAGTATGTATACTTTCTTACCTAGTCTTGTTTAGGAAAATTAGTTCCACTAGCATAAAAGGAAAAGGTGACTGACTGACTGATCTATCAACGCACAGCTCAAACTACTGACGGATCGGGCTGTTTGGCATGCAGATAGCTATTATGACGTAGGCATTAGCAAAGAAAGGATTTTTGAAAATTTAACCTCTAAGGGGGTGAAATAGGAGTTTAAAATTTGTGTAGTCCACGCGGATAAGTCGCGAGCATAAGCTAGTCTATCTTAATATATAAAAGGAAAAGGTGACTGACTGATCTACTGAACCAGTGGTAGATGCATCCGACTATTCGAAAGTACCTACTTGTAAAAGTTTATTCGAATAAAAAAGATTTTTATTTTATTTTATCATTTATTTTATCAACGCACAGCTCAAACTACTGGACGGATCGGGCTGAAATGGCGGGATGTAGTCGCGAGCATAAGCTAGTATTTTTGAAAACAAAAGGGGTTGTAAATAAAATTAAACAAAAAATAGTCGAAAATTAAGAAATTTTAATATAAATAATTTATTCAGATTCGTCGTCGCTAATGACTCGTAGTTTCTTGCGTTTCCCCCTCACCGCCGAGCCGCCGCCGCCGCCGTCTTCCCGCTCGCTGTCGTCTGAAGCAAACGAGATAACTTTCACATTTCTTTTTTAATTAAGACAAAAACACGATTTTCAAACGTTCGAAGCGACTTTTTCACCCGACTTTGCGAGGGTATATTGTTTAGCAGTTGTTTACAATTTTTATGATACTGTTTTTACCTACACTTCAAGACTAAATAATCAGTACCCTATTATAAATGCGAAAGTGTGTTTGTTTGTCGTTTTGTCCTTCAGATTTTTTTGTATGGGTAGGTATAGATAAAGACCTGGAGTGACATAGGCTACTTCTTATTCCGGAAAATCAAAGAGTTCCCACGAGACTTTTTAAAACACGCGGACGAAGTCGCGGGCATCAGCTAGTTTTAAATACAATATATCATACATCGAAACCGGCAGGATTTGAACATGCGTCTCTCTTGGATATCGCGTCCGGAGGCCGAAAAAGATATTATCTTTTTCGAAACCGGGCAGTACTCAAACGACTGTTGGCATATAGAGCAAACGATTATTATCCGTCGTAACGATACAATGAAAACTGGCTCTAGAGTTTCAAATTACTGGCGAATCCTTTTCTTTACAAGAGAATCTCCATTCTAATTGTTGGAACATTTGGGGGACAAAAATAACGTCGAAGGCTTTATGAAAATGTGGCCATTTAATTCCTTGTTGATTGTTTTGTGGATGCAAACTTAGGTGGTTTTATAAATAGCTTTAAAAAAAGTTTTAAAATAGCTTCACGTTTTATAAAGTTTTCAATCTTGCGACGGTTTTAAAGAGCCTGCATGAAAATCTCAATTTTCAAGTGACTGTCTCTAGGATGCAAGTTAGCTGAAAATCAATTCAGCGTTTAAGCCAAGAAAAGTAAGTCAGAAGGGGTTAAATAGGACATAAAAGTTGGTATGAAATTCCGTCATTTTTCAAGTTATGTCGATGAAAATTGGTGAAAATATACAACTAAGAGGATAAATAGACTCTATTTTTCTTCCTTTCCTATTTTTGTATAAAAATCTGTCATTTTTCAAGTTACATCCATGAGAATTCTGAGTCTCAATAGGTCAACGGTTAAGGAGCGGACTGATTTCCGAAAGGTCGGCGGTTCAAATTCCACCCGTTGAACTATTGTTGTACCTACTCCTAGCACAAGCTATACGCTTAGTTGGAGGGAAAAGGGGAATATTAGTAATATGACTAACATGGCTAATATTCTTTAAAAAAATAGTACTTGGGCTTTCAATCAAAAATGAAAAAGTACCTTTAGTATGCGACAGGTTGGGATGGCAATCGGGGTCCGAGGCGGGAGGACGCTCCCGCACGTCACCCGCGTTTGCCCGCACTGGGCTAGCGCGGGGGCTGTGCGGGTGTGCGGGGCGTTCCCTCCCCGATTGTCATCTCTACCTGTCGCTTACTATACGTGTTTCAAGATGTTTGGGAATTTAACTACCACCAATTTTCAAAATTCCACTCAATCGAAGCTTTGGGCGGGTCAGCTGGTATGGATAGTAATCATATTAATCAGTAAGGGTAACTTACCACTGTGTTGTGGCAGTCCACTCAATATATCCTCAGTATCAGGCAACTCAGTTTGTAGGGTTTTCTTAGCGAATGATAAAATGTCTTCATCCTCGTCTTCGATTTCATCGATTCTCTGCATTTTCCGATTATTTCCTTCATCAGAATCGATGCTGCGACTTCGTTTTCGATTTTTCAATTCAATTTTACCATTCGATACGCTTGCATTATTCGATACATTTTTGTTGTTATTCGATAGGCTTTTGCGATTCGATACATTATCACTTTTATCAGGAATATTATCACGCATTTTGCGCAAATTATCGAATAAATCATCGTCATCGCTCGATTCGACTTTACTTTCGGTTGGTTCTTCAGCATTATTGAATTTATTATTTTGATCATTATTTGCATTGTCTATAATGAGTTCTTTGTTAACTGCTTTAATGATAATTTCTCGTCTTTTACGAATGGTTTCATGGTGTAAGTTGCTTGGTATCCTCCAGTAGATTTCCTGAAAATTTTCTTTTATTTAAAAACTATATGATACCCGCGACTTCGTCCACGTGGATTTAGTTTATTAAAAATCCTATAAATATAAATAAAAAGTATCCTATGTCCTTCCCGGATCCAAGCTATGTCTGTACCAAATTTCAAAGACTACCCATATTATAATAAATGCGAAAGTGTATTTGTTTGTTGATTTTTTCTTCAATCACGTCGCAACGGAGCAACGGATCGCTATTTTTCACGGGTACAGTTAAAGACCTGGAGAGTGACATAGGCTACTTTTTATCCCGGAAAATCAAAGTTCCCATGGGATTTTAAAAACTGAAATCCACACGGACGAAGTCGCAGGCATCAGCTAGTATGCAGCAGATCTGTCGGGTTACACATAGTAGAGGAGTGCTCACTTGTTCGTCGACCGGTGGTAGAACGCCAATACTCTTCAGCACCTTATTGAACAGCGCACTGTCCATCGCTTCCACAGCTTCACTGGATATAGGAACGAGAGGAGTTCCTTCTGCCGTGGGATCAAAACCCTCAGCTTCTTGGTCCAATGCTACCTCTTCTAGATTTTCCGCTAGCCATCTTAGAGCTTCTGTGTAACCTGGTGAGACAGATATGACTGACTAACTGATCTATCAACGCACAGCACAAACTACTGGACGGACTGGGCTGAAATTTGGCATGCAGATAGCTATTACGACGTAGACATCCGCTAAGAAAGGATTTTTGAAAATTCAACCCCTAAGGGGGTAAAATAGGGGTTTGAAATTTGTGTAGTCCACGCGAACGAAGTCGCGGGAATAAGCTAGTTTAAAAATAAAAATACAGCAAATGCACAGGCGGGTCACCTGATGTTAAGTAATTACCGCCGCCCATGAACATTTGCAGTACCAGAGGTACAGCCCGCGCTCGTGCGTTTGTTGGTCTGCCCATTGAATAACCCCATGTTGTAATCTAATGGGAACATCTCCGAAAGGAGTAGATTCCACAGTTTGCATACTTGTTACTGTTTATTTGTTATTGTAAAAGCTCGAACAACGGTAAATCCTAAGTTTATAAATAAAGTAGCTTATGCTCGCGACTTCGTCAGCGTAGACTTCACACATTTCAAACCCCTATTTCACCCCCTTAGTGGTTGAATTAAAAAAAATCCTTTCTTAGCGGATGCCTACATCATAATAGCTATCTGCATGCCAAATTTTAGCCCGATCCGTCCAGTAGTTTGAGCTGTGCGTTGATAGATCAGTCAGTCAGTCACCTTTTCCTTTTATATATTTAGAGAGATAGCTTTTATACCCTTATGGGTTCTTTTTTTAAACATTTTGTTTCGGAACCCTAAAAGGAATGCAATCTAACAATGATTTTTAAAAATTCGAAGGAAATGCTTGCAATGGACTTATAAGCGAACAATATTTAGAAAAACTTCGTTACCCAATAGGAAACGAAGAATTGAAAATCGCAATAACGGCATTATTGGTCCGAGAGCCCGTGGGAGATTGTAAGGAAGAGATTGGTAAACGCTTAAAGTTTACAAGGTGGTTCTTCTGTTACCTGTGTATGGCAAACTAAAGTACGCGACAGGTTAAGATGGCAATCGAGGTACGAGACGGGCGGACGGCCTGCACACCCGCACGTCACCCGCACCGACTTAGCGCGGGGGCTTTACAGGTATGCGTGGCGTTTCCTCCCCGATTATCGACCTGTTGCGGACTATATAGTGTACCGTACCGCAACCGACACCGGTCGAGTTTCCACTCCTAAGTCGTCGACATTTCTTCTCCGCGCACGAAACGCTTTGCGGTTTTTTTCATCGGTCTTTTCTCACTAAATTAATTTGTGATGTGGCTAAATTATGTCATGAAATACAAGTTTTTCTTTTAACCCTTTATTCACTAAATTCCCTGTCTTACCTTTTATTTATATCGGAAGACAGGGTATTAATATATTAATTGATTATGTCATCGTCACACACTCAGGTAAATAAATGTGATTTATTACCATTTTTTCAGTCGTTGGGAATTCTAATGGATACAAAGTTACAACTAGTAGTGTGACTCGATGGGAAAAAACAATGAATTCCCAACGAGTCACACTGTGACACGATCGAGTGTGACTCGTTGGGAATCAACCCTTAAAATTAGATACAGGCTCTGGGGCTATATTAAAAAGCAAAATACGAGCCAACTTACCCTCATAGACAGCTTGCACCAGCAGTTTTGCAATTTCATTGGCACTTAGCTCCGCGCTTTTAACGGGCTTTTTATTTTTAATTTGCTGTTTTTTCTCTCAGGACATTGACAAATATTATAAAAGCAACCACCATACAAAGAGTCACACCCAGAGTAACGATTGACTTGTTGGGAATTACAATGGATAAAAAAGTTGCAACCAGTAACATTGGGACTCGATGGGAGAAAAATTTAGATGAGCTCCCAGTAACACTGTGACACGATTGAATGTGACTCGTTTGGAACCCATCTTATCAAGAACCTCCTAAAATTGGCTACAGGCTCTGGGGCTATATTAAAAAGCAAAATACGAGCCAACTTACCCTCATCGACAGCTTGCACCAGCAGTTTTGCAATTTCATTGGCACTTAGCTCCGCACTTTTAACGGGCTTTTTATTTTTAATTTGCTGTTTTTTCTCTGCGTTAGTTTTGTTGTTTTTCTTCGGTTTGACGGTTATTGCCGACGGAGAGCCGACATCATTTTCACTATCGGAATTCGAGGCTTCAGACCCTGATGAGCTTTCTACAATATGGGAAAAAGATATAAGCATGTCTGAAACTTTGGATACCTACTTCACGCCAGAATGATTTAAACCAATTTGGTTGTAGTTTGTAACGGAGGTTAGCTTAGAGTGAAGCCACTCGATGCGTTGCGTTGGCGGTGCCACTGCATCGTCCTACATAGAAATCGCTGTACCATGTCACACGATGCGTTACGACGTCGTGCGGCACCGCACCGCACGCGCAACGGACTTGGGACCAGAGAGATGGGAGGGGTGGTGCGTTGCAACGGACGAGAATACATTTCAAACAGCGTATTACTGAAGTTTGGTTAAAGTTCCTAAACAAACTTTGTTAAAACTTTGATCTCCAGAGTAAACCCTCTTCTTTTACTGTTTCGTCTTGATTTAGAGAATGATCTATCATTTTATATTTTTTGTTGGTGTACTTGACGGAAATTTAGTTTTTTTTAAATTGCGGAACCGATAAGAATCGAATTTGCTTCCCTCTGGCTATTGCGGCTTTTAGACCACGGTACGGTAGTATGCGAAAGGTCGAGATGGAAATCGGGGTATCTATAAGTATCTCTATGTTTTTTAAGCAACATCTAGTAAAGCGATACCAGAAGGATTCGATTTTCCTAATCAAATATTATCAGAATTTTTCATTGATGGAATAGAATAGAACATGAATAGAAGTAGACGCAGGACGTATTTCATTCGAGACACATCTAGTCAACTTTTTAGTCTTTGAGCATTAAATTAACATATGCGTAATAAATTACGTCAAATGACGAATGAGTGTTAAAATTAACATTTTGTGTAAATTTCATCTCAAAAGTACAATTTTAGTCCTTATTTGAAAAATGAACCATACTTTTGACATGACAGTTGACCCATATAGTTAAAATGGCGCGTGAAACGTCATTTTGTATGGACTATACTGAATTTTTTGGTACCAGTCACGTACGATTCCGTATCGTTTTCGTTTTTCCGCCATAATTTTTGCCGGAAGGTCAACGCAGTGCCCACGTGGCACCCAATAATCAAATCCACAGCGGTGCGACGCTGCAACGCACCGGAAACGCATCGTGTGGCCTCAGCCTTATACCCTAAATTAACACATAGGCTTTTTAGTTTTCATGGGACTTATCATCAAGGGCATCATCATCTAGTCCATACTAATATTATAAATGCGAACGTGTGTCTGTCTGTCTCTCTGCTAGCTTTTTACGGCCCAACAGTTTAACCAAAAATTTGGTACAGAGGCAGCTTGCATCCCGGGAAAGGTCATATGCTACTTTTTATTCCGGAAAATCTAAGATTACAAAAACCTAAATTCACGCGGTCGGGAGTCGCGGGCATCATCTAGTATTGTATGTTTGTTTGATTGTTTGTCCCAATCTAACAATCTGCTATGCAATGGCTAGAAGAAACGAATCTCACTGAAACTATATTCTGAACTAACAAGTAACAATAATAGGTACGTACAGAGATGTTTATAACAAGTATAACTTCAAAAGTTTCAACATGAAAATATATTTGAAACTAAAGAAAAAAGCGCAATATAAGTGTAGAAAATAGCGCAACATAGCGCAATATAAGTGTACAAGTCAGTGGACGAAGTACAATTGTTTAGAAACTCACCGTCCGATTTGTCGTCCGCCGCGCTCTTGGCTCGCCTTTGTTTCTTCTTGCGACATTGCTTCCGATCCTGGATTATGCCGAGCTCGAGCAGCCGGTCTACGAAACTGCGCTTAGAACGCTTACGGGGCATTCGAGGTAATATTAGTGCCATTGAATCTGTAAAATAAAGTATACTTTATTGTACGTCATGTAAAGAGGGTTTCTTGCTGCGCGCATACATGCGAAGAAACGAAAGGCAGAAGTCGAATACAACAGTTGAGTTTAGGAGCCCGCTATCGCTTGAACTATGAAATTCTAAGATTTCAAGCTCCAAATTTACCATCATAGGACGAACTTTCATATAATTGAATACATTAAAATAAATCAATCTTTCGTATTGACCTTTAATGTATCATATTTACAAAATCTATTTTATTTATTTTGTAGTGTCCAATCTCCCGCATCTAGTTTTAATTAAATAAATAACAGACTCAACTTTGAAGCCCTAAATCGGGCCTTAAAAATCATCTAATTTACTGAAAAAAATACCTGAATATCAGAAATATAGACTTATAATGTACTAGAATATGGATTTTTAATCACATTACTGGGTAAAAAAACGAACTGTTGCCAATTTTCACGAATTATATGGCTAGTTTAAGACAACTTTTTGTATTGAATAAAACATAAATTCAACCAAAAATTATTTATATCAAAATAAACTAGTCAGGTTCTTTAACAAATCTATTTGTATAGTTTTGGTAACAATCCATTTATTTGATCAAGCATAAAAAATTATAAACATCACTCTAAATTACAATAAATAGCCACGCAATGGCTTCGCTCGTATGGCCGAGCGTAAATTTGTAAACCTCCTCTTAATGCTCGGGCCACATTAAGTTTAACGTCAATGCCCACCAACGCCACAACTATCGCGAGAATTCCACCGATAAACTTAATCAACGCGTTAAACTGAGTGGCCACACTTGAGGCATGGCGGAAACGAAAAAGATTTCCAAAGTCGGTCACCCATCCAGTTATCGACTTGGGTCAACGTTGCTTAACAATCGCAATCGATTGATTGTGTTGTCACAACTAGGCCACACGCCCCTCGACTACTAGTATCACTAATATCCAATAGTCCAGGTTAGCCCGTACCCATCTTAGATTGCATCATCACTTACCACCAGGTGAGATTGCAATCAAGGGCTAACTTTTATCTGAATTTAAAACAAAATAGTAATCGTTAAACATCAAAATCGAAAGTTAAAAGACAAATTCGTAGGTACTCTAAGTTGGGTTCGTATCCCTCGTATAGCTCTGACAGACAGACGGATAAAATTAAATTTTATCCAAGTATACTCAAAGACCTTGCTTCTCTCGGTCAAATATAGTTTGGATTAATAAAACTTTATTTTTCAAAACATTCGTTAGTTCTAATATCTGTCACTAGATGGAGTTAAGATGTATTTAGAACGAGCTATAATTTGTTGCAATTTGTACTACATATTTAATACGTTCCATGCCTGTAGCCCGATTATATTATGACGCCATACAAATTGCATACTTTAGTTGCAAAGCGCCATAATACTAATCAAACTAACATTATAAAAACGAAAGCTTTTTACGAGTATGCGTGTTACTCTTTCACGCAAAAACTACTGGACATGTTATTAGACTGTTGTTTACAGCTGGGCAACATTTTGTACTTCTTTGAATAATAATGTTTAATTTAAAAACCGGGCAAGTGCGAATCGGACTCGCACACCAAGGGTTCCGTACCATCGTACAACAACAAGGTGGTTTAATACTTTTATGTAGAACACTGCAAGTTAATGACGGATTGCGCTATCTATATGTGATTTAGTAATTTTTTTTTCGTGAACACATTTTTTACGCGTCGCGCGAATCGCGCGATTGTATGCATGTCCTCATCTCAAATGCTTTCTATACGTTTCTATTACAAATTAGTGCGCAATTGTCGCCTCCCAGTAAAAAACCTCAACTTTATATTATATAGTCCGTACAAAATGACTCCTCACGCACCATTTTAACTCTGTGGGTCAACTGTCACGTCAAAAGTACGGGTTACCTTTAAAATAAGGACTAAAATCGTACTTTTGACATAAAATTTGACACAAAAAATGGCGCGTGAGAAGTTAAATTTTACGCGTTATAAATGGAAAATCATGCTGACAAAACGCATTTAAATTAAATGTAGCACGTATAACACGTAAAATTTAACTCCTCAAGCGCTTTTTTAAATTTTTTTGTCAAATTTCATGTCCAAAGTACGATTTCCTAATTTAAAAGGTGAGAATCGTACTTTTGACATGACAGTTCGCCCATAGTTAAAGTGGCGCGTGAGGAGTCATTTTTTAAGAACTATATTTTACTAGTATCTTCCACTACATATTTTTAAATATGCAACACACTTTTGCTGTCTAAAATACGACGGGCACAAAGCGAATGTACGTATAAATCCAAATACAGTTTAAATGATAGAGACAAAAAGCTTCCGTGGCTGGAATCTAGAACATTTTAAGTCCGTAAAGCGGATAAAAATAAAATATTGAATCAAAGTATTGTTCTCGTACCGTAGGTGTAATAGGGTTGCCAGCAAAGGCTGGGAAATCAGAAAAAATTAGTCAAGTGTGAGTCAGATTCGCGTACCGAGGGTTCCGTACTATAGTCGTATTTTTCCGATATTTTTCACGATAAAGCAAAAACAATTATGCAAAATAAATCTGCTTTAGAATGTATAGGTAAAGTCTTTTCATATGATACTTGGTATATTATCTTGCTTTGAAAGTGAAAATACTTACTAATTATTTGTTCATGAACACATTTTTTTTGTGATGTAACCACAAATTCACGGTTTTTAACCGACTTCAAAAAAAGGAGGAGGTTCTCAATTCGTCGGAATCTTTTTTTTTTTTTTTTTTTTTTTTTTTTTATTTTTTATGTATGTTCCCCGATTACTCGAAAACGCCTGGACCGATTTTGAAAATTCTTTTTTTGTTTGAAAGGGTATACTTCAAAGTTGGTCCCATTTCAATTTGGTGAAGATCTGATGAACATCTTCGAAGATAGATACTGGAACTCCTCAACGGATAAGAGTAAATTGCTCGCGATCAGTGTAATAGCTTAGTAAACAGTAGATTTTTAACCAGTCATAGCATAATTCCATGGGGCCACTAAAAATTGTGAAATAAAAATTTTTTACAAAAAAAATAAAAACCGACTTCGTTACACAAACACTAAAAATTGAAAAATAATTTAATTTATTACCGATTATATTATGTATACAAGAGTTAATATAGTTCCATAATAATATTTTTTGGGGTCGGTGCCAATGAGGTGCCATTGTGGAGTCCCATAAAAATATGAAGTCTAGACGATTCGCGCAGCTAAAGCTAATTGGCACCGGCACCAAAAAGTATTATTATGGAACTATATTAACTCTTGTATACATAATATAATCGGTAATAAATTAAATTATTTTTCAATTTTTAGTGTTTGTGTAACGAAGTCGGTTTTTATTTTTTTTGTAAAAAATTTTTATTGGATTTTATCCTTAAGTGTGCTATAAGATTTACCTACCTGCCAAATTTCATTATTTTAGGTCAACTGGAAGTAACCTAAAGGTTTCTGGACAGACACGACAGACAGACAACGAAGTACTCCTATAAGGGTTCCTTTTTCCTTTTTAGGTACGGAACCCTCAAAACTACATAATGCTAACTGACTTCCTCTAGCTTTGCAGGCTGCAGCGCGGTCTTACCTAATACCTATTCTATAGACCTTAATGGTGAAACAGTGTGTTAATCGCATTGAAATTCACTTAAAACTAAATTAATTAGTATAATATTATGATGACTGTAGTAGGTAAATAATATTACAAATGTATGGATGTTAGGATGTTCGTTTTCTTCATGCCACAATGATTGAACCGATTTGGCAGTTTGGAATAACTTATATCTTGAGTTAACATATCCAGAAACTTAAATCC
Source organism: Maniola hyperantus (assembly GCF_902806685.2). Lineage (NCBI taxonomy): Eukaryota > Metazoa > Arthropoda > Insecta > Lepidoptera > Nymphalidae > Maniola > Maniola hyperantus. The sequence continues at coordinate 3,667,252 of NC_048547.1, forward strand.
ACGCGGACGAAGTCGCGGGCACCTTAGTCGTTGTTCAAGCTTAGGCCATGGAGCGGAAAGCAGAAGAAATCTTTAACACGCCTCGTGTTTTAAAAGAACGTTACGAAACGTAAACAAAAAGATTTTAATGAGCCAAAGATCATTCGTTTTCTTTAATTTTAACCTTCTCTCGTATTTAGGTAAAGAAAGAAAAATATTGATTGAGGCAACTAAACATACATTACGATTTAAATAAATAAATAATCAAAAGTTTGTTGGCAACCCTGCAAATAACATATTTTATTCTGCGGACCCATTTTAAGTTCTTTTAGAGCTTTTTCTATATAAAGTCGTAGATTTAATCCAAAGTATTTACTTAGGGTTCGTTTCTAGGGATCAGTATTTCACAATAAAAAAACACGAAACCTACCTATATAGAATCGCTGTTTTATTTCCGCGTTTCTAGGCGCCAATTTCGCGGAAACGGTTTGAGTTAAAATCCTAAAATTTATATTGAATATTTACGTCCATAGCTGTATTTATTGCTGTTAAAATAGTTTATTTACCTACGTACATTATGTAAGGCCGCGGATTCACTTGTAAGTTTTACTTACGTAAGAAGCTAACATGATTAACTTTAGTTTAGTAATGTAAAGCTCTTAAAAGTAGATTTACCTTAGTAAATTTGATGTCAAATAATTAGTTGTCAATTAATTATGCAAGCTACTTACGTGAGTAAGACTTGGTTACGCACTCATCTGATCCGAGTCCGTGAAAATACGGATGTACAAAACTCGGACGAAACTCTGATATTACTTACGCACTTATCCGATCTCAGATCCGAATCCAAGCTATTCAGTGGACATCTTTGACATAACTAAGTCATATGTCCGATTTGAATCCGAGGCACATCCGAGATATTCTCACGGATGACGGAGAGAACTCGGATGACGGAAATGCAGTGCGTAATCGCACTTGTAATCGCGGTCTAAGATGAAATGGTACGGAACCCTCTCAGGCGCGAGTCACACTCGCTTTTGATCGTCTAGTGTGATTAATGTTCTAATCCAATTTGCTATAAAATAGATTAGATTCAGAGCTTACTCGCATCAGAATGGTTATCTCAAGGATATTTTTAGTTTGATCAAAGTAACTAGTTTCACGGTTCGGTATGAAGATCTTCATCATCAACATGATCAACCCATGACCGACTCACTACAGAGCACGGGTTTCCTCTCAGAGTGAGAAGGGTTTTAGCCATAGTCTACCACGCTGGCCATATGCGGATTGGTAGACTTCACACACCTTTGAGAACATTATGGAGAACTCTCAGGCATGCCGGTTTCCTCACGATGTTTTCCTTCACCGTTAAAGCAAGTGATATTTAATTAATTAAAACGGACGGATTAATTTTACTTACCTGGTGTATCCTCGTACTGTTTCCACAGTTCCCTTAGCATTTCGTCTTCTTCCTCGCCGAAATCTTTGGGAACCTTTTCCCGTCGTTCCCGGTTAGTCTTTTTAGTCGGTGCTCTGAACACAAGGCCCAGTTCCTTCAATTTCTTGATGACGCCACGACGCGTACGCGTTTGGTCGATCAAATTCTCCAATATCCAATCGATTACATCTGCATGGTAAAAAAAAAGTTGTTTGATTTAAACATTTGCCAGGTAGTTTTAGCTCAGGCCCTATTAATCAGGCAATTTAAATAAAATTGAATAATTGAATTTTGAAAAAAATGCGCAGCCTGAATGATCGATATTAGATTCTACGCCTGAATCAAGCGGCTTCTTGTGAATCGGTTGATTTCGTCTGTCCACCTGTTGAGGCCGCTATATTAGCACCTGGGGATCCAATCGGCTTTTTTCAACTATGTGCTATGATGAAAAAAAAGAATACCCGGCTGAGTTTGTTGTGGGCTCTTCTAATACCTGGGCGCGTTCGGAGCCCTCGTAGCTTTAGTTTTAAGTTTACGTAATTAATTAACACCACTACATCATTATATTACAAAATCAACAACTGAAAAGAGTACAATAGTACCCAATTTTAATAAATGATTTATGGATGGATCACTTCGTCTGTCTGCTAAATTGTTTACTCAACGCACTTCGCAGAGTCTGGATTGTACAAACTATTAAGCATCATAATGCCTGCTATATTGAGGATTGAGGCACAGCACAGCGCTGCATGTCAGACGGATAGACAGACAGACGGACGGACGGGCAGCGCTCACAAAAGCACACAGAATATTCGTCGAACCAAAAGAGATGGTGAAATAATTCATTTCCAAACATTTTATACTTCGGCTGCCCTTACAATAAATAAGCAGGGGATTATATTAAAATTAATTAGCACGCACCCTGATCCGTTTCAGGGTTGGCTTGGTTCTCCATATACAGTTTACGAAGCTCCTCCTCCTGCTCCTCGCTCCAGGCACCTTTGCCGGGCTTATCCCTGAAAGGTTTCTACAATTAATCACTGTTTAACCTTTCAAACTCAACAAACTTTCGTCTGTTTCGCCCATTTTTCTTAACAAGCTAAGAATAAAAGTTAGAACGCATTCGTTTCTATCTCGACTTCAATGTTTGATTTGTATTTATTGTGGGTTGTGTTTTCGGCTGTATACTGGCGTATTAGGTTTTTTTAGGGTTTCGTAGCTCAAAAGGAAAAACGCAACCCTTATAGGATCACTTTGTTGTCTGTCTGTCTGTCTGTCGGTCTGTCAAGAAACCTACAGGGTACTTCCCGTTGACCTAGGATCATGAAATTTGGCAGATAGGTATGTCTTATAGCAGACATTCGGGGAAAAATCTGAAACCACGAATTTGTGGTTACATCACACAAAAGAAATTAAATTGTGGTCATGAACTAATTAGTATTTTCAATTTTCGAAGTAAGATAACTATATCAAGTGGGGTATCATATGAAAGAGCTTCACCTGTGCATTCCAAACAAGATTTTTATTTATTTTTATGCATCTTAGGTTTTGATTTATCGTGCAAAATGTCGAAAAAATACGACTGCCGTACGGAACCCTCAGTGCGCGAGCCTGACTCGCAGTTGGCCGGTTTTTTAATTTATAGACTAGCGCTTGGCTAACGACGAAGCTTGACACTAAGTAGGACATTTGGCCAATAAAGAAGTTCCAAATGGGATTTTTATTTACTTTGTCCCGTCTGTCTACTGATCAAATTGTCGGTGGTTCGGGACTCGCCCCAGGGAACGCGCGGGGTTCATTGCGCTGTTGATAATGATTACACTAACATTATAACGGTGAAATTCTGTAAGTTTTGTGTGTTTATGTGTATGTGTGTGTGCGTGTGTGTATGTTTGTTACTTTTGCACGCATAGTTTTGGCTGAAATTTGGAATGGAGACAGATTATTATATATTGGATTAACACATACGCTACTTTTTATCCCGTAAAAATCCATGGATCCCGTGGGACTTTTTAAACATATATCTACGCGGACAAAGTCGCGGGCATCATCTAGTTATTGATATATACCGCTTAGCGTCCATCATCGTTGGATATTTAACCGACTTGTAAAAAGGAGGAGGTTCTGTTTTTTTTTCTAAATATGTAGTCAGTCTTCTGATATTTAGTTCGGGACTCGCCACGGGAAACGCGCGAGGTTTATTTCGAGGTTGCGAGGAAAATCTGACTGAACGACTGATCTATCAACGCACAGCTTAATTTACTGGACAGATCGGGCTGAAATTTGCCATGCAGGCAGCTGTAATGACGTAGACATTTACTAATAGTCCTCATTTACCTCCATACTCGTGCCTTCGCAGGGATCTTGACAGGCATGATAAACAGACAGATAAAGAAGCGACAGATAAGGGCTCCTTTTTTGGTAAAAATTGTGCAAATTATCAGTCGAGCAAATGACTAATTAGAAAATTTCTCACAGTTGCAAAACATTAATAGCAAAGATCTCACCTTGGGTCGTTGTAGAGATCGTAGCCGTGCTCAATTTCGACGGCGTCTTTAGAATTTTTCCAGAACAATAGTTCGATAAAAACTTTGCCGCTCTTCGAAGCTGTTTCGGAGAATTTTCTTAGAATGAATAAGGCGAACTTTTCTAATTCCTATTTTAAAAAGAATAAGTTTTAGTCAAATTTTTAGCACTTTAATTTTTCTGCTGGCGAATGGCGATAACTTTCCTTAGCAAAAATAAAAATATGTAGATAAGTAATACCTAATATTACACTCATACTACATTTTTTTGGATATATAATCCCATCATGCAGTTTTGCGTGATTTTTGCATGGATATAGAAGAGCTGGAGAGTAACATAGGCTACATTTTATCCCGGAAAATCAAAGAGTTCTCACGGGATTTTCAAAACTTAAATCCACGCGGACGAAGTCGCAAGCATCAGCTAGTTCTGTTATACATTATAAACCTACAAAATACCAGTAGATACATCCCTGTAACGTACAAACCGTCATAAACTGTGTACCTACATTGGATTTACACCACATCGGATTTGTTCCATTTCCGCCGATGTGCCAATTGGCTAGACTGTTCATCTGCAATTTCTTCCCCTTTGCACATTTTCCTGTCTTATGTGGATAAAGCGGTAATAGGCGGGGTTTTAGTAATAAGGCCCTTAACACGTTACGATACTCGCAAAAGACAATACCTGTCGCATGCCAATATAACACATGTTCGCTACTCGAGGTTTGTACATTATGCTACTAAAACAAATAATTATTTTATTTCTTGAACAGAAGTCAATACTTTTCCGCCGCTATTTGCTAAGATTCGTATGAGACGTGACGCACGTCACGGGCGATCGACACGACTAGTAGTAGACGCGTCGGATACCGACAGCGAAGTGTGCGAATCACCATAATATAATTGTGTTGATATACTCCTCGGAGACTAATCTTCGAGATTCGCGTAGGATAATAGTCGTCTGTAAGTATCGTAATGTAAGGCCCTTCTTACATTACGATTCTCAGTAGCATAATGTACGAAACTCGAATAGCGAACATGTATTCTACTGGCATGCGACTGCGGTATCGTCTCTTGCGAGTATCGCAATGTATGAAGGGCCTAAGAAAGGACCTAACCTAAGTGTTTTACTGGGTGTTAGTGTTCTGTATTACCATGATAATTTGATCTTTTAAATATAGATGGTTGAAGGGAAATGCGGATCTCGATAATTTGGTTAGGAGATTTGTATGCAAGGAGACGCGACGGTTTATTTACTATTCTGGAGTGAATCTCATCATATTATTTTACGAGAATAGAGGAAAAGTTCATAAAATATACAGACCTACCTTATTTTACGAGTTATGAAAAGGCAAATACCCATTTTTTTGTGTCTGTTGATCTGGGCTAATCTTCGAAACGGCTGAAACGATTTTGATTGGACTTTTTCAGGCAGATAGATAGATGCAAGGAGTTATGTAAGCTACTTTTTAACCCAAAAAACTCTTCCTACAAGCTATTTAAAGAACCTAACTCCACGCGGTCGAAGTTGCGGGCAAAAGGTAATAGGAAACCTACTGTTTATGTAGGTAAAGGGCTTTAATCCGACAACATTTATGAATATTATTATTCACTTAGCTGATGCCCGCGACTTCGTTCGTGTGGATTTAGGTTTTTAAAATCCGGGGGGAACTCGTTGAATTTCCGTGATAAGTAAGTCCATGTCTTAAACTACACAAAAAATCACGTCGATTCGTTGCTCCGTTGCGACGTGATTGAAGGACAAACCAACAAACAAACACACGTCCACATTTATAATAGGGGTACTGATTAGAAAACAAAAGTGATTTTGAATCACGATGCCAAGTTTTTTCTTTAATCTAGTTAAGTGAACGATATTGCAATTCCTTCCCCTATATGAAAATTGAGTGCTTTGTATATTGACTTTATTAAATGTGCTTTGCCAATATATAAAGCTTTTATCTACGTTCGTCCGCAACTCCATCACTATAGCCTAAGAGCTAGTACGTTCCTTATTTTATAAAAGCTGAAAGTTTCTCTGCATACTGTCCCCAACACGGGAAGGAACGTTTCTTTGGATCATGGCAGCTTTGGGAGATAATTTTGAGTAATAAAGGTGTAAAATATCTTACGTCAAAGTATAAAGTCTATTTTTTTCTTCTTCAGAATAGTGTTAGAAATTACGTCATGCATTGCCAGACACTTAGTATGGTGGCAACCCTCTGCCAGACACTTTTAAAGTTTAATAAATTATTAACGTTTAAGGGTGCCTGGCTGGAGTTCCCACAACATTAAGTTTAATATAAAAAAATTGACTTTATACTTTGACGTAATATTTTTTAAACCTTTATTACCAGTTAGCTCCCAAAGCCTCCCAAATCCAAATAAAACGTTCCTCCCAGTGTTGGGGACAATACGCAGAGAAACTTTCAGCTTTTATAAAATAAGGAAGGTCTGGCACGCGCTGGCTCTCTCTCTACTTTACTATACAAATAAAATACGACGTCGTAAAACATTCCATTAGCTATAAAAGCAAAGTTGAAACAAAACCGTTTTACGAACAATATTAACAGCGATATCTAAATATTTAAATGACCAACAAAGAACGGCTTTGAACTATGATGATATTTGTTTTAGATTTAATCATAGTTTAGTGGTAATTTGATGTGTTACGATGGGGCTAAGCCAGGGTGGGTCGCTAGTAGTAAATAGACATGATTCTGATCGCAACAAATTTTTTGAGTATTCACATCTTTTTCTTACGAATGTAATAAGAAAAGGGTAGACAAACCTACCTAATTTAATTTAGAACTGTCAGAAGAAAAGGGTACACAAACCTAATTTAATTTAGAACTGTCAAAAGAAAATGGTACACAAACTTAATTTAATTTAGAACTGTCAAAAGAAAAGGGTACACAAACCTAATTTAATTTAGAACTGTCAAAAGAAAAGGGTAGACACAAACCTAATTTAATTTAGAACTTTCAAAAGAAAAGGGCACACAAACCTAATTTAATTTAGAACTGTCAAAAGAAAAGGGCACACAATCCTAATGTAATTTAGAACTGTCAAAAGAAAAGAGTGCACAAACCTAATTTAATTTAGAACTTTCAAACCTCGTGACTTTAAGTGGTAGCCGTGAGCCTATTGCTTAAATTTGTAGAGTGCAGTAAAATTTAGTCTGAATTTTAAATTCATTTTCTGTACTTTTTTAGCAATATTATGAAAAGATGCAGATACTCTAAATTTAGTTTAGAGAAGGACATCAGAATCGACGCCAATTGTCTGCAGTAAAGTAATAGAATGGGTTGTCTATTAAACTTCGCATCACGTTCATCAAAATCAGTTCATAAAAGTTGAATTTTATCTAGAAGCCGGCCGTAACATCGAATATTTGAAAACAGTAATAAAAAACATGGGTTTACCTTCAAATGCGGCACGGGATTGTGTAGAATCCTTTGAAAGATCAAAAACAGGGTCGCTTGAAACATCATGACTGGCCGGTTGCAGTCCCACGCTATTCTATGAAGCATCTTCACGATACAGTGGTTCGTGTAAGGCAGGTTTTTGTCGTAACGCTCCAAGAGACAAATACAGGCGCTCACGACCCGCGGATGACAGAACCTGTAAGGGTACCTCGTTTTATACTGTGCTCTAGATTCAACTAAGGCTTATGAATGTGTTTTTGGTTTTTGGGGCTTGTTTTAGTGAAAAAACCAGATAAACGGAACTCAGCTATGGAAATGTCAGGGGCAGAAAATGTTTTAAAATGTATAAAAGGGACGGACATTAAAAAACTATTTTAACAATTTTATTTTATAAGGTCTCATAACTTTATTCAGGGCTTTGGATTCAAGTAAATCTTATGTAAATAATGTATTGTGAAATTTTAGGCGCATTCGTAACATAGGAACATCTTTCTCCTCAGGCAGTTCGGCCCAGCTGGTCCGACAGTCGTATCTTAAGATACGACTGTCGGACCAGCTATAATATATAATAATATGTCGGAGAACAAGGGGGATGGCCGACATCAGAAGGTAGTAATTTCAATTACAATCATTTTAATAGTCACTTATCACACGTGAAAACCACTAGCGTAACGTAACGTAGCTAAACCTAACCCTACCTAGCGACCGGCTCCACCATGTCCCCATACCGGCCCCAGACCAACCAGCTAACCTAGCACACCAGAATTAGTTCAATTAACATCAACTACAACTATCACGTTTGTCTAATACAAATTGGAACGATACAAAAGGACTCACCCGATAAACAACCTGTCTAGATCGCCAAAACACACTCACAGCAACCTTTCACAACTTAGTAGTATAACCTCAAACAACTGAAACCACATTAGGTCACAACGACAATGATAATAATAAAACCTACAGTACGACACACATAGTATCCACTGAGAAGCGACTCTGGCCAAAGCCAAACAAATAATGTCTCGAGACACACTGCGCATCTCATTTTATAATCTCACAATGACGGTGGGGACGATGACGCGATGTTCAATGAGCAAAGTCTTTACAATTAAATGGCGGCAAGCCTACACGGCCATTCTGACATGCGTACGTCCTCGTACGCCAAGTATTACAAAGTATGTGAGGACAAAACCATAACCACAAAATCATTTTACCGCTCGCCCATCCTGACTAACTACTAATCGTCATTGAACACTTTTCGCATAACTTTTTCTCATCAAAACAGCCACCTCGCCGTTTATCATCTAAATGACCACCTCGCCTTTTATCATCTAAATGGCCACCTCGCCTTTTATCATCTAAATGGCCACCTCGCCTTTTAGACAAACCCTTTTTTTTTTAATCGAAGTTAGTGTGTGAATAATTTTCAAAAATGTAGGCATAGATCGTGTATCCCACTTCTGATGTCGGAGAACAAGGGGGATGGCCGACATCAGAAGGTAGTAATTTCAATTACAATCATTTTAATAGTCACTTATCACACGTGAAAACCACTAGCGTAACGTAACGTAGCTAAACCTAACCCTACCTAGCGACCGGCTCCACCATGTCCCCATACCGGCCCCAGACCAACCAGCTAACCTAGCACACCAGAATTAGTTCAATTAACATCAACTACAACTATCACGTTTGTCTAATACAAATTGGAACGATACAAAAGGACTCACCCGATAAACAACCTGTCTAGATCGCCAAAACACACTCACAGCAACCTTTCACAACCTAGTAGTATAACCTCAAACAACTGAAACCACATTAGGTCACAACGACAATGATAATAATAAAACCTACAGTACGACACACATAGTATCCACTGAGAAGCGACTCTGGCCAAAGCCAAACAAATAATGTCTCGAGACACACTGCGCATCTCATTTTATAATCTCACAATGACGGTGGGGACGATGACGCGATGTTCAATGAGCAAAGTCTTTACAATTAAATGGCGGCAAGCCTACAAATATATATAATATATAATAACAGATATAATATAAATATTATATATATTATATAATAGGTATATATGTATAGTATAATATATTATAGTCTTCCGCGGTAAACACTTCTTTAGCGCGATTGAAGCTTAGATACCTGTGGCGCCGTCTAGTAACATCGTTATAAGTGATTTTTGTCATACGTAGTCGTTGGCATTCCGATCATGGGTAGCCATATCCCTTCCAAGTTAGCCAGCTTCCATTTTAGACTACATCATCATTTACCATAAGGTGAGATAGTAGTCAAGGGCTAACTTGTATCTGAATGTTAAAAAAGTTAGAAGTGTGTGTGTGATTGCTGTATGATCTTTTTGTACAAATGACATAATTAACAAACGTTTAAATCATTTAATTTTTTTTCAATATCCAGTTTATTTAAAAATAGCTGATGCCCGCGACTTCGCACGCGTGGGTTTAGGTTTTTTAAAAATCCCGTGGGAACTCTTTGATTTTCCGTGATAAAAAGTAGCATGTCCCTTTCCAGGTCTTTAACTTTACCCATGCAAAAAATCACGTCGATCCGTTGCTCCGTGATTGAAGGACAAACCAACAAACAAACACTTTCGGATTTATAATAAGGGTACTAATGTGGTATAATATAATAGACTACAGATATTTTTTACGTACGCTTAGTACGAGATTTTATGTCTCACCAACGTTGATAGTATTCGAGAGTGGAAAATCTGCCGCATTATAGTAAACTGAATCTTAGCAGCCTTGTTTTAAAGCTCAAGTTTGTCTACATATCTACAGCTAGCGATCCAAGCGGGAACTTTGCGAAATTAAAATCAGTGGCATTGAATATTTGACTTTAATTCAAGGATCTTTAGGTCCATTTTACTTTGACGGTATTGTGTTTGACTCTCGAATTCTAGCAACGTTTGGTGAGACGTAAAATCTTATACTAAGCCTACAGAAAAACAGGCGCTTGCAAAACGTGGATGACAGAGTCTGAAAGGGAGCCCCGCTGTATGCAATGCAATGCCCTAGATTCAAGCAAGGCCTTTGAATACGCCGCTTTCGGACTTCTACAAAAATAATTTTAAACAACCAAAAATCAACACATTTTCATAAAATGGAAAAACTATATATTACTCTAGCCATACTAAATTCTTAGTTTTGAGGGTTCCGTACCTAAAGAAAGCCAAATGGCACCTCTGCTCTCTGTCCGTCCGTCCATTAGACTGTACAGCCGTAATACGTAGCCAGTTTTTTACAGAATGCATATTACTACGGCATCTATCACGGCAAATAATATAAAAAACCGGCCAAGTGCGAGTCAAACTCGCACACCAAGGGTTCCGTACTACAGTCATATTTCTTCAACATTTTGTACGATAAATCCAAAGCTATTAAGTTAAGTACTGTAGTACGGGACCCTCAGTGCGCGAGTCTGACTCGCACTTGCCCGGTTTTTTTAGGGTCCGATGGATGCCAACGGGGCCCTATTACTAAGCCTCAGCTGTCCGTCGGTCCGTCTGTCTGTCAGGGGGGCTGTATCTCGTTTAATTTCACAGAATGTGAAACTATTGCCGCTACAACAACAAATAATAAAAATGGCCATGAAAATTTAAAAAAATTAAAAAGTTTTATTTCTTGTACGATGTTACGGAACCCTTCGTCTGCGTGTCCGACTCGCACTTGACCGGTTTTTTGAGATTAGATCTCGACCACAGACACGTTGGACTGACGACGTTGTAGTTCAATAAATAATAATTAATTCACTTCATAAAGTAAGCAGCGATTTACCTCAAGACAAAGTCTTGAAAGTCAAAGTCTGTTTCGACGACAGCTGTTGATTTTTCTTCTTCGTTTTCCTCATCTGAAAGTTTTAAAGACTTTCAAGTTATACTGTATAGGAAATAAAGTACCTTTTGCCAGCGACTTTGGCTGCGTGGATTTAGGTTTTTTTATTTTTTTATTCTCCTTGTTTTTCCTTAACTAAAAAGTAACAATCCTTCAATACAATAAGTGTGATTAAAAATTTCAAAAAATACCTACAGGATGCAACAGAAAGTAATGTACATCGAAGGAGATAACCAATTTGTAGAGCGTTGTCTCTGTCGTTGAGACTGACAAAACGTCATATAGGTATGAGTGACAGATACAACGCTCTACAAAGCCGAAATGTCTTTCTAAAGGCCGATGTACAATACTTTCTGCCGCGTACTGTACATGGTAATACGAGTATGACAACCACACATACATATTTTTTTTTAACTTTATGCTGTTTCATACAATAATTTGTTATTTTGGTCGCTCGACAAGTCGCTAGTGTAGTCTTGCTTGCGCTAAATCACTAAAACATCCCAAAAGCCCAGGTCACACTAACAAGCTCTGCATTGTGACGCACTAATGAATATTATCCCTTCCAATCCCTTTAAATCCCGTTTTTCGTTTTAAATTACATTCGGTTATACAATATGTATAGTACTCGACAGGTCGAGATGGCAATCGGGGTACGAGGCGGGGGGAGACCCCACACACCCGCATTATGCCGCACCGGGCTAGCGCGGGGGCTGTGCGGGTGTGCGGAGCATCCCCACCCCATTGCCATCTCGACCTGTCGCGTACCATAACTACTCATATATCAAAATGTAAAAAAAATCCAACTAAAGAAACTCAAACTACTCATAATATCTTCACGAATATTAACACAGAGAAAAACGTATTCATTTGATAGTGCATTTTATTACCGACTAGCTTATTCCCGCGACTTCGTCCGCGTGGACTACACAAATTTCAGACCCCTTTACCTCTTGTGGTTGAAATTTGAAAAATCTTTTCTTAGCGGATGCCTACGTCCGATCCGTCCAGTAGTTTGAGCTGTGCGTCGATAGACCAGTCAGTCAGTCAGTCAGTCACCTTTTCGTCTTTGCTCTGTCAGAAACATGTTGTTTTAAGAGGACCTACCTTCTTCATCATATTCGGAGTTGTCTTGTGGCTCATCCGTAACGTTTTCTAAAACAAAAGCATTTTCTTTATCAAGAGGTATAAAATTCTAATACATACTCGTACTACTAATAACGTGGTGGACTATGGGTCTGCCAATCCGCTCATGGCCAGCGTGGTGGACTATAGCCAAACTCTTCTCATTCTGAGAGGAGACTCGTTCTCAGTAGTGAGCCGACGTAGAAACCTAATACTACTAATTATTCACAGTACGAAAGGATATCATTACTAGCTGATGGCCGCGACTTCGTCCGCGTGGAATTAGGTTTTTAAAAATCCCGTGGGAACTCTTTCATTTTCCGGGATAAAAAGTCACTCTCCAGGTCTTTATCTATACCCATGCAAAAAATCACGTCAATCCGTTGCACCGTTGCGACGTGATTGAAGGACAACCCAACAAACAAACACACTTTCGCATTTATAATAAGGCTACTAGGATTCGTTACATCGAAATACTGCATCAAGTTAGATCAATACGGCTAATTAGCCTGAATCAGAACATACAGTGGCGAATTTGTCCTAAGGCCCAGTAGGCCCGCGCCTAGGGCGGCCAGATATTAGGGGCGGCCAAACGTGACAAAGTTCATTTCATTCCACTTTCATCATTTAAAAGGTGCTTTAATATGAAATTTTGTTGTGGCTGAGCTCATTTCCCTATCACTTTTTTTTGTATAGAAACAAAAAACTTGGCTGCGGCCATGATTAATGGGCGTAGAGAAGGGGGCGGCTGGTACTTACTGAATGACCTGGGGCCTAGGGCGGCCAACACTGTAAATCCGCCACTGAGAACATAATATAATAGTACCTACCTACTGCCTGAATGCAGAGTTTATTAGGGCGCATGAAACGGCAAATATTACATGCTGTTTACAAACCATAGAGCAGAAACAAAGAGGAGATGTTGTATTAAGATTTCCCTATGAAATATCGAGTGACATTTTGCGGGGTGAGGGGTTGTGGAACGCCGCCCACTTCTCAATTTTCCATCTGCGGGTTAGTAGCAAAACTACTCGCTTAGCGACCTAACATCGATATATTGATGTCACTACATAGTTCAGCTATCTCACACTAGATGTCATTTTCTAGAACTATTTTAATAATTACGTATAAAATTACTTACAAAATATGAAATGTGATACCATTCATAGCATCAGAACGTCTGTCTGAATAACTTTGACACGATAAAACACAACACTTCATCCTTTTGTTCTTAAAAACGCGAAAACACACCGATAATACGAGTCTCAATATATGTGAACCTGACGAACGCAGACAGCATACTAACTAAGGCCCCGCCCACAGTGATGACGTCAGGACCTAGTTGAAAATCACAGTGCACAGTTGCTTAGGCCAACTCCTCTTTGTTTCTGCTCTATGTTACAAACGCACAAGTTCAATACTATCGCAATCACAGAACAGGTAATCAGCGTAATTGAAATGTAGGCGAGGGCCTACCCCCTAGTTTGTGTGCAATGTGACGGTCGCATTCACTTAATTGGTCTTCACTCTAACACTATTGGCTGAAATGCATTGATGTAGAAAGAATACGTATTACGTATGCTTCTTCTTCTTTTTCTTCTTCTTCGTATTTTTTTTTAATGTTTAAGAGTGTTTTATATTTTTGCATATTTACATATTTGTATTTTTGGCTGGAAATCCCGCACTTGCACATTTATAAAAATGCGTGCCAGTTTGCCAGTCACTCGCACGGGTATACTCGCAAATATTTTTTCTGTGCACTATTTCTATTTCACTTATGTGTATTAAGCATCTATTAGCAAACAAATCTGAAATGTTAGGAAATGTTCTATGACATGTTATACTAGTGTGGAAGCTATTAAAACATCTAACAATAGCTAACTGAAAGTTAAAAAAGTGTTTGTGTTAAAAAAAATGTTAGTTAATGTTATCAAATATTTTTAATTGCTGAATTATTACATTTTGACTTAAATGGAGTCCTGGCCCCTAAACTAGAAGATCTCATATTATGTTAGGGGCCACTGTGGCTAATTTTCTTGTACACAATCTCTAAACTAAACTAAAATGGCACGTCTAAATCTATTGCTATCCCTTTCATAATGTTGCTTGCGGGAAAGGATAGCACTAGATTAAGACCTGTTAATTTAGTTTAGTTTAGAGTTTGTGTACAAGAGAATCGGCCCCAATGCCTTCCTATACATAGTGATTGAATTTAAACTTAATTAACTAGTAAAAAAAAAAACTAGTAACCAAATATGTAAAACGGTAGTGTGCTTTTGTAAGTGTGTGTGTGTGTGTGTGTGTGCTAGTGAGCGTGTTCGTGAGTGCCTGTGTCTGTTTTAGGATCAGAATTTCAGTAGATTTTCTGTTGCTAGTAAATTTTCTTACCTGTTACTTCGACTCCCAGATCCGTATTATAAATAGTTTCAAGCATATCTAGTTCTTCGTCTTCTGGTATACCGTCCACTCCAAATATACCTTCCTCCGGCCATACTTCTCTGATTAGATTGAAAAAGTTTTAAGGAAATTACAAATCGAACTATGCATTTAAACTATATAGTTTTAAGATCATCACCTCAAAACAAAGAAAACTATATTTTAAACATTTCAAAGGAGCTTGAAAAAGTCTAGAATAAGGGTAGAAACATATTAATAAAGGGCGATCTATTATTCGTATTGACAGTTGCACCAAATTATGCTAGCTAGCTAATTTAGTGAAGTGTCAATTCTGAATGTCTGCCTCTATAATATGTGTGTCTAAGGCTTGGTATCTACTTAAAAGGAGGGAAAAATTATCACTTCGCGCTTTGGTAGATACAATATTTTTAATTTAGTGCATTTTTAGCCAACTATCTATCAAATCTTTTAGATTTAAGTCGTAATATTTTTAACGAGAACATTACATAACAAGCATAGTATGTTACCTTAAAATAATATTTACGAATGTTAATCAAAATTCTCACCGTGCAGCCCTGAATGTACCCACTGCGTCCTCATATTTGTGATCGCGCATTAGTTTCTGAATTTTTTTCATGCAGTATTCCCTGTGAAAAAGAATACATTTTACCATGACGGAACAGATTAGGATTTATGCTTTTGGGTAACAGTTTGTTTGGTTTGTGCACAGACCACCACTTATAGACGCCTAATAGCCGGACACCCCCGATCGCCAAGCTTAGGCAGTTGCTTAGCATAAAAGTCGGCCCACGCCCGTTCAGTACCCTCATTCCGCATTGTCTTAATTACGTGACCTTTGAGTCCACCAATCAGAACAAAGCATTCTCCCCTGTACAGATTAATTAATTTCACTTATACCTACTGCTAACAATGTTTTCTCCTTGTCTCTTAAATATATAAAAGGATTGACTGACTGACTGATCTATTAACGCACAGCTCAAACAACTGGACGGAACGGGCTGAAATTTGGCAGGCACATAGCTATTATGACGTAGGGATCCACTAAGAAAGGATTTTTGAAAACTCAACCCCTAAGGGGGTGAAATAGGGGTTTGAAATTTGTGTAGTCCACGCGGACGAAGTCGCGAGCATAAGCTAGTATAATATATGAACAGAACATTGTAATATGAAACTACAGTAGGTATATAAAAGAGTCAGACTACCTACCAAAATGATAAAAGGTATGTTGAACTCCATTTGTGAAATGGTAAAATTTATCTTAAGAAGATTTTAGGTCTCAGATACTTTTGTTCGATTCTATCATCAAAATTAAACGTCTAGACGACACAGGAGTGGAGCTAAAAGCTGCTTTTAAGCGTTATAAATTTTAGCGTAAGATTTTATGAGAAATCTTCCAGGCATCTACACTATTTGCTTTGATGCTGGAAAATGGTTCAATGGAAAAAGTGGAATTTTAACGACGCTCCATCAATTTTTAATAAATTATTTATTGATGAGAGCGACATAAGCAAAAATGTTGTCTATTTATGATAGTGTACCTAGACTTCAAGGAAATTTTTAAATACATACAAAATAAATACAAAATAGTTAAATTTTCATTTTACAAATTCATATTTATTTATCGATGCGGTGGCGGTGTATCGACATTCGACATCAACATTTACCGGGAATCGAAACCGGGACCTCCCACTAATAAGACCACAGCCGCGCTTACCACTGCGCTAGGGAGGTCGTCAAACTGATGGATTTAATCATTGTGCGTGCACCGGACACTCACAGATTTATTTCCATACGAATTTTAAAACGCAACGCAACTCACCGCACCGTGGTGCGCGCTATCTCTAAAAACGTAAAACGTGCGTTGTCGGGGCGTTAAAAATACGCCGTGTGCATATAGGCATAATGCTTTAAAACGTCGAACACCAAATAGCTGGATATGGAGTACCTATTCCAATAAGACCCTTGAAGACTTATTTAAAGGGCTTTTAAAATTATTATTAGCAAACCGAACATTTTAACCACCAACCTTTTACAAGGATAGTGTTTTTAATCAACAAAATGTATTCATTCCCGGGGAACGATTCCCCTTACCATTTCCGTAATGAAATGAGAGGTGGTTGTTCCATCTTTAGGAAAAATTTGTCGTAAAGGTGACTGTATACATTATTATCAAAGGTTGGGGTCCAACAAAGTTTCAAATTACTGGACCGTAAAATGGATTCTAGAGATTCAGTAAATTGGCGCCGAACCCGCTTTTACTGACATAATAATTTGGTCAATAACATCGCCATATTTGTCGCCAACTTTTATGGTAATATAACAACAGTAAAAAGATTATAAAATTATTTTAGAATGTTTATTTGTAGTAGTGCAAGTGCAGCTCTGCTGCAGCGGGCTTGGCGGCACGAAGTTTCTGCCTGCCTTGTCTGCCTGTTAACGCGAGGACCAGTTACTCACTTCTGTTGGTCGATGGGCACATCGGAGGCCGCGTCAAAGGGAGGCGGGCAGTGCTTGACGCCCGCGCTCAGCACGGCCGCCACTTGCGGGCGCACCTCCTCCCACGACGCGACTTCTGCTGCAGCGGGCTTGACGGAACGAGGCTTCTGTTCTGTTGACGAGAGAAACAGTCACTCACTTCTGTTGGTCGATGGGCACATCGGAGGCCGCGTCGAAGGGAGGTGGGCAGTGCTCGACGCCCGCGCTCAGCACGACCGCCACTTGCGGGCGCACCTCCTCCCACGACGCGACTTCTGCTGCAGCGGGCTTGACGGAACGAGGCTTCTGTTCTGTTGACGAGAGAAACAGTCACTCACTTCTGTTGGTCGATGGGCACATCGGAGGCCGCGTCGAAGGGAGGTGGGCAGTGCTCGACGCCCGCGCTCAGCACGACCGCCACTTGCGGGCGCACCTCCTCCCACGACGCGACTTCTGCTGCAGCGGGCTTGACGGAACGAGGCTTCTGTTCTGTTGACGAGAGAAACAGTCACTCACTTCTGTTGGTCGATGGGCACATCGGAGGCCGCGTCAAAGGGAGGCGGGCAGTGCTTGACGCCCGCGCTCAGCACGACCGCCACTTGCGGGCGCACCTCCTCCCACGACGCGACTTCTGCTGCAGCGGGCTTGACGGAACGAGGCTTCTGTTCTGTTGACGAAAGAACCAGTCACTCACTTCTGTTGGTCGATGGGCACATCGGAGGCCGCGTCGAAGGGAGGTGGGCAGTGCTCGACGCCCGCGCTCAGCACGACCGCCACTTGCGGGCGCACCTCCTCCCACGGCGCGACCTCTGCTGCAGCGGGCTTGGCGGCACGAGGCTTCTGTTCTGTTGACGAGAGAACGAGTCATTCACTCCTGTTGGTCGATGGGCACATCAGAGGGTTATGGGAAGGTTTAGTGATCTTTTTAATTTATAGATCAGCTTTTGGTTATTTACAAGTGCTGAATCCCTTTTAATTTGAAGGTCTGAATTGTATCTTAAAAGTGGAAGAAAAAAACGGGCACCGGAAGGGCAATTCATGTTCTAGCGGTTCGAAGCAGACAGTTTCGTATTACTTGTCCATGGAATGAAGACTAGGTAGGTATGTTGTAATATGTAGCCTTGAAGCCTTGCGTTTAGTAGTAGACTGTGTACCTATCGGTTATTGGTTCCCTTATGATATCCAAGCTACCATAAGATTTTTATTGTCCAATTTGCTGGTTGCATTACCTTCGTGTTCGCGATGAGTATTATGAACTATAGTATACGTTATATTGACGTCAAGACAAATTCAATATGGCAAATACTGATATGATATGATAAACATTTACTTTCAGATATATTATATATTTACTTTCATGCGAAAGTGTGTATGTTTGTTGGTTTGTCCTTCAATCACGTCACAACGGTACAACGGATTGACGTGATTTTTTGCATGGGTATAGATAAAGACCTGGAAAGTGACATAGGCTACTTTTTATCCCGGAAAATCAAAGAGTTTCCACGGGATTTTTAAAAAACCTAATTCCACGCGGACGAAGTCGCGGGTATATCAGCTAGTTTTACTATAATATTTCAACGTTTATTAAGAGTAGTTTTAGTTTATTATTTTAGTTTTTTCTATTATTTTCTAGACCGATGATATTTCCTCTCGAAGATAGTGCGACCGCAATTAGCAGTGGTCAGGAATTTATCGACTCCTATTAAATGCAGAAAACGATTAGGTACCTACCGTTATAATACCGAGCAATTTGATCGTACAGGCGTTGAGTTGCCTGAGGGTTGAATGTGTGGGATTAATTACTACTAGATAACTGTAAGCTTTCTAGTTTCTACGTACTCACTTAGTAAAAATACTTTTTTTAAATCCTCGCAACAATTTGTTTACTATAGGAAAGGCTTGCGTTTGACGACAATCATGCCTTAAAGAAACCCATGATGAGGTCTAAGTTAGAGCGCGCTTGCTTAAAAAATACTTATTCACTCTTGCCCTAAAGGTACTTACAGTACACGGCAGAAAATAATTTATTTATTTAAATTTTTATTTGTACCAAAAACGTTTACAGTAAAGACAAAAAGAGAACAAAAGTGGATAGCACTTATCTCTATGAGAGATCTCTACGAGTGACCCTTGGCAGTGCGAGAGGTTGTAAATAGCGGTTTTGTAGAGCATTGTCTCTATCGTTAAGAACGACAAAACCTCACATAGGTATGAGTGACTGAGACAACGCTCTACAAATCCGAAACCTCATTCTAAAGGTAGATGTACATTATTTTCTGCCACGTACTGTAAGTTATACGTGGCAGGAAACACGGAAACCAGATGCGCGTTCCAGACCTTGGTTCGTATCAGTAAAATATAGATATAATATGTCAAAGATCAACAAAAAATTTATTATAGAAGTGAACTTACTCTTGCTTTTCGTCTTAGCCTTTCTGCGTACTTTCTTTTGTACCATGAGTCCCGTTTTTTTGCAATAATACTCCAACATCTTCAGGAACAGATGTATGGTTTCTATTAAATCAACTAAGTATGACCTAAAAATAATGGGTTTCATTTGTTGTTTAGGTATCGACATATATAAGAGTGAGGGATTAAAGGATCTGTGTGTCTTGTTGAAAGATCCACAGGCAAAACTGATCTCGGAGGGAGCCACAAATGCTATGCACAATTTTTTTTTTTTTTTACTATAACCAATGTAATCTGTCATCTTCATAGTTTCTCTTACTAGTTTCATGTTTATATGACAACTAGCTTATGCCCGCGACTTCGTACGCGTGGATTTAGGTTTTTAAAAATCCCGTGGGAACTCATCAATTTTTCGGGATGAAAAGTAGCCTATGTCCTTCCCCGGGATATAAGCTAACTCTGTACCAAATTTCATCAAAATCGGTTGAACGGTTGAGCCGTGAAAAGCTAGCAGACAGACAGACAGACACACTTTCGCATTTATAATATTAGTATGGATATTTTTTAACTATGGCGTTTGACAGCTCTATAGCCTGTTCCACAAAATTGCTACCTCTATGGCCGGTTCGCTTATGCGCCACCTGTCGGGATAAATTGGCAGTGTGGATCCCCATTGACCGCAGCGCCGTGGACTAAATTCGGTCAAAGGGACATTGTTTTAGGGATGATTTGTGCCAACACGTGGCGGGCGCGGGCCGTGCCGTGCACGGACGCCACATGGTGAAGCATGAACTGCTTCATATAAAATATTCCTGATGTTTTGAATCCGTGCCTCGTCTGCGCCTCGTACGTGGCAAGGCTTGCACCCGCCACGTGTTGGCATAAATCATCCCTTAAGATTTAACATTGACGACCTCCCTGGCGCAGTGGTGAGCGCTGTGGTCTTAATAGTGGGAGGTCCCGGGTTCGATTCCTGGCAGGGGTTTGGAATTTTATAATTTCTAAATTTCTGGTCTGGTCTGGTGGGAGGCTTCGGCCGTGGCTAGTTACCACCCTACCGGCAAAGCCGTGCCGCCAAGCGATTTAGCGTTCCGGTACGATGCCGTGTAGAAACCAAAGGGGTATGGGTTTAATAAAAACTGCCATACCCCTTCCAGGTTAGCCCGCGATCATCTTAGACTGCATCATCACTTACCACCAGGTGAGATTGCAGTCAAGGGCTAACTTGTATCTGATTAAAAAAAAAAAAACATACAAAATATTATCTAACCTCGGCATCTTATTCTCATCGTAATTCAAGAAAATGGACAGTATAAACTCTCTATACTCCAAAACATAGAATATATTACTCTTTAATACTTTTGCCGACTCCTTGACTGAATCATCAGCACTCTTGTCCATGGATAGCAGAGTATTGAGCAACTCCTTGTAGGCTCTGAGCGACAGATGCAGTCTTCGGACCCAGGGTGGGAATTTTTTCTTCTCGATTTTAATCATATCGTAGTATTTTTCCAACTGCTGTTGTACGTAATGAAACATTGGTACGGACATCGTTTCGCTAAAAAAAAGGTATCCAATGTGTACACAAGAAAGAAGTGAAGTTAAAGATTACATATTTCAATGTAATATACCTAAATGCGCCATTTTGGATTTGAAAGTGTATAAGTATAGTACGCGAAAGCTCGAGATGGCAATCGGGGAGGGAATGCCCAGCACATCCACACAGTCCCGGTGCGGGCAAGCGCGGGTGACGTGCGGGTGTGTGGGGCGTCCCCCCGCCTCATACCCCGATTGCCATCTCAACCTGTTGCAGACTATACCTACCATTTTCGTTATCAACATTGCCACATCGAAAATTACAACAATAATATTATATAGGTCCATTTTTCTAAAAATGTATGTCCACCATTTTTGAGCCATGACCCATGAAATTAGAAATACCAATTCGCAAGAGTTCTAAATGCAAAACACTTTTTTCAACAAAAGTGACTTTTGTTCACTCACAGAAAAAACACAAAACAAGCACAAAAGTGACTTTTGTTCACTGTGTGTACAAAACTTTAGAATCCTTAACTAAATGACTGTTATCTAGTAGATAGATTCCAACCTACATCAATCATTATTACAATCGCAATTTATGTTATTCTTATTGCAACAACATAATAAAACAAGGCGCAACTAGCAAGGTAAAAAATAAGATTTACCTTACTAATCCAACTTGGAAGTTGTGTCCTCTATTGAACTCCATAAAGAACTTCATAGCCCACAAGTAGTAAGACTCGTCGTTTTGTTGCGCCTTCGCTCGCATTAACACATCTTTTACGTAATGCATCAACGGGTTATATGACGTGTTCAAAAACTCTATGCAAAACTCTTTTAGGAATAATCTGTAACAATTTAAGGCTCTTGTGCATTAAAGGTGCTGATAAACTTGAGCATTCATTTGTAATGAGCATTCGTGCGAATGTAACATCACAGAAAAATACGAGAACATTTTAGCGAGCATTCTATCGAGCGTTCTGGCGAGCATTCTAGCGAGCACACGCGACCGTCAAGTCTGATATCTTCATGAAGAATAGACGAGCATTCGCTAGAATGCTCAAGATGTTCGTAGCAATATTTGGCTCTATGCTTGGCTCGGCTCGTTGTTCAGTTCGACAAAAATAAAAACGGCGAATGCTCGATGTTCTGTTACAAGTGAATGCTCAAGTTTATCAGCACCTTAAGGTGTAAACACATTACTGTGTTATGGTGTGCAGTAATGCACTTAATGCAGTAAACGTTCGAAGTCGAAAAACGGAACCCTTATAGGATCACTTTGCTGTCTGTCTATCTGTTGGTCTGTAAAGAAAAAAGAGACGCTATGCCTATTGAGGCGCGCTCCAATTGGTCAGATTGTCACGCCATATTGTATTGCAATGTAACACACCACAACGCACTGATGTGTCTCTAGCTTTAGTCCGATCCCAATACGACACTAAAACAATATACGACTCGTAAATCTTTATCCTTATCTAAAAAGTTACTTTTATGACTAAACCATTAAAGTTACTTTTTGTTTTAGTGCGGTTTCGCTTTTAACCGCATTCAAAATTCTGGCTGGGCGTAAGTGCGAAAAAGGGTTACCCATGTTTTTTTACTAAATCCCGAAAAAATTAACGCAAATAGTTAAAATGTTTGCATGTATCATCATGTGTATGAAAATTAAACTTGTTAGATGTAGGTATATTCATAAAACGCTCATGTGTTTTATTATATGTATTAGCCATCTTGGATTTATGGGCGTTTTTGTAATCAGGACTGCGAAAAATATCGAAGAGGACACCCATAACGATCACTTTAAAATAAACCTTGGCCATCTTAGATATGTAAAAGAAAAAAGTAATTTTCGTAAGCAGTCTAGCCGTAACCGACGCCGGCCGGTGGCTTTTTCGTAAACGTAGGATTTAGAACGAATGTAAGGCCTTTTCCTCCTACATCAAACTCTCAAGGGTGTTATTTACAAAAAAAACTTAAATCCTTTAAGACTCAGTTGTAGCACAGTTATTTTTTTTTTAGTTATGGACTTAAGTTTTTTTATTATTATTAATTTTAGGCACACGCTTGAGCACAATTAAATCTGACGGAAAGTAATGATTTGGCCTAAGATACGATGTGTATACCTAGAAGATGTCTATTCAGTATTCAGTATTGTTTTAAAGATACCCAGGATAAATTTTCCCAGGAAATTGGTAGGAAACACAGATCGCGGAAGAGTACTCCAAACCTTAGCCGCGTATGAGGAAAGGTGGCGCAAAACGTTTCAATGTGTTTGTTACCTAATAGCAAAAGCAGATCTTCGTTCCAAGAATCCACTCTCAACAGGTCTCCTGTTCTTTGGTCTGACCAGCTTAGATTTCTTGCTGCCGTTAAAATCTAAGTTGGATATTTTGTTGAGTGGCTTCAGGCTGATGATCTCATTTTCTGATATGGATTTCATATTCTGCACCACATACGTACCTCCGAAACGAGAGTGCCTAAAACAATTCTAAGTATGTATTTGAAGACCAATAACCATATTGCAAGGAAGCAATATTATTGGTCTTCTGTGGTTTCTGGATCTGACTCCAGGCAGGTGCAATTTTTTTGCTACTTATCATGCAAGCAATCAGTGTACTATGAGCAGATAGGTTGCATGGAATTTAGATTTAGAGGCAACTTCCCCCGTGGGCAAAACTCCATGTGTCTTGGCTATATAATATCTAATACTAGCTGATGCCGCGTGGATCTAGGTTTTTAAAAATTCCATGGGAACTTTTTGATTTTTAGGGTTAAAAAGTAGCCTATGTCACTCCTTAGGTCTTTGAGTTCTATACAAAAAATCACGTCTAAGAATTTCCACCTATCTTCTTCTTCTTATACTTTGGGGCTATGCAGGGTCTTGAATACCCTGTATCACTTCAACCGTCTCCAATCTATTGTGATCGCCTCCGTTGCCACATGATTTAAGGTCAACGCTCAACCTACAAACCAATAAATCAAAAACCCAACACACTTTCGCATTCATAATATGGGTAGTGATATGCCTTCTCTTCGATGAATCGGCATTGTCAACAGATAAGGTGCAATTTCGAATTTATTATTGTTAAATTTTCTCAGGTCTGGTCAATAATGTTCATGGGAAGCTATGTAAAATAGGTGATTTAGATTTCCAGTATGCAGCATGCATAGATCGATTAGGGGCATGGGTCTGAATAATTTGTGTTTTGGCATGCTTCCATCTTAAAATAAATTGTCAACTTACCAGCAGGTAAGATCTCAGTCAAGTCCTTATTATAAATGGCAAATTCCCTTACCTGGTAGCAGAATACTGTTTGACCTTATTCAACCTCTCCTTACTCTCAGTCATCCTCATCATAAGTAGTTCCTGATCATCTCTTAGCTTCTCATCCACACTTCTCTGCAAAGCTGCATCAGCCAAACTTGTTGGATTTTGTTCCCTCAATAAATGAGATATAATTTCTAAGATATGCATAAAATACTGCTTCTCGTTTTCTGATGACATATATAGGATTATGTCCAAGATTCCTGCTTGGTTTAGAGCCCAGAGTACCTACAAAAATGATATTGCAATCAATTAAAAAAAATATTAAAATAAATACAGTATGTGGCAGAAATTAATGTACATCGACCTTTAGAAGTAGATAGCAGATTTATAGAGCACTGTCTCTGTCGTTGAGCCAGACAAGAAATCATATATGTATGAGTGACAGAGACAACACTCTACAAAGCTGAAATGTCATTCTAAAGGCTGATGTACATTACTTTCTGCCGCGTACTGTAGATAAATAATAATTGTAAATATTAACTAATATGTTATACACTATTTATTACATTATTGTTTTAACATTGTGACTTAACAAGGAGTACAATTCACGAAATTCCTTTAATTTTTCTGTCGAAAAATCGATAGATGTTTGTGTCCCAAGGTGCTAGCATGGTGACTTTGCACAGAAAAGCGCAGCGTTGGAAGACGCTTACTAGGTGGACAGACAACATCAAACGAGTGGCGTGAGGCTACAAGAGACCTTTGTCCAGCAGTGGACATACTATCAGCCGATAATGACGCTGATCTTTCCAAGGTTAAAAATACGATTCACAAACCTGATCATGTATGCTGGCGTCGTTTTCAGGTCGCCTCTCTTTGTCAAGATCAGCAGGCACATGTAAAGCATTTCTGATCAATATCAGAATCCTTTCTATGATCAGCCCAGTGTCTTCATCTCTTTCTGACCAGTCCTACGATGAATCAATTTGATACTTCAATGCTCAAAACGCATTAGTATTGTTAGTATAGTATTGTTTTTTTATCATTTTTTCTATCAAAGTGAAGCCTTTTTGAGCTCATGTGTATATCCATACTTCCATACTAATATTATAAATGCGAAAGTGTGTCTGTCTGTCTGCTAGCCTTTCACGGCCCATCCGTTCAACCGATTTTGACGAAATATAGTACAGAGATAGCTTGCATCCCGAGGAAGTCCATAGGCTACTTTTTATCACGGAAAATCAAAGAGTTCCCACAGTATTTTTAAAAACCTAAATTCATTCGAACGAAGTCCTGGGCATCATCTAGTATATTATACAGTAACCAATTACTCACAATTTCTAGTATCTTAGCCAATTTCTTAGCAAACACCTGCCAGGTTTCAACTTTAGTGAAAGCTTCCTCCTTGTATGACTGCAGATGTGACAAAATCTGTAAATAATTGTGTCGAGCTGACCTCTCTACTGGCACTTCCTCTCTATATAACAGGAGAGCTGGATTTGTCAGATTCACAATCAGTCTGAAAATTGTTAGTTACTTACTAACAGGTATTACTTATTCTGCTGATTAAAGTATTTAAATAATAATTTAATATGCCTTATTCTATTAGGTACAATCTCAATACAAGCACAAGTGCCTTATTATATTAATAAGTACTCTCTTACTACTTATTACTCTTAGTACTTATTATATTAGTAAGTAATCTCTAAACTAAATGACAGGTTTAAATCTAGTGCTATCCTTTTACGTTGGCGACATTATGAAAGGGATAGCAATAGATTTAGCCCCATCATTTTAGTTTAGTTTAAAGATTGGTGTACAACAGAATTAGTCACAATCTGTATCTTATACTAAGGTCTAAATGGAATGCTATCTTTTTCCTCAGAGAGCATTATGAAAGGGATAGTATCAATAAAGCCCCAGCTAATAATAAAGACTAAAAAAAGGAATAGCAATATATATATACTTAATTATGACTTTTAGTTTAGAGATTGTGTACAAAAGAATTAGCTACAATATAAATGTAACTAGAAATTCCTAAGTAAAATGGAAATGGACTTTTCAAAATACTATTCAAATTCCTCTTCTACTTCCCTCAAACTTCCGTTTACTTAACAGTCTCCTAAACAGAGGTTAAAACTTACCTGAGTGTAACATCAAACAGTTCGTCTTTTTCCCAATGGTCAATCAACATGGGTAGCAAATCTGTCTGTAGCACTTTAGTTTGCCCGAAATGCCTTCGAATCTCGTGGTCTTCGCCATCGCGTCTCAAGTACCTTATCAGGTCTTTAACTGTGTTGAGCGTAAAATCGTCTATCAAATACTTCCTGGTCTTTTTATTGAAGGTTCCTAGTGCATTGCAAGTCGCTGAAAGTTCTGCGGAAAGTAAGGAGCTCATGGTCACTTTAAACTTGTCTATCACTTCACATCACTAGGTTGATACGTAATCGGTTTTAAAGAATTAGTTAGGTATGTAGGTAATTTAGAATTATTCCTCAATAAAATCATTTAGAATCTTTAAAATAATTTTTCGTAGAATTTTTAAGTTTTGAAGTTTTGACGTAAAACTTTTATACATGACATAATACATTGACAAGTTAAAGCCCGCGAAAACTTTTTTTTAATTTGTATTCATCTTTGGAGGCAAAGATCCCATTCGGCCATCTGTGAAAACTAAAAATACAAATATTGTTTTTCTCATAGAGAGCATTCATCCAAGGTTTTTCTCTAAATAATAACTAACAGTTAGTAAGTAGCAGTTAGTAAGGGAATTTGGTTTGTTATGGTATTAATATACATACTGCCTTTAGATAAGGAGGTCGTTGTAATGTACCTAAGCGTCCCATTATCTTAGGCCACATCATCACTTTCCATGAGGTATGATTGTAGGTAGGTACTTAATATTTATTTCGAATTATTACAGACAGACACATAATTTTTTTTTAATAGAAGACGTAGCGGCAGGCGGGTCACCTGATGTTATTACCCACCGCCGCCCATGAACATTTGCAGCACCAGAGGAACTGCCGATGCGTTGCCGGCCTTTCAGGATATTTATTTACTTATTACAGTGAAACCTGGTTAAGTGCACCTGGATTACATTATGTACATGCATACCTACATTAAATTCATAACACCAAAAATGCGCATTTTTATTAACATTTCCACCTCTAAAAATGGAATAAGGGCACATTTCGACCTCTGTAAGCGGGGGCCTCTGTGAATGAGACAACTATAATTTTAAACCTGCTTAATTGGAAAACTGGATTATTGGAAACCCTCAATAATTGGTACATAATATGTCTTGGTCCCTTGAGATCCCAATTAACCATTCACTGTAGTATATCGCGCCGAGTGCTCTGTGTTCTCTATGGTTCTCTGCCTACTATTCAATACTAGCTGATGCCCGCGATTTCGCGTGGAATTAGGTTTTTAAAAATCCCGTGGGAACTCTTTGATTTTCTGGGATCAAAGGTAGCCTATGTCACTCTCCAGGTCTTTATCTATACCCATGCAAAAATCACGTCAATCCGGTGCACCGCTGAGTCATGATTGAAGGACAAACCAAAAACCATCAAACAAACACACTTTTGGATTTATAATAAGGATACCTACTGATGTACTTAAGAGAATCTAGCAATGCAAGCAAAAGCTTCCCGTTGATCTCTGTCGGACACAATCACGCAGTGCCTACAACTGGCCGTCAGCCAAATACACTGCAGGACACGTTGGCATCGCACCAACTGACAGGATTATTTTGCTCTAATAGCGAATGTCGGCTCGAGCACAATTCGGGAAAAGATAACGTTGTTATTAGCAAATCAAGCGTAAGTCACGTTCCTAGTCACCCCTGGACATTGTCTAGAGCAAACGTTGAAGCGAAGGTATTAAAGACATGGGAACACAACGCGCGATTTGTGAAAAGATTTTTCTCTCTATCTGCTAATAATAGAAACCCGACCGGCCGAGATCCACGGAAGTCTATAATAATAAGAGGGTTCCTCAGACAAAAGATCAAGGTGGACTTGTCAGACGCGTATACCCGAAAGGGACAAAACAATAAAAGTCTATAAAAGTAATCATATTTACATATGAAAGGTTATGAGCAATTAAGTACAGGATTTCTTGTTAAAAATAACTTCCATAAACCAAAAACGTTACCAAAGCAAAGATTTCTTTCGTCTAAGCGCATTACTCAGACAGCACCTTGTTAGTTACCTCCGCCCCGGGGTAAATCTCTGATGTAAGTCAAGGAACGAACGTTGTTTGAGAAATTGTTCTCTAAGGAGAGCGGCATAGTTTCCTTTTTTCCTACTTTCTTCTTACATTCTATCTAACTACTATTTTCTCAATTTACTTACCTGTACTTTTCTTTGAAATATTTATTTAGTTTGTGGAGAACTCACTCCAGCGCTTTAGTATTATTTCGGTAAAACACGCAACTAAAATCTATTATTTCTTAAACTGTCTCTAAAGGTAAAAAATTAGACGTTTCCATCAGTTGCTATTTTAGAAATCTTTAAACTAGGTCAGTGACCTCGAAAACCCCGGATTTTCGAATGTAAGCAGTAAGCACCCATGAAAAAACCGGACATATACCTATCTATCTGTCTATCCTTTATACCTCACAAATAATAAAGTAGATATAGTCCGCGACAGGTCGAAATGGCAATCGGGAGGGAACGCCCCGCACACCCTGACAGCCCCCGCGCCAACCCGGTGCGGGCGAGCGCGGGTGACGTGTGGTTGTGTGGGGCGTCCCCCCGCCTCATACCTTGATTGCCAACTCAACCTATCGCGTACTATACATAAAACTAGATACCTATTAGTGAAAAAAATACAGAGTTTATTATTTTACATCTCTAATTTTTATTTTTTTATTCTGATGCAAGTTAACCCTTGATTGCTGTCTCACGGTAGCAACTCCTCACATCCTCCTCCCCAGCTCAAATTGCAATCTCTCAGTGGTAGGTAAAGTGATGTGCAGTATAATTTCGTTCAATTATTTCGATACACCTAACTCCATTTGTAAGTACAGTACCTACTTACCTACGTACGTCGTACGTGCCATAAAATAGAATCATTTTTATTCTGATTTTAGATCGAAAGATATTTTTTGCATCAAAATGCCTCGCTAAGCTACAGAATGTTAGCAATTTATATCTGTTACTGATTTATTGATCCAATACATCAAAAGTGTTATTTCGAAAACGCGATTATCGCTATATTTTCAGCTTGCCAACTATTTCACAGCACATTGGTTCTAGGCATCAGTTCGAATATATTGGTATTAACATTGAGTTATACCATAGAGAGGCCATAGAGGTGCGTACATTAGGCATAAAAAGCGGTTTCACCAACGATGGTGTTTTAATTTGACGGGTCTCAGGGGAGCGTGCACATCAAAAAGTCCTGTCAGTAAAGAATTAAAGATATCCAGCTTATTATCTATTGTATTAGCGCTAAATACGGCAGCCCAGTCAATATTGTTTAGGTCAGACATAAATAACGAATTGTTAAAATTTTTAAAACTGCGGCGCATTACTACTGTTGGTTTAGCTTTTGGAGGCCTAATTTTGTAGGAAGTGAATATCAGATCATGGTATGAAAACGCTTCCGCGGGAAATTGCCCATGATTATCCACGTGTTGAGGGGAAGAGACTATCATTAGATCTAATAGAGATGGTGTGCAGTTAGGGGAATAATGGGTTGCATTCGTGGGTAGTATGTGGAGATTGCTGCTATTGATTATATCCCTAAGTTTTCTCGCTCGATGATCATCTTTAATAAGGCATGTGTTAAAGTCTCCCATTATTATCGTGTGATCAGCAGATGTGGAGAATTGTTCAAGTAGGTTTTCAAAATGATGGAAATAGTCAATATGAAGGGAAGGGCTATAGACTACACCCAGCAGCAGCTTTAGGTGTCCGAACAGCACCTGTATGAAAAGGTGTTCTGATGATTCTGAATACAAAGAAGGAGATTGATCAAGAATAGTAAAAGGAATATGGCTACGGAGATAAATAGCTACTCCTCCGCCTCCCTTGCCCGTACGATCATTCCGGATAAGATGGAAGCCGGGCAGACAATATGAGGTTGAAGGTAAGCATGGTTTTAAAAATGTTTCGGACACAAGAACTGCGTGGATATTTTTACTATCGAAAGAGGATAGGAGATCAGGGAAATGGGAAGGGATACTTTGCGCATTAATGTGGATAACGTTAAAATTTTTAGGAAATATAGAAAATGTGGAATCTAAGAGGGAGCTAAGCGGCTGCGAAATACTATAGTAACTATCATCCGAAACTGAAGAGTCGGACAGATTGATGGCATTGTCTGGTTCACTTCCATAAGACGTGTCGTTTGAAGTCATAAATTATGTATAAAATAAATAGTATTTAATATAATAATATCCTTATAAAAATATATAATATATAATATATATGTATGTATATATAGTTATAATAATACAATTTGGTATACGGGTCTTTCTACAATTAATGTTTCCTTTCACCCGCCAGCAGTAGATGTGATCGCTTTATAGCACATTAATTAAAACATATTATATCTTTATATTAAATATACCATTGAAGCGTGATACCAGGCTACATCCTGCTACATCATATTACAATAAGCACTAAGCTGACTATGCTACTTCTACTAAGTTAAAACACTGAGCTAACTAAAATACCTATTTCGATTTAAATGCATCATATCTAATTAAATACAGAACTATAGCATGCTAGCGGTAATAATATCACACATATTTTCTTAAAATTACTATTTACAAAGCAAAAGTCACATTTAGGTATTCTGCGTAATTATTTAGTGTACTATTAATACAAAGTGCGCACAGTCCGTACGGGTAACTTTAGTAGACCACGGGCGTTGAGAGTTACCATAGACTAAAACGAAGTAAGACAAAACCACGCTGTCACGGCTGTCAGGATGTTAATGATTTACGCTGTCAGTGTATTGTCATTGTCAGTCTTGTGACATTGTCATTTGATGTTTGTTTTTGTTTATTTTGTAAACTCACAATATTTGACAATGTTTTGTGATTATTAAAGAGATTTTAAGTTGTTTTTAGTAGGTACCTTAAAGCAGCGAATCGAAAAGAAAATTGGTGACCTGCTTGTATTAATTATTATGAGTATAACTACGAGTAATATCTACTATACAAATGAGTACATAGAAATTTTGTACTAATATGAAACTAAATACAAAATATGCAGTAGCTGTACTTAATAATTGCAAGCAACCAAGTTAAAAGTCTACAACCAAGCCACAACAAACACTACCAGATTAGCAAAAGGAGACTTAGCCTTACTTCCTGGCATTTCTTTTCGTCCTGGCGGCCTCGTTCACCACTGGTTTAATGACTTTCGGAGCTTGAGATGCAGATTGGACAGGGACACTGGAAGTGGCTGCTGTGGGTGTCGGTTCCAGGCCATCACTGTTCGTATGGATGGAGTTAACCTCCACCTTGGAGGTCACCCGATGTCGCTTACCATCTTGGCCGATAACTATGATGAGTCCTTCCCTCGTCCAGCATTTTGAAACTCCGAACTTCTGCCTGGCTGCCATGAAGGCATCATGACGGTCTTTTGTTAGGAATTCGGACAGAGTTATGCCTGTGTTCTTAAGTGCCGTTTTAGCGAACCAGACTTGGTTCTTTATTGGCAGGTCCCGGAATTTTAGAAGTATAGCCCGGGACCTATCTTCCTTGGGCTGACCCAGGCGCCGGCAATGGCTCAAGCAGTCTTCCTTCAAGTCAGGCAGCTTTAAGTGTTTCGACAGAGATGCAGTCACTGTGGCCGTCAGGTTGTTGTCGGTGCCCTCAGGGATGCCGTGGACCAGCAACATCTTCCGCCGACTCCGCATCTCCATCTGATCAGTTTGTTTGGCGAGTATTTCGACTTGCTGTTGAAGACCAGCAAGTGCGGACAAAACAAATGCACGGAAAGCGTTGAACTGACCAGTGATATTAGATGTAGGGCTCGTTGCTGGAATCGCTCCTTGGAGACTCTTCTGGAATTCCGCCATTTGCTTGTTGAAATGTTCCGTCATTGTTTGGATTGAAACTTGTAAGGCCTCCATTGTGATGTTGTTTATGGTGACTGTGCTTTTGTGATATATGTATTATCTAATTAATCTTTCACTTCTGGTGCCAAGTGTGGATTTTCTGATTGGAGTTAGGGCTGGCAGGTAAGAGAAAACTAATACATGTTTGTAATTCAATAAATAACTTCACTAATATTAAATAAACACGAGAGCCGACAAAAACGCGTGCACACTTTTCAGTGCCTACCTTCTAAATCTAGTTTATTAGTCAGGTTGAGACCGTTTGGCGGGAGATTTCCGCCTCTAGGTATCTAGTTTCAGTGCACCTCTCTGGCAATAGCACTTTGGTTAGTGCAGATAGTGTAATTTAATTTATGAAAAGCTTTTAATTTATTGTTTGGTCAGTAATTTAATACACACATTCATTTGAATTATTGTTTATTTTATTGAAAACACTGTAGGTATATATTTTGGAATAAAATAAGCAATTTAGGTAAACATGACATCGAACATAATTTCACTATTCATAATCTCTCTATTAAATTAATATTATAAACTAGCTGATGCCCGCGACTTCGTCCGCGTGGAATTAGGTTTTTAAAAATCCCGTAGGAACTCTTTGATTTTCCGGGATAAAAAGTAGCCTATGTTACTCTTCAGGTCTTTATCTATACCCATGCAAAAAATCACGTCAATCCGTTGCACCGTTGCAACGTGATTGAAGGACAAACCAACAAACCAATAAACCAACAAACAAACACAACAAGGGTGCTGATCTACTAAGATAATTTTACAGCAAGATAAATTCTCTTATAATATTAATTTTATAGTTGAGATTTGGGCATTGGGATACTGAAAAGCGTGGATAGTCGGACCGTGCCGAGACTGAGCAATAAATAGATTTGCGCGCTGACACATTTTCTAGAGATAGCCCGATTACTTCATACAACGTAAAATACTGTAATTCAGCTTAGAACCGCACTCCGTCCAGGCCCGGCGAAAAATAAATCCACCCTAAAGAGATTCCCAGGAGCTTTTGATCACCAAAAAGCTTTTGTGTTAATTTATCTGATACTATTAGCAGGTATACTTAATCTATGAAAAAGATAAAGCAATAAAAACGCTTAAAGTCAAAGCTCTTGTAGTAATAATGAGTACCATTAATTAGTTCACGAATAATTTTACATTTACTACAAACCATTATTTTAGTTCCAGACTCTCTAATTAAGTCTGATTGGCACTTGAGACCCAAGTTTGTGGAGACTATACTACTATAGGTATTTTAAATTACCTAATTAAAGCTAGTCTCAACTTTAGACGAAGATAATATTTTTAATTTTTGACGACCTCCTGGCGCAGTGGTAAGCGCTGTTGTCTTATTAGTGGGAGGTCCCGGGTTCGATTCCCAGCAGGGGTTTAGAATTTTATAATTTCTAAATTTCTGGTCTGGTCTGGTGGGAGGCTTCTGTTGTGGCTAGTTATCACCCTACCGGCAAAGCCATGCCGCCAAGCAATTTAGCGTTCCGATACGACGCCGTGTAAAAACCAAAGAAGTGTGGGTTTAATAGAAAACTGCCATACACCTTCCAGGTGAGCCCGCTTTCATATTAGACTGCATCATCACTTACCACCAGGTGTTGGATTGTTAGATTGCAGTCAAGGGCTAACTTGAAACGAGGAAGCAAATCGCTTCGTACGTGTCCGTGGAATTTCAACTACGTACGGATGCAGACCTTGACGATATCTTGCGGTACGATGGTAGAACGGTGAAGGAGGAACCAGGTCGAAAAGTTCTTGGGCAAACTCTCCGAAATATATCCTGTAGAATACCGATAGATAAGCAACTTTGGCGATGCTCCAAATCCAAACTTTGAAGTTTAGAATAATCAGTGCTTCATCACCAATGACTCTTCTAGCTCGGCGATCCACCGAATCGTATGCTTCAAGCTGGTACTTGGCAGAGCTATCCCATAAATGGCTGGAGTACTCCATGCACGATTGAACTTGACCTTGGTACAGGGTGAGAAACTGTATTGGAGGGTCGGGCGTAGGCGAGTCGCCCACGATCGCCGCTTACCCCCTTGAGAAGGACTTTTGGGCAATAGAAACGGGGAGTCTATCGTCCGGAAAGAAACCAGTCCTCGGGTCGAGAGGCGCACCTTCGTGTTCCTGGTGCGCCTCAGACGGTGTGTAGGGACTTTATTGGTCCCCTGAGGTCGGTCCCAGCTACCAGGCGATGCGTGGGACGTCGTGGGGCTTTAGTCGGTAGGAATCCGGCATAGCCTCCGTACCTCCCCGGGTGCGGTGGCATCCATGAGGATTTCCCCACGGAAAAAAGGGTGGGAAAACTGTTCTGGCGTAAAGTATCGTTTGACTTGAAATGGGTGGAATAATGTGGATAATTAGTATTCATTGCGGCTTCCCTTACATATTTCGTAGCACTC
Source organism: Maniola hyperantus (assembly GCF_902806685.2). Taxonomy (NCBI): domain Eukaryota; kingdom Metazoa; phylum Arthropoda; class Insecta; order Lepidoptera; family Nymphalidae; genus Maniola; species Maniola hyperantus. Next base: position 3,702,227 of record NC_048547.1, read on the forward strand.
CTTGTCTGATTTCGATTTTCTGACTGCGATAAGGAGACTGAATGACCGACTGCAAAAAGTTGCAAGTGTAAGGCAGTGGTCCGACCGCCGCGCCGACGATGAACGAGAAACGAGTAGAACTAGAAACTTAAACGAGTTGGCAATCAGCGGGAAGCGAGTGTGTAGATTCAGTAGTTTTGTCGCCGGGCTATAAGCGGGTGTGCAAGTGCGAAGAGCGATGACTCGCGCCATTCGGCATTCGCCCGCGGTCGCTCACTGTGCAAACTTGCGCGCGCGTTCCACGTGTTCAAGCGAGCGAGCATCGCTGAACGAATATCGCTGAGCGAGTTTATTTTTGAAAGTTCGTCGCTCAACGACAAAACTAGTAAAGCGAGTCGTCGCCGGCAGTGTGAACAGTCAGAGAGCAACGTTTGATATATGCATCTCTATCGTTTACACAGAATGTACATTTATTGTGCGTTTCTTGACAGAGAAAATCGCCGATAGTTAGTCGTTTTCTCGCCGGCACGGCGGCGGTATGACCACTGCCTAAAGGGACATATTATTATTTCAGTCGCGCTCGAGCGAATCACAACAACGGATCACGGCTACTTACGTCGTGGTTCACGGCCACGATTTGTGCGCGTGGGCTGTGGGACGTCTTCCTCCTTGCCACACCTATAATGTATGTGTCATGCGCAACATTTACCTCGCAAGGGTGCGCGCTTGGTGTGGAGCCGTCTTTTATAGATCAAAAGCGATTAAGCTATACAAGTTCAATTTGGGGTTAATTAATATTGGTCGATCGTGCTTTAATCAAACAGAAATTCATGAAAGCTGAATCCCGTTTGAATAAATGTTGATTGATTTGGAATATTTTTGCTCACATAAGTAGAAATAATTCAAACCAATTATACTACGGGACCTCCAAGCTAACAGTAGGTAGGTACCTACCTAATAATTATTACTATTTTTAGACTTTGAAAAATGATCGTACTTAATTTGTATTGGTAGGTACATACTTTACCTACTAAAGTGCTTGATAATCAGTACCCTTATTATAAATGCGAAAGTGTGTTTGTTTGTTGGTTTGTCCTTCAATCACGTCGCAACGGTGTAACGGATTGACATGATTTTTGTATGGGTATGGATAAAGACCTGGAGAGTGACATAAGCTACTTTTTATCCCGGAAAATCAAAGCGTTTCCACGGGATTTTTAAAAAACCTAATCCCACGCGATCGAAGTCGCGGGCATTAGCTAGTTATTAATAAAGTGCTTAAGAGTAATCGGAAAGTATAAATCGGATACAAAATTATTTGCTTTCTCATTTCTGATTCCCATCATCGCTAGGATATGGGATGCCCTTCTGCCTTTTGTTGGCTCCCGATTTCTAAGTTATAACTAAGTATTGTAGCTAACATGATGCTACTATTGAAGCAGCCGAGGGTGAAGCGTGCTAACCTATTTCCACTTTTGTGCATGCTGTTATTCACTTGCAAGCCGGATTGCAGCTAAATGATAAACAAAAATCTGCTAATGGGTTACGCCTAATTTGTTGTTGAAAATAGTAATAAAACGTGATAACAATCATTGGCCAAGACTCCAAGAGTGTACCTACTCGTATTCAGATTTCTCTTTGCAGAAGACCCCGAGGGCGAGCTCATTGTTGTTTATAATATGGCGTCCTCCCCCACAGTGCCTGCTAATGGATTCTCAATATTTGTATTGACGAACACTCAAGGAAGGCGGAGTGACCGTTCGATTCACTTGGTGTCTGCTCGTTTCTTCGCTATTTTATAAAGAACTTAGTACAAATAAGGTAGTGGGGAACCTAAAGCAAAGAATTGCACAAATTTAGCCAATCACAACAATTGAGATTGAGAGAGAGAAGCAGATGCCAGGCAGCGCAACCAAAGCCTCATCGAAGACAGTGCGCTTCGGGGCCAATCCAATAAGTATGCGCATTGCGCCATATATAGCTTTTTAAATTCTATTTTTAAATAACCACTAGCACTGGTCCGAATTTAAACCGGCGTGATTCAATTAACTCTAGTCTACAAATTCTAGGATGCAGTGGGAAGTTAAAATCTAAATCTAAAAATAAATTGTTGAATTTTGGTCTCTCCAATAAATAATTTAAAGAAGACGGCTAGCGACGGCAAATCGGACGGTTTTAAATTCTCACGCGACTAACATAGCCAATATAAATACAATATAACCTTATTAGGATTTTGAAATCTATTAAGTAGGTACTGCCCATATTATAAATGCGAAAGTGTGTTCGTTCTTCAATCACGTCGCAATGAAGCAACGGATCGTTGTGTTAATGTGTGATTTTGATTGTGATTTTTTGCATGGGTATATAGAAAATACCTGGAGAGTAACATAGTCTATTTTATGCATAAGAATTTGTTTCTGATTTATCGTGCAAAATTGCAAAAAAATACGACTGTAGTACGGAACCCTTGATACGCAAGTCTGACTCGCACTTGGCCGGTTTTTTAAACAGTTCGTCTCTCACAGTGGTCGTTAATGGATTTCCAATATTTGTGTTGACAGACAAATAAGGGGAGCAAAATGACCTCTCGACTTGCGCGGAGCTGTAGCTACGTTGCAAGTTAAGTATTAGGTACAGAAATCATAATTTAAGAGAAAACACACTTAAATTAAAACAATTTAAGTACCTCCTCAAAATAAGTTAAGCGGATGGGCCATGAAAAGCTATAGTCCGGTCAATTTAGAGATAAAAATAGTGGCCAAATAACAATAATTCCCACAGAGCCAAATATTGGTGGAGAGCTGGGGTTTACCAATACAAATAAAGTTTTAAAAATCCCGATCGATCCTATGTGTGCTACAAAAGTTATTCGGGGTCAAAGGTCAAAATTCGAGGTTTTTTACATTTTTCTTGAAAACAGTAAGTTTTATCGGTACGATCTGCGCTGACACAGAGACAGACAGACGGGTGGACAGCTGAAGCTTAGTAATACGGTCCCGTTGGTTCCCTTCGGATACGGAACCCTAAAATTTTTAGGCAAAATAATAATGGTATGCATATATTCCAAGCATGTACCAAATTGTGTACCTAACAGGCCGGTACAAATTGGCAACAGCGTGAAAGCATGCGTGCGCTGAACGCTACGTAGTCACATATTGTGCGACACAAAGCCCTTTAATTGCAGCGCAATGTAGTCTAGATACGAGTATATCTATCTATAGTATTGCTTTATACGCTTTATACTATAACTGAAGTTATATAATATCTGCTATGTCTGGTACAGGTAGGCTATTGGTTTGATACAAGCGTATTACAGCATCAGATCCTGGTTAACATATGTATTACTAGCTGATGCCCGCGACTTCGTACGCGTGGATTTAGGTTTTTAAAAATCCTGTGGGAACTCTTAAATTTTCCGGGGAAAAAAGTAGCCTATGTCATTCCCCGGGTTGCAAGCTACCTCTGTACCAAATTTCGTCGAAATCGGTTGAACGGTTGAGCCGTGAAAAGCTAGCAGACAGACAGACAGACAGTATGGATTGGGTATTCATGGCCGTAGACAGGGGAAGGTTTTGAGGGTCCAAATTATTTTTGAAATTAAGTAGATAATATACCTACTAAGTAATTTTTGAATTTACCATTTTTTGTTGAGGTATAAGTATCAAAAAGTTCGCGCTCGTTTCGCTCGCGCTTTTGTTCTGTAGTTGATGCCTATCCGCAGACCGCAACTTTGTCCGCATAGACTCCCCCTATCGGCTGTTCCAAGATGACGGATACAGTACATTCAGCAGCGCGTCTAATGCACACCGCAATTTGTTAGCGTCGAGCAGCGGGGCTGAGTAAATAACTTGTGGCACTGTGGTAACTCAAATGGACGTGAGATGACTGCAAGCTGGGTAACCCTGTGTGTTAAATCAGCTGAGTTTTGCCTCTACATCTAAGTAAATCTACCTTCTATTTTGGATAGGATAACACTAACTTCTCGTTTATTGAGGCTGTTAAAAACCTTGGCTTGATAATTACACCATAACTTCTTAAGGCCTTGAGGATGTATGGGGTATCGTTATAATACTTACATCATCCCGAGTGGCACTGGCTATATATATATTTTTTTTTAATGATTTAGACTTGTTTCTAATCTCTTAATAGTTAGACTCCCTGCCTTTGTTCAGCACTGGGTAAGTGACGGGAGTAGTTTAGGTATTTGACAATCGAATCGGAGTTTGTAACAAGTTATTATTCGGATATCGAGCAAAATAGAGTTATAGAAGCATTGAGAAGCATATTATTATTGTCTCGCCGCTTAGTTCGGAGTTGAGCCGGCGCGCGGCGTGGCGACTAATCGCATTGCAAGGCGTTGCGGCCCCAATTGCCGCCAACAACGCCCCGTAACAGGATTAGGTTCCTGGATGCAGGACAAATAACCTCGCGATAGGATCTCACTTGCTAACTAACTTACTGCGCACACTGCCTGAGCCAATTTTGCAACATACGTATCGCTTGACTGCAATTGACAGATGTTGTTACCACGACAATAACGGCATAGGTAAAACCTCACAGGTTTATTTTTCACAAAATCTCTAATTGAATCCTGATTATTGATTTTATTATTATTTTGTCTCATTTATTTATCTCTCTCATTTTTATCATATTTTTAAAAAACATAAAAAAACAGAAACAACAAAAAAAGTAAAAGTAACAGAAACAACAGAAAATAGAATAACAGGAATAACAAAAAATAAAATAAAATAAACTACAGAAATATAAAGAAACAGAAACAACGAACGATAGAATAATAGAAATATTTTATTAGGTATTATTATTATACACTTTATTTGTACCACGACAAGAAGGATTTTACCTATTTAATCAAGTTAATACGCTATCGGATTCTAAAAAAAGCAGAAGGATCTTAATTGGACCCACCAATATTATGTTAACAAAGAATCTCACATCAATCTGAAACAAGCATAAAAGATCCCTGAATAAGCAGAAACAAAGGCAAATATGTAGAAACAATGCAAAGCTTTGTTTAGAAGAACGTTGAAATTTCCATGGGACAACGAGACAAAGGTCAACACGAGGAAGCTAATAAAACATACATGTCGATCTCTCCCAGAGGAAATTCTTGCATTGAGACTCTTTTTCGAAAAGAGGTTTGATTTCAACTTTATCGCAATCCTGAATGTAATTTTTTGGGTAAATTTTGAAATAGTGTAGTCTCAAGAAGGCGGATCAACAAATGAAGAATCGGTATAAGTCCCGCTAATTGCTAATGCGCGTGGTCGCCATTTTAGTGACGTCAGCACTAGACTGAAGTTTCGAGCTGATGGTATTTTTTTACTTAAATATACGTCAAATGACGTCAAAATGACGTTATTTTGATCTTAATGAGACATTGTTCCAGCGCAATAGCAATTTGCGGGACTTATAACGCATTGGCGGTTTCTCTGGTGCTGCAAATGTTCATGAGTGTCGGTAATAACAATAACATCAGGTGACCCGCTCTTTTGCTCGCTATTTACATTTATAAAAAAAAACAGGATTATAAATTATCATTATAATTTCTAATAATTTACTGAAGATTCATCATGATCAACCGATTACCAGCCCACTACTGAGCCGGGTCTCCTCTCAGAGTGAGAACGGTTTAGGTCATTGTCTGCCAGGCTGGCCTAATGCGGATTGGCAGACTTCACACATCTTTGAGCACATGAGGCACTCTCCGGCAAGCAGGTTTCCTCGCGATGTTTTCTTCACCGTTAAAGCAAGTGATGTTTTAATTGTTTTTTTTAAACGCACATAGCTCCGAAAAGTTCTCGGGATCGAACCCTTGACCTCCTGGAAAAGAAGGCGGACGTCTTAACCACTAGGCTATCACCACTCTAGTGAAGCAAGGTTTAATTACCTAAGATCTTCAAAGATAGTGGACTTTCAATAATTTCACCTCAAAAAGACCTAAATACAAATATAATGTGATCATACTTTTGCTAGCAAAAAAGATCGCGGTGTTTTTATGACTCTACCAACGGCTCTCGGCGACCTATGTAAATTTTGATCGTTCCGCTGAACAAAGCCGTCCCATCTTCAGCTAGCGATTTTCTTATTCAGCAACATTTGAAGTATTGTAGGTAGTATTGACAAATATCTAAATATATAAAAGGAAAAGGTATAAAAGGACTGACTGACTGACTGATCTATCAACGCACAGCTCAAACTACTGGACGGATCGGGCTGAAATTTGGCATGCAGATAGCTATTATGACGTAGGCATCCGCTAAGAAAGGATTTTTAAAAATTCAACCACTAAGGGGCTGAAATAGGGGCTTGAAATTTGTGTAGTCCACGCGGACGAAATCGCGAGCATAAGCTAGTAGACAGAAAAAATGGGATTGTTTGAACAACCGAACAAATAAACAAGGATCATAACTTGTTTTTTATTATGCCTTCAAATTCAATATGGCAGACAGGACTAAAGTAGCTATACAAAAAAACTTAGATACCTATAGGAATTTAGCGGTAAAGGAAAACATCGCATCGAGAGGAAACCTGCATGCTTGTTAGTTCTCTATAATGTTCTCAAAGGTGTATTAATTCGGCCAAATTCGCACTTGGCCAGCTTGGTAGACTATGACCAGATTCTATAAAATATGTTCTTATTTACTTGGAATTAATTCAATAGGTAGGAATTTTTACATATAAGTAGGCTTTCGTATTTTTACGCTTTTATTTCAAACCCAACCACAGCAAAATGTGGACTCGATAGAACGTAAGAAGATTACGGGAACAAAGGATACGGGTGCTCTTCTGAAAAGACCATTAGTTATACAAGCTTCGTTTTCAAGCCTATACCCTGATTGTGCCAAGGGCAGGAATCAAGGTAACTAACAAGGTCTATTCTGAGCAATACATTCGGATAAAAGGAAATGTTTGATTTGATTTTTTGTCCTTGTAAATAAAGAACTTAACTAAAATAAGAGTTTTTTATACTTGAGAGAGAAACCTGCCTTAAATTTTCGTACACTTTACAGAAACTTAAAATAATGCGATCGGTATGTTCGGTATATTAAATTGTTAAGTAAATTGTGAAATATTAATTTTACTGTTGTTAGTTAATTTACATTGCAACAAATGTAAGTTGCTAATACTTAAGTACAAAAAATCTAACCTACTAGTGATAATAGCCAAATTTATTGACGTGAGCTGAACATGAGTCTTTTAACTACAATAGATAGATAGGTACCTACTACATTTGATCTAAAAATAATTTGATTTTTGCTCTCGTCATGGCCAACTTGTTTTCTCAGTAGGTACCCTACAGTAAATTAAAACTCACAATTTTGTTAAAATATCAGTTTTCAGAATTTTATATACTTTATTCAGATGTCTTATATTTCAGAATTTGAAATATAAGACTTCTAAGATGTCTTAGATTTTAGGCCGCTCCTCAACTATTTAGGGTAGGTATGCTTGAACATGCAGATCTATGTTTCGGTTTTTAATCGAACGAACACGTTCATCGGCTTGTAGCAAAACCATCCAAAAACAAAAACGAAGTAAAAGCTGATCCTATTGATCACTGTCGCACTGCAATCGCTGAGCCTATGGCGGGCGACCATGCCAGACGTGCTGGCAACAGACCAACTGACAGGACTATCTTGCTTTAATAGCCACTGTTAGCAAGGCTGATCCCTGCCGGTTTTTAATTTGTAAAGTGCGTAGTGGATCAGCCTTAGAATAGCTTCGTTGATTAATATTAAAAAATGGCTAACGGCATTAAACGTGTACAACAGTACACAAGCATTTTAGGTGCCCAACAACATTGTTGTATGAAAAATTGCTGTCATTTACCAATTTTTTTTTCATGTATCCTTCTTTATACCTTTTTTTTGTAATAGGAACCAAATAAATTAACTCAAACACTCAAACGACTGGTTCTATATGCAGACAACTATATTTATATTTTACTATATAAAGTATTATTATTTTACTAGATGATGCCCGCGACTTCATCCGCGTGGATTTAGGCTTATAAAAATCCCGTGGGAACTCTTAAAAGGTAGCCTATGTGCTTCTCCAGGGTGCAAGCTATCTCTGTACCAAATTTTGTCAAAATCGGTTGAACAGATGGGCCGTGAAAGGCTAGCAGACAGACAGACACACTTTCGCATTTATAATAATATTAGCATGGAAGTATGGATAATGGATATGGATAGATTATATTAAATCTTCATGAAATTTTCTTAATTGAAAATTGCATTGAGGTCATCTAACCGCACCAAATTATAAACGATCACACAAACGCAGATAGGGACTTCATTTTATATTTACAGATACAGTAGAAAAGAGAAGAGAAGACGACTTTACAAAATATTAAAGATGGGGTTCCATTTCTTTGATCTGTGCCACTGACATTTAAAAAATACAGAGAATAAAGATGATGTATGCGATTACGCGACCGAATTGCATTTTCACTTTCATCATTTCACCCACCGCGGATTGAAAGCGGGGATTTAAAAGAGAATCTTCAAAGAGATAAGGAATCACGCGGGGGATTCAATGATTAGTTTCCGTAGGAGCCGCCTCGCAAGGGAGATCACCTTCCATAAAAGTAAATTGAATTGTTCTCTCAGTTGTTGTTTCAGAATGCACGCACGAACCGATAGATACTCCCGCACTCTGAGGCTGAGATCTATAGAGCGCACTTTGACTTTGCTCAAAAAGAAGATTGCGTTAAAATGAGACAGATTTATATGAGAGATATACGCCTATCTCGTTTTAACTGTCTTAAGTCTAAGCAAAGTCAGAGTGCGCTCTATAGATCTCACCCTGAAAGTACGTATAGGCTAGCTAGGCAGCTTCTTATCTGGGCTCCGTACTCGAAGGATGCCAACGGGATCCTATAACTAAGCCTTCGCTGTCCGTTCGTCCATCAGTCCGTCTGTCTGTCAGCGGGCTGTATTTCGTGGGCAGAGAGTTGAAATTTTCACAGAATGCCGCTATAACAACGAATAATAAAAATTTCAAAATGCCGTCATGAAAAATTGAAAAAAGTGTTATTTCTTGTACTATGGTATGGAACCCTTCGTGTGCGACTCCGACTCGCTTTTGCTCGATTTTTTATTCGAAGTAGGTATAGTCCGCGATAGATTGAGATGGCAATCGGGGTGTGAGGGGGGGGGGGGGGGATGCCCCGTACATCCACACGTCACCCGTGGATTAGCGTGGGGCGGGTGTGCGAGGCATTCCCTGTCCAAATGCCATTTCAACCTGTCGCGTACTATACGTAGGCGGCGTATGTGCTTGAATGTAATGTACCTACTACCTATAGGTATGTAAATATGAAAACAGAAATATAGTCAAATTTTATAGTAGGTGGGCACCTAGGTAAGAGGTACCTAGGTAGATATAATGCAACTGTCTTTCTTTAGAACGTCGAAGAATCGAATGCAAGATTTCCGCTCAGATTTGTCGCGTAGTGGTAGATGGTTGATACGGAATCGCGGATTCCCGCTGGATTTATTCCTGACCCAAAACTTCGGCAATCAAAAGTAAGTCAGCGGCATTGGAAGACGCAAGATAAGACTCAATAGGACTCCTCGAGTACTTTTAGTATTAACAGGGTGGTCTTATTTTTGGATTAAAGGCAATTGTCCCGAGCCGTTTGGCTCGTCTCAACTCAACATACTCTTATACGCTCGATTGCGCACGACGCTTGGTAGAGAGAGAGTCAGCCCGTGCCAGACCTTCGTTATTTTATAAAAGCTGAAAGATTTTTTCTGTGTGTATTGTCCCCAACACTAGGAGGAACATTTGTTTGGAAGTTTGTTTCAATCAATTTTCGGAATAGTTTTAGAAATCACACCATGCATTGCCAAACACTTAGTGTCCTGGCAACCCCCTGCCACACACCCTTAAACTTTTAAACTTTGAAATAAGTGTCTGATATTGCATGACGTGATTTCTAATACTATTCTGAAGAAAATATTTTCGTAAGAATTTTTGTATGGATCATGCTGGCTTTAGGCAGGTATTACCTGCTATCTCCCAAGTTGGGGACAATACGCAGAGAAACTTTCAGCTTTTATAAAATAACGAAGGTCTGGCACGCGCGGGCTCTTAGTCCATGGGTATTAACGACAGTTTAGCATTTTTCTTTCTCAAGGATTATGGGTAGTCGGATTAATCCTCAGTCTTTTAGAATTTTCTCGTGAAAATTGTTATGACTTTAAAACTTTACTTTCGCATATTTATAATATTGATATGGATATAGGAGCGTAATATGAGTTTGAAAATAAAGTTGGGGTTTTTTTTATTACGGAAAATCTTGCCCGCTTGGAATGGTGCCAAGAATAATGGCTGCATTACAGCGCTGGACAGCCAGGCTGATTCTTTGCGCAAAAAAGGAAAAAGCTGATGTTTGCTAGAAATTAATAGAGCAAAAGTACGAAATGCATTACAAAGCGAAGCGAAGCATGAGTTAGCTTACCACCCTTTTATTACATTTAGAAAATTTGTGATGAAGGGATAAAATGACATGGAAATACATTTTTCTTCTCGCGAGGCTGTCGTTTGAATCCCTTTATTATGTTACCCTGATCTTGTGTTATTAATGAATATTTGGAACGCTACAGCAACAAAAATACAGTGTAGCTACGTTATTGTTTGTTCACTTTGTTGTAAAATGTGCAGTTTTTACTAGTATAAGTTGTAATCAGTACCCTTATTATAAATGCGAAAGTGTGTTTGTTTGTTGGTTTGTCCTTCAATCACGTCGCATCGGTGCAACGGATTGACGTGATTTTTTTGCATGGATATAGATAAAGACCTGGAGAGTGATATAGGCTACTTTTTATCACGGAAAATCAAAGAATTTCCCCGGGATTTCAAAAACCTAAATCCTCGCGAACGAAGTCGCTGGTATCCGCTAGTAAGCAATAAACTAACATACATTAGAACTCTAGTGGTTATCAGATCAGGGTCCATACAAAAATACTCATCGTTCTTAACTCAGCAGTTCAGATGGTACCAGTCAAAATTATGTTCAGATACAAAGAGACGTCCAGTAGTGGACGTTCATCAGTCAAGACAACGAGTCGATCACCCCAATAGTCGAATTATTCAAATTGCCATGACCCCTTTTCGTAAATGAAGGTAGTTAGGTACTAGGTACATATTGTTTGCAGAGCTGAGTTGCTGACATTGATAAACGACAGGAGCTTATTCACACGTTAAAATGACGTGTTTTCCCTTTAGCCCTATACTGAATATAAATGTCCAATCTAGAGAATCATCATCATCATTATCAACTCATCACCGGCTCACTACTCATCACGAGTGTTCTCTCAGAATGAGAAGGGTTTCGCCAGTCTACCACGCTGGCAAAGTCCGGATCGGCAGACTTCACACATCTTTGAGAACATTATGGAGAACATGCAGGTTTCCCAGGCTTGCAGGTTTCCTCACGATGTTCTCCTTCACCGTTAAAGCAAGTGATATATTTTTATTGCACATAACACTGAAAAGTTAGAGGTGCGTGCCCGGGATCGAATCCCCGACCTACCAAATACGAGGCGGATGTCTTAACTACTATGCTATCACACGGCTATCTAGGGAATAGTTAGATACAGTAAACATAACATACCTAATACCTATACTTACTCGAAAGACGCTGGAGCAGCAAGATGTTGAAATGGCGACCTCGCACCGAAACGCAGCAGTTCGAGTGATGATGATAATTTCCTGACGAAAAACGCAATCAATAACTATATTTTGGACCGACCCAGTACTCGAACCCGGGACCCACAATCGAAAAATCTAGCCGCTAGACCAACGAGGCAGATATCAAACGAGAGGGCAAGTAGTAAAACGCAGACGTGTTAATGCGGTGGTCGTAAATCGAGCTTTATCAGCCAGCTCATTAGTATTCCGTGTAACGTGTTGATCTTCTATCGCGACACGCAACACAAGGCCTGCGCAAATAAACCCGCTAATATACTTGCAAATAATATCATACAGGACTAGATGATGCCCGTGACTTCGTCCGTGTGGATTTAGGTTTTTAAAAATCCTGCGGGAACTCTTCAATTTTCCGGGATAAAAAGTAGCATATGTCCAACCTTGGGATGCAAGCTATCTCTGTATCAAATTGCGTCAAAATCGGTTGAACGGTTGAGCCGTGAAAAGCTAGCAGACAGACAGACAGACACACTTTCGCATTTATAATATTAGTATGGAAGTATGGGTGTAACCAGAATGCTAGCAAAAACGAAGACAGGTGATGATTACTGATATGATACCATAAAAAAATCTACTATATTTTGTAAACGTTCGCGATATATTGCAAATTAAACATCCAACTGACGCTAGAGGTAAACGAACGTTGCGTAAGTAGGTTACTCGGAGTCATTGCCACGTCTTAGGTGGACGGATTCATGCTTTTTGACGTAATCTGTCAAAATGTCTGTGAAAGTAACGTCACTTGTTAGAAATGGCATTTGACATAGAACCGCGTCTACTGCCTTCTCTATGGCTTTAAGGACGCCATCTTGTAAGTGTTGTAAGCAGTACCGAAAAACTTGAAACTACATTTTTATTTTAGCAAATTATTTATTATGATTTTCTAATTTATTTTATTTTTAATGAACTTTGTGTATTTTTCGCTTTTCACTGTATAGGGTACGTACCTACTTCCAAAATGGACCGTCTCCTTTCCGTGCAAACTATTTTTCTATAGAATTTAAATTGATAATATTATTTCATATCTATTTTTACTTATAATAATTAAAGCTTCACTCTTTATTCATTTTGAATTTTGCAGTTAATTTCAGCCAGATATATGACACAGAGTAACATGAAAGAATAGTCCGCTTTTAATTGAAATCACAGCAATAACAGACCCACCGCCTGCAGGCACCGATGCGTAGTACTCAGGTGATATCCAGTATGGAAACTAAATTTGTTTTATCATACACCGATCGCTTACATTGAACTCTATTTCATAAGGTTTAAGGTTCAGAATTCGAGCTCAACTATCAACAAAATGTGCTGTAGGCAACAATTATTGGATTCCATGGACCGAAAGTTATGTAAACGGTCGAAAATAATTCGTTGAACGCTTTATTTAATGTCGATAAAATTTATTATGATGGTACCTAACCTATCTATTGTTACGTACCGATTAATCCATATCCACACTGATATTATAAATGCGAAATACTACTTAATAGTGTGTCTATTTGTTTACAGTCCATCTGAAATTTGGTACAGATACAACTTAGAGAAATTAAACAAGAGAAATGAGGAGATTCGTAGGAGAACCAGAGTAACCGACATAATGTAGCTCAACAAATGTAGGTCGAGATGGTAATCGGGGGATGAGGCAGGGGGACGCTCCGCGTACCCGCACGTCACCCGCGCTATACCGCATCAGGTTAGCGCGGGGGCTGTGCGGGTGTGCCGGGCGTCCCCCACCTCGATTTCTATCTCGACCCGTGGCGTAATATAGTTGTGTACCCAGAAGCGTACGATAAATAGTAATTAATACAGCTTCCGAAACTATTAATAACTCCTTCGTTTAAATATGACTTGATAAACATCTGAGCATTAAATTGAAAGCTCCCGATAAATTACGGCTGCTAATTAATATCGACTCTCGCCGCAATGTTAACACAAGACTGATTGGAGTCTATTTGTCTGTTTGTCTATGTCTGTTGATCTGCTCTACCGCGCCTTTGTAAGGCGCGTTATACATATTGATTTATATATAGTACGCGACAGATTGAGATTGCAACCGGGGTGGGTACGCCCCGCACAGCACCCGCGCTAACCCGACGCGGGCGAGCCTGGGTTACGTGCGGGTGTGCGAGGCGTTCCGCCGCCTCATACCCCGATTGCTACCTCGACCTGTCGCGGACTATAGCTTCATCTATAACATTGCCATTAAGTCGGGAAGTGGTCGTATCGGGAAGTGACTGTATCGCGAAATGTTCGTGTCGGAAAGTGGTCACATGGCCATTTCCCAAGTGGTTATAACGGACCAAAAGGCTTAATTAGTGTGGTCTTCGTGATCACTCCAAGTCGATCGTGACAAATGCTGTTTCAATCAACATTTACGGGCGGGACATACTCAAGAGCGAGAATGGACGATGTTTTAACAGCGCAAATCAACGTTTGGTATTACGTTGAAAACTACTCGATATTTTTAACTAACACATTTGAAATTATTAAGTAAAGTTTGTCTTAAAGCTGTTAAGCAATATTGTTGTTTTTACCTGCTTTATTATATCGTTATTATTATCTTTACAACTATAACAAGCTTAGATAATATCACGTAGCGACTCTACGTGACAGCATGGTGACGACACTATTAAAGTCGAGTTATTCATGCAGATCACGTGCGGCGCGGCGCGCTCGGTGGCAAACGGAAAAATTCAATTAGCTTCATATGAAAGTTCCAGTGCTACCCGCATGAACTTTGACATCTATTTGGAGAAATAAGTCATCTATCTTCTTTATCTATATATATAAAATTCAAAGTCCTGACTGACTGACTGACTTATATGTAAGTATATATCAACGCACAGCCTAGACCGCTGGTCCTAGAGACATGAAATTTTGATGGTGTGTTTTTTGTAAAGAGTAGGTTTCCACATTTTTCGAAATTCCACCGTTAAGTGGGTTAAACGGGGGATGGAATTTTGTACGAAAGTCCGTCATTTTTCAAGTTATTTGCATGAAAATTGGTTTTTGGGTTTTCGGTCACAAATAAAGAAATACGTGTTTCAGAATTTTTGGAAACTCAACCTCCACCTCAACGCAGTGCCCGTGTGACAACCAGTACTCAACTCTACAGTCGTCTAACGTGGCCTCAGTCTCAATGTGCTGGCTGAAAAAGATGCAGTGCAAACCGCATTCGAGGGGCAGTTTTTAAATTACTTGTTTATTTTCGATAATAATATGTATGATAATAATAATAGATATGTGCCTGTGCCACGTGCACGTGATAATAATAGTATTATCGAAAAGAAGAAAAGAAAATTTATTGTAATTAAAATGGCCATTTTCATACGAACAGTAAAAATTGATTTTCAACAAATTGAGTTGCGACATGCAATTCACAACTACCAACACAATATCAGCGCGTAGGTACTTAAATGAGTTAATGGTTCGTTAAATTTAATTTAATAGGTACTTATTTCACTTAAATTTACGCAATGTAAGCGAACACAGCTGAGTGTGGTTTTAACTATGTAGGCATCTACGTCAAAATCAACTTTGCTGTAATCTCCGTTTTGTTATCGTAATAAGCAGATGAATAAAAAAATAAAATTATTAACTTTATTAAAATTTTCATTTAGAATTAGTATCTTCTCTATCATACCATTTAAAAGTAAATTAGTAGTACGTACGGTACAGTCATTATACTAAGTACTTAGGTAGTTATCTACCTTTATGATTTTGGTGCCGCGTCAGCCACGACACGATAGCGCCTTTCTGCCATCGTCACTGGTTTCGATGTATTCAAGCTTCTATAATAAAATTAATCTAGCGTATAGACGGTAGGCATAGGCCTAGCTAACCTAGACCCCACCATCAGACAAACATTATCTACACTTACCTAAATCTTCCTACGCTCGAACATCCAAATCGGAAAGATTAACATAACTGGCATTCTTAATCATAAGAATTCAGGGGGTTGTAATCCGACGGGTGAAACAGTATGGGGTGTTAATTCCTGCAAATGACAGGTCACGCGTCCCGAGGGATGGGGTTCCACTAATAGGCGTTTCTACTTAACGATATCAATTAATACAAGACTCCGTATAATAAGCCGTGTGAATTAGTAGACAGGGAAGCCACAGATGTACCTAGCAATAAATTCGTCCAAACACTGCCTCAACACCGTCGTTGTCGTCAACTGATAGACGCCTACTGCTGGATATAGGCACAGAATATGAGTATGTAATATTACCTACTGTCTAAATATACATATAAAAGGAAAAGGTGACTGACTGACTGACTGATCTATCAACACACAGCTCAAACTACTGAAATTAGGCATGCAGATAGCTATTCTCAGTTATGACGTAAGCATCCGCAAAGAAAGATTTTTGAAAATTCAACCCCTAAGGGGGTGAAATAAGGGTTTGAATTTTGAGTAGTCCACGCGGACGAAGTCTCGAGCATAAACTAGTCTACGTATAAGTTTTTATGGGGACTTTCACACCGCTACACTGATCTTGCGCTGCTTGTATCTAAAGGCTTGCATTAAAATCTATAAAAAAAATCGAAGTCATACACACGAATGCGGAGTGGCACGTTTTTTTTCAAAACTATTTAGAGAAAAGACTATCCAATAACCATTTATTACCAATCAAGTTACCGACATAAAACAAAAGTATTTTTGCTCGGAAGTCTCAGAAAATAATTTCAGAAGTTGAAATATCACTGTCTAAAGTAAAGAGAAGCGGAGGAAAAATAACTTTTCAGCTGGGTTTAAACTCTGTCATGGAGTGCTCTCCGAGTCTTCGTGAAGCACAGAAGAGTCGTTTCAATTACGAGAACCAGGAACTTGCTCTACTTAAGTACTAATTTTTGAGCAAAATTGTGTTTTATATTTTAATTAAAATAAGCTATTTTAAAAACTAGTTCAAGATCCCAGTGCCACCAGACGTTACTTACTCTCTAAGAAACAAAATGTGTGGAACGGAGTAGTGGCCAATTAAAAAATATCTTCAAAAAAAAGACTTTTCAGACTTACCTTTGCACAATTTCAGGCTTTTTTCAGACTTAGCCAACACAATGTTTAAAAAGTACGCTATAAGTATACAATTGAATATTATGTAAAATATGATAAACGAGCACGGATTTGACTCGCTTCAGCAATTTGCGGGAATGCAATTATCTATTTATGTGCATGGCATAATACGGATAATTTAAGTTTTGAAAAGAGCAATAGCCGAGTTTCTTGCAGGTTCTTGTCACTAGGAAAGTCATTCTGAATTAGTTGTAGATTCACTTGACGATTGAAAAACACGTGTTTTTTTTAATGAAAAAATCTTCTTTTATCTATTTAACTGGACCGGATACTGTTTTTGTCTGTGTTTACTGTTAAAACGTTTTTCAACACCAATGTCTTCCAATTGCAAAACAACGCTGGATATCCGGTTAAAGTGGATTTTAAAAGTTATTGGGCGAATATTTTAATTGGCGGTCGGTTTATATTATTAAAGTGCAGCCGCTTGCAAGATATTATTGTGCTAATTAGAGCAGAAACTTTAGCCAACACCCGCTAATGACTTAACTTCGCGTTTGTTATACATGCTCTTTATATTACTATCTATACATTGCTTGTAAAGTTGTAATAATATTATCTATCTTCGGCATACATACGAAGTAAAGTTATACAGCTAACTTTAGCACTTGTACTTCATCGTCATCATCATGATCAACCCATCGCCGCCAGCCTGATCACTGCTGGGCACAGGGCTGGGAAAAGGACTTAGACCACGCTGGCAAAATGCAGATTGGTACAATTCACATACCTTACATGCATGCAGGTTTCCTCGCGATGTTTTCCTTCACCGTTAAAACAAGTGATATTTTAACTGCTTAAAACTTTGAAAAAGCTTTGAAAAGTTAGACCCGGGATTGATACCGCACCTCGCGAATAGGAGGCGGACATCTTAACCATTACGCTATCATGGCCCCTGCGCACGTTTAGTTGATCACAATAATTATGTCAAAGTAGGGCAAAGAAGGTACTTACACACACAGAGGTTGAAACAAATGAACGCGGCGATGAAACGCATCTCATTGGCTGGGCTCATCTGAGTGAGCGGGAGAATATTTTCTCGCTCTCTCATTGTGATAGAGTACCTATGCATACGTTTCGTTTCTGTCGGGTGTGGTACGGGGCTACGAGTGCTACGAGTGCTACGGCCGCTACGACACATCACGGATTTTTAAAAAGTACCTTTTATGCGTTATATGTATATGATTTTATATCTTTTAAAATAAAGTAGGTACATAAATGTATGTAATAACGTGTCAGTATATCGATCAAAGCAAATCCACTATACATAAAAGCATTTTCCGCTGATCCTCAGGGAGCGCAATGCAGCGTTTGAATTATTTATCAGCCTCCTTTGTACTTCATCCCAAATCAGCTACAACGATCTAGTGCTCCGATTTCGACAACTAGCTGTAATATTTATTTTATTTTGTTTTTGTAAATTTATATTTTGTACATTTTGTTTTTATATACATATTTCTATTATCACTACTCATATCACTACCCGTCACTATCCATACAGCGAAATGCGAAAGTGTGTGTTTTTTTGGTTTGTCCTTCAATCACGCAGCAATGGAGCAACGGATTGACGTGATTTTTGCATGAATATAGTTAAAGACGTGGAGAGTGACATAGGTTCCTTTTATCCCGGGAAATCTAAGAGTTCCCACGGTATTTTTGAAGGACGCAATCCACGCGGACAAATTCGCGGGTATCAGCTAGTTACTCTATAATTCTTGAACAATAGTAACTTGAAGTATGCTTACTCAGAAACGAAATAATACTGGTAAAACTTGTGGTACCATTACCATTATAAAGTTATGATAATAGATTTTTTTTCAAGTAAACTTCGTATTGGCATCTCATTACTGAGGGCTTTGACCACTTTTCACTGATCACAGTGTAATGTGTGTGTGTGATTTTGTAAAGGACCACAAGAAATATTGGCACCTTGTGAAGCCGCGTTGATCTGACGACGTCATCAAAAGGACCGCGGCCTTCATAAGTCCGTCCTCCGAGAGCGCCCAGGGGCATTTCACGGGATTACGGAATCTTAATACATTACTTATAACTATATTTACAGTATTTCTGCTTTTTATCTTTTATTACTGAGGGCCTTAGCCGCTTTTCACTGATCACAATTATGTGCTGTGATTTCCTAAAGGAACAGAAGAAATGTTGTATCTAAGAATGTTGTTTTGGTTCATTGGAACAGAGGAAATATCATCTCAAGTAATCTACCTTGTTAAGCCACATTAATCAGATAACGTCATCAAAAGGACACATCGCCGGCTGCCTAAGCCCGGGCTCCAAGAGCGCCCGGGGGCATTTTACGCCATTACAGACTCAGAACATCATTTCTCACTATATTTGCAATCTATCTGCTTCGTATACCTACATCATTACTGAAGGTCGGGACCGCTTTCCATTCATAACAATGTGCTGTGGGTATGTGTATGTTGTGTGTGTGTGTGTGTGTGTATGTGTGTATGTGTGTGTGTATGTGTGCGTGATTTACTTGGAGTTCTTTATTCGCCGCTCTACTATCGTAAGGACTAAGAGAATGAGATTTCAATTGTTTTTCGGTTATTATCACTACTATTTGCTACACTAATATTTGCTAATATTATACAGGCGAAAGTTTGTATGTTTGTATGTTTGTTACTCCTTCACGCCACAATGAGTCAACCGATTTGGCTGAAATTTAAAATGGAGATAGATTATACATTGACTTAACACATAGGCTACGTTTCATCCCGGAAAAGGCTACACATAGGCTACGTTTTATTTCAATGTGATTTTTAAAACCTGTATCCATGCGGGCGAAATCGCGGGCATTATCTAGTCTAATATAGCTACCTAAGTGATAACCTGAGCCTCAATAGCTCAACGTGTATAGGAGTGGACTGAAAACCGAAAAGTCGACGGTTCAAACCCCGCCCGTTGCACTATTGTCGTACCTACTCCTAGCACAAGCGTCAGCGCTTAATTGGAGAGGAAAGGGGAATATTAGTCATTTAACATGGCTAATATTCTTAAAAAAAAAAAAAAAATGGAGGAAGTGAAAAGGCCAAATTTGGACCTCCAAAGTCGGTCACCTATCTAGTTACGGACTGGGGTTAACGTTGCTTAATCTGTCGCGGCTAGGCCACAGCAGACCACACTTCAATCAACTTGACATGCTCGTACAAAACCCCCCAGCAAAGCAAGCATAGGGGTTTGGTGAAAATGCAGTCCCTTTTACTGAAGCGGAACAACGATTTTTAAAAAAGTCCACGGATTATAGATCCCATAGATCAATCCGTCAATGTCTCACCACACAGAGGTTCGGCCAACCAAATATTCAATGCAATAGAACGACAAAAAATGTTGTGTACGTTCTTCTTGTAACCCGTTAAATAAAAAACCGGTCAAGTGCGAGTCGGACTCGCACACGAAGGGTTCCGTACACGTACGTAAGAAATAACACTTAAGTATAATTTTTTTGTAATCACGGTTCACGTTCACGGTTCACGGTTTTCGATGTTTGCTCTTTCTTGTGCTTTAAGACATGGCTACCTGTCAAAATTTTTAATTCTAGGCCATCGGAAATAGGTACCCTATAGGTTTTAATCGTCTTCTTGACCGGTCTTGACAGACTTGACATACAGAAATCGAAGTGATCATATTGTAAGGGTTCCTTTTTTTCCTTGTAAGGTACGGAACCATATAAATCAATACCCATTACGTCAAGATAACATAATAAAAAGATTTAGGTGACGGCCTGACGCGACAAAAATATATTTCCACGTCATTTGCTTCTTTCCTCGAAAAACTTGCGTTCGTAATAAAAAGGATGCGACTTGTAGGCAGACTATATAATAAGTAGGTATGCAAAAATAGTTTGGATAGAGATGGAGAATTCCTGAAAGGCCGGCAACGCATCGGCAGTTCCTCTGGTGCTGTAATCACTTATCATCAGGTGACCCGCCTGCTCGTTTGCTCGCAATCTCTATTAAAAAAATCAATATGAAAACAGGGATTAGGAAAGTTTAAACTAACGAGATCTGTATGACCCTTGAAATGTCTCTCTTTTAGTCTAAAACAACAAAATTGCAAATTAACGGCTATAAGGTACACTTTATTTAATAATAATTTCAATCATTTCGGTTTGTTTAAAACTAATGATCAGTTTTCAAAATAATATTACTTAATAATGCAATATACCAAACGTTAATAATTTGCGTTGTTAAAACATCGTTCATCTCACTTGTGAGAATGTCCTGCCCGTAAATGTTGATTTGAATAGCATGTGCCCACGCTCGACTTGGAGCAACCATGGATAGTAGGTATACTTGTTATAGTTGTCTGAAACAAGAGAAAATTTCACATCTACAGAGTCACTAATCCCATTTCCTTGGTTTAACCGTTCTTAACCAGTACAATCAAGTAATAAGCGCTGTCGCAACTAGATCATTTAAGTAAGTCAGTAACGTTAAATTTAAAAGTCAGGATCACGTATCAAGGCTCCTAAAGCCTGAATCGAACAACATCCCAGAGAACAATTCAATTTACTTTATGTGAGGCGATCCCTCTTGCGGCTCGAAAACTAATCATCGGTAGGCTTAGTATAAGTTTGCACATCTAGATAATGTTGATGTCGATACGACAAAATAGTGTTTCCAATTACATGGGCCTCATTAGAAAGCTCAGAGTTACGATAGATGTTGGCGTCCCAAGGTGCTAGCATAGCGAACTCGCACCGGAAAAAGCAGCGTTGGAATTGGGTGAACAGGTGATATCGTCGACGAACAATGTTCAGCAGTGGCAGCAAAACAAAATAGGTCTAAACTCTTTCAAAGATGATTGTTTAAGTCGTTCTTTTTAACCGACTTCAAAAAAAGGAGGAGGTTCTCAATTCGTCGGAATCTTCCTTGGGGGGCTAAGAATATAATATATATACAGTGTGTTTTTATTAACTGGGACAGTATGGAGAAATCCAAAACCATAGCAAATACATGGAAACTGTCTTAGAAACCTTTCTTTTGTTAAAACATTTTTTTAAATTGCTCAATAAAATTACTCAAAATTTGAGCATGCCAAAATTGTTTTCACAAAAAAAGACCTAAAGGTTTCTCAGAAAGTTTCCCCTGTATCTCGTATGGTTTTGGATTTCGACATACTGTCCCAGTTAAATAAGCCACTGTGTATGAATAATCTGGAGTTTATTCATATATAATCAACATTGTAAAAAAAACGATAACACTGAAAGAACGACTTAAACAATCATCAGGTCGTGACTAGGACCATATTATATTTTGCTTTATAGTATATCAATGTTTGACGTTCTATCAGCATTGTCGAGATGTGCAAAGTCGTGCTAAGGGTTCGTATTTCCCTCGTGATTCGTTACCTTCTTTCAAGATTGCCTTTAAATCTCAGAACTAACGGCACAACGCTCGTTAACTAAAGCTGTTATTTACCCGGACCGGACAGGACATCTAGTGACTAAAATTCTTAAACTGGCTGACAAATAATAATTCTTAAACTTGCTAAAGACTAAAAGCATGTGCACAGGAGTTCCTTAAACAACGTAGGTAGGCGAGCACTTAGAAAGAACTTTTGAAAATTCATCCCCTAAAGGTCGATCCACACTGGATAAAGTATCCGCTTCTGATGCTTGCCATAGCACGCCAACCAGACTTGCGAAATTAACTGGATCAGAATGCGCAATATACGCTCTTCTGGATATATTTTGTACTATACGGTAGATCCCACACACCATCATAATCACAATATATTTTGCTTCAGAACCAGAAAGTAGGCGGCCAATTGGCGGATCAGATAAATCAGATTTTGATAACGTGCGGAATGTGCAGACGCCAAGCATACGTCAGAAAGTTTTTTGAAACACATTTTTTGATAATATGCGGGGTAGACCTTAAACACCGAAAGGAAACATCTATAGACACATGATCCCTCCACGTGACCTGCCATTTGCACGGGATTTACACCCCTCGTTTCGAGTAGTCCTGTCAAATTAATGTCCTTTCCAACCCAACCCTGCAAACCAGTGACAATAATGTGTTATTAGTGTTTCCAATTTGTATGTTTGCGTCCTAATGATTCAGTGAAGTACGGGGTTAGAATAACACTTAATAGCAGACTTTAGTAGTTTAATAAAGGGAACGTTCGAGTAAAGTCGAGGAAAATCGTTACTATTCTTTTATCTCTAAGAACTGTAGTTGTTCTAATTGTAATCGGGTTCGGTTTGGAGTTTTATAATCTCTTAATCTCTGGTCTAGTCTGTAGGGAGGCTTCGGCCGTGGCTAGTTACCACCCTACAGGCAAAGCCGTGCCACCAAGCGATTTTGCGTTCCGGTACGATGTCGCGTAGAAAACAAAAGGCTACTGCCATACCCATTCCAGGTTAGCCCACTTCCATTTTCGACTGCATCATCACTTACCACCAGGTGAGATTGCATTCAAGGGCTAAGACTCCTGTAGTAGAATAAAAAGTGTTGCGTGCGACTTGCATCGTCTTGTGATATGCGATGAGCTATCACCTTTCATCACCATCATTATGATCAACCCATCGCCGGCCCACTACAGAGCACGGGTCTCTTCTCAGAGTGAGAGGGGTTCTGGCCATAGTCTACCACGCTGGCCATGTGCGGATTGGTAGACTTCACACACCTTTGAGAACATTATGGAGAACTCTCAGGCATGCAGGTTTTTTCAAGATGTTTTCCTTCACCGTTAAAGCAAGTGAACTAGTTAAGACGCACATAACTCCGAAAAGTTAGACGTACGTGCACGGGATCTAACCTCCGACCTCCGATTTTAAGGCAGATGTCCTAACCTATCACAGCTTCACCTTTAATAAACAAATTTTACACAAAGAAAGGTAACGCTGAGTTATCGTTATGCCCCTGTTCATCGGCCTGCGCTCCAATGACCGGAAACTTGCCGATAAGGTTAGCCTATGTTGTAATATAACGGCACTGTATTTTATATACTATTTCCCACTTTATCTGTATAAAATATGGGATCTCATATATAGGATAAGTATGAGTAAAACTTCATACAAGTAGGTCGTAACAGTACCTAGTACCCTAATACCAGTTTTATAAGTTGCATCAGCAAAATACGTTTGTGCAGAAAAGCGCAACCTAAGGCCTCGTTTACAGAACGCGGGGCGTCGCGCGTTGCGAAAGGCGGCGCGGCCCGTAATGTACCCGTAGTACAAGATTTTACGTCTCACCAAACCAAACCAAATTCGAGAGTCGAAATACTTCCGCGTTACAGTAAACTGGATCTTAAATACCTTGTTTTAAAGCTCAAGTTTGTCTACACTTCTACAGCCAGCGCTCCAAGTGGAAACATTGCGAAATTAAAATCAATGGCATTGAATATTTGACTTCAATTCAAGGCTGTTTAGGTCCATTTTACTATAACGCGGAAGTATTTCGACTCTCGAATTTGGTTTCGTTTGGTGAGACGTAAAATCTTGTACTACGAGTACTGAATTTAAACGTATTATGGCGTTGTATGTGTGCGTTTACAGACGCACCCGCCGCGTGCAACGCTACACGCTTTAAGGATTCGCCGCGGGCACAGCAGTGGGCACCGCCACTCTTCCCGCCTCGCATCTCTATGAACAACATCGTATATTACCTACCATATGTTTGTGATTACGCGTGCGATGATAAGTGCCGCTTCACGCGCCGCCGCACCGTAAACAAAAAGACGGACGACGCGCCGCGAGACGCCCCGCGTCTCCGTAAATGAGGCCTTACGCCATAGAGTTATGATATAGGTAACCACATCACTGCCTTACGCTGACTAAACCGAATGTACATCAATGAAATACAGACCCTATTGCTTGGCGTTAAGCTTATAAACACAAGAACTACAGTAATTATTAGACTACAGAATTTAAAAGTAGTATTCGGGTACGGAATCCTTAATAAGTAATGATTAAAATATTATGTCAACTATAATAAAAGTACAAAGCAAAATAAACTTATTGTTCCTATTGAAGTTAAATATCAGCATAACCACGTTGATTTCATAACGTTCCTAGCGAAGTTGTTTCTAACTCCACTGGTTTATAATAACCAGAGACACGGAAAATTATTATTCACTAACTTCGCCCTAAGCGCTGAATTTATGGTGCGCTTACCGCGAAATTTCTGAATTGTGTACGAGTCGCTTGGGTTTTATGCTTTCTAACTTCGGTTTGTGTGGCCTGCGATGCAAATAAGCTATAAACAACGAAAAGTTTACTTTACGATTCAAATGCTAATACATTCGGCTACATAACATTACAATGTCCTTTATGTGTGAAGTTAAAACTAAGTCTGTATATTATCGCTCGGTACATTATAACTCCGTATAGTTAAACTTTTAGTTCCTCGGTAAAGCCAAATAAGCTTTTGAATGACTATGCTAGTGTAGCTAGCATACTTAGATTATATTAAACTAGCTTATGCTCGCGAATTCGTCCGCGTGGACTACACAAATTTCTAACCTCTATTTCACCCCCATAGGGGTTGAATTTTCAAAAAGTAATTTCTTAGCGGATGCTTACGCAGCTATCTGCATGCCAAATTTCAGCCCGATCCGTCCAGTAGTTTGAGCTGTGCGTTGATAGATCAATCAGTCAGTTAGTCAAGTCGGTCAGTCACCTTTTCCTTTTATACGAGTATATTTAGATGACTAAGTAGATGATACCCGCGCTTTTGTCCGCGTGGATTTAGGTTTTAAAAATCTTGTGGGGACTCTTAGATTTTCCGGTATAAAAAGTAGCTTATGTCCTTTCCCGGAATGCAAGCTATCTGTGTACCAAATTTCGTCAAAATCGGTTGAACGGGTGGGCCGTGAAAGGCTAGCAGACGGACAGACAGACACACTTTCGCATTTATTATAATATTAAAATATGGATTAAGGATGCTTTTACGCTACAGTTCTTTTCAGAAATGTGTGAAGATGTGGAGTGATGTATTTCGACCTAAGGGAGGGCGTTTGAAGATTGATTGGTAGTCCAAGAGACCGACGATTGCAATTATCTAAGGCTTAACAAGATTCACTAACATGGAAAATTCATTTATCTATGGAGCATTCGAATAAACTGGTTATGTTAATGCCATCGTCCCTAGACGATATAAATACAGTTAAGTAACCAGGTTAGAGATTCGAACATCCTTGCTAATAGAACCAGACTGGAATACTGATCTCTAGTTTTATATTCAATATATATAGGATGTCACCGCATTATTCATTCGTGTAGTTACATCATTATCATGATCAACCCATCGCTTGCCCACTACTGAGCACCTTATCAGAATGAGAAGGTCTTAGGCCATAGTCTGCCACGCTGGCCCAGTGCAGATTGGCAGACTTCACACACCTTTGAGAACATTATGGAGAACTTTCAGGCATGCAGGTTTCCTCACGATGTTTTCCTTCACCGTTAAAGCAAGTGATAAGTATTTTTTTTATAACACACTTAACTTATGCGGAGAGAGAAAATGCCCGGAATCGAACTCCTAACCTCCCGAATCGAAGACCGACGACTTAACCACTAGGCTATCACCGCTTTTCCGAAATATTTTACAGATGAGTGCTATTGTTTCCTTTGATATAGGAAAATTTTATAGACAAGATGAACATAATAAAGTCGCACGTTTCCTAAACAAATCGTCGAAAGAAAAGTTGATGTTCATTGTCATGAATATAGAGAGGTTTCACAATAATATTACCATGTTTATCTTGTTCACTATTTGTGTTCGAATACGTTTATACAATCATATAGTTCAAAACTTTTTAAATACTTAAAAAAGAAAAATATATAAATTTTTCTTTTTACCCCACTGCGGCGAAGCCCAAAGGAGGGTTGTGTTTGATTTGTATGTATGTATTTCCGTTCTTATGTCCGCTTGTAACTACTGAACGGCTCAACCGATTTTGATAAATGATACGTTATTTATTTAAGTACCTAAGTACTGTTAAAATGTATGTATATTTTAATAGTGATATAATAATTAAAACTTTGGTAACACATACATTTTACTCTTGTTTTTCAGCTTTTAATGTTTTGCCTGTAATTTCGTAACTAAGTATAAAATCTTTGCTTCGTAGCAAAGATATTTTAAAGGCCCATCTGTAAAAGCGAATTTGACTAAATTTTGAGCAAAGATAGCTTGTATCCCGGAAACACACAGGGTAGGTTTTGTCCCGGAAAATCGAAGAGTTCCTGCAGGGTTTTTAAAAGCGTAAATCCACACGGACGAAGTCGTCAGAGTCATTTAGTGTGAAAAATGTGTATTGGTTCATTCATTACCGCGGTAGAAGATTAAAATAAAAATTAGTATTTAAATGATAATAATATAATGAAATCACACGATAGTAGCTGGCTTAGTTTAGCTCCGCATAATTCTCTCATTTCCCTAATCAGTTTATGCAATGATGGCAATGAATACGTGACTATTATGGTATATTAGTTGTATCCAATTATTACAGGGTATGGTAAATTACCTAAAGTAAACATTCAAACTACATTATCCGTATAGATCACATTCACTATAATAATATTATAGGTATCCTAGAATAGAAAATTATGTTGCACATACGAGCAACTTTGAAAATATTACAACAATAAAACTAAAAACTAGCCTTATCTAATTACTATACAAATCATGCCCGTGTGGAATCGTGCCAAGAATACTGGCTGCAATTCCGCGTTGGACAGCAAGGCTGACCCGTTGCGCAAAAAATTAACCAGCCCTTCTGTCATCATGAGGCTATTAATCGCGGTGTAAAGCAACTTTTGTCTCCGCAATTGTCATAGATATCCCACATAAATTCGCTAACTCAGTGACCAATATTAATACATGAAATAGGTAATATTATGAGTGAAAATCTGAATCGCAGTACAAATTATTAATCTTCTGTTAACAGTGGACTACACTTGGAATAAATTATTGTTATCAGTTAATTGGAACTGCATATACGAGAGACTACTACTATGTCCAGCAGTGGACGTCTATCGGTCTATCGGTTGATAACAATGATTATAATATAGGTATTGCTTGATCAATGCTTAAGCTACAAGCAAAATATGATGGAGTGTGGTGAACCCCTTAGTTGGCAAACTGAAATAATATTTTTGGGTGCGCCTGTAATTTCCCCTATAACGATTATCAGATGAGACTTGGTGACAAAAACAACCCAAAAAAATGGGATGGTGACGTAACAAGGATGTCTTTATGAAATTATGTTTTGCGGCGCCGCCGAGTGGCTGACGTTGACAAATGACACGAAACCTCTTATTCGGCCTAGTCAGATCAAATTGACGTGTTTTTTTTCCTAACACGAAGAGATAAGAGATCATTATAATGTAATAGATATTATTATACAGGGTGTAACCAGAATGCTAGCAAAAACTTAGCGTTATTGTTATATAGTATCTAAACACAATCCATAACCATTTGCATTTTGTAGTTTTAGTGATTTAGTATTTTTCAAACCCGCAATGTAGAGGCGTTTAAAATTGGGGTCAATGCCCCACCTATGACGTGGCATTGACTCCGAATGGCCTACTTACGATTTACTTTTAACTGTCGGTGTTCTTGGATTTATAAGATGATACTTGATAGGAATGAAGGGAAACATTGTGCGGAAACCAACATGCCTGAGTTATTCGTAATGACAGACTATGGCCAAAGCCTATTCATTTCAAAGGACAAAAGTGTTCAGTAGTGAACCGGCGATGGGTTGACGATGATAATGGGTTGCTATCACGTTGGTAGCAATTCTAAAAATTCAGAAATTGTATTTCACAGAAAATTTGTTGTCAGTGGTTATTTTGGTTCTGCTTGTTATTTTTCACGGATATAGAAACGGGTCAGTGCACTTGAGCGAGTTGACTTGAAAGTTGCTATTGTCATGTTATTTTTTAACCAGCTTTTTGAAAACATTAGATTTTTGTGTCTCTTGTGAATTTAAGTAGCTCTAGGGGTTTTTATGGATGCAAAAGTAAACAGTTTTTCAAGGAGCGTATAAACGCACCTTTCACTTTCATTTACACACTTTCAGCTTCTCAAGTTGTCGATTACTCTGATTCTCTTACAGCTCCTCTTACTCTTTTTCATCGTTTATTAGATGACTAGCTGATGCTCGCGACTTCGTCCGCGTGGATTTACATTTTTCAAAATCCCGCGGGAATTCTTTGATTTTCCGGGACAAAAAGTAGCCTATGTGTAGCCAGGGCATAATCTATCTCTTCCAGTAGTTTTTGCGTGATTGAGTAACAAACATCCAAACATCCAAACATCCACACTTTCACATTTATAATATTATATTATGAACGTAGTGGGGTTTTAGTTTTAAAAGGCATTCCGAACCAGTGGTAGATGTATCCGACTATTCGTAAGCACTTGTAAAAGTTTATACGAATAAAAAAGATTTTCATTTCATTTCATTTCAGTATTGAACTTTATCTTTTTGCAGTGATGTGTCTGATAAAAATATAGCATTTCATATACAATTTCCCTGTAATAGCAGTTTGTATCCTCGCAGCCGAGGCGCTAGGCATGTTAATGCCACGCTCGTAAATTCCGCTTTATCAGATTCTCATTAGCATGGCGTGTTGATCTCGTATCGCGACACACAATACATCGTCGCCGCCCGCCCAGATACTGTACAACGGAAAATGTTGCTACCATTCGGTGAATTAACAAGAATGTTCTCCGTAATAATCGCTCTGAAATATAACTAACTACCTCATTCGGATTCTATCATAACTACCTAATTCGGATTCTATCATACTCATCAACATCATGATTAAATTATATAGAAATACTAGCTGATGCCCGCGATTTCGTCCGCGTGGATTTACATTTTTCAAAATCCCGCGGGAACTCTTTGATTTTCCGGGATAAAAGTAGCCTATGTATTAATCCAGGGCATAGTCTATCTCTATTCCAAGTTTCATTCAAATCCGTCCAGTAGTTTTTGCGTGACTGAGTAACAAACATCCAAACATCCACAAATTGTGTTGATCATGAAAATTCGCTAAGGTGGTGAAGTAGAGGTTTGTAATTTCGAAACATAAGCTAGTTCTCTGTTCTTTAATAAACGCTGTAAATTAAATTTATAATTGCACTAGAACTAGACCGTGCTCCCAAACTCAAATTACGGATATAACACTAAGCTGGGAATTCTGTTTAAAATTCATAAGTGCGCTCATACTCGTAGATTCCGAGACCGCTAATGTTTGATTTTCAACCGGCATTTCTGCGCTATCAAATATCAGCCATGGCTAACGGCTATTTGTGTATTCTATATAACTAGTAGGTACATTATTTGAGAACCTCTTTAGCACCGTGATATGTACTGTGGTCTCTCCCGGCTAGAATCTAGATCAATATTAGAATTTAAAGTTTCGGTACGTATTCGTGTAGAAACAGCAGCCATAGGTTCGCCATACACCTGCTAATTAAGCAAGCTTTCGTCGTGAACTATCTAAACTTATTCATCTAAGTATCTAAATATATAAAACGAAAAGGTGATTGACTGACTGATCTATCAACGCACAGCTCAAACTACCGGACGGATCGGGCTGAAATTTGGCATGCAGATAGCTACTCGTATTACGACGTAGATATCCGCTAAGAAAGGATTTTTGAAAATTCAACCCCTAAGGGGGTAAAATAGGGGTTTAAAAATTGTGTAGTCTACGCGGACGAAGTCGCGGGCATAAACTAGTAAGAAGAAGAAATAAATGTGTGGATGGAAGATGAGACTTGAGGCCCGTATCAACCGAAGCGGTGATGTGTTTAGCAGACCAATATCAAAAATATTTGAAACTAGCTGATGCCAGCGATTTCGTTCGCGTGGATTTAGGTTTTTAAAAATCCTGTGGGAACCCTTTGATTTTCCGGGATAAAAAGTAGCCCATGTCACTCTCCCAGGTCTTCAACTATACCCATGCAATCGATCCGTTTCTCCGTTGCGACGTGATTGAAGGACAAATCACAAACCAACAAACCAATAAACCAACAAACAAACACACTTTCGCATTAATATTATGGGTTGTGATGCCAGAAACACTTTCTGCTCTATAAATAAACTTACAACATAAGTTTCTTAGATGAATCTATGGTATGCCATATAATTTTAAATACATATCAAAAATTGCGGACTGGCAGGAATCGAACCTGCGTCTCCTGGGATCGCACCCGACACTTTGCCCACTAGCCTACGATACGCTTGCTGCCAGTGACTCAGTATTGAAGCGACTGTTAATTTTTGATATGTATTTAAAATTATTTAAAACTAGCTGCCCTCGCGAACTTTGTTCCGCCTAACAGTCGATTCAAATTTTTTAAATTTTTCTCACCGTTAGAACCATCCTAGAACTTCAAGGAATATTATAAAAAAAGAATTAGCGAAATCGGTTCAGCTGTTCTCGAGATATGCGATGAGCAACACATTTAGTGATTCATTTTTATATTATAGAAGATAGATTTCCTTAAAACACTATAAAAATTATAAAAAGTATGTCATATAATACCTTTCAAATTACAGATAAAATTCTATAGTACGCAATGGACACTGTGGGGAGCGTGTCCAACTGCCCACCCAAACCCCTCCCCAGCTACGCGCATGGCTTGCTGAAGCACGCAGTAAGGGAGGACATTCCTTGGATTCTTAGGAAGGACAATCAAAACATTCCGTTTAGCAGCCTTTGATCTATAAAAATGATCGCCATATTTCAAATTAATAATTTTGTTATCGAACTAGAAATTATATCATAATTCATATATCATTATATCATATTGGCAACTCGACCTGTCGCGTACTATACCCGTAAGGAGGTAGTTAGTAAGGAAGTAGTACTCGTGTGAACAAAATGAACATCATCCTCCTTTTATGGACGATGGGTAAAAATATAGCAAATCCAGCCTCTTTCTCATCACAGTGAGGGGATAAACGTCATTGCGTGATGCCTACTCACGGGCAGCGAAGCGGGATGTTAAACGCTCGCCATTTTTCTATAGTTGCAGGAAAATTGCCCCCGTATTTCCTTACATGTCCTTAAGCTGGAGACAACGAGATTATCCTCGGGGAAATAAAGCGGGCACATGAGCATCATCAATCTCCAACGTCTTATCCCCTTATGGAGATAATAAAATAGTATTAGGCACATTTATTCGGTGATATTATATTAGCACAAATTAGGGGTTTAAAGACAACGTGACGCGTTGGACCATACAATTTCTTTAGATTACAAAAAAACCGGCCAAGTGCGAGCTTGTGCTCGCGACTTCGTCCGCGTGAACTACACAAATTTCAAACCCCTATTTCACCCCCTTAGGGGTTGAATTTTCAAAAATCCTTTCTCAGCGGGTGCCTGCGTCCTAATAGCCTACGGCATGCCAAATTTCCATGTCTTGTCGCACTGTACTTAATTATTATGACTATAAGCATGGTTCATGCCTAAACTAGCGGCACGCTATGATGGCCGGTTTGACGTTTGTCCGCTCATGAAGTTCCGTATTAATTGATAACGACTTTGAAGGAAATAATTGTATTACTTTATTGACGATAGTGATGTGCAGAGATTCATAAATTTTATCGAATGTAGTTTTAGGTTTAGGACTCAAAATTTATTTATTAAATTGATTTCTTAAATGTATACAAGTGTAGAAAAATCAGTTTGCACCATTTAAGGGGTGAATGTACTTGTGAATATGAACAATTTTCACTATGTGGACAAACCTCTGAAATCGCAAAAAAATATCAATAAATTTTTAAAAATGGAATCTAATACGATCGTCACATAGGATCGCTGGCTAGCACAACTACTACCTCCGGCAAACTCGCGTCAATGCTCAATGCAAAACAAAGCAGTTTCGAATTGACGTTGCTTCGAAAAGTATAAACTGTCAGTGCAATGCGATTGTGATATAGTTTTGACCTGGCTTTGGATTTCAAATATTGATACTGCATTACTGTTGACCCTTGCTCGTTAATTTGGACTCTGTTCAAGCCCTTTGTTGTGGATTTCGTCGATATGACCGAACGTACGCAGAGAACTGTTCTAAATAGTCAGACACGTGAGTTCCTAATACGCCTTCGTAACTATTTCGATCGTGAAGCTCAAAATGGAGGGCCAATTTTACCTATAACGTCAGTGGTTGAACGCGTAGCTGATGCGCTTAATATTGGACAACGAACTGTTAGACGGATAACTAAAAAAAAATATGGCGAGACTGGCACAGAAGAAAATAAACTTCACACACCAAAAAAGAGAAAACGAGCAAAACCAGTCGTAGGCATCGATAGCTTTGATGCCGATGCTATCCGAAGACATGTTTACGGCTACTATTTACAGAAGGAGTATCCAACAAGAAAAAAGTTGGTGCATTCACTGAAGGAAGCTGGATTATTCTTCGGTGGGGAAAGTTCTTTAACGAAGATTTTGAAGACCATTGGATTTCGATACAAAAAATGTAACAAACGCAAAATATTGATGGAAAGATTTGATATAGCGATGGCAAGGTATACTTTTTTACGGCAAGTGAAAGAAATCAAAAATTGGCAAAATGTTGTGTTCTTGGATGAAACATGGCTTAATGCTAACCATACTGTAGGCCGTTCTTGGAACGATGACACAGCAGCATCTACTTCCAAAGTTCCTGTAGGAAAAGGATCGCGACTTATAATTTGTCACGCCGGAACCATCAACGGGTTTGTCGAAGGTTCTCTCATGGCTTTTGCGTCAAAAACCACTGGAGACTATCATGAAGACATGAATGGAGAAAAGTTTACTGAATGGTTTACCTCAATGTTGTGTAGCCTCCCTGAACCATCTATTATAATTATGGACAACGCCCCATACCACTCGATGCAAATTGACAAGCCACCTGCCCAATCCCAAAAGAAAGCTGATATCGTCGCATGGCTTCGTAAAAATGGCGTAGATGCAAACATGAATATGTTAAAAGCGGAATTAGTACGTCTTTTAAAAGAAAACAAACCAACCAAGATCCGATACGTCATTGACGAAATAGCATTAGAACATGGGCACAGAGTTATACGGTTACCGCCTTACCATTGTGAGTATAATGCGATTGAGTTGGTGTGGGCTCAAATTAAGGGATATGCTGCAAGACACAATACAGAACCCCCATTTACCACAAAAAAAATGCTAAAATTATTAGAAGAAGCTTGTGAACATGTGACTAAAGGAGACTGGGAAAAGGTTGTGAATAGAACTGTTAAATTAATAAGGGAAGATTATGAAAGAGATGTGAAAATAGATAATATTATAGAAAACGAACATATAATTATTAATGTATGTGATGATAGCAGTGACGACAGTGAAAATAGTAGTATGGACGAATCTGATTAATTATGGCCTTTTGTGGCACCTTTTTCGGTATCTTTTGTATTCATATGTTTCTTGTGTGCATATAAAGTATGTATATTCATTTTCGTTCAAATATTCAGTTCGTTCAAATAAATTAAATAAACATATACATTTTTGTTTTATTAAACCTATTTAATCAGGTACAAAAACAAAACTTAATTGTTTTTTGTTCGAGAATAAATTGACATTCCACATCACTATTGTAATGTGTCAAACCGGCCATCATAGCGTGCCGCTAGTGTAAGTTGTTTTATGTTCAGTTTTTTGTATGAAAGTTGATCTAAAGCTTCATAATAATTCAATAATCTAAAATAAAGAAAGGACTATTTATCTACATAATGGCCATCATAAAAGCCATTATAGAGGCATAAGTAAAAGTTGCTTGGAGTCCACAGCCGTCGTTCACCAAGTTTTGCCAATTAAAACTAAGGTAGTTAGGATGACCATTTTTGTAGAAAAGTAACACTGACAAAAAATATTTATTACTAGCTTATGCTCGCGACTTCGTCTGCGTGAACTACACAAATTTTAAACCTCTATTTCACCGAGGAGGAGACACAGGAGTTGAATTCTTAAAAATCCTTTCTTAGCGGATGCCTACGTCATAATAGTATCTGCATGCCCCGCCCGATCCAGTATAGTTTGAGCTGTACGTTGATAGATCAGTCAGTCAGTCACCTTTTCCTTTTATATATTTAGATTATTTCCTTTCTGAACTATCTCTATTGTTTATCGGAATTAAATCTTATGTATTGACCGAAATGTTAACTTTAAGTACCTATGCTAAGTTGCGTTGTAAACTGTTCAGTAGTTTCAGCGTGAAATGTGCACAGATAGACAAAAATTAAAAAAAAAGTTGAGTTGGCCGCTGCTAACAAATAAAATTGGCAAATTTCTATGTCTATAGCTTTGTTAATGCATCATGATCAACCCATCGCCGGCTTACTACAAAGAACGGATCTGATCTCAGAGTGAGAAGGTTTTGACCATAGTCTACCACGCTGGCCATGTGCGGGTTGGTTGACTTCGATTAGAAGGCGGACGTCCTAACCACTAGGATATAATATACTATATACTTTGAATAAAATATTTGACTTTGATTTCGACTTTGACTCTGCATTGAGGACAGTCTCATTCAATTCAATTGTTGGGGCACCCTAGTAATAGCAAAAGTACCCAAGTGAGGGGCGCTATTGAGTCTTATCAACGTCGCCCGATGCCAAGGACTTATATTTAATTGTCGAAGTTTTATTGTTCGAATCCTGATTATTTCATTACAACTTCGTATTAAATTAACAAAGTATCATTTTAAGTTATGTTGTTACTAGTGATTGCTTGCGATTTTGTCTTCATTTAGGTCTTTTAAAAATCCGTTGAGAACTTCTTTATTTTCCGGAATAAAAAGAAAGTCTGTCTGTAGGACTTTTTGACGACCTCCCTGGCACAGTGGGGAGTGCTGTGTGATTAAAAATGGGAGGTCTCGGATTCGATTCCCGGCAGGGGCAATTTGGGACTTTATGATTTTTTAATTTTATTTGGTCTGGTCTGGTGGGAGGCTACGGCCTTGGGCTTTGGCTTATTACCACCCTACTTCTAAGTAGTAAGTGCCATCAGATGAGATCGCAGTCAAGGGTTCACATTTAGAATATTAAATTAATGAAAAGTAGCCTATGTCACTCTCCAGGTCTTGAATTATACCCATGCAAAAATCACGTCGATCCGTTGCTCCATTGCGACGTGATTGAAGGACAAACCAACAAACAAATACACTTAATTCGCATTTATAATATGGGTAGTGAGGGTAGTGATATGGGTAGTGATATAATATGGGTAGTGATAGAGTTTGTCACCAGCATTTCAGCAAGGTCACATAGAATACGTGCCGGCTGGAACTGGAAACACTATTAAGAGACTTATTATTCAGTCGGAACACGCTCGCCGTACGACGAGGAGCGGGAAAAATCCAATTAACTTCATATGAAGACTTCGAGCGTTCCTCCGTGCGGCACAACAACCATCTGCTATACTAATGACTTCTTCTTCTTTTTAAGAATAATATTAGACACTAGATGATGGGGCATAGGGGCAATAGGGTCATGGCCCCGGGGAGGCACGCTGCGAGGGGTGGGGTGTTTACTGAGTAACTACTGAGCACGGGTCTCCTCTCATAATCACTACCTATCGTTTACTGTAAGTATAGCTTTTTGACTTATCTTGCCTAAAGAAATCCATACTATATTATAATATTATTGTAAATAAATGCGAAAGTGTCTGTCTGTCTGCTAGCTTTTCATGGCTCATCCGTTCAACCGATTTTGACGAAATTAGGTATAGAGATAGCTTGCATCCCGGGGAAGGCTACTTTTTATCCCAGAAAATTAAAGAGTTCCTACGGGATTTCAAAAACCTAAATCCACGTGGACGAAGTCGCGGGCATCATCCAGTAGTCATTAATTAATAGGGTGACAAACATGGCTCATCCTCGCCCACCCAGGGTGCCAAATTTTAAAAATTCTCTTGAGTAAACGTAGTGACGGGGAGTACTCTATTATACGCTTTGTAAATTCGGGGTGAAAATATTTTTCCTCTGTGTAATTCTCTTTGTCGGAACTATTCATGTTTTGAAGTTAATTGTATTTTTCCGTTTGCCGCCGCATGTCGTGCGTGCTCGGTGTGTATAATAACTAGCTTTAGTATTTTCAGCGCCCGGCCGCACGTTTTCTATGTGACCTATCGTAAGCTGACAAAGAGATGGCGGAAAATTTGGAAGAAGTACTCGATAAAATGTACATCTGAATTTCATAAAATTAAATAAACAAGAAAGTGCTGCAGGTATTGTGAGCAGACTTGCGAGCCAGTGGACTTAAAAAATAACATAATATATCTATCATAAAAAGCAACCTATATTAAACTGTATCACTATGGAAATGCATCTGTTTTTGCAATAGTGCCCACTGATTACTTATACCTACATATTTTCAGTGTCACTACGATTACTCCGGTATTGCTAGGATGTTTTGATTTTAAGGCTAATAGGTTAGGTATTTCAATCATCAAATAAACTTTAGTTGATGAATAAAAAACATGTTGGCAGATATCCATTACAAAATCTGTCAAAATTACAAATTTATTTTTCAGTTAAAGATTAGCTATTTATCTGGCAAATGAAAAATCGTCAAATAAAAGTATAGAAATAAACTGAACTGACTAAAAACTGTCAAAATGACAAAGTCCTCAATTAAAGATTATTTATCATTTTGACGATTAAAAATCGACCCTTACTGCCGCACTCAGAGTGGGTTAATCGTTACTTAAGGCATTAATTGATGTAAGGCATTAACTATAGTAAAGATAAGGAATGCCTTAAGTAACGATTAAGATACTCTGAGTGCGGCTGTTAGTATTGAAAAATTACTCAAGGTAGCGTATTGCACCTAATTACAATATTGGCTTTAAAGAATTGTCCATTTAAAAGCGAAAATTCAGGTAAAATTAATTTAATGCTCCATTAACTCGTTAACCTATGCGCAGTTGTAACTCAATTTGTCGGACGGTAACTTTTTAATGTTTATCGTTCTACTCATTAATATTCTGATTTAAACGTGGAAATATAAAATGGGCTGTGTTGGTGTTAAGCTTTTGTTATTCACTATTCACCCGTGTTTTTTTACTCGAATACAGCAAAGCCAAAGGGCCCTTCCCTTTGTTATGATTTTAGCAGTCTATATATGTATGTATGTATGTATATATGTAAGTATCTATGTATGCATGTATGTACTAATTGCGGAACGGGCAGGATTCGAACATACGTCTGCGGGGTTCGCGCCCGACGCCTTGACCGCTAGACCACGGTTCGCTTGCTGCCAGTGACGAAATTTGTGATATGTATGTTCACTCAGTACTGAAGCGACTGTTAATGCCATCTAGTAGCGACATTTTGCAGTTATCGAAACCTGCATTTTTTGATGTTTTCAAAATTATCCTTGAAGGGTAGGTAAAAAACATTATAATAATTATAAAATATAGGTACAAGATATCCTACATGAAATAAATCTGAGTTTGAGTATACTGCAGTGGAATATTTCAGTTTAGGCTTGGCCTTATCGGCAAGTTTCTGGTCATTGGAGCGCAGGCCCATGAACGGGGTCATAACGATAAATCAGTGTTACCTTTCTTTATGTAATTTGTAGTTTAGGTGATATCGAAAAAAGTTTGAAAAAAAATCGGTCAAGTGCGAGCTGGACTAACACACCAAGGGTTCCGTACCATGTGTAACAAATAACACTTCTTAAGTTTTTTATTTTTCATTTTCATGGCGGCCATTTTGAAATTTTATTACTTGTTGTTATAGCGGGAATAAAAATACACATACTGTGAAAATTTCACCTCTCTACCTACGGGTCACGAGATACAGCCCGTTGACAGACAGCCTGACGGACAGGTGGATGAACGGGCGGATGAACAGATAGCGGAGGCTTAGTAATAGGATCCTTTTGGCTCCTTCATACTATATTTTATTTTGGAAATCACAAAATAATTCTTGCGGCAGAATTGTCATTCGCGTTTACTTACGACAGCAGGCAAATGGCGATAAAATGACGTTTAAAATGTTTCCATTGTCCTCGATTTTAATGGTTCCGGCTCCGGTGCTGTAAGGATTGCTATAAAACGGCTCCAAATCGCTCAACAATAAACTGAACGTCTTTTGTTTAAGTGTATTGACATGGTATGGACACTTTCTGTTAATAACTGTATGTATGACATGTAAGGTCGTTACTTGTTAGGGCTAGAATTGTTCATTTGCTGTCGATTGTTGGTTGTCTGACCCGACGATTAGCGAGAAACGAGTTGAGCTATAAACTAGAAACGAGTTGGTGAGCAACAGAAAGCGAGTGCATATAGTTAGGATAGTATTTGTGACGTTGTAAATTTTGAACTACTAATTGGCGTTTCGCTTTTAATAAAAATCAATTTTGTTCAAAGTATGTTGGTGCCACCTAGCATCAAGGTGCAGAACTACGCGTGGGTCGATGTTCAGAGTTCATTCGAGCCACAATAGATGGCGTTTGCTTCGTTGTCAATTGTCGTAAAAATAAAACAAAATAATTAAATAAAACCATAATATCATTTGTTTATTGTTAAGTCATTAACAAAACGGTTCTTATAATATATCCTTAGGTTCCGCAAATATTCAAAAATGAATTGGCTTCATGATCAAACTAAATGAGTGCGGCCACACTCGGGTTGCGTCTGGCAACACCGATTGATGAGATTTAGAATTTTCCTGGAGTCAACATGTGAAGACGAATTTTTTTCGTTCCAGGAAAATCTCATCCTTCTTCGCCCATGGCTTCGCCTGGGAAAAATACAATAGTCATAAATTTTAGTCATCCTAACGTATTTCAATGTTTCATCAATTATGGTGAGTGAAAAATCAAGTAATGTGGATTCGACAAAATGGCGGTTTGGTTAGAGAAAATCCTAATTTTATGATTTCATTCCAGTTCCAGTTATTTTATCTTCCCAAATAAATGAGGATAATGGGTTGTGGGTGGACTTCTGAAAACCATTGGTGGCCAGGAGTTCAATAGGTGAGTTGTGTTTGATCGGGAAAATTCCACGTGTCGAAATTTTCACACAGCACAAATTATAATCTTGTTTTTCTTTGTTACAGGGTTTACGTTTTCCGTTTAAGTTTACGTTTACGTTTTACGTTTTAGTTTTACGTTTACGTTTTACGTTTTCCGTTTTCGTATTTATTTCTTTTGCACATTCACGTTGGCAACTTAATTTCTATGGATAAGACTTGGTGAAGATCTTTGTAATGAAACGTTTCGGTTGTGAAGAGTCAAATGGGTTGAGTTTTGGATCTTGGCCGATGCCGTCCAGCTACCTTGCAGTCTTCGCACCTACAAGTAAGCATATGTTTGTATCCTGCAACAGTTTAGTGAACCTTCTTAGTGTATGTGTACAGTAAGAACCCTGTCTTTACTACTGAGCTTTTATTTTGAAACAATTTTATGAATTTTACTGTGTCATTGTCTATTCCATGCCAATGGCATCTTAAATTTAAAACATAGATCTTATGTACTATCTACCTAAGGCATTCTAATGTATCTAAATTAAGTCTTGGCATTAAGCTAGAATAACTAAGCATTATTAGCCATCCTTATGTATTAAGCGACCCCGGTAAAAGTTACATTAAAAACAATTTTGCCTAACATCTAGCAAATTTCATTTATAACACCTCATATACATTACAAGGGAGTCGACGGCTAGCTTCTATTCTTTACTAGGTAGATAGATCAAGTAAGTAAATTATTTTTTTTCCTCTAATCTTTGTAAGGTGGTAGATTATTCCGTATCCGGGTATATTTCTATTCCGTCCAATTTACCACCCTTACAAATGGCGCCCGAACGTTTTTTTATATAGTTATTTCTGTATATTTTGAGAAATTTTGTGAATTTTATGAAATGTACTCCGCTGATTGTACAATTTTCTAAGTAGTGACACATTGCAAAGAGCACTAAGCTGTTTTTATGGTTCACTAACTAAATAATAACTAATAGTTAGAAATTTTGTTTGATAGTTTAAGTAATTTTCTGAGTATAGTCCAACATTTGTTTTTTCTTATTTAATTAACACATTATAAATGGTGCTTATGCCGTTCAATTATGTTATTCGACTTACCTTGGAGGTGTATAAGTGAATGTTTGCCTTCAGTTTAGTAATAAACATTGCTTAACTGAGTTGTTGTTGGGTATTGCTTTCAATAGTAAGTGCATCTTATGTTTGAAAATTCCGGTAACTTAGTATAATTACAGTTTTGAAACGCTATGTGCCGTTAACTAGTTACACACATACATTTATAAATACTAAGAGTTACAACTTGTGAAACTAAATATATAAACTATATTCAGAGATTACATTAAGTTCAAGTATGAAGTTATGAACAATTTTTTTTTTCAGTGACTTGATACTTCATTATTTTGTTGAAATTTTGTTTAGAGCTGTGTTAAGGTTATGATAAAAGCTACTTCACACACAAAACATGTTAAGTTTAAGTGAATGCTGGTAGTTTAAAGTGACATTTAGAAACAGATTTTGTTGTATTTTAGGTTATGTGTTAAAAGTGTAAAGTAACAGTCATCAAACCATTGCACAATCTCTTTGTTTTTTTTAAAAAGATAACATGCTAGTCAGAGTTCATTGCAACTTTGCTGCCTGTTTACTTTTGTAATTGTAAAGGTTGTAACACACTGTGTACTCATAAAGGTGATACTGCACCTTACAATCATTTATTCAATTTTGGGAAGTTTTATTTTGTTATATTTTGTTTACTATAGTAATAATATGTGCTTGTATTATTAACAATATTTTGGAATAGGAACATAATTGATAAAATAGTTAGGATAGACTTAAGAATATTGTTTTTGTTGTGTATTTTGCTTGTGTATATTTAATAGTTTAAATAACTTCTTTTGTGTTTGTGTTTAACCAATTTGTATAAGGCTAAACATAGACAGTTACACAAGCTCGATATTTTGTTAAATGTGTTTTGACTTAACACAATGGAACAGACTTTTGCCCAGTTTCATTCACTTTTGAAGGACGAATTGTGTTATGAGGTATCCATTCGTTCCGAAACTCCAGCACCTACAGTGCTAGGTTTAAAGAAACAGTTAAAACAATTAATTCAGGAAATTCCTTCTGAATCAATTTTAGAGACAGATTTCTCTTCTGAAAGTGAGTTAGGGGTTATTACTAAAAAACTTCAAGACTTAGAAGATTTATTAAAAAAGTGTTCTGACACTAAAGATAGACATGCCCTCTGTAGGTCTAAAGCTTTAGCTTCACATTTGTACTTTAGAATTTTGAGAATACAGTGTTCCGAACTCAGCTTAATAAGTAGGAAGAGTGAATTACATACAAAGTTGCAGAGTTTGATTTCCAGATTAGATGCTGACAATGAGTCGTCTCACGACGAATCACTGGATTCCGAGAGTACCGCCGTTGACTGCACTGGTGATAAAAATGTTGCCAAGTGGAAGTTACATTTCAACGGACAGGGTGATCCGCGCAGTTTCATCGAACGCGTTGAGGAATATAAAAGATCTTATGGCGTTTCAGATGGAAAATTATTTGTTTCTGCATTTCATCTTTTTACAGGCCGAGCATTGTTATGGTACAGAGGCAACAAATGTCAAGTTTCGTCTTGGTCAGAATTGAAAACTTTATTTTTAGAGGAATTTGATGCAGTAGATTATGACTACAGGTTGCTAGGTGAAATTCGAGCAAGAACACAAGGCTCTGAAGAACCTGTGTCTATCTATTTCGCTATAATGTTTTGCATGTTTTCAAGGTTGTCAACACCACTTTCCGAAGAACAAAAGTTACAAATTTTATTACATAATATTCGCCCTTTTTACTCAGAACAATTAGCTCTTGTTGACATTAAGTCTGTCGCAATGTTGAAGGAAAAGTGTCGCAAACTAGAGGCTGCGAGGCAGCGTTCCGCCTTATTTTCTGAGCCTACTAACAGTAAGGCAACTTTAAGTTCAGAGTTTGCTTACAAACAAGTGACAAAACAGATAAACACACTTTCAGTCACACCTGCACCTAAGGTTGATACAAGTAAAGGCACTAATTTTACGAAAACAAATAAACAACTATGTTACAAGTGCGGCAAGGGTAACCATTCCTTTAAATTTTGCAGGACAGTTCCGAAATTTATTAGATGTTTTTCGTGTGGACGTCAGAACTTTACAGTAAAGACATGTCCAAGTTGTAGTAAAAAGGCGATTAGTAAACCCGCTCCGGACAAAAATTCAAAAAACTAATTAGTAAGAACTGTGCAGAGACACAAGTAAAGAACTTGGTCATTAACAACAAAACATCCCTTTTACCTGACACAGTTCTGTATTCAGTGGATAAACGAGACTTTAGGCCACATTTAAAGGTTTTTGTTGACGGTTTTGAGATTACAGGTTTACTAGATTCCGGTGCTTGCGCGTCAATTTTGGGTAACCAGGCGCACAAGGTTTTTTTGAGATTCGGTTATAAATTGCATAGCAGTATTGATACCACATTTTCAGTGGCAAATGGAGACAAACTTGATTGCATGGGTTATATGTTTATTCCGATTACTTATAATTCCGTAACTCACATAATAAAATTTTTTGTAGTACCCTCTATAATAGCGGATGTTATTTTTGGTTGTGACTTTTGGAAAACATTTCAGTTAGCCCCTGGAATTTTTGATAATTTAGAATTAATTAAGGCACCTTCTCAATTTTACAATATTTGTGCGATTGATAATAAACAAATTCATACCATCACTTCTTTTGAAAACTTATCATCTCAACAGAAAGAATTAGCCCAGTCTGTAGTAAATAAATTTTTAGATATTTCTTCAGAGAAAATTGGATTGGGTAGAACAAAATTAATTGAACATGTTATTGACACCGGTGATGCCTTGCCAATAAAAATAAAACAATATCCACTTTCTCCCGAAAAGAAGGAAGCTTTAAGTAAAGAGTTAGATAGGATGCTGGAAATGGACGTAGTTACTCCGAGTGAAAGCCCTTGGAATAACCCAGCAATTTTAGTGAAAAAGGCAAATGGAGACTGGAGATTTTGCCTAGATTGCAGGAAATTAAATTCAGTGACAAAGGGGGATTCATACTCAATACCGTACATTCCACAAATTCTAGATAGCTTGAAAGAGGCAAGGTTTTTATCATCGATTG
Organism: Maniola hyperantus; assembly: GCF_902806685.2. Taxonomy (NCBI): domain Eukaryota; kingdom Metazoa; phylum Arthropoda; class Insecta; order Lepidoptera; family Nymphalidae; genus Maniola; species Maniola hyperantus. The sequence continues at coordinate 3,746,170 of NC_048547.1, forward strand.
ATTTAAGTTCAAGTTTCTGGCAAATTCCGTTAGCTAACGACTCTCAGGAAAAAACCAGTTTTACAGTTCCTGGTAGAGGGTTATTCAAATTTAAAGTCATGCCGTTTGGCCTATGCGGTGCACCAGCACGACAGCAGAGGTTAATGGACCAGTTATTTAATCAAAATTTTTGTAGTGATATTGAAAATGGAATAGTATTTTGTTATATAGATGATATTGTTATTTGTTCTGCTGATTTTGAAACCCATTTAATTTTATTAAACAGAGTTCTGGATAAACTAAAAATGGCTCAACTATCCATAAATTTTGAAAAATGTAATTTTTTTAGAAACTCTTTGAAATATTTAGGGTATATAGTGGATGAATTTGGTTTACGCACAGATCCTGGAAAAGTTGCCGCAGTTTTGAACTTTCCGACCCCAAAAACTGCACAGGAGGTAAAGATTTTCCTAGGCACTTGTTCTTGGTACAGGCGCTTTATTAGGAATTTTTCAACCATCGCTGCACCACTCAATAGACTAACGAGTAAAGGAAAGAACGCACCTAAATTTGAGTGGAGCGAACAGGCAGAGGTAGCATTTAATACATTGAAGAATGCGTTGGTAACCGCACCTGTTCTTGCGGTACCGAATTTTGAAAAACCATTCAAAATACATTGTGATGCTTCTGCATATGGTGTTGGCGGTATGCTAACGCAAGAAACCGATGGTTGCGATCATCCCATTGCGTATGTCAGTAGGAGCCTAAATAAAAACGAAAGGAATTACAGCGCGACGGAACGCGAGGCTCTAGCTGTGATTTTTGCAGTGGAGAAATTTCAGGCTTATTTTGGTTCCAAGCCAGTCACAATTATCACAGACCATGCATCCCTAAAGTGGTTCTTAAATTTAGAAAATCCCTCAGGACGACTCGCCAGATGGGGTTGTAGATTATCACAGTATAATTTTGTTATCGAACATAGGAAGGGTTGTGATAATGTAGTTCCGGATACCTTGTCGAGACTCATACACGTAGATGTAGTTGGTGATCGTAATGATAACTCTAGTCAACAAGTTTTGGTAGATGACTGGTATGACAAAACATTTAATGGCTGTAAAATCAATCCAGCAAATTTTCCGAATTTTAGTATTTTGAACGATAAACTATATCGTTACAGTAAATGTAAATACCAGCTTCTCAGTGAGTTCGATTGGAAAGAGGTAGTCCACAAGAACGACATCCTTAGAATTATGCAACAAAACCATGCAGATGCAACTGCAGGTCATTTTGGTGTGTTCAAAACTCATCGCAGATTATCCCTCAGATATTTTTGGCGTGGTATGTATAAGGACGTGGTTGAGTACGTTAAGAATTGTGATACTTGCTCTGCGTATAAACACACGACATCAGCCACTCCAGGTCTGCTAGGGAAGCCTAAAGTCTGCGAGAGACCTTTTCAGGTCATTTCGGCTGATTTAGTCGGACCTTTGCCTAGGTCTAAATCAGGATTTACATTTCTTTTTGTGGTGACGTGTTGTTTTTCGAAATATACAATGTTGTTTCCGTTACGGCGTGCCACAGGTGCCGCTGTTGTTAAAGCGCTAGAGAATTTTGTATTTTTGAACCATAGTGTTCCAGAGACTGTGATTGTGGACAATGGGTCCCAATTTACAGGATCTGAATTCCGTAATCTCATTAAGCGTTATAATATTCCGAAATTACACTACACACCACTGTACACTCCGCAAGTTAACCTTGTTGAGAGGTACAATAAGGTTGTTATGACTGCTGTAGCCGCTTTTGTGAAAGATAACCACAGGTCCTGGGACGAAAACCTGTACAAGGTCCAGTTCGCCATAAACAGTGCGGTTAATGAATCCACTGGATTCTCCCCGTTCTTCCTTGTCCACGCTAGAGAACCGGTTTTAAATGGTTCCTTCTATAAGGACACGGATAAGGAGTACGAGGCCGGAATTCCAAGGGAGGAATACGCAGGAAAGTTTGAATCTTTGGAGGACATATTTGGTCAGGTTAGGAGAAATTTGTTTCAGGCTCATGCAGAGTATGCAACGCATTACAACTTAAGGCGTAGGTCTGCAAGCTATTCTGTTGGGGATATAGTGTGGAAAAAGACCTATCCACAAAGCGACGCTACAAATTTTTTCGCAGCTAAGCTGGCACCTAAGTATGAAAAGTGCAGGGTTGTCAAGGTTTTGTCACCTTTGGTTTACGAACTAATTAGAGTAGCTGACAACCACCCAATAGGCACTTGGCATATTAAGGATATTAAGAAGTAGATATTTGCCATTACTTAGTTTGGTCTAAACTGTTTGAATATTTAAGTTATCAATATTCAATTAGGAATTTGAATGAGTGTAGTGATGTTCTGAGTTAACAGTTACATTACCATGGTTCAGTTGAGGAGGAATGTAGTGGATGTATGTAGGGATGAATATGTGATGATTGGAATGCTTGTGGTAGACCAACCGGTTGAGAAAGTAAAAATGCAAATATCGTACTTTGGGGATAACGAAAAGGGGGGGGTTTTGTGTTTTGTTTTCGTTTTCCTTCTAGATAATGGATCATTTCTGTTATTTTTCCGATTCTGTTCCGAGATCTATTTTCTAGGAGAGTTATTTCGTTTTTTTTTCTCATATTCCGATTTTGATTCGGTTTTATTTTTCCGAATGGGATAGAGAACGGTTGCCATATCAGATGGACCCGTTCACAACCAGTTTTCCGTATTTGTTGAGTAACAAATATTAAGATGGTAGTTTAAAAGAGTGAACCACCGTAGGCCTAGACGCATTCTATCAGTCAGCTGAAAAATGATGCCAAGATGTTTCCACTCAAGTGTCTTAGACACCATGAAGTTTTTTTGTATATATTCTTTTTAGAAGTTAGGGTTGTGTAGTTAAGTATAATGTATAAAACCTTACACTGTTTTCAGTATATTTATTTTGTTAGACAATTTTCCTTGTTAGTAGTAGATGTGCGTTCACGCGTAACTTCTGTGTTTTTTTTTGTTTGTTTGTTTCAGGCAAATTGTTAGTAGTTGTTGGATGACGCTGAGGGCAGCGTGGTTCAACCTGTTGAACCTTTTCGTAGGAGGGGAAGTATTGTGACGTTGTAAATTTTGAACTACTAATTGGCGTTTCGCTTTTAATAAAAATCAATTTTGTTCAAAGTATGTTGGTGCCACCTAGCATCAAGGTGCAGAACTACGCGTGGGTCGATGTTCAGAGTTCATTCGAGCCACAATAGATGGCGTTTGCTTCGTTGTCAATTGTCGTAAAAATAAAACAAAATAATTAAATAAAACCATAATATCATTTGTTTATTGTTAAGTCATTAACAAAACGGTTCTTATAATATATCCTTAGGTTCCGCAAATATTCAAAAATGAATTGGCTTCATGATCAAACTAAATGAGTGCGGCCACACTCGGGTTGCGTCTGGCAACACCGATTGATGAGATTTAGAATTTTCCTGGAGTCAACATGTGAAGACGAATTTTTTTTCGTTCCAGGAAAATCTCATCCTTCTTCGCCCATGGCTTCGCCTGGGAAAAATACAATAGTCATAAATTTTAGTCATCCTAACGTATTTCAATGTTTCATCAATTATGGTGAGTGAAAAATCAAGTAATGTGGATTCGACAAAATGGCGGTTTGGTTAGAGAAAATCCTAATTTTATGATTTCATTCCAGTTCCAGTTATTTTATCTTCCCAAATAAATGAGGATAATGGGTTGTGGGTGGACTTCTGAAAACCATTGGTGGCCAGGAGTTCAATAGGTGAGTTGTGTTTGATCGGGAAAATTCCACGTGTCGAAATTTTCACACAGCACAAATTATAATCTTGTTTTTCTTTGTTACAGGGTTTACGTTTTCCGTTTAAGTTTACGTTTACGTTTTACGTTTTAGTTTTACGTTTACGTTTTACGTTTTCCGTTTTCGTATTTATTTCTTTTGCACATTCACGTTGGCAACTTAATTTCTATGGATAAGACTTGGTGAAGATCTTTGTAATGAAACGTTTCGGTTGTGAAGAGTCAAATGGGTTGAGTTTTGGATCTTGGCCGATGCCGTCCAGCTACCTTGCAGTCTTCGCACCTACAAGTAAGCATATGTTTGTATCCTGCAACAGTTTAGTGAACCTTCTTAGTGTATGTGTACAGTAAGAACCCTGTCTTTACTACTGAGCTTTTATTTTGAAACAATTTTATGAATTTTACTGTGTCATTGTCTATTCCATGCCAATGGCATCTTAAATTTAAAACATAGATCTTATGTACTATCTACCTAAGGCATTCTAATGTATCTAAATTAAGTCTTGGCATTAAGCTAGAATAACTAAGCATTATTAGCCATCCTTATGTATTAAGCGACCCCGGTAAAAGTTACATTAAAAACAATTTTGCCTAACATCTAGCAAATTTCATTTATAACACCTCATATACATTACAAGGGAGTCGACGGCTAGCTTCTATTCTTTACTAGGTAGATAGATCAAGTAAGTAAATTATTTTTTTTCCTCTAATCTTTGTAAGGTGGTAGATTATTCCGTATCCGGGTATATTTCTATTCCGTCCAATTTACCACCCTTACATATTGACGATTAATCGGCCAACATCATCGATATAGAATGTCTCATTATACATGCGCAATGCGCATACAGCGCGAGTGTTTTGACCGCCAAGAGTGCGTCACTGAGCGAGTTTTTCTTTGATAGCTCTTGTCGCTGCGACAAACTAGTGGAGAGAGAGTTCTAGCAGGCCGCGGCAGTCAGCGACCAACTATTAATTATATTTAGGTATCTTTTTTATTAACACCGAATCATACGATGTCATCGATTGTAATTACGTTTTTTGAGCGAGAAAATAGTCGATAGCTAGTCGCTTCCTTATCGACGCCGGTGAGACAAAATGTCTTAAGAATAAAATGCCTTAAGAATAAAATAAGGGAAACGTTCTATCACAAATACATAAAAGAAGATGAAAAAATATTTCGCCCCGCGTATATTTATGAAGCGACGGAGTTTTATTAAACCCCGACTATAAACTTACAAGTCATAAAATGTCTTGGGAGCATTTTCTGTCAGGAGATACCTACGCAGATATAAATGTCACCGAAACTGCGATAAATTTCGTAGCCCTTCTTAATTTGCTCAAAGAAATATAAAAGAAAAACATTTAAATTATTTTCAACTGACTACTTCGAATTAATGCGATAGATCGAAAAAACGTTGGTGTTGAAAATGTGCTTGACCGCATCGGAAAACGCAGCGTTGGAGGACCCCCCAATAGGTAGATGGATGATCTCAAGCGAGTACTTGGGAGTTGCTGGACACGAGCGGCACAATAACCTGTTATGTGAAGAGCCTTGCAAGAGACCTTCTCCTAGCAATGGGCATCTATCGATTGAGACAATGACTCTATAGATCTCAGCTCAGCCTCCAGATCTATAGAGCGCTCTTTAACATTACTCAGACTTAAGATCCTGTTAAACAAGACAGCTCTATATCGCTGACATGAAGCTGTCTTGTTTTAACTGCAGCTTAGATAAGTCAGAGCAAAGTCAAAGAACGTTTTACATAAATCTCAGCCTAGTGCAGAGGATGCAAACAGTAACAACACACCACGCTGAGGCAAGGCAACGCAACGTCGACACTATCATACTCACATCATTTCGAGTCGCCTCGTGAAGAGTATAGACCTAAACGTCTTCTTCTACTTCTTGAAATGCTGTATCCTATCGGAGGTTGGCAATCATTAGGGCTATTTGCACCTTGGACACAGCTGCTCGGAAAAGAGATCGAGTACTCTTCCCGTACCATTGGCGTTAATTCTTTAGCCACAATGTTCTTCTACGGCCTGGTGGTCTTCTGCCGGCTATTTTCCCCTGAATAATGAGCTGAAGGAGGTCATTTTTGCTATTTCTCATAATGTGGCCGAAGTTTTCTAACTTCCGCACTTTTATGTTAGCCTTTGTAGTATAGTTGCATTTTTGACACGCTGTACCCAAGAGATTCTCAACATTCTTCTGTATACCCACTGTAGGGGACTTTATATTTCAAAAGCTTCTAACTTTTTACACAAGGTGTCCGTAAGTTTCCAGGTTTCCACACCATTCAAAAGAACGGAGAAAACGTAACAGCGTGCGACTCTTATCAGTAGTAAGCTTAGATTACGATAGGAAAGTATCTTGGCTTGGCAAAGGCTTAAACTTACAACGCGAAAATATTACACGTCAGGTTACCGTTATGTTGATCTCGAGTGAATGAGTGAATACTGAATACATTTTCGTTGCAAATACATTTCAATGAATACCTACCTACCCAAACAATTCCCACTCTGAGTGGAAATCTATTGTAATTCATCAAATTGTATCCACACGGACAGCTCTGTGTATTGTTTTACTGATTAATGATAACGCTTTCCTTGCTGAGCAGAGAAAATACGAGTAGATAATATTATTTGCTAGCTTATGCTTGCGACTTCGTCCTCGTGGACTGCACAAATTTCAAATCCCTATTTCACCCTCTAAGGGATTGAATTTTCAAAAATCCTTTCTTAGCTGTTGTCTACGTCATAATATAGCTATCTGCATGCCTTTCAGCCTGATCCGTCCAGTGCTTTGAGCTGTGCTTTGATAGATCAGTCAGTCAGTCAGTGAGACCTACGTGATAGCGCACACGTCAGCGCATGTCTATAACGCATATCTCTACACAGTTTTTCCAATCTTTTAACTATGACTTGTTCTTATAATAAATCCAACCAAACGGAAAAAAGCTGAGTTAACAATAATTAGTGCAATGTTATTAAATTCCTGTCAACTGTAGCGAATAACATAAACTTAAGAAGAATATTTAAGTTTCAAAGTATTCTTTCATAATTTTCTTACAAAGGAAAGTCTCACAGTCACTTTATTAACACTGTAAATTTAAATTAAAATCCTTAGTTTTTCCTCTTATTTTCATGACTTTTTCTTTTTCTCCGTTCTAACTAGCGTCGCTTCGAATCTGTGATAAAGAGTAATTTAACTCTGTAGAGATTTAAATGGGAATATTTGAGTCATCGTAGTGGATTAAGTCTAGCGTTTTTAAGCTCAATAACTCCTTATTTTTACTTTAAAATATACTTAACACAGTGGAACACTGTATGAACACCCATAATGGACAATACAACTAAGACAGGTTTTACTTACTTACCTTTTGATTTTTTCTCCAGTGTTTATGCGTTACACGTGTTCCTACGCACATCTCGGAGCGAACTAAATGCCAAGTAGGCCCATGTATATAAATTTTTGAAATATTTGAATCTCCCCGTTACGGCGTTTGTGCACTCATCCATGATATCACGGATTCTGTAAAAATACGAATTGAAGGAGTTCGTATTTGTATGACTCCCCACTTCGAAGAATCACGGATACGAAGCGAATACGGATGAGTTAACAAACACATTTACGGTCATCACCCCCGGACTAACCCTATACATAGCTTATTATTGCAGATATCAGAAAATCCTAGTGATAATAATTGTTATGCTCTAACGTTAATGCACAAAATATATTCCACAATGTAAACTGATATTGGCCACAGTAGAATCGTACGTTAAGCACCAGAAGCTAAAGGGGAAATTTACGAGTATGGAGTACGCTCCACGTAATCCCCAGCCGAGGTTTCCAAAGCAAATGTTGCTACCATACAGTTTGTTAAATGCCTTAAAATATCTGCTATTAAAAGACTGTTGTAGTTTGTATGTTTCTTTTAATATATCTCAATAGCTCAACCGGTAAAGGAGTGGACTGAAAACCGAAAGGTCGACGGTTCAAACCCCGCCCGTTGCACGATTGTCGTACTACTCCTAGCACAAGCCTGACGGTTAGTTGGAGAGGAAAGAGGAATATTAGTCACAACATGGCTAATATTCTTTTTAAAAAAATGTGCGTAATATAACTAATAAATTCACCCGAGTAAAATAACACGGTCTAAAAGATATATCTTTGCTGAATTTCGGCCACGGCTACCAATCTCAACAGGAGCCGCTGAGTTTGTTGTGGGTTCTTCTCAGACCTGGGCGTGTTTGGAACCCTCGTAGCTTTAGTTTTAAGTTTACGTAATTAATTATCACCACTATATCATTGTATAACAAATTCAGCAACTGACCATCAGAACCACACATCTTGATTTGAGTTTGAGCTAGCCAACTTTGCAAGAGATGTTAGGTGTAGTGCACATATAGGTGTACTAAAGTACTGCCTTGCTACTACTTACTACCTTACTGTTATAGTCTTAAAGGGCGGCAATCCGATACGATCAGAGAGAGTTCTAAAGGAGGATGGACAGGCAAGGCGGTACAACCTCGTCACTTCCCAGCTCCGGGTTGATACTAAAAAGTTCTTAATAGAAAAACCCAATCACATTTTTTGGCCTGACCAGTGATTCGAACCCAAAGTCTCAGCAGACGAATAAGCTAGACACTAGATCAACGAGACGGATAAACTACCCACAAAAAGGTTAAAATTAAATAAATAAAAGCTTTAATGTTATCCCTTACGAATTAATTTTATATTTAATCTAGAGTTTACTTAATTCTTATTTTTATTCTTACTAACTTACTTAATATTTACACTTAACAATTTAAATAACCTTATCTCTACAATAAAATAGTTTCATATTGCAGTAATTTTTTTAACTTCTTTGTAAGGGCCGCCAGTGGTGGTAATACCCACAAAAAGGGTAGTTACCACAAAAGTGGCAACACTGCCGGAAGCTCTACAGTCTGAATCGAGCCTGTTGGAACTTTCCTCTATTATTCCTTGCTTCCCTCGCCCAAGACGCCTAATCCGATCTAAAACGCTCTCCCTTTACAACTTTTTACCCTGAAACTTCGAAATTGAAGACGCCAGAGAGGCTTTTGTAAATCCATGATGTTTGTTGCAAAGTTGTTTGTGTCGCAAAGAAAGTTGTTTCATTTATTTAGTTTCGCTGTTCAAATTCTGTGGACTATTGTGCCTTATCAGAAAACCGACTCGCTTTGATATTGTAAACTTCGTCCGTTAAAACCTTGAGTAAGTACCAACATAACGGCTCTGCCCGTGAGAAGGCACCGTTATGTGACATACAAACAATTCTGCAAACCTAGGTAATATAAACATTTTATAATTTTATTAAAAAAATGTTTATAGGCGCTAGGTTTGAAGAGAGACAGACGGACGGGCTCAGTAATAGGGTCCCGTTATCACCCTTCGGGTACGGAACACTAAAAACTATATTATAACTAAATAAAAAGTATAACGACACATAAAAAACCGGCCAAGTGCGAGTCAAGACTGCACATTTTTCATTCGCACTATTCGGACTGCTACGCCGTAGCTACGAGTGTGTAGAGTTGTAGACAGTTAACGCTCGTGACGCGTAACTTAGCGTTAGTAGCGTAGTATAATCGTTCGCCGAGATTTAGTGACTACTGACTAGGTAGGTAGGACACATACATACACATACACACGTATCTACATCCGCACGGCCCCGCGCTAACCTGGTGCGGGCGAGCGCGGGTGTCGTGTAAGTGTGCGGGGCGTCCCCCGCCTAATGCCCCGATTGCTATCTCAACCTGTCGCGTAGTCAGTACGCAGATGTGCCTAGTGGGAGATTTCCTACCTATTCGATCGCGTAAAAGTTAACTACGATTTGTATGTAATTGAAACAGCGCCATCTAGTGCCAAGTAGGAGAAACATAAATAGTGAATGCAAGTTTTTTACGTCCTCGGGACCGACTAATGTTTACCGACTCGCATTCGAAAGTGACAACGTGAGCGCACGTGATTGGTCGATTTAAGCATGAGGTGAGTGTGAGTTTCAAATTTGGACAACTTGCGAAGTAAATCGAGTAACCACGACGCTAACGCGATCGATAAGTTGTCACATAGATTTTTGCAGTGAGAGTAGGGTGAGAACTAATAATAAAGACATTTATTTTCATTTAAGCGGTGATAGCTTGCGGTGAAGATGATGGTCTCCTAGTTGGTGGGTCCGGGGTTCAATCCCGCGCATGCAACTCTTACTTTTCGGAGTTATATTTGAGTTTTAAGGAATTATAATAATATTATATCCCTTGCTTTAACGGTGAAGGAAAACCCGTACTTGTGAGATTTGCATTCTGCGAGAAGAACCGTCTCAGTAGTGGGTCGGCTATGGATTGATGATGATGATGATGATGATGATGATTTTCAATTAACTTTTGTGTGACCATGGCACTTAATTAAACTAATATTATAGGGGAACAGTAAAAAGTCTTGTGCAGTCAAAACTACTTTTAATTTACTTTTCTAGGCTCTAAAATAATTTTAAAAATGTGTTCATAAACATACCTAATTAGTTTTCTAAATCACATATAGATGACGCTGTTGTCATTAACTAACAGTTTTGCTCAAAAAATTATTAAAATATCTTGTACGATGGTGCGAAAGCCTTCGTGTGCGAGTCCGACTCGCACTTGACCGGTTTTACCTACAAAGACGATGATTTCAAAACATAAACATAGACAGTAGATATAACCAGTTTAATTTTAATAGACAGCTGCTTCCATACAATCACTTCATAGAAATTTCATTCTAAATTTGGTTGGTTTATATCACGACGCCAACTTAACAAAAATAATAAACGCCATTCACGGTGAGTACACGCGTATGGGCTGGTTAGCTTCGGTGGTAACTCACACTCGCTTGCTCGCGATTCTCGATGCGTTTGAGGTTAGCTCGATTAACGCAGTAGTGAAGTCATTTGAATAATTTTGTGGAACTCCCACTCGGCACACTGTGTGCATAGTGGGAGATTTCCTACCTATTCGATCGCGTAAAAGTTAACTACGATTTGTATAGAATTGAAACAGCGCCATCTAGTGACAAGAAGGGGAAACATAATTAGTGAGTGCGAGTTTTTTACGTCCTCGGGACCGACTATTGTTTACCGACTCGCATTTGAAAGTGACAACGTGAGCGCACGTGATTGGTCGATTCAATAATTATGTGAGTGTGAGTTACAGATTTGGACAACTCGCGAAGTAAATCGAGTAAACATGACGCTAACGCGTTCGATAAGTTGTCACATAGATTTTTACAGTGAGAGTAGGGTGAGAACTAATAATAAAGACATTTATTTTCATTTAAGCGGTGATAGCTTAGGGTGAAGATGTTGCTCTCCTAGTTCGTGGATCCGGGGGTTCAATCCCGCGCACGCATCTCTTACTTTTAGGAGTTATGTGCGTTTTAAGGAATTATAATAATATTATAACACTTGCGTTAACGGTGAAAGAAAACCCGTACTTGTCAAGTTTTCATTCTGTGAGAAGAACCGTACTCAGTAGTGGGCCGGCTATGGGTTGATGATGATGATGATTTTCAATTAAGTTTTGTGTGACCATGGCACTTAATTAAACTAATATTATAGGAGAACAGTAAAAAGTCTTGTGCAGTCAAAACTACTTTTAATTTACTTTTCTAGGCTCTACAAGAATTTTTAAAATGTGTTTATAAACATAGTTATTTTTCTATATCACATATAGATGGCGCTGTTGGTATTAACTCACAGTTTTGCTCATAAAATTATTAAAATATCTTGTACGATGATGCGAAAGCCTTCGTGTGCGAGTCCGACTCGCACTTGACCGGTTTTTAAATAATGAAAATATCAAATTGTCTTAATTTTTAATACATAATGATGACGTAAACACTATACCTACCTACCTACAAAGACGATGATTTCAAAACATAAACATAGACAGTAGATTTTAATAGACAGCTGCTTCCATACAATCACTTCATAGAAATTTCATTCTAAATTTGGTTGGTTTATATCACGACGCCAACATTACAAAAATAATAAACGCCATTCACGGTGAGTACACGCGTATGGGCTGGTTAGCTTCGGTGGTAACTCACACTCGCTTGCTCGCGATTCTCGATGCGTTTGAGGTTAGCTCGATTAACGCAGTAGTGAAGTCATTCTAATAATTTTGTGGAACTCCCACTCGGCACACTATCTGTAACCCAAGCACGATAAGTGTGACAACGCTTTCTTGCGGTTTTTTCATCGACAAAGCTTTGCAAAGCATTGAGACAAATATGTCTCTGGTCGCAGTAAATGTCCTGCTGCTGTAGTTGCGAGTGGTGCAGACTGCAGAGGTAGCTAGAATCTTGGGCGAATGTATGTCTGCGGACAAGGTCAATCAATCAATCAATCAGCCTGTTTGCGTCCACAGCTGGACATAGGCCTTCCTAAGAGCACGCCACCACACGCGGTCCTCCGCCTTCCTCATCTACCTACTTCCCCCTATCTTCTTAAGGTCGTCAGTCTCCACGCGGTCTCCACTCCAGAACACGTCTGCCCCAGCGGCCATCAGTTCTGCAGCAGACGTAGCCTGCCCACTGCCACTTCCCACGGCCACTGGGTTTTCCTACGGATTTCCAACGGCAAGGTCACAGATTAATAGTTAATGATGGAACTACATAAACGTAGATGTCATCCTGCTAACTTACCGACAGAGTTTTACCCTCGGGACATTCATCTTCGAGTGAAGCCTTGCTATTAACATTGTATTTGTATAGTTAATAAGCACACGCGCGAGCTAATGTCTCGTTATGTATTCATAACACAGCCATTGTGTCGAGTGGCGTGCCATGTTGATTCTATTATCCCGCGGAAACGAAGCCTCGTCAGACATTGTTTGTAGTAGCAAACTTTGTTTTACTCACAGAATTTAAAATAAAGTATAATAGAAATGATATTTGCCGTGTCACGTGTCACGGAGTTACTGACTCTTGCAAGAATCTGATCCATACTATCCATACTAATATTATAAATGCGAAAGTGTGTCTGTCTCCCTGTTTGTCTGTCTGCTAGCTTTTCACTGCCCATCCATTCAACCGATTTTGACGAAATTTGATACGAGATAGCTTGCATCCCGGGGACGGACATATACCTAGGCTACTTTAAATCCCAGAAAATCAAAGAGTTCCCACGGGATTTGAAAGAACCTAAATCCACGCGGACGAAGTCGGGGGCATCATCTAGTGATATACATATTATGTCACGCATCTTGCGTGTCCAACCTTTATTACCTATCTGAAATCATACGTAAATATTATAATGAATCGAAAAATGTATGAAAACTCTTCGAAACTCTCCGAAACCCATGTCGGATTGGTACCCTAACAATACCGCGTTTCAATAGAAAGAGAAATCGAATGTCAAAGAATAATATACATATATTATATAGGTAGGGCCCATTGTTGACGGCAAATTACGAGAATCTATTTATGGTCCGATAAATTCTGTCTTTTATTGGAAGTTTTTATTGCATTACTAGATGATGCCCGCGATTTCATCCGTGTGGGTTAGAGTTTTTAAAAATCTCGCCGGAAGTCTTTCATTTTCCGGGATAAAGGTAGCCTATATCCGTCTCCGGGATGCAAGGTAACTCTGTACCAGATAGATGATGTCAGCAGCTTCGTTCACGAGGTATTAGGTTTTTTAAGAATCCCGTGAGAACACTTCGATTTTCCGGGATAAAAAGTAGCATATATCCGACTTCGGGATGCCAGCTATCTGTATACCAAATAGATGATAACCGCAGCTTCGTTTGCGTGTATTTAGGTTTGTAAGAATCTCAGATTTTCGGGACAAAAAGTTATTTATGTCTGTCCCCGGGATACAAACCATCTTTGAACCAAATTTATCAAAATCAGTTAAACGATAGGCCGTGAAAAGGTAGCAAATAGACAAACACACTTTCACATTTATAATTTGACTATGGATTGGAGGAAAAATCTCGAGCATTCGCTAAAATTATTGATAAAATTAGTTTATTTTTATACAAAATTCTATATTTAGGAGTTCTATCAAATTGAACAAAGCGGGTTGTAGGTGTAACACCAACACAGGTTGGAATTCGCAAATCAATACACATTCTAACGCGCAACGCATACTTGCAGAATTAATCAGCAGAAGATTTTTTGATAACCCAAATGAACAAAGATGAAGCTTTATTTACTTTGACAAAACTTGAGGCGCTCCCAAATATGATCACGCGCGGCACTCGTCTCTTTTAGCCTCCTCCGTGTTTCGTTTTCATTACATCAATTTTACTCGTATATACACTAAGCCTCAATAGCTCAACGATTAAAGGAGCGAAATGAATTCCGAAAAGTTGGCGGTTCAAATACCTACTCCTAGCACAAGCTTCACGTTTAGTCGGAGGAGAAACGGGAATATTAATTACGATTAACATGGCTTGGTAAAAAAAACTACTTAAGTAGGTAATTAAAGCTGATTTTACGATATTGTCAAAAAGGACTCGGGTTCACTCCACTTCGTGAGTATGGCAATGGATCTAGCTTATGCTCGGCCACATTTTCGTACTATTTTTACTGCAAATCCCAGAATTTGCGTGATATGTCCCATATGTCCATATAGTTTGATAGGATAGGATAGGATTGGAATGTGATATTTTACATTTACTAGGATAAAACGTCATGAATCCAACTCAAGCTTGTTGTGCCAGCTTTGTGTCAATTTTCGTCACGATCAAGTTAGCGATTGAGCCGCAATAAGGCAATAGATAGACAGACAAACAGACAGACCGATATGTTACAATATTAGCATGGATAAACAACATTTCCTCCGGAAATTGTAATCAAACCACGCGTGTAATAAACAGGCCTTTTCGCCCTCAATTTTCGATTCATCAAAAATCGTCAATGTGGCAAAATCCTATTGAAAATTTAATTGAGCAAGGAATCCTCGTTATCTGAATCAATTCACTTTTATTTAATATTGAAAATGAAAATCAATCTTTGTTTTAGCCATAGGTACTAATATTATAAATGCGAAAGTGTGTCTGTCTGTCTGTCAGTCTGCTTGCCTTTCACGGCCCATCCGTTCAACCGATTTTGTACAGGTATATTATGTAGCTTGCATCCCGAGGAAGGACATAGGCTACTTGTTATTCCGGAAAATTAAAGAGTTCCCAGGGGATTTTTGAAAAATCTAAATCTACGCGAATGATGTCGCGGGCATCATCTAGTTTATTAATAATTATGAAGCTCTCTCCAATCATCTGAAAAAATAATTATGTAAATATTATTATTATAATAAGTATCATATATCGGTACTTGTCTCTGAAAACAAAAATCTACGTCTCTAATGAGACGTGGATTTCACTCTAACGAGTGACAGCTGTGCGTCAATTAAATAAAAAATATAAACCACGGCACCGTCCCTTTTGTCCCCTTTCCGTTACTTCCGTACCCACAATTTAACCTGCCAGGATGTCATTAGTAATGCTCAGAATGCTCAATTTATCTTGCAATAGACAACGTCATTGTACCCCTTGATGCGATCAACTCTTGATTTCTTAAATACCTAAAAACAAACTTAAGTGCCCTATCTAGTCCTAATTTTAATTTTGATTGTAATATTAGCAATTTAAAAAAAACATACCCAGGCGGGTGTTGATAGTTCGACTGTTAAGAGCCTGACAGCCTAAAAAATGTGTAAAAATATAATGCGAAGTTGCGTAAAGGCAACCAGCTTTCAGAAATTCAAAATAACGTAATTGTTTTGTGCCTAAAAAAGAGAAAAAGAGAGTAATAGTGGCCAGGGAAGCACTTATCTCTATGAGAGACCTCTACCAGTCACCCTTGGCAATGCGAAAGGTTGTAAAGAATAGGTTTTTATGATTTGAAAAGAGTAAATAACTAAGAGTAAGTACCTAATACCTAATACTTTTTATGAGTTCCTGAATTTCTTGCGGCTCTTCTCAATAGAATTTGCTGTCTGAGTCATTGGTAGTCGCAGACGTAGCACAGACTGACACTACAGGCATAACTAAGTAGGTTCCTACGGTAGTGGAGTTGAGTGAGAGGGGTGTGATGACGTGACGCGAGAGCTCAGTGATTCATCAACTTGTGGCTACTATCACTCCTCCCGCAATGTTCCACTACCGCAGGAGCCTATCAGTTATGCGCTATATATCTCTGTTGTTCTGGTGTGCCCTTGAGACCTGCAAAGAACACAGCTGGGGGGCTCCTCGGTCGGTTGCGTTCTGGAGCAGTCGGATGTGCCGTGGTCCCCTAAGCACTTTATGCACCTAGAGTGGGCGAAACAATTCCTTGCGGAATGGCCATACATCGGGCAGCGATGGCACTGGCCCATCCTGCTGTGGTTATGGGGGGGGGGGGGCTCTCTATATTTTAAGGCCAGTGAGGCGACACACCGATGTGATATTATTGATTTTCTTACCAGCGGGGGGTAAGTTCTAAGGTTACGAGCACCATTTCGTAAGGGATTTCTAACTTCATCCGGACGTGGACTCACGCCATGGCCTCGGGGGCGTACGGAATAACCAGTAGTCCAACCAATACACCCATCCCAACGTCATCCTTAGCCGTGGTCCGAGCCTCACAGGAGGTGCCTTTAGGAGGACGTTGCCCCCCGAACTCTCAAATTATTTCTACGAGCCCTAGGCCTCACCCCCAGGCGGAGCTTCGCGCTCGCCACTCTCCCCGGTGACGCTGTAGCAGCCAGTAGGACCTACGCAGCATAGTCAATCCGAAACAACACAAAAAATCTGTTGTCCTACATGTAATTTAAACAAATTATGAATTTTTAAACATATTTTGTACGACCACACTACAGAATTGTGCTATTAATTGGTGCGTCCGCGTTTAAACATATTTTATTGCTTAGTAATGTTTAGGCTCGCAGGAGGTGGATGGAAGAAAACTAGTCGGCGATAATATCCTTATAATAATTATATTCAAAGTTACATTTAAATGAAAAGACTAAAAACTAGTGCTTATCTCTACGGATGAGAATATTCTAACTTAATATTACGATTCCCACATCGCGCGGGTTCTGGTATTACGCCGCGTCAGCTATACGGGTCGTATTCGTACGTGGGAATGGGAATGCATGTTGCGCTGGCTCACTATGTATCAGCCGCTGGCTTCGCCTGCGTAACAGCTTTATAAATATTTATGACAATCAATGTAATTAAATAAATTCATGGAAATTTAAATACCAAATATCCGTATAATTGGGGCCGAGATAATAATGAAATTGCAGATGAGCATCGATTATATCGTTTTCTGACACGATTTATACAATAAAACGAGTGAGATATGATTTTACTTGTTTTTTAGGGTTGAAACCGGGACCCTATTACTACAAGCCTCCGCTGTCCGTCCGTCCCATCTGTCTGTCAGCGGGCTATATCTCGTGAATCGTAATAGATAGAGATTTGAAATTTTCATAGAACGAGCAACCTATTGCTACTATAACAACAATAAAAAAATTGAAATGACCGCCATATTTTTTTTTAAACCGACTTTCAAAACCACTACAAAGTAAAAAATAACTTTTGTTTCTACACGTGTAGGACTGTAGGTATGTATGTTGAAGTCGGGCGAGCTTCAGGCTTTGATTTCTAATTTCTTTTATGCTCGCCCGACTTCTTGGTGGTAAACGATGGTACGGAAGCTTCGTGTGTAATTTCGACTCGCACTTGACTGATTTTATGTGGAACTTAACAATATTTTAATGTACTTACAAGCTTTTATTCCATCCATCTTCACCCTGTCGTTGCCATCGTCGTCTCTTGTCTGTGGTTTGTGTCTCGTGTAGAGATTTCCACGCGTAGAAATGGTGGTCTTGGGCCACATGAGTAGATTCTACTCATGTGCTTGGGCTGCCTAGATCAAGCGGCTCCCTGCAACTCGTTTGATGTTACCTATTAACCTAGTGCCTAATCAACGCTTATTTAGGTAAAGTTCAGGTCAAGATATTATCTACGCCCACTCAGTTTTAACACAATAATTACCTTTGGAGTTTTGTGATTATATCACAAGGTTAAATCGTCATCAAAGGCTTATTAAGTCTTTAATAAAGAAAAATGGTTAAAGACTAGTAACAAAGTAGAGCAAGGCATTTAGCAGAAGTTACGATACACTCAAGTCCGATAGTCTGTGTAAATAACGCTCTATCTCGACGCTCGTCGCTTCTGCCAAATTGCTTGGCAGCCATCTTTACACTTCCTTTATAAATAATATTATTACGAAACCTAATAAACGTATAAATAAACTGTGTGTTTACTGCTGTTTTCTTTACCAATATAAGTAAATGTGTGCGAAATAATCCTTGTTTAAACGTTGGCCGAACTGGGGAATGCATTCGGCAATTCGGCGGCAAAA
The DNA here is from genome assembly GCF_902806685.2 of Maniola hyperantus. Classification (NCBI taxonomy): domain Eukaryota; kingdom Metazoa; phylum Arthropoda; class Insecta; order Lepidoptera; family Nymphalidae; genus Maniola; species Maniola hyperantus. The sequence goes on from NC_048547.1 coordinate 3,764,400, forward strand.
AAAAAATTAATGTTTGCTGCGTGCGACTAGGAGCTCGTTGCTGGCCGGAGGCCGAATTGTGGGATCTAGCAACAGACACTTTGACTTTACTCAGACTTAAGATTGAGTTAAAACGAGACAAATTTATGTGAGAGATATACATCTGTCTCGTTTTAGCTCTGTCTTGAGTCTAAGCAAAGTCAGAGTGCGCTCTATAGATTTCACCCTAAGGCCCGGTACTTACCTAACAAAGCGGTGTTGGGTGGAGATATTAATACGTTTAGCAAATCAATCATATTATGATGGATGACGTGATATTTTTTGTGAAAATGGAAAAATTATCATCTAGGGCCTAGATGATAATTTTTCACTTTTCACTATGCAATAATATTAACTATAAATTGCAGCGCACAACACAATTTAATTTGAAAAGGTTTTCACCGCAACCCACACGCAAGCAAAGAAGAAGAAGAAACAAGTTACTTATAGACAACAACTCTATAAGAATCAATGTAAACGCGCAAAATAAATACAATTTCATCAAATCTCGAAGAAATATAAAAGTATTCCTGAGTAAACTTTGACAAAGAGAAGTTTCTTTTGAAGTGTATTTTTTCTCCAACCTCTGATTGACTTCACGCGGAGATGTGTATTGTGCTTACATTTTGAGATGGCTCATCTGTGTTTGACAAAAACTTTGCTTTGTAAGAAAATTTGATCTTCAGTAACTTCGTGAAGATGATACTTTGTATCATTTTAAGTTGTTTCTATATAGTCTAGGTATTTCAGATCCATACAAAAAGTTTTATTTAGATTCACTGTTCAAAACTTTTTAAATAGATTTGAAATATCTACCTACCTAATAGCCCTTCAATGTTATTCCATTCAAATCTTACGACTTTCTTAACCGATTGTTATAAAACTTTGCATACGAATTCCACTCGGCATTTATATTATGGGTAGTGATTTCTGATAAACTGGAATTTCATTACAATATTTTGTAGCATTAATAAAATTAACCTCGCAGCTGACAAAGTAAAACGTAGTTATATTATAATTATTTATTAAGAGATATTTTGCCCTTGTTTCCTTAAACTATTTAAGTAGTTCATTTCGCCCCGGTGTTTCCATTAAAATTTATTGCAAGGTGAGTGTGACAGGGGCCCCCAAGCTGCTTGTTTATGTATAACAATATTACCTTATTCACGGCAGATTGTAAGGTAACAACTAACAATGACCTTCTCGAATTGAATATTTATCATTCCTTAGAAATATATTACGAAAGCTTATGTTACTTTTAATAAACCATTCCGTGATTCCATGTGAGATTACCCTTTATTCAGTTTGTCTTTTGTTCTTGTGCGAATTAATTTGGGGTAGGATATAAACATTACGAATGTTAACTCCGCTTGAGGATTTATAATGTTTCTGATAAAATATCTCTACGAAAAGTAAACTTATTTTTTTCATTTTAGGACTGATTTTGAATATTTACATAATTTAATTCAGGATAATATTGCCAGATTCTTACAAAAAACCGGCCAAGTGCGAGTCAGGCTCGCGCAAGGAGGGTTCCGTACTACAGTCGTATTTTTTCGACATTTTGCACGATAATTCAAAAACTAAATAAAAATCTGTTTTAGAATGCACAGGTGAAGCCCTTTGATATGACACCCCACTCGATATAGCTATACTACTTCGAAAATTGAAAATACTAATTATTAGTTCATGACCAAATTTTTTTTGTGTGAAGTAACCACAAATACACGGTTTTTAGATTTTTCCCCTATTGTCTGCTATAAGACCTACCTACCTGCCAAATTTCATGATTCTAGATCAACGGGAAGTGTACCCTGTAGGTTTCTTGACAGACAGACAGACAACAAAGTGATCCTATAAGGGTTCCAATTCCCTTTTGAGGTACGGAGCCTTAAAAACTGTCAAAATCTCAAAATCGCAATTGAAAAATAAGTTCTAATTGTGCGTCCACATTGCCAGCCTAGCGCTGTTGCGAGGGCGGGCGCGAAGTATCTGACATAATGAAACCGCCGTTTGCGTCCATATGTAGTGAAGGCGGGCGCCTGGGGCGAAGGGCCTACGTTGATCGATATCAACGTAACATAATATCACAAAAATTGTACTTAAATGTTATTTTTTCCCAAATAACAACGTTGCTAAGTGATTGCTAAGTAGCTTATCGACAGATTACAGATAGTGATCATCATTAATTTCGGCCGTTCGTCAAACTTATCTAGAAAAGTTGCAAAACCAAGTTTGGGTTAGCCCACTTCAATTCCAAAGTTATAACTTTAGAGGAGCATTTCAGTTCGAATTAGACATCTTAGAGGCAGGCAGAGTTTAATGGAGATAAGTGGATAGGAATAATGGCGTACTCACGGGCTCGACTTAGATTGTGCGGCTCTCGGCAACCGCATAAATCTTATCTTAGCTCCTGGTGTTTGTACGTGTGGTTTCAAGTTTTGGTTAACGGTATCTTACGGATTGTGCACGAGCTATAAGATTGTTGCCAATGTTACTGACCATCTACATGCCAGCACTTTTTTCCTGAGGTAGCATCATCAAGATCAACCCATCGCCGCACTACAAAGCACATCATGGAGAACTCTCAGGCATGCAGGTTTCCTCACGATGTTTTCCTTCACCGTTGAAGCAAGTGATATTTAATTAATTAAAACGCACATAAGTCCGAAAAGTTAGAGGTGCGTGCACGGGATCGAACCCTCAACCTTTGGTTAGAAGGCGGACACCCTAATCTTACAAATTAAAAAAATAGTTATTAAAATTGAATAATAGATTTTAGAATATGATACTTTTACTTTCTTTCTCTTCATTCTGTTTTCATCCACAAATAAAAAGAATTGGAATACTCACACTCAGAAAACAACAAAAATATTAACATTTGAGTGCTCAATTTCAATTAATTAAGTAGTCATCAGTGTACCTACGTAATTTAATTCCACCGAACTTTGCCGGTTTCCACATTAAAATTCTAATTGAAGGAAAGCGATACTAACCATAAGTAAGTGGTGATCCTTGTAAGGGAAACAATGTAGGGAGTCTGTAACAAAATAAATTGTACATTTAGAAGCTCTTTTAATGAGATCCTGGAAGGCTGAATTGTATAACAGCGATATAAATTTTCCACTAGATGTGGCGCTTCATGATAATAATTTTATTTATTTAAGAAGAATATTTACCGTTTACAACAAATTCAGGTGTAATCATAAACTTTAAATCATAAGTATTTCCGTACACCAATGCCGTCGACATTAGGGTACCTACACGTAACACATTAATCTAGCGGTATAATACTTAAAAGTTAAATAACAATTACTTATAGTAACAACGTATTCTAACGAATATCGGTGTCAGCACTTCTGTAAATTGTAATCTTCTAACCACAGAAAGTTTAACTTGCGTGATAACTCCAAATCATTATTGACATAGGAAGCATAAGCACCTATAGTCTGTTCTAACTTATCTGGTTTGTAAAAACAGTCGGCATCTAAATCCTATCCGTGGAATGAAGTTAATATAGAGCCCTCTCTACCTAATCCCATACAAAAACAGAGACAGTGCAATACATATTTCATTCCGCGGATAAGTTAGTATACCGCTCTCTTTGTTGGGTACATACCCATACAAATGATAGAGCTAAACTGAGAGGTAGTGGGTATTATTATGGGCAACCAGGGGTGGACTTCTTGACGACGTGGTTAGTTAGTAAGGTTTATTTAAGTTTGAATGTTAGTTTTAAAAATTGTAAGATATATTTAATTGTTTATTTTTAGAATGAATATTATAGTTTATTTGTTGAATTAAATTTATAAACACAGCGAGCGCTATATTAACTTAATTCCGCGGATAGGGTTTAAAGCGGAATACGAAATGACAGGCGTGCGGACACCGATGTGCGCCTCATCTAGTGAAACATTTTATATGGCTGGGGTATAGGGGGATAGGAGAAGGGGATAAAGGGAGATGTTCCGAGGTCTATATTTTATGTTTAATTGACGCACAGCTGTCACTCTAATGAGACGTGGATTTTTGTTACTCCAAGGACGCTGAGCGTTATTTCTTGGAAATCATGGATTCTTAACAATTGTTATCTTTTAAGAGGGCTAGGTATAAAGTCATTTTTAGATCTTGGCGTTAGAAAAAGTAATTTTGAACTTTTCTAAAATGCTCTTTTAGGTGTATATGAGAGTTCTGTACGTTATTAAAGAACCTTTTGACTTAATAAATGAGAACCTCCTCCTTTTTTTGAAGTCGGTTAAAGAATACATTTTTGTATTCATATCTTCGTCAGATACTTCTTGTATCTAAATTTTAAGCTATTGAATACAAAAGTTTATGAAAACAGATATTATTAAACATTTCCAACGAACAGATCTTTGAAAATAGGTTTTCAAAGTATGAGAGATTGAGCAACTTTTATTTAACAACAAACTTTGTACGAGCAATCGAATACCGACTCATTGTATTTTCAGAGGAATGATTTCAGTGGGTGAAAACTTATTTTCTTCTGAGTAGGTAGGTACGTAGCGAACTTAGAAGAAAATATCAAGTTTCTTACTAACAATCCTTTATAATGCTTTTGAAAACTGTAAGGTTATTTTTAAAAATTGATTTGAATTGTTGGAAATGATAAAATTATTAGGTAATGTGCTAAAATCAATATTTCACTCATTCGATGTCATTGGGCTGACGACTGGAGTGAATTTGTATAAATCCGGGTGTTTGAAGGTTTTATTACCCGACTACGGCAAAGCCAAAACTCCTTTTGGCTTTGCCGTAAATTATACGTGCAAAAAATCACGTCAATCCGTTGCACTCTTGCGACGTGATTGAAGGACAAACCAACAAACCAACAAATAAACACACTTTCGCATTTATAATATCTGGTACTGATCATAACAAAGATTTTCTCCAGTTACTATATTCCAGGATATTGTCAATCGATGGTTCAGTTAAGTAATTAATGAACAGGAAATTAATATTGTGTAACCATATTATACACTACCTTCCAACTCACTTCCCTGTGTAATTATTGCGAACACAACATTGTTTGTGTTTAATATTAAATTGTACGAAACTATTCCTTTACCTACCTACTGGAAAATCTTTATTAAATGAAGTTTTGCTACTTATACAAATATTTTAGAGCTTATGATTTGAAAGGAATAGAAAACTAATTTATATAAACTTTTTAACTAGGTAAGTACTACAAAAAAAAAATTAGCCAATTGCGAATCAGACTCGCGCACTGATCTTCAAAAATGATATTGAGGTTTCTAATGTAATTTTTTTCTAAACTGAAAAGTTTGCGCGAGAGACACTTCCAAAGTGGTAAAATGTGTATCCCCCCCTGTAACTTCTAAAATAAGAGAATGATAAAACTAAAAAAATATATGATGTACATTACCATGCAAACGTCCACCGATAATTGGTTTGAACGAGATATAGTAAGTAGTTTTTGATTTATCGTGCAAAATGTTGAAAAATACGACTGTGGTACGGAACCCTCTGTTCGCGAGCCTGACTCGCACTTGACCGGTTTTTTATTTAGGGCTACAAAAATTGTTGAGTAAAATCAAAAATTCCCCCAGCAGCGGAGCTTTTGATGGACAAATAGATTTCAAATATTATGTTTTATTATTTAGTGCTCTTGACAACTTGCCCATCACAGCATCACTACTCTATGGACATGGACTACTTTCAAACCCCTATTTTACCCTGTATCTCTATGATTTTACCCCATTCAAAAATCCTTTCTTAGCGGATGTTTATGTCATAATAATATTAAATAGCTCTATCTGCATGCCTTTTAGCTCGATCCGTCCAGTAGTTTGAGCTGTGCGTTGATAGTCCTTTTATTTTACCTAATTGAAAATTAGTGGTGTATTACCTTTAAGTAATCGAAAAATAGATAAGCCTTATTAAGTACTTAGATTATATTAATTATTATTGTTAAAATAATTTAACTATAGTATAAGAAGCAATTACTGTAATTGAAAATATTTTTTTCTCAGCCTCCTAGTCGTATCCGATCACAATGACGACAATTTTCTTAAAAGCCAAATTTCCTAGCTTCCTTTATATTACTTTTCCATTCATTACCTCAGGGTGTTTTGCTTCCTTTTGTGTGCGGATGACAAAAACGAACAAGTGTAATAACGCCACTTTTTCCTAAGCAATTTTATACAGAGTAAAAATTGAAGAGATTCTTTTCATTGAGTATATTTTGAGATTAGAATAAGTAAAGCTTCTGGTCACAAACATCGCGATGAGTATGTATTTCTATTACATCTACATGATGTAGACTTGAATTTGTGACTTCTTCAAAACTCTCCACGTCACAGGTTTAACCTAGTGTGGAGACCGCTAGTAACCGACGCCAAAATAACTTGTTTTGTTAAATAAAGATATTTTATTTATTTATTTATTTATTAACTCATTGTACTAAATTCTTAAATCGTGACAAACTTTACCTTATATATGAAATACCTATAACCTCGAACTAATTTCAGGTTAATCTGAGATTATAAGAAAAAAAATTGAATCTTTTTTTTTATTCTCCTTCGGCGATTGCACATACTTAGTTTTTTTTTATTGCAATACTTTATCAGATTTATAGTAGCTACGAGTACTATGATAGTGCTTGAGCTGCTTTACTAGTTTCATTGAAGACCGTCTGTGAATTGAACATGGAATTGAATAAGAATTTGATAAAGTGAGGGAACGACGGAAAGAGAATAAATTTATAGAATTATTCATCGCAATAATGTCGGATGCGGCTAATAGTGAATCCGTGATGAATATTGAATACCTTAAAGAGACAACAAGGGTCATTTTATATTTTCCAAAGCCGGAACGCCGTCACAATGTGGTCCGTAAAATTAGCCCTCTATCCTCTTCTTTAGGATTAGCCCAGGCAATCCTCAAAAATGCCTAGAGGGCTAATTTTAAACCTGTTTAGTAGTTTAACGACATATTCATCATATATAATATGTCTAGAGTGATTAGTTAATATGTAAACCCTGGATCTACACAATAGGGAGTCTTGGACTATAGTAATAAAATGAAGTGTTTTTTTTTGTATAGCGGTAGTTTATGGGACTAGAATTCATCATTAAAGAGAATAACTTAAAAATAATCATGATTTTTATTTATTTTTAACATGGACATCATGCTGTACGGAAGGTGAATAATGACGTCGCAATCCGATAACAACCCTAACAACCATTTTTTTTAAACATAAAAATACCTACTAATAAATACCTACTAGTAATATCTGCGCGAAAATATTTCAAACTAGATGATGCCCGCGATTTCGTCCGCGTGGATTTAGGTTTTTTTTAAATCCCATGGGATCTCTTTAATTTTCCGGGATAAAAAGTAGCCTATGTCCTTCCCCGGGATGCAAGCTGTACTAAATTTCATTGAAATCGGTTAAAGGGATGGGCCGTGAAAAGCTAGCAGACAGACAGACAGACACACTTTCGCATTTATAATATTAGTATGGATGTTAAAAAAAATTAAAAACATATTTGTGGTTTACGCCATGTAACGTCATTAATCGCTTTCCGTACAGCGTGACGTTAATAATAATAAATTATTTTAAAAATTAATAAAAACCATGATTTTTTTTTTAATTATTCTCTTTGATAATGAATTCTAGCCCCAAAAACTACCGCTATACACACAGAACAGAAAGAACAGTTTTTTCTGTTCCGTGGCTATACAAATAATCACGTCATTTTGTTACTACAGTACATGACCCAATTCTCCAATTTTTTTCCGCGAACATTTTTGTACTCAACCCACGTATGAAAATCAAAGCTTACTGCCTGAGTGACAGTTTAATGACTTTATAAACATTGAAATTGCTTTTGAATATTTTATTTTTAATCTCAAAACGCTGCTATTTCCACTCAGAGCCGCCAGCGTCCGTTTCCTAAACAAACAGGCTCCTTACAAATTAATGCGACTTGTGTTAATGTAGAGAGACCACAACGTGCTACTAAATTTACACATGACATTTTAGACTTTATTCTAGTTGGAACTATGTCTAAAATCGCTTTTTTTTGTGTAACTTACACGTATTTCCTTCAGTTACACATGTTATTAAGCACTATTAAGTATTAAGTATAGTAAAAGACCATCCGGACTATAATATCAAGTAGGAGGAAAACAGGAGAAAATTAATCTATTTTTCTGTATTATTCATGAAACAAAAACCTAATAGGAAAACAACCTGTGGACACTCGAAGTATCGACCTCCACGAAGCGTGGACCTGCAAGCCCTCAGAAGAGCTGACAGACGTTAATTGAGCAGGAGTGGCAAAATTTTCAGTTTCTAGTGTCATGGCGTTATTCTCTTGGTCAGCGAAAAAAGTAAGCTTCGGATTGTGTTTGGATTCAGTGACTTCACCCGCGTGATATGAAATTCTGGTCAAATATCTCGGATTTTTTATGTCAATTTTAAATAAAAGCGCACCTTTACTCTATCCACCGAAAGAAGTTAGTATAGGGCTCTATCTGTTCCATAATCCCATACAAATGACAGAGACGAAAATCTTAGTGGGTGTTAGCCATTTTGAGTCACAAAATTAATCACAAACAAAACAAAACTATGTTTTTGAATTGAATGAATCGATTTTCGAATTTCGAATGTTTTTTGAAACCATTTTCGACAGATCTATCAACGCACAGCTCAAACTACTGGTCGGATCGGGCTGAAGTTAAGAAAGGATTTTTGAAAATTCAACCCCTAAGGGTTACTCCCTAATAATATTATATCTAAAAGATAATTATGAAAACAGCTATTTAATTTAATTCAATTGCTGATAATAATTGACGCAATAATATTTCTTTGCTCAAACATCCTGACAGTACAAGAATATTAAGAAGATTTCATGGCTCGCCCGCAAGATAATTAAAATTTAGTCCAAAACAATAACAATGAACGATGGAACGCTTATTAACTGAAATTTACAGAGCTTTATAAATGAACGGAAAATGTTCTATACTAGCTTATGCCCGCGACTTCGTCCGCGTGGACTACACAAATTTCAAACCCCTTTTTAACCGACTTCAAAAAAAGGAGGAGGTTCTCAATTCGTCGGAATCTTTTTTTTTTTTTTTTTTTTTTATTTTTTATGTATGTTCCCCGATTACTCAAAAACGCCTGGACCGATTTTGAAAATTCTTTTTTTGTTTGAAAGGGTATACTTCAAAGTTGGTCCCATTTCAATTTGGTGAAGATCTGATGAACATCTTCGAAGATAGGTACTGGAACTCCTCAACGGATAAGAGTAAATTGCTCGCGATCAGTGTAATAGCTTAGTAAACAGTAGATTTTTAACCAGGCATAGCATAATTCCATGGGGCCACTAAAAATTGTGAAATAAAAAAATTTTACAAAAAAAATAAAAACCGACTTCGTTACATAAACACTAAAAATTGAAAAATAATTTAATTTATTACCGAATATATTATGTATACAAGAGTTAATATAGTTCCATAATAATATTTTTTGGGGTCGGTGCCAATGAGGTGCCATTGTGGAGTCCCATAAAAATATGAAGTCTAGACGATTCGCGCAGCTAAAGCTAATTGGCACCGGCACCAAAAAGTATTATTATGGAACTATATTAACTCTTGTATACATAATATATTCGGTAATAAATTAAATTATTTTTCAATTTTTAGTGTTTATGTAACGAAGTCGGTTTTTATTTTTTTTGTAAAAATTTTTTTTATCCCCTGAGGTTGAATTTTCAAAACCCTTTCATAGCGAATGTCTACGTCATACCTAATAGCTATCTGCATTCAAAATTTCAGCTATACCTAGCTCACTAGCTGACGCCCGCGACTTCGTCCGCGTTGATTTAGGTTTTTAACAATCCCGTGGGAACTCTTTGGATTTCCGGGATAAAAATTAGCCTATGTCACTCTCCAGGTCTTTAACTATACCCCTGCAAAAAAATCACGTCAATTTGTTGCTCCGTTGCAACGTGATTGAAGGACAAACCAACAAACAAACACACTTTCGCATTTATAATAAGGGTACTGATCAGTTTGAGCTGTACGTTGATATCTATCACTCACTCACTCAGTCAGTCAGTCAGTCCTTTCCTTTTATAAACCAATAGGATTTAGATTAGATTAGATTATGAAAACAAGCAACAAAGTATTTATTAGGTCCATGATAATAATCTGTTATTTTCACCCGTTTTCTAACCTATTAGCATAATATATTATGCAAATGCTAAAAGCCGAGCCGTTTTGTTTCGTGAAGGCAAAATTAAACCACAACGTGTAATGTTTTCATTTTTAAATCCCGCTCTCTGAGTGGAAAATTTAAAAAACCAGATAATAATTTTAGCGGCGCACAATGGGAAAGCTCAGGGGCGTAGCTAGTAACAGTGTTTAGATTTACACTAGAATTTATGCATATTCATACATATTCGACCTTTATGTATTGCATAAAGGTCGAATATGACACATCACACATGTCGTCTGAAGAAGCTCCTATCTATAAATTTCAGTGTTAGTATATTTAGCTTTACAATAGAGAATTTGTAATCATCATCATCAACCCACTATTGAGTACGGGTCTCCTCTTAGAATGAGAAGGGCCCCCACGCTGGCCCAGACCGGATTTCATGAAGTCTGCCGATCCAGACTGGGCCAGCGTGGCGGTGTGTGCACACACCGTCTTTTCTTCAGCTAAATAGTGTTTGTAATATACGCCTGCCAGTATAGGTAAAGCCTGTAGTACTTTTGGAAATTTTTATTCCTTGCTAGATGATTGTCTTGAACTGTGACACTGTGGAGTATGAAATAGTATAAAGTGCATCATAAAGATAGGACATGACGTGTCCAGTGCACAGTCGTTATGCTAGCTGTAGTAGGTATAACAGAAGTTAATGCTCGGGTTGGCTTTAAACCAATGACGTGTCGGATTTCAGCCGGTCTTTCAATCGTTGAACTATAGAGCCTTAACTGTGGGGTTTCGTAGGGTTCCGCACCCGAAGGGTGCCAGTGGGACTCTATACCAAGCCTTCGTTGTCGGTGCGTCCGTCCGTCTGTCAGCGGGCTGTATCTCGTGAACCGTAGAGTGGAAACTTTCACAGAATGTGTATTTCACGATTTAATAAAATTTTAAAATGGCCACCATGAAAATTAAAAAAAAAGTGTTATTTCTTGTAGGTATATGATACGGAGCCCTTCATGTGTGAGTCCGACTCGCACTTGACCGATTTTTCTATACCTTTTCTCTGGCTACGAGCCTGGATGCGGTCAAAAGCTGTAAAACGTGCTCTTTTATTGTGCGCCTTTAATTACATTCTTCGCAGTGGATGGCGCCGTTTGCTCTCCCCGCCGTTTTGTCGTGCCGCTATCGGCTATTGTGGAATCGCTAAGGTTATTTTATTCTTCCATTTTGATTTGCTCGTAGACCGTCCCGCTATATTAAGTTATCGATTTTTATGTTATTTCGGTTACATCCTAGTGGTTACCTATTCGGGGGGTTGGGGTACGATCCCGTGCACGCACCTCTAACTTTTCAGAGTTATGTGTGTTAAAGCAATTAAATGTCACTTGCTTGAACCGTGAAGGAAAACACCGTGAGGAAACCTGCAGGCCTGCAGAGTTTTCCATAGTGTTCTCAAAGGTGTGTGAAGTCTGCCAATCCGCACTTGGCCAGCGTGGTAGACTATGGTCAAACCCCTTCTCACTCTTTATGGAGATCCGTGCTCTGTAGTGAGTTGATCATGATGATAATATAAGTTCGAAGGACTAGCACGAAGGCTATCACTATCACATTATTATTTTTACGCCATAATTGCAATTAATTGTAATTGGCTGATTTAAATTCAAACTAGCTTATGCTCGCGACTTCGTCCGCGTGGACTACACAAATTTCAAACCCCTATTTCATCCCGTTAGGGGTTGAATTTACAAAAATCCTTTCTTAGCGGATGCCTACATCTTTATCTAAATCGGCTCACTAATGTAGGCCCTACAGTGGAATGCATAAATATTTATAAACAGACCTATAAGACCTACTTACCTGCCAAAATTCATGATTCTAGGTCAACGGGAAGTACCCTGTATGTTTCTTGACAGACAGACAACAAAGTGATCCAATAAGGGTTCCGTTTTTCCTTTTGAGGTACGGAACCTTAAAATGAGCAAGACACGTACACACTTTCGTAATAATCGACGGATAAAACATTTCTCTGATTTTTTTGAGGGGTTCCAATTCAATGGATACGAGAGTACTCGAAAAGGGGTTGGGGAGCTTCATACGCGGTGCTTCTCTGCTAAATAAAGCGTAGCATATCGAGACTCAAAGTTACTGCCTCCATAAAGATAATCGCGCACAATATCTTGTAAAAATGATATTTCACGGTGCATTGCTTTGACTAACTGCCCGATCCCACTTGTCGGCTGTCGGGCCCTAATCGGATGTTCCAGTGGCAGAACATTTTAACACAGAATTGGTTTCAGACAAGTGTGAATTAGCTCCATATAAAATGTTATGGCGGACGAAGTCGCAGCCATAAGCTAGTCTAAATATGTAAAAGGAAAACGTGACTGACTGACTGACTGATCTATTAACGCACAGCTCAAACTACTCGACGGATCGGGCTGAAATTTGGCATGCAGATAGCTATTATGACGTAGGCGTCCGCTAAGAAAGGATTGAAAGGATTCAATCCCTAAGGGAGTATAACAGGGGTTTCAAATGTGTGTAGTCCACGCGGATGAATTCGCAGGAATAAGCTAGTTTGTTAAATCAGTACTTTAACTAGGTACTTTTTTAGGTTTTGTCTGGTGGGAGGCCTCGGCCGTGGCTAGTTACCACCCTACCGGCAAAGCCATGCCGCCAAGCGATTTAGCGTTCCGGTACGATGCCGTGTAGAAACCAAAGGTGTATGGATTTAATAAAAACTGTCATACTCCTTCCAGGTTAGCCCGCTCCCACCTAAGACTGCATCGTCACTTACCATCAGGTGAGATTGCAGTCAAGGGCTAACTTGTATCTGAATAAAAAAATAAAAAAAGTACTAAGTCGCGGGCATCGGCTAGTAAAGATATACTTAAAATATATTGTTATACTTATCACATAGAATATATTTTTACAAGCCGACAAAGTAGAGAGGATAAAATATTGAATTAAATTTATCCTTGCAAAGTAATAGGATTTGTAAATACGCTTTTCTTTTTTACAGAGGATTCCAGTACGAATGGAAATATTATTAAGTGGGAGTGCTTTATGTAATATTATAGTACGTTAGTTGAAAGCTTGAGGCATGATTTATATGTACATGAAATGTATAAATATTATGCTAGTTGATTATTTTCTAGTAGGTACTTAATAAGCTCGCAGCAGGGTAGAAAGGAAAGTACGGCTTTTATATCCCAATATATATATTTTCATACAAAAAACATCTAAACCCATATTTCGAAAGTGTGTGTGTGTTCTTCAATCTCGTCGCAGCAGAGCAACGGGTCGACGTGATTTTTTGCATGGATATAGTTAGAGACGTGGAGAGTGACATAGGCTACTTTTTATCCCAGAAAATAACAGAGTTCCAACAGGATTTTTGAAAACCTAAATCCACGCGGACGAAGTCGCGGGCATCGGTTAGTAATGTATAAGTATAAAATGTTCAGAGAATGTTACGCAGACCAAATCAGCTAATATAATATCGAATCAGCTAATGCGACGTGATTGAAGGACAAACCAACATACCAACAAACTAACAAACACACTTTCGCATTTATAATAGGGATAGTGATTCTCTATTCAGTTTGTTTTAAAGGTATCAAACAAACAAAAATAGGCTGAAAATATTCACATCAGTACCTATAAGATAGAAGCCGACTGACTGGTGCAGTAGACCTAATTTTTTAATACCGTTATTTTTCCGTTGCGACAATTTTAAGAACTTTCATCTCATCTCCTTCTTCTTTGATTCCGCTCTAGCGAAACTCATTTAACACTCACAACACTAGTCATAGCGGAACTTCAGTTTCGCTGTTGATTTCGCAGCGAAAGTTGGCTAGGCATAACTGCTATTGACTCCCATGTGGACTGATCTCTCTGTGTTTATTGCATTCAAAGCTAAAATCGATCAGATCTATCGTATCATTTTGGAAAAATTATTGGAATATGAATCTTCCATCGTAGTTCGGCCGTATAGTTAGTTATTGCTTTGCCCCTCGAGATTTAATAATATTTTATTTGGCAATAACTCAAGTGATTCCATCCATTTAGATAGCTACTTAATCCATATTACTGTCTGTATGTAAATGCCGGTCACATAAAGCGAGCTAAGCACTAACTGAATTTCCCGAACGCCTTGCTCTCTGGGAGAACTCATTTGCAATTATTCACGCTGTAAGTGGGGAACTGTAACGGAAAGTGGCAGCTACGACTTAATAGGTTAACGAGAACAGACGCTTATTTTTATGTAAACAGGGTAAATTACGCCCTTGGAATGTTGATGTGGGTTGTTTTCCATATTTTACAACTACAACAAACGTAGTGCATAGCCCACTAACATATTCTCTGTTGCAATAGCCTAAAATAACTTTCAGTGCGCTTACATGGGCAATTTTTTATGCAATTGTCGCTCGGCAACACGTATGAACAACACCCTGCCGTAAGATATCGATGAGGGAACCCGGTGAAATGATGTTAACATGTACTGCATTAATATCACTTTAATTATTAATGTCTTAATCACTTAATTTAATTACAATAATAATTGTTACGACACTATTTACAACTTGCACTTTCCTTAGCGTCTCTCTGGAGACTACACGAGAGTTTCCGCTAAAACCAACAAAAAACCCTCTGGCCAAGCTTCTAACCATCTTCTAGCCGTCAAGGTAGGAGACTGATTGGTCCCACCGCTCCGCGCCACCCGGCGTCCACCAATGACAGGATGACAAAGGCAAAGAATTTGCAAGTACCAAAGGATAGTGTATTTGAAAATTAGAGTTCAGCGTGACAATTAACAAATCTGATTGGTTCCCGCCGTTTTTCGCCAAGCAGCGTCAAACAACCCCAGAATGATAAAGCGTCTTATTCACCATCCATCCCGGCTGTACGTCAGCTCAAGGCCGCGGTGCTGGATGTAGCATACACACCATCGTGCATGCATCAAGCAAGAGAGTATTTAAACGAGAGAGAGAGAGCAATCACGTTACGAAACAACATCTAAATGGTAAAATCTGCTGTACAGCAAGTCTATTCACCATCAAACATGCACGACGCGGGCGGTGGTGGGGGTGCTCGCTGGATGCAAAATTCATCCAGCACATCCAGCAAACAATTAATAATAATTATCGACGTTTAGCAAGCCTATTCACGGACTTTTTGCATCGTGCATCGTGCATGGCCTTGGCGGGACGTACAGCAAGATGGATGGTGAATAAAGCGCTTAATAAACTGATAGTCCATTTAAAAATAAAGTTGCCATAGTGAAAAATAAAAACATGATGAAATTTCGAAGCTATTTAAATAAGATCCTAACCTAACCATAGATTAATTATGTATGTTTTCAACTTTATCTGGTTTATCACCATGTAATAATGTCATTTAGAATTATGTATTTATCTACTACAAATCAATCAAGGCCGCCAAGACCACGACCCTAAAGTTGATTTACATAACAATTATGTAATAATTCCATTGTTAGCAACCTATTGTGGTTGGTATAATAATCCATTTTGCTCAACATAATTAAAGATCTCCCTAAGGACTTTCGTGTACATTAAACAATGTAACGACGGATTCTGTATGGAATAGGTATGTCATTTTTGGTACAAATTCACTGCTTCACAAATTATTATATTACTAGCTGATGTCCGTGACTTAAACCGCGTTTACCTTAAAAATCCCGTGGGAACTCTTTGATTTTCCGGCACCTAAATGCGGGGGAAGTCGCGGGCATCATGTAGTGTATATTATAAACGAAGGTAGCAGGAACTACACAAGGTAAATTAATTTATTGGAATATACTGAGAATTTCTGATGTTATTTTAAATTAAGTAAGTAGTCTCATAATATTATCTTTGCTTTGAGGCCGTACGTGACTCACTAACAAGTTGTTTGTTTGGAATAAATTACACACACGTACCTACGTAAGTCAATATTTCACATACAGGGTCTAGAAACCTAATTGTAACCTAAAGTAAGTCGGTAAGAAGTTTTCGTAAATTTTATTCTAGCCTCCTTAACTCAAGCAAAAACAACCGATTGAGTATGACTATCTAGTTTTGACGACCTCCCTGGCGCAGTGGTAAGCGCTATGGTCTTATTAGCGGGAGGTCCCGGGTTCGATTCCTGGCAGAGATTTGGAATTTTATAATTTCTAAATTTCTGGTCTGGACTTGTGGGAGGCTTCGGCCGTGGCTAGTTACCACCCTACCGGCAAAGCTGTGCCGCCAAGCGATTTAGGGTTCCAGAACGATGCCGTAGCCCCCCCACCCCCCTCCCCCTGTGGGAGTGAGCGTGGGTAACCTGCGTGTGGGCGGGGCGTCCCGCCACCTCATACCCCGATTGCCATCTCAACATGTCACGGACTATACACGGTTCATTGTTCTTTCGAAGTTAGTAATTTTTTTAATATGGCTGCTAGAGCTTTTGATGTGCTTGCCTAGGGCGGTCTCGACATTTAATCCGCCTCTGATTAATAGCACTTAATAATATACTAGGTAGTATATATATATACTTGTAGGTACGTCGTGAAAAGGGTCGAGAAGGCCCAGTAGGATATTCCGGTCACGTGCGAATTATTGGCAACTTGAATCAGAGGGCCGGTGTCAATTCTCCACAGTTCGCACTCGTAGCGGACCATCCGTTCCTAAGATATAACGGTTATTTACCTACTCTAGCTTCGATATAATCGAAGTTACTATTGGCCTAAGAGCCAGCGCGTGCCAGACCTTCCTTATTTTATAAAAGCTGAAAGTTTATTTGCGTTTTGCCCCAACATTGCACTGGGAGGAACGTTTCTTCGGATGTTTGTTTGGACCATGGTGGCTTTGGGGTATCTCCCAAAGCCACCATGATCCAAACAAATATACATTTTTAATTCAGATACAAGTTAGCCCTTGACTGCAATCTCACGTGGTGGTAAGTGATGATGCAATCTTCTTAGATGAAAGCGGGCTAGCCTGGAAAGGGCAGTTTTTATTTTTTATTTTACCCCTTTGGTTTATACACGGCATCGTATCGGATCGCTAAATCGCTTGGCCAGACCAGAAATTTAGAAATTATAAAATTCCAACCTCCAGGCGGGAATCGAATCCGGGACCTCCCGCTAATGAGACCACAGCGCTTACCACTGCGCCAGGGAGATCGAGGCACACACACATACATACATAGACTGCTAAGATCGTAACCCTTTCTTTTGGCTCTGCCGTAGTCGGGTAAAAAAGAAAAGCATTTAAAAGATTTTAATTAAGGGGCACTCATAGATTTATCTTGGGGGAACTAGAATACTGGTTCCTTATTTCGTTGGTGTATTTTCCAATAAGCCTTCACTTGAATAACAACCAGGCTGGAATAACCGTTTGATTGAAAGTGACTTAGTGACATCTCTTCAATACCCGCAGTCCGACCCGAGCCGATCGCAATCGCCGATACTGTACCCTTTTCCGAAACTCGATTGAAAATACATGCAAATTCCTTTCTCGATACCTACAGTTGGTTTCAGGTAAAAGAGATCTGGGCGAAGTGGAGAGAATGTATCTCTATACGTCCGCGACAAGTTGAGATGGCAATCGAGGTGTGAGGCGGGGAGGACACCCCGCACACCCACACGTCACCTGCGCTCACGCCCGCACCGGGTTATATAGGTATTCTGATAGACGTCCATAACTGGAAACAGGCCACACACATACATACATACAGTTCTTGATCTGCGTGGTAGACTATGGCTAAAACCTTCTTATTCTAAAAGTAAACCCGTGCTCAGTAGTGAGACGACGATGGGTTGATGATGATGATATCTATGTGTGTAAGTAAATGTCACAGCATGACAAAGAAGAGGATTTTCTATTTAAACTGTTGACCTCAGAGGCTCAGATGTAGACATACACTGGAATTCATAGCCAAGTTAGGGGTTACTTTAGAGGAGCATTCAGATTTAGTCAAAGCACTACTGAATGACGATATATGACATGTGTCTTAATGCATTGCGTAAAAGTTGAATATGACGTCATGTCGTCTGAATGGTGCCCTAAAGAAGCCCCTATCTTGACTATGAATTCCAGTGATAACAGTGACACGGCCCCATGTCGCATCTGATTGATCGAGAGTGAACGGTGTCGCTTCAATACCCCTCGCTGATCGCACCGATACCACACCCTATGCCCCGAAGTAATTGAAAAAATCGCAAACGCGTGCTGTTTTTCAGTGAGGATAAAACCAAATGAAGTAATATCCTTTTTGTGTTGTCGGATGCCGTTATTTTTTTATCAAAAAGATTTCTGCGTGAAATCTTTTAGCGTAGTTGCAGTTTTGGTTGTGCCAGGTAAGCAACGTAGGTAAAATACTGGTCGGTAACCGAATCGGTGTGGCCTACTTCGAAATTTAAACTTTCGAACATTTTCTAAAACAAAAATGTCAAAGGACCACTACTTTCTCTTGGTGAGCACTTTAACTATAACATATAAAAGAAAAAGCTGACTGACTGACTGACTGGTTTATCAACGCACAGCTCAAACTACTGGATAGATCGGACTGAAATTTAGCATGCAAATAGCTATTATGACGTAGACATCCGCTAAGAAAGGAATTTTGAAAATTCAACACCTAAGGAGGTAAAATAAGGTTTTGAAATTTGTGTAGTCCACGCGGACAAAGTCGCAAAGACAAACTAGTCTAGTGATAATACTATTACCTGAGAGTCGAGATCTTCTATTCTAAGGTAGAAATCCTATTCTTAGCCAATACGTACCTATGCAACAGGGTCTTGGAATCCACTGCATTATTATTCCAAGAAAACAAAAAGATAAAAACCGGACTACAGCCCTTACCACTGTGCTAGGGAGGTCGTCGCCTTTCGGGTTTTATGCCGTTCTCTAATCATTCAGCTGTTGAGGCTCTATTTTGTGAGTAGACTACAAATTTAAACGTCACGTACATTTAGGTGTTTCAGGAGCATTTGACAGTTTTCATACTGCTAGGGAATCTAAAGTAATCCCGGTTAATGCTGACATCGGTCTGGAAGGGTCGCTGTAATCCTACGTGTTTAGACTGGATGAGGTACCCTGCTATTTTACCGTATTAAACTGTTCATTCGCTTTTAAAGGTTTACCTAGTTATAATTAGTACAAAACTTAGAAATATTAAACACTAGCTGATGCCCGCGACTTCGTTAGCGTGGAATTAGGTTGTTTAAAAATCCCGTGGGAACTCTTTGATTTTCCGGGATAAAAAGTAGCCTATGTCACTCTCCCAGAGTCCAGGTCTTGATCTATACCCATGAAAAATACCACGTCAATCCGTTGAACCGTTGCGACGTGATTGAAGGACAAACCAACAAACAAACTTTTATAATAATTTAAAAAACGCATTTATAATAAGGGTACTGATAATAAGGGTATTGATAATATTACCAATTATACCTAAGAAAATGAAACACCATCAGCTTTTTTAGAATTCTTTTTATAGTGTTTAAGCACACAATTACGGTGTACAGTCCCATTTAGTTTATTGGCCGCCTTTCGAGTAGTGGCACATGTTGGCCCAATGTATTCGCCCAACACGCATGACCAATGTGTACTAGGTCATTTAGGACAGCCATCACAAATGCAGCAATTCAGTTGAGTGACGGAGAGCTGTAAAGTTATAAAATCAGTAACCTTATTATAAATGCGAAAGTGTGTTTGTTTGTTGGTTTGTCCTTCAATCACGGTGCAACGGATTGACGTGATTTTGGTTAGTTTGATGTTTTTTGAAAGCGTTTTAGGAAACAACACCCCAAATCAAATACTAAGTAAGTCAATTTCAAAAAATCTGTCATCGATAAAGCGTCCCTACAAAGTTAATGGAGATCAAAGTAACAAATCTAACTTGAGTGACTACGCTATTCAATTTGGGTGATGTTTATCAAAGCTGATTCCGTGAGTGCTTGAGTTGGGAGCATTGTAAATGGGGTCTGAGCTGAAAGATATGAAATTGCCTATATACATAAAGTTTCTACATGAATGGCGATGAATGAGAACAATTTATATCTACTGGTCTATTCAACGCACAGCTCAAACTACTGGACAAATCGGGTAAAAAGGCATGCAGACAGCTATCTATTATTACTAGATATCTGATAATAAAGGATTTTTGAAAATTCAACCCCTGAAGAAGTAAAATTGGGGTTTGAAATTTGTGTAGTCCACGCGGACGAAGTCGCAAGCATAAGCTACAGCTAGTCTTTAGACTCTATATAAAATATATAGAGTCCTTCCTTTTATATAGAGTCTATATAAAAGGAAAAGGTGACTGACTGACTGACTGATCTATCAACGCACAGCTCAAACTACTAAACGGATCGGGCTGAAATTTGGCATGCATATAGCTATTATGACGTAGGCATCCGCTAAGAAAGGATTTTTGAAAATTCAATTCCTAAGGGGGTGAAATAGAGGTTTGAAACTTGTGTAGTCCACGCGGACGAAGTCGCAAGCATAAGCTAGTATAATATAATTTGGAAATGGAATTTTCTGGAGCTTCTCTAAAATTACGAGCGTCGAACCAATCGGCACCCTGTCAGCCCCTTCAGATAATACAGGTGTCGGAGACGACGCCTTTATTACAGCCGAAAGTAGTCCAGTTTTCAATAAGAGGAAGACGTGATTTGAATAAGAAATTTGTAGAAATCGTATATTTTCAATATTATCCATTACTAGATGATGCCCGCTACTTCATCCGCGTGGATTCGGGTTTTTAATAATTCCGCGGGAACTCTTTGATTTTTCGGGATAAAAAGTAGCCTATGTATAGTAGGTACGCGACAGGTCGAGATGGCGATCGGGGTGGGAGCGCACCGCAAACCCACACAGCCTCCGCACTAACCCAGTACTGGCGAACGCAGTGCGAGTATGCGGGGCACCCCCCCGCCCAATACCCTGATTGCCATCTCGACCTGTCGCGTACTATATACTTCCGCGGGAAGCAATCTAGCTCTATCCAAAGCTTTGTCAAAATCGGTTACACGGATGGGCCATGAAAAGCTAGCAGACAGACAGACAGAAATTTATGTTAAGAAAGGATTTTTAAAAATTCAATTAAAACATTTATTTGGTACAGATAAGTATATTGCTTAGGTACATCTCAGAAACGGACGCTACTTTGACGGAAAATCAGTAAGTTTCCATAAGATTCAAAAAACTGAAATCCAGGTGGATGAAGTCGCGGGTATTACCTAGTCCATACTGTCCATACTAATATTATAAATGCGAATGTGTGTCTGTCTGTCTGTCAACTTTTCACGTCTCAACTATTCAACGGATTTTGACTAAATTTGGTATAGAGATAGCTTGCATCCCGGGGAAAGACATAGGCTACTTTTATTTATTTTTACCAGAAAATTGAAGAGTTTCCACAGGATTTTTAAGAACCTAAATTCACGCGGACGAAGTCGCGAGCATCATCTAGTAATTACATAAACCATAGCCAAACGAATGTGAGGAATCTAAGTAATTAGAGTGGAAACACGTTTCACTGCTTTTGACCCCAACTCCGTGTGATAAAGTAATTATATGGTTATTAATTTTCCATTTCGCAACTCAGCTGGAATTTCAAATAAAAACGTTAAAGGTTATGCGTCAATTTTACCTTCATGGAACAATGGGACCGGAAGAGGAGTTTAGGATTCTTGTGATTTATTATGACAAGGGTAAAATAGCCCTTCAACAGAACGTTTTGTAGGGTTCTAGCTTATTCCCGCGATTTCACCCGCGTGGACTACACGAATTTCAAACCCCAATTTCACCCCCTTAGGACTTAAATTTTCAAAAATCCTTTCTTAGCGGATGTATACGTCATACTTACCATCTGCATGCCGAATTTCAGCCCGATCCGTCCAGTAGTTTGAACTATGCAGTGTGCGTTGATAGATCATTCAGTCAGGTTTTCCTTTTATATATGCCCCCGACTTTATTCGCGTGAATTTAGGTTTTTAATAATCTGTGGGAACTCTTTGATTTACCGGGATAAAAAGTAACCTATGTCACTCTCTAGTTCATTAACCGATCCCTTGCATTGCTCTACATGGATTTAGGTTTTAAAAATCCCACGGGAACTCTTTGATTTACCGAGATAAAAAGTAGCCTATGTTCTTCTATGTCCTTTCCCGGGATGCAAGCTATCTCTGTACCAACCCGCTTTCGTTTCGCTCGGGCGCAGTTTTTGAAAATCCTTTTTAGGGTTCCGTAGTCAACAAGATAGTAATGAAAAATAAATAAAGAACATTGGTAAGATGACTAAAATGTCACGGTTGTTATTATAGAAGGTTCTGGAGTACCAAGAATTACTTAGCAAGTTGAGAAATGCAAATCGGGGCATTTGTGTGAATAACAAGGAGCGAACTCGCAAACTCAACGTTGCAACAAACAACTTGCTCCACTGATCCCTTATCATAATACAAAACATCGCTTGTTCTCACAAGCACTCTGTAAGCCTCAGTCACACGAAGCGAATAACCGCTGCTAATTTACGGCAACAGAAAGCTACAGTGCGACAAGGCTATCTAGGCGCGTGGCGAAAATCGAAACTAACGTTACCGTCAAGTGCCCCTTATTCGCCATTTCCATTTTCGCCAGCCTCCTTTGGCATGCAGATCTATAGCTATTATGACGTAGGCATCCGCTAAAAAGAATTTTTGAAAATTCAACTCCTAACGGGATGAAATAGGGGTTTGAAATTTGTGTAGTCCACGAGGACGAAGTCGCGAGCATAAGCTAATCTAAATATATAAAACGAAAAGGTGACTGACTGACTGATCTATCAACGCACAGCTCAAACTACTGAACGGATCGGGCTGGAATTTGGCATGCAGAATGCAGATAGCTATTATGACGTAAGCATCCGCTAAGAAAGGACTTTTGAAAATTCAACCCACGCGGGTTCAGTTCACGCGGACGAATTCGCGAGCATAAGCTAGTAATTAAAGTAGTGTAGACCATTTCAGCTTTTATCAATCAACTTCTCAATATTTTCAATGGACACTCGAGATGAAATATACTCTCATTTATGATGTAAGATGTACCTAGGCATACGTACTAACCCTTAACTTTTTCGTCATATAAAGAGACGAAAATAAAAGGGCTGAATTTAAAACCCCAACATAAGCTCTTCCTATACTTAACCTCCGAAGTAATAATAGCTTTCTGCAATCGTGTACGACTCCCCTCTTCTATTGTTGGAGTAGACTTTACAATAGAATGGGTAGCTTTATGTAGCTGTATGTGTATGTATGTATTTACGTATTTTATTCTTCGCTAACGTGACGTAGAAGAATCGATTTCCTGAATCGGGCGTTGATCCTATTCAACTGACTGAATAAAATAGGTAGGTAGGTATAGATACGAGTCATACCAGCTAATGGAGCAGTAATTTCCGACTGAACTGAACCGGCCACCTTCGGCCAAAACTTCGCCGCTGCCGAAGCCGAAGCCGACGTTTTGGCCGAAGCCGAAGTTTTTGTTCGGTTTCTAACGAACGCTGAAATTGAACGAACTTTTATACATGCGCGAAAGTTAAATGAATCAGTTAGTAAAGAAACCAGTCAGGTTTTTTTCACATTTGGCAATCCATGGTAAACTACTCTTCGGACCAAGACTGATGTTTTTTAACGAACTTCCTGGCTCAGTGGTAAGCGCTGTGGTTTTATAAGTGGGAGGTCTCGGGTTCGATTCCCGGCAGGGGTTTGGAATCTTATGTTTTCTAAATTTCTGGTCAAGTCTGGTGGGAGGCTTCGGCCGTGGCTAGTTACCACCCTACTGGCAAAACTGTACCGCTAAACGATTTAGCGTTCCAAACCAAAGAGGTATGGGTTTATAAAACTGCCATACCCCTTCCAGGTTAGCTCGCATCCATCTTAGATTGCATCATCACTTACCACCAGATGAGAGGCAGTCAAGGGCTAACTTGTATCTGAATAAAAAAAGTTAAAGACCTGGAGAGTGACGTAAGCTACTGATCACAGAAAATCAAAGAGCTCCCACGGGATTATTAAAAAAACCTAAGTCCACGCGGACAAAGTCGCGGGCATTAGCTAGTTAAATATATGTAAATAGGTTGGCAGCCTAACTCCATTTTCGCCGGGTCGATCCCATTTCCCGTAATCAGTTGTAGCTGTCAGTTTCCATCACTGTTGCCTAGCTGCTTACGTCGTGAATAATTGCAAATGAGTTCTCTCGATGGCTCCAAGAAATTGTGTAAAGCGTTTAGTTACTATGAATTTTAAAAAAGAAGAGCGCCGCCATATTTATATCTTATACATATGAAAGGCAAAACTGACTGACATATCAACGTACCATAAATAACGACCTGCAAAGAAACTGGCTGGGGCCAGAGTGGCGCGTTTGTTAGTCGATGTCTTCGTTCGCTAACTGACCAATCAAAAAATGTACAATGGTACCCAACATGGGTGTTACGGATATTCCCGTCCGCATTCGCAAATGCGGAACATTCGCATTAATTCAGACATCCACATTCGCATCCGCAACCGCGGATGTGACCTTTTAATAATCCGCATCGGCGGATGTCAAAATGTTGGCATCCGCAACAACCCTGCTCTGGACTGCTCTGAGAATTTCTGGGCAGAAAATCCCACCAACTGTTTGAACCAGCACTGTCCCTATCCCCGGAATGAAGTTAGTAATAGCACTCTCTCTGTTACATAATCCCATACAAATGATAGAGGCAAAAATCTCAGTGGGCGTTAACCATTTTGAGTCATCAACCAATCATAAACACGTTTTAGAAAAACATTCGAAATTCAATTCAAAAATGTCTCTATCATTTGTATGGGATACCGTACCTAGTAGAGAAAGTGTGATAGTTCGGATAAAAATCACTACCACCAACTACTGAGGCAGACTTAATAAATATTAGGTAAGGTTAACCTACATTACATTAATATATAGACAAGAGTCAGGGACATATCGCACGTAATGTGTAGTATTGACACCAGTCTGAATCTCGCTGTCAATAATTCGCACGTGACTGGAATATCTTGCCTTGCCTGAAACCTTCGAGTCTCCTTTCCCATAAGTTTGTTAAGACCAGTAATTCGTTTGGGCAATATTGCCACTCAGTAGTATATAGGCAAGTATATTATTATTATTATTATGTCTCAAATACAGTTAAATAAACAATTTAGAAGCTAGAATTTTTATGTGGTGGATTTTATTTACTGTCACACTAAAGCGCCGGGCAATTGCTTATTCAATATGGCATAACATCATTGTAAATTATTGAACATTTGAAAAGAGCAACCGCCAAGTTTCTTGAATAGAATAGAATATATTTTTATTCAAGTAAACTTTTACTAGTAAGCTGTGATAGCCTAGTGGTTAGGACATCCGCCTTCTAATTGGAGGTCGGGAGTTCGAACCCGGGCACGCACCTCTAACTTTTCGGAGTTATGTGCGTTATAAGAAATTAAATATTTCTCATTTTAATAGTGAAGGAAAACATTATGAGGAAACCTGCATTCCTGAGAGTTCTCCATAATGTTCTCAAAGGTGTGTGCATTTTTTATTCTGTCATAGCTATAAAGATGTTGAAATAAATAAACTTAATTTGATAGTTTCCAGATGCCTTAGATAAAAATCTCTTATCTACTGAGTCATAAAAATAATTATTAAAAGCTATGCATACGATAGTTGATAGTTCACTTCATACCCGAGTCGATAAAATGCATACTCCAACTATAAAGTTCAAAACTTTCTTCTACGTAACTCTTAACTGTAACATATCTCACTTTACTACTTTTAAAAGATCGTGATTTATTCTCGGAAGATTTATGAAATATTGAGAATATATTATTGAGAATGGAATGTCCTATATTATCGTTCCGATATTGACAAGGCTACATTTTTCAGCGAGAAATATGCGTTATTTCATTGATTTACAGCATAGTTTAATATTGAACTATTGAGAAATGCGATATTGCAAGCTGTTACAACAAAATGTTTAAATTTAAAAACATGAAACTTGCACGAAATCCATTGTCACTTACTTATATTTTTTGCTCGACATTATTGGTATAACATTATAGATACTACATAGATAACAGAACACAAAAATATTTTTTCTACTGATTACATTCTTATAATCTTATATTTCATTCTTATACCTATGCTTAAAAACCGGCCAAGTTTTAGTTGTAGTAGTAGCACAGCCTTGAAGTAGTATTTCGTTAAACTGTGGTAGTAGTTAGCCACAGATTATTCTTTTATTTATGATGGAGCGCGCTTGCCTAGAAAATGCCTATTCACTCTTGGCTTGAAGGTACCCACAATAAAATTGAAGGGGAAAATTGATGCTGGATATATACTTACACCCAACCTCAAGTCTATTTCCCAACAGATCGACAGCTTGGGGCGTGAAATTGAGATGTCATTAAACCGTTATATGACCACAATGGCGAGACCGAAAAATTCATTTAGGAGGTGCCTCTTAAATCTCAACACAACGAAACCAATCTTCGGGATAATAAATACTGAGAATCGGTTCCATTTTTATGTGAAAAGATATTTCCATTGAAATTGGTGGGAGTCACAATTAGCTGCTTTATGTGCAAATTTGTGTGTTATGATTTATGATTTATTTGCTTTCATGGTTACATGAAGCCCCGTTAGGGCATTGCAAAGTTAGTTACATTAACAATACATACATGCTAAATATATAATTATTATACAATTACATGCAAACTACGTGTTACATTATTTTATAATAGATTTTATCAGGTAATTATATAGGGCAGTCATTTTGAATCGAAATTATTTTTATTTATTGATTGATCGCACCAATTCATTAAGTTTGTTATAATGTCAATTAGTTTCTTCTTTGTTAATAATTTTAGTTATTTAATGCTAAGAGGAGAGAGCTATGCTTGGAATTTTTCTACGTGATCAAATTAGAAATGTGGAGATCCGTAGAAGAAATAGAGTAACGGACATAGGAACATAGTTCGTAAAACCGATAGACGTTGGGAAAAATCAAAAAGTCTCAAAATGCTGGAATGACGACCTCGCACCGGAAGACGTAGTGTTGGAAGACCCCTCACTAGGTGGACGGACGACATCCGAGTCGCAGGGAGCCGCTGTATTCAGGCGGCGCAAGACCGTGGAGTCAGGAAGTCCCTATGACAAGAGACCTATGTCCAGCAGAGGAAGTGTATTGGTTGACGATAATTATGATGATGTCTATGTAATTTACTATTGTGCAATTTTAATTTTAGTAGGTAGGTACCACATGCAATTTACTCCTATCATGGAATTCATGAAAACAAGAATCAGCGGAACTGCGAAGCGTAACCTGAGCAAGGCAAGGATTCAAATAGTTATCTAAATATATACGGAGATGATTTTATCAAACCTGGTTCCGAGAATTCCCCCGAGTTTGCGTTTTAAAAGGGTTTACGGGTAATGGGTATGCGAAGGGACTTTTAAATAGAGTTACTAGGAACGGCAATCCATTACCTAACTGTATAGTTATAATAAACAAAGTTAGTAAAACCCGACTGCAAAATAAATCAAAATTATATTCACTGTAAAGGTTCATAATATTTTTTTTTTATTTTTTTATTTACTGTGGGCATTTAATGCAACAGATTATTTTTAAGGTTTGTATAATAATTGTTCACTCTACTAAAAAAATCTCAACTCCAACTCCAATCCGAAAAATAATTAATTTTTCGTCAAATATTGGCTAAGCAGATGAGACGTAAAAAATTAACAAACAAATGGACAGAATTTCGGATTCATTATATTAGTATGCATATGGTTATATTATTATTTACGATTTGATACATTATAGTGGCTGGTCCGGAAAATATTGATTGTTGAGTGACTCCTCAAGCCCGAGCCTTTTCGAGGGCCCTCTCGTATAAAATGCTAAATCGAAAGGCTATATTGAAAACCAAGATACATTTGGTGAAAACCATTTTCAATAAAACTTCTATTTACGTAGATTTCCTTATTATTACAGAGCAGGTTGGACGAGCAATGAGCATGTTTTAAAAGTCCATTTTACTTTTTTTAGGGTTCCGTACCTCAAAAGGAAAAAACGAACCCTTATAGGATCACTTTGTTGTCTGTCTTTCTGTCTGTCGTGTCAGTCAACAAAACCTCTTGGGTACTTCCCGTTGATCTAGAATCATGAAAGATGTAGGTCTTGTAGCACAAATAAAGGAAAAACATCATCCGAAAACCGTGAATTTGTGGTTACATCACCAAAAAAATTAAAATGTGTTCATGATAAACAAATGACAAATAATTAATATTTTCAATTATCATGACAAATAATTACTATTTTCAATTTTTTTCAAGATAACTATCCTAAATGGGATATTATATGAAAGGACATTACCTGTACCTACATTCTAAAACTTATTTTTATTTATTTTATACTTAATGGATTTTGATTTATCGTGCAAAATGTCGAAAAAATGCCCTCGGTGCGTGAGTCTGACTCGCATTTGGCTGGTCTTTTTAACAATATGTAGTCTAAAGAATTAAATAGATAAGCCCAAGCCTGCGAGCTGAATTCAGACAGCAACTTTTATTTTTATTAATAAAACATGTAATCCATTTTCGAGTTATACGGTGCACGGGGTGAACAAATACGTCCTTTTTACTTTAGAAACATTTTCCTATTGCTTCATTTCCCGACGGGAAACAACAATAATAAAAATATTATAAATCTATTCTGCCTTTTTTTACCTTGGTTATCAATTATTCATTGTATTAAATTTCGTTTGTTCTTTCGTACCTATACTAAAATTTAATTGGGCCCAATTTTTTATTTTATTTAATATTACTTGCTTATCTCTTCAAATTTTTAAGTCTACCTAAAGCTTTGAAGTTATAACAACAAAAGAATATTTTCATTAATTGCTACGTTACAATAAGTAGGTATAGCTATTTATTTGCAGAACCGTGTCAAGTATAAATATCTTTCTCTTCCCTTTACTAAAATAGAAATTGGTAGGAGGTGGTAAATCATAGAGTTGTATCCATAGGCCACTGGTTCATATCCGGTTCGAAGGACCAAAAACCCGACGCCTCCCGTACAGATTTCCCACACTATTTTTCGACAACGAAGTCGCGTGCATCCTCTAGTCAGATCTAAATAGTCGTATCACAAATTGTATTGTAGTGCGCACAAGGCTGAGAAGATTCCCACAAACGACTACGATAAGAAGTTGAGGGCCGCATCGAGTCAACTCGTCGTTATCTAGAGACACAGGGTTCCTGTTAATTAACTCGCTGAATCGTTTATTCGGTGGTGGCTCAAACGATTCATATCTGCAGGAAATGTTTGGGACTAATTTACGATTACAATCAACACTATAAGGGTCGATTTAGTTTACAGTTCATGCTCGGACTGGGCACGTTTGAAAGGATTTTAATATGTGGTTAAGTATTCTAAACAAAGCCGGTGCTCGTGCTCCTTTCGGGCACAAATGTAATAAATGTATTAATTGCACAACCGTGGCACGGTACTGTTAGCAATACCGACATATGATTTTTTATCATTCATTCAATAAGTTAAAAACTTAGTGTTTCGTTCGTTTCGTATATATAATTAATTTTATTCTCTTTTCATTCAATCTGCCACTCCGTACGGATCGCTTCTCCATCAACTATATTGTTTTTACCAACTCAGTCAGCCAAGTAAACAGAAATAATTAAATTTCATTCGTCATGGATTCTAAACATTCCCTTTACACGTTCCAAATACAGAATTCATACGGCAAATAAAGCAAACAATAGCGGCCCTATTACACGGGATATAACTTCATTATAATAGCGCGACCGCCTATATAGGGGCCACTATATCCAATAGAGGCTACAATAGAAGCAATCATATGTTTTGGAAATCATCTCAGAACAGTATCGATTGGTCGAGAGCTACTGGTGGGAATTTTCAAGAGGTTAAGCATCTTATATTTTTTATTTTTAGGGTTCCGTACCTCACAAGGAAAAAAGGAACCCTTATAGGATCACTTTGTTGTCTGTCTATCTGCCTGTCTGTCTGTCTGCCTGGCAACTTCCCGTTACTACTAGGTACCTATGTCTTAAAGCAGACAGGGGAAAAATCTGAAAACCGTGAATTTGTGGTTACATTACACAAAAAAAATTAAATTGTGGTAAAAAAAATGTGTTCATGAACAAATAATTAGTATTTTCAACTTTTAAAGCAAGATTACTATAGTACCAAGTGGGGTATCATATGAAAGGGCTTTACCTGTAAATGCTAAAACTGATTTTTATTTATTTTTATTAAAATAATCCAAGAAATGATGTACCAGCACGGTGGGTGTCATCAACATACAACGGTGGCGTGCAAATATTGCGTCGCAACAAAATTAGGCAACAGTTCTCGAGGTATGTTTGGAAAATCGCCTCAGAACCGCCTTGATATCGCGAAAATGGATAGATTGGTGACATTGGTGTCAGTGGACGATGTGATATCGATTGATATCAGCCTGTGATTTTTGTCGCCGATAATTGGGACGTGACTGGCATATCGCAAGATTTTTCTGATATAGCTTTCCTATTAACACCTAAGTATAAGATACATCTATACCATAGGACATTTTTTTCATTTCAAGATAGTCTTGCACTTGATTGCTCAAATTTATAATGTAATTAGTAATTAATAAACTACGTCTAATGTTAAATACTAACTAAAAGATACTAATCTAAAAGTGAACATCTTAAAAATTTAAACTAAAACTAAAACCTTAAAAAATATAATATTATAACTAAAATATAAATTATTAAAAGGAGTCAGTGCCTTTAGGCAAGGTTCCGAAGATACTGGCAGCGTTCCCCCTTTGAATAGCTAGGCTAATTCTTTGTCCGAGGTAGCTGCCAGCTCTTCGGTCTCCTGTGATGTCGACTAACCTTTTTGCTATTTCCTTAAAAAGTCTAATTGCTCATTTAATTGTGAAAATATATACCTACTCAAGACCAAGGCTTGTGATGTTTTGACAAATCAATAAAAATGAAATGAAAATGATTTGAAATGATTTATTGAAGAGTTTTGAAATTTAGTATTAGGTATATTAAGGGTGGTTTATGGCTGATTTTTAAATCACCAAGTAAACTAAATCTGACGAGTCATTTTGTAAAATTTCCATTTTTTTAAATATTGATTGGAAAGTCGAGATCCTAAATAGTTTATTTAAGAACAAATTTGCCCTAAACGTTAAACACGAGTCATTCGATGATTTTGAAATATCGATATTTCAACCCAGTTGCATGGGTTCACATTTAAAATATTAAGTACTGATGATTTTACTTATGTAAATCAAATAATCCTTTATCAAAATTATTTTGCATTCTAAAATTAATTGATCCGGATTTAGTGGAAAATTTAACACTACATAGCCGTGTTTATGACAAGCTTGAGAAGTAGTTATTAATCATGTTGTCACAGTAACTTCAAAGGCTCGGTTAATCAACTACGAATGGTTTCGACGTTTCTCTCACTACTCGGGCATACTGTGATGTGGTAAACTCATTCGTGCGTTCCACCGTAGTGCGTAGGTATAATAGGTACAGTCAGAATTACTCATTGGTGCACGCCATGGCATGTGTGGTTTCTCTAAACACTGTGACATTGCCTCCAATTTGAGACGTAGGTACCTACTGGGAAACTAACACAAATAGTGCTTGACTGCGAAGTCATCCACTCACCTCCTATTAAATTCCTAAAAGAAACAATGACGTGAAAAATTATTATAATTGAAGTACTTAGGTATAAATCGAAATAATATGATACTATTTGATTAATGTGATAATATGTAAAAAATAATTAATTAAATCATTAATATATTTTTTCTATTTACTACGTAACCTTATACCTATGAGATATAACTAGGCCTAATGATAAAAATTTTAAAACAATAAAACATACAGAAAAACTTATCACTAAAAAATTTTTATTTACAAAATATATACGCCGTCCAAATGTCAATCATTAAACAATCACTAAAATCATTATTTTGTGTAACCGCGGTACTCAGAGTCGCTAATCGTTACTTAAGATTGAGTTAAAACGAGACAGATTTATGTGAGAGATATAGCTCTGTCTCGTTTTAACTAAACTTAAGTAACGATTAAGCGACTCTGAGTACGGCTGTGTTCTTTTAAGCGATTAAATAAATAAATTTTATAAAGTAATAGGTATTAGGTACCCATGTGAGTTTCTGAACAAATTATATAATTGCCATTAAATTACGTTCTAAGCTGAATAATTATGTTTAATCTATTTGGTGCCTTCCAATTTATTTTGTAAATATTAAGTTCATGGCAAATACTGGGGCAACCGGTTGGTATTCGAAGGTAACTGTACCCCATCACTCACAAGTGGCGTGAATTAGTTTTGAACTGTTTAAACGATGAGAGTAGGGAAACAGTTCAAAAGCGAAGAGTTATGCAGTAGGAAATTGTTAGTTAAATAATTTGAATATTTGTACATAATTATTTATTTTTGCGAATCATAATATATTAGTTATACTGTGGTCTGTGTGTAACAGCTGTGGTAGCCTAGTGGTTAGGACGTCCGCCTTCCAATCGGAGGTCGGGGGTTCGATCCCGGGCACGCACCTCTAACTTTTCGGAGTTATGTGCGTTTTTAAGTAATTAACGGTGAAGGAAAACATCTTGAGGAAACCTGCATGCCTGAGAGTTTTCCATAATGTTCTCAAAGGTGTGTGAAGTAGGCCAATCCGTAATTGGCCAGCGTGGTAGACTATGGCCAAAACCCTTCTCACTCTAAGAGGAGACCTGTGCTATGCAGTGAGCCGGTGATGGATTGGCCATGATGATGATGATGACAGTGGTCTGTGGTCCCATGGGATAACGTAACTTAAGGGAACAAAGGTCACTAACAATTCTAAGTACAAAATTG
Source organism: Maniola hyperantus (assembly GCF_902806685.2). NCBI lineage: Eukaryota > Metazoa > Arthropoda > Insecta > Lepidoptera > Nymphalidae > Maniola > Maniola hyperantus. The sequence goes on from NC_048547.1 coordinate 3,797,584, forward strand.
CGCTACTCACAACCTCAGCTCTCAATTGTTTAATCCATACTAATATTATAAATGCGAAAGTGTGTCTGTCTGTCTGTCTGCTAGCCTTTCACGGCCCATCCGTTCCACCGATTTTGATTAAATTTGGTACAGAGATAGCTTGCATCCCGGGGAAGGACATAGGCTTTTTATCCCGGGAAATCAAAGAGTTCCCACGGGATTTTTGAAAAAACCAACGCGGACGAAGTCGCGGGCATCATCTAGTATAATATAATTTAAGACTAGCTTTTGCCCGCGGCTTCATCCTCGTGGAATTAGAGTCTTCAAAATCACGTGTAACCTAGATCACTTCTTAACTCTTATAATAATAATATTATAGTGTACCTAACTGTATATATGACGTCCTAGATGGACTAGCTAGAGAAAACCCTGAAGTCTCAAGTCGCTTTTCCTAACTTTAACGGCAAGCTTGAGCTTGCAAGATAACTTATTATTACTAAGTAATATCTATCGTCATGGACTCCTAAGTCCACGAAAATAGATGCTAGCTTTAGTTGATATCTTAGGAAACAGTACAACCTGTATCTCGGGTTCTAGTGGAGTTTAATCAAAGTTAAGTCTGACCATAAGCCCTCGAACTACAAGCAGGTAGGTACCTACGTAGTAAGTACGTTCGTAAGTTAGGTACTTTCGTCTCACAATTTATGGTCCAGAGATTTATTTGCTTGATGTGCGCTGAAACAAAATTGTATACTTAGACAAACCATATTATCATAACAATTTTATAACATTTTTAATCATTATTAACATTTGGAAGTTTTAACCCTAAAGATGAAAAATTTCCTAGAACATCAAATATTTATTGAATTGGAAATAGCAATATAACAGACATTTTTAAACGTAAACGTATTGTCGTAGTACAGCCCAACGATTTTTGTTCGTGCCCTAAGTGTGGACGGCGTATCGATAGTTATCAAAGCGCCGCCGTGGGTCAAACGTTGGAATGTTAGATAAATAAAGCCATATTGCGATGATGGTAACGGGAAGTAGGGCTAGCACTTTGGTAAGAATCTAGGTACTATATTATTTTATTTAAAGTCCGCGACAGGTCAATATAGAGTACGATAGGTACGATTTTTTTTTAATCTTTTATAAAAAATGTTGTCAGGACTATTTTTGTGACGGGGTCTATTTCACAAACTCAAATAGTTAGGCTCAGCTTAACTGTATACCCTCCTTTTATTCGAGTAAAAAGAGGGTAGGTACCTAGCTGCAACTTTTAAACTTACTTAGCGACCATCGTAGGTAGTTAGTAACTATAGCGCTCGCTATTTTCAGACTTTTCGATCAGCCAATAGTTTAACTTGTTGATGGAAGTGGAAATGCATGCTAAAATTAACGAATTAGCAAACAATTTAAATTTTGATATTGATGCAGGCGATTCGCAATTGAGCTACCACATTCAACCATCAGCCGATCGATATACCTATCTCTTGCTCCCAGGAAATTCAATCAACCAGCATGTTTGCGTCCACTGCTGGACATAGGCCTTCCCAAGAGCGCTACCACACACGAACCTCTGCCTTCCTCATCCACCCACTTCCTGCTACCTTCTTAAGGTCGTCAGTCCAGCGGGCTGGAGGTCGTCCCACACTGCGCTTGCCGATACGCGGTCTCCATTCCAAAACACGTCTGCCCCAGCGGTCCAGGAAATTAGTTTCCAGAAATGTTAGAAAAGTTTTTACCTTTAAAAGACATCTTACTAAGAAACTGAATTATTCAAAAGCATTTCAAAAGTCTTTCTTTTTAGGATTCCGTACCCGGGCAAAACAGAGCTCTATTAACGTCACTCTGCTGTCTTTTTCTGTCTATCCATTCATTTGTCACGACTTGTAGAATGAGTTATAGATTTAAAATTTTTGGGGGGATAATCATTATACAGAGTTCATTAAGTAGAGTGCAAATACGTTTTTTATTGGAGTGAAACTTTTTCAGGCACGGACGAGTTCGAGACGGTCTTTAGAGTTCTTACGTCACTTCCGCCGAAAATGCTCCCCAAACAGATCTGCTGTTTAGATGCCGCCATCTTTTAACGATGTGGTATCATGTGATACTAAGCAGCTCGTGAGAGAATAAAAGCTTCCTTTTTTTTACTATATTATATAATAGGATAAAAAAACTTTGGCCGACTGATTTTCAAAAAACATAATTCCATCCCTATTTGCTTTTACTACTCTGCGTCTAAAGATTTTTCCATTGCAAGTTAACCCTTGACTACGATATAACCTAATGGTAAGCCTGTAATATTGAATCGGGTATGATTATTGTCAAAAGTGAGCCAAACTTATATCAAAAAGTGAAATTAAATCATTAGGTATTTTAGTGACAGGTTGCAACCCTGTGGAGCACGCACGGCATCACGTCCCTTGAGAGGAAACGAATGAGAGCTACCCTCGCCGACTGTGAAGCATTGGGAACATTTGAGCAATCCGCAACTTTCAGGGTTCCGTACACGAAGGGTGCCAACGGGACCCTATTACTAAGCCTCCGTTGTCCGTCCGTCTGTCTGTCAGCGGGCTATATTATCTCGTAAATCGTAATAGGCAGAGAGCTGAAATTTTCATACTTAGAATGTGTATTTCAGTGTATAGGTGCAGGAATCAGTGAGCTATTAACATCGTGTTGCGGATGAGCGGCGACAGTAATTGCCGTGTCGCTTTGCGGACAACAATTTATAGCGCCGAGTTAATAGAGTTCGCCCACACTAGTTCCAAAATCTAGCTACTTATGTAGAATAGTTCTCATCTAATACAAGTTGGCTATTTACGATAACACAAACATCAGATAACTATTTTTCAATAGAAAATATTAAGGCAGTGTATAATATAATTTGCGGACATCAGTGAGCTATTAACATCGTGTTGCGGGATAAGCGGCGACAGTAATTGCCGTGTCGCTTTGCGGACAACAATTTATAGCACCGAGTTTAGAGTTCCCCCCCACTAGTTCCAAAGTCTAGCTACTTACGTATATAGTTTTAATTCACTTTAGCTTTTTATCCATGCCCATATTATAAATGTGAAAGTGTGTTTGTTTGTCGGTTTTTTGTTTCATTGGTTTGTCCTTCAATAACGTCGCAACGGATCGACGCGACGTGATAATTTTTTGCACGGGTACCTATAGTTAAGGATCTGGAGAGTGACATCTGAACGGATTTGGATGAAATTTAGAATGGAGATAGATTATACCCTGGATTAATACATAGGCTACTTTTTATCCCGGAAAATCAAAGAGTTTCCACGGGATTTAAAAAAATCTAAATCCACGCGACTGAAGTTGCGGGCACCAGCTAGTAATTATATAAACATCAGAACTATTTTTCAATAGAATGAAGCAGCAAGGTGCAGGAATCAGTGAGCAATTAACATCGTGTTGCGGATGAGCGGCGACAGTAATTGCCGTGTCGCTTTGCGGACAACAATTTATAGCGACGAGTTAATGGAGTTCGGCCACACTAGTTCCAAAACCTAGCTAGGTAGTATAGTTTTAGTTTTGAGCAAATTCCAATTAGTTTTTGTGATAATTCATCAGAACTGTTTTTAAATAGAATACCTCTATTAAAGCGGTGTACAGGTGCAAGAATCAGCGAGCTATAAGAGAAGTTTCTGTAGCACGCTCCCCAGCGCTTTCCGTATGTACAAACACAGTTAGATTCTTATTTGAATATTAATCAATCAAACTCAATGAAATTTTGTGAATTCGTTTGAAAACAATTATCAGCTGTGTCTGTTGTTTTCTAGATTTTTGGAAATTGTATGTAGTACACATTTACACGAGCACAAATATTTAAAATCTTTGAGGCCGTGTAACTTTGAACTTAAAGCTACATATTATACATATTTTCTAAATGAATTTGATACACTACATACACAGATGTTAGTATCTAGATTCTAGAGCATATCTACCCCAGACGTTGTTTAGTTAATATTCAAAAATAATCACGAAGGCTCCTTTAATATTGTAGGTATATTACCGTATATGATATTTCCGCGCTCGGAATAGGTACAGTCCATCTTCTGATAAAAGTTGTCTCCACCTAAATCAATTATTTTATTTAATCAACATCTATAATATTTTGTGATAAGGTAAGAAACAGACAGTCAGACAAACCAAAAATCTACACAGTATTACATACAGACTTGTTTTGTACTAGGAGTGTATCAAGTTAGCAATACACACACATAAGATACGGGTGCATGCATCAAGTTAGCAATATACACATTTAGACCACCCTGTGATCGCCGCTGGGAGTGCAAATATTTGTTGCACACTAATGCGTTCAGGACACTAAACTAACAATACCGGATTAGCTCTGGCATTAGTGTTACTTAGCTCCTATGCACACACAACGAAGTTTCTTGACCTTCTCTATTTTTAAGAGAACGCGATTTCAATAACATCAGGGCAGACTTGAATCTAATCAAATGAATCCATCAGCCTGTGTACGTCCACTGCTGGACATCGGACGTTTCAAGAGCGCGCTACGAAACGCGCTTCCTCGTCCACCTGCTTCCTGCCCCCTTCTTCAGGTGATCAGTCCAGCGGGCTGGAGGTCGTTGTACACTTCGCTTATCGGTACGCGGTCTCCACTGAAGAACACGTCTGCTCCATCGGCCGTCGGTTCTGCGACAGACATGACCTGGCCACTGTCACTTCAATTTCTTAACCCTTTGAGTTGCTTTGTTGCTTGTGTTCTTCTGCGAATTTGCTCGTTTCGGATTTTTTCCTGAGAGTACCCAACCCAACATAGCTCGCTTTATAGCGCGCTAAGCGCCTATTAATTTGTGGACGAGGTCAACAGTCACTGTCCATATTTCCGCTACATTAGTCATGTATAATTATTTTAAAGTTTTTTTTTAAATTCATTCGAAATTATCATTTAAACTAAAATAAAACTGGGATGCCGTCCTTTACGTAACGCTGATAACATCTCTGTAATATGTTCACGTACTAATTACGGTAAAAAGAATATAACTCTTGAAGGAGCACAAATATTTAATAAATTTATATTAATTTATTTATTTTTATCAAAGAAGTAATTAAACTATTAATAAACTTAAATCAAAAAAAAAAACAACAACACTAAATTAAAACTAAAATAAATTAAATTAAATCTAAAACCTCGTCGAGACCACCGCAGCGAGGCATTGTACCCAAGATGCTGGCAGCATTACCCCTTTGGATGGCCAAACTAATTCTTTGACCAAGGTAGCTGCCAGCTCTCGGGTCCCCGGTTGACTCGATAACTCTTTTCGCAATTTCTTAAAAAAGAGCTCGAGCCCCCGGGCCCCACGGCCCCAAGGTCTCCACACCAAAAGGCACGAATACGAAGCTCCCATCGAGGTTTTCATATTTGCGCCTCTTGGCCTGTTCGGCGCTGATGGCCGCTTAATTAATAAATTACCTACTGAAATAAAAAATATTAGTAAGATAAACATTTTCAAAAAGAAACGGAAAGATTTTGTTATTAATGATATCTGAGTCCGGCCCTGCTGGCAAAGTGTATCAGCATTGCCAGGTTATTGGATATTAGACTACCCGCTATTTTACAATCGTGTTGTTGCTTACCACAGCGCTGTGCCGAAATATAAAATTAGCTTAAGTTTGTTAATATAATTTCTCATTAATTTAATGTATATCAAATTTCTTTTGAGAATAAATTCTTTAACCACAAGTATAAGAAGGAAATGTTAGCAATATATAGGTCATAGGTTAATAATTGGTCTCGCTATCTATGATATAGGTAATATAATGCAGAAAACCCGCGCGCCCCGCTGCAGACAAAAACGCGCCGCGTTCTATTACAAAAATGAGTTCAAATCCCTAAGCTCCCAAAGCCCTTATATTTCTGGGGATCTTTTTTTACACAGGCTTGCAAAATTAAGCAATGTTATTCGCACCCCAGAGACCGATACTGGGTTAATGAAATATCAACATCTCTGTGTAAACTTTCGCGGCAATTTCTTTTTAATTAACGTTCTCGCTTCACACAATTTGTTTAACCCAAATTGCATTATGATACGCTTTTATTTGACAAGATGATGACTATACCTACCACAGAACTGGGATAGTAACTATGTCAAATTTAAATTACGTAACTCACGTATTTATTTCTTATGAATTTAATAGAGAGTCTTCCATAATTGGGTATTTGACTACATCAAAAATAAATTCTTTCTCAGTGATTATTAAATATAGGGTCTTCCAAAATACGTAAAATCCACGTGTTTGTTAGTTTTAAGTATGATAACCATTTTAAATAATCCATTAAACTAAAAAAGTACGTCGTTATGATGTGACGTCACATTTCTGTATTTCTTAGAATATCGCATACTAAGGGTGAGATCTATAGAGCGCACTCTGACTTAGCTTAGACTTAAGACAGAGTTAAAACGAGACAGGGCTATATCTCTCACATAAATCTGTCTCGTTTTAACTCAATCTTAAGTCTGAGCAAAGTCAAAGTGCGCTCTATAGATCTCAACCTCAGTGTGTTTTGACGTTTGATAAAAAGTTACTGATTTGACTGTATCACTTCGACCGTCTCTGATCCATTGTGATCGCCTCCACTTTATAAGTTTCTTGGCAAAACTTGTAGCCGCCAGATATAGTACTTAGCTCTTTTCTGACTTCTTCTGATTGGAATTACTTCTTGTAATGAACGAGTCTTGCGAAAACGCTTGCGTACTGCGTCCGATCCGAATCCAAGTCATCATGCGGCCGGTAGTCACAGAAATACGCAAGCAACATCCATCGAAACGGACGCAATGTAAAATGCTTTTTAGATCTGAATTTCATCAGATTTGGATCGGATGCAGTGCGTAAAAAGCCTTACACTAAATTAACTAGAGTCTTAAACTCTAAAGCAGGCAAGAAATATAAAGAAAAATAATTGAACCCATCCACATCAAAGACGCCCTTGAATAAAAGTTGAAACCTAAGTGGAAAACTGCAGACTCTATTACATTTTCACAAGGATTAGTCTTTCACAGTACATTTAAACGAGCACTTTAACGCAGTGGTCGTTTTTGCTGAGTTAATTGCTCGTTACCAACGTTAAGCGGGTTAATTTTATAGGGTAGTGTAAATACAAGGGAACTTTTAATGAAATAATAAAACTGGTCCCCGTTTACGTAATGCAGAAAGATTTTGTTTATTTCCATTGCGCGAACAGCGTGGAAATCTAGATAGCTTGCTAATGGGATAAAATTGAGTGGACAATCTACGGGAGCGTTGTTGTGGAGAAAATAAATGTTGATAATATCGGTGATGTTGCTATGTCCTATTTAATTAATGGAACGTTGATTTTGTAATTAGCTAAATTTGTAAATAATAATTGAACTGGGCATGAAAAGAAAAATTATCGTTAAGTTTTAAGCAAAATCACCAAAGTAACATAATATTATGTAACAGCAGACTCGCTCCGGCTTTTCCCGTAGGTTCTTAAGAAAATTAGGAAATTATTTACATTAAAAAAAAGATTCCGACGAATTGAGAACCTCCTCCTTTTTTGAAGTCGGTTAAAAAAGCTCCATATTAGGTTTGAAATATAAAGTGTATCAAGAAGATTACATGCGAACACTTAAGTATAAGATGAATTTTTAAGTAAAATAGGCACATGTTAAAGTAAATAGACTTGTAAAACTATCGAAAAAGCCCAGATATGCGGCGGGACTCAGGAAACGTTTCCACTGGGGCGTAATAACGTATTTTGCGAACTCTAAGCGCATTATGAGAGACCCCAAAGTAGACGGCTTTGTCTCGCAGGAAAGGCAATATCCATTATCTTAGACTTGTGTAGCCATTGTTGTACTGCGAAGCCCGATACAAAGGGTACACCGCAAATAAAGATCATGGAAGAAGAAAATATTGTAATGTTACAATATTTTCTTCTTCCATCCATTCTTCATTCCATCATTTCATTCAGGTCGCATGAGTTCTCGCAAAGTAAAATTATTAAATGAGATTATGCTCTTAATCTGATAAGCTACGTTGTATGTGGTTGTATTTATTTATAGGGTAGGTAAATTCTTTGGCTTAATACTATTCTTCCTTTCTATCATTTTGGTGGAAAACATTATGCACTATCATAATATTTATATTATTGTAGGTACCTAAATTCTATCCATACTGTTATATTATCACCATCGCCATTATCAACCGATAGATGTCTCTTTTAAAGGACCTTACACACGCCATAGTCTTGCGGCGCCTGAATCCAGCGGCTCATCTATACTATACATATACCTACAATTGTATAATATTATAAATGCTAAAGTGTCTCTGTCTGTCTGTTACCTTTTTATCGGCAAATTCTTTGAATCGATTTTGACGAAAGATACAAATATATGGAGGCATACAGGCTGATGAATCAGATTAGATTAGGTGGGCCTTAAAAAGATTGTCTGTCTGTCATGGACAGACAAACTTTTGCATTTATATTAGTATGGATGTATCTTTGTAACGGACTAAGAACCTGATAGGACCTTCGTGACTTTATAAAAACTGAAAGTTTCTCTGCGTGTAGTCCCCTACACTGAGAGGAAAGATCAGCAACTATGAAGTTTTCATTATGGTGGCTTTGGGAGAAAACAGGTAATTGGTGTAAAATTCCTTACGTCAAAGTATAAATTAATGTAATACTCATAGAAAGTAGAAACCTTCAGCTTTTATAAAATAACGACGGCCTGGGCCTTCCGGGCTCTCGCTCTATAAGCTTCAAAGCTAAATTAAGGTGGACGTGACCTAGGGAGGTAGCGTTTAAAAGTTTTGATGACAGAAAATTATTCAAAATATTTCAAAAGAAGATTATTTTATTATCCCTTTTGCACAGTAGATATTTAAATTACTTAATTAATACTGTATCGGATACTCTGAATTAGGTAGGTATACCTAATAACAAGTTCTACATAAATTGGAGTTTCTCCGAAAACAAGCTAACTCGTAGGAATATCTGGAGCGAAGTAGGTGTAAGTTTCGTTTGTAGATAGTTACAGTAATTTGTACAAGTTCTTCCTCGAATCCAACTAGTTCGGTCTAACTTGATAATATCAATAGGTTTCTATCTAGAATTTTGGGTTTACGAAAACTTTCTATTAAATACGAGGAATAAGTAGCTAATCATATCTACAATGAAAGCACTAGGTACTTACATTGCCCACGACTCCGTCCGCGTAAGCATCGGTTTTCTAAAAATCCTATAGAAACTCTTTGATTTTCCGGGATAAAAAGTAGTATTGTCTCCGAACCGCAAGACGTAGGGCGAGTTTCCATCCTTATGTCGTCGACATCCCATCTACACGCACGAAACGTTTTGCGTCATCATTCCTCATACGCTAAGGTTCGGAATACTCTTCCACGATATGTGTTTCCTACCAATTACAACCCAGGTATCTTTAAAACAAGGGTGAATAGGCATCTTCTAGGTAAACGCGTCCCATCTTAGAAAGCATCATCACTTTCCATCAGGTGTGATTGTGGTCAAGCGTTTGCCTATAGTGAATTTAAAAAAAATGACCTTCCAAAGCTATCTCTGTACCAAATTTGTCACAATTGAATAAACGGATAGGTTGAAAAGCTGCAGAGAGACAGACACACTTTCGCATATTTATAATATTAGTATGGACGGATAACAAAATAAGTTAGCAGTCACTACATTTTAGCTATTTTGCTTAGCCGAACTTTAAACACAGAATACCTAATAGTACGTTTTAACTAAGTAAGTACATAGTGCACAGTATAGCAATATTGTGACTGCTTTGTGTGCATTTGATGCTACAAAGCCCTTCATAATTGATGCTTGGCGTTTCACGGGCAAGAGCTCTTTGTATCGTGGTCTTAAAAGCACTAAACGCTACTACAAAATTAGATCCCACCAAAACCATTTCATGTAAATTTGGTTGCCAAGACTCACGAGTTCATAATGCTTTCACTGTTAAAAAGTTATGAGATCTCTAGTAGAGCCAAGCCCCTAGCTGAGCTTCGATTTGTGCTGCCCATGGGGCTTGTCCCAAGTCCAAAGTATATAGCTCTTAAGTGCTCTTGACTGTATCACATTTATAATATTAAATAAAACAAATAACTCTACTTATGAGCCCTGATTCTACAATTCTTACATCTTGGTAAAAAAGTATGGCTTGGCCGTTTAATGTTGAAATCTCTTGCACAAACTATTCTTTAAGGGCTTAAATGTTATATCAGATAAATACCACGAACATTAAAAGACCAAGCCATACTTTTTTTACCAAGATGTAGGAATTGTAGAATAATGTATTTTAATAAGTTTGCTGAGGACACCTTCTCCTGAAATTCATTTTCATTCATTTTCATTTTCAGAATTTCAGCTTTCTAGCGTCATCCAGACCGAAGCTATGACTGCTCGAAAATACGACGAAACGCTTCGAAAAAAGGTACGTAGTGCCCCGTCCTTTTAGTTTGAGTCGTCTTGGCGGGGGCACTCCCGTGCCCCCTGATTATTTTGTCCATTTTCAAATCAAAGTTGGCCGAAGTTTTTTCTATGAAAAATTGAAATAAGAGTTTACTACGTCCATGGAAATGGATGTTTTCAATAAAAAAACTTCTTGAAATCCATGATGGCTGACGTTATTTTTTAATGGATATCGAGCCTCGAAAACGTAACACGAGGTCCACAATCTTATTAAAATAATTACAAATACCTAGATTAAATAAAAAGTTTCAGCCCTGAGGTAGCTAGAGGTAGGTATACGTGCCCGAACGACAAGATAACATTATCATCATCATCATCAACCGATAGACGTCCAGTGCTGGACATAGGTCTCTTGTAGGGACTTCCACACGGTATGATCTTAAGATGCCTGAATCCAGCGGCTCCCTGCGACTCGTCTGATGTCCGTCCACCTAGTAGGGGGTCTTCCAACGCTGCGTCTTCCGGTGCGAGGTCGCCATTCCAACACCTTCAGACAAGACAGCACTAAAATAAAAATATTAAACAATAAAAATAAAATAAGTTCAAAGGTTGCGTTTCGGACAATTCCTCTCGTGTCTCAATTCCTCTCGCGTCTCACCTTGCTCACTTCACGCAATTATTGTTCTTTATGTATATATAATATATATATTTATACGTTAGTACTCTTATATATTCTGTGATGTAGACATTTCTGTTGAACGACTGTAAGTACTGTCTATTTAGACCGTTATATTCTTTAGGTAAACTACAATAGGGTCCGGCATAATCTCAATGAGAACCAAGTTGTTAAAAAATAAGAATTTAAAACAATCTCTGTCAGTTAATTATGCCTCAAAATCATACCCCAATTTGCAAGATAATGTCTTTTAAAAAAGAAAATTATTTTTAGCATAAAATGCGATACTACAGTCGTCTCGAAATACAGCGGGTGCTTTTGACGTAGGATTTATGATTTTAATAAAACACTCGGCACGATAACCTTATCGGTTGGGCCACGACCATATCACAAGCGACAGCTTAAGCTGATCACAGCTTACAGCCATACACTCGGCTGCGGCTGCAGCTCAAGTGATTCTATCACTGCAAGTTTAGGTATTAACCTAAGCCGAATACATTGAACAGAACGTATAAGTACCTATATGTTGGTAATATAGACGTTATTATAAGTCCCGCAAATTGCTAATGAACGTGGCCGCCATTTTAGTGACGTCAGCACTAGACTGAAGTTTCAAACTGAAGGTATATTTTTATTTCGGCTGAAGTCAAAATGACGTCATCTCGATGATAATGAGACGTTGTTCCAGTGCAATAGCGATTTCCGGGACTTATAATATTATGTTTATTGCGAGATTTTTGTTTGCGTTTGACTTAATGGGAAGCAATCATGCCGTTTATCTAGGTTTGTTTTATTCTGACACAAGTTAGCCTTTGACTGTGATCCCACTTGATGGTAAGTGATGATGCAGTCTAAGATAAAAATAAATAATCTTTATTTTTCACACATAATTTCACAAACAATAACAGATGGGAACGATGATCCTGCAGAAGTATACACTGTGTTGCAGTGATCATCGCCCTCCTCATACAATGAAAGAATTATGAAAGCGGGTAACTTGGAAAGGGTATGGAAGTGTCATTAAATCCATACCTTTGATCTGTTTCTACGCGAAGATACCTATTCTCTCTTAAGACTACAGAGCACGGGACTCCTTTCAGAGTGGAGTTTTGGCCAAAGTCAACCACGCTGGCCATGTGCGGATTGGTAGACTTCATGCACCTTTAAAAACACTATGGAGAACACTCAGGCATGCAGATTTCCTCACGATGTTTTCCTTCACCGTTAAAGCAAGTGATATTTAATTACTTTTGAAACGCACATAATTCCGAAAAGTTAGAGGTGCGTGGCCGGAATTGAACCCTCGACCGCCGATTAGGAGGCGGATGTCCTAACCTGTGTAAGCTATGAACAGCTTCAGTTTCAGCCTTGAAGTTACTCATATTATATTATTATGTTTTGTTGCCGTACCGCTTATAATAACCGTCAAAGCTATGGCCCGGCGGTAAAGAGTGTTGCATTATTTGGTTTTCACCCCATTTTCGTCGTAGTCTCGAAATAAGTACGTTTAATTAAACACATCAGGGTGCGAGAACAGGAAACAGTTCAAAAGGATATTTGCATTGAGCGAATACTCTTTTGTATTATTAGAGTCTCTTCCGGCGGACCACACTATGACCACACCATAGCGGCAAAATTATCGTCAGGTGACGGTCAAGTTACCAGTTACCTGAAGTTGTGGTGTCGCAGTCATAAATTAATAAAATTGGTACCTACGTGGCGGCAATGTGGTCGGCCGTTTGCCTGCAAGTAGATAGGACCGCTTGTGGTTCGCATTGGCTTCGCGCCGCTAAACACAACTGAAAATTACGGTACTTATATGTGAAGGGAACTACCAGCGGGTTTTCAAACAATGGGTTGATTTGTGGCAGGTCTGAATGGACCTCAAACCTCATATATAAATCCTATTTCATTTTAAACGTTATGCATACCATTACATCATTATTTCCCATATTTACTGAACAACGATTTTAATTACGATCGTACAATAAACGCGAATAAAATGTTGTGCGACAATATTGTAATTATTGCATTTAGAGCATGCCTTGGTCTGAGATCCTTTATTAGAAATATCTATCCTCATCTGTTATTTAATGTGATAAAGAATATAAGGTAGATAACGTACAGTACGCTGCAGAAAAAAAGGCACATCGGTCTTTAGAAGGAGATAGCAGATTTGTAGAGCGTTTTCTATGTCGTTGAGATCGACAAAACGTCATATAGGTATGAGTGAAATGTCATTCTAAAGGCCGACGTACATTACTTTCTGCCGCGTACTGTTTATGATATACATCGCGAATAGATGGCCTAGCTAAATCAGGTGCCGATGATGTGAAAAATATAAAAAAATATGATTAGTTATTTATGAAAGTCAAGGATTAGCAGATTAATATAGTATATTCGCTCAGCTGATTCAATATGAAAAATAAAGGTTGCCTACTTTTTCCTCTGCGCAACTGGAGCTGCCAGGTATAAACAGATAAGTAAGCATTGTTAATATACCCTCATCTTTTTTAAACGAATTTTATATTATCAAACGAAAGATTATTTTATGCCGTATTAGGTTGCCTTATCAAAAAAGCAATAACAGAAAAATTTATATCTTAAATCTAGGCGAACATGATAAATTAAAAAAACTTTTTGAGACTTTTTGAAAAAAGAAAACAAAGGTGCTAAAAGAATTTTACTCATTTATAAAGGCCAATCTGAAAATTCAATTACAAAAAAGAAACAAGCGAGAATATGTACCGTAATATAAAACTGAACAGGTCTTTTTACATCAAATTTGCAAAATTACGCAATATAATTCCCACCCCAGGGAGCACTAGGACTGGCCTCATAAAGTACTGTTCTGTACCTTACTTCAACGGCAATTTCTTTTTAATTAATGTTTTCGTTTTAAGATTTGGATTACCCAAGTTTCAGTGTTATTTATTTTCCAAAGGAATTTCATATGTTTTGTGAAAATTCAAGTAATTTTTTTTCTTTATCTCCAAATTATATGAAATAAAACACACAAACATTTATTTTATGTAACAGAAAATTATGTGAGTCATACAAAATTGTAAACATTCTGATAATTATGTATGACGTAACGTAACACAACGTTATATTATCGCATTCATGAATCTATATTCTAGACACAAATTCTATATTACAAATGCAAAACTGTGTTTATTTGTCCTTTCTAAGTAACTATAACTAACCAATCGATTTGATTTTTGACACAGAGATAGTTGAGAGTAAAAAGAATCCCGTGGAAACTCTTGGATTTTCTGGGATAAAAAGTAACCTATATCCTCCTTCCCCGGGGTGCAATCTATCGCTGTACAAAATTTCGTCAAAATCAGTTGTGCTGATGGGCCGTGAAAGGCTAGCAGACAGACAGGCAGACAGACAGACAAACTGATAGACAAACAGACTTTCGTATTTATAATATTAGTATGGAAATATGGATGTCTGACACGGCACTATGAACGGATTCTGAACTATGGCTGTGTTGTAGAAATAACCTACCCATTAACGTCAAGATTACGCGCCATTTTCAACACGGTAGAAAGTTTTCGCACACTCATTATGTAGATTACTTTGACGACGTGACATTCGCATTTTCGGCACGTTAAATTGCAGTTACATGGTTTGTGTTAAATAACTTCGAGTACGTACAAAATTTCTGCACGTTGTTTTCTGACATTTAAAACTTGGACTTAGCATGTTTAATAAAGTTTACTGCCGCCTTAATAAATAAAATACGTGTACCTATAGAATTTACACTATCTCAGGTAGATATATTATGTAGAAAATGTATATGAACACAAACATGCATTAATCTTTAAAACAAGAGTGAATAGACATCTTTTAGGTAAATGCGTTCTATCACTTTCCATCAGATGCAATTGTTGTCGAGCATGTGCCTAAATTGAAAAAAAAAAAGATAATTAGCCCGCTTGCGGCTTGTTCCGCGATGATTCAGTTTATTTTAAATCCGTGGGAACTCTTTGATTTGTCGGGATAAAAAGTAGCCTATGCCCTTCTCCAAGATACAAGCTATCGCTGTACCAAATAGATGATGCCCACGACTTCCTTTCGGTTTTTTTAAGAATCGCGAACCATTTGATTTTTCGGGATAAAACTAGTCCTTCCTGGATATCTCTGTACCAAATTTTGTCTGGTCATAATACTTTTTCATCATGATGATCAACCTACCGCCGCCGGCTCACTGCTGAGTACAAGGTACCCTTTCAGAATAAGAAGGGGTTTGGCCATAGTCTACCACGCTGGCCAAGTGCGGATTGGCAGTTTCACACACTTTTGAGAACATTATGAGGAACTCTCAGGCGTGCAGGTTTCCTCACGATCTTTTCCTTCACCGTAGCAAGTGATATTTAATTACTGAAATAAATCGCACATAACTCCGAAAAGTTGGAGGTGCGATGCCCTGGATCGAAGCCCCAACCTCCGATTAAGAGGCGGATGTCTTAACCACTAGGCTAGATCACAGCTTCTAATAATGCTCTTTACCCTTAAATATTTAATATACACAGGTGCTTACCTGAAAAATTCTACTTCATAAAAGCCAACTCGGTTTAGCTAAATATTCAAAGAGAGACATCGTACAATCATTTGCCTAACGAAAATCTTCGAAGTGGAAAAAATATATTATACTTACGCCTTAGCAGCGAAGTTAAATGGAAAAAGGTTGCGTAGGTTTGAGCGAGTCATTGATTTCTCCCTACTTAAGTAGGAAGGTAAAATATTATTGTCAAAGTCATGAAGTCTATCTAAATAAGTAAGTTTCTACACTGGATTACGAAAGTATTTATTAGTTTTAGATAAATTTTGATATAAGTACTTATCTATATTTTTGTAGCTGACTGTTTTTCAGTCAGTCATGGTAGGTTTAATATATAAAAGGAAAAGGAGACTGACTGACTGATTGACTAATCTATCAACGCACAGCTCAAAGTACAGGACAGATCAGGCTGAAATTTGGCATGCAGATAGCTATTATGACGTAGGCATCCGCCGAGAAAGGATTTTTGAAAATTCAACCCCTAAGGGGGTAAAATAGGGGTTTGAAATTAGTGTAGTCCATGCGGACGAAGTCGCGAGCATAAGCTAGTATATGTATAAATAATAATTAATATGAGGAGCCCGTTTGCTCACATTTGCGAGTTGGAAGCGTGCTCAAAGAGGAGCATCACTAATTAACGAATAAAACGGAGCGTACAATCTTGCTCGTTGATATGTCATCGTTTCCTTTGACTGCAGTAATTATTCACGACAACTTAAAGAGAGCATTTTTTTTTTGTCGTGTGACTACTGAATGTATTAGTAAGTTCTCTTAGAATTAAACTAGCTTATGCCCATGACTTATAAATATAGCCGTGACTTAATAAGTGTGTTTTTAGTATTACAAGTATTGTAAAGATAGCGGTAGTTTCGAAATCAATGGTAGAGATGAACGTGTATATAACCTCTATATTTCATTTAAGTCACAGATACTATTCTACTAAAACTGTTGAAGTCACAAATCATAGCACTTTGTTGAAACTATATTAATATCGCAATAACCGACTGTATAAAGCAAAGTTTCTAATTCGGTATTACGAGTAATAATAAAGTTTACTGATGTCTATATCAAAGGCAATATATCTAATATTGTGGCACGAAAGACGATAATATATTCAAGTTGTTTGTTTATAGCGGATATTTATGTTGCAAAGTGATTTAGAGTTATTATTACTGTAATGTTCGTTATTTGTTTTCTTCCTACGACCTGTTCGTATTCAATGCGTGCCGAAACCGAAAATTTAAAACACACTTAAGCACAGAATATACAAGCGTGATCACGTTAAAAGCGTTATACATGGACAAGCGTGACCACGTTACATGCGTTTAGATACACAACACCAAAAACGCAAAATCCCAAATCGCTTTAATAAGTAAAAAAAACGAAACTATAAAAATGATAGGGTTTCTTAAATTTTGAGAGTCTATACCTACTCTTAAATCCTTAAGGTTTAAGAAACTTTAGTCTCTCAGTCGGCTTGATTACTTCCGACATCTTGAACAATTAGCGTCATCTTTCAATAAATTAATGCAAAACAATATTAAACTTTGTACTTATACGTATAAACCCTCCTCTTGAATCACTCTATCTATTGACGTAAACAGCATTACAATCCGTGCGTAGTTTAAAAGATCTATGCGTAGGTACATAAGGACAGACGGCGAAAAAGCGATTTTGTTCAATACAATGCTTAAGCTTTTAGTTCCTTGTATATCATGGACTTCCATAAAGTAACGCCGGATTTTATACAACAATTAAGTACGACAAATTGCAATATGGCACGACATGGGGAGACATGTTGCGCGTTCAGCTACAAAGCGCGACTTTATTTGTTAATTAGCAAACTTCCGCTTTGACGCTACTTATACCCAAGTTATCGCGCGTCTACGAATTTCGCCTCATTAATATTGTACTTACGAGTAGGTACTTACTAAAGTTACTAACATTTATATAAACGGCAAACACGATTAGTACAGGACTAGCTGACCTGCCTCGACTTCACAGCAGTGTAATTAAAAAAAAAAAAACTAAAAAGAGCGATCACGCACTCATCCGATCCGAATCCATGAAAATACGGATAAAAAAATATCTGCGTCATATGTCATAAGCTACCATACAAAAAGTTCTATGACTACTTCGGAATGCCGAATGTATTTACACGGACTCGGATCGGATGAGTTACATATACGTAACCGTCCTAAGGGGTCTGCGTTATAAAGAAATCCGACATGCATAATGTTATGACAGTCAGTTTTATATATCCTTTTATATGGATAGTAATTTTTATCCCGAAAACGACAGGGTTCATTCGGGATAACGATAGATAACAGTACTTTAGAATGGTTTTCATCCATGAGCAAAACCATTTAGCTCTTGCCTGCAATCAAACTTACTAGCAAATGATGATGTAACCTAATATATGGAGCGCGGTTGACTAGAAGATGCACAATCAGTCTTGACTTGGAGGTAACCCTAAATGGATACTGAAATGGGAAAAAATGTCAAGTTTTACAAGAAGTTCTGTTAAAATGAATCTATCCGTTTAGCCTGCAGGTAACGCCAAACAAAAACAAACAAAATACGTATACATACATATCCTAATAATCCATTACTCTCCTCCTAGTGCAGTCGGGTAAGAAACCGGCTCAAATTTGCTTGTTTATTTAGAATGATATCAGTATCATTCACGATAGTTCAAACGCATAATATTTATGAGGGATATTCTATCTATTCCTTCGTCCCATCATAGGTAAAATGCTTGGTACAAAAATTACCAACGAAATTTCGCTCTTCACATTTCGTATTCCGTACAAAAACCGTAACGCCCTCTCCACACATTCGTGGTCTACGCATGAACGGTGCGTGACATGAAATAAAATTTCTTGCGTGCTCATTATGTAGATTACCTTAACGATCTGGGGCTTACATTATCATCGTACTAAATTGCAGTTACAAACTCACATGCTCATTTGAAAGCTCCGTAAGTTAAGGGTGATGTGTGGTTTTGATTTTAAATAGGTAAGTAAACAGGTAGGTACATGAGTTAGGTACGTATTGGAAGTCAGCCAATCAACACTTGCGTAGCGTATTGGACAAAACTAAGACTCTTCAGTGCCTTCAGCCCGCAATAGCGGGTTTCTAATTGTCTTTCAAGCGTACTTCAACCTAAGTATAATAATTATTGTCGTCAAGTAAAAGATAACCTTAAAATACGAAAAAAACTCTGATCAGGATGTATGCATTAACCGCAACTTATACATTTTGCTTGCCGAGCACTTATAAAGTATTTAATTAAAATAAATCACTTTTAGTAGAAACCTAGCATTCAGTGAAGAAAAATTCTTGAAGAGGCTTCGCGATTAAGAATATAAATTATGCTAATTAGGTCCGTTGAATCTGAAAAGCGCTTGATAGTTTTTTCAATTTGGAATCTCTAGCAAAAAGTTATAAACGAAAATTATTATATTTTGTCTGGTGGGGGCTTCGGTCTTGGCTAGTTTAAGCCACTTGGTGGCAAAGCTGTACCTAACCACCAAGCTAATGTGTAGGATTTGTAAATTGATATTTGATACTAGGAACGCATAAACGTTCTTTGATAACAAATTCTTGCACCGAAAGTCTATTATTTATGCACGGGCACGAACATGTTTCGAAATCTAGCAAGACAAAGCGTGCTATGCTATCCTGGTATCAAAGTTCAGACAAGCAAGCAGTAATCTATACGACCATTGCCAATTAATACCGATCACTTCCTGCAGACTAAGCTTTGCTGTATATGCATACGTAGTGTTAATAGTAGGTATACTGTCTACAAATTGTTTGGTAGAACTTGCGGGAAAACTAACTAAAGAGCTCTTGGAGAGCGTATTTTAAGGAAAATTGAAGCAAGATTTTCTTTTCTTAATAAGAGAAAACTATTTTCTTGGGCAACTATGAATTTTGAAAATGTTTACTCGCTAGAAATGTTCGGATAACAAAATGTAACACAACGTGCATAGAATCAGTTTTTATTTACCTTAATTTTGTTTGTAAATTGTCCTTCCGGTTCGAAATCTAATTTGTAGGCCATTTCGAAGTTTCCGATTTCTTGGGTCTTAGGAAACTAACAAAAATTTACAAGAATGCCCCTTTTACGAAAATAAGCAATTTTATTTCAACAAATATTATTAGGAAAATTTTGCGTGAAATTCTGTGGGAATTCTTGGATAAAAAGTCAAAATGTCACTCTTCAGGCGTTAACCTACATTTATCCGTGCAAAAAATCACGTCGATCCGTTGTTTTATTGCAGCGTGATTGACCAACAAACAAACACACTTTCGCATTTGTAATATGGATCGTGATGGGTAGTGATAAAGCAATAAAGTCAGTTTTTTTCTGAAATACTATTTTAGGTACTTTTTTGCAATTTAATTGCGGGTATCGATATAACGATATAATAGAATGAGTCGATTCAGAGTAGACCGCAAGCCCAAGTGCCCATTTCTGCAGGCCACTGGAGCGCGGAAGCCCTCATAACTTTGAAATTGAAAACTATAATTGGGTTTATTAATAAATGTGTTAATAAAAATTAAAATAAGTAACACATAAAGAAGAAACTAGCTGACTCAGAAAATACTAACATTTTATAGCTTTTACCACTTGGAAAATTGAAATTTTGCACTAAGTTTTCTCTATAACGTAGACCCCCACTAAGAAAGGATTTCAAAAATTCCAATGGGATCTTTAAAAATCTAAATTCATACAGACGAAGTCAGAAGTTAATAATAGTTTAATCTTCATATTTGTTTAGTGGCAAGAAAACCAAATAATTGTTTGCAAATGCATTTTCCTATTCTTTTTTTCCCTGACCTACTCTCAGTTCAAAAAGCTTGCTAAATAGATTCGTATATGTAAAAACAAAAATACGAAATCGTTGGGTAAACGCCAAGTATGTTAAAAGCAAACGGTACGAGTGCTACAGCCGCATTATGTAGGTTACTTCACTTAACTTTGCATACAAGCTATTCATGACTTAATTAATGATTTCAACGTTCGTTTATCTTATTACACTAGGTGACCCGCCAGCCGAATCTTGCCGCCAGGTTCAGCAGCGGTTCAACCCGGCGGCAAAGTGTGGGTTCATCTACACTAATTGTAGTCGGGTTCAGCAGGCGGCGGTTAAACCCAGCGGCAAGTGTGGATACTTCTACATATTCCACATATCCGGATTTAGCTGGCGGTTGAACCCGGCGGCAATGTTTGGAAACATCGTAGCACGACTCGAGCATGCCTACCCTATACGTTTTTTGAAACAATCTTTTTTTCAATTTTTATTTTCAAATAAAATATTCAGCTTGACAAAAATTCAACCAATTTTACTGTGCATGTTTCGATCACTCATAATTACGCCTGCCATGAATGTTAATATTTAAACTGATATACGTTTGGTGTAACGAAATTAACTCTTCGTGCAATTTCAATTCACGAAATTATTTATAGGTATTGCTTCGTTTACTTTTTATTCCTCGAGCAAAAAAAATATAAATAATTATTAAAGGTGTTAAGAATATAAGAATAACCAAGAATAAATATTTATATTTAACCGACAATTGGCGGGTAGTGTTTGTTAATTGTTAAATACTTAATTTAGTACCTAAGTCACAAATGAATTGGTAAGTAATTAAAAATATTAATTAAATAACAAACAGCCTTTCAATTTCAGTGAATAAGCTGGAAATAAAAACAAAATGAGGAGGAAAATTAGATCTGTGATACTTACTCACTTTCCACATATTATATTGTTGTTACTTACAAACATACATTGTCATACAAGTGGCAATAGAATGACAAGCTACATAATATAACTATTTACCATTGAACGGGAAAGGGTAATCTCAAATAATCCCACCAGATTATAAAGATCGTGGTTGCGTTTTCCATGCATTTTTAAAGCCTATTTGGCGTTTATCCAACAGTTCAGTTGTTTGCCAAAGACGGTTTCTGCTTAGGTACTTGTTCGTGGATATTATGAATACAGTTGAAGAGGGTTGTACTATTTTCCGAGTCATTGAAACTGTTTAAAAGCACTACATTTAAAAAGCCCATCTGTCATTAAAACAGCTTAAATCTAAAGCAGAAAACGCGGCATTGAAATCATTGTAATATTAAGTTAAAAATATAATCAAAGAATTCGATTTCCGGCAGGTAATCAAGGTGCCGGTAAGATGTCCCTTCAAAATTGATTAGTCGAATGAGTTTTACAAACTAAACCCCTGTTAAGTTGTAAGCACTGCCATCATAGACCACTGCGTCATCATCAGCCGATAGATATCCACTGATAGATACCTATAGGTCTCTTTTAGGGACTTCTACGTACCACGGTCTTTCACCGTCTGAATCCAGCGGCTCCCTGCAATTCGTTTGATGTTGTCTGCCCACCTAGTGGGGGTTCTTCCAACACTGCTTTCTGGTGCGAGGTCACCATTCTGGCACTTTGGAAATTATGATCCCAACGTGTATGAGTTTTCCGAACTATGTGCCCTGCTTATTGCCACTTCACTTTCGCAACACGTTGAGCTATGTCGTCTCTTCATCGTCCGCTGAGTGATTCTGAGCTTTCTTATGAGGCTCATAGTTAGCGACCAATGACCATGAATTGTCTCGATTCTCGAATCAATACACCACAATAGTCAATAACATAAATCGTAGGTACTTACGAGCAGCAGCCCTAACACAACCAGTGCAAGCTCGCAGCTTTTTGCAACGTTTTGTCGATGAAAAAGTCGCGAGAAAGCCTTGTCGAGCTGATTTTGCTTGGACTGCTGTATAACAATAACAAAAGCACAATACGTCATCCTAACGAAAAGCAGTAAGAGATAATAAAAATAACAATCCCTGTGTTGGTTGCTTGTTATCTTTGCCCTTTGTGAGACAAAGGACGTATTAAATGGGGGCATAAACAAAATTTAACAGGAAAACTTTCGGAACGTTTTATTATTATGGCATATAAGTTACAATGCTGTTAGACCTAACTAATGGGTAAAAAATTCTGATGCTCAGAACGGCGCATATAGAAGAACACCTAATTAAATGCCTAATATTAGATGCCCACTTGAAAATACTTGAAGCCAAGAGGACACTTTGGTCTTTTCAAGACATAAAGGTACTCAGAAAAGAAATTATTTTGTAAGTTAATTACTGAGAGAATATTTTTTTTATGTTCAGAAAGATTTTTATGAATAGGCGTATAATAATAGCGACAAGTTTCTATGCAGTACCCGGCAGGAAATATTGTGCATCCTTTAGAAAGAGATACCTAGCGGTTTCGTAGAGCGTTGTCTCCGTCGTTGAGACCGACAAAATGTTACATAGATATGAGTGACAGAGACAAAACTCACGAAGCCGAAATCTCTTTTTAAAGGTAGATGTATAATATTTCCTTATCCATGCCAAAATACCCTGTGACACACGCACGAACATACAGATTGGCGGATATACCAACTGAACGAAACTACACCTAAGGGTATCCTGTTTTACTACGGAACCCTAAAAATCATATCATCATATCAATAAAGCAGCGCTCACTGCCTCAGTTTGGAGTTAAGCTATTAAAACTTTTTCCTGCTCTATAGAAACCACCTAAGTCAGTGTGTTTTGATACATATAGACGATATTTCACGAAAATTTTTCTCACATTTTTAACTTGTGATGAGTTTCTGGAGGTTATTACACAAAAATAAACAGAAACAAAATTAACTAGAATTATTACCACTCGGACGGAGATCTAAAACTGAGATAGGTATATTTTTCAACTGTTTAGATTTGAGCCTAGTGATGAAAAACATCTACAACAGATATCCAAATACTTAGGTACTTTTAAGATTTTAATGAGGCCGATTCTCTTATACACAATCTTAGTTAATAAATAATCAATATTAGTTAATTTAGTTTAGTTCAGAAAACTAAACTTAAATAAACTAAATCTAAGTAGTGCTATCCTTTTTCGCAAGTAACATTATTAAAGGAATAGTAATAGATTTAGACGTGTCATTTTAGAAGTTTGTGTACACCGGAATTAGCCACAATGTCGTTTTCAAGTTAACAAACTAAGGTCACATCCGAGTTACGTTACTCTGCCAATTTGGCAGTGTCAAAGTATCATCATCATCATGATCAATCCATCGCCGGCTCACTACAGAGCACGGGTCTCCTCTCAGAGTGAGAAGGGTTTTGGCCACAGTCTACCACGCTGGCCATGTGCGGATTGGTAGACTTCACACACCTTTGAGAACATTATGGAGAACTCTCAGGCATGCAGGTTTCCTCACGATGTTTTCCTGCACCGTTAAAGCAAGTGATATTTAATTAATTAAAACGCACATAACTCCGAAAATTTGAGGTGGATAAAACTCCCGACCTTCGATTAGGAGGCGGAAGTCCTAACCACCTGGCCATCACAGCTAACTCAAAATCTGTATCATTTGAATATATTGTAACGTACGTTGAGCATTCATATAATCAGTATCGATCTCCG
Source organism: Maniola hyperantus (assembly GCF_902806685.2). NCBI lineage: Eukaryota > Metazoa > Arthropoda > Insecta > Lepidoptera > Nymphalidae > Maniola > Maniola hyperantus. The sequence continues at coordinate 3,821,772 of NC_048547.1, forward strand.
CGTTGCATTTAAGCAGACCCCGTTGTAACGTACGCATTATCGTGTTACACAATTTTAGGTCAGTCGCCAAAAGTGCACGAGGCACTACAAAGACAATTGGTTAAAGAATTGAAGATAAAAGCAGGTAATAAAAAAAGAGTAAGGACCTCTCCATCCACTCAAATTTAACAAATAGCATCACACCTGCAGCCTTAATCAGAAATCGATAGAGGCTCTCGCGTCGAGCGATAAATGTAAATCACCTCATTGACTGAAGTATATTGGACAGGGCTCCATTGAACGTAGTTACTGACTGGAAAGTTAAATTGACAGAAAAATATTTATATATATTGTTTTTGTTTCACAGGGAATATAATTATTTTACAATAAATGAAGGCGTTTACTGATGCAGAAGTAGGCAAAGTATTATGAACATAAAACAATTTTTTATTTACTTTTAATTCAGTTGTAAAAAATCTCTAAACTGACAGTTACCTGCGAAAAAGTAAGACCTGCCAATTTAGTTTAGATTTTGTTTGCAAATACAACTGAATTAGCACCAATGCCTGTTACAAAATCACTAATAAATGAAAATGAATATCTGGCTATGCTTTCTGTCGTAAAATTATAAAAGAATACGAAACACAAAAAAATACTTTAAATAAAACATGTCCTTTCACACGAACAAGTTGCTTACAACATCAAAGCAATGTGCAGCTAACACGTCCGTCGTTTGTGCTAGAAAGTCGCTCATGTAGTAAGGCTCTAACTCTGCATGTACCTGCACGTGGGCAATATTTCACTGCTTTTTAATATTACATTTTCATCCCGCTATAATATTTTAGTTCAGCTATATTTTTGATAAAATTGCAACATCCGCTTAACGTAACCGTTAAGAATGTGAGAGGGTAGTTGGAAAATATGAGCGCGGCCGAGATTTTACGTAACGAAGATTTATAATGACAAAGTTAGTTATATTTTTATTATTGCATCTCTTACTACTTCTCTAGGTTGAAGGCTTGATAAATTTCTATTTAAAAGCAGGAGGCTTCAGCCGTCAGGCTTGGATTTGAAAGAATATCTACTATAGTGATCGCAAAACAAGTATAGTCCACTCTGAAATTGCGGCATGGCAGTTTGAACAGGATTAAATCTGTTTCTGTAAATGTCTAGCAGAGATATATTTCTGTATAGTACAATGCACGTTGAACGCCTCGTTTTCAGATTGGACTACTGGACTAAGATCCAGTGAGTGCCAGACTTTCGTTATTTTATAAAAGCTGAAAGTTTCTCTGCGTATTGTTCCCAACACTGGGAGGAACGTTTGTTTGGTCAATCCGAAACAACACAAAAACAGTACCGTTGCCAGTACCAGTGCTGGTACCGTTCCCAAGTCCCAACGCAACGCAAGCACGTTGAATGACGTCATTGAGCCAAGTTCGCAGATATTTCCGACGGGTTGTACCTAATTCACAAATTCAGAAGATTCATTCGTAATATCTCTACAAGAATAGATTTCGTGACATTCTGAAATGTGCTGTGTAATAATTTATACAGTGCTATAAAATGTGAACCATATTTTTGTACGCCCTTCTCCCGTAAATATCCTATTTAATATTATACCCCGTGCGTTTTATGTTGCAAAAATTCATGTTTTATTTCCTCTGAAACATTTCGAGTTGACTTTTGGGAACTTAAAATATTTAATGCTACTTAAATAAACATTTAGGGATGAGTATACGCGTAATGTCGTTACACTTGGGAATACCTTTGAATTTGGTAGGTACTTAAGTGAATTGGACATTTGGACATTATTTTTGTTACATAGTTCTATTTACTCACTTTATTTTGAACTTTGTTATTCTATCGAAATCTAAGGAATTAATTTATTGATGCATTCTATAAGTAACTATACTTACATAAAAAACCGACCAAGCGCGAGTCACCGCGCACCGAGGGTTCCGTACTACAGTCGTATTTTATCGTCATTTTGCACGATAAATCGAAAACTATGATGCATAAAAATAAATAAAAATCTGTTTTAGAATGCACATGTTGGTCCCTTTCATATGATACCCCACTTGGTATAGTTATCTTACTTCGAAATATATTAAGCTAAGTTTATGGTATAAGACCCGCAAATTGCTATTGAGCTGGAACCATGTCTCATTAACATCGAAATGACGTCATTTTAACGGCAGCCGAAATAAAAATATACCTCGGCTCAAAACTTCAGTCTAATGCTGACGTCACTAAAATGGCGGCCCCGCGCATTAGCAATTTGCAAGATAATAAAGAATAGAAGCCGTGCCTCGGCGCCATCTGTGGGCCATATGCCTTAGAAAATTACTTGTTATTGTAGTGTGGCACAGTGATATTTTGATACTATAAATCAAACGTCTAGACTATTTGACTGTTGGAATTATTTTATGTAAATATAACTGGAAAAATAGCTGTTTGGTTATCGCAGGACGCGAGCCAAATGGCGCCACTAAATAACGCGGTATCTGTAGGGTAATGTGCCTTGATAGTATCGCAGAGAGCGCCAAATTATATCCCCAGCGCGCCCCGTGCCCCGCCACACAGGCCATATCTCTTCGGGAAAAATCTGTAGGGCCTACACAAAACGACCGCATTTTTACTCAACTGCGGCGAAGAACATAATATGGAGAGTTATGTATTTGACCAGTATGTATAACTATACATTATGTAACCAGAACGCTGGAAAAAATGAGGACAGGGGATAATACTGATGAAATACTGATATTATATCTAAAAAAAAATGCAAAAAATATATATATAAAAAATCCTATAATTTTGTAAAAGTTTACGATATATTGCAAATAAAACATCTGACTGACGTTAGAGAACAACGAACGTTGCGTAAGAAGGCCACTCGGAGTCAATACCGCATCGTAGGCGGGGTATTGACACGAGTTTTGCACGCTATAAATTGAATAGGCAATTGTATAGTTAGTGCAATTGTCAACTATTTAAGTATATTGTCAAGTTTTATTTCTAGCGAAAACTGGTTTGCTCGCTATTCGTGCTAGATAAGAACAAAACATTTTATTGTTACGGAAACTAAATAAAACAGACTTTCAATAGGTACGCCTTTACTATCGATCTCATTGTACTTTTCTACCAACATCGGCGTTAACCCTGCCATTGTTTCAATTGTGAATCGCGAAAAGCTTTGTAATTTCATTTCAGCAACCCAAGCATAATCAGTGTGACAAGTTTTCTTCAAAGCGTTGTCGCATAATGCGCATTACGACTTATACGATACTTTCGTGTGACTTTTGCAATGCTTTGCAAGGCGAAAAATCCGCGAAAAATGTAGTCGTCACGTACACGTACAGTACAACAACAGTACAAGTGCAGTACAAGACGTGCAGTAAAGCCGGCAACGCATCGGCGGTTCCTCTGATGCTGTAAATCTTCACGGGCGGTGTGACCTGCCTGCTCGTTTGCTCGCTATTGTTATTTTTTGAAGTATTTAAATACTCAAATACATCCATGAAAATGCACCTGAATATTGAACAAGCCAGTATCTTGTAAAATGTAATTTTGAGTCTCCTCATATTTTTCCGAACTCAAATTTTTGCAATATTTGTCAGCGCCCGACCATAGTCAAAAACATAGACAGTTTTCACAAAACATAGTTTCTCCAATAGTTTATGATTGTGTGGTGACTCAAAATCATCGTTACTGTTATTCATGTAATTAACATAATTATTGTAAATGCTAGGTAACTATTGCACCATTATAATGGTAAATACACTGTGACCTGACAACTGTACCACCTATAAAACGTGTATTTGCAATAATATATAACGATTATAATTATGATTAAAATAATTAACGCCCCTTGATTTTTGTCTTTTTCATTTGTATGGGATTACGTAACAGAGAGAGCACTATACTAACTACTCGCGGTGGATAGAGTGTAATTTTAATGAATGTCTGGCTGTAGGTTGTGCTTGGACTGCAGTAGGTACCTCAACGTTCAATGTGACATTGTCCAATGTAGATACTTCAGTCAATGAGGTGATTTACATTTATCGCTCCGAACGGGCGCCTCTATCGATTTCTGATTAAGGGTGCAGGTGCGGCGCTACCAATTTGGTGAATTTGAGTGGATAAAAAAAGGTTCGTGTTTTATAAAACGTTATTCGTTTTTTTATTGGGTTTAACAAAGCCTCTTTTTTCTGTGGAGTTTTGCTGTTTGACGTGTTGACTTTTATGGATATGGACTAAGTATAGGTAGGTCTTTCTCTCTCTCCAGGCTTGTTTTCTGCAGTGTACCTACACGTAAATAAAGGAAAACATCGTAAGGAAAACCTGCATGACTGAGAGTTCTCCATAATATTCTCCAAGGTGTGTAAAGTCTGCCAATCCACATCTGGCCATCGTGGTATGTCTACTATAGCCAAATATTTTTATTCGGAGAGGAGATCCTTGCTCAGTAGTGAGCTGGCGATGGGTTGATCATGATGATAATGATGATGATGACACCTGACTAGTGTAGGACTCATCTGGGGTTCTAAGGGTCTCGTCGGCGTGACTAGAATCTGGCGGAAGACATGCGCACATGATGCCTGCGATGTCGTCCGCGCGGAAAAATCACGAAAGAACTGTTTGATCTTTGAACATAAAAGTAGTCTCCAGGAGTAAGCTCTAGTAGCAATTGGATGATCCCTGCAACTTCATCGGTGTGAATTTAGGTTTTGTAAAAATCCTGAAGGATTTCTCTGATTTGGCGACACCCGCAACTTGTATTTACAGTTTTCAAATAAAAAGCTTTCTAAAATCGCAAACTTTTGCATATGGGCCGTTAATCTATTTAATGACCTTAGATAAAACGATAATTCTACTTTGTAATTAGGATAACAACACGGGTAAGGAATTAAACTTTCTATCTGGAGCGGAACACAAATCCTTGCGGCTGGATAAGCTGATTAACAAGTTAAAAGGATAGACGAAGGGAACCGCGGCCGCTGGATCCAGTTAAGCGAATTAAAACAACCTCATTATCTGGCGAATTCCGGAAGATCCGCCGTTGAATATTGACGAAGAACAAAAACTTAACCAACTCTGCAATAATTTAAAACTATGCAAATTGATAGTTTATTACTCCTTGCTCTAGTTTTAGATAGATAGTTTTCAGTCACAAATGAAGAAATATGTGTTCCAGGATTTTTGGAAATTCAACCCCCACCTCTATTTTCTAAATTCCACCCGAGCGAAACCGGGGCGGGTCAGCTAGTAATAATATATAGTATATTATAACACAAAACCACGCGGACGAGTTCGCCAGTAATAAAATAATATACATCAAATAATTATTCAAATCATTCAATTAATAATTTAATTTCAAACTAGTGTCTGTTATCGCGTCACTTCCCACTGCCATCCAATTACTATTAGTTACCGTTTCCAATTACGTAGTCCTTTTATTCGGATTGTTTCCATTTTGATTTGTGAATGAGAGCGAAATTGAATAGTCGGTGATTTTAGTTCACTTCTCTAAATTTAAATACCTACTTAATTATAAATAAAACTGGCTAATGCTCGCGACTTCGTCCGCGTGGAATTAGGTTTTTAAAAATCCCGTGTGAACTCTTTGATTTTCCGGGATAAAAGTTTATACTTTTTTTAGTATTTATTTTATTAGTATCTGTATTTTTATACATTTTAAATTTCAAGTGCATCGTGTTTGAGTGTACGTTTGGGTCTGAATAAATAAATAAATAAAAAATAAATAAAAATCTTTCCATTTCATTTAATTCCATATCCGTACACTGATTCAAAGTTTAAGGGTCTACTTTTAGACTTTGACATAATAAGTTGCTTATGTATTATTTTAAATTATTTTAGTATTTCCATAAAATTGAAAATTATTTAACACATTTTTTGACAATTTGTGGTTTGGTATATTTAGGCTTATTGTCCTAGTCCTTAATGAACAGGTAGCTCGCATCTCGGCTCGTCACTCGACGCAGTAGGTACTCTTTTGCGAATGTATAAAATGTACCTTTATACACAGCTTTGTACACAATATACAACTCCCTAGGAATCGCGTTGGGCAGGCTTCTGTCACGCGTTTTGTTTGTTGCATGCTTAAAACTAGATATTGGTTCATTCGCTTTATCGAGGATCAGAGTTCTTAAAACGAAATCGAGTCAAGTTTAAACGTTGTAACTTCGGCACTTGGAACATGAAACTCGTTTGACTTGAATATTGTTGGAAAGCAACTACGTCGAAAACTGTTTTCGAAGATTCTAGTAATGGTAGAAGGGAGAGGATACTACTAGCAATATTACAAGTATCTCATTACACATACTTTAGTGTTTTGCATCTACTGAATGTGATTATTAATTTTTCCTAAAAAATTAACACATTAAGCATTGAGTAATATTTATAAAGTTCATAAGAAAAAAGCGCGTTTTACATCAAAATCTTCTCACGGTAAACCCGTGATCAATTTCGATTATTTAAATTTATTTTATTTTTTTCATCTACTGAATTAGATATCATTGTGATAGATTTAAATTGAAAACTAACACTACGGACTTTTGTTACTAAGTAAATAAATGTACCTAGTAGTTTAGTAAGAAGCGTATATTTAGGTCGAGTTTTCCAAACTTTACGTTCTTCTATATAACTTTTTTGAAACATTTAAAAAAAGCCAAACGGAATGTGAAGTGCTTTCATGAATGATTCAAAGGTGCGGACAGAACCGGACGAATCCTGGCGCTGCGTTGGAATAAAGAATAAAGGCTACTTTTTATCTCGTTTAGCGTATAATTTTTGACCTTTTTTAGAATACCTGACCTGTTTTACTGAATAGGTACACGGAAACGGAACCGCAATTTATGTCGAATTTTTTGTGATAAACTAGGTCAATCAAACTGATACTTCGCCCGCTTAAAGCTTTACCAAGCCTGAAATCCCCCGTATGTACCTACACTTCGATGCTCAATCAATATTACGTATATAATTTTCCCTGTTGTATACCGCATTCTCCGTAGTAACACCAAGTAAATCAATTAAAATGATGGTTGAAGTGCGGCGTATCGTACTAATTGGAAGTGCTCTCAAAATCATAATAAAGTGTAAAGAAAATAATTCGGTTGATTGATTTATTTTATTTTATTTATTTGTACCAAAAACATTTACAAATAAAGAGAAAAAGAAAGTAAAAGTGGGCATGGAAGCACTTAAGCACTATCATTCTCACCTAAAAACTCATCTCAGAACCTAAGATAAATCAATCAATCAATCCAAGAATCTTCCCAGATGTTTTCGGTTCACTAAAGACACTACCAATGCTTTCAATAATATTATCGTAGACTTCTAGTATTCGGTGAATAACATGTATAAAATACATGGGTACATAATTCAGCGAATAGAAATAAAGGGTTATTTATTGTTATAGTTTAAAACATAAATAACATTATCCTTGTCACAGCGATGATACGTGGGTTAATATGTGTATAAATACATATTCATTGCCCTGAATGCCAGCGACGCGTGTAATGAAGTTTTAAAACTTGAAATTACTCCGAGTTGGGACCATATCGCGCCCCACATTGCGGCGGCCAACTATAGGTATAATCAAATTTGGATAACTGAAACTTTTTACCTTCCAAATTCCATTAGACTCTCGAACCTTGGGGTTTAGGGTATTAATTAATACATTATTTGAAATAAAATTAATTATCAAAAAGGATACAATGTATTTACCATTGATGTTGGAATCCCCCTATTTACTGTTGTATTACTAATAATAATGGCTCATGCTTGTGTTTAAGTAGTATCGGTATAGACCGATACTACTTAAACACAAGCATGAGCCACTCGTCGTCGTGAAATGAAAAACTGTAAATGCGACTTGCGCGTCACTTATTTACGTTCACCTACCGAACCTTCACACAAATGTCGACTGATAGATAAGTGGAGCATAACCGTCAACGTTGGGAAGACGGCTGCTCTACTGACTAGAGGTCAGAAGTCGCTACGTCAGCTTAAACTCAGAGGCAAGGACATGGAGTCAAAGCCCTCAGTTCCAAAAGATAAAGGGATCCAGGTAGCAAGGCACTACCTGTGAGAAAATTCCCGGGCAAGCAGACCAAGCCTCGAGCCCCGCACCTCAATTGACTAAGGTTGATCGAGAAAACCCTTCGATCGATCGAAAACAAAAGAAAACATAATATTTTTGGAAATTATAATTTATAATAATTATACTAAAAAATCCACACATAAGTTTATTACTGTTTCCGAAAACTAAAAAATCTAGGGATTTGGAACATTTGGCTGTACTATTTTTTTTTTGTAAGTAACCCATATTCGCAATAAAGATTTTTGAATTTGCAGTTTTTAGATTTCTTTTCTATCGAGGATATTATATATTCAATCGTGTTAGAATTGTATGTAGAATTTGAGTACCTAATTTTATTTATAGTTTTCAAATAAAAAGCTTCCTAAACTTACAAAATTTTGTAGAATGCAGACTCAGCAGGCAGATACGAGGAGCGATCCTTTTGACAATTGAGTTTCACTCCCCCTTAGAAACTAATTTACCTTCTATTGTTCCTCCATATTTGTTCAGTTATTACATTTGGTTTGATCAGATACAAAATTGCCTGCTCGGGACGAACGACCCTTTCTCTTATAACATTTATCAGCACATGATGTAGATGGTCGAAAACAATGTTATCTAAACGAAACGAAGTTATACCTATCTGAAATGAATTTCCTTATTCCAATTGGTACAGTCCGATATGGTATAACAAAGTAAAAACCTATAGGTATAATATCAAGCCCTTTTTTATTGCGACATAGCTTTATTGCTTGCGCTTGACAACAATCATCATGCTTGATAAAAAATTAAAAAGCAATGTTGAGGTCTAGGTTGGAGCGTGCTTGCCTAAAAAAGATGCCTATTCACTCTTACTTTGACTGATTTAGATTATACGTGGCAAGAAACGCCGCGCCACAAGGGCATTCCACACCTCAGCGGTTCGTACCAGAAACGTTTGGCAAAAACATTTCGTACAAGTAGATTAGATGTCGACCACAAATAAGGGCGCCATCGGTCACGGTTTCTCGCTGTTCTGTGGTAAAACGGGGAAGGAAGAACACAGTTGTGAAGTTCCATGGACCACACACACCCCAAACTTTATCCGATAAAAGACAATTACCTAATAAACAGGCGATATTGCATCGGTGCTGTAAGCTGAGCAATTTCAGCTGCTTAAGCGATTGATCATCAATAAAATATAATTCTTCGGGCACGGCAATCTATAGTCTGATGCATCGAGTTTGTACTTGGCAATACCACCCCAAAGGTGGCAGCAGTACTCCATAAGTCCACACCAGACCGATCTTAAGCCTTATAAAGAGTTAGGCGTTGTTTCGCCGCTTAGCTTAGCTTTCACGGAAGTATAGTCCGCGACAGGCTGAGATGGCAATCGACGTATGAGGCAGGGGGACGCCCCGCACACCCGCACGTCACCCGCACCGTGTTGGGCGGGGCGTTCCCGCCACTATTACCTGTCGCGTACTATAGCTTATCGATAGATTACAGATTATTAATTTCAGCTGTAAATCTACTTTATTTCAATCGCTGTAAGTCATTAGTCTCATAAGCATTTGTTTTAAAGATAAAGTCTGAAATAAACCCCTGATTTACTACATAAAGTATAAAAAATTCACTCCGCGAGTAAGTAGATATAATCAAGCAACAGAATCTTGAGCTGTTTTTTGTAAAAGAAAACATCGCAGTATATATTATTTAAGTACAGTAAAAAATCTGTATTCGGAATGTTTTTATAACGAAATACTCTGAGAACGGGCTAAAACTTATTCCTTTTTCTCCTTATTAGCATTCTACTTGTAACGTAAACCGTTGCTGTTTTTAGTTACGTAATATATTTAATTAAGATTTGCGGGCTTTAAATGAAGCCCACTCCAGAAGGCTCGTATGAAAATGCGTCGGTCGACTCTCTGAACGTGTAAAGTAGGCACTCCACGTAAAGCGCACGTGAGCACTGTTCAACACTTGCTTTAATTGTAAACGATGTGTTCGGCGGCTCTTAAATATATCAAATGGCTGAAAATAACGCACCCAGCGTTTTACAAGCGAGGCTTTTAGTGGACGTTTGGCAATGAGACCTAAATGGCAAAAAGTGAAACAAAGAAAAAAGAAACACAAAAAAAAAGTGAAAAACAAAAGTGAAAAAAGAAACACAAAACTGTTTAAATTACTGATTTATTAATTACTAGCTTATGCCCGCGATTTTGTCCGCGTGGACTAAACAAATTTCAAACCCCTATTTCACCCCCTTAGGGGTTGAATTTTCAAAAATCCTTTCTTAGCGGCTTAGCCTCATAATAGCTATAAGACCTACCTACCTGCCAAATTTCATGATTTTAGGTCAACGGGAAGTACCCTGTAGGTTTCTTGACAGACAGACAGCCAGACAAACAGACAACAAAGTGATCCTATAAGGGTTCTGTTTTTCCTTTTGAGGTACGGAACCCTAAAAAAGAACTCTCGTAGCAGTGCACAGTGTGGCTTTTATAGAGTTTTATACTTTGACTAGCTGATGCCCGCGACTTCGTCCGCGTGGATTACACAAATTTCAAACCCTGTTTTACACCTTTAGGGATTGAATTTTCCAAAATCCTTTCTTGGCGGATGTCTACGTCATAACAGCTACATGCCACAGCCCGATCCATCCAGTAGTTAGAGCTGTGCGTTGATAGATCAGTCGGTCAGTCAGTCAGCTTTTCCTTATTATTTAGATTAATGTCAGCCAACCGAGAGCCCACGCACTCTAGTTCACTCTGACGATACTACTAATGAACAAAGTACCTACTTACGTTACGAAATACTTAAAGTTTCTTTGTATGAGTTTAAAGGTCGACTCGATAGCAGGCAGAGTTGTATAGACATAATATTATATAAGAAATATTTGGAGCCACTCATCCGGGCCTCGGATGGTGATAACTTTTTATTGCTACAGAGAGCGACGTTCGAATCGACAAAACTTGGAATGTAATGGGATTATCGCGAATCCGTAATGATTGAGGCTTTTCCTTCATTGCCCGATAAAATTAAGTAAATGCTCAAAGGAATTTCGAATGCGAATTTCTTCCCAATAGGTAATGATGAAAATATTGATCACTAGCTGATGCCCGCGACTTCGTCCACGTGGAATTAGGTTTTTAAAAATCCCATGGGAACTCTTTGATTTTCCGGGATAAAAAGTAGCCTATGTCACTCTCCAGGTCTTTATCTAGACCCGTACAAAAAGTCACGTCAATCCGTTGCACCGTTGCGACGTGATTGAAGGACAAACCAACAAACAAATACACACACTTTCGCATTTATAATAAGGGTACTGATTTTCAGTGTACCAAGATTAGGTCAAATTCGTCTTACCCAATTTTTTCACTCCATACGTTCACTCTTGGTAGAGTGGACGGGTTTGGGTTATTTTATACTGCAGCATATCTTCATTTCCAGCATCTTATAGTAAACATGTTATGTTTGTAGTATGGACCGAGGGTGGAATTTAGTTGAACAACTGAGCCAATTATTTATAATAAGCTGCCTATTATGATTATTTTCTCAAAATATTCTAAGCCAGTATATAATTAATCCTTTATTAATATTTTCATTGGTAGGTCTTTTATACTATGATAGCTTCACATATGAAATAACTAAAGTTCTTTTCTTTACAATATTTTCGAGAGTCGATGACCTTAAAACATTATTAAAAATGTTATACTGAAAAACCTTATTCATTTTTCGCTTACTACAAACGAGACATAAAAAGCACCTGTGCTCGTAAATCATATTTGAAACGTGTCGTTTCAATCCTCACCGTCTTTATAAGACTGGGATTAAATAGTCAAGTTATTGACGAGTATATCCACACGATATCCCCTTGTCGAAAACAGCCATTATTTAACACAAATTTGATTTCTTGCGTCATTTTTTTAATATCGTTATGTTCTAGCTTTTGCCTGTGACTTTATCGGCCTTGGCTTATTTTTTTTTAAATGCCGGTACTGTAACCTTTATTTTTCCGGGATAATGATCCTATATTCTTATCCTTCTCCAGGTAGAGGTTGTGCGTTTTTAAGGCCGTGTCCCCATTAGGCGAACGGTGAGCGGCTGACTTTCCACTGGCTGACTCTGGGCGGCCGGTGTATTGGTCGGTAACTCAATGTCGAGAAGCGGCGATCTGGCGAACTCTTGGTAGGGACGGTAATCAGCGTCCCGCTCGCAGCCGCTCTCTGAATGAACTGGCATGCGAAACGCCGCAAACTTTCTTTACACGCTGTATGGTGTTAACTTTACACACTCCATTTGAAAATTATAGTGAAGCAATCAGGAAGCAAACAGCCGCTCACTGTTCACCTAATGGGAACACGGCCTAAAGGGCTATTTTTCCATAAAATAAAAAAAGATTGGACATACTCATAGATCATGTCTACTACAAATAGAGACGCTACTCCGTATAGCTGGGCGATTCGCAGCATTAATATAGTCCGGAGTTATGCTTACCATGCGCCAACTGCGCTCAATGGGGACATTATCCGGGTGATTTACATTTATCGCTCCACGTTGCAAGACTCTATCGATTCTGCGACTCCAGGTGTATCGCATCTAGGCAATTCAATTGTGAAACTAGTTGGAGAAACTATTCACTGAGTACCTAATCTATCAATATTATTATTATTTACTAGAGGATGCTCGCGACTATGGATCACAGGCGTGGATCCGTTTATCCAACGCATGTACGTTTCATATAATCTTCCTATTTATACATATTTACCTACAATACAAAAATGTTTCTACCAATTTTTAGTCCTATGCGAATGATTGTAACCTTGAATGTCTATTTTGACCGGACCATAATATAATTTATATCCCGTAGTGTGAATAGAGCTTCAAACTTGAATTTAAGTTAGTACTCTTATAATAATATATTCGGTGCTTAGATTGAGATACATAATCAAGATTGCTTTATTGTTCTGCTTATTTTTTACGCTATTGGTATATAAATTAAACATAGATGAGACAGGTTGGTGTCTGAGACAGGTTTTTGTGATGGCAATCAGGATTTGAAGCGAGGGGAAGCCCCGCACACCCGCACGTCACATGCGCTCGCCCGGACCGAGTTAGCGCGGGGGCTGCACGGGTGTGCGTGGCGTTCCCTACCCGATTGCCATCTCGATCTGTTGCGTACCTACTAAACCTACTTGTAGGCAGATTGCAAGTTACGGAGTAAACCTAATACATTGCCGATGGTCGTCTCAGTCAAAAAACACAGTATCCATTTTTCGTGGTAAGCATAATAAAACACCTGTTAAATGCCCACTTCTGGCACTCAAAAGCCGCTTTGCAATCTCACGGGTTTTGGAACAGTTTCCAAATAAATCATACTTTATTGCGGTAGTGCCATGATATCGGTGCGCGATTCAATATCCAACTCAGTATGCTTTTCTGTGAGCTACCTATAAAGGGAGAACGTTACGTTACTTACAGAACTTAGCGTTATGTACTACCTAAACACAATCCAATACCAATATTTTGTAGTTTTAGTGATTTAGTCTTTTCAAAACCACAGTGTATAGCGCGCAAAACTCGGGTCAATGCCACGCCTACGCGGCATTGACTCCGAGTGGCCTACTTACGCAACGTTCGTTGACCTCTAGCGTCAGTCAAATGTTTTATTTGGTATATATCGTAAACTTTTACAAAATATAGGATTTTTGATGGTAACTGGTAGGTACATAGTAACTGCACCCAATGGGAGCCTTGATGTCCTGCATGGACATTTACGTGTCGCATGATTTACGTGTAACATTGAAACTTATACAGTATGTTTTTTTTGGCTGGAGCAAAACTTAAATAATCCTTATAATATGAATCTGAGTCAAATTAGCATTAAAAAATGTTACTTTTATTTCTTTTTGTGGACAATTCATGCTTGACCAAAAAATTAAGTAGGTATGTCAAAATTGTTTTCACAAAAAAAAGAACTAAGTAATGGTTCCCATCCCAAGACAGTTTTTTTTCTATCGCTTATGGTTTTGGATTTTCTCGTACCTACTGTCAGTTAAAGGAGAAATACCTGACGCTGAAGATTACATTGCCAAGGTTTCACGTAGTGCCATTAATGTTGTTTAACTACGATCACTTTGAATATTTCAAATCTTCAACTCCATTCTTAAATAAAGTACGTATACCTACTTACTACTTAGTCTTTTCCGACTATAGAAAGTAAGCTATTTTTGTGCCCCTTTAACATCGTTCAACGATTTGATACTTGGACGATCTAACCTATGGACTTGTAACGCGCCTAATATTACGAATAAAAATTTCTGTCACTTTTGGTGCGGGACGAGGAAACACTACATAGACAACTTGACACACTCACTCAACAAAGTTTTGTGTCATTATTAACACACACATATCTAAATCTTCAACACTACTACATTTTTTGCACACTAATAAGTTATATACATCAACATACAAAGACATTACGAGTGTAAGACAGTCAAATTGATTTGCGATGCTACCGTATTTTAAAATATATCGATAGTTTTTCAGAAACAAAAGTAGAAGTAAGAATTTATTACTCGTATTTAATTACTTAAAACCAGTGTTTGGTCAGCGTAGCGTATTCTTGCATACATTCACCTCACTTAATAGGTAATTATCCCAAAAACTAATAATGCAACGTAAAAATAAGAAAAATATTTATTTAAAAAATATGCACATACTTTTTTACTTATTTTATATCATTTTTAATCTTTGTATTTTTTTATATAACGAAATTTTCATTTAAAATTTCGATAGTGAAAATGTGCTTATTAATGATTTATATTATTATATAATACAAAATAAACCTGACCGCGCAAAAGCCTACCAAACATAATTAGTAGGTATATCAATCAATAAAATGTTTTTTTTCTTTCCAATCAATCATTTATTTATTGCACATTGGGTTTACATGGTAATTCCAATATGGTGTACTCTTTGTCCAAAAAAATTAAATGTAAGTTATTAAATATTACACGTATTGCCCTTACAAATTAGCAATGCAAAAATTTTCTCAATACCTGCCGCTTTTACCCCACAGCAAAATTCCATAAGACAGATATGATACTATGAAAATAAATTAGTAAACACACACGGTGGCCTCTTCTATTTTTAACACGTCATTATTTACCATTAGGTTAATGTTATGTATATTCTTGGCGATTCTCTCTGTAAAAATATCGAAATCTGTAAAAATAAAACGATTATGATAAATTATTACCTAATCCTCATCCTTGAGAAAGGTACACCTTTTAGCTACAAATTACCCAGTTCAGAGACACCCTACCCCGTTTCTCGCCTATCACTAAAATTGCGTTGCTTTAATATTTTTTTAAATGTATTAAGTACGTGAAATCACAGAAATCGACCAGTTTTATTACAAGTATAGGTAGCGAAAAAATTGTGGTAATTAATAATAACTATTCTTTACTTGACTTGAAGACGGTAATTTAGTCGTTAATAATAAGAAAATGTTTTCATCGATATCGATAATCGAACCGCAATCACTATCACATGATTCTTAAAAATCGAACCTTATGTCCTATGCAATTAAATCTAATACTGAAA
Source organism: Maniola hyperantus (assembly GCF_902806685.2). Classification (NCBI taxonomy): domain Eukaryota; kingdom Metazoa; phylum Arthropoda; class Insecta; order Lepidoptera; family Nymphalidae; genus Maniola; species Maniola hyperantus. Next base: position 3,837,445 of record NC_048547.1, read on the forward strand.
AATTTTGTAAAAATAACACTATAGTCTCGTGGGGAGTGCGGTATACTATAGACGGAGAGCCAGGGCCCAAAATACTGTTTGAATTTACTAAGGCTAATTTTTTTATAGTTCATTAGAATGGTTGCGTACACAAACATACTGCGGTCAGTCAAGTGAACCTGAGAACAGTGACTCAGGTGCGCTATCAAAGGTGTCGTACCTGCGAGGTAATAAAATGAATTTACTAAGGCTGAAAATTGTTATATAACTTGTATATTGCATATAAATAAAAGTTGTAATGGTTAGTCAGCAGAATATGGGGACAGAGCTGGTCAGTATGCGCAAAAAATTAGCCTTAGTAAATTCAAACAGTTTTTTGGGCGCTGGCTCTCCGTCTTTAGTATACCGCACTTCCCACGAGACTAGTGTTATTTTTACTACTACGTAATTTCATGCTGTTCACGCGTATTCAAATTTTAACCTAATTTGTATATAACGAGGGTTGCTATTGTTTAGAAAAAACAAAATATAGTCTCGTGAGAAGTGTGACTCGTTTCTACCGAATTATTACGTACTCAATTACTGAATCGGTAAAGTTCTCGATTGTTATTTTATTATAATAATTTATGTAATTTAATTTATAGAAAGCGTTTATTACACCAAAAATACTTACTTATCAAATGAAATTCCATCTTTTTGTAAATTTGATGTGTTTGATTTGTTCTTGCACTCACTAACGGCACAAACAGGCATTTTTCACCCAGCGTGTAAGACGTCGTCACACATCGAAAACGATTCTGACAATGACAAAATCGATTCCGCAAACAGTGTTTATAAACGCAGTGGATTAAAAATCCATTACTATTGACAGAGGGGAATAATCATGCGAGGCGCGTCCTTAGGTTAGATCGTCCAAGATTTGATATGACAAAAAAAACTAAGATTGACAATAGACGCATTGAAACCTGCAAAGAAAATGCCTCTTCTTGAAAAAGAATTAATATTCCAGATATAACTTTTTCGCTATTAAATTTCATAATTCTGTTTATAACAATTCCTAATCGATCCCTATTAAATTTCACATAGCGCTGTTTACAACAATTCCTATAATCGATTGGATAGTTCCAGTTTGCAAATGGCTACACTACACCTGCACTGTTCCTTTGAGAATTAACGGTAATTGAAATACCTACTCCGATTACCAAAATCATACCTACCCATATTAACTGTAGAGCTATGACACTATCGACAAGTGTTAATATACGACATAATAATGGCTATTCACCAAGCACTTTCAGTGAACACATTGTTCTCGATGATTTATATTTATCGTTTAATGTATCGGGAAATAATCGATGATGTAGATGTGCGTATATGCACTGGAAAAGTAGGGTAGATTTATAATTTAAACTGGCTATTTTTCTCTAGTTGCAGGTCAGGTGCTGCAATGACGACTTCGCACTGGAAAGCGCAGCGTTGGAAGACCTCCCACTAGGTGGACAGGCGACATTAAACGAGTTACAGGGAGCCAAAGGATTCATTGCAAACAAGTGTTTGATCTGTTGTAAACCGCCGGTGGAGACCGATGTGGAGGGTTTGTTACAGCAGTCTGGCTGGGGTTTTAGTGAAAGATACTCTTCGGTAAAAATCATCATAAACATATTGTGATTGGTTCGTGACTCAAAATGGTTAGCGCCCACTAAGATTTTTGCCTCGATATTTTGTATGAGATATATAACAGAGAGAAGAAAGAAAGAAAGAAAAGACGTTTATTTACAAAACTGTGCCACACATCACATCTTGAAACTAAGAGCTGATTATTCGGGCGCTTCTTCCACCTGAGCATAAGCCCAACGCGCCTCAAGCAAAGAAGCGCCGGAACAAACTGAGAGTGCTATACTAACTTTTTCCGCAGATAGAGTATAATATGGTTACATACTACGTAGTTGTAAACAGCGCGAGTATAATTTGGCGCGCGCCGCGATACTATCATGCATTTCCCCGCAGATATCGCCTTATTTAGTGGCGCTATTTGGCTCGTTTCCTACGATAGCGGCAAACTACTTTTATGTAATTATTTCAACAAAAACCTTACTGGAAGATGAAAGTTAATTTGAACCTATAATGTAGGTAATCCATATCTATAAGTACTCTCTATACTAATAAATAAAATTGAAGTGTCTGTCTGTTATTTTAAAATAACAAGATAGGTAGGTACCTACTACAAATTAAGCTCATTGGTTATTTGAACTGACATCAACATCCAAAAATCCACAAAGAGAAACCAGTAAACCAACAAACTAATAAACAAATACACTTTCGCATTTAATATGATAGTGAGGTAGCGGTAACATTTTAGTAATTACTTTTGAAAATGGTAGAAGTTCAAGGTAATTTTTGAGTAAGTAAATAAAACTTGATAGACGAACGTTTCTGTTTTTAAACTAATTATTTCAATTTGTATTTGAACCTCAGTTTATAAAAGGCCACTAAGAACGCTGCGCTGTTCATTTTATTCAATTATTTTAAACATTAATTCACTCGTTAACTTTAACGTTTATTTTAACTGTGCGCCAAAATTGAATAGAGATGCCATCAGAACCTCAGTACCCTTATTATAAATGCAAAAGTGTGGTTGTTTGTTGGTTTGTTGGTTTATTGGTTTGTTGGTTTGTTGGTTTGTCCTTCAATCACATCGCAACAGTGTAACGGATTGCCGTGGTTTTTTGCATGAGTATAGATAAAGACCTGGAGAGTGACATAGGCTTTTAGCCCGGAAAATCAAAGAGTTCCCACGGGATGCCGTTTATTTATATCATCATCATCATGATCAACCCATCGCCGTCTCACTACAGAGCACGGGTCTCCTCTTATAGTGAGAAGGGTTTTGGCCATAGTCTACCACGCTAGCCACGTGCGGATTGGTAGACGTCATACACCTTTGAGAACATTATGGAGAACTCTCAGGCATGCAAGTTTCCTCACGATGTTTTCCTTCACCGTTAACTCCACCACCCTCGCTCTAGTGTCACCGGAATGAAAGTTACTGTGATTTAATTTCTATATTCCGTCGCGTATAAAATATTGCACAAAGGAATACATTCAAACAATTTCATTTATCGTAGCTGCGAGTATTTTCAGGAGTGTTTGATAATGTATTTCACGTTCCACAATGAATATAAATCACCTGATCGAATATACTGCGATAGTGCATCATTCGACACTGCTATTGAATACAGTGGATGGATGGTGAATTGCTTTTTGCTCAACGGGATCGCTTTTGAAACATCACATCACGTCGATTGTCCCGATATTCATGCATTTTGATAAATGGAAAGTGAAATTGGAGTTAGCTACTGTAGAGCTACACATGTAGCAGAGTACCTGTTCCTTACTTTTGATATTTTAATAATTCTATCACAAAACAGTTCTTTTTTCCAAATCTTTAGTGTGGTCGCTTACTCGGCAACACTTAGTGCTGTCAACAGCTGTCAATCGAATTTAACACACACACTCCGCGACGCGCACATATTATATGCAAGCCAGCCTCTAACAGCCGTTCGGCACAAAACCGCATTATAGACGCGAAGTTTTAGCAACTTGGATCGATCAGCTATCCTGCACCTTACCAGCGTATCTTGAGGGGCCCCCAGCTTCGGAGCGCGTTCCCTCACTCCAGTAAGTTCATAACCATGACTGTCCGCTAGCTTTTATTCTTAACTGTACCTTTTACGCATTACCACTATAGAAATAGTTGCACTATAGTCTGACACCTTTAATTATGTGGTGAATGACGATCATGATTATTCTTCAACATGGGGCCCTAACTAGGTAAGTAGGCCAGTTTCACCAGTTTGGGTCCCTCCTTCGTCCCGCCCTGGCCGCAAGATTGCTCTGTCTGCGCTGAACATCTGTATGGAATATATCCTTATTTTGTGCCTAAACTGTGTTCTTAAACCAATTGTTTTCTGACAACATCTTAAGCAGAAACAGATTTCATTCCCTCTATCCAACCTTCGGAATATGAGTACTTCGGTCATTAGCCGGGAAGGACGCCTTCTAGTACGGAACTCTAAAAACAAAACATCAATAGGCTCTTTTCGATACGAAAATCATTTTTTTTTATGAAATCGCAGACATACCTATTTAAGCTAATATCTAGCAAGGTTTAATATCAAAGCTGGCATAGAATGTACCTTACTAGTCACTATACTGTAAACGGTATTGAGCCGGGTTAAGCCATATGTGTAAATCACAATGGAACGGGACAATGTCCCCATTGAATGCAGTCGGTGTCTAGCTCCCATAACTTGATCGTGATATTGCCTATTGAACATGAATCATAACTTCATAAGCCGATGCTCGATAAAGCACGAGCATCAGCCGATGTTCGTGAACAGATAAAAATTGCGATTTTTTTTAAGTTTTTCAAGGAAGCAATGTTAAACATTAGGTAATATTACCTTCTGCTCTTCAATTATTCTGATTTTTACATAAACCGTAAATATTTCTGAAAAACGTAAAGGCTCACTTTTCTAGCTGCGGAATGATTTTTTCAAATCAAAAATCACGATAGGTAGGCACCTCATTTTATTGGTCTAGGCTTTTAGGCTACAGGCTGCCGCAGAAAATGTTTATTTTCGGTGGCTGAAGTCTGAAAAAAACTATGGGACGCGTCCCTAAACCGCGACTGATAGGTGTGCACAGTCGTTTGGGACGCGGTTTGCGAATTGCGAGATTTGTTTCGGACATCCGAGCGCTCAAGATTACGTCGGCGACTTACCTACAGCCGATAGTTTATATTATCCAGATATATATAAGTTGCGGCTGTCAGCCGCGTCCGTCAGCCCTGTCCGATAATTTGTTTCCGAATTAACGTCCGCTATGTCTTTTCCTTCGTGAAGTCAACCACTGAGTGTCATTCTCACTACAAAGACAAATATAACGACACCTCATGGCCATTTAGACTGCAGACGGCACCAAACAATTTTTCAATAGATAGGTACCTACCTACATACATAGGTAGACCCAAAAACATTACCCTACTTCACATTACACCACTTCTGGTGCAGTCGGGAAGTGCAATTATTTTGATGTCAACCGTGAAGTCAACAACGTTGATGAATTGTATTTTGCATGCAGTAAGTGAATTTTAATGGTGTTATCTTTTCCACTTACCGTTTCGTTTTACGTTTACGATGTCATTGAATCGCGGAATCGCGGAGTACATAAATGACGTCGTTACAAGTGAGGTGTGCGGTGTCACAGTAGGTAGGTATATGCCCTCTGAGTCTTTTTTAGGGTTCCGTACCTCAAAAGGAAAAACGGAACCCTTATAGGATCAGTTTGTTGTCTGTCTGTCTGTCTGTCTGTCGGTCTGTCAAGAAACCTAGAGGGTACTTCCCGTTGATCTAGAACCATGAAATTTGGCAGGTAAGTAGGTCTTATAGCAGACATTCGGGGAACAATCTGAAAACCGTGAATTTGTGGTTACATCTTGTATCTTACAATCTCTTACATCTATACCTTGTAAATTTTTATCAAATAAAGATTTATACCTTCAACGGATTAATAAATGTCAAAGGCGCTCGGTGGCTATCATTTATGTTAGACAATGAGTTAGGGAATCAGTAGGCTGCATAGAGATGGTAATCATTCATCTAAGGTAGGCTGGCACCTTGGCTGTCACCGTTGAAACTATTGTTGTAATATGGTAACTAGACATGAAATGAAGTAAATGGGCTGGGCGTTTTTGCAACGTCACGGCATGGCGATGCGTTTGATTCTTTCACCGTAGATGAACTGAGTTTATTACAGAGCAAAAAAATAAGTTTTTTCAGAAATATATCTACTTAATATTTATTTATCTTGCCAAAGTTAAACATCCATTAATCTTCATCGATAGTTTGCAAAATGTGTAAACGCTTCGTTTTATGTAGAAACTACGCAGGTTTCATAGCGACCTTGGATTAGTAGTCAAAAATCAGAACATATAAGTATCAAGATTTTGAGCATTATAATGCTAAAGATTGTACTAGTGAGAGAAGGTAGAGCTTACAGATCTTCGAATAAACAGTGTTACAGCTGCTCAAAATTCCCAGGTGTTTTTCAAACACTGCAAAGTAGGTCAAACTTGTTTGGATTCTCGCGGTAACGTCGGGACGATATCTTGAGTTGTCTTGTTGACGAATGCCAATTACTTCGAGAGTTGTACCCTCTTTTCGTATTCCTTTAAATATTTATTTCAAAGCGATACAAGAGGTATTTGCAGCTACGTTGCATCAATCTTGCATATGAGAGCCTTTTAATCCGACTGCGGTGAAACCCAAAAAGAAGGTTATGTTTTTGACCTGTAAGTTTGTATGCCCATTTCTATGTCCGCCGATAAATGATACGTCATTAGATTCGTCTTGATGGTGCGAGTGTTACATAAAATTCTTAAAAACCAGAATGGCGGATTTATGCTTTTTAATAGGTATAAGGGCTGAAAAGGGTGCAAACCGCAAAATGTTCTCAAAGGTGTGGGAAAACTGCTAATCCGCATTTGGACAGTGTGATGGACTATGGCCAACCCTTCTCATACTGAGAGGAGACCCGTGCTCTGTAGTGCGCCGGCTATGGGTTGATTATGATGATGAATATGAATATCTTAGTCAAAAACCATCAAAGTTGTAAATCTAATATGCAAATTAGGTAGTAGGTACCTATGAGGAGTACATTGTGCCGCGAGTGCGTTTCGTGCCCCTGGTCCCACCTTGGGGAACGGTCACGGAATATTAACTCTCTAAATGAGATAAAAATGGCGACCGAGCATCGACCGAGCCCCTAGCTCAGGTGCCGCTGGATTTGACGTCGGTAATTTGACGACTTTATCCCAGGTGCCATTAAATTTAACGTCTGTCGTGACAGAAAGAACAATAATTTGAAGTTACACATTTTGTCCTAAACAATTGCTTAAAAAGTTGCCCATGTAAGCGCATCTTTATTTATGGTTACAGTCTATCCATTGGATAGGTATCTTTTTTAATCGCGTTTATATCCTTAGTTTGTAATTTAAACTACAGACATTACTAATCCGTCAGTCAGTCAGTCAGTCACCTTTTTCCATTTTAGGGTTCCGTACTTCAAAAGGAAAAACGGAACCCTTATAGGATCACTTTGTTGTTTGTCTGTTTGTCGGTCTGTCAAGAAACCTACAGGGTACTTCCTGTTGACTTAGAATCATGAAATTTGGTAATAGGTAGGTCTTATAGCATATGTACGTAAGGGGAAAAATCTGAAACCCGTGAATTTAGAGTTACATCACACAAAAAAAATTCATGAACTAATAATTAGTATTTTCAACTTTTGAAGTAAGATAACTGTATCAAATGGGGTATCGTATGAAAGGGTTTCACTTGTGCATTCTAAAACAGATTTTATTTATTTTTATGCATCATCGTTTTTGAATTATCATGCAAAATGTCGAAAAAATACGACTGTAGTACGGAACCCTCGGTGTGAGAGCCTTACTCGCACTTGGCCGGTTTTTTATATATTTAGATACCAATATCCAAGAAATGTATCTGCACATCATAGCAAAATAGATAGCAAAAGTTAGCAAAATTATAAGACAACAACCAATGTCAAAGCAGGAATCTATTCCCAGTGTCCTCGCTAAGTTCTCGCTAATCATATTACCTACTTAGTTTCTGCAACTTGCGAAAACCGGTACAGGAATAGATAGGTATACCTACCGACTAGATATTCCACTGTGGTCTAACTTTAAACTAATACCCCTTTGAAACTTAAGCTTCTAACTTGCTAGCTGATGGTCGCGACTTCGTCTGTGTGGATTTAGGTTCTTAAAAATCCCGTGGGAATTCTTTGATTTTCCGGAATAAAAAGTAGCATATGTCACTCTCCAGGTCTTTACATGTGCCTCGAGGAGAGTGGTGGTTGCTTGTGCGGACTGGCGGAGGAAGACCTCCACCACGTCTTGTGGGAGTGTGCGCTGTACGAGGACCTCCGGTGCGCCTGCTGGATGGGATTGTTCGCGAGGAAGAGGGTCCGGTTTACTACCAGGACCTCGTTGCTTCGGCGGAAAACTTCGGCAAGCTACGGGAGTTCGCGCACCACTGGCATAACAGCTCGGACCGTGATCGTGGACCAGTGGGTGTTTGAGGAAGGATCCGGACCGCGGGGCACGCGGGGATCTGCGTGTTGTGTACGTCTGCCCCAGAAAGGGGAGAAAGACCAATTAGGGACAAGGACAGGAAAGAAAGAATTTGTAGGGAGTCAAGAAGGCGCCCCGGGAAAGAGCCACCGAGCAAGTACCGAACGGGCGCCCTCCCGCGTTTCGGCCCATATAACCGCGAGGTTGGTGGGGCCATGGGAGGTGGTGGGTCTCCAGGTCTTTAACTACACCCATGCAAAAAATTACGTCGAACGAAGTCGCGAGCATCAGCTAGTAAAATATAAAACGTAGAATTTGTTTAAGGAAAACTAAAGAAAAATCAATTAGAATAATGATTTAAACGAGGCCGTGGTCTTGAGTAGGAACAGATTACTGAAGACTTCGATTATTTCAACGCAAAATTTGTAAGTTCTGCACAAAGCAGAAACAGCGGTCGACTAATCCGAGAGTCAGCCATTGAATCGCGCTCGTGATTGGTTTTCTGATGGCATTTTTTAATCAAAGTTGGCATAATCCATTGCAAAATGTAATCCCCGACACTAATAGAATCACTGTTCTGTAAATCTTTAGTTGTGTTTCAGCTATTTTTGATACATCACGAAAGAAGCTATAAGCATTTGCCAAAATTAATAATGTACCTATAATCCGTACAAAATGACTCCTCACGCGCCATTTGAACTTTTTGAATCAAATTTCATGTCAGAAGTACGATTAAAGAATTTGCATGTATGTATGTATGTATATACTTTATTGCACCACAGAAACACAAATGACAGGTTACAAAAAGAAATCTTAATAAGTAGGTACAAAAAGGCTATCATGTACTACTATGAGTACGATTTTGGAACCATACTTTTGACATGACAGTTGACCCATAGACTTTAAATGGCGCGTGAGAAGTCATTTTAAGGGTTCCGTACCTCAAAAAGAAAAATTGAACGTTTATAGGATCACTTCGTTGTCTGTCTGTCTGTCTGTAGTGTCTGTCAAAAAAACCCATAGGGTAGGTACTTCCCGTTGACCTAGAATCATGAAATTGGCAGGTAGTTAGGTCTTATAGCACAGCGCAACGCACCGCGTGCGAGATAGACGTGTTGTGATTGCTTCGTGTTCTCGGTGCAACGAACGGTCGGCTAGAGGCGCGCGGCCCGCGGGCGCACTTGTGCGCCTGTAGATATCGATCTATTGCGAGGCTAAGCGAGTCGGACGCTTGTTATTGAGTGACTATTGTGAGTTGTCGTGTGCTCGAAGCCGGTGCTCGGAGGTGATAACAACTTGCCCCGGCCTGGGGTAATATGGTGCCTGTGCCGTGGTGTTGTGGTATACTACGTTGCCTGTGCCTGCTGGAGACCTAGTGACACTAAGTGACCTAGGGACTGTGATAAATTAGGTTAAGATAGACTAAAGCTAGGTTAATTAAGCTAGGATAGTTAAGTTAAGCTAGGCTAGGTGTTTATATTTGTAGGCTAGGTTGTATTTGTTCCCTTGATTGCTGACCTGCATGGTTTAGCTAGCAGGTCGCCCCCCCCTTTAGGTACAGATGAATGACGGAACGAGTATGGAGACGGGTGTAGCTGCTGCTCGCAAATTGCGAAGTCAAGGAGTATTGCCGGTACCAAGAGACGACTCTCGAACCCGGAGTCCGCTCCGATCAGGCCTGGAATCGGATCCAGACTCTGAGAGCTCCAGGGCCTCATCCGTTAGCCGTGGTAGATCGAAAGGCCGAGGGCGAGGCACAGGGATCTCCCGTGCTAGAGCCAGTCTCAGAGAAGCGAAGGAAGAGGCCAAAGAGGAGGCTTTCAACCAATTCCTACGAGATCGAGTGTGTAGCAACAAGGTGTCTGAGCCTGTCTTGGACCCTGAAGAAGTTTCTTTTGAGCTCCGAAAGGAGGACCCCATCCAACTCAGCGCCGAGGAGCTGCGAGCTGCTGCAGGAAAAAGCGTAGCGAACATAGTCCAGGTTGCCTCTAAACCAGGGCACCTCAAGGGCCCATACGCTAGACTCCTTAAGGACTCAGCAGCCGCTCTCCAGGGGATGGTGGATGCTCTGGCATCTAGGACTGAAGCCGAGGAAACCCGACGACTAAGAGCTGACAATGGCCGCTTACGCCAGGAGGTGGAAAACCTCAAAGCGGAGTTAAAGGCCCACCGTAGAGAGTTTAGTGAAATGAAGACGTCCATGGTGGCGGCGAACACCTCGTCCGTCCCCACCTTAAGTGAGAAACTCATTGAGGAGCTAAAGGCGTCCATTGTCACCTCAGTAGGCGTCATGCTGGATGCCCGATTCGCCGGAATCGAAGAACGACTTCTGCCTGAGAAGATGCACCGTCCACCCTTAGCAGGCGACAAACAATGTCAGGAAGTGGCAGCAACTCAGCCGGCTACTGCTCTTCCAAGTGCTCGGATGGGCCCGATGACTCGGAGTGCCACAGCGGCCTCAAATCCCACGAGTTCCGAAACAATTGCTGGACCAAGTCGAATTGAGGCAAGGGAGGTCACTGACTGGGCAACCGTCGTTAAAAAAGGGAAGAAGAGCAAGAAAGCCTCTTCATCCACTGCCAACGCCGCCACCGCCGCCCCGTCGAATGAAACTGCCGCCAAACCAACTCAGTCGGCTGTAGCAAAACTTAGGTCCCCCAAAACCGCGGCGGTCGTAATCACATTGCAGCCAGCAGCAATAGAGAAGGGGGTGACCTACGCTAAGATATTGGAACAGGCAGAGCAACAGGTCAACCTGGAAGAATTTGGCATAGGCGACGGAATAAAAATTCGCCGGGCGGCCACAGGCGCAAGACTTCTAGAGCTGCCTAAGGGTCAGACGGCGGAACAGGCTGAATTGCTAGCGAACAGGCTCCGCACGGTATTAGATGGCGTGGCTAGCGTGGTTCGCCCCTCTAAACTAGTGACCCTTAAGGTGACCGGCCTTGACGACTCTGTCACAAAAGAAAAGTTAATCGCTGCCGTCGTGCGAGTCAGCAACTGCTCCACGCAGTCGCTTAAAGTTGGAGATGTGCTATCCGGGCCTAGAGGGGTGGGTATGGCTGTCTTGCACTGCCCCATTGAGGTGGCTAAAGTGATCTCTGATGCCGGGAGGCTGCGAGTTGGCTGGAGCTCTGCTGAAGTTCAGGTGCTAGAGGAACGCCCCCTGCGCTGCTTCAAGTGCCTCGGCATTGGGCACACAAAGCCTGTCTGCCCATCCGCTGCAGACCGAGGTGACCTGTGCTTCCGGTGTGGGGGCAGCGGTCATAAATCGCTGGGATGCACAGCCTCCATGTGCTGCCTAGTGTGCAAAGACGCAGGTCTACCCTCAGATCATGTAATGGGGGGTAGGAGTTGCAACCCTCCCCCAGTAAGGAGTAAGATGGTCCTAATGTCTCAGCCTGCCACCAGCGCTGGTTGCCATCAGGCGCAAGAGGAAGCTGAAATGTCATCATGAATCAGTCGGGTCATTTAAACTTTCTCCAGTCGAACCTCAACCACTGCGCTGGGGCTCAGGATCTCCTGCAGCAGTCTATATTGGAGTGGGGAATAGATCTGGCAGTGGCCTGCGAACCATATTATATTCCTCCCCAATCACACTGGGTTGGTGACTTGGATGGCTCGGTGGCGGTTCTGACCAGAAGTAATACCGACATTCCTCTTACGGTATTAGAAAGAGGCTCCGGGTATGCGGTGGCAAAATGGGGGGAATACGTAGTGGTAGGCATTTATTTCTCGCCCAACCGCAGCCTGGCGGAATTTGAAGTCTATCTCGACTCTGTCAGGGCAGCTATCGATAGACAGTCGGGGGGGTACATCGTTGTTCTTGGTGACTTTAATGCTAAGTCCCAGGCTTGGGGAAATCCTATCACAAATGCAAGGGGTAGGGCGGTACAGATCTGGGCTCTTCTCTCGGGTCTATCCCTCCTCAATAGAGGGACGGCACATACCTGTGTGCGGCAGCAGGGGGGGTCTGTGATTGATCTTTCATTTGCAACTCCCACAGTTGCGAACAGCGTGGTTAACTGGAGAGTGGAGGAAGAGGCGGAGACTCTCTCGGATCACAATTACATCCGCTTTGAGATCTCTACCAGTCCGGGGCCGAGGAACAACCCCAGAAACTCAAGTCAGTTTCCACGCTGGTGCCTGAGTCTACTAGATCGCGATCTGGCCAAAGAGGCGGCCATTGTACGGCGGTGGTCTTCTTCCAGCAGCAATGGCAACACAAGCGTGGACGAACTTTCTGGGCAGTTTTGCAACGTCCTGAAGGACATCTGTGATGCATCCATGCCACGTACCCGACGCTGGTCCCCTCGCCGCCGCGTGTATTGGTGGTCCCCTGAAATCGCAGACCTCCGGGCAATCAGTAATAGAGCCCGCAGAGCGTATGTTCGGTACCGTAGGCGAAACGATCAGAACACGGATCTCGAGGATCAAGTGCGGAGCGTTTATCGACAGGCTAAGAAAGATCTGCAGCTAGCCATAAGTAAAGCTAAGGAGTCCGCCCGTGAAGAGATGCTAGAGACATTGAACAGGGACCCCTGGGGGCGCCCCTATCGTGTTGCGCGAAATAAACTCAGCACACAAGGCGCACCCATCACAGAGACCCTGCAGCCTGATCTCCTGTGGCGTGTAGTTGGAGAACTGTTTCCCGACTCCCAGAACCACGTCCCTCCGGCTATGTCACCCCCATTTGGGAGCCAGAATATGGACGACATCCCTCCTATCACAGAGGGAGAACTGGATTTAGCGCTCGACCGCCTACGGGCTAGAAAGACAGCACCGGGACCCGATGGTATTCCGGGCAAAGTTTTATACATTGCTCTGAAATTCCTACGGATGGAATTCAGGGAGGTGTTCGATAAATGCTTACGCACTGGACAGTTCCCGAAATCATGGAAAGAAGGAAAGTTATGCCTGTTGCGTAAAGAAGGTCGCCCGCTGGATTCCCCTTCAGCATATAGACCAATAGTTCTGCTCAGCGAGACTGGCAAGCTCTTAGAAAAGATTCTAGCCACTCGTCTCATGGAGCACCTTGAGACAGTAGGCCCGAATCTATCTGAGACGCAGTATGGATTCCGAGCAGGCCGCTCGACCCTGTATGCCCTGGATGCCTTGAAAAGTATGACCATGGAAGCAACTGATAGAGGGGAAGTGGTCCTTGCAGTCTCGCTTGACGTTGCAAATGCCTTCAATAGTCTCCCTTTCGAGACTTTACTCGAGGCACTTTGCTACCACAGAGTACCGTTGTACCTCCGGCGACTGCTGGAGTCGTACCTGCAGGACAGAGAAATCGTGTGGGAGGGAAGAAACGGGCAAATTTTCCGGCGCCGTGTCTGCAGCGGAGTTCCGCAGGGATCGGTCCTTGGCCCTGTGCTTTGGAACATTGGTTTCGACTGGCTCTTGCGGGCCCCGCTGCTTCCAGGGATGAGGCTCTTATGCTATGCGGACGACACCCTCGTCACAGCCCGTGGAAGGACATATGAAGAGGCGGCTCGATTGGCGGGGATTGGCACGTCACTGGTTGTGGATAGGATTCGGCTGCTGGGTTTGAGAGTCTCAATCTCGAAAACTGAGGCCCTCCTTTTCCATGGTCCTCGCAGAGGTCCACCACGTGGTGCACAAATCACAGTACAGGGCACAATAGTGCCAGTAAAGGCCCACATGAAATATCTGGGTCTGACCCTGGACGGACGATGGCGTTTTAAAAAGCACTTCGAGCTTTTAGGCACTAAGCTTGTTAATGCCGCCGCCGCTTTAGGAAGACTGTTGCCTAACATTGGGGGGCCAGAGTCCACCTGTAGGCGACTATACGCAGGAATTGTGAGAAGCATGGCACTGTATGGGGCGCCAATATGGATACATGCCCTGACTCCACAAAACAAGATGCTTCTGCGGAGACCACAAAGAATCATCGCGGTTCGAGCAATTCGTGGGTATCGCACGGTATCTTGGACAGCCGCAACTCTTCTGGCGGGTGACCCACCCTGGGAACTCCAGGCTGAGGTGCTCACCGAGATATACCGCTACCGTGCGGTCACGAGGGCCCGGGGAGAGCGACCAGAGGCGGAGGAGAACCGCTCAATAAGAGCCCTGGCTAGTGCAGCTCTGATCCATAGATGGGAGCAGGACTTAGAGACGCCTGCCGCCGGTACCTGGTCGGTTGAAGCGATTCGGCCATACCTTGAGCGATGGCTTAAAAGGCAACATGGAGTGCTGACGTACCGGCTGGTGCAGGTGCTTACAGGGCATGGCTGTTTTGGTAAGTACCTGCATCAGATTGCGAGACGGGAGGAGACGCCGGCCTGCCACGAGTGTGGTGCACCAGAAGATACGGCACATCACACTTTGGTAGAGTGTGCGGCATGGGGACCCCAGCGGCACATCCTGTCGTCGACCCTCAGAGGAAGCCTCTCACTTTCAAATGCAATAGACGAGATGATCAGTAGTGAGACCAGCTGGGGCGTAATGGCCTCCTTCTGTGAAACTGTCATATCACTGAAGGAGGCCGCGGAGCGGGAACGAGAGCTGGACGCCGACGCCCACCCGCTCCGCAGAAGAAGACAGGGGAGGAGAAGGAGACAGTATGCTCACCTTCTCCTGCCCTAGGCATTGGGAGTAAACTTGTGCCGGCCCAACGCCAGGACGTCTCAGTCGCATCCGATATCCGGGATCCTGAGACGTCTTATACTTGACGCGGACGGCACCGCTGGGTTTTTTAGTGGGTATGCTGATGGCGGTTAAACAAACCGCGAGTGAGTCCCACATACCCGCCCTTGTGCGGCATGCCTAATAGCATTTTTACCAGCGGAAAAAAAAAAAAAAAAAAAAAAAAAAAAAAGGTCTTATAGCACAAGTAAAAGAATAAATCCGAAAACCGTGGATAGTGGTTACATCACAAAAAAAATTTGTTCATGAACAAATAATTAGTATTTTCAAAGTAAGATACTCGTAACTATATCAAATGGGGTATCCATATCAAAGGGCTTTACCTGTACATTCAAAAACAGATTTTTATTTATTTTTATGCATCATAGTTTTTGATTTATCGTGCAAAATATCGAAAAAAATACCCTCGAATCTGACTCGCACTTGGCCGTTCTTTTAAGCATTATACCTATACTTAGTATTGATAGAAATGAACAGGAGCAAATATAATATGAATCTTGGTAGTGACAAATTAGTGAAACAGGCTGTGAGTCCGAGCGGGTAGCGGATATGGACAACAGACGTACCTGCGAGTTTCTATCCATTTGGGCAGTCTAATTTGTTTTAAGTCAAAGATATTTTTTTTTGTAAACCTACTTATATGAACACTCACTACCAAAGAGAATATTATAATCACACATACTACCCTTCTAAGATGAAAGGCTCAGTCAACTAAAGAGTTGTCGTGGAATCCCGCACACTATTTTACCAACTACAACTCAGGCAATTCATAATTTGCAGACTACATCTATTTCGAAACCTCGGCGAATAATCCCTGTTTCTGAGTAGTCGTCAAAAAGGTAGATAAAACATAATTCAACAGGGAAATTCTGCAGTCTTGATGCGAAGTTTTGCTAACTAATCCAATTAGGTGGCTCGCGTCCCGTCGCTAAAATAAGAGCTCTTTAGTTACCTGTAATAATAGGCAGCGTTTTGATCTCATCAGACTGTTTCCGACGCTTAACGGCTAACGAGTTTAATGCTTTAGGTCCTCTTGCAATTGAAAATTGTGAATGTTACCATTGCGCTTGTTAGGCACAAAATAATATGTACCTATAGACAGAATAGCGCTTTATTAAATTTTTTTGTAAAATCATTTCTTGTTGGCTCATGTCAGTTGGCTTCTTTCATTAAATAAAAAATAAAAAATATAAATATATAGGTATTTGGGTAATACTGAACTGTTGGACGTGTCGCGGACGTAAACTTGTAAAATACATCACAACTCCATTGCGTAATGCATTTATGGAAGAAAATTTTGGTGTTGCTTGGCTTTTCGTATCCTTTAAGTGATCATAATCGCCAAAAGTGCCAACGGGACCTTATTACTCTGCTGTCCGTCCGTCTGTGTATCAGCGGGCTGTATTTCGTGAACCGTAATAGGTAGAGAGTAGAATTTTCACAGAATGTGTATTTCTAAATAGTAACAAATAATAAAAATTCCAAAATGATTTTTTTATGTGATAAATAAAAAAAGCGTTATTTGTATACAATGGTACGGAACCTGACCGGGACTGATTTTATTTTGTTCATTTGCTTTTTTGCAAGCGTTGTTACCCACCGACTGGCTGGGGTTGAAAGCTATTAATGGATGAGAGGTGCAAACTACTTACTTATGGGATTTGATGAAATATACCCAAATACAAGTATGTAATACTGGGAAACAAATCAAATAACCCGAATTCGATATTAATTAAAAACAAATTAAAAGTAGAAGAACTTTTTAAAGTAAAAGCTTTTTAATAAAAAAATATTATGCTTTGCTTATCTGCAAAATTTCAACGCAATCGAACAATAATTGGAAGTAGCCAATAAATCAGTTAGGTACCTACTAATTTCGAAGGAACGACAGACAATATTTGAAAAATTAGTAAATTGTATATATATAATGACAAAATATATTGAATGATAAATATTGTAATAAATAATTTTGTTCAATAACTATTTCAATAGCGGCTCTTAAGTTCTAAACCCACGTTAGCAACTTTACAAAACAAGTTGTTATTTCCTGAAGTTACCGCTTTAGGGAAAGAATTTTCAAAAAAAAAATCTTAGTGAGTGCTTACTTCATAAAAGGAATCTATTTTCAAAATTTCAAGTTCTAACGCTAGCAGTTTTGGATTTGGTTGATAGATCAGTCAGTCAGTCAGAAGTCAGGAGAAGTATTTTATATTTTTAAGAAGAATATAATGAGAAGACAACTTTAATCATACTTTACCATAAGCTGTATTATCATTTTCCATCAGGTGTACTTTCTAACTTTTGAATAGAATTATAAATTGAATAGAATTTTGCGGCATTGATTTAAAATTTACGGTAATGCGTACCTATCTCTCCAAGATACCAAGCTCATAAAAATGTAAATAAGTGCTGAATTGGACCCTATTTGGTACCTAGCCCAAATACATTTTATTTGATGGCAAGTCGCACGTCGCTCGCCTCGTCGGTCGTCGGCAAAATTCAGGTAAAATTACGAGTAATTCGATGTTGTTACTGACTTTTGCACAGGAAATTTTTTGAAAGTCGTAAAATAGGAGATTAAAATTGTTATAAACAATATTATTACATTACATTATTTTATGTAAGCAGAACAGGAGACTACTTATAACAACATAGTCGCTATATTAAATAGAGCTGTCAGAAAAAATACGCAAAGATTTCCATATTACAAACTCGTACTTTCCTCTCTTGTAATCATTCCATTGTGTAAATTATGCTCCAATTTTGTTAATATTGTAAGATCCAATCATTCATCATAACAACAGTATTATAGCATTTCTAAAGTTGATGGATGATTGTTCGCGAAATTATGTTTTGCGCTTATTCATATTAAGGTTGCGTTGGGTAAACATTTTTTGGATTATTTTTTTAACAGGACTTTCACGGTTATTCGGTTTTCTCTTCTAGTTTCTACTCAATTCCGGTGATCTTAATCACAATTTTTTGAAAACTCGAAAATTGTTTAATAATTTGTTTACTTGTTATTTGTTTTGACTTATAATTAGAAATATTTTTTAATATCTAAATTAAAAGTTTTAAAAAAACAACATTAAATTAAAACTAAAATAAATTAAATTAAATCTGAAATGTCATCGAGATCACCGCTGCGAGGCATTGTACCCAAGATGCTGACAGCATTACCCCTTAGTATGGCCAAACTAATTCTTTGACCAAGGTAGCTGCCAGCTCTTGGGTTCCCGGTTGACTCGATAACCCTTTTTGAAATTTCCTCGAAAAGAGCACGAGCCCCCGGGCCCCACGGCCCCAAGGTCTCCACACCAAAAGGCACGAATATGGAGCTCCCGTCGAGGTTTTCATATTTGCGCCTCTTGGCCTGTTCGGCACTGATGGCCGCTGCACCCGCCATAGAAGAAATTGTGTTTTGTAATTTGTATTATATTATTATTAATTCGAGTTAAACTTCAATTGGCATCTTGAAGTGGCTAGACGCTGCTGGTAAAGTTAAGAAGTTTGGCTCCGGAGGCGACACCTGGGAATTTTAACCAGTTTCCATTGAAGAGTTTATTTGATCATTCTAAGATGTTAAAGCTAAGTTTTCATGTCGAAACTTTGTAGGCTCCCTTAAATTATTCGCAATAAACTTTCACTGTTTTGATAAAATTATGAACATTAAACAACTAGGTAAAGTAAGAACTCTTGAATTAATTACCTTTTGCATTGACGTTTGTATTAATGTTATTTTCGATCGGTCTAAATTCAAAATCAAATAATTTATTCTAAATAGGTAATAAATTACTCTTTTTGATAGTCGGTTGTTGGATTTGTAAGATATAGTGGTGATAATTCCTACGCGAAAACTAAAGCTACGAGGGTTCCAAACGCGCTCAGATCTGTTAAGAGCCCACAACAAACTTAGCCGGGTATTCTTTTTATTATCACCAATTCACCACTTTACAAAATCACTTAAACTTATTAGAACTAACACAAAGCTCTTAAGCAACTCATTTCCTTATTAATATATTCCTTATAAGCTTTCTTATCGTTTCTTCAATAATTAAGAGATTTGCTAAAGCAGGTATTATTTTACAGTCAATAATTACTCTCGTAAATTGAAAATTCGTTAATGCATAGTTAGATCTTAAATAAAAATATTTCTCATTATTATCTCCCGCGATTCTAGCTCATATTCAATTTTAATATCTTTGTTTGCGGAGCTATTTTGGTTTGAGGCGGCTCTGTTAAGGATTTTCTATTCAATCTTTTCATATTAAAATATTTCTTGGTAAAGAAAATGGGAAATTCTCATACACGTCAATAATAAAGCCGCTTATAATATCGCTTGAAAGAACATTGTTTCATTCGGGTTATGTAGTCAGAAGTTTGAGCTGTGCGTTGTTAGATCAGTCAGTCAGTTAGCTTTTCCTACTAGCTTATGCTCGCGACTTCGTCCGCGTGGACTACACAAATTTCAAACACCTATTTCACTCCTTTAGGAGTTGAATTTTCAAAAATCCTTTCTTATCGGATGCCTACGTCTATCTGCATGCCGAATTTCAGCGCGATCCGTCTAGTAGTATGAGCTGTGCGTTGATAGATCAGTCAGTCAGTCAGTCAGTCAGTCACCTTTTCCTTTTATATACATATATAAAAAGAAAAGGTGACTGATATACTGTATATAGATGACTAAGCAACGGGTAGGCGGCTTTGATGTATAAAGTGTTTTAACTTTTAAGAACCCAACAATTTATTCACTTTTGCGCTATGAACAAAATTACAAAAAACTAGTGCTTTAGTGTTCGGGACGTGAGAGATAAAACACGTTGTATTTATATTTTATATCGTTATGTAATTTTCGTTCGTTAATAATGCAAGTCAAAAGGTTTTGATGAGAGTGGAAAATGTAAAACCATTTACTCTGTGACGTAAAATATGAAGCATATTTTTATGATTCCACTCGTTCTTCCCTAAATGAAACATTCAGTGTTTACAGATTTAATATTCCGCGCACTTTCTGTCAAGTGTTGCTCATATTTTTTTGCCTCAGTTCAAGGGAAAATAAGAATATAGAAGCGCATTTAAATAGCCCTTAAAGTACATGGTTTATTACGTGAGATGAACTGTAACAGCTTGTCTTCATTGATCGATAATTCAGTCAAATATTAATATCAACATAATCGGTGATAGTATAAAGCCGAATTGTCGTCAAAGATTTAAAAGATTTTATTTTATTTTTAGCGTAGTAGCACACGACGGGTATCCGCTAGTTCTGAAATAGCCATGGATGTAGTAATAACAATTGTGAAATAATAAACAGTTTTGACAAGAGCATTATACCTGTAGCAAGTAGACTGTCAACAGCTGAGTCTATTCCCAGCGTCCGTCGCTGTGCCCGGTGCGCGCGATAATTAGATTAGTTCCTGCAACTTAGAAAGCGGTACTGAGCTAGCAGAGACATCCCGACAACTCAATGCAACTTTGCACTAACCAATTCATTCTCTCCTAGTCTACTTAAAATATTATATTATGACATTTAAACACGGTATAGTACTGACCTACTTCAAACATAATATTACCATGAATAGCAGAAAAAGAAGTCTGTTCAGTTTGGGTAAAGGTTTACCTACTGTAGGCTTCTTTTAGGTATATAGAACTTCTGTGAGAGTGAACTAGACTGAGGGAACTCTCGGTTTCTGAATCGACGATACGTCAAAGCCTATAATAGGCTATGGTGACGTGAAATCATAGAAAAATAGGGCTAACTTAGGGCTACCCGGACTACCTGTATCAAATGTACTAATATTTGACGCCTGGCAGTGACGTCGAAGCCTCGACGTTTTGTTCCCTGACTGTCGTGAACTGTACAGGCAGAAATCTTTATGATTGTGTTTATATATAATTTTTATATAAACACTATCATTAGTATAGAATATAGTTTTTATGGTAGGTAGTGTTTTTATGGTAGTGTGTGGGCGGCCGGAGCGCCTTAGACCATTAGGACTAATACTACCGTTAGTTAGCGTAGTCAAATTTACGTAGACATGGTAGAAACTTGAAACAGTCAATACATCTTTGCAGTTATTCTTGCTATGTTTATACCATAGAGTTATGATACTAGTTTATACACGATGATGTATCGATAAATATTGAGACCGATTTCCCTATATTTATTGATAGTCTGATCTATGTAACTACATTATTCTTAGGGTCCAATTTCCTTAGCAAGCCATCGAAAAACTCCAATACGATTTTGAACGTATGACTTAAGACTTGTTCGCGAAGTTTCTCAATTAACAGGAGATAGTTGGGCAGCCTAGTTGGAAGAAGTGTCAAACGTCACTGGGCTCGATGTTCTAACAACAGGCTCAACTAGTTTGGAAGTTTGCTGCGGTTGCGGCGACATCGAAAAATTTTCAGACTCGGTGAAAATTTTCAATTCCACTCAAGTTTATTTATCTAACTTTAGTTTTCAAGTAGTAAGTAGGTAGGATTACCTGATTTTACATCTCTCCAATGTTGATAAAATTTGAGTCTCGAAACACAATGTCGTGACCTAAAGACCAAAATAAGGTCTATCAGATTTAGAGCCATGCATTCAGTACCCTGTACCTACCACCAATTTTTATTTCATAAGGCGTAAATGTATGATCTATATCTATAATGTAAATCTTTGAAATAAAGATATTAAGGTCCATTTTACTTTGTCGTTAAAGTGTTTTGACTCTTGATTTTTACCACTATTGGTTAGACGAAAATCTGATACTAACCCTTATTAATCTATCCTTCAATCACGCCGCAATGGAGCAACGGATTGGCATGATTTTTTTTGCGTTAATATAGTTGAAGAGCTGACGAGTGACATAGGCTACTTTTTATCTCGGGAAGTCAACGAGATCCCAATGGATTTTTAGAAACCATAATCCACGCGGCATCAACTAGTTTATCATTAAAATTGAAACTGTGATTGATGGAGAAGTACGAAGTTAGGTACGAAAAGTTTTTACCTTTACAAAATAATAATAAAGCCCGTGACAAAAACATACTTTGATCTCACCTGAATGTTCGGCATTCCACCACTTTCTGTTTTGTTTGACCGTACCTGCGGAAGGACTTCCTCATGCCTTGCTCCCACAAGTCAGTCAAAAAGGCCGATGAACAAATTCCTCAGAAGTTTATGATGTCTAGTGTATCTTTCCTTACCTGAGTAAAGGTACACAAATCGCTAAAAACTTTTCAGGGAAAGGGAAAGGGAGCTTAAGACGTTCTAATAAAATACTTTAATCAGAATGGCATAGTTCTTTAGTTTCAATTTCTGGCATGCAGTATTCCTCACGTTTATGACGTATAATATACGTGAAATAACAAGGTGAAAAACGTGTCGAATCCTGCAATGCCATGCTGCATCCATAATGATCTCAAACATCTGTGAAGTCTGCCAATCTGCACTTCACCAGTGTGGTAGACTACGGCCTAAACCCTTCTCAATCTGAGAGGAGACAAACTCCGTCCAAAGCCGATGGGTTGAGATATCTGATAGTGATAATTTTGAGATGTAGGTTTTGTGATTCTATTCCACTGTTAAACAAACATGTGTAACCACAGTACCTAATGTGTACCTGTAACTTTACACATAAGGCTTCTACCTATAGAGAGAGAGCCTAAGCAATAGCAATAACCTAAATCCACACAGAAAAGTCGTGGGCACTAACTATTGCAGGGTATAGAGATAGCTTGCATCTCGCAGAGATAGGTTAAGGTTATTTTAAAACCCCGGACGAAGTCGCGGGCATCGTCTAGTGATAATATAAATATGGAGATATACCAACGTTGACGCGAAGCCACTTGCTTTGAGAGTCGTGCGAGCTATTTTTATTCAAAACTTCAAACGGATAACCCTCTAAAGTCTAAAGTTTATAAATGTTACTATAATATACCTACTCTCTGTGAACATGTAATTCAGTAGTCTAAATTAAAATGTGCGCTTTAGGAAAATGTTTTGAATGTCTGGTAATATTAAAATATACTTGTTTTTTTCGAATACTTACAGAATAAAAAGTTTATTATTTTTTTCATGTATTTTTTTAAATGTATGTTATATAGTCAAATGAAGTTGCTTCAAAACAGGTCCGCAATTATTGTAGGTCCAGCGTGTATTAATGTAGATCATTGCCTCAGACCAATGATTAGCCCTAACGATTTGGCATAATGGGATGGTTCTGACATGGTTGTATAGTAGTTAGAAGGTAATTCTATGGTGGTTAGATATTGCTCATGACAGCAGACTCCAATGGCAAACTTTGAAATTATTTTCGTTCATTTTTCGTTACAATTTTATATTGCTCTCCTCCTTGTACGTCAAAAGGAAAAATAGAATCCTTATAGGATCACTTTGATGTCTGTCTGTCTGTCAAGAAACCTATAGGGTACTTCCCGTTGACCTAAAATCATCAAATTTGGTGGGAAGATAGGTCGTATAGCAGACATGAGGGAAAAAACCAAAAAACCTTTAATTTGTGGTTACATCACAAGAAAAAAATCAATATAATATGTTCATGAGCAAACATTACTTTTAAAGTAAGATTACTATACCAAGTGGGGTATCAATGAAATGACTTTACTTGTACATTCGAAAACTGATTTTATTTATTTTTTGGTTTAATAGTTTTTGATTTATCGTGCAAAATGTCGATAAAATACGATTGTAGTACGGATCCCTCAGTGCGCGAGTCTGACTCGTACTTGGCCGGTTTTTTACAAGTACGAAAGGCTTAGATGATAGTTACAATAACGTAAAATTTGATATAACGTAAATAAAAAGTATTACTACATTTCTTCAAAATTCACACTAAGCTAAAATTTCCCATTAGTATGATTGTAAGCAACCATCGCATCGATATCAACAAAGAAAAACCGACTCTGTTGTTGTAATGAATGATCGAGTAAACCACACTGTGAAAGCTCTGAGTTGATTAACTTTCCGCGAGATTTCGCGATAGACCTAATGAGAAATTCACCCACATTCGCATTGTGATGCAAAATCCTCTTGAATAACAAACAACAAATAATACTTTATTTGACAAACAGTAAAATCTGAAGGTAAAAATAAAAGTTCTTCTAGAGCTCAGAGTTACACAGCGGGCAATGGACAGAGCTATGCTTGGAGTTTCTCTACGTGATCAAATCAGAAATGAAGAGATCCGTGAGAGCCTCTGGTTGCCGCGTCAGCTTCGCAACCCTTTAAGCTATTTCGGTAACTCATTTCAAGTAAGATGTTTCATGTTATATGTACAGGTCCTCAGAGGCCAAAGATACTTTTTGAACCGCTAAATGAAAAAAACGTTGTACAAAATCTGGTTCTAATGTAAAGTTCCTTACAGCTCAGGCGGTCCTTCCATTAATCAAAATATAAAAAATTACAGGAATTTGCTTGGGATAATAATGCGATAGATTCCCAGATCATGTCGCATACGACTCAATAATACAACGATGCGCAAGTTTGGCAAATATTTTTATAATTTTGTAACCGTGATCGAGACGACTTAATGGCGTGTTCTCCTAGATAACTGCTATCTGCGCAAGGAAGCCTTTAAAATACATAAAATTTCACATTTCCAGAGACATTGCAGCATCACCTGAGTCAGAAGCCCCATTTTTATCTCATTTAGAGTTAATATTCCGTGACCGTCCCAGGGGAAGTGCCTACCGTTCTCGAGCAACGTTGCAAACTACTGACTACTGACCGATAAATTATTTAGAACATTCTCGTTTACGTTTATATCCTGTCTAGTTGTAATGGCATTTTAATTTTATAAGACTGAAGTATCTTATGTTATGTCGAAATTCAAGGAACATCTCGTTCGATAGAGCTTTAATAGTGTCTGCGAAAATCTTTACCTTTTCTATCTATTTTTATCTTTTTATCTTTTCTTTCTATTTTTCCCACGCAAGTGCCATATCTACTGCCTGCCTGCCGGATCGGGTGTGTAGGCGCTCCTTAGAAAGCACCTATGTCCAACAGTGGATGTTCATTGTCCACAGGTTGATATGACAGTGACGATTGTATAATAATAAAAACTTTGCAAATTCATATTAGGTAGAGGCATTTGTAATGTATACTGAAACCAAAGTGTATGTGTTATATTATATTCTTAGCAAAAGAATTCTTGGTATTGAGATCTCATAATCTACCAGGGAAAGTTCGAGTCTAGCGAAATTCCGAATAAGCCCTAAAACACGCTAAGTTCGTTTTCTAATACTGATATTTGGTAGACACAAAATCGCCTTGGGCTTAATCACAATAATATTAAGATACGTGTATTGAAAGA
Organism: Maniola hyperantus; assembly: GCF_902806685.2. Taxonomy (NCBI): domain Eukaryota; kingdom Metazoa; phylum Arthropoda; class Insecta; order Lepidoptera; family Nymphalidae; genus Maniola; species Maniola hyperantus. The sequence continues at coordinate 3,862,570 of NC_048547.1, forward strand.
TTTACTTTTATTATGATGCCTTATTTATATGGAAAAATATATATATTTTTCTAATATATTTTATTATTTTTAAAGGGCTTTTATACAAATCAAGATCCGGTTTCATCGGCTGAGCTGTCAAAAAGTAACATTTAGACACACATTTGCTTTAAAAGGATATGTAATAGTATCCATACTAATATTATAAATGCGAAAGTGTGTCTGTCTGTCTGCTAGCCTTTCACAGCCCATCCGTTCAACCGATTTTGACGAAATTTGGTACAGCGATAGCTTGCATCCCGGGGCAGGACATAGGCTACTTTTTATCCCGGAAAATAAAAGAGTTCCCATGGGATTTTTAAAAACTTAATTCCACGCGGACGAAGTCGCGGGCATCATCTAGTATGATTATAAGTAGGTATGGTTCTAAATTTCCGTTGAACATAATTTCTATCTCTTCCTTGTTCATCTTCATGTTGTCCTATTTTATCTAACTAACTATTGCGTTCACCCTAACTATGAAGTTTATTATTCGTCAAAGTCTGAGCTGAACAAGTTGCTTTACTGCCGACATAACCGTCCCCGTAATTTTACATCCCTTTATCTCAATTGACAGAACTTGCGATGTCTTTTGTCTAACTCCAACAACTTCGCTTAGATATCGCGCTCTAATAAATTTCATGATTTATCTTCTACACCTACCTATTATAAATTTTATACGATTATATTTTGTGATAAAATCTTTAACAGGGGGATTATCGTAGAAAGGAAAGGACATGCCCGTGAACCTTTTTTGATCTTTTTTTAAATCCTATACATGTTAGCCCTTGACTGCTATCTCACCTGTGGTGGTAAGTGAAGATAGCAGGCTAACCTGGAAGGCCAGGGGTATGGAAAGGGGTATCTTTGAACTAAGTAAATAAAACCTGCAAGAGACCTACCTACTTATGTTCTGCAGTGGACATCTATCGGTTGACGACGACGGCTAAACGTAATTCCAGTGGCGTATTTGCCTTTGCTGTGATAGCCTGGTGATTAGGACGTCCGCCTTCTAATCGGAGGTCCGGGGTTCGATCCCGGGCACGCACCTCTAACTTTTCGGAGTTTGTGCGTTTTAATTAATTAAATATCACTTGCTTTAATGGTGAAGGAAAACATCGTGAGGAAACCTGCATGCCTGAGAGTTCTCCATGATGTTCTCAAGGGTGTGTGAAGTCTACCAATCCGCATATGACCAGCGTGGTAGACTATGGCCAAAACCCTTCTTATCACTCAAAGAGGAGACCCGCTGCGCGATTGCGGGAGAATTACAGCTACAATGTCACGATCGCAATCATCTCTGATTGGTTAACGCTCGCTCACTATTGGCTACAATGCGTTGTTGCAACAAGAATCGCACAAATTCAGCCAATCAGAACAATTGAGATTGTAATCATGATTGATGCAGGTTTTAGACAATCGCCCTACCGTGCTCTGTAGTGTGCTGGCGCTAGGTTGATCATGATGATGATGATGATTTCCTTTTAGCATTTTCGCACAATAATTAATCGAATGAAAACCGGGTTTCTGAAATTAGTGGTGGCAGACAGACGAATTCAACGAAGAGATTGTTTTCATGTAGGTAGATAGATACCTACCCAGTGATCTTTGTATTAAGTATATATTAGGTATGTTTCACTCACAAAAAAAACCACTCGGCCTGATAAAACAAGAAATTGGTAAGAAAATATTGTTTCTTACCAAAGCCTTTCACAAAGAAAGGGCAATCAGGTATAGCGCATTACAATGGAATCTAATTTATTGCCACAAATACAAACGATGAGTTCGGATAACAGGATTGTTTGATCATATAATTCAGCGACTCATAAATAATATGAACAATACCGCCTAAAATTACATGCAAACTCTAATCAGAATCGTTGATAATAAGATTAAGTTTAATGTGTTTTTATCTTCTGAACCAATTTTTGTCCTTTTAATACCGGCTTCCCACCGTGCGTGATAATCCGCACAATCAGGCACCGTGGGAATCCGGCATAATACAATAGGTACAAATTGTTCAAACGTTTGCATACGAATAAAGCATTCCTTTACAAAAGTTCATGATACACAAGGAACAACCGTAAACATAAAATATGGAAAATAGCAAACTTAATTTGATAAAGCAAATGCGAAGATTAATAATAATATCTTTGCAATTGTGCATTATAGATACAGTCAACAAACTCATCCTCAACATGATCCTCAGGAAATTATTGTGGTCGTAGAGTCAAGATTATGTTTTGGAGGATGTGTTTAATTTCGGTGGCTGCTGTTTGCTTTTCCCACGTGTGCAATGTGCATGCTGTACGTGGTCACAGTGAACCAATTTATGTAGAATGACAGCTACAATGCTACGAACGCAATCACCTCTGATTGGTTCGTGTGTGTGGTGGTGGCTCGCTCACTATTGGCTACTATGCATTGTTGCAACAAGAGTACCATAAATTTAGCCAATCACAGCATTTGTGTTGTAATAATGATTGATGCAGGTTTTCAAGCACGGACTGGCCGGTTCTACCAGATTATAGCAAATTAAGCTAGTTTTTTAATAGTAGTTACTAGTTAGATAAAAGCGTGTTTTGTTCATCTTAGTTGTAATACATAGTAGAAAGTCACGAGAAGATGGATTTTGTCAGATCAGCAAGGGTAAATAAGATAATTTTTTTCAAAGCTTATGAAAGAAATAATATTAAACAAGCAATTATATGGGCTCAAACACGACCAATCTATTTTCAGAAGTTTAGGTGTTAGCGGGAACTGCTCTAAAATTCAGTTGGTAGATTTGACCACATATTACGGCAAGTTATATAAAAGCTTGTAATAATGTACAAAGAATAGATTGTAACTATTATTATAACCATTGTTCTACTTGAAATAATACAAAAGAGCCTTACACAGAAGTACCTACTTACTAATTTATGAACAGAAACACAAACATCAAGAACGGAGGGCGGATAACAGAACTGTTCGATCACATAATTCGGCAACTCATAAATATTATGAACAATGCCCAATAAAATTAGATGCGAACTCCAATCGGAATCAATTCGGGGCGCTTGTGACCTACTCGCAAATACATACTCTCAAATTGCCTTCGTTAACATTTAATGAGACAAACATTTTCAATGTAACAATTTTGATATGCTCGGATTTACGAGTAATAAGTATCTAATTTCCTTGTGTTGTTTACAAAACAATTTTCAACCTTTGATAATTCAAATTCAATTCAACTGGATAATATATTTTCAAATTCTAAAATCATCCATTTCAAAAGGGGAAATCAATACTTATAATAAAACTGTAACAGGTCAAATTCTGTACATTGAAGATATTATTTTAAAAAATTTTTTTCGAGGGCACTCTATAATCGATACTGAACCCAAAACTGTAATTTTTTTCATTTTTGTCTGTCTGTCTGTCTATCTGTCTGTCTGTCTGTCTGTCTGTCTGTCTGTCTGTCTGTCTGTCTGTCTGTCTGTCTGTCTGTATCACGGCCGCGCATCACGCTGAAACTACTGAATGGATTCCAATGAAACTTGGTACGATTTGAGGTCATACTATGAGGAAGAATATAGGATACTTTTTATCCCGAAATTCAGCATGGTTCTCGTAGGAGAGGGGATGAAAGTTAAAATGTATACTGAGTTGTAATTCATTAACGCGTAGTCCGATTTCATTCATTCTTTTTTTGTTAGAAAGGGGATATTTTAAAAATTGTTCCGTAAATATTTCAAGGTCATCGGCTTTTAACCGACTGTCAAAAAGGAGGTGGTTCTTTTTCTACATCGATTTTTTCGAGATTTCTGGACCGATATGCAATTTTTTTTTAAATCAACAAAAATAAATTTTCATGGTGGTCACATAAAAAATTCTGGATTCAACTCCTTAATCCTGATGCTGCAGGGTTACTGTCCGCCTGAGTTATCAAGATTCAGGAAGTGTTCATAGTGAATTCATATTGTAGGTACCAAGCAACGACTTTATTCTCAGACTTCAAGTCTCAACTCCTCAACCCTGATGATGTAGGGTACAGCACTCCTAAACTATAATGTTTCAGGAACTGCGGATGATGCAAAATTATTTTAGGTACCAAACATAGGCTACATCATTGAACTTCGGATCCTAACTCCTCAATCCCGATGCTGCAAAGTACTGAAGTCCTAAATCGTAGGGATTTTAGAATTTGTGATAGTGAATTGATATTTTTTTTAAAAATTAAAAAATTTGAATCGACTGTTTGGCAGAACGAAGTTCGCTGGGTCAGCTAGTACTTAATAATCCACTGCAATGAGGTGACGGATACTTTTTGCACCAGCTATAGTGTATTTAGTTCTTACGGCGGTTACGCACTCACCCGATCCGACTCCGTGAAAATACGTTTCTTTTTGTGACCTACTCCGAAATACTCTCAAATTGCCTTCGTTAACATTTAATGAGACAAACTTCAAAAAATTCAAAAATCATATATTTCAAAAGGGGAAATCCATACTAATATTATAAATGCGAAAGTGTGTCTGTCTGTCTGCTAGCTTTTCACGGCCCAACAGTTCAACCGATTTTGATGAAATTTGGTACTTAGTTAGCTTATGCCCCGGGGAAGAACATAGGCTACTTTGTATCCCGGAAAATTAAAGAGTTCCTACGGGATCTTTGAAAATCCTAAATCCACGCGGACGAAGTCGCGGACATAATACTTAATAATGAGGTGGCGGATACTTTTTGCACGGGCTAAGTGTATTGAGTTCTTATGTTTCGTATTTAATAACACGAAACTTTATAGTCCAGACAAAAGCCGACAAAAGCTACTCTAGTCACTCTTGTTGAAATACAAGTAAAAATAGCCGACACAAAACTCTCGACTCCATTAAATATCAAGTAAAGCCTCTTGCCTTGTACAAAACTTTGCCTTATAAATTGTTGCTTCCGAAGATAAAATCAAGTACTTACCTACACTTATGTGAAAGCGATTATTGACAGTGATGCACAGCGATATGTAGATATTTAAGAATATTATACTTGCTCAAATTCTTTGGCGGTTTTACCTATTTGCGACAGCGCATATCTGTCACAGTCAAAGTCAAATTATTTATTCTGAACTAACTGTTGCCCGCGACTTCGTCTGCGTGGAATTAGGTTTTTTAAAAATCCCGTGGAACTCTTTGATTTTCCGGAATAAAAAGTAGCCTAGCGGCATGCGACAAGCCGCAAGGTACATTATTTAAAATCGTCAGAAGACTGTTGGCATAAAATAGATAGTTTGCATTTGTATAGCAGACCGCATTGTCGCATGTTGTTCCTCTGGTGCAAAACAACCTTTAGGACTACATGAAGAGAGTTTTTAATATAAATTCATAAGCGTCATTCATTACACAGACTGTAGGCAAACACTAAAGTTGAAAATCTAACAAAGCAGATTTCATAGGGTTACGACTGAACTCTATGAAAGGAACTAATTAATTCGCATTTTCATATATCTTCCCTGATGAAAGGTCATAATAGGTAATTCCCTAACCATCTATTCTAAAACTACAAAGGATAGTATTAAGTGCTATATTCGAATGAGTTGATGTAAATTTCGGTAATTTTAAGCCAGGTAATTCAGTAAGGGGTGACGTACGTTGCAACAGGACTCGAAATGAATTATTCAGTTTCATTGAATGCAAGTTACCTTTCTGTTAGGCGTCTTTTGCCACTTCCATTACATGGGGCTTATTTTAATCGATTTCAAATGCGGGAGTTTAAATTCGAAATTGAAACGCTTTAACTTTTCTATGCAGCAAGTCACCTGTACATATATACCTACTACTATTCGTATGATGAGGGATTTCATAACGAACATAAGAACCTTAAGAAGGTAATGTAGGGGTTTGAAACTTTTGTAGTCCACGTGAACAAAGTCGCGAGTATAAGCTATTAGTTACATAACAAATTTGAAATCAATACTCATACCATACTTTCACAGATTTTTAGTACATTCGGTCTCAACTTTTTAACTTGAAAAATTCTATTATTTAGGGTAAGTAATTGCCTTGGTGGCTGGTGCTCACCTGATATTAAAGACTTTACCTCTGGACTTCTATTTCAAGGAAAATTAAAGGCAATCCCAGAGCATTTTTGTACCTATCGCATCGCAATTGGCTTGACTCATTGTTACAATGAAACAATGGACTAAAAGCCTTTTTGTCTACATTCCTAAATACTTATCCAGCCTTTAATTTATTTTTTATTTCTAACAAAGGGTAAAAAATCCTTTTTTTAGAATGAACCTTTAAAAAACGTTTATAGTAGGTAAATTTAGAATTCCTGAAATTTTTCTCTGACGAGAGGATATTTTTAATTAACATTTTTAATAAGAAATTGTTTTATTCAGTAAGCAAGTTATGAAAATATGTTATTGGTCTGGTTATATCTGTATAAAAACATATAGTTCGCATAAATAACCCTTGTTTTATTTCAACGCATGCCTATTACTTTGTTTGAATAACATTTTGCTTTAATATTAGGCCTAAAAAAGAGATGTTCCAAGAGTCATAACTATCAAAAATTCAAAACACTTAAATATAATTTTACTGTCTACATTTTATTGTTTTCAGACAAATGTAATGAAAATATAAATCGATTAATTAGCTTAGTGTTAGATCTCTTCTTCCTGCGTCGCTCCCTCAATTTTGAGGATCGTGGCTCCCCTTAGATCCAATCTTTGCTACGATGTTCTTCCATTTCCCTGTTTCTTGCCGCGTGGATTGCATAACAGCTGATAGGTTTGTCAACCGCTTCTTTTATTAAGTTTTAGATATATGCCAACAAATAATAGAATAATGTAATACCTACGTTTGTATAGAGAAGCGCGTATGAAATGTAACCATAAGCAAACTAATTTCAACTAAAGTTATATTCAACTAAAATAATCTCCATCCCACCACGCCCTATCGAACTGCGATATTATGTAAGTACGAGGTATTTAAACCGAAACTACTTAGGTTTAATCGATACGGCTTGAAATCACTTTTGCTTTCGACCCTTTCAAACCTATCGAAGCAAACCTCAAGTAAATTGACGTGTGAGTAGATATTACAGGGGCATTTTAATTAAGCTTTTATCGGAGCTAGGATTAAATAAGGGTCGAATTTCGATGATTAACGCCTACAAGGGTTACGGATCTTTGTCACTTTAACTATGATTAATTAATTGTTATTACGTGTAAGAACTTTTTTACAGGACATCATCGTGTCATATCGTCGTTACAACAGTTAGATACTGAACCTACAACAGTACGCTTAGTACGAGATTTTATGTCTCGCCAATGTTGATAGTATTCGATTGTCGAAACACTTCCGCATTATCGTAAACTGTATCTTAAATGCCTTGTTTTAAAGCTCAAGTTTGTCTACACATCTACAGCCAGCGCTCCAAGCGGAAACGTTGCGAAATTAAAATCAGTGAATGGCATTTTTGACTTCAATTTAAGGATCTTTAGGTCCATTTTACTTTGACGTTATTGCGTTTCGACCGTCGAATTCTAGCAACGTTGGTGAGACGTAAAATCTTATACTAAGCGTACAGATCTCTTGCAAGGATTTCTACAGAACAGAAAAAAAAAGAATTGGTACAATTTGTAATAGTAGTATTGACCTTAACCTAATGAGGTTAAATTAATGTATCAAACGATTGTAATTGTAAGTGTGAAAATTGAAAAATCACTTTCCGTAAAAATTACCTATGTGTGAAATCATTAAAGAAAGATAACATTTTCACCAAACGAAAATAATTTCAATATAACAAATAGCAATAATACCCATTTCTGATATACAGGGTTACAGGAAAATAGGACACGATCCCGTTAAGGGGTTTTGATAACAGGTAGTTATCTTCCAAAGTCACTATGATCCAAACTTCATAGTCGCTGAACGTTCCTCGTTCGTCGGGGACAATACGCAGAAAACTTTTAGCTTTTAAAAATAATGAAAGTCTGGCACGCGTTGGCTCTTAGTCCAAAATAGAAAGCTACTAATTTAATGAATTCTTGACTAAACGTTCATTGTAGGTTTTACAAAAATGCTCATAAAGTCATGAGCTCTCTTTTTATTCTTTGTTTGACATTACAGAATCACTGGTTAAGAAATGTAGACAAAAAGGCTTTTAGTCCATTGTTTTATCTCGCAACAATGGGACGAGCTAATTGTCAGGCGATACAGACGCGCTGTCTGTGCGTCTATGACTTTTATTTTTTCCATTTCTCCTTGGCTACAACAGCCTGCGCTGATTTTCAAACTGTTTTTTAATCCTTTTAGGGTTTTCTCTCTACCTAACACCGTTTTTTTTTGTTTTTTGAAATCCTTCATTTATGCGGTTCTAGGTTACTTGAAGATAATGTTTTGAAGATACCTCGTGAATACAATATGCCTGCCTTCTTTTCAAATTAAGCATCCATAACCAAAAATATCTAATAGCACAAAGGGTAGATTCAGCAGCATGCAGCACGCCGCAGAAATGCTAAGAGCGGATGTCACGTCATCGTCGTCGTCGACATCAGCAGCATTTTTTTCCATCAAAGCGATCAAATCTTGCCTCACGCTAAAAGGTACTATTAGGTACGCTAATTTATAATGTCAGTAGATATTGGGGCCGATTCTCTTGTACACAATCTCTAAACTAAACTAAATTAACAGGTCTAAATTTAGTGCCATCCTTTTCCGCAAGCAACATTATGAAAGGGATAGCATTAGATGTAGACGTGCCATTTTAGTTTAGGTAAGAGATTGTGTACAATGGAATTAGCCACATTGCCCCGATTTCGTCCGCGTAGATTTAGGCTTTTAAGAATCCCTTGGGAACTTTATATTTTTTCTCCTCTTTAATGTGTTCATGCAGGATATAAGCTATCCCCATTCCTCAGCCAAAACAGTTCGGACGTTGTGGCGTGAAAAAGTTCCAAACATCCAAACTTTCACATTTTGTACTTAATATTAAGTCAGTACCCGTAGTACAAGATTTTACGTCTCACCAAACGAAACCAAATTCGAGAGTCGAAATACTTCCGCGTTACAGTAAAATGAACCTAAACAGCCTTGAATTGAAGCCAAATATTCAATGCCACTGATTTTAATTTCGCAATGTTTCCGCTTGGAGCGCTGGCTGTAAAAGTGTAGACAAACTTGAGCTTTAAAACAAGGTATTTAAGATCCAGTTTACTGTAACGCGGAAGTATTTCGACTCTCGAATTTGGTTTGGTTTGGTGAGACGTAAAATCTTGTACTACGGGTACAGAAGTAAGATTTATAAATTGTTAAAAGTTTAAGGGAGTCTGACAGGAGTTCGCCGCAATACCAAGTGTCTGGCAATGCATGACGTGATTTCTAATACGATTCCAAAAAAATATATATATATTTATATTTTGACGACGACGAAAAAAATTAAGTTTATTTACACCTTTATTACCTGTTATCTCCCAAAGCCATCATGATCCAAACTTCATATTTGCTGATCGTTCCTCCCTGTGTAGCAATACGCAGATAAACTTTCAGCTTTTATAAATTAACGAAGGTCTGGCACGTGTTGACTCTTAGTCCAAATGTAAGTAAAGCCAAGTTTGAATTGTTAGCAACAAAGACAATGCGCATCGGTGCCACTCCACTCTGCAGAAACACTGTGCACTTAAGTTGCGCAAAGCCTCTTCTTTCCTTCAAAAGAGATTCAGGTTACAGTTTATGGGGCTACAAACTCGTAAACTGCCATAAATTCTGCCTTTTTCAATTTATTTATCCTTCTACGAGGCTAAGTTTAATGCCGCCCGCACCACCGGGAATACTCTAACTAAGTTCGTGTTTATGGGATATCTGGAGGATTTAAGGTGGTTGAGAAAAATTTACAATTTAAATAAACCACGCCATAAAGATTTTATGTTGTTACGCCTTAACTCTTTTCCAGCTTAATTCGGATCAGCATTTATTTATTCATTTATTTATTTATTTAAACCACTTTATTGTTAACAAAATTTAGAGAGTAAGAATACAGCTGGATACACTTTAAAAAACAAATGGCGACCTTATCACAATTTTTTTTATACCTACTTAAATTTTAATAATATTATACATTTCTTACTTAAAATAGTTACCCAATAAGCTTTCTCGATTTGTTTGAGTACTGCGTCCATCAGAGGTGGCTTTTCCTATAGTGCAGGGTATGCGATGCACATTGCCACGGGCGCAGGAGTGTAGGCGTAGGAGGCACCGAACGCCGCCGCTCGCAACACGTTCAAAGGGCATGTGTCGCTCGCGGCACGCCGCGCCGGCCGGGCGGCGATCTCAAACACCCCGCACCCGTGACCTAACCACAGAGTAGACCTAACGTCAGAAAAAAACGTGTGGGTTGCAACAGGAGGCATTGATTGGCTCAATAACATCGATTTGACCAATAAAGGCTGACGCCGAAGCAATGACGTGCAGAAAATACAGCATGCTATAAATGGAAACATAAATCATTCCATTAATTTCTCATTTCAATCCAGGCATCATACGGTTATGCCTAGCAAACATCGAGTTTTAGTATTGGAATATTACGGTACGACAGTTACCCGACCATTCTTGCTACATTTTAAATGATTGCACTATGTGGCCCTGTGACTTGCCGCACTGTCGCATTATGTGGCTCCGGCGTAAATGAAGCTTTATATACTAATCCGTAAGTTCAACCAAAACATTCTTTGAATGAAGAAGTTTATAACAGGACAGGAAACAAAAGTAATAGTGTAAATTGTAAACAATACAACATGCACACACATATTGAATTCTTAAACACAAATAAATATAGGTACATACTACTTGGTCCAACTTCCAGTGGCATAAAAAGTTAAATATTTATAAAAGCAAGTTTTAAGAATGTTTAAAGCGGAGGGCTTTACTGGGTATTTAAGAGAGCCGAGAGTTTTTGTATCAGCAACTTTTTCCTTTAAACAAAGCAGCTTTTTGTCGGCTCGTATTTGTTCTTGTAACTCACTCATAAACTTCCGCGAGCTTACTTCATATAATACAGCCCGTGTAAAAACTATTGGGAATAAAATATGACAAAATCTTTTAGAAGTTTTATTCCCATACCTAATATTTAACTTAACAAAATGTTAGGACATCCACCTTCTAATCAGAGGTCGGGCGTTCGATCCCGGGCACGCACCTCTAACTTTTCGGAGTAATGTGCGTTATAATTAATTAAATATCGCTTGCTTTAACGGTGAAGGAAAACATCGTGAGGAAAACTGCATGCCTGAGAGTTCTCCATGATGTTCTCAAAGGTGTGTGAAGTCTATCAATCCGCACATGGCCAGCGTGGTAGACTATGGCCAAAACCCTTCTCACACTGAGAGGAGATCCGTGCTCTGTAGCGAGTCGTTGATGGGTTGATGATGATGATATTAACAATAGAAACATGTAGAGGATAAATTAGTTTTGTCATCAGTTTAAACGATGTGATGTTTAACATGTCCTTACAAAGTTACACTAAAACGAATCATTCATGGGTACTAAAAATGTTGTCCAAAATAACTTAGGAGTACGAACCTCAACGTAATTTGCTTCTAATTTTATAGGATATTCGTCATATTATTTTAAACTGATCCATGAAATTATTTGATCAGATCAGTGCCTGTCATTGGCCCTGTTCATAAATTAATTTCTATACTATTTTGCAATGCGGACATTTTCATGAAACCCGCATTTTGTAAATTAAAATAACGAGCAAACGAGCAGGCGGGTCACCTGATTACCGCTGCCCATGAACATTTGCAGCACCAAAGGAACTGCATAGAGTATGAACTGTGGAGTTTATTTGAAGTAGTTAAATAAAATCTGTTGAAGAAACAAATAATCGAGAAGAAGCTAAATAAGACTGTACGTCGCTACCCAAAATCTGATAAAAAAAATACTAAAAAATGTCTGGTTCGCTCCCGCCCTGACAAGTGGATTGATTTAGTGGGACTTGGTCTAGTGGGACAATCAAAAATAGGTGCCTGTCGTTATTGCTTGATAGCTTTTTAACCCACCAATATCTCTTGCTATGTAATTACTTATTCTCTCAGTGAAAATCTAGATGACACGCTCCGAAATCTATGTAAAGTATTCCATTCCACGCTCTTATTCTGCGGTTCACTAACAAATAGACTTCAAACGTGAATGCTGGGCGCTGGCCACTTCCAATATTTATTTTGGAGCCCGCTTCGCTATCAATCGCTACCCCCACTAGGGTGAGATTTCAATTCAATTATTCAATGTAATGGATTTATCAGATTTATAGAATAAAATAACATTGGTGCAAGTTTGAAAGGATTTTGTGGATCCATGTGGAATAATAATTATATCTAAGCTAGATGTGTAAAAAATATACTTTATTTTGACTATACCAACAACAACCGCCGAGTTTCTTGCTGGTTCTTCTCGGTAGGAACGTCATTCCGAACCAGTGGTAAATTAAAACTACCTGATTATTCATAAATACTTGTAAAAAGTTTACATGAATAAAAAACATTCTATTTTATTCTATTCTATTCTATATCACTGTATTATATCTCTCAAGTTAAGTATGTTTTTGATATCATCGAAATGATTATATTTAGTCTCCGAATAATATAAGGGCTGAATGCCGAGTTCTTTTGGGAATGACTTTGAAGTTAATAAAGGTCTTTTTGTAAAGTTTGCTTGAAATTAATATTATACTTTAACCCCAAAAACGTTTTTACAAGAAAAAGTGTTTCAGCAAATTAGAATTGTAAATTCAGACACTTTGATCCGCGTCGGGATAAAAATACCTAACGAATTGAAACGAACTGTTAAAGGGTCGTTATTGCTTAAGAAGAAAGGAAAACCACCTACTTGCTTTCAGTACTTATTAAAAATATAAAAGAAATAATTAACTTTCTTTGTTGTAAAATTGATCAAGCGATTTTTATACACAATTAGCTTATGCCCGCAACCTCGTCCGCGTGGACTACTTAGCGGATGTCTACGTCATAATAGCTATCTGCATGCCAAATTTCAGCCCGATCCGTCCAGTAGTTTGAGCTGTACGTTGATAGATCAGTCAATCAGTCAGACAGTCAGTCAGTCACCTTTTTGTTTTATATAATATATTTAGATTATTCCTCAGAATATATTCATTATCAAGATTCAAGGGGTGGACCAACACATTCCTGAAAGGCCAACAACGCATTGGCGGTTCCTCTGGTGCTGAAAATGTTCATGGGCAGTAACCACTTAACATCAGGTGACCCACCTGCTCGTTTGCTCGCTATTTTTATTTAAAAAAAGACATTTCTATATTGATCTGATCTAAGATCACTAGGCAATATAGGAATAATGAAAAGTGATCAGCAGTACAGCCACGTAACTGAAAACTGTACGGACAACAAATTAGCTATCCTACATAATATTAGCTGCGGTGGGCACACTAGTCACGTGCGGGCTTTATGGATTCTGTCCTGTTAAGCTTGGAGCTTACGGAGCGATTTTTATCCGTAGCCGAATGCCGCAATGTTTGCGGGAGACGAGTGCAGTACGCTTAGTACTAAATTTTATGTCTCACCAACGTTGATAGTATTCGAGTGTCGAAACACTTCCGCGTTATAGTAAACTGGATCTTAATTGGCTTATTCTAAGGCTCAAATTTGTCTACATATCTACAGCCAGCAATCCAAGCGGAAACGTTGCGAAATTAAAATCTCTATTAAAACACAGTGTCTAAGTATCTCATTTATTATCACGTTTAAAAGCCTGACCAGAAGTATAAAAAACTTGCTCTGGGGGCACCAATAGTATAACATGATCTATGGTCACTAAGTATAGTACGCAACAGGTCGACATGGCAATCGGGGTATGAGGCGGGCCGAACCGCACCGGGTTAGCGTGGGGGCTGAGAGGGTGTGCGGTGCGTAGAAAAATAAAAATTACTAATTAATCAATTACCTATCCACTTAATGATATTGTAAATTAAAACATTAACAATTCAGTTCATATGAGAGTTGGAAAAAATTATAACAAGTTGATTTCCGCTTATTCGTTCATCTATTGAATATTATATGATGATGATATATATATATCTATTAATATGATATTGGGAGAATTTTTGTATTACAAAAAAGTTAAGACCACGCGATTCCCTTCGAGAGAAATTTAAGGAAATAGATATCCTTACTGTAGCCTCTCAATATATTTATAATAACATAATTTTTGTAAGACAAAATATTCTTAGTTACAAGAAAATTGGTGATCTACACAATAGGCTAACTAGAAACAGAGACAAACTTGCAGCTCCTGCCTTCCGCCTCAGGAAAGTCCAAAAGTCATTTGTGGGTATTGGTATTACCTTTTATAATAAAATCCCGCAAACTATTTTGGACTTACCTTTGCACAAGTTTAAAAAATCTATTAAAAATATGCTCCTGAAAAAAGCATATTACACAATTGAAGATTATCTAAATGATAAAAGAGCGTGGATTTGACCTGCAGCTCGTTCCAGCAACGCACAAGACTGCAAATACTATTTTATACATGGCATAATCTTGTACCTATATCAAATATTTGAAAAGAGCAACCGCCGAGTTTCTTGCTGGTTCTTCTCGGCAGGAAAGGCATTCCGAACCAGTGGTAGATGCATCCGACTATTCGTAAGCACTTGTAAAAGTTTATACGAATAAAAAAGATTTTCATTTCAAAGATTTTCATTTCATTTCATTTTCATTGGTCCGACTACTCTATACATACGATCTATCTATCTTTTTCATTATTAAAATAGCTCAGTAAAAATTAAATGGCGGTCCTTGGTCGTTGCCGTGGCGAGGTCGCTCGTAACCGCTTGTCCCCTGAATTCTGGAAGACATGAATGCGAAATAAGATTGAATTTTTCGTGAATTTCGTAAGCTCAACGTAGGTTTCAATGCCATTTTAGAAGATGTAGGTGGATCGGAACTGTATGGTAATTTGTACGTAGGTACGGCTGTATGTTATATTTGATGATGAAAGTTCTTTACGTAACAAAGTAGGACCTACGTAAATGACAACAAATATTTTATTCGCCCAGGGTTTGTGTAATAGAATTAGGCAAGCAACTCGGTGTGAACGATTAGGCTTAAATTGTAGCGTTAAAGGAAGTTTTGGCTACATAGTAATTGTATCTCATTTACCTCTATCAGACATTCTGGGTTTTGTACTATACAGGCTGACCTTACAGTACTATTAATGTTTTTTTTCTTTGTCACCGGCACATGGATTCCGGCTAGGCGGAACGTTCCGTTCCTTATGCCGGGTGGCACTATAATTAATTCATTAGAACAATATAAAAAAAATTAACAAAAAACAGAATATAATATTATATGTAATTGGTTTATCTAAAATGATTCTATTGGTTTGAATAGAGTTTTGTTTTAAGTTTATCTTTATATGTTTCATCCCTGAGTGCCCATGGGAAGTTATCACATTCCAGTAGCAAACTTAAAAAAGCCAAGCGAAGCGCAGTCGCGCTTGTTATATTACGATAAAATTGGATACATAATTATTATGCTAAAATTCATCTAATCATAAACTTGGGAGTCTGAAGTAAATGTTTGTTGTGATGTTTAAAACAGAATCGTTATTCCGTTTCCGGATACAATGTCAATGTTCCTAGTTTCTTACTGTCATCATACAATACAATAGTATAAAACTATTATTGTTTATTCTTGTTTAATTTGGTATCTAGGAATATGAAAATATGAAAAATAATATTATATAAATTATCAATACATGTCACTAATTATTCATTGTAAATTAAATATTGTCAATATACTAAGAGTGACATTATATTAAGCTATTGTCAACATACAGTTGGCAATAGCTATTATGTGAAATAATAATGTTGTGTAAACTGACAATTTAAGTCGCTTATTATTATTGTAAATTATTAATACGTAGACCATCAATGTCACTGATTTTATTATTGTAAATTGGGTGTGTCAACATACCTTTTGTCAACAAACCTAAAATAAATAATGATTAATATTAAGATCATATGATAGTCGATATCCGCCTTGTTTGCGATGGCAGTGTTATAAAAGTACCCTACCTCGACAGAGAGGGGACAGTCTTGTATCGACAGCCCAGAGCAAACACAGCGGACCTTACTGAAGTTAAGTATTCTTATATTTTATTATAATGTAATGTAATCATTTGCCTTTTATAGGTTACCTGTTGTAACTGTGTACCAAATATGTACTTACTACTTTACTCAACGTTCTAATGTTTTAAAAGATGTGTGTTATGGAGTTTCTTTGCCCTTTCTTCTCCATGACTAAACACCTTAGCGAAATGGGTGGTAGATTCATTTTAATATAAATAGATCAATGCTGAACAATACAATTCAATTATTATTGGACTTGGTTGGTTTTACTTCTGTATTTATCACCTACCCTCTTGTGCTATTTATTTTATACATTGAGATAAAAGTAAACACTAGGTTGTTAGCTTCTAATTATTATAGAATTCTGTTTAGATGATTAGGATTCTTACTTTGAAATAATACAGCAGATGCTTTGCTTGATTTTTAATTACTTAGTATTTGGCCTTACCTGACAAACAATTGATAAATGATAACTTTCATTAGTAATCATTGGATTTAATTTATCATCACTACTAAAGCCCACTGTCTTAACTTCTCTTCTCTTTTTATAAATCTCACACGCTCATATACCTAGATAAGTATAATAACTAGAAAGTAATAAATACAGCTGCAAGATTTGTCTTCTACTATAAGTGCAAGCCACTTCAGACATTTCTCTGTAGGTATACTTATATAACTTTTAATATAAGTTGAGGTCAAGAAAGAAACTAATAACTTTGGGGCTACACCGTTGGTCTCACCTGAACAATATAGCGCTTGTAAATAGATGGCAGCCATCCGTTTTATCTTTCATTTTCTTTCTTACATGTAACTGCAACTTTCTGAATCAATATTGAGGCAAAAATTTAATTTTGTAGTTAGAGCTTCTCTACTGATAGCTTTTATCTAATGTTAATTTAATTTAAACGGCAAGCGGCGCAAGTATGCTTCTCTTATCGAGAGTTACATTTTTGTTGTGTTTGCCGTGGAGACACTGGGGACATGAAGTCTTTACGAGACATTTCACCGCGATGAATAGTTTCATCTGGTGACAGAAGGGCTGGCTCATTTTTTGCGCAAGGATCAGCCTGGCTGTCCAGCGCGCAAATGAAGCCAGTAATCTTGGCCCCATTCCACGTGGCCATGATTTGTATGGTAATTACATATGGCTAGCTTTAAGTTTATTGTAATATAAAAATATTAAATACCTATCTAATAAGTCCGCATACGTTCACAGCAATTTATACCGATATAATATCTACTTGTAGTTTTTGTCCAGTTCCATAAACTATTGTCACCATACAAAGATTATGTGACGTAGGTATACCTATTTTAATTGCGCAGAAGGAATAACTACCCTTTTGTGCAGTTAAAATAGGCAAGAAGGAAGCATGAATACAAATTCGTGTACCTACATTTTTTTCTTATTTTAATATTTCTTTGAGTTTATTTTAAGGTTTTCGCAAGGCGACCTTACTTTTAAAAATATCCTCGACTCACACCCATGTGTCTAATTTGATTTAAAATAATATTATATACTATCTATGTATATATATTACTGGCTTATGCTCGCGACTTCGTCCGCGTGGACTACACAAATTTCAAACCCCTATTTCACCCCCTTAGAGGTTGAATTTTTAAAAATCCTTTCTTAGCGGATGCCTACGTCATAAAAGCTATCTGCATGCCAAATTTCAGCACGATTTGTCCAGTAGTTTGACCTGTGCGTTGATTTGCACATAAATATTTTGTATAACTGATAGTAGTTCACCACATAACTGCTAGGATTCTAGATGTATTTTGCTCTGATGTTATTAACCTCTATAAGCTCTATAAAGAGGATGCTAATACATCTATTTTCCAAGCAAACAAATCAACTGGAATATTCACTCGTAGATACAGTCCCAGATAGCAGATACCATTGAATATGACCTGAAACAAGATTGAGGGCGGCTCTCTCAGGCGTATCTGCGTAAATAAACTCGACGATGTGTTGTTTGTCTAACCCAGTCGGCGTAATTCTCTGAAACGTAACACAACGCCTGTGGCTCCTCGTTCAAGAGTAAGATACACTAGTTACTACTATCGCAACTATAAAGCGTTCCCACGCAAAAGGTTTTAAATTATTAAAACAGTACCTAATTAAAGCAGAGCAAACAAGTTTCCAATCTGATTTTCAGACCGGATGGCCTGTACCCTTAGTACGAGATTTTATGTCTCACCAACGTTGGTAGTATTCGAGTGTCGAAACACTTCCGAATTATAGTAAACTGGATCTTGACCGCCTTGTTTTAAAGCTCAAGTTTATCTACACATCTACAGCCAGCACTCCAAGCGGAAACGTTGCGAAATTAAAATCAGTGGCATTGAATTTTTGACTTCAATTCAAGGCTCTTTAGGTCCGTTTTACTTTGACGGCATTGTGTTTCGACTCTCGAATGCTAGCAACGTTTGGTGGGATGTAAAATATTATACTAAGCGCTGCTACAAACTTTTTGGTGCCACGGGGCCAATTTGTCAACCAACGCACGTTGCGTTTTTCGATTCTAAAATGATACTTACCAAACTTGGCCTAATAGCTTAACTGATGTCAAGATCTGTGTCAAGATCAGGCTGAGTGCTCTTCCCTCTCCAAAATTTACGTCAAAAATCTCGATGAATCCACTTCTTAAATTCTTCCCTGGGTGCTAAGGATCAATTCTATCTAATGAGATATCTTGTTCGTGAAACGCCGTGTCTTACAAGTCTATTACGAAATATAATAAGTACTTATTCAATAATAAGACATCTGAAACGCATAATTGAGTTGATCCAATTAATGTGATCAGTGGATTAGGATTGGAACGTTAATCACTGAATTTTACAACGGTATAGTATTACACTGATTGGCGTTTCTGCAACCCGATCACCTATTAATTTCACAACGATGTCCTGAGTTCGATTCCTAGGTCGGGTCAAAAATAGATGGGTTTTTCAATCAAGTTTTTTTTAGTATCTACTAGCCCAGAGCTAGGAAATTAACGGTGTTTTGCTCCTATGTCTCTACGTACAACCCATCGGAAATATCTGCGCACCTCGCTGGAATACGCTTCCCCTCGCGCTTCCCCGCAGCTCGCCCATTTTCGCCTATCCAGTACCGTTGCTAACGAAAACACGTTGCATGACGTCAGTAAGCCAGGTTCTCAGATATTTCCGACGGGTTGTATAACCGTCGGTCCTGCAACTGATCTCTTCCGGCATGGCTGTAATCCGTTTGGGAGGGCATTATCATCATCATTATCAATTTCGACAGAAATTTTATATTTTTGCCAGTGATTGAATAATCAACCTTCAAGCCGAAAGTATGCTTAAGAAATGTTAAAATATACTAATCAACATCTTACTTTTCATATATGTAGAGCTGAGTATTATAAAATACACATAGGTTACACATCCAATTAAAACCACAATATTCTTTCAATCTATTTATTTTATCTTTGGCTATTTTGTTTGTACACCATGAACTACTGTTACGTAAAAACATATATCTACACACCATTGTCTTCGAAATTTTATATATCAAGTTACAACCTTAGTTTCAGTGATGTATGAAATGTACCTTAAATTAGTTGTATTGAATAATGTATTTTGAATTATAGTGGAGTCGATGAAGCCGTAAAACAGCCGTAAGCCAATCTTAGGAAGTCCTCAGAAACAGCTCCAATTTTGATGACTTTTTTTGTTTTGTTTTTTATATATTATTTCAAATCAGACGCCTTTTGAAGCGGGGAAATACTTTTTAAAAATAATTTTTAAAGGGAGGTAACAGTTTACCATCAAAATGTGATCTAGTCAAGTCTTATCATGAAGATGGCCACGGGATAGAACGATCGGTCTATAGAAACGATATTTTTAAAATTTCAGGGTTAAGAAAATTTTCCATTGTGCTCATATTTTTGCGTTTCTTCAGCTAATTTTCAACTTATTTTTGTACGTCATTAGGTAGCTAAGAATATGTAGAAGTTTTGGAGATAGTTTGCAGACCAAAAACATTTGTGATTTTTTAAAGCAAAATGGCAAAAATAGAAATTATAAAACTTGTACAATTATGGAGCCCTAATCGGAGACCTATAAGGTTTATTTTTATTTTAGTAGTGTAGTCACTATAAATATTAAGTAAGATGTCTGCCACTTGGAAAATTAATAAAAAGTTAACAATATTGTTAGCTTACTTTTTAAATTAATTTTTGATGAAACAAACACGTGTTTGTGTATTTTTGAAAAACACAAAACCATCAATAACCTAAAACGGGCCTTTCTTGCCCATAGGTGTTTAGAGGTCATTTGATATCATTTGACCTCATCTACAACCTCTCAAAGAGACCGTAACGTTTTACCGGATGTCATGTATAAATATTATACATTTATGTATTTAAAAAATATGCAAAATTATTTCCCCGCTTCAAAAAGTTTCAAAAACAAAATTTTTAAGGAAATTATCAAAATTTAGAGCTATTTCTGAGGACTTCCGACGAAAAGGCTGCATTGACTCCACTATTGTTAATGAAGCTGAATGTCCGTGAATAATACAATAATTTGAACAATATTACGATCATAAATGATAACTAGGTACATAATATTATGTGGCCAATGAATTAATTAGAGAACCCCTGACTATTGTTTCTTAAACGATAAAAATTGAAAAAGATTACACATATTGATTACAGATTGATAACAATGATTATTAACTTTACTATGCGAGTGAAAGTTACGTAAAAATATTATTATACTTTTTTCATGAGTACTAAGTTTTAGGAAAAAGAAAAATTCTTATTAGGAGAAGTCCGACTCCTTTAAAGAGTTCTGGTTTCAGTACAAAGCCAAATTGTTATTTATTTGTTTATCGCAGTCAGATAAAAATTTTAATTATTTTAAAAGCTATTTTAAAAGCTTTTAATTATGCCATCACATATAGGTATAGTATGTATTATTATTAGCCTCAATTAGGCGTGGAAGGTAAAACTTTGAACTTAGAATTTGTGACGTTTACAGTGGTACCGAGCCCTAACATGATAAAACATATTATGCGAGAAATTACTTGGAAGATTGACTGAGTGAGATTCCTTACTGCTAAGGCTGAACTTATAAGAGAGGTATGCGTAAAGCACACCCGCAGAGTGGAGTGGAACCGAGGCGCAGCGTCTTTCTAGATATCAGTTACAAAATAAGCTTTATTTAATTTGATTTAACGGTGGGGCGCGGCGCGGGGGGGGGGGGGGGGGGGTCATCCTTAATTTAATTTATTGTTACTAGAATTACAAAGAGTAAGAATACAGGATACACTTAAAAAAACAAAGGCCGACCTTATCACTAAAGTGATCTCTTCCAGGCAACCCATCCTTGGAGTCTGCTCGTAATTTTGTTTTCAATATATCAATTTCAACCGTAGATATTAGGTATATGTCAATGTACATAATAAAGCTTTATTATCAAAAGACCTGACTCTACTCTACTTGTATGAGGCGATCTTTAGCCTCAGATCACTATAGTACAGCGTAGGTACTTACTATGACTTTACGGAGACGTTAAAATGAGATAGATGTATGAAATTCGCAAAAGAACGCTCTGTAAATCCTAGAATAAACAATGTTGTTGTCAAAAAGACTCGGTTCGTCTCCACTCCACTCCACAAGTCGGTCCATTTCCTTTCATTTCCACAAAAAACAGGTTAGGTACTTTAACTACCCGTATGCTTTAATAAAACTATGTCAATAGAACACAAATACGCAATAGTAATAAAGGATTTGGCACAAGATGAGTTTTAATGAGAAATTCGTAGATTTGGTAATAGTTACTCGTATTCTAGAAGAATTTATAGGGAAGACATGATCTTTGCAAATTCTTTGGCTCAACATTCATTATTTATAAATAGAATCATTTCATATTACGTACTCTGTACTTAGCAGCTGGCACTAAATTTTAATTAAAAAATTAGCTACCACAAGTTGATTAAATCCAATCCATTAGTGCAATTAAGTAAGCGAAAGTGTCTCCGTCTGTTTGTCTGCTAGCTTTGCACCGATGTTGACGAAATTTTGTACAGACATAGCTTGGATCCTAGGGAAGAAAGAATAAAGGCTACATTTGTCCCGGAAAATCATAAAGTTGCCGCAGGATTTTCAAAAATCTAAATATATAAAAAGAAAAGGTGACTGACGGACTGACTGATCTATCAACGCACAGCTCAAACTACTGGACTGATCGGGCTGAAATTTGGCATGCAGATAGCTACTATGACGTAGGCATCCGCTAAGAAAGGATTTTGGAAAATTCAACCCCTAAGTGGGGGAAATAGGGGTTTGAAATTTGTGTAGTCCACGCGAACGAAGTCGCGAGCATAAGCTAGTGTAATATAAAAAACACGGGTATCATAACTCTATGCACACGGGCAATGTCGGTGGGCACCGTTAAGTAGTATTTAGATAATTTACGGTTATATGATACTTAGTAGATACAAAAGCTACTCACTCAAATCTAAATCTTAGAACACATGCCGCTAATTGTCGCTAAAACCAGATATTTACAACCTCTCTGATATTTTTTTATATTTAGAGGACGTATTATGAAATGGTTGGGTATATCAATCTATATACATAATATATTTGTAACTATATATAATTAATTGTTTTTTACAATGAAAAAAGATATTTTACAAAATGATGATCTAAAATTAGTATGCCTATAATACAAACTACGACAGTTTAAATTACGTGTTTACATTATTTACATTGATAAAAGTTCGTCCAAGTCTCTTGTAGTTTATGTTTATTTGTACTTATTTCTTAAAAAAATATGTACGTTCAGGTGTAATATGTGGTAATATTATGTTATATCACAAACACTTCATCACTTCAGCAGCCGACCACCTTACACTGAAAATGCAAAACAACTAATTAGCTATAATGAAGTAATCAAGGGTCTTGGACTGTTATAATAAAATGATGTAATTTTTTGTTGCAGCGGTAGTTTATGTAATATAACATATATCATGTATTTTGCGTCTATCAGACAGTGAGTTTATTGTAAATTTTAAGATGAAAGATATACGGTGATCTTCTGTAATTGGTGTGATTTAGTAAATTAATTTTTACGTCAACACATTTTAATTATTTTTAACCACAAATTTACAGTTTTCGGTTTTTTTCCTTTACTTGTGCTATAAGTCCTACCTATAGTACGCGACAGGTTGAAATGGCAATCGGGGAAGGAACTCCCCGCACACCCGCACAGCTCTCACGGCACCCTCGCGCTTACCCGGACGAGCGCGGGTAACGTGCGGGTGTGCGGGGCATCCCCCCGCTTCATACCCCGATTGCCATCTCAACCTGTCGCGGACTACACCTGCCAAATTACATGTTTCTAGGTCAACAGGAAGTACCCTATAGGTTTTCTTGAGAGACACGACGGACAGTCGGAAAGACAGACAGACATCAAAGTGATCCTATAAGGGTTTCTTTTTTCCTTTTGAGGTACGGAACCCAGAAAAAGGAACCCTTATAGGATCACTTCGTTGTCTGTCTATCTGTCAAGACCCGTCAACTGAATTAAAACCTATAGGAAAGGTACCTACTTCCCGTTGACCTAGAATCATGTTGCAATGTCTTACAGTAGGTACGTCATGTAAAAGGGAAAATTTCAAAAACTGTGAATTTGTGCACAAAAAAATTAAGTGTTATTTCTTGTACGATGGTACGGCACCCTTCTTGCACGAGTCTAACTCACACTTGACCAGTTTTTACTGTGCATCGGTTTCATCAGTGAATTCAACAAGAATCTGTTATCTTGACAGTTTAAATTGGTATGTAGAAATTGATGTAAGCAGTAAAAAATATGGGATGATATGAAAATAGTAGATATAGTGATACTTACATGATTCCTACGTTAAAAGGGAATCGTATTCAAAAGGCGTTGGATCGGCTGCTCGGAGATGTCACCATAATACCCCTCCGGATATATTCGACACTTCTATTTGGTCCTCTATGTCTATATTCAAAGCTCGAACTTGTCTGTCTTTATATCCCAGGCGAAAACTCACCCAAAGTATCAAAAAAATCAGTATGAGGCTAATAACTGCAATCATTCCTATGTATTGATCGTAGCTCGTATTTGCAGCTTTAAAGGATGAATATTCCAATCTAACATTAGGGTTTGCAGTGTACGCCTCAGTCGCTGCAGGATATCGAATGATTTGATATTCAGTCGTCCAAATAATTGGTTTAGATTCCTTTGTAGAAGCTGGCGTATTTAGTCGTTTTCCCGAAATCTTTTCCACACGGATTTCCCTAGTGTCTACATAATCTTTTCTAGGCAAACGAGTTGATATTGGAATGTACGGTTCAATATCTAAAAATCTGTGATCAATATTCAATTGATCGTTTTCAATTTTATTTTGATCTAATACTTTGGATGATTCTCTGATTTTTACATATGTTGTTTCATTTAAGTAATCATTGGAAGTAATTTTACTTTGATTTCTCAAAACTCTGCTCTCTACGTAATCTTTCAATGATGATTGTATATTACTTTTATTATTTTTTATAATTACCAGATCACTGTCGTTTTTAATGTTAGTATTGTTGTAATGTTTTACTCTCTCAGTTTTATTATTCAAATATCCGTAATATCTAAGTAACCTATTAATCATTTCAGTACTATACAAATTTACAGGTGGAAGGCTCTCACTTATAGTGAACGTCTCTGGAAATGTACAGTTATATTTAGATATTTCTGATTTAGCTTCCAACGATGAAAAATAACAAGTTTCTTCACGTGAAACACTTTTGTTTGAGCTCAACCAATCCGATAGCCATAATTCAGCACTACAATTAATTTTATTGCCGTAGAGTCTTAAAGTTTTCAACTGACCTAAATAAAATAGTAAATCATTTCGTATTTCAGTGAGATTATTCATTCTCAGATCCAAATATTGTAAATGCGAAAAGGCCGCTAAAGCCGCTGAGTCAGATAGCAATTGCCGGGCTAAGCCGGGACTAGACTGGAGATGCAACATTTGGACATTCTCGGGTGACGATAGAGGAAATGAACCTTCTTGTGCAGGTACAGACACGTTCAAGTGACAAAGCCTCAGGTCTCGAAGCGATAATGGTCCGTCGAACGTGCTGGGTGAGAAAGACTTTATAGGATTATGAGATAAATCAAGCATTTCTAGAGATAGTAAATCGTCAAATACGCGATCTTGAATATATTGAATTTGATTACTTTTTAATAGTAAAATCCGAAGGTTTGGTAAATCTTTGAAATCTGGCATAGTGATGTTTCTGATTAAATTTTCATTTATAGACAAATATTTTAATCCATCTGGCAATGATCTTGGCACTTTAGAAAGCAGATTTTTATTCATGTTTAGGAATAAAAGCATTTCTAATCTTCCCAAGGAATCATCTTCTATTGTGGCAATTTTATTGTCACAAAAGTCTAAAGACTGTAACAATGGATAACTATCTAGATCGCCACATCTTATTGACGTTATTCTGTTTCCGACGAGGGCTAGAAAGCGAACAGAATGGGTGAACGCTTCAGGAACTTGGCAAAGGCCGGTCCTCGATGCATCGATTTGTTGTAGTCTGCGGCCGGTACCGACCAGCAATTGTGTATCCAACTGTGTAATCCCTAAATGCGGATTATCTGTGAGAAGCAGCCGCGCAAGATTAGGCAGTTGCTGCAAAGCGCCGGGCGATACTTTCTTAAGATTATTGTGTGAAATATCCAAATGCTGAAGCAACCAATTGTTGAAGTAATTGTTATGAATGAATTCTATATTGTTCCGGCTTAAATTAAGATGTTGAAGATTCTTCAGGGGCAAAAACACGTTGGTCAGCACAGTTAAATGATTTTCGGATAAATCCAAGGTCTCTAACTTTGCAAGACCAAAAAAACTATTTTCGTTTATCTTTGAAATATAATTTCTTTTTAAAATTAGTTTCCGTAGGTTTGTAAAATTAGTAAATAATCCTTTGTTGATCAATTGCAGTTTGTTAGAAGCTAAATTGATTTCTCGAACGTTGTTATACTTTACACTTATTCGTAACTTCGTTATACTATTGTTTTTCATTGTGATGGAGTACGTATCTAGGTAAGGGAAATCGAAATCGATTCTGCTCGTATTACACGTACTGCTAAATTCTATCACAACTTCAGAAAGAGTTTTGTTTGCCTTATTCTGTATCCAGTCGACCAGTGCCGTATCTTTCTGGAACAAACTTTAAGTGATGCTTATTTACATTTTCTTTTAGAGATACGTTAAAAGGACACATTTCACACGACATCAAGTTTTTTCTACATTCACATATCTTAGGACAAGCCGATATTAAATTGCCCACTTGCCACGACATTATGAAAATGAGTACTAAACATTCCCTAAACAAAGTAGCCATTTCGTACACGGGAGTTGTTTTCGTAAGTGTCACTTAAGCAGGATTGAAAACTAGGTGACACTGAAGCTGGCGCAGTGAAACTTGTTACTCCGGAGGGTGAGCTTGACAAAATCCAATCCGAAGGTTGTGTAAGTGAAACATAGTTGTAAGTAAGTTCACACCACGACACTTTCAAGTAGGCACGTAGAGTTCAATGTCCTCATGCTCACTCAGCGCGCCTGAGCTGGCT
Source organism: Maniola hyperantus (assembly GCF_902806685.2). NCBI lineage: Eukaryota > Metazoa > Arthropoda > Insecta > Lepidoptera > Nymphalidae > Maniola > Maniola hyperantus. The sequence continues at coordinate 3,889,369 of NC_048547.1, forward strand.
GGACGAGACACTCACTGTGGTATCGGGTACGAGGTGACGCACGTGCTAATCGCGCGCTGCACTGGCCACATCGGCAGATGTAGTCGTATCTCACCTGAGCGGTATCGCAGCGTATCCGCAGGGTCGCGAGTCGGCCGTCGCCGTACTGGCGCCGGCAAGTCTGGTCACGAAACTGCCTTAAGCGACGGCGATTCGCGCGGGCGCCGGCGCTCTAGACACCTCTAGACTCCGATCACAACCCCTCACGGCCACATTTTTATTTAGTCAACTGACTTCTACGCCACTATTCATACATATCACCTACAAGTATGTATCATTCTGCGCGCTCCCTGCTACGATATATTTTTGGTAACGTAGGTAGTATTGGAACCGAGCGCTCTATATCACAGCTCGTCGAGATAGCTCCCTGCTGGTGCTCTCTGTGGGGAAGCACGATGTTTATGACCAGTGAATTATAAATTACTCTGGTAAGTTAGGGAATTAATAAAATTATTCTTGAGTAGTTTATTATATTAGTTGGGTGTAATCTTAGTGTTAAATATAATACTAGATTATGTCCGCGATTTCGTGCACGTGGATTTAGGTATTTTAAAAATCCCGTGGGAACTTATTCATTTTCCGGGATAAAAAGTTGCCTATGTCAATTTCCAGGACGCGAGCTACGTCTGCTGCTCGATTGCGGTAGAGTGACAGCTACAATGTCACGATCGCAATCATCTCTGATTGGTTGACGCTCGCTCACTATTGGCTAGAATGCATTGTTGCAACAAGAATCGCACAAATTCAGCCAATCACAACAATTGAGATTGTAATATTGATTGATGCAAATTTTACGAAATCGACCTACTGATCTTTTCATACAAATCGAATCGGATTAACGGATGGGCCTTTGGGAACTCTGATTTTCCGGGATAAAAAGTAGTCTATGGTCCATCCCCGGGATGTAAGCTAACTCTGTACCAAATTTCACCAAACTCGGTTAAACTGTTCGGCCCTGAAAAGCTAGCAGACAGACACACTTTCACCACAAGACCCAAGTAGACCCTGTCAAAGATACAAGTTCCTAATTACTTGACCCTGTTTCAATGCCGAAAGCACATACCTACTTATACATGTTTAGATCGCTTCTTTGGTACATGACAAAGCTTTTAATGTTAGGTAGCTCGCTATCTATTACGAGAAACCCTTTTTCCAACGGCCACAAACAGAAAAAGAAATGAAAACCCTTCATATGCGAGTTGGACTTGCACATGAAGGGTTCCATACTATCATACAAAAATAACACTTTTGAATTTCTCCACATGGCGGTCATTTTGTTTTTTTTTTTTATTATTCTGCTGTTATAGGGGCAAAATAGTAATACATATTCTCTGAAAATTTCAACTCTCCACTTGTTACGGTTCACGAGATACAGCCCGCTGACAAACAGATGGATGGACAGACGGACGGACAGCAGCGGAGGCTTAGTAAAAGTGTCCCGTGGGCACCCTTCGGACACGGAACCCTAAAACACATTCAATTCTCGGCCCAAATATAATAATGTAGTATGCATTTGACAGAATAATATATTCAGACTACTGCAAACGAAATTGTGTAATTTTTTTCAGGCGTGCTTTATACAGAAGTGAAGAGATGTGGCGTCGGCAAAGACGCAGACCAAAAATACATCAGTGCTCAAGATTCAAGTGTATCTCAACCAGAACAGAAAATTAAAAACTGTTGATTGTTAAACACGCCTGCGATATTGTTTAGCATTGAAGTTTCATTAACTTTTGAGGACCTCCCTGGCGCAGTGGTAAATGCTATGGTCATGCAAATGAGAGGTTCTGGGCTCAGTGCCTTGGCTCAGGGCCGGCTTATTCCACCCTATTCATCAACATCATCATCACCCATAGACGGCTCACAGCACGGGTCTCCTCTCAGTATGAAGAGGGTTTGGTCGTAGTCCACCACGCGTGCTAAGTGTAGATTTGCAGACTTCGCACACCTTTGGGAGCATTATGGAGAACTCTCAGGCATGCAGGTTTCCTCACGATGCTTTCCTTCACCGTTTAAGCGAGTGATATTTGATTTCTTATCCCATTATTATAAATTCCTAATTTGCCTCTACCTGAAATTGAACTAGAGACCTTCCACTAATAAGATCAACTCGCTTACTGTGTCAATGTAGTCGCATATAGGTATGAGTTCACACCACGTTTACACCACTCGTCACTTCTGTATAAACCATGCCTTATATAAAATTGTATTGCATCCGGAGTACCGTCCATTTTGGGGGCAATCTTCCCCAAATACATTTATTAAAGTGACCCACGGCTTACAGGCGGTGATATAAATCATAGTGAGGAAGTGCCGGGTTTTTGCGGCTAACCGAATGAAAAGGAAAAATGCGATGTCTACAAACATTCTCAAAGCTACAAACGAAGAACGTTTTCTTTTCATATTGTAGCAACTCTCAAGTAACTACTTGCCTCACGGCAAGCCATGAAATGTAATTTTATTTATGAGTTGACTAGCTTATGCCCGTAACTTCGTCTGCGTGGACTGCTCAAATTTCGAACCCCTATTTTACCCTCTTAGGGGTTGAATTTTCAAAAATCCTTTCATAGCGGATGTCTACGTCATAATAGCTATCTGCATGCTAAATTTCAACTCGATCCGTCCAATAGTTTAAGCTGTGCATTGATAGATCAGTCAGTCAGTCAGTCACCTTTTCCTTTTATATATTTAGATGACGGTAAATGCCGTCGTGCGTTGTGTGTGACCAGATCCTTAACGTCTGCATGGACACGAATACCAGCAGTCGATATTAATTAGTGCGCCTTTATCTGTCACAGCCAGGGTCTCGTCCGAGGCCGATCTGCCAATCGCACTTGGCACTGGCTGTCCAAACCTTAATTACTCACGCGGGTGTTATTCCCTATGGAACACAACCTTAAAGCTAAATTCCCACTAGCAATAAAACTTGCAGATGTTAGATCTATAGCAAGTTACCTCCTTACACGTTACTTAAAACACTTACAGCAAGTTATTATATTGCAGTTTTTCAATTTCTTTTACGACACGATGTTGTCTCAGTAGGGAAATAGATAGACTGCCGCATAGCATGCCGCGTTGTAGCATACTGTTACTCCGGTGTAAAACAGCCTTAACAGACCCAATATCAAATCATAATTGCCAGTACAGCATTTTAAATTTTAATAGAACGCCAAAAATACCTTTGAAGCAACAGACGTCGAGCAATCAGTGTGGCAGGCGAACTGCCAAGGGTATAGGCGGTTCATTAGGTCTTGCATACTAGGGATGTGTCTTTCAAATTAAAAACCAGTTTTAAACCTAGTTTTAAACTTTCCAAAACGCGCTGTGCCGAAAGATAAATTTGCTTAAGTTTGTTACTATAACCTTCTCATTAAGTGAAATTTGTATATCTGATTTATTTTGAGAATGAAATTCTTTAACCACAATTAAGTAGTTAGTTTTATAAGCTAATGTTCAAGTTTATGTTTTTAAACTTAATTTAAAATAAAATAAGTTTTAAAGAAAAAGATTAATTTTGATACAAATAAAATATTATAAAAATATAACATTATACATGTATAAACATGTATATGTATGTATTAGTCGCTACAAATATAACAGACTAGATGATGCCCGCGACTTCATCCACGTGGATTTAGGATTTTAAAAATCCCGTGGGAACTCTTTGATTTTTCGGGATAAAAAGTAGCCTAAGTCAGTTCCTGCGATTCAAGCTATTTCTGTACCAAATTTCATTAAAATCGGTTAAAAGGATGTGCCGCGAAAAGCTAGCAGACAGACAGATAGACACACTTTCGCATTTATAATATTAATATGGATTATTATCATTAAATTGAATAACACATTGAACCGATAGGTACGGGGGTCTAGGAGTTGAATGGCGGCCCGCACCGGAAAGTGCAGCGATGGAAGACGCCCCACTAAATTGATCGTTTGATTACTCGATTGATTGATTGAATACTGGTCGCTGGAAGCAGCACAAGATCGTGTTATCTTTCTTCTTTGGGTTTCTTTTCCGCACCTTGACGTAATCCGCCGTTATGTAGTTGCAAGGGACTTTACTTCAGCAGTTAAGACCCGGTTGAAACTGTGAAAACGAAGTTGAAAAACTATTTACTTAAACCATGTACCCACCTCTATCGCCGGGTAAAGAGTTGCCGGCCGCGCCGCGTCAGCCCCCGCCCCTCGTTACCCTAATGACAGCGATTTCGTTTCACCCAAGGCGCAATTTTAGTTCCAACCTACAGTTTGCTGTTACCCTTCACTAATGGCCTATAAAGCTTCCTTCTTCCCCATTTATTTTCTTTGCCATTTTTTTTGCTGCCAAATTGTATTTAATAATGTTCGATTGCTTTAGCCCCATAATGATTGTGGTTTCTACTTTCATCAGTTGAAATAAAAGTCTTTTTGTGCTAATTATGCCAAGGCGGTGATACACAGAGACATAATTTTTTTGAGTAAAAATAGAATGTCGGACATGTTGTATGATGTATCTGTTGGAATAATAATGTTCTCTTGACCAATTTCGGCAATGTATTTTTATTACGTTACAAGCTAGACAGTAACTACGATCTCACCTGATGGTAAGTGATGATGCAGTCTAAGATGGAAGCGGGCCAACTTGGTAGGGGTATAGCAGTTTTATTAAACCCATACCCTTTATATAGGTTTATGAATAAATAAATAAAAAATTAAATTTACATTTTGCTTTAGAAATTTATAACCCAAGAGCCGTGAATTTTTTTATGAAAGTGGTTAAAAAAAGCTGTTTTTACGTATCTAAATATATAAAACAAAAAGGTCACTGACTGACTGACTGACTGATCTATTAACGCACAGCTCAAACTACTGGACGGATCGGGCTAAAGTTTGGCATGCAGAGATAGCTATTATGACGTAGGCGCTAAGAAACGATTTTTGAGAACTCCTAAGGGGGTGAAATAGGGATTTGAAATTTGTGTAGTCCACACGGACGAAGTCGCGAGCATAAGCTAGCGATAGATAAAGTAGGTAGGTCTACTTCACTATAATCAGGGAAAGTAGAGAAAATTAACCTAGAACTAAAACGGGACGAGTGACCGGCGACCGCTAAGTTTCTTGCTGGCAATTCTCAGTTGTACGAAAGGTATTTTGAACCAGTGCACACTGCACAGTGGTATATTCATTTGATATTCGAAAGCGTTTTGTGAAAGCTACTCTTTGGCTAAGTAGTACAAAACAAAACCACAATACGTGTTTCCCTGTTTTCACTTAAAACTTGTGCTTCTAAGTAAATTTCAATGCGGTTTTAAGTTTCATAAGATTTCAAGAGGAAGATTTCGATATAAACTTCCGAAAAGCACATACTTACCTGCGATGAAGCTGAAATTTGGTATAATAACGTATTTTGACCTCCTTATCACGAATACCGAAACGTAAAAATTAGCGCTAACGCCATTTTGATAACATCAAAAACGAAGGAGAACCTCTTTTTCGTTCGGTGCGCATAGTCGCGCATTCCTAAACGATTTAGTATTTATTTTAGGGCCGTGTGTATGCAGCGGAGATTAGGAAATGTGGAAAAATTAAAAAAAAAATATCTTGTTGCACCAATTTTCGTTATGATATTCGTGATTATGAGGTCAAAATACGTTATTATTCAAACTTAAGTTTCATCGGAAGTATGTGCCTTTGCCCTTTCGGAAGTAGGTACATCCGAAGGTTTATAAATACTTATTTGCAATTTAATCGAACTCAGAACTAGATAGATTTACTTGATGATTCGAAAGCACTAGGTTAAATTTTTTTGAATAAAAACTTATCTCATCCGTTCCATTCTAATGTATAGAATTGGTAATAAAATAGCGAAATTTCTTTTTCGCAATTGCATACTTCGATAGCGCCTCCTACACTTCCTAAAGCCGTTATTGAAAGCCAATAGAAGAGATTTATGGGGCAGAACATTCATTACCGGCGTCAGCCCCGCTGTCGAATTTGTTATCAGCCGGCTAATATTCCAATCAACGAGGCGTCTTCGCTTTAGGGGAGAAATCACGGCATGTTAACTAGCTATTAATACGTATAACTATTATATTATAACTTATCTATAAACCCGGAAAAGAAAAGATTATGTAAACACGAGGTTTCGTCCTTCCGTCGATACCTCTCAAGAAACCAATTACATAATAGGTAGGTATACCTGTCATATAAGTATTATCCAAAGAATGTGTACGTAGGTACATATGTTTTATAGAATGCATTTATTGCTATTATTGTTATCATTATAATAAATGCGAAAATGCCTTTGTTTGTTGGTTTGTTCGTTTGTCCTACAATTACGTCGCAACGGAGCAACGCATTGACGTGATTTTTTTGCATGGGTAAAGTTTAAAACCTGGAGAGGGACATAGCCTAAATAAGCTACTTTTTATCCCGGAAAATCGAAATTTCCCACGGGATTTTAAAACCTGAATCCACGTGGACCGAAGTCGCGGGCATCAGCTAGTAATAATTTGTATTCTAAGTTTAAACTGTCCGTTCAGAATCTTTCGCCAGTTTACAATCTTAGATGGAGTCCATAACTGTAATAATGTTACCTAAATATAAAATAATATTATGTTATGATGGTTATGGTAATCGTTATAGCCATGACAATCCTTCGGCAAGTGATAGTCGTTATTAATAATTACAATTAGGTAATATTGTATGAAGCGGAATTGTGCTCTTAAGCTTGGGATCTGGAATGAATCCGAAAATGCGAATTATCCCAGCCTTTTTATTGTCCTTTATTAAGCCGGCCTTTCATCTAAATTAATGTGTGTATAGAATATTGTTTAATAAACCTTTTATTGAAGAATGTGATCAGAGAACAACGATATTTTTATGCAATGCGATTTGTATTCATTATAATGCTTCACCCAACATTGCTTGTTGAAAAACAAGTTAATTAACGTTGATTAAAAATGTTTTAATTTAACATTTTTTTTACTTTTAACTTATATTATCAATTCATAGATATTTCGTACCTTACCTACTGACAAAATGTTTGATTTATATGATTTACTAGCTGATTCCCGCGACTTCTTTCGCGTCTAATTAGGTTTTTTTAAATCCCGTGGGAACTCTTTGATTGATTTTCCTGGATTAAAAGTAGCCTATGTCACTCTCCAGGTCTTTATTTATACCCATGCTAAAAATCACGTCAATCCGTTGCACCGTGGCAACGTGATTGAAGGACAAACCAACAAACAAACACACTTTCGCATTTATAATAAGGGTACTGATAGGCATTACCTATTAAGTATAACTATTAATAAATAATGCTACAAAGTAACAGACGAGACGGATGAATAGGAAGAAATTAAAACATCCGCAGAATTCCGCAATGAAGTCTGACTTGTTGCCAAATCTAGTTAAAATATTCCTAGTAAATCTTGCCACAAACTCACAACTAAACTTCGTATTTGTACTTTTATATTTATAACCATTTTCAACTTTATTGTCATTGGATTTAAATAAATATTATTGGCTATTTCAAACGCTTCAAATACACGCTGAAACAAAATACAAAAATTCTTCAAAACTACTGAACTAATTTTATATTAATTAGTTCTGTGCTTTATATCCCTAGATTATGCCTCACGCCCGCGACTTTGTCTGCATGGATTTAGGTTTTAAAACCCCCGTGCGAACTCTTTGATTTTCCGCAACTTAAAGTACCTAGCCTATGTCCATCCCCTGGACGTAAGCTAACTCTGTACCATTCATCAAAATCAATTGAATGGATGGGCCGTGAGAAGCTAGCAGACAGACAGGCACACTTTCGCATTTATAATATTAGTATCTAATATGCAATATTTTAAGATTATAAAATACCTAAATAGTCAATGTATTCATACTTATATCGTACCTACTTAAATACTTTTAACAATATTGTAAATACGTAATGTGTCTCTCTGGCGTCTGCCTAACCGCTTACTTTTCTCGGATACATCGATAAACCATTTCTTTGATGAAAGGCACAGATAAAGCTTTAGTATGGAGACAGACTAAGACTAGTTTTCTTGGACGATCTAACCTAAGGACGCGCCTCGCATGATTATTCCCCTCTGTCAATAGTAATGGATTTTTAATCCACTGCGTTTATAAACACTGTTTGCGGAATCGATTTTGTCATTGTCAGAATCGTTTTCGATGTGTGACGACGTCTTACACGCTGGGTGAAAAATGCCTGTTTGTGCCGTTAGTGAGTGCAAGAACAAATCAAACACATCAAATTTACAAAAAGATGGAATTTCATTTCATAAGTAAGTATTTTTGGTGTAATAAACGCTTTCTATAAATTAAATTACATAAATTATTATAATAAAATAACAATCGAGAACTTTACCGATTCAGTAATTGAGTACGTAATAATTCGCTAGAAACGAGTCACACTTCTCACGAGACTATATTTTGTTTTTTCTAAACAATTGCAACCCTCGTTATATACAAATTAGGTTAAAATTTGAATACGCGTGAACAGCATGAAATTACGTAGTAGTAAAAATAACACTAGTCTCGTGGGAAGTGCGGTATACTAAAGACGGAGAGCCAGCGCCCAAAAAACTGTTTGAATTTACTAAGGCAAATTTTTTGCGCATACTGACCAGCTCTGTCCCCATATTCTGCTGACTAACCATTACAACTTTTATTTATATGCAATATACAAGTTATATAACAATTTTCAGACTTAGTAAATTCATTTTATTACCTCGCAGGTACGACACCTTTGATAGCGCACCTGAGTCACTGTTCTCAGGTTCACTTGACTGACCGCAGTATGTTTGTGTACGCAACCATTCTAATGAACTATAAAAAAATTAGCCTTAGTAAATTCAAACAGTATTTTGGGCCCTGGCTCTCCGTCTATAGTATACCGCACTCCCCACGAGACTATAGTGTTATTTTTACAAAATTTTTCAGTATTAGATTTAATTGCATAGGACATAAGGTTCGATTTTTAAGAATCATGTGATAGTGATTGCGGTTCGATTATCGATATGGATGAAAACATTTTCTTTATTATTAACGACTAAATTACCGTCTTCAAGTCAAGTAAAGAATAGTTATTATTAATTACCACAATTTTTTCGCTACCTATACTTGTAATAAAACTGGTCGATTTCTGTGATTTCACGTACTTAATACATTTAAAAAAATATTAAAGCAACGCAATTTTAGTGATAGGCGAGAAACGGGGTAGGGTGTCTCTGAACTGGGTAATATGTAGCTAAAAGGTGTACCTTTCTCAAGGATGAGGATTAGGTAATAATTTATCATAATCGTTTTATTTTTACAGATTTCGATATTTTTACAGAGAGAATCGCCAAGAATATACATAACATTAACCTAATGGTAAATAATGACGTGTTAAAAATAGAAGAGGCCACCGTGTGTGTTTACTAATTTATTTTCATAGTATCATATCTGTCTTATGGAATTTTGCTGTGGGGTAAAAGCGGCAGGTATTGAGAAAATTTTTGCATTGCTAATTTGTAAGGGCAATACGTGTAATATTTAATAACTTACATTTAATTTTTTTGGACAAAGAGTACACCATATTGGAATTACCATGTAAACCCAATGTGCAATAAATAAATGATTGATTGGAAAGAAAAAAACATTTTATTGATTGATATACCTACTAATTATGTTTGGTAGGCTTTTGCGCGGTCAGGTTTATTTTGTATTATATAATAATATAAGTCATTAACTTGGACGATCATTAATAAGCACATTTTCATTATCGAATTTTTAAATGAAAATTTCGTTATATAAAAAAATACAAAAGATTAAAAATGATATAAAATAAGTAAAAAAGTATGTGCATATTTTTTAAATTTTATTTTTCTTATTTTTACGTTGCATTATTAGTTTTTGGGATAATTACCTATTAAGTGAGGTGAATGTATGCAAGAATACGCTACGCTGACCAAACACTGGTTTTAAGTAATTAAATACGAGTAATAAATTCTTACTTCTACTTTTGTTTCTGAAAAACTATCGATACATTTTAAAATATCGATACGGTAGCATCGCAAATCAATTTGACTGTCTTACACTCGTAATGTCTTTGTATGTTGATGTATATAACTTATTAGTGTGCGTAAAATGTAGTAGTGTTGAAGATTTAGATATGCGTGTGTTAATAATGACACAAAACTTTGTTGAGTGAGTGTGTCAAGTTGTCTATGTAGTGTTTCCTCGTCCCGCACCAAAAGTGACAGAAATTTTTATTCGTAATATTAGGCGCGTTACAAGTCCATAGGTTAGATCGTCCAAGCTAGTTTTACATTGCACTGCGTTGAAATGTTTTAGCTCCACGCGAATACAGAAAACTTCACAAATGGATTTTGCTGAAAACAACAAGTTACCGTGCAAATTCGTATAGTATACTATTTCAATTTTATATATCTTTGGAAAAAGGAACGGTCTGTGACTGTTCAGTTTTTCATCAGACCCTCAAATCACAGCAGACGCGGTAGACGAGAATTTGTAATGTTACGTATAATTGGTAGGTAGTTAAATGCAAACATTAGGGTTAAGGAAATTCAAATTTCTTCGGCGACTTTGTTTCTCCGTCCCTCCGTAATTAAATTTAAAGAGAGCCGCGTTTGTTGGAGTTTCGAGCAGTGTTGTTTTGATTTAAGAGAATTAATTAGTGTAACTGCCACGCACACTCGCGCTGAATACTCGAAAGGTAAGGGAAAATTTTCTTAATGGCGTAAGTACTATTCATAATAAATTATGTACATTCTAAAACATATACTTAATTTGGAAATAAGTTAAAGGTATAGAATACTTTTGTAAAGTTTAAAGCTTTTTTAATGTAGGTACTAGAGAGAATTGAAACGTACTCATAAAGCAATTTTATGTCCAAACTCCAAACAAAATTATTACAACATCAGGATGTTCCAGTTTCCATCTTCTATCCCAATCATCAGGCTTTTTGTCATTGTAGGTATATTTTAAAGTAGGTAGGTTTAGGTACCTACTCACAAAAACAAAGCAAAGTGATATGCCACTGGAACAGAGAGTTCCTGCGGCATATCACTAACGCCTAAAGAACGCTTTCCTACCTTGGATGAATTCAAGTTTTCGCTCAAATTCTTCCTTTCTAGTTCAAATTCTATTTCATTTTATTTTTAACCGACTTCAAAAAAAGGAGGAGGTTCTCAATTCGTCGGAATCTTTTTTTTTTTTTTATTTAAAGGTTTATTAGCGACTTTAACATACAAACTTAATAACTATAATAAATACATAGATCTATCATGCACAACAGCTATGTTAAATCATTTTAAAGTAAACACTGCATACTTTCATACAAATACCGAAGCTACAAAAATAATAATTATAATGATAATATTATGTAATAGGAAAATGGTAATAATAGTAATATCAAGGGGATGTTACAAGTAAATGTTCCATAAAATATGTCCATCGTTTGATAATAATGATTATTTATTTATTTTTATTTTTCATGTACCAAAATAGTAGTTATGTTTATGGTCAAGAAAAGAAGGTACAATGTATATCAATAACATGAAATGTACAATTACGCCCAGCTTTGGCTGTTGTATGCTCGACTAGATTCAGACCACATTCGGACCATCATCGCGTCGCGTCGTGTCGCCAATTCCCTCGAGAATTGACGGGACCAATTTAGCCTACTAAATTACAACAAACATACTCGTACATACCAAAACCGAGTAAGATCTCACAACTGTTTTAATTTTTAAAATATTTAATAACTTAATCCACCCAAAATTACGCATTAGACCCGAGTCTTTGAGCAAACAAGGAAAACGCTCGTGTTCGTAATGCTAACAAAGTATTAAGCTCAGAAGTGGAAAATGTTATGATGTTGTCTTTGTTTAAAGATATTATATTCCCTCGCGTCTCGGAGCTCGTGAATTTAGTTTTGTTTGCTCAACTAAGAGCAACGGAGAGTCGATGTCTCCTCTATTCGTCGGCATGTGAAATTGATTTTCTTATTTCATAACTATCAATGAGGAGGCTTAGCATTGTTTGTGGTAGCCCAAACAGGCTGATGATTTATAAGTTACTAGATGATGCCCGCGACTTCATCCGCATGGGTTTAGGTTTCCTCTAAAATCCCGTGGGAAATCTTTGATTTTCCGAGATTAAAAGTAGCCTATGTCCTTACCCGGGATGCAAGCTATCTCTGTACCGAATTTTATAGACAGACACACTTTCGCATTTATGATATTAGAATGGAAGTGTGGATTAGGCTGGCATTCAAAATTTAGAATAAATACTTCAGAAAAGGGTCAACCTAAATGTTATACCTGACCAGGGTCGTACAATAATGTAGAGAGAAAAAATGATGCAGCTTTTTGTGGCATGAAGCGTCAATAATAACGTTGTTTGCTTGGCCATTTATAAAAGCGACAGGCAGTTGTTTTTCTAGAGTCAGCTTACATCGCCGGGACGACACTCGAGTAATGCGATATTGATCTTGAATTACTTCACTTCATGAATAAAACATTAAATTAAACCCCATTTCTAGAAGCTCGACGAAAGGTTACCAAGCAATCATTGTAAAGTTCTAAATTAACCTAACACACCCACAATCAGTGTAACATAAATAATTAAAACAAAAATTAAACTAGACGAAAATGTCAATGGCCGTACGATTTGGGTATGATTTTTATTAGACCGCGTCATGTTGGATGAGTAACTAATTGGAATTCGGCAAACGTTTTCGGAAACTCGTTACTTCGTACTTAATATACTGTGTATATCGTGTGTATATCGTATCTGTGTGTCGTATTTAATATACTGTGTGTAGCTAGTAGCTCATCCGTGAGTTGTCCTTGCTTAGGGCGTGGCACGGCTCTTAGTCAGCACGCTCTAATGTGTACCATACCATTGTAATGTGAATCATAGACGTAGATGAACATCCTGGCTTAAGAACCTTCGCCATTGGTTCAACATGAGTAGGTACAAGGTCACTGTTTAGGGCAGCGGTGAATAAAATCCAGTTAGTCTTAATGATTGAATCCGGTAGGAGATGGCAGTAGATGAAGAAAAATGTGCATCGTACTCATCTAAACAGATGCATTACAAAAATCGACTCCGTGTGCTTGAATGGGCATTTTTACTAAAAACTTGAAATTTTTCTATTTAAACAGATTTCCATCCAAAGAGAACACTGCCTAGTTTGAGGAGACCCGCTCTTATACTCGGAACGGCAATCTTTATGCCCCATTGTGGTGTGTCATAGAAACTTAACCAACACTTGTGTTTGTTCAGCGATGCTAATAAGTACTTAGACTGCGCGATCCCCGTACAAAGACTGTAAGTTCACGTCGCAAACATGGTGTGAATGCTTTCAGGTGTGAATGCTCAGCGCTTTTAAAGCGTGATACATACCTAATTAATGCGTGTTCTTTATCACAATATATCAATGAGGATTTTTTTAAGAATTCAAAATATTGCGATTATGACGTAGGAGTAGCTTTTAAAGTAGGTATTTATTAAATAATATGAGTGACAAAAAATATAATTTTGTATTTACGGAATACATAAGTTTAGTAATTATACTACGATATTCGTTCCCTGTGGGTTTTGCACAGGTTTGAGCCCGAGGTTGAATATGGCTAACTATTTAAATAGATCTACCATTTAGTCTACAGTGGTTTAAGATGTAACTGCTCGTAGTTCAGGTCACTTTATCATTCGGTATACATACCTATTACATGGCTGCAACAGGCGCTGTGAAGTTTCAATTTTTGTTAAGACGTGCTTGCCTCTTTTGAGATTTTTCAAAAATTAATTTTAAACATGCTTACCATATACCACCCGGGTTAAACCTGCGCATTGCTGCACCGGGATAGCTATGATGTTCCAAAATACATTTATTTATTTTTATTTTTTATTTTTAAATTGTTTCACGTTAATCGTGTCTACATCGTTTAAAGAGAGACACGCTAACAAGGGTATGTAATAAAAAATTGCTTTGATTAGATAAGTAATTATAGAAATTAAATTTTATCACCAAAGTCGTTAGGTAAGACTAGTAATTACGGAAGCAGTAGAAATTATCATTCAGGATTTTTCTCGCTCAACACTCGCAATTCCATCTTAAAAGTTTACTTTTCATTGCGAAATGACATTTGAAAACAAATTTCCGCCTGCAGCCTGCAACGTCTGACGGCATCGGAACTAAGCTGCCTGATAATAAAATTAATACCTAACCTCTAACGGCGTCCGCTTTTTATTTCCTTCAGTGAACTGTACAGTACGGTATTTCCGATTAAGCGAAGGTTTGATGATATAGAGTCACATCATAGTTTACAGGGAATATAATAATAATAAAACTATAATAATAGTATTAAGACATTTGCTTATTTCTATACATCGTATGCAATCAAATTCCGTTTTTTTTTTTGACGGCTTCGTACCGCAAACTTTCCTGATTTTTCTTTTTTTATTCAATGATAAATTAAACATACATCTTTTCCCGGCAGGAGAACTACCAGGAATAGCATCCAGAACTTCCTGCTTATAAGATCACAACCCTTAGCACTGTGCCAGAAAAGACAATAAAATAGGACAAAGTCAGAAAGAAGAGAGACCTCACCTACTTGTCCGACCCATTTTGCTTTCATTGAAGGTTTAATGGTAACCATAGTGTAGCTTTAACCACCCATCATGCAACCGGACCTTAGTCGCATATTTGGTAACTAAAAGATTTTAACAGATACAAAACCCTTAAAGTTTGTCCAGCAATAAAAAAGCAAAATGGATTGCACAGTGTTCCATGTAATTAAAAAAATTGAACTTTAAACTTATTTTTAACAAGTTAACAAGAAAAATCCTACTAGCATAAATAAGCTAAAGTTATAAAATTTCTACAACAAATTGTCTTGTTAGATTTGGTTTGAATCCCTGTTCAAAGTTCTAAAGAATATTTTATGCTGAAAGTTCCCAGACTAGGTAAATAGTAAAAAGTCTTCATTATAAAATATAAAGTCGTAGGTACCTCGTATTTCTATTTATTTTTCTTTTATTCTTTTTCTTATTCAAAACTTCTTCAATTCTATGACGAAATAAAAAGTTTAAAGGTTAAAAGTGTACTTACGTACAAATTTTAAATTTTAATAGTTAATTTTTAACACCACTTAGTTGGGACTTATCTCACCCGTGGGCCCTAACCTAGATGTGACCAGTCCGCGACATTCACTCTCATAGTCTAATTATTAAGTATACAGTTGGCCATTATTTGCAGTAGTCCTACACCCAAAAGAGATTAATTATATCGTTCAGTGATACTTACTCATTGATATTCTGAAAGATAACATCTGGTTTTTGTATCCATCCAGTTTAGATCAGATGTCGGAAAAAATATTGTTGATTTCATTTTTTACTTTTCGGTATAATATTTTCTATAGAAACAATGAAACATTTTGGCACATACGCTTTATTACAATATTTAATAAAACTGTTATTTTCTGTTAATTTTCGAATCTTATAAAATTATTACTTATTTTTATTTATAACATTTTTAAGAAATCGTAATCCGTTCGCTCGCGATATAGTTGCATGCTGATATTTCCTAAACTCTTTTACTTTGAGTTAACCTATGGGACAGGAACCAAGTAATCCTCAATTTCCGAGTGTACGAGTAAGTACTCACTTCCAAATACGCCTATGGGAACGCTTGTACTATACCAAGACATTTTATAAAGTGATTTGCTCCCTTCAAAGACGCCCCGTTGATTGGAATATTAGCCAGCTGATGCCAAGCAGTGGGGCTGACTGTTTCGCCCCCCAAATCTCATTTATTGGCTTTCAATAACAGAATTAGGAAGTCAAGGAGGTGGTAGCGAAAAATGCATTTACAATATGGGCAATATGGGCAATTGCGCTGCGCCCTCGCAATCATCATGACTGTGATTTGGATAGTTTATTTATTTCAGATGTTATGTTTGTTAAATTGGAAACTTATTGAGCAAGATCCCCGTGGCGCCAGATCTGTTTTATTTTCTCATTTTGTTACTCAGAACGCGCTTCGGGGATCTTAGTCTATTACACAAAGGCCTGAAAATAGAATTCTAGTCCATACTGAATTTTCTACTCGTGCATTCTAGCGTAGCCATAGTGACACTCACGCAAAGGAGATATTGTGTAGCGACGGGTATGTACCACTCGTAGCATGAGTCTACGTCGTGTAGGCCCACGCTACAAGCGGAGTGCTACTACAAGTGCTTAGGTTATTTTTTGATTATTAAAAAATAATTTGTATTGACTCATCACTTGTTTATAGTCCGTACAAAATGACTCCTCACGCGCCAGTTTAACTTTATGGGTCAACTGTCATGTCAATAGTACGATTCACCTTTGAACTCAAATCGTACTTTCAAACAATTACTACGCATAGCGTAGTAGATTATTTTACGCATCATCATCATCATATTCTTCAGCCGGTGGACATCCACTGTTAGACATAGGCCTTCCCAAAAGAGCGCGACCACACCCGATCCTCAGCCTGTATTTTCCGATTTTACGTTTGATGTGAATGAAATGGAGAATAAGGTAGGTATTGATAAGCACTAAACTGCGCAACGCTGACTTGACAGTCTGAGGATGGCAATACGTTAGATGTAAACGTGCGCATTTATAGCTGAATGCGGGCTTTGAAGGGGCGTGTGATTACGAAGAAATATTAAAGAGGGTGCAAATTACAAATTCACTCAACATCTGCGCTGTAATAATGAGTAATTTTGCACACTGTTGAGTTCCAAATCTACTCACGGATCTACAGATGTGTCTTTATTTAAATATCTGTAATCGATGCCACGCCGTCTTTTGTCGGACTACAACCTATTTTTGATTTAGGGATGATATTTTATAGGCATAAATCATCCCTTAAACGCTAAAACCTAGTTAAATAGATCAGTCAGTCATTTAGCCAGTCAGTCAGTCAGTCAGTCACCTTTTCGTTTTATATATTTAGATAGAGATAATAGCAAAACGTGGTTACTGAAAATACATATATTTTCTCAATATTTTTTCCGATAGGATGATGTTCGTCCAGAAATTGGGTTGTTATGATAATTTTATGACCGTCACCGTATAATAAAACAGCAAATACAGGTGCGTCGATGTACATAAACTGGCGTGTTCAATACTTTTTGGGGAGCGAGCCCCTACATGGAATTGTAATGGTTCATGAATATGTTGTTATAATAATAAATGAGAGTAATATCTGAAAAATTATGCGCTACAATTTTTGCTATTTTTCATAATAACTGTGTAACTGCACCGGTAGGTACAGTACATTTCTAAATATATACATATAGAAGGGAAAGGTGACTGACTGACTGGCTGATCTATCAAGGCATAGCTCAAACTACTGGATGGATCGGGCTGGACATGCAGATAGCTATCATGAGGTATACAACCAGTAAGAATGGATTTATGAAAATTTACCCCTAAGGGGGTACTAAGAACTAGTTGATGTACAGGTATTTACAAAATAAAAGACAAAGATAACACAAATTAGTAAAATGCAAATTTTATTATACGGTAAACTTACTGTATAAGCTATTATTGTATAAACTATAAAGGCTCTTTTTCCAAATTCACTATATATACACAATAAATATTTAAAAAATATCTATAGAAAATGTAGATATTATAATATTGACTGATCCAAACCACAAACACAATTTGTGATGAAATGCATCATGCATTTCATCATGCAATTATCAATCATTTAGCTTTATTTGCATAGGTCCAAATCACTTATCTGCCCAAAATTAAGGTTGTATTTCTACTGAAGCGGAAATAATCGGAGTGCATCGTTGTAAATCTCAGTCTCAGAGAGGTTCGCCGTGAGATGAGAACTGCAGACTCATGGCTCATTTGTACACGTTCCCGTACAAAGGATTGTTACTTCAGCCGTTTGACATAAATATATGTTTCGTATACACCACTAAATGGAAATAAATCTAGAACATATTATACTGGTTTTTGAGCATAATAAACGTTACGTAGGAACACGCATTTTATTTTCCTCCTGTATTAGTTAAAAGTCAGTGCGGAAACAGCTTTGACACAATAATTCAATCATTATACCTACCTATTGGCAGCAAAGTGATTAGTGAGAGTGCCATAAAAACACTGCCAAAAAAACTACCCTCCAAACCGAAAGGCGATAACACCGATGGTTAAAAAATATGTTTAGGTAACACGAAAGCACATACCCTGTTGTGATCCAACCATCGATATAAATGACGAATTAATATAACCAGAACCAAACCAACCAGAACCAGAAGGTGTAACCAGAACGCTAGCAAAAACTTAGCGTTATTGTTATACCACCTAAACACAATCCAATGCCAATAAACATTTGCCTCATTTTGTAGTTTTAGTGATTTAGTATTTTTCAAACCCGCAATGTATAGCGTGCAAAACTCGGGTCAATGCCCCGCCTACGACGTGGCATTGACTCCGAGTGACCTAATTACGGAACGTTCGTTGACCTCTAGCGTCAGTCAGATGTTTTATTTGCAATATATCGTGAAATTTTACAAAACATATCGTATTCATACAAAATGATGCTAATTCAGTTGTACAGAATCTCTAAACTGATGTGACAGGTCTAAAAAGGTGCTATCCTTTTCGGTAGAGAATATTGTGTAAGCGCGAAAAGCTGTGCAAAAAAAATAATTGTGTACGGAACCCTTAATAAAGGCCCGACTCGCACTTCGCTGGTTTTTACTTTCGCATCACTAATCAGTTTGTCCGAGATCGTTGGTTGTGGTGGTGATAAAAGGGGTCGGGGGCAAAAGCGTATTACCCGCTTTACCTCGAGCCGAGATATAATGACGCCCATTCATGTATTTCTATTAGCCCCAGCGCCTTTGCGTCAACATTACGTTTTTATCTTCAAGATTTATGTTTCAGTACCTGTATAGTGATTTTTATACTTTGTATCTATAGTACGCAACAGGTCGAGATAGCAATCAGGGTATGAGGCGGGGGGGTGCCCCGCACACCCACACGTTACCCGCGCTATCCCGCACCAGGTTAGCGGGGCTGGGCGGGTGTGCGGGGCGTCCCCACCCCGATTTTCATCTCGACCTGTCACGTACTATATGTATCTGTTACGGCTAAACCTAAGGCCGCGATTACATCTGTAAGTTTTACTCACTTTAAGTAGCTAAACGTGATTAATTGACAGAAAATTTACTAAGGTAAATTTACTTATAAGTGTGTTTGCATTAGTAAATATGTCGTAAGTTAATCATGTAAGCTGCTTACGTGAGTAAAACTTACAAATGTTATCGCGACCTAAGTTTAGCGTGGGCTAGTTTTTACCTTTAGCCGCCCTAATGTCTAATGTCCACTTATCTTATCTCTATCATTAACATTAGCCGTAGCATATACTATACAGTACACGCCTACTAGGTATAACTATGTAGACTAGCCTAGCATTTTCCCAGACTTCGAAAAATTTAAGTACCTAACTTATCATAAAAATATGCAACGCGGCGTAGCATTAAGTTCGTAGGTAGACTTTTAGCGTTTTTTCCACGAACCATTACTAACTTAGTTTGTATTGATAGTTATAGGTATATGTATTTAACGCTCACACAGAAAACTAAATAACGAAATAGACTAAACTTTACCTATTTATGTCTAGATTTAATTTAAATCGCAAAGACTCGGTTCTAGTTGTCTACAAAGCGCTGTTGTGTTTAAATTTTATTCACGCGCTTTTATTGTTTGACTTTAAAACAAAGGTAATATAAATTAGAAATAGCACCATATAAAAGCTTCATGTGTCTAGCAGTAAAGTAAACAAACCAGAAAGATAACTAAGGATGCTACCGTTGGGACTGAAAATTTACTTCCGACGCAAAATAACGTAGCTCCATTACGCCTTATAAATAATGCATCTATATTTACAGCTTTACTTTCATGCTCACACTTAAAACAGAAACATTTTACTTTTTTGCGTAGTTACCTATATACTTTAACGATGCGAAAAAGCGGGATATTTTGCAACCTTTTAAATTTTACACTTGAATCAGCAGTTTGCAGTGAAATAAAGAATCGATACGTAGATATTTCACGTCGAAAAAATATTGCAGCGCGCTTACTTTATACAGTTACTCGCTCGTAACGTTAACAAAACTATCAGAAGAACAAGGCGAATTATTTCAAGTTGAAAAGTATAATAGCAGCAAGTGATCTATGTAGGCGGCAGGCGCGAAATAGCAAAATACCTATCTATGTAAGTCAACAAGTAATTTTATTCATCACTAGCGACCCGCCCCGGCTTATTATAGCACAGGTAGATTATTACAATTTTTTTGAAAGTAAAATATAGCCTATGTTACTCAAAAATAATGTAGCTATCTACTGGTGAAAAGATTTTCAAAATCGGTTCAGTAGGTCCAGAGATTACTATTTCGGTGTGGCACTACTGAAAGCCATAAAGCAAAATAAGAAAAAGAAGAGATTACTATTTACGATTATTTACGATTAAACAAACTTACAACCTTTACCTCTTTATAATATTAGGATTCATCGTTTATCATTTAAAAACAGTAAGTATAGTCCGCAGATGGATATAAGGAGATACCGGAAGTACTCCACCAAACAAGGTGGGCCACTTGTCTAATCCAGTCACTTCCCGCGATGTTCTTCCTTCTGGCTGGTGTTCGTACTACGCCGCACATAGGTACCAAGCGGCGATCACTCCACAATACTTTTAACCCAGTGGTAATTGGTTCTGCGACAGTCATTATTATTATGTACCATCATTATTCCCGAAAAAATATTCAAATGCAAAATGTTTTATTCCACGTAAGCCAACTTATGACTCGACTCTACCATTAATTCGAAAAACAGATTCTATAAAAGAAAAATTCCGCTGTTACGCTTCCCAAAGACAGATGTTCCAATATTTTTTATCGTCTTTTTAATCAAATTAATGAGCATAGTGAGTTAGAACTTGTACTAAAAGTACCTCACAATTTTTTAGTTAGGCATTGTGGCTAATTCCGTTGTACACAATCTCTAAACTAAACTAAAATGGCACGTCTAAATCGAATGCTATCCCTTTCATAATGTTGCTTGCGGAAAAGGATACCACTAGATTTAGACCTGTTAATTTAGTTTAGTTTAGAGATTGCGTACAAGAGAATCGGCCCCATTGATGCTTCAAACTAAACATTATGGAAAATCCAAAACCAAACCCATAAAGTAAGGAATCCAACCATAACAAAATAATAGGTATCAATAAAGTAAATCGTCCTGTCATTTATCTTTATAAATGGTTACCCCAGCAAAGGCCGACATGTTTTAATCAATCACGCCGTTGAAAATGCACGTATGTACGACTAGATGTGTACATGACTTGAAATATGAGAGCTAGCCCGCAGTATATTTTGTATTCCGTTCTCTTCATTCCAGTGACTTATTGCCTCGAAGATGGCGGACTATCGTTCCCTTGCCAAAATTTATATTTACCGTAAGTAGTTCTACAAATTGGCTTATCTGATCGGTATTCGACATAGAACGAATGAACCTCATTTCTTACATCAACTAGGTACACATATTTGATAAAGTATTGGTTTTTATCCCCAGAGATTTTAGGAGATGGATCTTTATTTTTCATCGGACAAGATACATAGACAAATCGTATACTTTTATTGTTAAAGTCATCTCATCATAACGGGTCCTCTTTCAGAGTCAGAAAGATTTAGACAATCGTCCACAACGCTAGATAAGTGCAAATTGGCAGACTTCGCATATCTTTCAACTGCCAGTCATGCAGGTTTTCTCACCATTCAACGTACCGAAATATCATCATCTGCAAAACTGCAAAAGCTTTTAAACTTGATACGAATTACTAAGCTGTCACGTTTCCGAGAAGCTCCTTTAAATTTAGGTTTAGTCTTTACACCATCTTCACTGTAACATTGTACCTAAACAAATACGTGTAAGTATATACTTTGACATAAAACCGCAAACCGCAGTGAGCAGAACGTGGCGCTTGAATGCTGAGGAATGAAGGGATAGGTAAAGCGGTACCTAGTCAATCCATGAGAGATATCAGGTACTTTTAGACCTGGCAATTTAATTAAAAATATTATTGTGTATAACCGAATGAGCAGCAATACCAAGTGGAGTTGTTTAGATAAGGTATCTACCTGCTGTATAATTTATATAGCTTTAGTTAATCTGTAGGGCGAAAAGGATCAGAATTGGATCTGCACAGACCTTTGAATTATTCATGCAAACATCTAATTGAATTTATCAATAATGGATAAATTGTAACTGACGAAGTAGGGGCTAGGGCATAGAATATTATTCCAACATACTCAGTGTACTACGTACCTACCTGAGAGTAGGTAACGAGTAGGTACTATGGTACATTCTATCTATTAATTATTATTGGCGACCTTACTGATGTGATGTGCTCGGTCTCAACGACAGCAACAACGCTCTACGAAACCGCTATCTCTTTCTAAAGGTCGATGTACAATGTTTCTTGCCGGCTAAGATATTAAGCTATAATTAGGTCAAGGCTTATCTCTAGTATGTATAAAATTTAGTACCTACCCAAAAATAAGTTTTGTCACAATTAGTACTGTAAGACTAAAAACTATTCTTTCTATCATGAGTAGGTACATAATAGAGCTATTACAGACACTGGGCTTGGCTATTTTCTGCCGCTTGGTTAATTTCGTAGTGGGATAGGTACTTACCTACTACGAAAACATAATAGGACGTACTTACCGGTAATGTCAGACTATTTCAGGTGTAGACTATTCCGTTCGGTTACTTTGGATACTGTGAACTGGCGAGTTGTTATTCTAATTGAACTGATTAGATACTGTGAAACTCGTTTTTGACTACTGAAAAACCGAATGGTCACGACAGTTAGAGAAATTATAACAAAACGTGGACGTCACTGGCAGGCATCAAATGCAAATGTTAGTAAATTTGACGCAGGTAGCCATATTTTTCTATGATTTCACGTCACCATAGCCTAATATTTGCCATATCGTCGATTCAGGATCAAACCGAGAGTTCCCTCACTCTAAACTAGCGGCACGCTATGATGGCCGGTTTGACGTTTGTCCGCTCATGAAGTTCCGTATTAATTGATAACGACTTTGAAGGAAATAATTGTATTACTTTATTGACGATAGTGATGTGCAGAGATTCATAAATTTTATCGAATGTAGTTTTAGGTTTAGGACTCAAAATTTATTTATTAAATTGATTTCTTAAATGTATACAAGTGTAGAAAAATCAGTTTGCACCATTTAAGGGGTGAATGTACTTGTGAATATGAACAATTTTCACTATGTGGACAAACCTCTGAAATCGCAAAAAAATATCAATAAATTTTTAAAAATGGAATCTAATACGATCGTCACATAGGATCGCTGGCTAGCACAACTACTACCTCCGGCAAACTCGCGTCAATGCTCAATGCAAAACAAAGCAGTTTCGAATTGACGTTGCTTCGAAAAGTATAAACTGTCAGTGCAATGCGATTGTGATATAGTTTTGACCTGGCTTTGGATTTCAAATATTGATACTGCATTACTGTTGACCCTTGCTCGTTAATTTGGACTCTGTTCAAGCCCTTTGTTGTGGATTTCGTCGATATGACCGAACGTACGCAGAGAACTGTTCTAAATAGTCAGACACGTGAGTTCCTAATACGCCTTCGTAACTATTTCGATCGTGAAGCTCAAAATGGAGGGCCAATTTTACCTATAACGTCAGTGGTTGAACGCGTAGCTGATGCGCTTAATATTGGACAACGAACTGTTAGACGGATAACTAAAAAAAAATATGGCGAGACTGGCACAGAAGAAAATAAACTTCACACACCAAAAAAGAGAAAACGAGCAAAACCAGTCGTAGGCATCGATAGCTTTGATGCCGATGCTATCCGAAGACATGTTTACGGCTACTATTTACAGAAGGAGTATCCAACAAGAAAAAAGTTGGTGCATTCACTGAAGGAAGCTGGATTATTCTTCGGTGGGGAAAGTTCTTTAACGAAGATTTTGAAGACCATTGGATTTCGATACAAAAAATGTAACAAACGCAAAATATTGATGGAAAGATTTGATATAGCGATGGCAAGGTATACTTTTTTACGGCAAGTGAAAGAAATCAAAAATTGGCAAAATGTTGTGTTCTTGGATGAAACATGGCTTAATGCTAACCATACTGTAGGCCGTTCTTGGAACGATGACACAGCAGCATCTACTTCCAAAGTTCCTGTAGGAAAAGGATCGCGACTTATAATTTGTCACGCCGGAACCATCAACGGGTTTGTCGAAGGTTCTCTCATGGCTTTTGCGTCAAAAACCACTGGAGACTATCATGAAGACATGAATGGAGAAAAGTTTACTGAATGGTTTACCTCAATGTTGTGTAGCCTCCCTGAACCATCTATTATAATTATGGACAACGCCCCATACCACTCGATGCAAATTGACAAGCCACCTGCCCAATCCCAAAAGAAAGCTGATATCGTCGCATGGCTTCGTAAAAATGGCGTAGATGCAAACATGAATATGTTAAAAGCGGAATTAGTACGTCTTTTAAAAGAAAACAAACCAACCAAGATCCGATACGTCATTGACGAAATAGCATTAGAACATGGGCACAGAGTTATACGGTTACCGCCTTACCATTGTGAGTATAATGCGATTGAGTTGGTGTGGGCTCAAATTAAGGGATATGCTGCAAGACACAATACAGAACCCCCATTTACCACAAAAAAAATGCTAAAATTATTAGAAGAAGCTTGTGAACATGTGACTAAAGGAGACTGGGAAAAGGTTGTGAATAGAACTGTTAAATTAATAAGGGAAGATTATGAAAGAGATGTGAAAATAGATAATATTATAGAAAACGAACATATAATTATTAATGTATGTGATGATAGCAGTGACGACAGTGAAAATAGTAGTATGGACGAATCTGATTAATTATGGCCTTTTGTGGCACCTTTTTCGGTATCTTTTGTATTCATATGTTTCTTGTGTGCATATAAAGTATGTATATTCATTTTCGTTCAAATATTCAGTTCGTTCAAATAAATTAAATAAACATATACATTTTTGTTTTATTAAACCTATTTAATCAGGTACAAAAACAAAACTTAATTGTTTTTTGTTCGAGAATAAATTGACATTCCACATCACTATTGTAATGTGTCAAACCGGCCATCATAGCGTGCCGCTAGTGTAGTTCACTCTGACATAAGCAATAGGTTGCTCTTAATCTTGTAAGCCACACTCACAAACTTAAAGAAAAATTTATTCCGCTACTATACTAATTCTTATCTACACCTTATGATGATCATTTAAATTATTACGTACATTTGCGTCGCACAGTCAGCTTAAAATTCGTTTTTTGTGGAGCTTTTGTAACGCGGCGTTGGTGAGGCTTGGCCTGCGTAATGTGCTATCAGTATTGTATAGGCACTGCCCTCTAATACAACTACGCTGGACTTGCGATTGCCGACGTGTTTTGGAAGCAACTTGATTTTCGCCATTTTGACGTTGATACTATAGCAGTACAGTGAGCGCACAGATCATTACGATCTGTGAGTTAGCGTCATGTGATTTACCTATAGAAGTGTGAGGGTTCAGTTTTGTTGTCTGTCGTTTTCTGAACTTCCCGCCTTCACTTCCTTGGGTAGAGCTGACTGAAAATAATAATAAAAAACTAACTTAAGTAATTTTAAATCTCCATTACCTTTCACGATTCCATCTTAAGAAAAGAAATGGTCATTTACAAGTAGGTCACCACACGGCCAGTGGCGTGCAGCTCATAGAGGCATAAAAGCACTGCTTACCCAAAAAATAGTTACCCTAGTTGAAATAGCATTAACGCTCATTATCCTTTATGACTTGCCAGTAAGTAGTTAGGCACCTACCTAACCACTGCTTACCCTGGTTTTAAACCCTGTGCACGTCACATGATGTGAGCATAGGTGGTAGGTACTCGATGAGACATCTGTCAACACAGTGCTAACACGCAGACCAATTGATCCAAAGTATCAATTTCCCGGTGGGGTGCTTCCAGTCGCGAGGCACAAAAAATAACTGTCATTTTGTATGGCATACCTTTTGCAGCGTACCTACTTGTACATAAGTCTATTTCAATAATTGAACGGCAGTTAATCAACGCGAGTGTGCGCGGCAGTTACTCTAATTAATTCCCTTAAATCAAAACAACATCGCTCGAAGCATCTACAAAAGTGGTCCTCTTTAAATTTAATTACTAAGGGACGGGCGGTAAGGGAATTGCAGACAGGATGGGAGTTAAAGGAATTTTTGGGTAAAGGAGAATCACAGTTCATTTGCAATCTGGGAATTTTTTTGACGGGGCGTCGCATCCCTCCGCCTCATATCCCGGTTGCCATCTCGACCTGTCGCGGACTATATACCTACCAAGTTTAGGTACCTACCTACTTAAATAAATAAATCTGAGGATTTTTATAACTTTGTTTTCGGTACCTACACTGTTCGTTCATTTTATTGGCTTTCATAATAGAATTTCTCAATATTTTTATAGCTCGATAAAAAAATACGTAGGTAGGTAAACCTACTTTGGTAAGTAGGACTTATCTACAGTAAATACTATGAGCATTTCAAAATGGCTGTTTGTTGTAACGAAGGTGTTGCTTCTACTGTGTTACTGTGTGTGTCAGAATCAAGATGAAAGGTTAGCAGGGTAACGCTGGGGTAACGTTAAGAAAGTAGAGAAAGAAATTGTTGTACTACTTAGATGATGCCCGCGACTACGTCCGCGTGGATTTAGGTTTTTAAAAAATCCCGTGGGAACTCTTTAATTTTCCTAGATAAAAAGTAGTATGTCCTTCCCCGGGATGTAAGCTAACTTTGTACCAGATTTCATCAAAATCGGTTAAACTGTTGGGCCGTGAAAAGCTATCAGACAGACAGACAAACAGACAGACAGACACATTTTTGCATTTATGATATTAGTATGGATATTCCCAATAATTCCCTCTTTTTGTTTAACTATGGTCATATCGAAGCTGTGATAGCCTAGTGGTTAGGACGTCCGCCTTCTAATCGGAGGTCGGGGGTTCGATCCCCGGCACGCACCTCTAACTTAATTAAATATCACTTGCTTTAACGGTGAAGGAAAACATCGTGAGGAAACCTGCATGCCTGAGAGTTCTCTATAATGTTCTCAAAGGTGTGTGAAGTCTACCAATCCGCACATGGCCAGCATGGTAGACTATGGCCAAACCCTTCTCACTCTGAGAGGAGACCCGTGCTCTGAAGTGAGCCGGTGATGGGTTGATCATGATCATGATGATTCCCAATCAGTAGGTAGGTAGGTATATTATGCCTACTGTCTGTGGTTTTCCCAATTTACTATGTACTTTAATTAATTAAGGTAGGTAGGGTATCTCGTAACGGACGTAATTATATCAACTATCATAGTTACCTTTACTATAACCAATGATATTAGAAGAAAAATAGGTAGATAGGTTACTTATATCAAATTCGATGTTTATTAATGGCACGCTGCGTCAGCGCCGAAAGACTCAACACACATAAACGCATAGATAGTATTTTAACCTCACACAACAGAGAGTAAAGGACGGTGAACTGATAACCTCAGCTTCAGTTGCGCACGAAAAAGAGACGGTTATATTTTGCACTACCTCGTCCTGCACAGAAGAGTGGAAGAAGGACGGATATATGCCTAATAATGCGAGCGTAAAAGAGACGGGACGAGACGGTAAACTAGAAACTCCAAAGAAAAAAAACAGTAAAGTCTTTTCGGCTAATGCCGATTTATGCCTACACTGTAGTTGTATAGTAAAATAAAAACCTTATACTGTGGTATTTAATATATTACGAACTAGCTTTTTCCCGCGGTTCCGCTCGTTTTTAGGGTTCCGTGCCCAAGGGGTGCCAACGGGACCCTATTACTAAGCCTCCGCTGTCTGTACGTCCATCTGTCAGCGGGCTGTATCTCGTAAGCCGTAATAGGTAGACAGTTGAAATTTTCACAGAATGTATTTCTATTGCCGCTATAATAAAAATAATAAAAATTAAATTAAATTAAATAAAGGGGGCTCCCATACATGGAAAAGAAGTCGAAATAAAATTACTAAATTTTACGCGGACGAAGCCGCGGGAAGGTAGGTAAAGGAATAAAATGTGAAATGAAAATATTTTTTATTTTTGAAAATATTTACTATTACACAATCTACATACCCATAGCCAAAATTCCCTCATTGTATGAAGAGACCCAGCAGTGGACCGTAAAAAGATGTTAGACCATAGTTAATTTATCCTTCCCTAAAACAGGAAATATGCACACTATTTGAATTGTCAATACTCAGAAGAGACCTATCTGTTTATTTTATATTCTTTGATCGGAAACTTTAAAATACGTACAACGATAACTTGATACGTACTTATGGCATGTGACATAAGGTACAAATTGCAATGAGTTGCATTTTACACGAACGTGCACGAGTTTGTTATTGTTAAATAAGTGAAAAATACGAATTATATAAAAGAAATAGTTTTACTTACGAATGAAATGTGATTCCTTGACTTTTGGAAACCTTGCTTGTGTAGTTTGTGCGGAATCTCATCACACACGACGGCATTTTCGGTTGTTTTGGGAGACGAAAACAAAATACACATTACTATCAACGACGTCATCGATAGCGCGACGCCAGCGGGCGACTGAGCTCAGGTTTGCTAATTAGCTTAGTTTTAACGTGCCACTTGCGGTCCGCGTATAACGTATCTACCTATTTTCTTCTAATATCATTGACTATAACTTGTATAACTTTTACCATCAGCAACTTGATTAAATTTATAAAGTACTGTTTTATTTTTAAGAAAACCAACATAAATGTGAATAGTCAAATAAATTTAAAATCTTTAAAAAAATACCACCGTAAAAATATGCAGTTTAAAGAGTTATCGAATTTAGTTAAGTAGGTACAATACAAGCATGCAATGGTGTCATTCTTGGTCACACAAATTACAATTAATTAATTACTTAGGTTGGTATACCACCAACCTAAGTAATTAATTAATTGTGATTAATTAATTGTTACCTAATAATGTTTACTTTACAATAGAATCACCGCTGCACTGAAAATAGCTACGGATGTGTATGGAAACTATAAACAGATGTTCACATCATGCCTAAAGACATCAATGTCTAATCAAAGGTGAAAAATATTAAGATAATATTATTACTTATTCGTCCAAAGATATTAACAATAATTTTTTACAGTTATAGAAATGCAGAAGTTTAGATAAAAATTGCAGTAAATAATTATCAGGCCCATCCGTTCAAAGCTTTTTTAAGGTTGCATCTATTTAGTATAATAGATTAGTCAATTTGGTGAATATCTTCAGTGATAGAAGAAGCAGTTCTCCTCATAAAATCACTTGCGACCAGTGCAATAGTTCTATATTACCCACAGGCCACAGTAAACTTTTCCACCATTAGTACGAAGTCTCTCTTTCTCTCCTTCCTTCTCTGCATCGTATTTGTCATTGCTGAAGGCTATGAACCCTTTACGTTAATAATAACGGAAACTCAGGTCCTCCTGCATCCGCAAAATATTGAATTGAATTGAATTTATTTCACGTACGACATCCTATGCCACCGATAAATGTGAAGACTTTACCACAGGTTTGGAAAACAGATTCTACTGAGAAAAGTCGGCAAGAAACCCAGCAGTTGCTCTTTTTTAAAATCAAAATATTACCCTATGAAAACAGCAATACATTAGAAATGGCTACTACCTACACTATCTTGTGGGTTGCTGAATGCAAAGCTGTTTCCATGCAACCTAATTGTATACCTAATAACCGCTAATAACTTAAGTTGTTTATAGGTAGTTGTGGTTTGTTGTTGTTAATAGCCTTTTGACCATGAAAATTTTGTTTTTAATATGATATTCTCATATTTGACCATCAGTAAGCGTAACATGTTACCTAGATTCTGGATAAATAATTTGACTTTATTCCAGATTCCTGGTAGACAACCTGCACAGTTATATCAATGCTTTTTCAAAGACGACAGTGGGTTACGCACCCCAGTTTACCGGCAATCGAAAATTCTTTGCGAACATGATCAACACGGCTACCTTCAAGAACGTGCTGGAAAAGGACGTTGCGACGTTACAAACAAATTTCGTAGAGAAAATGAAATTCTGTGACTCTTCCGTTATGGATACAGAGAGTTTAAGGCAGTATTACGATCGGGAAGTGGACCAGACTAAATTATAAACATTTTATTATGTATTTAATGCTTAGGTACTTATAAATTAAATTAAATAATGAACCTCCTCTGATAAACTACTGTGGCTGAAATTCTAAAGTTCCAGTTAAGCTTTTTTTTTCCATTAGCTACCTAGGTACCTTAATAGGTAGATACCTACTTAGATACTACTTAGCTTAGGTAACTAATATAATAATAATAATAATAAGTTACATTTTTGGTTCTGAAAAAAAGCGGGTAGGCACCTAGATAAGCTAGATACTAAACCAAAACAAGTTCTGGATACAATCGGTGATCTTTTGATGCGAACCAGACATTTCTTTATATTAGAATAGAAAAAAGAAAAAAATCAAATAAACTTGGACTAGGAAAGCTCTTCCGGCGTCAGTTTTCTCCTCCAAATTTATATAGGTCAAGTCAGGAGTGAATAGACATCCCCTAGGCAAGCGCGCTCCATTTTAGGCTGCATCATCATTTGCCAGCAAATCCGATTGCAGCTAAGCGTTAGCTCCATTCTTCACTTGCACCGGTTCAGTTCGGAATGCCCTTGTCTCTTTGAACTTTGAAGCGAGCCGATCGAGACATTTGAGTGATGCCAACATAGAGATGATGCCAGTACGAGAACGAGTTTCTTTCTACTTTGTCCCGATCGATCGGGCGGTTGTTCTTTTCATTTAAAATTCAAAAACAATAGAAATTCAAGTGTAAGTAGTACCATACCTACGCAATAACTGATTTGTACCTACTTAGATCAATAAGACATGACACATGAGGCACATTTAGGTATATCGCTGTATTTAATATAATATCTGGCTTAGTACCTCGTACGTTAACCAATATTACTTACCATAAAATTAACATACTTACCTAGTTTAAATACAAGTTAAGTACCTACCGCGAAAAAAAATACCTATAGGCATAAAGTAAAACACATCGTTTTTACGTGGTTTGTACCATGTTTGTACAGTACCTTTCTATACTTTTAGTTTTATTTAGGTAGTTTATAATATATGAAAAATCTTTAAAACCCGAATAAATTAAATCACAGTAGGTAGGTACGGGTTTGAGTATACAAGGTTAAACAATTCGCCCAGATTACCTTCATAACTGGGCATATGTGGTAAATAGGGATGAGTGCGTCATTTGTTACCTTTATACAAAGGCTCCAGAGTCCCGACGACCAACGTAGCGTTAAATGGAATGCAGGTCGACAATACAGTTTAGGCATAGTGGCCGTAATTTTCTCTAAATGTTTGTTTTATATGAACTTGAAACGAGTCGACTTTGCAATCTGAACTTTATAAACACGAAATACGCTCACTATCGTTACCATTATTTTAAACTAATATGTTGGTATGTAATTACTAATTAGTTAAATGGGGAGGGGACCTATACCTATGGCTAAGTTGCAATGTTGTCGGACTATGTTAATAACCTTATAGCTAGAACCCAGAGCCGTTAGGCGAGTAAAAAATGTTATTCTAATGTAAAAGTTTTTTTTGCTTATGTCAAATCAAATGATTGTGTTTTTTACCTATTATGTATATTAAGTTTAAAATAACCCACATGTAGCTTAATGTTGTTAGTTTATATTAAGTAATTGTTAGTTAGCTGTTAAGTATTAAGTATAACAATAAATTAATGTTACGTGTAGGTACCTATCGACTGTCGACGGCACTGGTGTACGGAAAAACTTATTTAAAGTTTATGAATGCACCAAACTTGTTGTCACCTGCAAATATTCTTCTTTAATAAATAAATAAATACAAAAAAAAAATATCATGTGTGGGTACGGTAAAGGAACTTTGTGAACTTTGTAAATTAATTAAATAAAACGAATAGAACCATCTCAATTGTGTATTTAATAACAGTATAGCAATATAAAAGCAATATAGTGTTTCGCGAAACGTTCAAATGTACAGTCATTCACGTTGGATAAGCAACGTTGACCGAAATCGATAACTGGATGGGTGACCGTTTTCGGAGGTGTTATTTGACCTTTGCGGTTCCTCCGTCCTTCCTCGGACATCATACTAAGCTGATCGATATTCCGTTTAGTGATAGTTGGAAAGAGCGACTTTTAAAGATTTCAGGTCGGCAGTCGGCACCCCGGTGTAATAAAATAAGAACTGTCGACCAAGGGCGTGTCACCACACTGTGGTCCAACGGTACTAATTCTTGATGGCATCCAAAACCCCGCTAGATCTCTCGCACTCGCTCGGCATTCGAAGTGGGATAGCGATAAGTAAATATTTGCTTCAAGTGAGTATTGGAATGGAACAGGAAAGTGAACTAACTCTCCATTATAAACAGTGATGTGGTTATATAAAATAAACTTCTACTGCATATCATTGCATCCTAAAAACCACCGCTACCACACCGCTACCGGCTACTATACCAATGTTATACCCGTTTACTGTATGCCATAAGTGTCAAAAGTCTGTCAAAGTTCTTACTCTATGGTCAAACCCAAAGCCGTGCAGAAAAAAAAGTACCTACCTAATTGGCGAATTTATTTTTATTTTTATTTTATACTTAATTATAAAATAGATTTAAGTTTATTAATAGTTTATTTGTAAATAAAAATTGATTAAAAGTTGAACTATTCCATTGGCGAATATCATGTTATAATAAATTATTCATCCAAGATCATGCGACATGCGACTACATGTTATTGGTCTGTGATGCGAACGCCCAAAACATATGTGAAAAAATGTGGCGAATAAGGACTAAAACAATCGTTTTGTCACGTTCTAATAAGAGCTTAAATGCATTTAGCTTTTAACTTACATGCATAAGGACTGGAATGTAAGATGGAATACTACCCAATTAAACATAGCTAAACACTATAGATATATCCAGCCCAATATTCCCCGCAAACCCTGGTTTTTCAAATCCAAAAAACTAAATAAAAGGACAATATCCGTTCTATGTAGGCTACGATTAGGCCACATATGCTCCCCAGTGTTTTTAAATAAAATCAGGGTGAGAGATAGCTCGCTTTGTGAATGTGGTCTGGACGAGGGAACAGTCGAGCACATATTTTTCAACTGTACTAACCACCCCATATCTTTGTACGAGTTTCTACCCCATAATATCCCTCGCCCAATTCATTTCCCTTATCTCCTCTCTTTTCCTAATCCTTCGATCCTAAGATGTCTATGCAATTATATTAATTTGTATGATATTAAATTATAATGTATCTCTAACATCAATGTTTAATGTTTTAACGGTCATGATATTATTAATTGTTATATTTCCTTTATGTTAAACTAAAATCATACTAATTGTCCAATGTATAAACTAACAACTTGTGTTGTCCTTGTGTTGTCTAGGTCTAACAAAGGTTTATATACACTGCAGTCTGTGGGATAGAAAGAAAAGTCTCTCATGAAAGGAATTCAAGAACCAAATTACAACGATGTTCTCTCCACTGAATTGACATTGGCGGAATTATTGCGGACAACAAAACCGCAGTACATAGAGCCATAGACAAGAAAAGAAGAAAGAAGAAACCCAAAGCCGTGCAGAAAAAAAAGTACCTACCTAATTGGCGAATTTATTTTTATTTTTATTTTATACTTAATTATAAAATAGATTTAAGTTTATTAATAGTTTATTTGTAAATAAAAATTGATTAAAAGTTGAACTATTCCATTGGCGAATATCATGTTATAATAAATTATTCATCCAAGATCATGCGACATGCGACTACATGTTATTGGTCTGTGATGCGAACGCCCAAAACATATGTGAAAAAATGTGGCGAATAAGGACTAAAACAATCGTTTTGTCACGTTCTAATAAGAGCTTAAATGCATTTAGCTATCTCTTTTTAACAGTGTCACATCCTTTAAAGGTATTTATACTGAGGCCCAAAAACGTCCCTTCAGGCTCAAAGGGGCTAGAATAGAACCCAGAGCCGTAAACCCAATTAAAAAATAACATCCCAAAAATGACCGCAACTTTCGAGCTTTAATTTTTATTTACTTTGTTCAGTGCAACATAAAAGAGTGCAACCAGGGTCTTTTCACTCAGTACATTTTACCCACAGTACAAAATCGCACAGGGTACATTGACTCAGACTTAGCTCGACAGGTGGCACTAGTAGTAAGTTTGTTGCCAACCACGCGCAACAGGTGGCACTACTTGTAAATTTTGTGGCCGGTCAGCAGTGTGACCGTTTGTGGCAGATTTCTGCCATTTGGGCAGATTTGGCTCCTAAATTTTAACTCTGGCAGAAAAAGCTGACGATTTAACAAAGTGGTAGATTGTGGCAGATTTCAAGGAAATCCTTATTATTTTTCTAATCTATCGCCCCACTTATCTAATCTTATTATTTTTCTAATCTATCGCCACACTCACACACACACAGTTAAAGTATCAATTATTAATCTTGGCAATCTATTTTCGTCCTTATTCAAGCAATTAGCAAGAAGTGAAATGTAAAAATTCTTAAATGTGATGGATTAATGCAATAAAAAAAATATATGAAAAGACA
Source organism: Maniola hyperantus (assembly GCF_902806685.2). NCBI lineage: Eukaryota > Metazoa > Arthropoda > Insecta > Lepidoptera > Nymphalidae > Maniola > Maniola hyperantus. Next base: position 3,924,248 of record NC_048547.1, read on the forward strand.
TTGCTATGCTAGGAGGGTCAGACTCAGAATAATATTAATAATTAATTAAAAAGCAAATTCGTAACGTTTTTTTTCTTTTTAAAAATTACACGGTATTCTTTTAGCTCATCCACCGTAATTTAATCAAGAAACACCGTATTTTTAACCTTACAACACGGTAGTTCTTGATTTACATATGGAAACATTGGCACAGTCACAAATTGTCAAGTCTGTGGTCTGTGTTTATTAAAAATTATTTATTTTCAACCACTTTTTTCCGAGGTTTTCCATTATATCAAGGTGTTTATGTGATATTTTCCAACGACTTGACTTTGTTAGTTGGATTTTGGTGATTCTGTTATAGTGAAGTGACTTGTGCTTTATTTTGAACTCTGACAACTCTACCGAGCAACTTTCTTTATTTCTTTGTACCTCTTTAGCTATTCGAAACTGCAAAGTATGGATTTACAGTGCATTGTGCTGATCTGGATGTGATGGAAAAAGCCATAAAACAAGAAAAAAGAAGAGCTCTATAAGTACCTAACTAATATAACCCCGACTACGTTTCTCGGACTACGATTTGCTGTAATAACAGAAAAAAAGTGTGTGTCCAGTTATAAAAATAAATAAAAGATTATTACCTTATTTATGTGTTTTATTGAAATTAACCATAGAAAAATAGAAATAAAAGAAAATTTAAAACCTATATATAGGTACCTATCTAGGTAGCGTATATACTGTACCTATAGGGATTAGTATATATAGCAGATCCTGTAGTTGCAACTCAGCTCAATAGATGGCGTTACCAAAAAATAGGGACTGATGACTCTATACCCGTATATTCAATGTACTCTGTGAGTGCAACGGTGTGTAACGCGATAAAATAAGTGTAAATCATCGATGTATCTACCTATCAAACAAAATAAGTCTGCAGAGCAAATATTTTCCAACACTACTGTTTTTGTTGTTTTAAGGTTATGCAGCTGTTGCTTCCTTTACCATTTCTTGGTTTATAATAATCTACACAACACACCACACTATTCCGCTTGATAACTACCTAACTGATAATGAAACGACCTTGATTAGTAGCATTCGTCTTTACCCATGTATTCAGTGTTTACACTCCAGTATCAAGTGTGATAATAACTCATTTAGATCAAGAATCTAGACCAGACTTGGAAGGTAGAAAATTGTGCCCTATAGGTAGGTACGTACTTACCTAATGTTTTTATTTATTAAGTGCTATTTTGTTATCTCTAAAACTGTCATTTCTTTTAACAAGAAATCAAACGGTTTAAAGATTTATATTGATCAAGTTTCATATTATTAATTGTTGTGAAATTAAAAAACAAAATGACATTATCATTATGGGTCAGCTCTTCTCGTTTTAAAGAATAGATAATGGTTTTGGTTGAACACTTTCAGATAAATATCTGTAATCTAGGTTTTTATTTATTCAATTCTCTACATTCAGTATATTTGTATAGATTTTATTACATCAGTTTGTCGATAAGATACCTATTGTACCTATAGTATACTTGGGGATATGGATCCAGTGAAATGATAACACTGATAACATGCATGCATTATATTGATTTTAGCGTACCTCCTGTAATTATAATAAAAGAATGTGTAATTTTTAAATGCATTAAGCCAGTAGGTTTTTTTCGATTGCATATTGTGTCTACTTTATTCAAATGCTACATCAGCTACTAGATGCTTACAATATGACATTTTTTGCATAGGGTAATTAATATAAAATAATGTTTGTGATTATTATTTCTCAAGGTTCTCATGAGGTTAAGTAGAAGATTGAAGTCAAAATATTTAACACCAGATCCACCAATGAACTTGAATGTGCTATGGAGTCCAATTGACCTGTGATACCTCATGTGAGTAACAAAAATTGTTTTCTATCTACAGTTGACTATGATTTATTTGATTTTACTATTATGAGATACTTATATTTCTCTGTAATATTAATAATATCCTCCTGCCTGAATTTCTGCCATCATCTAGTACACATCACTACCCATATTATAAATGCAAAAGTGTGTTTGTTTGTTGGTTTATTGGTTTGTTGATTTGTCCTTCAATCACGTCGCAACGGTTCGACGTGATTTTATTCATGGGTATAGTTAAAGACCTGGAGAGTGACATAGGCTACTAAATCCATGTGGATGAAGTTGCGGGTATCAGCTAGTTTGTACATGAAGATATGCAGTCTCACACAAAATCTAATAAATATTGCCAATGGGTTTATACTTATAGTTTTACTACTTTAAACCTTCTACACTAGTGTATTTGTATTTTTACAAATAAAAGCCACTGAAAATCTACAGCATATCAATATATAAAATTACTGACTCACTGACTGACTCATCAACATCATCTTGTTTGGGCTCTAACAGAATAACAGTGTTGTGGTCACATCTTGTATCCACAACATATTATAGCTAAGTTGGGGCCTTTTCATTGGCACAACACATTTTAGACTCAAGGTATACTATATATTTAAGTTAAATTGACAAGCCCAAACTTGTATAAAATGTATAATATTGTGTTTAATATGTTGTGTCTGATCAATGAATAAAACATATTCTATTCTATTCGCCGGCCTTAGGCCTAGAAAGCGAAAATTTTGTACAGAGGTTACAAAGCCAGATTTTTCGAAATACACGAGAAGAATAAAGATTTATATTTTTGCCGAATAAAACCTCCGCCTATCACTAGGCCTTACATTAATTGAGGTAGTAATATATAATAAGTAACATTTAGTTGATCATTAAAAAATTATTCAGTAGATCCGTATGTAAACCACCAAGCTGGTGATTGGTATTTATTAGCTTTTTAATTTAAAATAGGTACCTGAAGTTATGCTGAAACCAACCAACCATACATGAAGCTATGCTAAAACCAACCAACCATACTAGTAGGTATAATATTTTTTTATCTTTTCATTTTAGCACAGAACATGCGCTTAGGGATAAAATGGATGACTTACCTGATGATTCCAAATCCATTGTAGAAATAAGCGAAGGACCCATATGTGGATACATAGACAGACATAATGAGGGTACCTTTTATAAATTTAAGAATATCCCTTATGCAAAGCCCCCACTCGGAAACCTTCGATTTATGGTAAGCAAGTTCTACTAAAATAATATAAGAACGTTCAGAATATTTTTAATAAATCACTACCCATATTATAGATCCGAAAGTGTGTTTCTTGGTTTATTGGTTTATCTTTCAATCACAGCAATGGATTGGCCTGATTTTTTCATGGTATAGTTAGAGACCTGGAGAGCCAGAATGAAAGAGTTCCCACAGGATTTTTGAAAATCTAAATCCATGCAGATGTTGCGGGCATCAGCTAGTACCAACCTAATTAATAAAATATTATATTAATAAGTGAAATCAAAATCATATTATATTATAATCATATATAAAAAGATATAATAAATATCAAAACAAAGGTATTTAGGAATCATAATATTATCTAGAAATAATGAGTTATACAAATAGGTATTGTAATAAAATAAATAAAATAAAAATAAATAGGTCCTTCAATTGCACCTTCACAATAACAAAACAGTTCCAAATATACAATACTTAAAAAAATTACTACTAGAATAATATTTTAATAGTTATGAAATTTATTTAGCCTCCAATTCCTGCAAAACCATGGACAAATGTATTCGATTGCACAATAAATGCACCCCCTCCTCTATGTATGAATGTGGGGAATACAATCATTGGATCTGAAGACTGCCTCTACATTGAAGTACACACACCAAATCTAAAGCCTGATAAATTAATGCCTGTCATGTTTTGGATCGGGAGTTACAATTATTTGTTTTATATTGATCATCTCTGTGATCCAACTCTCATTATTAACCAAGACATTGTATTTGTGCGATGTGGCTCCAGATTGGGACCATTTGGCTTTTTATCGATCAACGACATCACAGCACCCGGAAACGTTGGTTTAAAAGATATAGTTATGGCTCTCAAATGGGTTCAGAGGAATATAACAATATTTGGAGGAGATCCTGCGAATGTTACGCTTTTCGGGAGCGGTACAGGCGGTTCCACGGTGCATTTCATGATGCTGTCGCCCATGGCCACTGGGCTATTTCACAAGGCTATTATGCAAAGTTCCTCTGCACTCAACAGGTGGGCCCTGGCGAAAAATCCATCGCAAGCAGTTTTGGAATTGGCTAAGGAACTAGGTATAAATAAAACTAATAAGTACGATATAGTCGAGGAATTAAGATTAATACCAGCGATCGAGATAATGAAAGCGTACGTGCGATTATCTCTATGCGCATACGAATGCGACGAAGGCGACACGTTCGATGCGATGTTCAAGCCCTGTGTCGAGGAAGAGTTCGAGGGGCAGCCGGTATTTCTCAACAAAAGTCCCGCTGTGCTCATTAAAGCGGGAAATTTTAATAAAGTGCCAATTATAATCGGTAGCAATAATATCGAAGCTTCCGTACTGCAATACATGAGGGAAGATTTTTATGCCGATTTCGAAAAGTTCAACAAAGACGTATCGCTCCTCGTCCCGAAGTCACTCGCGTTGGACGATTGTTTTTCGAAAAAAATTGGGCAGCAACTGTTGAATTTTTATTTTAGAGGTACAGAAACCCTTAACGAGCACACGCGAACCCAATATTTGCAGTTGTTGAGCGACTATTACTTCCTATACTACGTAAACAAGACTGTTACATTCCATAGTCAATATGCTCCAGACCACCCTGTCTATTACTACATCGTGAACTACGCCGGCGAATGGTGTGTTCCCAAAGAACTAGACTTCTTCAATTCGATTGGACACTCTGCCGAAGTGTCGTTCCTGTTCCGTATAAAGCCGCCAGATTTGCCACACTGCAAAGGAAGTCGAGATTCTGTAACCACCAGAAACCGCGTCATCAAAATGTGGACCAACTTTGCTAGATATGGGTAAAACATTGTTTAATATTTATAGGTACATTAGAATACAACCGCTTACCTTTATTTTGCGATTAACTGACTCACGAGACAAAGCTGTATTATAGTAAACTAGATGATGCCCACGAGTTCGTCCGTGTGGATTTATTTAGGTTTACAACAATCCCGTGGAAACTGTTTGATTTCCCGGGATAAAAGTAGCCTATGTTTTTCCCTGGGATTAAAATTTCATGAACCCCGGCCTATTGGACAAGGCGCTCCGGGCGCGATGCGCGATACCCAGGAGAGAAGCGGGTTCGAATCCTGGCAGCTCCGAAATTTTTGATATAGATTAATTAAAATTATTTAAAGACAGTTGATAAAAAGTGTTAACTTCTTTGGATTATGAAGAGTTATCCTTCTCAAGTCATTGAGTTTTTAACTTTCTTTCAGAAACCCGACGCCAGACGAAAATGATCCATTACTACAAATAACATGGGACCCGATACACGATGAAAAAACATTGAATTACCTTAGTATAGGTTCAGAACTTACTAAAGGAAGAAATCCCTTCTATGAGAGAATGATGTTTTGGGAAAAATTACACGAAGAGCATTTATTCCTTAGAACTTTAGTGTATTTCAACGACATAGGAGTGCAATGGTAGAATAATCTAGACAAATAAAATCAAATATAATGAATTTACATCAAACTTTTGACAATCTGCTTAATACGGGTAAAAATATCACTATAATTTAAACGTGCTGTATACGCTAATAAGTAATTCTTTTTGACACAATGTTTTTATACCTAACAATTACTTCTGGATAAAGTAGCTTTCTAATGATGTAAGAATTATAAAAATCAGTTTAGTAGTTTCAGAGTTTATGTATTACAAACAAATTTTTCCTCTTTATAATATTAAGTAGTTGTATAGATTTTATATTTCTGTGCCATTTTATAATTATTCATCTGAGATTTATACTATGTCTATGTTTAAGTGTGTAAGTTTTAAAGCTATATTTAGATTTTGATACACAATATTTATTAAGTGTTCGACGCATATTATACCAACCACCACCAAGTATAGAGTAATGACCGCCTTCATTTCAAAGAGGGCGCGCGATGTTGATTATAAGAAAGAGGAGGCTGTTGTGGAAATAACTCAGGCTGAGATCTATAGAGCGCACTTTGACTTGGCTCAGACTTAAGATTGAGTTAAAATGAGACAAATTTATGAGAGAGATATAGCTCTGTCTTAAGTCTAAGCTAAGTCAGAGTGCGCTCTAATACTTACGCAATTTTCAGCGTTTCTCTTGCCTAGAGATGTGTCAACTCGGCTTACTAACCCGTGCTTGAGTTGTCCTAAGTTCGAGTTAACTCGAGTTGAATTCTCTAAAGGTACGCTTAAAAGAAATTCCGCGGTTTCAGGGAATTTAATCGTCGTTAAAAAAATGACGTCACAACCACTTGAAGCACTTTACTGTAATACCGAGAAATACCTGAAATTTCACATAATTGCTCCATATCGATCCATACGTGGTCGTGACGTCGTAATTGACCAACTTTCTTGGAATCGCGGAATTTTAATTGCCCGTGTAAGCGTACATATACTCCCCGGCCACACACTGCCTGTGTGGCATGGGAAGTATCAAGTAAGCAGAGGAATGCGAGGAAAGGAGGCAGAGACGTAGTGTAGCTGCGTTACTCGCATGCCGCACGCCATGCTCCTCGTTCAAGTATGAACGCGAGTAACGCAGCCACACTACGTCTGTGCCTCCTTTCCTCGCTACTTCCCATGCCACACGGGCAGTGTGTGGCCGGGGGGTACCAGATCGCCGCTAACTCGACATTGAGTTAGATCGACTGATACGCGTGTCAGAGTCAACCAGCGGACAATAAGCCGCACACTGGATTCTCTTGTACACAATCTCTAAACTAAACTAAATTAACAGGTCTAAATCTAGTGCTATCCTTTTCCACAAGCAACATTATGAAAGTTATAGCAATAGATTTAGACGTGCCATTTTAGTTTAGTTTAGAGATTGTGTACAACAAAATTAGCCACACTGTTCGCCTAATGGGGACACAGCAGGAACGGGACCAAATAACTTTGCCAGTAGGTACACTTGCCAAAGTCAAATTTTTAGTACACGTTTTAATTAAGTTTTAATTAGTATAATTCAATTGTTACCATTTTACTATGTTAAGATTTTGTATATTGAATCAATAAAGAAGTTTAAAGTAAGGATATTTCATTTTAAAACCTAAAGTGGCGAATTCACAAATAAACCTTGTAAGATTTACGGTAATTTGTTACTTGACCGATGTGGTATAAGTCCCGCAAATTGCTAATGCGCGTGACCGCCATTTTAGTGACGTCAGCACTAGACTGAAGTTTCGAATTGATGGTATATTTTTATTTCGGCCGACGTCATTTCGACATGATTCCCGCGCAATAGCAATTTGCGGGACTTATAGCGGCGATAGGCAACAGTAATCAAGAGAACACACAGATCAAAAATGATTCGCAGGGAACATTGTGAAAAGGTTAGCACTAATTTTATACCTATCAATTTGTTAGTAGGTTGTGTGTTACAGAATTAGCGCCATTCCTTATTATTTTAAAAAGTGAAAGAGTAGAGGCGTAGTAAGGGCATCTCGCGATCCCCCTCGCACGTCATTTTACAACAGGTACATTTTTCAGCTGGTCGATTCCGAAAAACCTGCGTCAGTCATTATTGCAATCGCAGTTGTGATTGGCTGAATTATTTGCTGTATTCTTGTTGCAACAATGCATTGTAGCCAATAGTGAGCGAGCGTGACATTGTAGCTGCATTCTACCGCAATCTAGCTCCAGATTTCAAAAGCTTCGTGGCTTGGCTTATGAATTCATTTAAATTTATTCTAGACTAGGTTATTCCTGCGACTTCATCCGCGTGGACTACACAAATTGCAAACCCCGGTTTTACCCTTTCGGGGTCGCATTTTCAAAAATCCTTTCTTAGCGGATGTCCAAGTCATAATAGCTATCTGCATGTAATCGAATGAAACAGAATTATTGACTTTTAATTCATTTATTTTTGTTGAATATATGTGACCCTTGATAAAGTGCAACCCTGAAAGGTGGTGAACAACAAGATATATCAACAAAAATTTTTTTTTCAATAATTTTAGTTTTTTTTTGAAGAATTAAGTTAATTCTGAGCGGATTCTACATACAATTGAATAAGACGAATCTAAAATTCGTTTAATGGGTTTCAAAGCGAAAGAAACGCAAAAATGTGTCTGTAGCAATATTTAATTCGAATATAATATAAAACGAATTAAAACTATTTATCACAAAAACATGAATTGTTTGTTTTAAACAAAGACATGAATGCCAAAAATATTTAAACAAAGTTAATGCCGATCATTATCTACAGTAGCGAGCGAAAAAAATAAGGCAAGGTTTCGTGTATAATTTGCGATATAAATTAATATAATCATCTAAACTACATAATAAGTGAAAATATATTTACTCTTGGAGTTCGTAGTTCACCTTGTGAAACACTGATGCTACTGTCGAGACCCAAATCTAGAACAATTTTTTTTTAAATTATCATCATTATAAAGTTTTTTTCAACTAAATACAAATAATAAAAATGCAGGATATACAGTTTATAAACAAAGGCCGGCCTTATCACTACAGTGATCTCTTCCAGGCAACCCGTACTTAAGGACTTATAGAACTGTAAGACTACATGGGACTTAATTACATTTAATCAGGTCAATTCAGCTTTGGTCCATAGAAAACACTAGTTCTGTTTGGAGATGTTTACGTATTCGTTCAGCTTTCGCGGCAAACAGGCATAAAATAAGGACAAGTGTGTTTTATCATGCGCATTCTAACGTCAGTGTTTAGCGCGGTTCCGCCACGTACAGCGCTAATCCGCCGCGTACAACACTGTTCCGTCGCGTACATCGCTAATCCGCCGCGTACAGCGCTGTACCGCCGCGTACAGCGCGGTTCCGCCACGTACAGCGCTAATCCGCCGCGTACAACACTGTTCCGTCGCGTACATCGCTAATCCGCCGCGTACAGCGCTGTTCCGCCGCGTACTACACTGTTCCGTCGCGTACAGCGCTAATCCGTCGCGTACAGCGCTAATCCGCCGCGTACAGCGCTGTACCGCCGCGTACAGCGCGGTTCCGCCACGTACAGCGCTAATCCGCCGCGTACAACACTGTTCCGTCGCGTACATCGCTAATCCGCCGCGTACAGCGCTGTTCCGCCGCGTACTACACTGTTCCGTCGCGTACAGCGCTAATCCGCCGCGTACAGCGCTGTACCGCCGCGTACAGCGCGGTTCCGCCACGTACAGCGCTAATCCGCTGCGTACAACATTGTTCCGTCGCGTACAGCGCTGTTCCGCCACGTACAACACTGTTCCGTCGCATGTTAGCCGTTAGCATGCTAGCAGCCGTAAAGTCCCGATTTTTTTAAGTCTCGCGGGGGACTCATTGATTTTCTCGTGCTCGTGGAACTCTGTCTATGTCTCTGCCTGTGCGATACTCACTGCACAGCGCGGCGGTCGCTCGTCGCTCAGAAGTTGTACCCTGTGGGCTCGGAGCTGGGCCCGAAGGTGAACTCTGTGGTGGAAGACACGTCGGGCAACACGCGCCCGTCCTCGCTCTCCGACCCGAAGTAGTTCTCGATGATCTCGAACGACTTCTGGTAGATGTCGAGGTTTTCGTGCGACTGGAGGAACTCTATTTTGTCTACGCCTGAAAAATCATTAAGTAATGTAAATTCCGCACTAGCCAGAGGACAATGTGGTAGAGTGGTAAACTATCAAACCCGTCATCCATAGAACCCAGAGTACCGACAAAATTGTGGCAGTCTCTACCAGGGGTATTACGGATATTCGCATCCGCATCAATTAATGCGGAGCTTTTGCGGATACGGATTCATATTTGCCACAAGTAACGACCAGAAAAGAAAGTGGGCGGCGCCAGAGTGGTGCGTGCCTCGCGCGTGTTAGCAAGTTGATATCTCCGTTCGCTAACTGACCAATCAAAAAGTATACAATGGTACCCAATAGGGTGTTACGGATATTCGCATCCGCTGATGTTAAATATTGGCATCCGCAACAACCCTGGTCTTTACATGCGGACACTAGATACTAAGTCTTGAACCCATATTAAAAATTCCACAGCCATGGTACTCTGCGAGCAAGTAATAAACGCAATAACTAGATGTCGCCACAATAATGGTCCTCAATCTCTCGCCATACATACTCAATCGCGCTAACGAAGTTTTCCCTACAAAGCACCATATATACAAATTCCAAGATACAGCAATTGCACCAGCTAGATCCCCAGATATAACAACAGTCTGAAGGGAGATCTTGCTATTGTAAGACCGCAGATACACCTGTATGTTTTACTCACTTAACGTAAGTAGCTTACGTGATTAACTTACGACAAATTTACTAATGTAAACACTCTTTAGTGTTGTCAATCAATTATGTAAGTTATTTACGTTAGTAAAACTTACGCCCTTACGGTTAAGCGCACATCACCTGATTCCATACAAAATGTTAACGGTCCTAAGGCAGTTACTTGAATGGCGACCTCTCGCCAGGAAGCAGTGTTGGCAGACCCTCCACTTACACTTGCTTGATCAGAGTGAGCAGGTCGCAAAGAAAAGGTATGCAGCCCTGTTAGAGGTGACTTACCAAAGCACTCTTCCAGTAGCACAGCATACGGATTGTCGCGCTGGTCGGCGTGCTGTCCCGCTTTCAGTATGTTGTCCAGTCCGTTGAGCGCCACTTGCACTGTCTTCGTGTCGGTCAGAGTGAGCAGGTCGCAGAGTGGCGGTATGCAGCCCTGTTGCACGAGGTAACTGGAAACAAACAACAGAATACAGTGTTCGTACAGGCATCAGGACATATTATGTCTCTTGTGGGAACACCAAACTACACGGCCTCGCGCCGCTTGAATCCAGTTTCTTCCTACGACTAGTTTGATGTCGTCTGTCCACCTTTTCGCCATACCAGTAGCTTGGGACTCCAAGCTATCACTTTTTCGAACTATGTGCCCTGCCCTTTGCCACTTCAGCTTCGCAACCCGCTGAGCTATGTCAGTTGCTCTGGTTCTCCTATGGATCTCTTCATTTCTGATTATATCCTACATTGGCTCCCCAGCAACACTCCCAGTAGTCCTAGCCGACATGGGTGCCTGCTTGGATTTTGGAGTGAGCTCGGCTGGCTGGAGTGATCCGGCGGAGACGCACCAGGGGTCTCACGTACAATGGACGGCTACATCTAAGAGCGGAAATGAAACCCAGGAAGAAAGTACAAGAATGATATATTTACCTAATTTGTTGATGTGTTCCTCCACTCGTCGCATTTGTTATCGCCCAGGCGGCCTCTTTCCTAGTTTTAAACTCTGCGTTTCTTAAAATGTCTATCAGCGTCGGGAATATGTTCGCGTCTATGACTGTCTGCAAATAAAATAAATAAAAATCTGTTTTAGAATGTACAGGTGACCTTTCATATGATGCCCCACTTGATATAGTCACTCACTTCGAAAGTTGAAAATACTAATTATTAGTTCATGACCACAATTTAATTTTTTTTTTGTGTGATCTAACCTTAAATTCGCGGTTTTCAGATTTTTCCCCAAATGTCAGCTATAAGATATACCTGCCTCCCAAATTTCATGATTCTAGGTCAACGGGAAGTACCCTGTAGGCTTCTTGATAGACAGACGGACAGACAGACAGACAACAAAGTGATCCTATAAGGGTTCCTTTTTTCCTTTTGAGGTACGGAACCCTAAAAAGATACTAATCTATTACATATTAGTCGAAACTGTCGAACTTAGTGCTGCAACAGCTGTTTTTGTGATCCCCGTATGTCTATTATAATAGTGTAGATATAGCGCATAACGGAGGCTCCTGCGGTAGTGGAGTGGTGCGGGAGGGTGACATTTGTTACCAGTTGACGAATCACTGAGCTCTCGCGTCACGTCATCACACCCCTCCCTACGTCATAATAGCTATCTGCATGCCAAATTTCAGCCCGATCCGTCCAATAGTTTGAGCTGTGCGTTGATAGATCAGTCAGTCAGCCAGTCACCTCTTCCTTTTATATATTATTTAAATCTAAACTAGATGATTCCTGCTACTTTGATGTAGATTTTATAGAAATCCCGTGGGAAGTATTTGATTTTCCGGGATATAATCGTGATCGTGCCGCACCTGTATCTGCGCCGCATTGCCGGCGGTGATGTTGGACAGCGTCCAGCACGCCTCCTTGCGCAGCGCCTCGGTGGCGGAGCGCAGCAGCGCGTGCAGGCTGGGCAGCGGGTTGCAGTTGAGCACGGCCTGCGTCTGCGCGTCGTTGCCCGTCACGATGTTGCCCACCGCGCGCAGCGCCGCCGACACCACTGTGTACTTGTTGTGCCTGCACACATTCATTATACTAAACTAATGAAGATACTTGACTATATTATAACTAATGATATCAACATGTGCTGCAATCTATGAGGGCCTATCAATATACCAGGGGTAGTTACGGATATTCGTATCCGCGTCCGCAAATGTGGAACATCCGCATTAGTTCAGACCTCCACATATTGATGTGGAATGCGGAGCTTTTACGAACTGCAAAGAAAGTGGATGGGACCAGAGTGGCACGTTTTGCTAGTTGAGATCTTCGTTCACTAACTGACTAATCAAAAAGTGGTACCCAACAGGGGTGTTACGGATATTGGCATCCGCATCCACAAATGCGGAACATTTACATAAATTCAGACATCCGCGTACGCGGATGTGAACTTCAGATAATCCGCATCCGCAACAACCCTGTATACGTCGATGATACTCACATAAGCAGCTCGACCAGACGCCTGCAGACGCCCGCGTCGATGACTGCTTGGATCTTCTCGTTGGGCCCGTCGGACAGGTAGGACAGCGCCCAGCACGCGTCGCTCAGTACGTCGGCGTCCATGTGGTGCAGCAGCCGCGCCAGCACCGGGATGCCTGCCACATCGGGCGGTAAAGTAGGGGTTTGCAATTTGTGTACTCCACACTGACGAAGTCGTGGGCATAAGCTAGTATAGATAAATCAGTCAGTCAGTTTTTCCTTTTATATATTTAGATTAAAAGATTAAATACCTGGTGCAACAGCTTCAAAGTTTGTGGGGGGATTTTTTCCTCTACAGAGATTTGACAGTGTCCATACTGCATTTTTCGTCATAGATAATCTTGAATACTTATTTAGGATACTGAAACAATGAAAGCTTATTAATTAGAATACTAAAACACGACGTCTATTAAAATACGTAAGCAAAAACATAATCGAGAAAAATTTACTGCGTGCCTAATTAATGCCGTATATAAATGTAATAATTAAAGCCATATGTCACTAGAAGAATGTTAAATATGCATGTGGAAAGGACGACGAAGAAAAAAATAGGAGAGGACGACCCAAGAAAAGGTGGATAGATCGCGTGAAAGAGGATATGCGTGTAAAAGAGGTGGATAATGCGTTGACGGATGACAAAAGTGAGTGGAAGAAAAAGACATGTTGTGCCGACCCCACGTAGCGTGGGATAAGGTACGGAAGAAGAAGAAGAAGCCTAAATAATGCCGTGCCAATTAGTTTTTCACTCAGTTACTGACACAGATACTGTGGTGCGCTGTACATACCGATATTCGATGGCGCTACAGAACATATCTTTAATCGCGCACTATATAGCCCATATACTAGCGGTGTGCAACGTCGCCGATGCGACGTTGCACACCGCTAGTATATGGGCTATAAGAACGACGTCGCACCTCAATGCGATTCCCAGAATTCCCACGAAGCGATATGAATCGTTGAATTTATGTCGTACCGCTAGTATGGAGTTTGAATCGCGGAAACAAAGTTTACAATATGGAGTATTATTCTTATACATAATAGTTTTCCATACTGAAAACTTTGTTCCAAGACAACAGTCAACCTCCCCCTCGTGGTCGCCTCGGTAGCTCGAAGGGAGATCTTCTTATTGTCCCGTCGTGCCTACATTACGTGCTTCCTTACAATACGACGTGCAAATTCACCCAGGTTGACTCGAAGAGGCTCTCTCCATCTCTGGAATAAGGATCAGCACTCACTCCAGCAGGGGCGGCAGCAGCCCCGCAGCTAGCACCGCGTCTCTGCAGCGCGGCGAGTCCCCGGCCACGTTGCCGAGCGCCCACACCGCCTGCTCGCGCACGTCGTCGCCCGCGCCCGCGCCCGCCAGCGCCACCAGCACGGGCACCGCTCCGCACTCCACTACAACGCGCGTTTGCTCCGACGACCCTGAGGCTATGTTAGTTAGCGCCCATGCCGCTTCGAACTGCAATGAAGACCACTAATGTATAAAATAATATGTTAACCTGAAAGGAAAAATAATTCAAGTTTCTAGGTCATAAAATAGAAGCTGTATGTAGATAGATAGAAAACTTTATTGCATACAAAACATGAAATAACCAAGACAAAACAAAGAAACTAAAAACTGAAAACAATTGTATGCAATGGCGGCCTTATTGCTCAGAGCAATCTCCACCAGGCAACCTTTGGTCAAAGGTGAAACTTGTAGGTGTGTTGGATAGTACTTGCAATGCACGGAATCTTATTCAGGTAGATATTAAGCAATATACAATGTAGAACTTTTTAAAATCGTACCTGTAATGTGGGATTCGAACTATTTGTTAGAAATTCAACAAATTTAGGAACAATTCCCGTCCTTATCACTTCGTCGATGGGAGGGTTGGGCTCCCGACTGAGCAGCTTGCGGAACTTCTGCGTGGCCGTCACCTGCTCCTGCACGTCGGCGCCATACAGCGCCGCCACCATGGCGGGCGAGATGTCGTCCGACGACGACACTGTCAAGTCTTCCTGCAAACAAATAATAACTAGCAGATTCCCGGCGTGTGCTATATGCTAAAAAAAATATCTAAAACTATCTTCGCATTATTGCCTTTCTATGAAACCGCTTTGGTGCACATCAACTGGATGGTTTCAAGTAGAAACATGTTTTGTGTTTTATACTTAAGATAAAAAAAATATCCTCCCCAATGAATTTCGGCCACGGCTGCCAATCTCCATGGAGATTAGTAGACTGCGCGCGAGATATTATAGAATAGAATAGAATGTTTTTTATTCATGTAAACTTTTTACAAGTGCTTATGAATAGTCAGGTAGTTTTAATTTACCACTGGTTCGGAATGCCATTCCTACCGAGCAACGTTCCTATAGTGCACAAGTGGCAGCAAATACAGGTGCATGCTCTATTCCTTCACTGACATAGCCCGCTATAACAGGAATCTGACCCGACCGGAGAGAGAGATCAGGCGCAGGACCAACTGCTTAACGTGCTCTCTGACCGATACCGACATCCGAACCGATATGCGTTCGTCCCGTCTTCCTCTTCTTCTTCTTCTTTGCTCTGGGCTGGTTTCCGCACTTAAACGTTTCCGTCTGTTGTTCGTCCCGTCACGACACGCTGTTATATTTCCGGCTTAACACTAATTCAACCTGTCAAACTTAACTGAATGTTATGTTTAACATGCAATTCCTCACCTGAACAGCAAGATCAGGTGTGTCCGGTGTTGGCAAGTTAACATTTCTCCGTTTGAACAGTTGCTGTTCCCGTTTCTGTTTCCGCAGCTGAACGCCCTCCTCTTCGCGCCGACGCCGCAACTCGTCGGCGCTGAGCCCCACGTTCTTGTAACGATGCTTGTGACCACCAGACATCTGTTGATAACAACACCTATGTTTGTAGAATTGTTTCTTTCTATATTCAGCAACTAGTGGTTACCCCAAGTGTAATTGTTTCATTCTATATTCAGCAACTAGTGGATACCCTGAGTGTAATTGTTTCATCCTATATTCAGCAACTAGTGGATACCCTGAGTGTAATTGTTTCATTCTATATTCAGCAACTAGTGGATACCCTGAGTGTAATTGTTTCATTCTATATTCAGCAACTAGTGGATACCCTGAGTGTAATTGTTTCATTCTTTATTCAGCAACTAGTGGATACCCTGAATGTAATTGTTTCATTCTATATTCAGCAACTAGTGGATACCCTGGGTGTACTACTACGCTAAAAAATAATGTGCCTAAACCATTGTTTTAGTGGTCTAAACCCCAGACCGGACATCTGTTGATAACAAGACCCATGCTGTAAGATTTTTCATTCTTTATTAAGCAACTGGCGGATA
This sequence comes from Maniola hyperantus, assembly GCF_902806685.2. Lineage (NCBI taxonomy): Eukaryota > Metazoa > Arthropoda > Insecta > Lepidoptera > Nymphalidae > Maniola > Maniola hyperantus. The sequence continues at coordinate 3,940,404 of NC_048547.1, forward strand.
CTGTGAGTGTTCTACTACGCTAAAGAAGAATGTGCCTAATGCATTGTTTTAGTGGTCCAAAACCAACTTTGCATTATTGCCTTTCTTATGAGCCCCAGTTTGGGGTACATTGGTTGGATTGTTTCAGTCTATAATGGACATAGGTAAAAACATTATTGTGTTTTATATATTAAAGATTTATTGTTATAGATATCCAACCACAGTACAACAATGTTTATGGAAATGATTTGATTTTGCAGATAATTTTGTATGCAACAGCAAACAATAAAAAACAATGCTCTTTTTGAACACAAAATCCACTGTCCACCATGCTGGTCAAGTGTACACTGACAGACTTTACACACCTTTGAGAATGAAGGCACTCTCAGTTATGCAGATTCTTACATTCTTATTTCACCGTTAAATCAAGTAATATCTAATTGCTTAAAAGTACACACATAACTGTGCGTGCCCAAAATCAAACTCTGCACCCCCAAATAGGCTATAAGGCTGAAATCTTATTGAATAGAATATCACCGCTTCATTCTAACTTAACATTACTATAATAGTTCTATGAAGATTTTCAGATGGAAGAATTGTTACTCAATTGCATAAACAGATGAAAGGTATGCAATGTATATGTGACAGATTGATATAAGGATACTGCAGGGGTTAATGCATCCCGATTTGTAATATTGCATTATTTTCTTATAATAACATTATTTGCTATAAGGTATTGTAATTTGCAAATCCACCTTTCATTTCACAATTTCAAGGTTACTGTTAACTCTAAAGAGCCTTCTTTCAGTACATAAGTAATAAGCAGTTTAAAATCTACATGATATACTTCAGAAAAAAATTGAACCAATGTAAAATGATATTATAGTCATATAGTCTGAAAGAAATGTTTCATATCTTGCATTAAATGTAGCCAATACATAGTAAATCTTGAAATTACAAAAGATAATTAGCCAAACAATACCACAAATGAAAATATAATCAAATAGGTAGGTACGTACGTACGTACGATTTAACATCACATAAGTGATTGATTACTTGCAATCTTATCAAGATAATAAACTGAATTAGAATATTTTACTTAATATTTAAAAAATTGAGATGTGGTCAACCAGAAGGTACACTCCAATGCCATATTGTTTTTTAAATAAAATTTTAAATACATACATAATTAGGTTGATAATATAGTCCAATAAATCTGTCTCAAAATGATTTTAAACCAAATATAGTCTGAATCATTACGTTGCTGAAACCTTATGAAAAATAAAACAAACAGTCTTGCTAGTGTCAACCTTAGACTATTCTGTAAAAAGACCAATACACAAGGAAAATGAGGTACAACGTTGTTTTCTGGTATCCGTATTTAGTAAAGAAAAGCTTCAAAAACGCTCGATAAAACCGATTCGCGAGAATAATATAAATTAAACTGTAGGTAAATCACACCGTTTGAAAGAACTAGTTTTATTTTTCGGCTATCTGGCTATTAGGTCTGTTTTATCTTATTTATTCGAGTAACAACTTTATACTTATTACTTACTGTGCTTAATAATAATATCAGAAAATTGAATGCACAATCGATCCACCATTTATTTTCTGCTCAAATTTTCTAAATTCTAATACCAATTATTCAAGTACTTGATTTTAATGACGTTTAATCGTTGACCACAAATGACTAATCTTGAAGACTGGACTGGCCACTGGGACTTGGGAGTTGGGACATATGTTATTGGTCTGTGGTACTTCTGTGGTTGTACTGCAGCCAGCACAAATATATATCTACAGATATGCAACTAGCGTGGCCCCTGTAGCCCCTCTCTCTCAAACAGAGGTACAAAGGTACTTACTTGTAAAATGTTATTCCTTCTATTTTACGTTCGCTTAGGCTATTGTAGCCTAGTTAGTATACTGCAACCCACCATTACACAGTAACTTAAAAAAGAAAATTAAAACTGTATTCAATTTTGAAAGCTTCGATGGGAGCTTCATACTCGTGCCTTTTGGTGTGGAGACTTTGGAGCCGTGGGGCCCGGGGGCTTGAGCTCTTTTTGAGGATATTTCAAAAAGGGTTATTGAGTCAACCGGGGACCCGAGAGCTAACTAGGCGAGGCCAAACTAATTCATCTACCTTGGTCGAAGAATTAGTTTGGCCATCCAAAAGGGTAGGTAATGCTGCCAGCATCTTGGGTACAATGCCTCGCTGCAGTGGTCTTCATGAGGTTTTAGATTTAGTTTAAATTATTTTAGTCTTATTTATTTTATTTTATACTTTTTATTTAGATTTAAGATTATTTTCAAAACAAATCCATTATTTCCTTAAAATACTTGAGTCAACATAACCTCAACTCACATCGTTGGTCAAGATCTCACGTTCAAAATACATCTTGACAAACAAAAAAAGTGGCTACGGTGATAAAGGACAAAAAATATCATTTGTCACGTTCTAATAAGAGCTTAAATGGATTTGACTATCTCGCTCTAACAGTAAGAGTTACAATGCTACTTCTTACTTCTACAGGTATTTAGTATTAGGCACATAGAGCAGAAACAAAGAGGAGATGTTGTATTAAGATTTCCCTATGAAATATCGAGTGACATTTTGCGGGGTGAGGGGTTGTGGAACGCCGCCCACTTCTCAATTTTCCATCTGCGGGTTAGTAGCAAAACTACTCGCTTAGCGACCTAACATCGATATATTGATGTCACTACATAGTTCAGCTATCTCACACTAGATGTCAATAAGTGTAGAAACAATTTAATAATTACGTATAAAATTACTTACAAATGAAATGTGATACCATTCATAGCATCAGAACGTCTGTCTGAATAACTTTGACACGATAAAACACAACACTTCATCCTTTTGTTCTTAAAAACGCGAAAACACGCCGATAATACGAGTCTCAATATATGTGAACCTGACGAACGCAGACAGCATACTAACTAAGGCCCCGCCCACAGTGATGACGTCAGGACCTAGTTGAAAATCACAGTGCACAGTTGCTTAGGCCAACTCCTCTTTGTTTCTGCTCTATGATTAGGCAGCTGGACTAAAGTTTGTGATAAACAGTGTTGCCAGTTGTAGTATATTGCTCTAGACTAGTATATAGTATATAATGATCTGTGATAAGCTGTGGGTCTGTCCGTGTGCAAAATTATACCAAGACCAAGGTTGTTTCAAGATCTTTTTTTTGCTACCCAATTGAAATTGTATCATTTTGAAACACGGGAATATTGGATGGTATCGTCGTAATTAGTGCAATGAATAACTTTTTAATTCGATCTTCACTATGTACACTGAGAAGACGGCATATGTGTACTCCTGGAGCACCCCAGTCCGCTAACCGTGCTTCAGCGGGCCCGAGATATAAACCTAGCGAGTTTCAGAAGTTTATTTTGGTGTGGACTAAGAAATTTAAGAGCAAAGCTGAAATACCCCAATTTGTGTCGTACGTACCTAGTTTTTTATGATATGTTATGCAATATTTAGATTTAGTAACATCATATTAAGTAGATTAGCTAATAATAAGCAAATTGTATTGTAAGTAGGCCCTACCTAATGAAAAAAAAAATATATTTTAGGCCTGAGTTAATAGAGAGGTCCAGGAGTCAAGCAAGGATTAAGATAGCAAACATTTTGATAATCCTCACTGGTCTCGCCAGCTTCGGAGCAGTTTTGTCTGGTAGAGCCGCAGCTAAGAGAGGTGAATCTGTCCATCAAATGAATTTAGACTGGCACAAAAAATATGAAGAAGACTATAAGAAAAAACAAGATGCTGATCAAGGCTAAATATTATTATTAAATATTTATGAAAATATTTTATGTAGAATGCTTTAACATTAATGTACCCTATGTACATATGTATGTAATATTTTAAGTACCCTAACTATTGAGATCAATGCTAAATATTTCTAATGTGTTATGTAGAATGATTTAACAATAAATGTACAAAACTTAATATTTTTAACTATTGAGAATAAAATATTTTAATTTATATAGCAATTTTCATTTACTTGATATCATAAATTTATTTTGCAATATTTTAATCATGAACGCCGCAAAATAGCAAATATTTTATTTTTAGATTATCATTTTGGTAAAAACCTTGTTTGTCACTTTGCTAAGTTGAAAAGTTTGAAGATAATCTTGATAACATATTGAGTAGTGATAAGAAGTGTGCATTAAAAAATTATGTCCACAATATATGTACTAGATCATGATGATAGAGGATAGTTAACTTCCCTTTAAATAAACAGAAAAGTTGAAAAGTCTATTGTTTGTAGTGATAATTAATTTTTGGACCATAAACAAGTCTGAATGACCATTAATAATATTGAGATTTTTTAGATGGAAATTAAAAGAAAACTGCAACTAACTATTCATATATTTATATACACAAACCCTACCACATTCAAATGCATGCTTATCAGTCTTCATAAGTTATTTGGTTTATAATATGTTCTACATTTTTCTTTAAACAGTTTTGTGGTCTTTTCTTTTATTACTTCTTCCACACTGAGCTCAGTTTGCAGGAGGCGTAACTGAAAAATATAAAATAATTAATTTTAAATAAAATTATTGTACATCAACTTTAAGAAAGCAGTTTCGTAAGCGATGTCTCTGTCGCTATTGAGACGACAAAACGTCACATAGGCATGAGTGATAGTGACAATGCTCTACAAAGCCGAAATCTCTTTCTAAAGGTTGATATAAAATATTTCCTGCCGGTTACTATACTAGTTTAATTATCATTCATATTGCCTCAGAAACAATACCAACACATTATCAAGTATGCTGAGTAGGTATTGGTGTCTTCTTATGATCCTACCAATAATAATAATAATAATCAATAAACTGGGTATTTTCAAATTTTTACACAAAAAGTTATTGATATATTGGCACCGATTCTCTAGTCTCTCTCTAAACTAAATTTAGAGTATCTGCATCCTTTTCTTTTTACTAATGCTAAAAAAGGAACGGAACATGACTTTCGCATTTAAAGACTAAATTTTAGTGCACAATACAAATTTAAAGAGTAGGTTCGCGAGTGTGTGCTAAAATCACGGGTTTTACCATCTAAAAATTAAATTTAGAAATGTCAAACTGCTTCTGTCCTTTTCATATTACAATAGTAAGAAGAGGGTGCGAATACTCTAAAATTAGGTTGTGCTTAGAATCGGTGCCATTATCTGGTTTTAGATTTTGAAATTGACTTCAAAATCCATTTCTATATATCAATTTTAGGAGTGCTCGTAACAAACTAAAAACTTTAATATTTACTTCCCAGCTCAGTTCTATGGTTCTGTGTTTCAATTGCAATTTTTTTCAAGTTTATTAATATGTTGCTGTTGTTGCAATGAAGCTTTATGCTACCACCCACTAGATGGGTTGTTCTGAATAAAAATGTTTGCAGGCAGCAGCCTGCTACTCACTTTTGCTTATAACTTAGAAGACTCCTGCCACTGTCATATTAATTTAAACAGCTTCACAGAATAATATTATCGACTCATCCAATGCATAGTGCACAGATCCTTTTGGATCACTGCAAGACCAAGATAGCTCAAGTGTGTACACTAAATCAAGGTACAGGAGGAATGTTGGACAGCATTTCTATTTATCATCATTATCACCTGAATTCAGCTGCTACCTGCGACTTGTTTCATGTTGTCTGCATCAGCATTTATTATTATTGTTGCATAATATGTGGGATAAGTTTGTCTATGTGAGATAAGATAAATATGTATTAATTACCTTCCTTTGTTCAGATTTAAGATTCCTCATCACATCGATGTCATCAGGTGTACTCTCCTTTGCCGCCTTTAATTTCTTTACAGATTCAGCAGTTGACACTATGCAGTTTTTTATAACATTTTCCCTCTCGCTGTGTCCTTTTTCTATCTGTTGGAATAGGTCTTGACAAACCAATGTTGGGTATATTTTACTTTTAAACGACTCTGTTGGTAAAGATGTATTTAAAGTGTAAACTATTTTGTCATCAAGTACGCGCATCTTTTTCAGGACATCCTAAACCAAAGAGAAATAAAAGTTGAAACAATGATGATACATGAAGATCCACATTAATGCTTCTATTATAGCGGATTCAACACATTTTGACACCACAGTGATTTATTTTGTTTTTATTTGATAAATTAAGTCCACTATACTTTATAGGTTATAATTGAACTACCGTATATTAAATATTTTAACATTTATGAAATACTGACTTCAAGTTGTGACGCTATGATCAAAACTTTAAACTATGCTATTAAATACATAATAAATTAATAAAAACAAACCTGAAATTCTAAAAAATCCGGACAAATCATTGAGCGTTTTTAAAGTTTTCACTTTTCTGTAAATAAAAAAAATTATAAGTGATTTTGGTCTGTGCCTCTGTGGTGATTATAATCTAATCATCTAGTCTTTATGATAATCCTACTCTATGTTCATGGCACAGAGTACATTGAATATCGTAGATAGAGTAATGAAGGTAGATTAAAGTACTATGTAACCGCGTATGAGATAGCGATAGCACGACGTAACGATGAATTAACACGACAATTATTATCATTGTTTAGTAGTCAATATTTGTATTAACCGATCAACAATATTTGTATTAAACGTTTTTCATGTGAAAACAAGTAAATAACTGATGAGAAATACAATTACGCCACGAATTGTTAGTTTGTTTTGCAACTTCTTGTATGTATTCTTGAAAAAACCAGTTACACGATAAGGGACAAAAAATAGATTAGCTGCGTCTCTGTTTATCACATTAGAAACTTTATCTGTGCTCTCTTTTTAGTGCGAATGAGAAAGCAAACGTTCCTGCATCTACCTTTATTACTCTATCTACGCCTCTAGGTTATACATCTGTGCACTAAGTTCTATCTTTTTTTGTCTATGAAAATCTTTCTTTCCTGACAAAAGTCAAAATGAAGTAGGTTTGTTTTGTATTTCAGTAAATCTTAATAATCTTACCATATTCTGTTGTGTTATTGCGTAAATATTGAAGTGGAGTGAGTTATATTTATCATGAGTGTTTTATTTGCAGGATTGGACTTTGTGCCTACAGTGGATTTAAAATATATCCTGGCCATGGAAAAACCATGGTTAAGGTTGATGGCAAGGTAATGTAGCAATTTTTTAAGTAAAATAAACTATAGTTTATATTCAGTCAACATTAAATTAAAGAACTGAAAGAATTAGGAACCGAATTACCTACTCCATTTAAATATTTGACGAATAGGTTATAAATTTATTGAGACACAATTTTGTTGCATAAAATCATCGATGTATAAAATAATTGCACAACTATTTATATTTAATGGTAATTCAATTGTACAAATGTACAGGATACGTAGTTCGTACAACAGTAGCTCTGTTATTCCCAGGCACATTTTAACAGTATTTCCTAATGCCCGATTTTATATTGTAATACATTGATGATTGTATTTGTGTTAATAACATTGTTTCATCAAATACTTATTAGGATTCAAGACTAACCATTAACTAACATGATTAAAAATTGTCTTTCTATTTCAGTCATTCACATTCTTAAATTCAAAATGTGAAGCCGCTCATTTGATGAGGAGGAATCCTCGCAAAGTGACATGGACTGTGCTCTACAGGTAAGTGTTATTTTTTATATTTTATTTTTTTATTAAACTTATAGTATGCGACAAGTCTAGATCGCAATCGGGGAGGGAACGCCCCGCGCTAACCCGGTGCGGGCGAGCGCGGGTGTCGTGCGGGGCGCCCCCCGCCTCTTACCCTGTTTGCCATCTCAACCTGTCTCTGACTATACTTTTGAGATAATCCTAACGGCAACTGTCTACTGGCCCGCTACTAAGCATGGGTCTCCTCTCAGTCTTGGCTTCACCAAACTTGCAAAGTGTGGTGAAGACCCAGACCACTGAAAACTTTATGGAGAACTTTCAGGCATAAGGTGTTTTTCTTCTCCGTTAAAGCAAACAAACATATCAAGCTTTTATTGATTTAAATTTTGATTTGCTGATTTTTCTATTTAATATTACAGACGCAAGTTCAAGAAGGGTCAAGAAGAAGAACAGGCAAAGAAACGTACCAGAAGGACCCAGAAATTCCAGAGAGCCATAGTTGGCGCTTCCCTCAGTGATATCATGGCCAAGCGTAACATGAAGCCAGAGGTCAGGAAAGCTCAGAGGGATCAAGCTATCAAGTAAGCACAGATTATTAAAAACCTCACATCTGGTGGGAGGCTTTAGCTGTGGCCGTTGAATATATTGAAAAAAATGCTTTGATTTGATAAAATGATTTACACTAAACATGAGCACATCAGTCAGTTCAGTGTGGTTGTAGCTTTAATACTAAATTAGAACTTTATATCGGAAGTATTCAAGCAACCAAACAAAACTTAGATTTAGGCTCTATCCGCACACCTCAGTGCCAGCATGTGACAGTCTGTGATCCGCTAGTGCACTATGGGTCTGTGTTATCTGCACTTCAGTGCCACCAGTGCTATGTGGTCAGTGATTTTGAGTACATTCGAGAGGTAAATCACGGTTACACATATCTGATGTGTGCGGTTAGGTCTTTCGCATCAAATAGTCTGAGTTTAGTGTGGGCTCTTCTTAGACATGGGCGCGTTTGGAACCCTCGTAGCTTTAGTTTTAAGTTCGCGTAATAATTATCACCACTATATCTTACAAATACAACAACAGACTTACAAAAAGAGTAATTTATTACCTATTTTGAATAAATTATTTGAATTTTTTGAATAAGTACTAAAGTGGTAATTCTTTGTTTCAAGGGCTGCAAAGGAACAGAAGAAATCAACTAAAGCTGCAAAGAAGACCACAGCACCTCCAACAAAAGCGAAGGCACCACCCAAAGCTAAAGCTGCTAAAGTGAGTCAGAAGGCAGCGCCGCGCGTTGGTGGAAAACGATGAGACCATTCTAATAAATAATCTTTAACAACCCAATGGTTTTATTTTAAAACTGAACTAGAGAAACAATTTGTGATAGTGATGGGCAAACATCTTGACCAAAGTATTGATTTATAGGTCTCATTGGCAAACTACAGGCCCAAGAGGATTTTGCCGCGCAGGAGCATGACTTGGTGTATAAGTTACCCCTTAGGTGATGCATCAAAATTCCCATTAAACCTTTGAAAATGATCATTCACTATAGTACAAACTTGTGAGGTTCAATGGTGTATCTCACCTCTACAATGGACGGGGAAAAGATTGCTGCAGCTGTCTTTTGCCCCTCCTACTGCTGAACATTCAGGAAAAGCAAGCTAAATGCATCACTACTACCAGCACACAACTCCAATGTGCATTGTAAGATCTGTATCACCTGAGGATGCTTTAGTGTTAATAGTATAGTTATATAGGTATATAGTATAGTATAGTTATATAGTTAATTTTTTTTTATTACCAACATAGAGAATGTTTAACAAATCCAATTTAGACAGCAAAAAACCACGAAGGTTTAAAAAGTGTGTCATTCCGTCTACTTAATATATAATAATAATATAGTGTTTCTATAAACAATATAAATTGTTTATAGAAACTTATTACATTACATTTCATACAAAAATGGGGATCATTACAATTTGTTAATATAATAGGATTTTAGCTTATATTTTAAATTAAATCTAGTTAGTTCATTTCTAAATTTATTTTCTAAAGTATTTATTAGACGAGGGATCATGTATGCACTGGTGCGCTCACCGTATTTGTTTTTTGAAGGTACGGTTATTAATTTGTTTTGCGTAACTGCGCGTCTGCATTTTGTTTTGGACTGCATTTTGGATGTCTAAATTAAAAAATTGTTCCTTCAGAAGTGTAAATTGGACCTTGTCATGAATATTAATAACCTTGCAAAATTTAAATATAAGATTTTCATTTGTTTTTGCTTTAAGTTTGATATTTAAAGGTACAATAGCTTTTAAAATCCTTAGTTGCTTATGTTATTATGTTAGTGTGTATGGTGGTGACGTGTCTTGATTGCTTTTCCTACTTGTTTAGCAGTGGGAGAGCAGCACTGCATATCGCTGCACGTAGCAGGTACCATATTGTGATACTATTTTTGAATAAATCTCGATTTTGACAATTCATTCTTCTCTAAAAAGACTAGATACTGTCCAATAGGTTCTGTAACATGTACATATCACTGGTTCCATGAAAATTTGATGGTTTCGGAGATGGAGGACAGAACTCTTCAACAGGTAAAAGCTAATTGCACATCAATGGCGACCAGTGTAATAATTTATTCATAGATTTTATTCACTTCCATTTCACTTCTGATTTGCATATTGCTAATTTTGGGTATACAGGATCCCAGAAAATATAAGGCATACTGCATTATTAGGTTATTAAAGGTGAAGCAGCACTCTGCAGTATTGATGGAATGATTGATGGTTATAAAATTAGCAGTAGTTATATAACATTACATAAGAAATTAAGAATAAATGGTCATGATGCATTGCCCATATTCTTATTTAGGCTGCCTGTCCACTGGTTGACGAGCTAGGTACGACGACGACAATTTCCCGCCGCCAGTAGCTCAAATTAATATCTACTGGCAGTGGGCAATTCGTTTAGTTCTACGCGAAATATTCGCTTATCTGCTCGCATTCTTTCAACTAGTTTGCAAATCCTTGTCCACTGAAGCAGAACGAGAGTTTTATGCAATTCATTCTATTGCTTAGCACAGCTCTGCTCCGCTCCAGTGGACAGACAGCTTTAGATCCTGTAGCTAAGTTTTAAGTTCAATAAATAAGTACTACTTACTCTATTATATCATTGATGTTACAAGAGGGTTCCATTATTTGAAATAATATCAGAAAAAAGATTTACATTCACTTTATTGGTATTGCACTGAAAATTATTATGTTGTTTTACATAATACTTCTTTCACTACAGATTGTTAATCCTACATTACAATAGTATAAATAACTGTTTTAGGTTACATGACTTTTGAGCTAATATCAGTTCACGTTTTTACATTTACGTACTCTTGGCTAGAGTTTCAGCCTTAGCTACCACTTCTTCAATGGGTCCAACCATGTAGAATGCAATTTCTGGTAAGTGATCGTATTCACCCTGCAGGATTTTAGAGAAGCCCTTGATGGTTTCCTCCAGTGGAACAAGTTTTCCAGCATGGCCAGTGAATACCTCAGCGACCTGGAAGGGCTGGGAGAGGAACCTCTGGATCTTGCGCGCGCGTGCCACGGTCAGCTTGTCCTCCTCTGACAACTCATCCATACCTAGGATGGCAATGATGTCCTGCAGGGACTTGTAGTCCTGCAGAATCTTCTGCACGCCGCGGGCCACGTTGTAGTGCTCGGCGCCGATGATGTTGGGGTCCATGATACGCGAGGTTGAGTCGAGCGGGTCTACCGCAGGGTAGATGCCCAGCTCGGCGATGGCTCGGGACAGCACCGTTGTGGCATCCAAGTGAGCAAAAGTGGTGGCGGGCGCAGGGTCGGTCAAGTCGTCGGCCGGCACGTAGATGGCCTGCACGGAAGTGATGGAGCCCTTCTTGGTGGTGGTGATGCGCTCCTGCATGGTACCCATGTCTGTGGCCAGTGTGGGCTGGTAGCCCACGGCGGAGGGGATGCGCCCCAGCAAGGCAGACACCTCCGAGCCTGCCTGTGTGAAGCGGAAGATGTTGTCGATGAACAGTAGCACGTCCTGGCCCTCCTGGTCGCGGAAGTACTCCGCCACGGTCAAGCCGGTGAGCGCGACGCGGGCGCGCGCGCCGGGCGGCTCATTCATCTGCCCATACACCAGAGCCACCTTGGAGGTCTTGTCCTTCAGGGAGATGACGCCGGACTCGATCATCTCGTGGTACAAGTCATTGCCCTCGCGCGTGCGCTCGCCGACGCCGGCGAACACGGAGTAACCGCCGTGAGCCTTGGCGACGTTGTTGATGAGCTCCATGATGAGCACGGTCTTGCCGACGCCAGCGCCACCGAACAGACCGATCTTACCGCCCTTGGCGTAGGGGGCGAGGAGGTCGACGACCTTGATGCCCGTGACCAGAATCTCTTGCTGCACAGACATGTCCACGAACTCTGGCGCTTCGGCGTGGATCGCGGCAGTTTTGTCTGTGGGGATAGGGCCGCGCTCGTCGATGGGCTCTCCGATCACGTTGATGATGCGGCCGAGAGTTTCAGCGCCGACGGGAATCCGGATAGGGGAGCCAGAGTCGAGAACCGGTTGGCCACGGACGAGACCTTCGGTACCGTCCATGGCAATGGTACGTACGGTGTTTTCACCCAAGTGCTGCGCAACCTCGAGGACGAGCCTAGGGGACCGGTTTTGAACTTCCAGGGCATTTAGGATAGGTGGAAGATTATCGTCAAATTGAACATCCACGACAGCACCGATGACTGCCACTACCTTACCAGATCCCTTTCCTGCTGCGGCTTTAGCTGCATAATCACGTTTGTTCACTAGGGCTCCAGCAACTAACGGTGTCTTCTCAGCCAAGGAGTTATTAACTACCGTTCTCGTGACCAATAAACTAGCTCTACCAACGGTAGAAAACATCTTCGTTCCTCAAGTATTCGTAGGAATGTACAGTAATGAATAAATTCTTCTTTTAAAAAATTCAATACTTGTCGGAAGTTTACGTAATGAAAGAAATGAAGTTGGAGTTGCTGTCGGTCGGTGATCGGAAATTCGTACCACATTTGTACTACTCTACTACTCTATGGAATTTGGAATATCCACAGAGTCTTTGGTAGCTGGCATCTCTTGATTCAAGCCATTCAAGCTTGATTCTCTAAAACGTAGTGATTACCTATACACCATAGGGGTGCAACCTTTGTGATTCTTTTCAAGATTTCTCTTCTCTTGTGACTTGACTCTTTGGCTGGCATAAAAAACGTGTAAAAAAAGATAGTGACACAGAGTACTTTTTACATGATAGTGAATAGCAGTGAACACAGACTACAGAGTGAATAGCAAATAGCAATTTGTCCCAATTTTTCACATGTTGAATTCAATAATTAAATAAGATTTCGAAATATCTGTACTTATCTGAACTTCTATTTAAAACAGGTCTATACCTAGTTTATAAACATGGAATATATGCCACCTGAAACTGATATGACACCCAACAGCGCACGAATGTAAGTAAACCATAGTTTTAGGTTAGCCAGCTCCTCAATAGTAACAACTGTTTTTAGGGTACCGTAGGTACCCGAAGGGCCTCAACTGGACCCTATTACTATGACTCCGTCCGTTTGTCTGTCAGGGGGCTGTATCTCGTGGACCGTAACAGTTAGAGAGTTGTAAATTTCACAGAATGCATATTGAATAAATCAATGAATTAACAATATTTGCTAAATACTACTACTTTTTTCTATTTTTCAGACTGTGCTGCCAATGTGCTGTTCCTATTGAGCCAAATCCATCTAATATGTGTGTTGCATGCTTGAGGGCCAATGTGGATATTACGGATGGTATTCCAAAACAAGCCACTTTATTTTTCTGCAGAGGATGTGAAAGGTATATATTTCAAATTCTTTCTGTGCAATATTTTCTTCTCTTCATATTTTATCTCTACATAGTATAAAATGAAGTTGCTCCCCGCTATGTCTGTATATATGAACGCGTAAATCTTTTAAACTATGCAACGGATTTTAATGCGGTTTTCACCAATAGATAAAGTGATTCAAGAGGAAGGTTTATAGGTAGAGTTTAATATTGTTTTGTGCTTTGTATTGTTGTATTTGTTGAAAAATGACAATAATTGTTCAAGATTTCAGAAGAAATCAAGCTGACTGAGAGCTTTTATCGAAAATGCTGTCTTATTGTTTTGAAATAATATAACAAAATAACCACAGTGACAACATTAGTAATCTACATTCCACCCCGTGCAAAGCTGGGGCGGGTCGCTAGTTCTATAATAAATTAAGGCTAGGGATGAATCTTGCTGCCAACAGAAAATCTCTCACTAAATAGAATTTTTTTTTTTTTTTTTTTTTTTTTTTTTTTTTTTTTTTTTTTTTTTTTTTTTTTTTTTTTTTTTTTTAAAAAGATTATTAGCCATTTTTTAAATGACTAATATTCCCCTTTCCTCTCCAATTAAGCGTCAAGCTTGTGCTAGGAGTAGGTACGACAATAGTGCAACGGGCGGGGTTTGAACCGTCGACCTTTCGGTTTTCAGTCCACTCCTATACCGGTTGAGCTATTGAGGCTCGAATTGAACAGTATTTTTTATTAAAATAAACTTTTACAAGTACCTAGTTACTTTTGAATCATCAAATGCATCTACCATTGCTTCAGAATGCCTTTCTTATTGAAAAGAACCAGCAAGAAACTTGGTGTTTGCTCTTTTCAATGATTCAATTTACATAATATTGTGCCATGTATAAAAGGGTTGCACGTATAAAAAATTGCAGTCCTGCGTATTCTGGAGCGAGTCATATCCATGCTATCTAAAAAAGTATGTAAAATTTTTAGGGTGTCACATCTATATATTTCATACAAGCTCCCATAATAAGCAAGCATTGTGACGTTTGATGAAACATTGCTGATTTGACTAGTAGGCACTATACCTATTCAACTTCATGTACTTTAAATAGATATAGTATTACCATCATTACACAGTTCTCAATGAAGTTAGCCAGGTGTATAATTAATAAATAAAATAAATAAATAAAATAAAATAAAATAGCCTTTATTCTCTAATACAATAGTTATACATCTTATATTACTAACTAACCATATTATTAATTTCTTATTTCCTATTATTTAATTATCCTATCCTACATAATTTATTCTAAAAAATTGGTAACACCAGCAATTTACAGATCAGGTTGTCCTCTTTGGAGAGGCATATGTCCAAAGAGGACAACCTGATCTGTAAATTGCTGGTGTATAATTAAAGGGTTATTGTTTTTATTAGTTGCAGAAGGAAATACAAACTCGATGACCATTAAACTTATTTCAGGTACTTGCAGCCTCCAGCAGAGTGGTTGGTATGTGCTTTAGAATCACGAGAGCTGCTAGCGCTTTGCCTCAAAAGGCTCAAAGGCTTGAATAGAGTGAAGTTAGTAGACGCTGGGTTTGCCTGGACTGAGCCACATTCTAAGAGAATTAAAGTAAGAATTTTATTGTTTAACTGTATAGTCATGCTAATTCCATTGTACACAATCACTAAACTAAACTAAAATGACATGTCTAAATCTATTGCTATCCCTTTCATAGTGTTGCTTGTGGAAAAGGATAGCACTAGATTTGGACCTGTTAATTTAGTTTAATTTAGAAATTGTGTACAAGAAAATCAGCCTCCATAAATGAAAATGAAAACAAATTACCAAAAGTGCAATTTTGTCAATTATAACATTGTCTGATGGTACCCAGACTAGGTAGTCCTGTGTCGTGGGTACCTTATTAGAATTAATAATTAACAGTGTAAAATGGCTGTGATAGCCTAGTGGTTAGGAAGTCCGTCTTCTAATCGGAGGTCGGAGGTTCGATCCCGGGCACGCACCTCTAACTTTTCGGAGTTATGTGCATTTTAAGTAATTAAATATCACTTGCTTTAACGGTGAAGGAAAACATCGTGAGGAAACCTGCCTGAGAGTTATCCATAATGTTCTCGAAGGTATGTGAAGTCTGCCAATCCGCACATGGCCAGCATGGTAAACTAAGGCCAAAACCCTTCTCATTCTGAGAGGAGACCCGTGCTCTATAGTGAGCCGGCGATGGGTTGATCATGATGATGATGATGATGACGAATGTAAAATTGACGCTTGGTTCACAAGACTAATAACTATGTTTTTTGTCGCCAGGTGAAACTGACAGTGCAAGGCGAGGTGATGGGCGGAGCGGTGCTGCAGCAGACCTTCATCGTGGAGTACGTGGTCCAGCACCAGATGTGCGACGCGTGCCACCGCTCCGAGGCGCAGGACTACTGGCGCGCGCTGGTGCAGGTGCGGCAGAGGGCCAAGAACAGGAAGACCTTCTACTATTTGGAGCAACTGATCCTGAAGCACAAGGCGCACGCCAATACACTCGGCATTAAACCTAACCATGGTAAGTGGTTTATACAGTGCGACAAGGCTCTCTTGGCACTTGAATGACATTGACAGGGGGGCGCTGTTGAAGAACAAAGGCTTAGAATATTCAAACAAGAACAAAGGGGACACTTGACGGCATCGTTAGTTCCGATTTTCGCCACGCACCAAGATAGCCTTGTCGCACTGTACTTTGACGTAATGTTTTTACACCTTTATTATCTGTTGTCTCCCAAAGCCACCATGATCCAGACTTCATAGTCGCTGATCGTTCCTCCCTGTATTGGGGACAATATGCAGAGAAACTTTCAGTTTTTATAAAATGACGAAGGTCTGGCATGCACTGGCTCTCTCTCTATAATCCACGTGTATGAAGTGGCGGGCATCATCCATACTAATTTAACCGATTTTGATGAAATTTGGAACAGAGATCGCTTGCATCCCGGGGAAGGACATAGGTTATTTTTTATCCCGAGAAATCAAAGAGTTCCCACAGGATTTTTAAAAACCGGATGATGAAACATGTGGATGAAATCACGGACATTATCTAGTGTAGTATAAATTAATTAATAATTTTGTTATGTTTACAGATGGATTAGACTTTTTCTATACAACAGAAAACCACGCACAGAAAATGGTCAACTTTATACAATCAGTTCTGCCTATAAAGTGCCAACATTCCAAGAAACTGATATCCCATGACATACACAGTAATGTTTACAACTATAAGTTCACATTTAGTGTGGAAATTGTACCATTATCCAAGGACAGTGTTGTATGCTTGCCTAAGAAGTTGACGCAAATTTTAGGCTCCATATCACCAATATGCTTAGTACAGAGAGTAACCAGTACTATACATTTAATTGACGCGTATACTGGACAAGGTATGTAAATAAATGGATTTTTTATTTAAAAAGTAGCTAGTATATTTCTAGTTAAAAAGTATCTAGTAGAAGGTAACTTTTTTAATGGTTAATTTTTTTCAGTCTGTGATGTGTCCTCTACTCAATATTGGAGATATCCATTCAGTGCAATCTGTAATCCAAAGCAGTTAGTGGAGTATGTTGTTATGGACATTGATATTTTGAAAGAGCATGTACGTATGATTCAAAAATTTGCATTTTGTTTTGTTACAATTTCATTTTCATAGAAAATGCAAACTCGCCCAAGTACAGTTGAAGACCTCGCTTCGCTTATTTACAATTTTATACATAACAATTAATGTTTTTCTGTCTGTCTGGTATGCTCGTTTGTGTTACGTTCTTCCATTTGACTTGAAATTGTACATTTGCTGTCGGCACTTGTAATAAATGTGCAATAGGTTATACGCGAGTCTTTCAAACAAAAGAGGCATTGCAACCATGTCGAACTAGTAATCTATATACTGACTTAATTTATGCATACCTACCTATAACATTTGTGAAATTTTTATGTATTTCCACATTTCAAATTATTAATTTTATCGTATTGTCCAGGAAAAGAAGTCATTCCCGGGTCAAGGCGCGGTATCTAGTAAGCACGTGTTAGCAGATGTGTGGGTGGTCAAAGCGAGCGAGCTCGGGCTAGACATCAGTCCCGTGCATACTAGGACGCACTTGGGGCATATACTGAAACCTGGCGACACTGTGTTAGGGTAAGATGGTTATTTGGTCTACTTATTAGCTCAGGAACAGAAGTCATTCCCGGATCAAGACGCAGTATCTAGTAAGCACGTATGTGTAGGTGGTCAAAGCGAGCGAGATCGGGCTAGACGTCAGTCCCGTGCATACTAGGACACACTTGAGGCATACACTGAAACCTGGCGACATTGTGTCAGGGTAAGATGCTCGTTTGGTCTACTTATTAGCTCAGGAACAGAAGTTATTCCCGGATCAAGGCGCAGTCTCTAGTAAGCATATAAACCTGGCGACACTATGTTAGGTCGTTTGGTCTGCTTAATCTAGGAACAGAAGTCATATGAATCCTGTGGATCCCTGAGACTCGTTTGATGGCGGAATGTCGAGCTAGTGAGGTGTTTGCCAACGCTGCGCTTTGCGGTGCGAAGTCGTCATTCTCGGGACCCCAATGTCTATTGGATTTTCGAACTATGTGCACCGCTCATTGTCACTTCAGCTTCGCAACGAGTTGAGCTATGTGGTCTGGTTCTCTTACAGATCTCCTCATTTGATTATGAGAAACTCCAAGCTCTCTCTATCATAGCCTTAATTATCTTATGTAACTTGGTGATACCGGCGGCTTCGTTCGCGTGGATTTCGTTTTTAAAAGTCCGTGGGAACTCTTTGGTTTTCTGGGATAAAAAGTAGTCTAATGTCACTGTCCGGTCTTTATAGTCCGTACAAAAGGACTCCTCACGTGCCGTTTTAACTCTATAGGTCAACTGTCATGTCAAAAGTACGGTTCACCTTTAAAATAAGGACTTTTAACATGAAATGTGACACCAAAAAGTTAAAATGGCGTGCGTGAGGAGTTAAATTTTACGCGTTATACCTATGACTATACAAAAATCACGTCGATGTATTGCTACGTGGTTGAAGGACAAATCAATAAACCAACGAACCAACCAACAAACACTCGCATTTATAATTTTAAGGTAGTAACTTATTTTAGATATAACTTGGGCGAGTCGAACGTGAACGACGTGAACTTGGACAAGTTGAGCCGCGACTCCATCCCCGACGTGTACCTCGTCAAGAAGCACTACGGGGAGCGCGCGGCGCGGCGACGCGCGCGCGCCTGGAAGCTGCGGCACATGCACGAGCAGCCCACTTCCACTACCGACGAGTGAGTTCCTCTTTCTGTCCTAAGGCGCAATTTATACAGAAAAGGCGTAAGGCAGAGGCGCGGCGCAAATATGCCGCTTCAAAACTTATTCGTACAAATAATTTTAAATACATAGCAAAAATTGCGGACCGGCAGGATTTTAACCTACATTTTCTGAGTTTTCCTTGATGTGTAGGTGTAAACACTATAAAAATTATCAACAAAATATTCATAAAAATTGTATGCACTTAAGTCATCCGAGTTGTATCCGTCATCCATGAGAATACTAGCGATTATCTACGACATATCTGATACACTAATAGAGGAGAATCTTTACCCATAAATCTCCTAGCTCCACTGTAGTTTTCAGATAATTTTTTTTTACTAATAAATCTTATCTTTGTAGTGACTACAACGAATTCCTGGATGACTTGGAGGAAGACCCGACACTGAGGCAAAACGTGAATATATTCAGGGACGGGAGCAAAGTCCCCGTGGACACGGACGAGATCGACCCCGGCCTGCCGCGCATCACGCTCGCCGAGATGCTGGACGACCTCAACATAGATGACGAGGAGATGACGGAAGTGTGACGACTGCTACATGCATTGTTAACCAATTATAAGAACACGTTATTGAGCTAAGTAGCAAACATAACAGTTCAGCAATAATCGTTTTTAATGTACCCACTTGTCTTTTGTTACAAAAAGGTAAGCAAATGATGTAGGTTTTCATATATGACACCAACCTAATGACCCGTGCAAACACATTACACTTTTTACCTACCTACGTCTACTAACGGGGCCAATTGGACACTTTCTGAACAATTTTCTTTGAAAACTACAAATTATAGTACATTACTGTCCAGGCTGGAGATAAAGCAATTTCATAAACATTGCTACCTGCCTTTCATGAATATAGGTCATCGGGAAGTACCCTTTAGGTTTTGATTCCCCCAAATTGACAGACAAGACAGATGATCAATCCGCAAATAAGGAATCTTTGATCCTATAGCTATATATTTCGATAGCTGCAAAGTGGCGCTACTAAAATGGTATTAACAGTCGCTTCAGTACTGAGTGAACATACATATCACCGTCACTGGCAGCAAGCGTGCCGTAGCTTAATAGTTAGAGCGTCGAGCGCGATCCCAGGAGACGCGGGTTCGATTCCTGCCGGTCCGCAATTTTTGATATGTATTTAGAATTATTTAAAATCCTTATAGGATTCCCTTTTTTCTTTGGGAACACGGAACCCCATAAAGGGACATACAGGATGTAGAAATGTGATGTGTTTGCACGGACCATTGGTAGACCACGGACAGTTGGAGGTTGTGATCGTCTAAACTAGGGTTGTTGCGGATGTTAATATTCAGACATCCGCTGATGCGGACGTTCCGCATTTCCGGATGCGAATATCCGTAACAACCCTGTTGCATACCATTGTACAATTTTTGATTACCCATT
The DNA here is from genome assembly GCF_902806685.2 of Maniola hyperantus. Taxonomy (NCBI): domain Eukaryota; kingdom Metazoa; phylum Arthropoda; class Insecta; order Lepidoptera; family Nymphalidae; genus Maniola; species Maniola hyperantus. The sequence continues at coordinate 3,960,646 of NC_048547.1, forward strand.
TAATGAACGAAGATATATCTACAAACACGCGTGAGGCACGCGCCACTCTGCCCCGACCACTTTCTTTGCAGGTCGTTACTTGCTGCAAAAATGAATCCGCATCCGCAAAAAAAACCGCATTAATTGATGCGAATTTCTGAATTAATGCGGATGTTCCGTATTTTCGGATGCGGATGCGAATATCCGCAACACTCCTGATCTAAACTGTTGTCCTTATACATATAATATATGGATTGATTCCATTAGATCCTAAGTTAAAATGTTACATTATCATATTGTATTTTGTAATACATGCTTTGGTCTTACTACGATAGTTTTATTTATTTGATTTGCCACATCTAGTTTGGTATTTAGATTCCAGAAAAGAGTAATTATTATTGTCTAGCTTGTTATAAAAGTATAGCTTGTACCGAATCATAATTTACAATTTTGAGAAAATTCTCTTTTGATCCGTTTCACACAGGGACTGTTTTAGGAAGGGAACACCTATACTCTATCTGTGGAAAGAAGTTCGTATAGCGCTGTCTCTGTTACGTAATCCCATACTAATGATAGAGACAAAAATCTCAGTGGGCGTTAACCATTTTGATCCACCAACCAATCACAAACATGTTTTCAAAACCGGCCAAGTGCGAGACAGGGATTACGTAACAGAGAGAGCGCTATACTAACTTCTTTCCACGGATAGAGTGTAGCGAAATTTTGCGAGTGGAAAAACGAGCGCGTAATTTCGCTCCAATGTGTTGTAGAAACATTATTTGTTGCGCGATTGCGGTAGAATGACCGCTACAATGTCACGATCGCAATCACCTCTGATTGGTTGACGCTCGCTCACTATTGGGAACAATGCATTGTTGCAACAAGAATAACACAAATTCAGCCAATCACAACAATTGAGATTGTAATAATGATTGATGCAGGTTTTACGAAATTGCCTTACGGGACTGGCAAGACGTCGCTCGTGTTGTCGCGACACTGCCTGGTTGACGCGTAGTTCCGCCAATTCTCAAGGCGAAAACAAACTATCGGACGTGTCTGTAATAGCCGCTAATACGGACACGTCCGATCTGGAAAGATAGCAACACTAAACCGCGGCAGGTAGGTTTGCACAGTCCTTTGGGACGCAGCTTGCGCGACATCTATCGGACGTCTGAGCGCTCAAGGTTACGTCCGATAGTTTGCGCAATTCAGTCTACATTTTATTGTCCAGATAAGACCTGTCACGAACTATACATATTATATTACTATTTTGTCCCTAGTCATGTATTCAACAATTATTATTACAATTTGATTTTGTAGCGCGGCGCGGCAGTAACATTTAAAAAATGAAACCTTGAATTATAATATTAGCATTCTCTTGGAAATAGGTACTAAAAATATGGTGTTATCTACGAATTCAAATATCTATGTAATGTAACTTTGTCTATTATATACTTGTTTTTAAGACACGATGATTGAACATGGAATTATCGGCGTAGATAAAATAATAGGTTTTTAAAATCACAATTTATCTGCTAACATGTCTCAGTAGGTGGGTATCGTTTAGACTTCATATGACTTTAGAATACAAATTAAAATAACATTAATTTCAAGTAGATTTACTTACTGTACAGACTTTTTTAAATCAGTTAATTTATAGAAATTCATCCACTCCCTAGGCTTCATACGCCGATTTACATGAAAATATTAGTTATTTTATACTTTTTTAACTAGTTCTCAAGTGCACTTATGTTTTAAAAACATGAAGTGACTGAAAGGTCTGATACAGTAGGATCATAATTTCATGTATTAGATAGGTACTTAAGTAGTTAGTTGAAAAGTGAATATGAAAGTGGTTTTAGTCGCCTTGTTGATATTGGGCTCGAGTGTAGCAACGCATTTGTTATCCTCAGGTAAGTGAGATATTTATTATTATACTGGCTTTTTAAAAATCCCGTGGGAACTCTTTAATTTTCCGACATAAAAAGTAGCATATGTCACTCTCCAGGTCTTTAACTATACCCATGCCAAAAATCACGTTAATCCGTTGCTCCGTTGCGACGTGATTGAAGAACAAATCAATAAAGTAAACCAACGAGCAAACACACTTTCGCGTTTATAATACTGACTAGATGATGCCCGCGACTTCATCCGCGGGGATTTGGTTTTTTTTTTATAAATAAAGTTTGAACTCTTTAATTTTCCGGGTTAAAAGTAGCCTATGTCCTTCCTCGGGATGTAAGCTAACTCTGTAAGAAATTTCATCAAAATCGGTTGAACTGTTGGGCCATGAAAAGCTAGCAGACAGACACACTTTCGCATTTATAATATTAAGTATGGATTTTATAAAATATGAATGACAGGCGGGGGCAAGCTAATAGTCTTAAATAGTTGGCTAAATATATATATTGTAGTTATCGCTTAAAAGTTTAATCATTTTAATAATCGAACGTTAAAGTGACGATAAATACTTGTATTTTTCGTTTTCTTTATAGAAGAGTTACATAAACTATTCCTGAGGGTTACCAGAAATGAGGGAACACAAGATGACTTAAGGAACCTTCAAGATGTGTTCCAAATCTACAGGTCTGCCTCCAATGCGATACGGAGCCGAAACGAAAGGAGAGAAGTAAGTGCCACTTATTCTAGCTATATACAGCTCGCTTCATGTAAAAACTTCCCGTTGACTAAGAATCATGTTTGGCAAGTATGGTCCGCGACAGGTCGAGATTGCAATCAGGGAGGGAACGCCCCGCACACCCGCACAGCCCCCGCGCTAACCCGGTGCGGGCGACCTTGGCTCGAATAAACCCCTCACTAGGATTCCGCGCGCGAGTGCTGTAACCCACTGTAACAGTGTAAAGTGTGGGCAATAAACGGGGTGTCTATCTAACTTGGTCTTTGTTTCTATGAGCATCGGACACCTAACATTGGACCTAACAGTGCGCAAGTGTTGATCTGCCTTTAGTGTCCATTTTATAAAGTAGGTATTAATACATTTTTTTTAGTGTTGTTTGGATTTGCATTTTGCAAGTATAGGTAACGAGTAAGGTACCTGCCAGTGATCTTTTATCTTCGATCAATAATACCGAAGACGGATTTATCTAACTTGTTAAAATCATTATTGTTGCATAAGTTGTGTTATCGGTCGTAGATAAGGGACTTAAATTCAAGGGTAAAAGAGCGTCGGAACATGTAAAGGGCAAGATACGGAAATCACTATTTTAAGGTATCTATGTACTATCTATCATCTATAATATAAAATGATTGACTGACATATTATATCAACGCACAGCCTATACCGCTGATCTTAGAGACGTGAAATTACAAGACGTGAAACCCACTAAGAAAGGATTTTTCGAAATTCCACCCCTAAGTTGGTTAAATGGGGCTTTGAAATTTATGTAGTCCACTGCTATGAAAGCCCCTTAAAGATAAAAAGGTATCATCTGATATGGAGTCGCGGGGCAAAGCAAGCATGAAATCTCGACGCACTCATTACTTTTTATGGATTCTGACCCGAAGGGTGCCAAGCCAACGGGACCCTATTACTAAGCCTCCACTGTCTGACTGCCCGTCCGTCTGTCCGTTCATCGGTCTGTCTGTCAGTGGGCTGTATATCGTTAACCGTAATAAATAGAGTTGAAATCACGGAATATGTATTTCTATTGCATCTATAAAAACATACGATAGAAAATGGCCACCATGAAAATTAATAGTAGATTATTAACCAAGGGGATAAAACAGTGTCTTCTGTCGCGGGTGACGATTTAAATCTCGAGGTTTACTCCCGAGCGTAGCGAGGGTGTTAAAAACTTAAATCGCGAGCGAAGCGAGGGATTTAAGACGAGTCCTGAGTGTAGCGAGGGATTTAAGTTCACCCAAGACTAAGACAGCTTTATCACCGAGGAAAATACTCTACTTTTCGTACCATTTGCAAAAAAATTAAGACAATAATAATATGAGATAAGCATTTATTAAACGTATTTATAGAACATTAACTTATTTATAAAAATAAATTAAAATAAACTTAACGTTTATGTATTTGAAGAAAACAAAAACGCGGCAAATTCCTAGACTAATATTTTTTTGTCGGAAAAGCAAAGGCATCAAGCTCATACGGCCTCGTCGGTTTTCGTAATTTTATTTAATAATCATAACTGCATAATAAATGCGTAATCCTTTTTCAAAAAGATGTATAATGCTTTATATACAAACTCAATGGTGTAAACACAGATGTAGTTCAGTATAAATTTCGGTAAGTATTCCAAATTTAAATCACATTCTCCCCCTAGAGGATGAATGAAATTCAGTACAATTTTCTTTCCCTGTTTTTAACAGATTAAAAATAACTATTGTTATTTTCGCTTTTTGTGGCATAGAATGTCACTTTTTGAGCAAGTGGTACGAAAAAAGTATTATTTCTTGTACGATTAACGATGTTACGGAACCATGCCTGTGCGAGTCCGGTTGACCGTTTTTTTTTAATTTGTTAAATTTCCAGAGTCTCACTTGCTTAATATGCCGAAGTGGCCTGGCAGCCTTCTTCGATATGGTGCGGGACGGGGCAACGGAAGAGACTATCATCACTTCCGCAGAGACAATATGCACTTCCATGGAGATCTTGAGGCCTGACTCTTGCCGCGGTATTCTCGAATTGAATGTTGTTAGTATCACCAACCATTCTATTGATATTTTTTATTCCCTCAAGTGAATATAGTACCTATGACGTAAAATGTAAGTATGTATACATAGACCAGCCATACACGGACAGCTTGAAGCAGTCAGGATGGACTGCTTCAAGCTGCGACTGCGTATTGAACTACAGACTTCTACGTACGTATATACACAAACCGCTCAAGTAGTTGCAACTGCTTCGGGCGGTTGGGCGGTCAAGCAGTCGCCAGGCATACACTGACTGCTCGAGCTGTCGACCGCTCTCGCGCAGTCACCTCCGCCCGCGCTCCTCATTCCATTCCGCATTGAAATTGCTTGAAGCTGCCATCGAGCAGTTAAGCTAACTGCTCGATGGCTGCTTCAAGCTGCAAGACTGCAAGAGGGGTCCGTGTATGTTGATCACTGGCTAACTGCTCGAGCAGTCCGTGTATGGCCGGCCTTACGCACTATGAAAACCAATATCTTAAGAAATGTGACTCTACCTACTTACAATTACGGCTTTGGCCATATACATACGCTGGCCAATTGGCAGACTTCACACATTGAGAACATTATGGAGAACTCTCAGGCTGAGATCTATAGAGCGTAATTTGACTTTGCTCAGACTTAAGATAAAGTTAAAACGAGACAGATTTATTTGAGAGATATAGCTGTCTCATTTTAACTCTGGTATAATTCCAAGCTAAGTCAGACTGCGCTCTATAGGTAGATCTCACCCTCCAGGCATGCAGGTTTCCTCACGATGTTTTCGTTCACCTTTAAAGCAGGTGATAATTAAATTGCTTAAAACGCACATAGTTTCGAAATTGAAGTTAGAGGTGCATGCCCGAGATAGAACCCTCGACTTCCCCAATTCGGAGGCCGACGGCTATCACCGCTCTTATGTACCTACCTGTAGTCCGCGACAGATTGAGATGGCAATCGAGGTATGAGGCGGGGGGACGCCCAGCACACCCGCACGTTACCAGCACCGAGTTAGCGCGGAGACTGTGCAGGTGTGCGGGGCGTTCCCGCCTCGATTGCCATTTTAACCTGTCGCGTACTATACCTATTAATAATTTCGAAGAAGTTAATCTTCTACAAGTTATTTATTTCCAGCCAATATTTACACACATCGTTAAAACGACGCCCGAAGCCGCAGCGAGGACGTTCTGTGCGCTAGTGTTACAGAAAAACGACGACCCTAACTACTGTGTGATTCATGATGCCAGGTTTAACTGGACAGTCAATTTACCGGAGCCTCCTAACATTGCAGGATTTAAAGTGAGTTTTGAACAGGCTCATTATTTTAGTACGTTTGAATGAGTAAAAAGTTTTAAGCTATAAATAAGTATAGCTAAACTCTCGTTAATTCACTGAAACTTAAGTTTAAATGCTAAAATGGTTGTTTCAGCCTTTAAACCATCGTGAGTGATTTCCATTATAAGTACCTATAGGTTACTAATACGTATGATAAGTAATAAAATGCATGGTTTCTAGCTAAATCAACAATTGTATGGTTGAAAATAGAAGAAGATACAGTACGCGGCCGAAAGTAATGTACATCGTACCTTTAGAACGAGATAGCAGATTTGTAGCTGTCACTGAAGTTGAGACCGACAAAACGTCATATAGGTAAGAGTGATAGAGACAACGCTCTACAAAGCCGAAATGTCACTCTAAAGGCCGATGGACATTACTTTCGGTCGCGTACCTACTGTACTTACATAGGTAAATTTTCAATACCTACTAAGAAGTATTCATGAACTTTTATTTTTTGATGAGGAATACAGGTAGAGATATTTTGAGACTTTAGCTTCTGTCCAGCTCTCATTGTCATATAGTCATTCAACATGATGATTTTTTGACTTCTTTAAAGGTTCCTCCATCAAAATTTAGTCCGCTTACAATAGCCCTCATAACAGATGCCCACATAGATCCACTCTACGAGCCAAACGGAGTGGCAGATTGTAACGAACCAACATGCTGCAGGAAAGGACAAGTATCACGTACGCAACCTTCATACGACGATTCCGATACCGAAGAATTCATCACTAAAGATTATGCTATGAAAGAAAGTGGAGACGACATGCTCGATTTGGATATTGTAGAGCATATTAAGTATAGGAAGAGAACAGCAAGAGAGAAAAGAGATACATCTCCGGCAGGGTTCTGGGGTGACTACAGGAACTGCGACACGCCAGTTTGGGCGTTCGACGATGTTATTAAGAGAATTTCTTCTACACATCGGGTCAGTATGGAGATGAGAAATTTCTTTATTTTCTCGGTTAATATAAATTGTGCATTACTTGTCATTACAATCTGTTAAATATATAGGAGACTGGCTGATGCCCGCGAATTAGGTTTTTAGTGGGAACTCTTTGATTTTCCGGGATAAAAGGTCTCCAGGTCTTTACCTATACCCATGCAAAAAATCACGTCAAAACGTTGTACCGTTGCGACGTGATTGAAGGACAAACGAACAAACAAACACACTTTTGCATTTATAATAAGGGTACCGATGAATGACTTGGGGGACATCTCGACCGAAAGAAACTTAATAAAAAGTACCATATCCTTTCCAGGCTTACCCCCTTCCATCTTAGACAACATCATCAGTTATCATATTGTGAGAATTGTGGTCAATGGCTAACTAACTTGTCATCGAACAAAAAAAAAGTGAGGCGCGGCGGTGTGTGTTCGATGCTTAAGGCCCGTAAATTGCTAATGCACGTGGCCGCCATTTAGTGACGTCAGCACTAGACTGAAGTTTCGAGCTGATGGTATATTTAAAAATATATAATTTCGGCTGATGTCATTTCGATGTTAATGAGACATGGTACCAGCGCTATAGCAATTTGCGGGACTTTTTATCTTAAACCCGCAATGGTAACCGCCCAATTTGCCAACTATTGTGCCACGTGACTTCTGTAAAGAATATTTTATAAACCCTATAGGATCAATTTTTGTCAACAGTAAGAGCCTAATGACCCAAAAGCAGTGGGACTTCTGGAATCCTATTTTCTATTTTGTCATTTTGTCAAAAAAGCTTATTTTTTTTCAGAATGTAGATCTGGTTTACTACATGGGAGACAGCATCGACCACCACGTGTGGGAGACGACTTATGATTTGATAAACGAAGTAAACGCTTATATAATTGACACCATGCGAAGAGAGTTTGGGGATAATGTACCAATCATACCTACAATCGGCAACCATGAATCTCAACCTACCAATCAGTAAGATTTTTCATAATACTTTTATGAATTCTTAAATGTTTAAAAAAAATTAAAACTTACACCGCGTCTATATTAAAAATATCAATTTATCCTTCTCTCCACTACTGTACCAGTTTTCACAGGAAACTCTTTCATACCATTGAAATTTTCTAAAATAGCCCGAAAATTATAAAAAATTAAAATATGCTTAAGTAGGTACCTATTTAACTAGCATAATATTTACCCCCTTAGAAGTTGAATTTTCAAAAATCATTTCTTAGATCTGCATACAAAATTTCGGCCGAATCTGTCCAGTAGTTTGAACTGTGCATTGGTAGATTAGTCACTCAGTCAGTCAGCTTTTCCTTTTGTATATTTGGATGTTATTTCAAAAATATCGACAAATTACAAAATATGAAGATTCATAAGAAGAAAGCTAAAATAATTGGATATTTTCGCAGATTTGCACCAACAACCGTCAAAGGGGACAAACTCAACACAACCTGGCTTTATGAAAGCTTGGCCAGAAAATGGGACTTTTACTTGACCGAGGAAGCGAAGTCCTCTTTACGTAAATTAGGAGCATTCTCGATGCTAATCCGGCCTGGCCTGCGAACCATCTCAGTTAATACTAACGTCGCGTACAAATTCAATTGGTATGTATTTAACATTCTGATTTGATCGCCGAGTGACTCTGAGCTTTCTTATGAGGCCCATAGTTAGCGGCCATGTCTCGGATCCATATGTTATCACTGGCAACACGCACTGTTCGAAGACTTTAGTCTTCAAGCACAAAAATTTCAAATTCCAAAAAGAAATAAGGAGATATGGGAGAACCAGAGTAACCGACATAGCTCAGCGGGTGGTGAAGCTGATGTGGCATTGGTCAAGGCACATAGTTCGAAAACCTGATAAACGTGCTCGAATGGCGACCCCGCATCGAAAAGCGCAGCATTGGAAGACCTCCACTAGGTGGACGGATGACATCAGTGATCAGGCGAGTCGCAGGGAGCTGCTGGATTTAGGCGGCGCAAGAGTCAAGACCGTGGTGTAAGGAAGTCCCTACAAGAGACCTATGCCCAGCCGGGGACGTCTATCGGTTGATGATGATGTAGACTATACGAACTGCAGATTTAGTCTACTTGTTACTTACCTACCTCTTATTTTCTTCTCTTCTTCTCTTTCTCTAAAAGGAAAATATGGATCTACTTGATACCCAATTATGTTTGACGCGGTGTTTCCTTTATAGTTTTCTAAAAAGGCATAGTTACCGACCTTAAGGCACATCCACACCTGCACACGCGCACGAACCGTGCACACAACGCGCCTGATAAAAACAATGCGTGAGTGTCCACGAGTAGTTTGCGAGCGGTTCGCGTACGTGTTGTACAAGTCACGGCGTGCACAACAAGTTCAGATTCAGTTTTTGGGAACACAGACATGATAATATACGCTTTCGCGACATTCACGTACCCACAGAGACCGTGACGCGTTCATATGTGTTCGATGCTTGTTGTGTGCACAGCGTAGGTGTGGATGCATCTTTAAGTGGCATCACATAAGGACGCATACAGGCTGATGGTTTGCATTGATTTGATACCTAATTTTACTGAAATTTTGTTGTAGGTGGGCTGTCTATGATCCCTTAGATGCCAAGCAGCATTTGGATTGGCTGGTCGAAGAATTGTATAAAGCAGAATTAGCCGGTGAAAAGGTTCACATACTCGCCCATATGCCCCCTGCAGTTGACCTTACACACACGTGGACACGCGAGTACAATAGAATAGTTAACAGGTATGTATCTATGAAGTTGCACACGAGTCATTTCTGAGGCTTTTAGAACAATAAATATCTCTTGAAAAATTCTGATTACAATATGTGGTCGTGATGCCTTTAGCGAATCTAAGGATCTATAGAGCGCATTCTGACTTAGACTTATGACAGAGTTAAAACGAGACAGAGCTATATCTCACATAAATCTTTGTGTCAAAGTGCGCTCTATAGATCTCAACCTAAGAGCGCTCGCGGTTTCTAATGATTTAGCTAACTCATTTTGCTTTTTAAATTTACACATGTTTACAACACAACAGCGAGCGAGCATCGCTGAATGAATATCGGTGAGCGAGTTTATTTTTTGAAAGCTCGTCGACAAGCGACAAAACTAGTAAAGCGAGTCGTCGCCGGCAGTGTGAACAGTCAGAGAGCATCTTTTGGCATATGCATCTCTTTCGCTTACACGGAATGTACATTTATTGTGCGTTTCTTGAGAGAGAAAATCGCCGATAGTTAGTCGTTTTCTTGCCGGCGGTCGGACCACTGCCTAAACCTCTTAAAACTTAAATTAATGGCCAGTACGCTTAGTATAAGATTTTATGTCTCACCAACGTTGATAGTATTCGAGTGTCGAAACACTTCCGCGTTATAGTAAACTGGATCTTAACTACCTTGGTTTAAAGCTCAAGTTTGTCTACACATCTACAGCAAACGCTCCAAGCGGAAACGTTGCGAAATTAAAATCAGTGACATTGAATTTTTGACTTCAATTCAAGGTGCTTCAGGTCCATTTTACTTTGACGTTATTGTGTTTCCAATCTTGAATTCTAGCAACGTTGGTGAGGCGTAAAATCTTATACTAAGCGTACGGGCCCATTCATGGATGTATCTACTCAGATTCTCTGGAACCATCGCTGGCGAGTTCAACGGGCACACTCACTCGGACGAGTTTAAGATATTCTACAGTACGGACGGCGCGCCCGCCAGCGTGGCGTGGGGCGCGGGCAGCGCAACCGCCTACACCAACTACAATCTCAATTACAAGATAGCCACCATCGACCCCGCCACATTTGTAAGTCGCACTTTTTACTCTATCATTTATTTTATTTATTTTTATTTTTCATGTACCAAAATTGTAGTTACAAAGTAATAATAAATTAAGTTACATTGGAAATGCTTATCTCTAAACAGATATTTCTTCCAGCTTCCCATTCAAGGTTGTGAGTAAGGCGTATCATGAAGTGGAATAGGTCTACGCTACTAGAATCTAATAAACTACATAAATATCTTATAATAAATACCCAAATCAACTTATATACAATAATAATATATGAAAAATATAAATACATATAATATATAAATACTCTATTGTAATGATAGGTTCACTCTGTATTTGAATGAGTGTACTGAGTGGCAGTTCTCTCTGACATCATCATCATGATCAACCTATCGCCGGCTCACGGGTACTGAGCACGGGTCTTCTCTCACAATGAAAAGGGGTTTGACCTTAGTCTACCACGCTGGCCAAACTGTGGAACATTATGGAGAACTCTAAGGCATGCAGGTTTCCTCGCGATGTCTCTACGCTGTTAAAGCAAGTGATATTTTTTTATTCCATTAAAAAGGTTTTCAAAAACATTCGAAATTCACTTAGAAAACATAGTTTCGTTTGTGATTGGTTGGTGCCTCAAAATGGTCATTAAATTGATTGCCAGTTTTTAATGAAATGGTCATCAGCCTAGTTTTGAGTTTATAGCTGACATATAAAAGGAAAAGGTGACTGACTGACTGATCTATCAACGCACAGCTCAAACTACTGGACGGATCGGGCTGAAATTTAGCATGCAGATAGCTATTATGACGTAGATAATATTACGTAATTAATATAAAATTCAAAGTCCTGACTGACTGACGTATATCATGACGCACAGCCTATACCGCTGGTCTTAGAGACGCGAAGTTTGGAGGGTGTGTTCTTTGTAATGAGTAGGTACCCGCTAAGAAAGCATTTTTGAAAATACAACCCCTAAGGGGGTAAAATAGGGGTTTGAAATTTGTGTAGTCCACGCGGACGAAAGCGCGGGAATAAGCTAGTAGCTGATACGACCATTTGGTGGCTATAACATTGATTGAGTTATATTACTTACAGAAACCACTCAACATTGCGAACTTTATTTACAATCTCACGGAAGCGAACCTCAGTCCGCACAGACGTCCACATTGGTTCCAGCTTCACGACATGAAAAACACTTTCGGCCTTTCGGACTTATCCCCTAAATCTATGGACGCATTGGTCAAAGGCATGGTGACTGACAAGCCACACTTGTTACAAATGTATGCGGCGTTCTTCTCAAAACTGAGTGATACTCGATGGCCTCAATGCGACGACGAATGCAAAATTGACACGATTTGCCGTACACTTGTAACTGTGTTGTGGGAAAGAGAAAAATGTGACGAACTGCGTCGATTACTCATTTCATAGCAAAATATGTAATTTCACGTATGTATTATGGGTTGGTTTTTCTATCGCAAAATAAATTTGAAGAGACGAATTTGACCGGTTTTTTTCAATATAAAATCTATAATCATATTGAAATAATCCTATCTGTAATTTGTCCCCCCCACCGCACGTCCGAGGGGACCCGACGCGGGGACCCAACGGGCGACAACTGCAGACAAACGGCGACGGCCCGGAGCTCCCGCCAAGGCGGCAGGTGACGGTCCCGCGCACGTCGCCCGCATAGCTTCGCTTCGTCCACTGTGCCCTTGACTGTGCCCTCTGCTAGTCAGAGGGGCACGCGGAGAAACCTCTCCCCCTGCCTGGTCATTAGCCACAGCCAACAATATCCCCGAAGAGAGATTATTAGCTGTGTTACCGGGGTGCACCGGCCCGAATACTACTCTTCTCCTCGGGGCCTCGGATGCATCCAAAAGGGACCAGCAGCACCCCTCCATATCCATCACTTACGGTAACAAATCCGTTATTGTAGATAGGGAACAAACAGATAATAATTAGTATTATAATAATAATTACAGATAACTAACTTATAGTACTTACGCAACAGGTCGAAATTGCAATCGTGGAGGGAACGATATATTTTATGTACTGAATACAGTAGAAACCGTGCAAGTACCAAAGTTCAGGGGCACCGAACGAACAGAAAGACAGATAAACATATTTTTTTTATAAGATAATTAAATTAGTTATCTCGAGATTTTATTATGATTGTGTTTTTAATTATTGTACTTAGGTAATTCATTAGTACGTTATTTTAGATACAATGCCCTGATTGATCTTAGATAACAGGGTTTTTGATTGTAAATCTGGTTAAGTGTGATTCGGGCTTTTGACAAGTGTTCAAGTTTTCTAATTCTATCACTACCCATATTATAAATGCGAAAGTGTGTTTGTTTGTTGGTTTGTCCTTCAATCACGTCGCAACGGAGCAATGGATCGACGTGATTTTTTGCATAGGTATAGTTTAAGACCTGGAGAGTGACATAGGCTACTTTTTATTACGGAAAATCAAATAGTTCCTACGGGATTTTTAAAACCGAAATCCACGCGTACGGAGTCGCGGGCACCAGCTAGTTCCAAATATAATGAATAATGAAATGAAAAATATAATTTATTAGGTACATGTAGGTCAACTTATGTCGTTTCAATGACAAGTTAAGACTAAACCACGTTCCAACAAGTTCAGAAAGCAGATTCTATTGAGAAGAGCCGCCGGTAATAAAAGTCAAATCGTATTACTAATAGGTCAATTTTTTGACATTGATTATATTATCAGCCAGAAATTTTAAAGATAATATATCGCTTTAGCTATTTCACCAACTAACCCTAATTAAATTGTCAATTTGATTATGACTCGCACTTTCCATGTCAACACACCTGCATTAGGATAAGTACCTTGCTTCAGCTACAAGTGGTTCTGGTCAATACTACTAGGTAACCTTCATAGTGGTGTTACAACCCTGATGCATTTGTGAACATATCTGGCATTCAGTCTGGACGCCTGGCAAGATGAAACTTCTTTTAGGAATCCTACTGATAGTAGGCTCAAGTGTTGCAACTCATTTTATATCGTCAGGTAAGAAAATAATAGTTTTTTTATTACTGCGTGTGTGACTACTTTAAGTGGTCTGAAGAATTAACTTTTCACTGGTTCGGAAAATTCTTTGCGATTATCAGACAGAGGGTTTAAGAATTGTTGTCACCATTAGAAGAAAATCTTTTTAAATACAATTGTATGAGCTTTGCCTATCTGAAGTTTATCTTTGTAAAAAATAGATAGGTACCTACTTTAGTACAACAATTAAATCATCTGTGATCCGTCTTAACTGCTGCAGTCTACGATAAAATCTGGCAAATACAATAAAGAATAGAATAATGAAGTTTATAGAGAAAAAGAATAACGTTCCTTGGATTTTCAGATGATCTCCAAAAAGTGTTTGTGAGATATATCAAGAACGAAGCATCTGAAAATGATTTGCAAATTGTCCAAGACGCCCTTGCCATCTATTGGCCAGTATCCAGCGCGCCGCAAAGTCAAAACAAAAGAAGACCTGGAGAAGTATTTCTTTTTAATTTCTATCTATCTAAATTCTTCGCATAAACAAGCGGTTAGGTAGGGGTGCCAGTTGTTACAAGCTGACGAATCAATGAGCTCTCGCGGCACGTCATCACACCCCTCCCGCACCGCAGGAACCTATTGTCATGCGTTAAGCCTGTAGCACTAATTATATCTGTAAGCAGGTTTAGATACCTAGTTAGCTCGTCACATTTCTTTTGAGCAGATCGGATCGCATATTACAAACCCAAGCAGGGCCTTTTTTCAGCCACAATTAGAAATGCGTGTTGATGCTATCATCCACATTTTCTTTGAAGCCTCCGAACTCAACCATACTCAACACGACAAATTCGTCAAAATCAATATCTTTATTTCATTTAGACCAACCTGTAGTAGTGCTACGTCTTATTTATTGTAAAAGTCTTTCTATTAATTTAGTACTAGATGGCGCTAGTAGAAACCTGAATAGCGCTTGTAGGTATTTCACAGCTTATGGAAACATTATCTTAACATGGTCCTCATACATTTAGAAGCATTTTACGTTCTTATTATTGGTAGATATAGATTAACATTGTGGCTAATTCCTTTGTACACAATTTCTAAACTAAACTAAAATATCACGTCTAAATCTATTGCTATCCCTTTCATAATCTTGCTTGCGGAAAAGGAAAGCACTAGATTTAGACCTGTTAATTTAGTTTAGTTTAGAGATTGTGTACTAGAGAATCGGCCCCACTATAAGGTTTAAAAATATGTAATACAATTTTTCCAGAGTGTCGACTGCCTAATATGCCGAAGCGCATTCGGGGCACTTTTCGACCTAGTTCGTGAAGGAGCATCCGACCAGACCCTGATCGGATCAGTATCGCAGTTATGCGCCTCTCTCGGGTTCGTTACCCCACGAGCTTGCCGCGGCATCATCGAATTGAATATCGTTAGTATAACATACTGTCTGTATAGTCTTATCAAGTACATCAAGGTGCTAGAATGGCGGCGTCGCACGGGAAAGCGAAGCGTTGGATGACCGCCACTAGGTGCGGGCAGATGACATTAAACAAGTCATAATCACGGTCAGCTTGAATTAGCCTGATCGCTACAAACATTTTCGCCATACATAAGACAGCTCGAGCAGTTACGACCACTCTGAGCGGTCAAGTAGTCGAGCAAAGCTTAACTTAACTGCAATAACGGAACCGTTATCCTCATCATCGTCAACACTATTATGAGGACATTCCTTATAAGCCACCTTTTCTGTAATTACCAAATTCGCCATGAGATTGGTAAAATGTAACCAGAACAGCTAATTTCTCACTACTTTTTAGCGAAGACTTATTTAATTTTTTTTTTCAACAAGATATCTATTTGTTTTATGGCCACATAAAAAAACTATCCAAAGATTAAAATGGTGTATTAGACTAACGTGATAATTCTCTTGCAGCCAATCCTTACACACATAATTAAAACGACACCACAGGCGTTACCGAGAACATTTTGCGGTTTGGTGTTGCAGCGTGGCGATGATCCTTCTTTCTGTCCTTACGATGATCCCAGATTTGAGTGGACCGTTAATTTACCCAGACGCTCTAACAGAAGAATGAAGAGAGTAAGTTGTGATGCTACTTTAAAAGTCAGATTAACAAATTATGGTCCAGTAAAATACTGGATAAATAAATGGTATTATTGGGCATTTTTCTTCTTAAAGTCTCGATGATCCATTTTAGAATGATCTTTCTTTGAGCAAAACATAAATCACTATAGAATTAGATTCATAACTTGAAGAACCGATGGGTTTTGGCGTCCTAAAATGGTTGAATGGCGGCTTCCAACCGGGAAAGACCCCCGAACTAGAGAGACTATATCAAGCGAGTAGCTGGTAGTCGCTGGACACAGGCGACACAAGACCTTGTTCTGTGGAGATTCTTACAAGGGATCTTCGTACACTTTCGTCTGCTTTTTTTCAAATCTGTAATCTGACCACTATTAACTAGGAAATTCTGCTTTTATTCGAGGCAAGTTTGACCGATCGCCTAACCTACTCAATTAAATTTCCTAATATCTTTGCAGGATTCCGAATCTAGGAACACACCTCTGACGATAGCTGTTATCTCAGAAGCACATATAGATCCACTGTACGAGGCGAACGGCGTAGCGGACTGTAACGAACCAACTTGCTGCAGAAAAGGCCAAACCCCACGCACGCAGACATACGAATTTACTGGAGAATCTTTAATCGAAGATGGCGTTACTAGAATAAATAACAAAGACATGCTCAACTTGGGTATTGCAACAGAAATTAGGAATAGGACGAAAGTAAAGCAAGTTGATAGAAGAAATTCGCCACCCGCAGGATTTTGGGGAGACTATAGGAATTGTGATACGCCACTTTGGGCGTACGATGACGCTGTACAGAGAGTTGCTTCAGCGCATAGGGTAAGTGTCGAAATGAGAACTGTCAAATAGCTTCTAACCTAACCACATTATAATATAGCCTCAATAGGAGCGAATTGAATTCCGAAAACTCGGCGGTTCAAACCCCACCCGTTGCACTATTATCTTACTTACTCTTACCTTCTCCTAGCACAAGCTTTACGCTTCGTTGGAGGAAAATATTAGTTATGATAAATATGGCTAATATTGTTTTTGAAAAAACTTACTTCGCGGCCCAGTGACCCTACAAATATCTTGGTCTACGACGTCCGATTTTGAAGTTCTTTTGTCGCCCCAAATTAGCCTGTCTCACTGCACTATTTTTCCCCCATCTTCTCATTCTTTCTAAGTGTATACCTAAGCCAGTAAAGTATAACCTTATTAATATGAAATTTAAATGAAAATGAAAAGGCGGACTACAATTATTTAAGGAATAATACCTACTTATCTAAAAATTTCAGAATGTAGATCTGGTTTACTACATGGGAGACAGCATCGACCACCACGTGTGGGAGACGACTTATGAACTAATTAACGATGTAAACGCGCACGTTATCGACAAAATGAGAAAAGAATTCGGAAATAATGTTCTAGTTTTACCGTCTATTGGAAACCACGAGTCACAACCAACGAACCAGTAAGTCCAAGATAATCTAATCGGAAGAAACAAGAAAAACCGTTCACATTTTTCCAATTTCTAGTCAATTATGAGCTGTAACCTGTAAGGCTCTTTCCGCACTGCATCGAATCCGATCTGTCGATAATTAATGATCTGAAATAACCGTAGTGCTAGGTATCTACTTATATGAGGGGTAGGGCAATATGAGCGGTAGATCCGAATTTTGCTTTCCGAAGCTGTAAGCTGTAAAACGAAATTCGGATCTAGTACGCAACACTCATACAACAAGTAGGTAATACGGCTACCTACTTCGGATTGAGAATTCGCGGATTCGGATCGGAAAGAGCCCAGTTTATTGCACATCAGGGTCAGTACATTTTATCTGAATAAAACCAATGTTAACAACTAAACAAGAATTTAAATCCGCTATAAACTTTTAGTACCTACTTTAGCACTTATATACCTAAGTCAACAGTGCTTACTAATTAGTGTAGGATTTAAATTAGAACAGCTTTTAATCGAATCAGTACCCTTATTATAAACGCGAAAGTGTGTTTGTTTGTTTGTCCTTAAGGCAATCACGTCGCAACGACGGTGCAACGGATTGACGTGTTTTTTTGCATGGGTATAGATAAAGACCTGCCCCCCAATTGTGTAAGAATAACCATTTCATGGCTATCGCAATCGTCAACAAATTCTGCCCTTTGATTGGTTGATTCGCTGTTTACATTTTTTCACAGCCAATCAAAGGGCAGAATTCTTGACGATTGCGATAGCCATGAAATGGTTATTCTTACACAATTGGGGGGCTGGAGAGTGACATAGGCTACTTTTTATCCCGGAAATACAAATAGTTCCTACGGGATTTTTAAAAAACCTAATTCCACGCGGACGAAGTCGCGGGCATCAGCCAGTTATTTAATAAGTCACGATTTCGACTTTTCAGATTTGCACCAAATACCGTCCGAGGCGAGAAACTGAACACAACTTGGCTCTACGAGGGTCTGGCGAGGAAGTGGGACTTCTATCTAAGCGCCGAAGCCAAAGCGTCGGTGCGCGAGAGGGGCGCTTTTGCCATGCGTGTTAGGCCTGGATTGCGCGTCATATCTATGAATAACAACGTTGCCTTCAAATCCAATTGGTGATCTATTATTGAATATTTAGGGATGGTATTAGGGAATCATTTTATTCAACGAAACAACTTTGCCCAAAAAAATATTTTCAAAATAGTATCAAAGAAATTTTTGAGAACGATTTAGCCGCTGTAGTATGGCTGTTGCAACTTGCACGTCTCTGAATTACGAGGTGCAAGGAGTAGACACGTGGTTTTACACAATCCTTAGGGCTTATTGAAAAAATCCTTCGCACTCATTAGAAGTGTAAGTTCCGGAAAAATTCTGTCAGTCCACGGCATATCTGCACTCTGCAGGATCTAGTCTAACATGTATGAGCAGTCGAGTGCCTTGCGGCGGCGGGTGTCAGAATTTTTTTCTATCATTTTCTGATAATATGCGGCCGGGCTTAAACTAACTAAATTGAAAGGTCTAAATGTAGTGTTTTTTTTTCCGCAGAGAACAATGAGAAAAGAGCAGAGCACTACACATTGTAGAGCTATCATTTTCGTTTAATAAAACTAAAATGATAGCTCTGAAAATAATAATCTTATTATTTATTTATTGTAGGTGGCTAGTCTACGATCCGTTGGACGCAAAGAGGCATTTGGAGTGGCTTGTCCGGGAGTTGCACAAAGCCGAGCTGGCGGACGACAAGGTGCACATTCTGGCGCACATACCGCCCGGGGTACACGACTTCACGTACACGTGGACTAGAGAGTACAACAGCATCGTTACGAGGTATGTACCTATTATACTTACAACGTTAGTTTTAGTATACGCAAAAACCGAAACACGTGTCGAATATTTTTACGCGGCTGTGAGCGAACAAGTTAACAAGGCTTCCAATTTATTTTTAAGGTTCCGTACCTCAAAAGGAAAAACGGAACCCTTATAGGATCACACTTTGTTGTCTGTCTGTCTGTCTGTCAAGAAACCTA
The DNA here is from genome assembly GCF_902806685.2 of Maniola hyperantus. NCBI lineage: Eukaryota > Metazoa > Arthropoda > Insecta > Lepidoptera > Nymphalidae > Maniola > Maniola hyperantus. The sequence continues at coordinate 3,979,946 of NC_048547.1, forward strand.
CAGGGTACTTCCCGTTGACCTAGAATCATGAGATTTGGCAGGTAGATAGATATTATAGCTGACATTTGGGGAAAAATCTGAAAACCGTGAATTTAGGGTTAGATCACACAAAAAATTAAATTGTGGTCATGAACTAATAATTTGTATTTTCAACTTTCAAAGTGAGTGACTATATCAAGTGGGACGTATCATATGAAAGGTCTTCACCTGTACATTCTAAAACAGATTTTTATTTATTTTTATGCATCATAGTTTTTGAATTATCGTGCAAAATGTTGAAAAAATACGACTAGTACGGAACCCTCATTGCGCGAGCCTGACTCGCACTTGGCCGTTTTTTAGATTCGCGTCGACAATCGCCGGCGAATTCACCGGCCACACGCACGGCGACGAATTTAAGATATTCTACAGCCTGGAGAACGGCCGCCCCGTCAGCGTGGCGTGGGGCGCGGGCAGCGTCACTGCCTACACCAACTACAATCTCAATTACAAGATAGCCACTATCGAACCCAGGAGCTTTGTAAGTATACACTTAGGTCTAATGTGGTGATTGAGGTTTTCTTGGGATAATAATGCGGTAGACTCGCAGATCTTGCTTTTAACGGTACATACGGTCACTATATTATTACGGTACACTAGGTACCTACATATAATACATACATCTTAATTTTTTCCCCTATTAGTAAGAGGTTTGATTTAGGTAAAAAATAATGGTATCTAAAAAAATCTGAAATTCAATAGGTTTCGTTATCATTCAGAATTTCACAAGGAAGGATTACATTTACATTTGTCCATAAGACCTCTCATATGAAGCTGGGGTAGGTCAACTAGTATTATAGAAGTTTTAGACTTTTAGTGTGCCATAATATAAGCACTTTATTTTCGGTTTATTTTGTTTCTAGGAACCAACAAACTTCGTCAGCTACATATACAACCTAACGGAAGCGAACCTGACCCCAAACGTCCGTCCACGTTGGTTCCAGCTGTACGACCTTAGATCCGCCTTCGGCCTACGAGACCTCTCCCCTGCATCCATGGACGCATTAGTACGTAGAATGGCCACGGAAAGAAATCGACATCTAATAGGTCTATATTCCAAGTTTCTCCTAAAAATGAGCGACAGAAGATGGCCGTATTGCAACGATTGGTGCAAAATTGATAACCTGTGCAGATCTGTTGTTACTGTTTTGTGGCGGCGTGAGAAGTGTGAGGAACTTCGACGGCTGTTCTGGTTTTAATAAATTGTGTGACGAAAGATTATATGTACAAGATATTAAATTAAATATCTCAGAATCTGTCACTTCCAATTCTATAGTTTAACTTTTATACTTTGCAGAATAAACTTTAACTTTTCCATAATTACTTAAAAATATTGCCTGTAAGGAGTAATTACTTGAATAAAATACAAAAAAAATTTGCTTAATTTATTAACAACTTTATCCTATCCTAACAAAAATAAATTAAATAATTAATTTGCAAAGTTTTTAAATATACATCAGTGATTGAGTATACTTAACCAGTCGATTTGGGGTTTCCATCTCAAGTCTTCACTGGGTATTTTGTCCAATACAGATAACTGAAAGGTAAAAAAATAATCTCAATTCTCAATGATTATAAAACCGGAACCCATACTATATATATAATATTATAAATGCGAAAGTGTGTCTGTTTGTCTGTCTGCTAACTTTTCACGGCCCATCCGTTTAACCGATTTTGACGAAATTTGGTACAAAGATAGCTTGCATCACAGGGACATAGGCAACTTTTTCCCGGAAAATCAAAGAAATCCCACGGGATTTTTAAAAACGTAAACCCACGCGGGCGAAGCCTAGCCATCCATCGTAGTAAATAATAGATCTGTATAGTGCTCTCGATAATGGCAATAGTTTTCGTTCTATCTACAGTAGTCGTTAGAAAATATTGTACTTTTACCTTTAGAGAGAGATAGCGGATTCATAGAGCATTGTCTCTGTCGTTGAGACTGACAAAACGTCACATAGGTATACAACGTAATTTCAACGTAAACGTCTTTGTAATAGTCGACAATATCTCGTGCCAGCTACTGTACATGTGCTAGACTTTTTTGGGATTTTGACAAGTGCGAGGCTGCAAGCTAAACTCACATTGAGAGTACACTAATACATACCTAGCAGTGACAAGTTTTTATAATTTCAACTTTAAACCTAAATAGTTCAATAAACCTAAATAGTTCAGGAATTATAAGCTGATAATACATCAACGTCATTTCATAAGCGCTGCGTTTTTAGGGTTCCGTACCTCAAAAGGAAAAACGGAACCATTATAGGATCACTTTGTTGTCTGTCTGTCAAGAAACCTACAGGGTACTTCCCGTTGACATAGAATCATGAAATTTGGCAGGTAGGTGGGTCTTATAGCTGGCTTTAGGGGAAAAATCTGAAAACCGTGAATTTAGGGTTAGATCACACAAAAAAAATTAAATTGTGGTCATGAACTAATAAGATAACTATATCAAGTGGGGTATCATATGAAAGGGCTTTACCTGTGCATTCTAAAACATATTTTTATTTATTTTTATGCATCATAGTTTTTGAATTATCTTGCTAAATGTCGAAAAAATACGACTGTAGTACGGAACCCTCAGTATGCGAGCCTGACTCGCACTTGGCTGGTTTTTTTTACATTTTGGTATGAAATATTATGGTGCAAGGATAAAGTAGTGAAATATTACCTGATGTCTAATAAAATGTACAATCTTTAACACATGTTCAGCTTTAACATCTTCTGCGAGAGAGTAGAATCTCCTCCAGACAGCTGCGGCTAACACTTTGTCGTCATTCAACCCTTCGTCGTATCCCACTAAGGAAGCTTGGAACTGCTCTGACAATTCCGACACTTGCTTTCTTGCTATGGCTGGATTTGCACCCTGGAAATATTATCAAATGAATTGTTTCACTACTTTACAACAGCACTTACATTTTATTTTATTTTAAAGCATTAGAGCGATCACGCACTCATCCGATCCGAATCCGTGAAAATACGGATGTATAAAATATCTACATCATAATAAAAAGTATTCTTATTTTTTTTTTAGTTAAGATCATAGTCAGGTAGAAAATTATAAAATATTTTATTAAAACTTCCCACTTCCATTTCCACCTTAAACTGCATTGTCACTACAATCAGACAAGATCGGCCGACTCGGAGAGCATTATACAAAAAATATCACAGAAGTTACCTCTAATAACTTGATCCTGTTTGCAACGTCAGCCCATAACGCCTCTATGATACAGTTCCTCACAAAATGTCCATCCCCTTTCACATACTTTTTCTTCTCTGTGCCTATTGAGGTGACATCCTCTGCCATATACCTCACCAGTAACAGCCATACATGCAACTCTGTCACCATAAACCATGAGGTAAATGTGTCTGGTAGTTCAAGCTCCTCGAACCACTCAGTATATGCCACTCTGTCTGGCACAGATTCATAGAGAAAATATCCTGTGAGCTTGAGGCGCTAAAATACAACATAATCAACATTTATCTTCAGTAACTGATACTGAAAGTAATGTACATCAACCTTTAGCAGATTTGTAGAGCATTGTGTCAGTTGTTGAGATCAACAAAACGTCATATAGGTATGAGTGAGAGAGACAACGCTTAGAAAGCCGAAATGTCATTCTAAAGGCTGATGTAGATTACTTTCTACCACATACTATTGTGCAAACATTATAAATGTGAAAGTGTACCTATCTGTTATCTTTTTAACTGATTTTGGTGAAATTCGGTACAGCAATAGGTTTTTGTACTATAAAATCAAAGAGTCCCCACAGGATTTTGAGAACCCAAATCTAAGTTGCAGGCATCATCTATTTGGTACAGAGATAGTTTGCGTCCTGTGGAGATGGATGTAAGCTAATTTTATCATGAAAGTTGAAGAGTTCTCATGGGATTAAAAAAAAAACTGAAATTTACGCAGTTGTCGCACAGACACAGTCTTTAATCTTCATACTAAGGTGTGTCTGTCTAATTAAAATACTAAAATTAAGTATTCTGTAACTTTATGATTTTTGCAACTTTAACATACAAGACTTAGGCTGACATCTATAGAGCACACTTTGACTTTGCTCAGACTTAAGATTGAGTTAAAACGAGGCAAGTTTATGTGAGAGATATAGCACTGTCTCATTTTAACTCAGTCTTAATTCTAAGCAAAGTCAGAGTGCACTCTATAGATCTCAAACTTAATATTGATATTTGATTGTGTGCATGGAATCAACACTGAAATTATGAGTTTAGTTAGGACAATGAAAGTTAGGTTGTAACTGGTTAGCTACCAATTTATAGTGTTTAGAGGGTGTGTACAAGAGAATTAGATTCAATAAGCAAACAATGAAAAATATAAAATTGATAACACACTGTTCGTTCTTGGTCCATCCATCCCACAGCTTTCATAAACTTCTTTATGTAGTTGTCCTTTAATGTTACCGTACACTGTTCTCTTATACATAAAAATTTTTTGCAAGGAGTGATGGAGCATGGTCTTGCATAATCAATCTTAACAAATGCCCTTTGACGCCGTAATAACTAAAAAATAAGATTTCACGTGAATAAAACCTACCATGAAAATTTTACTAATTAATTTTTAAGGAAACTCACTTGTGTGAAAATACGGCTTCGATTCATTTTTATTAATATTATTTTTGTAACCTTTTCTCAAAGTACCTACAATGTTTTTCTTACTTGAAACTCCTCAAGTTTCTATAGTATTTAATAGAGGTAAAGCGGATAAACAGGTCATTTTAAATATTAGATATAAGTTATTGTTGATAAATATGAGAGATGAGAGGCCTGCCTAAAAACACATTTGTCTTCGAAACAAATCTTTGAAAAAATCACCGGAAAAAATACACTATGTAGGTCATAGATTATCTACTATATACTAGAAATAGATGTGCGACTCTAGATTTCTTTTTCAAAGTTACGCGTGTACTCACATCAAGAGGGCACTAAAAGCGCGCTAGGCGTGCGAGAGCGCGAAAATTTAAATGCTATTTAAATGTACTTTACTAGAATATTTTATATTTTTGGAACACGTTTTAAATAAACATTAATAATTCCATTAACGTTTGTTTAAAACATGTTTAAAAATATATATTACAAGACTATGACTCTTTGAGCTACTTAATTATAACTATATTATAGAAAGAAAAAGGTTTTAAGGTTTTGTAAATATTTATTATCATAAATTCGTAACTAGGTAGATACATAAAATACAATAGAATAGAAAACAATACGAAGTGTATGTAAACACTATAAAATACATACCCAAATTCAGGACCCGCAAGATTGTGAAATAATTACTATTCAAATTTAACATTTTCGGTTATTTACTTTTAATAATTTTCAAATTATTACCACAATTGGTGTATTTGTGTAGTCAGAAAACAATAAAATAATTGTTATATGAGCCAAAGATAATTAACATAAAGCTAGCTTTAAGTATTATTGTAATATTAAAAATAAAAAAAATTAACATAAATTATATTAAATAAAATTCCCTGTAAATAAACTGTAAAATAATAAACATAAATTATACTAAATCAAGTAATCAATAAAACCAATCTACTAGATTGATTTTATTGATGGGAATTTATGTTTACTAGCTTATGCCCGCGATTTCGTTCGCGTGGACTACACAAATTTTGAACCCCTGTTTCACACACTTAGAGTTGATCTTTAACAATGAGATTTTAACATATGAGCTTAATAAAATATGTCATACTGCAAATTGCAAAAATATTAACTACAAAACTTTATAGACAATTCAAAACTGACAGAGTTTCATACAAACTTCAAACCCCTATTTTATCCCTTCAGGGGTTGAATTTTGAAAAATCCTTTCTTAGCGGACGCCTACGTTATAATAGCTATCTGCATGCCGAATTTCAGCGTGATCCGTCCAGTAGTTTGAGCTGTGCGTTGATAGATCAGTCAGTCAGTCAGTCAGTCAGTCACCTTTTCCTTTTATATATAGATTATATTATATTTGACTAGTGCCACAAAGGCAGTAATATTAAAAACATAATTACACAAATTAATCACACAGGATTGGCAAGAGTCTGTGATCAATCTACAATTAACAATTTAATCCCCCATATTTGTTAAAAGGAATACAAAACAATTTACTAAAGAAAACAATTTAGTAAAGACTGCCAAACGGATATAGCTTCTGTTAGATATTGATGCAGAAGATGACTTACGAATGTGCAATAGTTGACAGAAGCTTGAATGATTCCCCTTATCTAAATATATAAAAGGAAAGGGTGACTGACTGACTGACTGACCTATCAACGCACAGCTCAAATTACTGGACGGATCGGGCTGAAATTTGGCATGCAGATAGCTATTTTGAAGTAGGCATCCGCTAAGAAAGGGTTTTTGAAAATTCAACCCCTAAGGGGGTGAAATAGGGGGTTGAAACTTGTGAAGTCCACGCGGACAAAGTCGCGAGCATAAGCTAGTTTTATCAAACGAAGTCTGTAATTCAACTACTGATTTCATTAGATTGCATAAAATAGATTATTTACCTTTATGTGTTTGATAATATCTCAACGCCTGAATTTTTATGCTATCATTTTCAGTATCTGAATTTTTACCTTTTAAAATTTTATTTACATTATTGCACCAGCTGTGAATAATCAATTTGATCACAAAATTTATTATATAATTTTTCAAATTGACTTTGTGTGTATCACATGTTAAAAAATCAAAACTTGTACTCTGATCAACTAATAATTTTATCATTTGACTTTTGCCACTTTTCCCAGGATCATTTTTTAACATGCTTTTTACTATTTTTATTATATTTCTCACACAATTTGAAAAGTTACGCGAGGGTCGGTAAAGAGATCTCCTTGTGATATCGATAGAATGTATGTATTCATCTGCTTGAGGTGGGGTGGTGTCACACAATTCATTATTGCATTTTATACAAGATTTACACACATTCCTTTTTAGCTTTTTTATGACAAACCCTGTCACATACTTTTTAGTTTCAGAGATTATTAATTTGTCTCCAATTTCTGAACTACTATCTGCCAAATTTTCTATACTTAGATCTGTATCCATTGGCTCATTGCTCATCGGGGGCTCTTTGATGTCATTTTCTATCAAAAGACAATCTAAATTTTGTAACATTTTGTTAGGATCTTCCTCACAGTTAGCCCCTAATGAGTGACTTGAATTTAAATTATTTACAAGTAATGTTTTGTAAATACTTTCAAACTGCTGGCAGGTAGGGTTTGTGTTTCTAGCCCCGTGGCTCCTCACAGAGGAGAAAAAGTTTTCCACAGGATCTTGGTTAAAACAGCGCGTTAACAAACTAGTTACATTATGTTTTTCATTTAGATATAGCCACAATTCTTTCATAACTTTAATATTGTGGATCCAATTTTTAATTGATGGAACCTGTTCATAACGAATACTTACTGTTCCATCTTTTTTTTTTGTTTCCATCTTAAATCGCATTGATTTTAATATTGGCACACTTTCATCCCATAATTTAAAATGGTCAGAGTTCATTTTCAAACAATTTTTATATATTTTATGGGTCTTTTTATAAGACCCTCCATTAAAGGAGTCAAAAAGACGATCAAATAATAGCAGCAAGTCGGCTGTGTCAGCACACTCTTGTGGTAGTAAATTATTTTCTGAAAAAGAAAAAAGATTAAAAATTAAATACTTAAATAAATACTTAAATATATTTTTTTATACATAAATGTCAGGCCACATTTACATGGATTTGTAGCTGATGCTCGCGACTTCACCCGCGTGGATTTAGGTTTCTTAAAATCTATGAACTCTATGATTTTCAGAGAAAAAAGTAGTGTCCTTCCCTAAGAAGTTATTTGTATACCAAACGTCAAAATTGGGTGGGCTGTGGGTCGATTTCATAAAACCGGCATCAATCATTATTACAATCTCAGTTGTTGTGATTGGCTGAATTTGTGCGATTCTTGTTGCAACAATGCATTGTAGCCAATAGTGAGCTGGCGTCAACCATTTATAATATTAGTATGGAGTTGTGGATGTTTTAAAGTTGCACTATCATCACATTACAGATGAAAAATAGCGCCATATATGTTGCTAATAAATAATTATTGAGAATAAGATTAGTCCTTGCTAGTCAAGTAGTACCAAAGTCTGATGAATTAATTCTAAAGTGAAGAAGGTCTTCAAATATCAGGTCTTTAAAAGTTTCAGAACATTAACAGTACTTACTTGCACAAAATCGTAGCGCTCCTGATACACGCTGACTAAAAACTTGTGCAGCATGTTTTACTTTCATCTTCGGAATTTTCTCTATGAGTACATGAGCTTCTGTTAACTTGTTGCACATTCGTAAGTCATCTTCTCCTGCATCAATATCTAACAGAAGCTTTAAATGTATCCATTTAGCAGTCTTTACTTCGTCCTCCTGTGTGAATCTTAATTCTTTTGTCAGTAAATTGTTTCGTATTCCTTTTAACAAATGTGGGGGATCAAATAAGGGGAATATATTATTATTTTCTACAGCAAAACTACTATCCCTAGGCTCGTTGCCTAATCTAAGACAATCTACTTTAGTCTCTTTTATCAGCTCATTTATAACTTTGTTGTTAATTGTAGATTGATCACAGACAGTTGAGACGACAGCCAATCCTGTTTGATTAATTTGTGTAATTATGTTTTTAATACACCTTTTTAATATTACTGCCTTTGTGGCACTTTTGCAAAACAAATAGCAAATTGGCTGTTTGAACTTAGCTTTTAGCCCCTTTATCATGAATACCAAAACATGGTCAGCAATATTCTCTGTAATTTCATTTCCCCCAAAATCTTCAAATCCGATTACTTGATCGAATGCTGTATTGAAATGTAGGGATGGAGACAAAGACATTTCATCAAAGATTAATACACATAATCGTTGCTCCATCCCCAATTTGTCTGCCGCATTTTTCAAAAGTTTAATTATCGCAGGGTTTAAGCCTGGTTTAATTGTTATTTGTTTAAGGACATCCAGTAATGTTCGTTTTGATGGCAAAGTTAACATTTTTCTCAAAAAATTATAGCCTTTTGGACTTTTCTTATATATCGAGAGTGACATTAATTTTTCTGCATGATTAAATCTTCTTCCACGGCTTTTTTTGTTATGCTGTGTTAATTGCATTTTTACAAGTGTTTGAGCAGGCATAGGTAAGTATTTTAGAACCTTGTTAAATAATTTTGTTTTTGACATTTTTTTTGCTATCTTTACTTGGTTTCTTTGTTCGAATAATTTATTTTTCAAATTAACTATTTTCCTTAACAATTTCTGAACTTTGAGATTCACATGTCTTTGACCAGCTTTTCCTGAAAAAAAAAGGTGTTTTTATTAAGTATACATTAACTATTAGACAATTTTCAATACTCTATTCTTGTTAAAATCTTGTTAAACAGTAAAGATTTTTTATCTCTTATTTAATTAAATTAAATTAAATTTATTGGATATTATTACATATTAAATTACATATAAGGAACACAAAAAATACTTATAATACAGATAAAAACAAGTAATAACAATTAAGTAGACCTAGGTCTAGTGGGGTGCCAGCCAGGTAACCTCCCAGTGTGTATGTGTGTATGTGTATTATTTGTTGTTTATGGCCACAACTTACTAGTAATTATTTTTTTCTGAATCTGAGTTTGAGAATATCCTGCTTGGATGTTGTGAACCACAGATGGGGTACTTTGAGCGACCGATTGATTATGTGTAGAACTTTCTGGTTGATTTATTGTATTAGCATCTAGACTTGAATCAATGGCACCTGAAATATGTTAAAATTGAAAAGTGTTTATGTTATAATTATTAGTTATACATAGTTAGTTTCTGTCTGCAACTTCATTAGGAGATTTCAGTTTTGAAGATTCCATAGAAACATTTGTACTTATTACATTTGATACCAAGTGGGGTATCCCGTAGCGCTGCCAAGTCGATTTTTTTGATATTAACAATAAACCTCTACAGTTTTGCGGCTTGTTAAGAAAAGTGATCTGTTTTACTCTTGTGTATTACAGAACCCTATGTGCTGTGTCCAACTCGCACTTGGCCAGTTATTTTCTACATAGCAGTTCTTGATTTATCGTGCAAAACGTCGAAAAATACGACTGAAGTATGGGACCCTCTGTGCACAAGTCTGACCCACACTTGGCCAGTGTTTTCAAGCTTCTACAATCTGTGCTTTGACCTATTATTGACATGTCAATCAATGTAATTTCTCAAAATCCTCTCTACTGTAATAACTAATAAATAAAACTCACCAAGGTTAAGAGAAGGAAATGCTGTCTTTGCTAGTCTTTTACTGTGATGGTATAAAAAACGATCTTCAAAGTGGTGATTGCAAATTCGATAATTCGTATATATTTCATCATCAGTCTTGCTTTCTAAATCTTGTCCTACTATCTCTTTCCATTGTTGAAATCGTTTCAAAGAGGAGTGGCCAGGTTTTGGAAAGTGATGCAAAACATCTGAAAAAGTAGTAACATAAAATATGCTATATATTATTGTATTATCTATACTTATTGTACTTATTTACTTAATCTCTATAATATATATATAAAAATGAATCACTGAATGTGTTGCTAAGCGCAAATTTCGAGAACAGCTGAACCGATTTCGCTAATTCTTTTTTTATAATATTCCTTGAAGTACGAGGATGGTTTTTATGGAATTGCCCGAAATCGACTAGGCGGTAAGACGTTCGCTGGGGCAGCTAGTAAAATATAAAAAAACCATAGTCATTAAAGTTCAAAATAATATCTAATGTTGTACCTACGTACCTACACTTAATTACAAAACAAAAAATGTACAGAATTAGTAGTCAATAATCCTTACCAATATTATAAATGCAAAAGTATGTCAGGCTGTCTGTCTGCTAGCTTTTCACAGTCAATTTGTGTAACCGTTTATGATAAAAGTTAGAAGGTACAGAGAAGCTTGCATCCAGGTAAGGACATAGGCTACTTTTGCCTCGGAAAATCAAACAGTTCCCATGGGATTCTTTAAAACGCTAAACCAACGTAGACAAAGTGGCGGGCATCATCTATTTGGTGAAGAGATAGCTTGCATCGGAGACGGTTGTAGGCTACTTTTATCACGGAAAATTGGACTTCTCACGGGATTTCTAAAATGGTTTTTTGGATGATATCCACGTGGACGAAATCGCAGGAATTATTTAGTATCATGATAAAATACCTAATGTACTAATGGAGCATAGAGTTTGACTCGTTTAAGAGATTTGTGTTAGATTACAAGTGAGCTGATTTTAAACTTACCGAATTGCTCACATCCGAACACACATCGAGATCTCCGTGGCATTTTCCCTGCACAAATCTATCGACAGAAAATCTTTTCACAAAGCAAAAACAAGTCCGTAATCCGTAGCCGTGGTCAATCGTTCAGGCATGAATCGAGTCCGTAAATCAATCCTTAGGTAGTTATCGAGGTGGTTAAAGGAAACACAGAGTCCAGTAAACAAAGCAGGGTCAGATAAATTTATCAGAAATAGAAATATTTAGAACCGCACAAACAACAATACACGAAAACATGAAAAGTTTTGAACTTCAACGGTGACCAGGGTTGCCAGATATTTACCAATTGAATTCGCCCGTTTTTTTTTTTTTTTTAATAGATATAGCGAGCAAGCGAGCAGGCGGGTCACCTGATGTTAAGTGATTACCGCCGCCCATGAACATTTGCAGCACCAGAGGAGCCGCCGATGCGTTGCCGGCCTTTAGGAATTTGTTTTAGGATTTTGCCTGCTGAGTAGCCTAAAATCGCCCGTTTCTATCTTCCAGGGGCCCTACCGCGGTTGTTTGACAGCTACAATGTTACGATCACAATCATCTCTGATTGGTTAATGCTCGCTCACTATTGGCTACAATGCATTGTTGCAACAAGGATTGCACAAATTCAGCCAATCAGAACAATTGAGATTGTAATAATGATTGATACCGGTTTTAGACAATCGCCCTACTGGTAGCCTAAATGGTTACTGGTAGCCAATCGGGATTTTTGGGCGCCGATTGGCCCGCCGAGGTAGCCTAAATGGCGGTAATTCGCCTAATCTGGCACCACTGACGGTGACTGTGGCTGTCCAAATGTTTGTAATTTAAAATTACAACAATGTGCCCGCCATCTATTTACGTCTTTTATTAACTGTTATCTATTTGTTTAGCCGTACTCGCGCTTAGATGGCACCACAAGCGAATTTCAATTTGCGATTTTTTAATGTTCTGGAGTTGCACCCCTATGTAGATGTAGGTATTTTTTGTATGAAATGAATGACTGAAACACAGACCAATAACATAACAGTGGACACAGCAGCCACCGACCAGAAATAAAAGACAGCAGCAACCACAGATTAAAAACTCTGTTAACATAAAAGTCAGTCGGAAATCTATATCAAGGCCTGAATCCAGGGCCGTTAAGTAAATTTAAAAAATGTGACGTCAAATTGACATTTCATAATTTTCATATAAAATCTTTGAACAACTTTAGACTTTGAAGCATTTATTTAAGGTTAGATTGTCATCTGTGGGTTACATAATTTTGTCCGCCCTACCGAAAAACTGAGTAAATCATAAAATGTTGGGGGCTGTTAGCAGGGTTGGTAGCGGCTTTCTAGCCGCTAAGACAGTAGCTGAAAAAGCTCTGGCAGAATGTGGCAAAATCGCAGCTGTCGCTGGGAACAAGCGAGATTATGCTACCCCAGGCAAAGGGCAAGGTAAGGTGGTAGCAGTAATTGGTGCCGTAGTGGATGTTCAATTCGACGATAACCTTCCACCCATTCTAAATGCTCTCGAAGTACAAAACCGTTCGCCACGTCTGGTCCTCGAGGTCGCGCAGCACTTGGGTGAAAACACCGTACGTACCATTGCCATGGACGGTACCGAAGGTCTCGTCCGCGGTCAACCGGTTCTCGACTCCGGCTCCCCTATCCGGATTCCCGTCGGCGCTGAAACTCTCGGCCGCATCATCAACGTGATCGGTGAGCCCATCGACGAGCGCGGCCCTATCCCCACAGACAAAACTGCCGCGATCCACGCCGAAGCGCCAGAGTTCGTGGACATGTCTGTGCAGCAAGAGATTTTGGTCACGGGCATCAAGGTCGTCGACCTCCTCGCCCCCTACGCCAAGGGTGGCAAGATCGGTCTGTTCGGTGGCGCTGGCGTCGGCAAGACCGTGCTCATCATGGAGCTCATCAACAACGTCGCCAAGGCTCACGGCGGTTACTCCGTGTTCGCTGGCGTCGGCGAGCGCACGCGCGAGGGCAACGACTTGTACCACGAGATGATCGAGTCCGGCGTCATCTCCCTGAAGGACAAGACCTCAAAGGTGGCTCTGGTGTATGGGCAGATGAACGAGCCGCCAGGCGCGCGCGCCCGCGTTGCGCTCACCGGCTTGACCGTGGCGGAGTATTTCCGTGACCAGGAGGGTCAGGACGTGCTGCTCTTCATCGACAACATCTTCCGCTTCACACAGGCCGGCTCTGAGGTATCTGCCTTGTTGGGGCGCATCCCCTCCGCCGTAGGCTACCAGCCCACACTGGCCACAGACATGGGTACCATGCAGGAGCGCATCACCACCACCAAGAAGGGCTCCATCACCTCCGTGCAGGCCATCTACGTGCCGGCCGACGACTTGACTGACCCTGCGCCCGCCACCACCTTTGCTCACTTGGACGCCACAACAGTGCTGTCCCGAGCCATCGCAGAGCTGGGCATCTACCCTGCGGTGGATCCGCTTGACTCAACCTCGCGTATCATGGACCCCAACATTATCGGCGCCGAGCACTACAACGTGGCCCGCGGCGTGCAGAAGATTCTGCAGGACTACAAGTCCCTGCAGGACATCATTGCCATCCTGGGTATGGATGAGTTGTCAGAGGAGGACAAGCTGACCGTGGCACGTGCGCGCAAGATCCAGAGGTTCCTCTCCCAGCCCTTCCAGGTCGCTGAGGTGTTCACTGGCCATGCTGGAAAACTTGTTCCACTGGAGGAAACCATCAAGGGTTTCTCTAAAATCTTACAAGGTGAATATGATCATCTCCCAGAGATAGCTTTTTACATGGTTGGACCAATTGAAGAGGTGGTAGCTAAGGCAGAAACTTTAGCTAAGAGTACGTAAATATTGTTAAGTCATAACTCAGATGGCAATGTAACCTTATTTGATAATAAATTTAGTTATAAATAATGTGGCATTTTACTTATTTTTATCTATAATATAGTAGCTTATGCCCACGACTGTCTGCGTGGACTACATAAATGTCAAACCCCTATTTTGATTTTGATTTTTTTTTACCCCTTTGAGGTTGAATTTTCAAAAATCCTTTCTTAGCAGATGTCTATGTCATAAATAGCTATCTTATAATAAGACAATAGTATAGTAGTACATAGTAGTAATAGTAGACAACGAGGGGTTTGAACTTTCAATCCACTCCTTTAACCGTTGACAGCTGTTGAGCTATTGAGGTTGAGTTATACTTATTACAGTACGCGGCTGAAAAGAATGTACATCGACCTTTAGGAGATAGCGGATTTGTAGTAAGCATTAGACAGACAAAATCGTCATACAGGTATGAGTGACAGAGACAACGCTCTACAAAGCCGAAATATTGTCATTCTAAAGACCGATGCACAGAAACAGAATACATCATGTACATTATTTTCTGCCGCCTACTGTACTGTATTTTTAACTATACCTATAATTGTATATCCCATATCCTATCCGCGAAAAGAAGTTAGTATAGCGCTCTCTGTTACGTAATCCCATACAAATGATAGAGCCAAAAATCTCAGTGGGCGTTAACCATTTTCCGTTTCGTAAATTCTTAAGTGGGCGTTGAGTCGCCAACTAATCCATACTAATATTATAAATGCGAAAGTGTGTCTGTCTGTCTGCTAGCTTTTCACGGCCCATCCGTTCAACCGATTTTGATGAAATTTGGTACAGAGATAGCTCGCATCCCGGGGAAGGACATAGGCTACTCCTTATCCCGGAAAATTTAAGAGTTCCCACGGGATTTTCAAAAACCAATATCCACGCGGACGAAGTCGCGGGCATCGTCTAGTCACAAATGTTTCAAAAACATTCAAAATTCGTTCCTTTTTGGTTAGTCCATAGAATAAGTGACTCAAAATTTGTTTAGCGCCCACAGATTTTTGCCTATATCATTTGTACGGCAAGAAACTTATTTCCGCGGATAGGGTAGTCAGAGATAATAAGTAGGTATGTAATAAGTTATCTCTGGGCATAGTTAACAATATAGCAATATTTTGCCTCGCATACAAATTCCCGAGCTTTTACCCGTAACTTTGTCCCGTAATTTATAGCCTATATTACTTCTGGATAAAATAGCTATCTAAGGTGAAAGAATTATTACCTACTAGACGATGCCCGCGACTTCGTACGCGTGGGTTTAGGTTTTTAAAAATCCCTTGGGAACTCTTTGATTTTCTGGGATAAAAAGTAGCCTATCTGCCGCACTCAGAGACGCTTAATCGTTACTTAAGTTTAGTTAAAACGAGACAGCTATATCTCTCACATAAATCTGTCTCGATTTAACTGAATCTTAAGCAGTGGCGGATTTGCCCTAAGGCCCAGTAGGCCCGGGCCTAGGGCGGCTAGATATTAGAGGCGGCCAATCATGACAAAAATCACTTTTTTTTAGTAACAAAAAAAATTGCGCCTGCTGCGCTCGAGCTCCTATTTGTCATTGGATTGTATTTTACTGACAAATCAAAAGGTAAATTTTTAATCCCCCCCCCCCTCTCAACTCATGGCTACGACCATGATTAATGGGTGTTGAGAAAGGGGCGGCTGGTACTTACGAAATCCTGGGGCCTAGGGCGGCCAAGACTGAAAATCCGCCACTGATCTTAAGTAATGATTAGCGACTCTGAGTACGGGGGTTAGTCACTCAAAACCAACAAACACACACTTTCGAATTTATAATAGGGGTAGTGATTTAATCTCAAACAGAAAATTGTGGTGACAACTTTAAGTAATTTTAGATTGAAAAAATGATAACACTTTAGGTATATTAAATTTTAATTTCTAAAGAAATGTTAACAACTGTACAAAAAGAAACTTAAAATATCTTTATAATTATGGCAAAGAAATATGGTTACTTTGCAAAAGCTCTTTTAGCTGTCTTGGCTAACAATTTTATTTGTCTCCACTAACACTTCATTGATTTCATTAATAGTTTCACTAGTAACATGATCAGATTCAGAGTTCATTTGATCCTTCTGAGCAAGTTTTTGTTCAGTACCATTTTCTATTATGTTATCACCTATACTTTCTAAAGGTTTTTCATCACTGTTAAGTGTTTTCTCATCACTTTTAGGTGTTGTTTCACTATCGTCAATTGCTTTTTTATCGCTGTCAAGTGTTTTTTCGTTGTTATTAAGTATATTTTCATCACAAATAGGTGTTTGCTCTGTAACAACCTTTCCGGATTTTTCATTTTCTGCTATAGATGGTGAATCAGTTGTCGCCGGCAATATTCTATCATTTACAATACTGGTCGATACTGGCCTAGTTAGTCCGCGATCAACTTGAGGTACCTTAACAACTACAATTTGATCTGACTTTTTTTTTTGATCCTTGGCACTACTTTTGCTTGGATCTTTTAATTTAATAGTTTGAAACTTGAGAGGTGCATTTAAATTTTGGATACCATCTGCATTTCTGTTAATAGGCTTGATTACTAGTATTTTAGTTTTCATACCAGCTTTAGTAAAATTAGTTATATTTCTCTTTATTATGGGATTCTTCATAACTTCTAAGCTCTGTCGGCCTAATTTTATAGGAACTTTGCATATATTTGGTTTAGTGGTGTCTGAATTAGATTCTGGTTTAGAGAGCGATAAAAGCTTTTCACTCACTTTTTCCGTCTCCGTTACCAACCTTGTGTTAGTTTCATCATTTTTCAACTTTAACTTTTTTTCATCATCTAAACTTTGTCTTAACTTTTTTTCATCCTCTGAAATCGAAACTGATTTACTAAAATCATTTAAAATTGTATCATCTGTTTTAACTTTATTATTGTCTTTGGGCTTTTCAATTACATTTGTAATTGGTTGTGTGGAAGTTTCACATTTCTCTGGTTCAGGTTCACTTTCTGGGTTATTATTAAGAGTTAGATCTGTAAGATTACGTGTCAAGCTGGAAGAAGGCTCATAAATTTTTCCGAGATTAGAAGTATTTTTAATTTCTTCAGTTTCAACTTTCTTAGGTGAAATTTTGTCTGTTCTCGCAATTCTGGGTATCATCGGTCTCGCGAAAATACTTGATATTCGCGACTCCTTTGACGTTTTGAATACTGGAAAACTGGCAGTTTTCATGTGGCCTTGAGCGTTTTCTACCGACTTTCTAGATAATGTTGTCATTGCACCACAGCAGTCTTTATTGATAATATCGTAATTGTTCAGTAGTTCCTGCTGTGCTTTCTTTTTAGTTTGAATCACTTTAGTACTGTTTGCATTCGTAGATTGTGAATCTCTATAACCCTGTGCTTCCATTTTTAACAAATTAGATAAATCATATTCAAAGTCTGCGTTTTTGGGCGTAGTTCTTTTACGGACAGGTCTCCGGGACGCTACCGAGGAAGTGGTTTCAATGTTTTGACGCTTAGAACTTTTTTCTTCAACATCATCTAAATCTGAAGAATTTTCTTCAAATATTTTACTATTAAGATTCGTATCATTTTCTCCAAGTAAAATATTATCATCTTCTTTCTGGTTGTTGTCATCTGAAAAATAAAAATAGTATGAGAAAAGAATTTTAACTTTAACATATTTTACAATATTTACTCTTTTATAACCTATACATTATCCATACTTAAAACCATTATGCGAAAGTCTGCTACCTTTCCGTGGCCCACCCGTACAACCAATTTTGACGAAATTTTGTTCAAAGATAGGTTGCATCCCGGGGAAAGACACTACTTTTTATCCTGGAAAATCAAGAGTTCCCACGGGATTTATAGTAACCGAAACTTACGGAGACGAAGTAGCGGGCATCACCTAGTAACTTATAACATGAGAAGAGTATATTTAAAATAAAATGCAGAACTCTTTTCAATAATTCAAAATGCCGTTATAATCTAAATACCATCTCTAATGCACCTACCTGTAACTAAAGCCTCCCTTTTCTTCTTTGCATTACTTCTGTAAATGTTGCTCTTCCGTTTCCTGGAGCCCGTTTCCGGCCTCGTGCTGCTGCTGCTGCTGTCGTCGGACAAGCGGCTGGAGTCGCTGGAGCATCTGCTCGGTCGCCGCGAGTTTGGACTAGTCTCGTTCGCTTCATTCGGCTCATCGACAGATTCCGATAATTCCAAAGCTTCCGTTCCATCGATAGCTTTCACAGTGCTATAGTAGAACTCAGTGTTGCCTTTGAGTTTGTGAACAACTTTAACATGTTCCGGCAGTTTGTCGAAACTAAAATGTTTGAAGTTGCAGAGCTTACACGCGTAACGGACCCATTTGTAATGGCCGGACATGTGGTCTAAAAAGTCGCTAAATTTGTCGTGTTTGAGATTGCATTTTTTACATAGAAGCTTGAATAAATCGACATCCGATTGGATTTTTTGCCTAAAGGCATTCAAGTTGTTCTTTTCTATCTGCTGAGCGAACGGAAGTTTGTTGATCATTGAGGTGTCGTAGATTTTGGGCTTGTTTTGTATGACAGGCTCATCTGTGTCCATTTCAACGGTTTGTTGTTTGTCATCCGGAGCGGGCAGTTCTGCTTCTGGGGGTTCTTCGTCATCTTTATCATTATCTTCCTTCACATCCTTGTCTTCTTGTACTTTTTCCGCCATTTGTACGTCTTCAGTATTCGACTTAGTATCTGCAAGATAATTGATAGTTTCAAATTGATATGTGATTTGGAATAGATATGTAAAGTCGATACTATGAAATCTATAGCTAGGATTTGACTGTATTGCACTACCGACTTTTATTTCACATAGTTTTTGATAGGGATTCTGACTGTTGTCGTGCAGAAAGTCTATATCGAATTTAGTTTTTGGAAACTAATAAAATACGATAAAGTCAGTGGAACCAGACTAATAAGTCTAAGGACTAATTGAAAGTGCAAACATGCCATAATTGTTGAGGAGTATCGAAAAACAATTTTACAATATTTTAGCGTTCATGAATACTTCTAGCGCTATCTATCGGCAGTTCTCATCAAGAGCAGTCACCTGTAGGCATGTGGGCGCTGAGGTAGGGGTTGTTGGGCTCCTTGTTGTAGTCCTTGCGGATCTGAATCTGGATGCGGCGGCGGTGGCGGCGCGCGCACGTGTGGGCGTGCGCGGCCAGCGCGGCGCGGCGCTCGAAGGTGCGGCCGCAGCCGCCGCAGCGCCGGCCTTCGCCCTCGCCGTCCAGCTCCTCCAGCCACGCCTGTCACCCACCGACCACACATCACGAATCACGTAAACACCCATTCATTACTATCTTGATCTGCGAGGTAATTCGCGAACTCAGTGATCCACACTATACCCTATCCGTGGAAAGAAATTAGTATAGCGCTCTCTCTGTTACATAATCCCATACAAATGATAGAGCCAAAAATCTCAGTGGGCGTTAACCATTTTGAGTCGTCAACCACTGACAAATGAAACTAGTATGTTTTTTAATTGAATTTCGAAATGAAATTCGATTTTCGAATTAAAAATATTTTGAAAACATTTTCGAATTGAATTGCGAATGTTTATTAATTAAAAACATGTTTGTGATTGGTTGGTGTCTCAAAATGGTTAACGTCCACTGAGATTTTTGGCTCTATCATTTGTATGGCATTACGTAACAGAGAGAGCGCTATACTATAACTTTTTCCCGCGGATGGGGTGTTAACACATGAATCCATAGTCAAAATAGGGGCTTCTTTCATAATAGTCATATTCAACCTTAATGCATTGCATAACGGTTGAATATGACGCATGTCGCCTGAATGGTCCCAAGTACTTTTGAATCGTCAAATGCATCCTACCACTGGTTCGGAATGCCTTTTTTATAATTAGCTAGATGGTATTTCTGAAAATCCTAGTGGGGGGTCTAGAAAACAGGTAAAATGTACACATAAAATCCCAATTTCATTTCAGTTAATCAATTTCTTCTTTTACATATAAAGATATTCTTAATAATGTTCTTTCTGACCGAATTTCAGCCACGGCAGCTAATATCAACGGAGACTAGGTAACTACACAGAAGATTGACATAGTGTAAGCTGGAACGTACCTACGCTACGCAAACACAGATGGACCAGATTATATTCCTCGGTGAGATGGGGCGCTTCTTCTTCTCATAGGCGGACGGGTTGTTCATGCGGAACGAGCCTGGATCGACTCCCGCAGCCTGCCGATCTGAGCGACAGGGTTACCTGATTCTCCTTATAGAGCCTCTCTTCCTCAGTGAGAGGGGGCGCGGGCGCGGCTTTGGGCGCCGTCTTCCTCTTCTCGTAGAAGGCGGGCGGGTTGTTCATGCGGAACGAGCCTGGATCGACTCCCGCAGCCTGCGGATCTGAGCTACAGGGTTACCTGATTCTCCTTATAGAGCCTCTCTTCCTCAGTAAGAGGGGGCGCGGGCGCGGCTTTGGGCGCCGTCTTCCTCTTCTCGTAGAAGGCGGGCGGGTTGTTCATGCGGAACGAGCCTGGATCGACTCCCGCAGCCTGCGGATCTGAGCTACAGGGTTACCTGATTCTCCTTATAGAGCCTCTCTTCCTCAGTAAGAGGGGGCGCGGGCGCGGCTTTGGGCGCCGTCTTCCTCTTCTCGTAGAAGGCGGGCGGGTTGTTCATGCGGAACGCCTTCGCTTGTATCGACTCGCGCAGCCTGCGGATCTGAGCTGCAGTTTTTCTATAAACAAATAATTGTTCTCATGACCAAATGTCAATCACAGCAGCCAATCTCAACGGAGAACCAACTATACAAGACATGCACAAGTGAGCTAACACAGCATTCTTTTACAATCTACTATGCAGAATATCACTTCGAACTATTAGAATTATTATGCTGTGGATACCAAAGTATCCAAGACAGAAAAAATAAGCATTCTGCTTAGATATTTTAGAAACTCTTGATAAGCTGGATTTTAGTATGAACCTACTTATATAAGTTATCCTACTATAGAACAACAATGTTATTATTATAGTGATAAGGTCCTCCTTTGTATTTAAGCCTATCCTGTATTGTTTAGGGTTCTGTACCTCAGAAAGAAAAAACCGGCCAAGTGCAAGTCAGGTTCGCGCAACGAGGGTTAGCTAAAGAAGCTTTCTTTCACATTAGAGCAAATCATTCCTAAGCTTATTGTCATTCAAATAAGCTTTTACGTTGTGATAGGATTATCTTAACAAGACTTTACCTATGGACTTTGAAGAGATGACGATAGACACTCCAAGATGTCGAGAATGTTTCCAAGCAGTCCGGGCAAGGGTACACCAAACGGTTCTCCAAGTGTTTGTACTTTATGTGGAACTTTACCTATGGACTTTGAAGAGATGACGATAGACACTCCAAGATGTCGAGAATGTTTCCAAGCAGTCCGGGCAGGGGTACACCAAACGGTTCTCCAAGTGTTTGTACTTTATGTGGAACTTTACCTATGGACTTTGAAGAGATGACGATAGACACTCCAAGAAGTCGAGAATGTTTCCAAGCAGTCCGGGCAAGGGTACACCAAACGGTTCTCCAAGTGTTTGTACTTTATGTGGAACTTTAACGTCTTCTGAGTCGAGAACTGTAGGTCACCTGTGAAAGAATAGGCAATCATGTATGATGTAAAATATCTCTATACACTGGTTTATCTGTTTCTAAGATAATGGTTTCTTACGTAACAAAAACTCTAGTAGGTACCCTTATTATAAATGCGAAAGTGAGTTTGTTTGTTGGTTTGTCCTTCAATCACGTCGCAACAGTGCAACGGATTGACGTGATTTTTTGCGTGGGTATAGATAAAGACCTGGAGAATGACATAGGCTACTTTTTACGCCGGAAAAATCAAAGAGTTTTTACTAGGTGAAATGGGGATTTTTTTTTTTTTTTTTTAAAAGATCATTAGCCATGTTAAATGACTAATATTCCCCTTTTTCCTCTCCAACTAAGCGTGAAGCTTGTGCTAGGAGTAGGTACGACAATAGTGCAACGGGCGGGGTTTGAACCGTCGACCTTTCGGTTTCCACTCCTTTACCAGTTGAGCTATTGAGGCTCTTGAAAGTTATGTAGTCCACGCGGACGAAGTCGCGAGCATAAGCTAGTGTAGGTATACGTACAGATTTTGCATTTCAGTATATCAGACTCCTCATTATCGTCGTCGTCGCTGATTTGTATGACGTTATCAGTGTTGAGTGTCGCACTGTCAGTTGCCTTGTCAATGTCTCTGTTCCCTTCAGTTGCCTTGTGCTTGTCACTGCTCACTGTGTCACTACTCTGCACTTTGAACGATCCATCGCTTTGCAGCACTGCATTTTCTTGAGACAAAATATCATTTAGTTCTTCCACCTGAAAAAAATAAGTATAAAATAAATATATTTTTTTGAAACAAAGGCTCTTCTTTCCTTTTTTTTGGTAGTTCTTACACTGGAATTCATAGTCAAGATACGGGCTTCTTTAAAGGACCATTCAGACGACATGTGTCATATTTTGCCATCTCGACCTGTCGCGTACTATACCTACCCGTTATCTACAATTGATATGTCGTTAAACCACGAAATAAGCTTAAATTCATTTGTCTTAAAACATTTCTTACCTGTGCTTTCATAGTGTCACTACTAGTATCATCACCCTCAACATTCTGGAATACAGCAACCGAACTCTTCGGAATCTTCTGGAACATCAACTGATTGTTCTCAAGCTCATTCTGCTGCACTCCCTTGTTCTTAGTGATCTTCTCTATGATGGAGGTTAGGTCTTTCATGATAGGTATACGTGAATCATCCTCGTCTTCTACATCAATTTGTTCACGCAATGACTCTTGATAACTCTCTTCTAGTTTTTTGATTTTTAATACTTCCTTGAACTGTAACGATTTATTTAAAGTACTAGCTGATGCCCGCGACTTCGTCCGCGTGGATTTACGTTTTTCAAAATCCCGCGGGAACTCTTTGATTTTTCGGGATCAAAAGTAGCCTATGTGTTAATTCGGGGTATAATCTATCTCCATTCCAAATTTCAGCCAAATCCGTCCAGTAGTTTTGCGTGATTGAGTAACAAACATCCAAACATCCACACTTTCACATTTATAATATTAGTAGGATTAGTAGGATGATTTAAGCTTCCGGCCTTGTTGCGAAGCTGAGGCGCCATCTCGTGTGACAAAATTCGATACAAACTATGGCCGTGATAGTAGGTACCTATCGCCACAGTTCACGACAGTTAGGGTACATCTAACAAACTCTGTTTCTAGAGAGCAGTCTCTGTTCTCGATGTAACTGGCAGGCGTCAAATCACTACCCATATAATAAATGCGAAAGTGTGTTTGTTTGTTGGTTTGTCCTTCAATCACGTCACAACGGATCGACGTGATTAATGCACGGATATAGTTCAAGAGTATATAATTATATATAAGACCTGGAGAATGACACTGAGTTTGTTGTGGGCTCTTCTCAGACCTGGGCGCGTTTGGAACCCTCGTAGCTTTAGTTTTAAGTTTGCGTTATAATTATCACAACTATATCTTACAAATCTAACACCATACCAGACCATCAATAAGCGTAATTTATTACCTATTTTGAATAAATCATTTGACTTTGACTTGACATTTTATCCCGGAAAATCAAAGAGTCCCCATGGGATTTAAAAACCTAAATCCACGCGGACTAAGTCGCGGGCATCAGCTAGTGTTAGTATATTTGACGCAGATAGCCCTAGGTAGCAGGTAGGCATGGCGTTACACAGATCCCTTTTCTCGAGCGTCACGCTTCACTTGATACCTACATATTTATTATCATTTTTCGCTACCCCTATTCTAAAAGCGAAACTGTATCAGTTTGTGGCTGTAGTGGTTTGTCCTTCAATCATTTGCAACGGAGCAACAGATTGTCATGATTTATTGTATGGATATAGTTAAAAACCTAAAGAGTGACATAGGTTACTTTATATCTTGAGTTCCCATGGGATTCCCAAGTCGCAGACATCAGGTAGTCAAATATAATCAATAAAGCACCAATATCATCGTAAGTATTGACCCAAATCACTTTTTCAAATCTAAAATACCTACTTAAGTAATTAAGAGAAATAATTATCAAAATCAAAATATTTGCTCACTTAAAAGACTAATATTTTAATTTCTCAAATTATAATAACTAAAACATGACTTACTAAGGACACTTTTTTAAATTCAGATACAATTTAGCCCTTGACTGCAATCTCACGTGGTGGTAAGTGATAAGGCAGTCTAAGATGGAAGCCAGCTAACCTAATTAATTACCATCTTTGCCAATCCGCACTTGGCCAGCGTGGTGGACTATGGCCTAAGCCCTTCTCATTCTGAGAGGAGACCTGTCAGTAGTGAGCCAGCTATGGGTTGATCATGATGATACTATTCATTGCAAACTAATGTTGCAAAGTAGCTGTGTCATTTCTTCAAGATTGTGTTCACTATGGGCAGGAACGGATAAAGCATATGAACAGCTAAATTGATGGTTAGGCATAGAAATCTAGATTTCAATTACTAAAGTTCATAAAGTAGGTATATTATAACTCACACTCTACTACTATTTCGGATTAATATCTTTAACACCTAAAGCAAACCATATAAATTTAACCCATCTCTGACTTAAGTTATCTTAAAAATTAACCTATAAGATGAAACATGTAAAAATCAATACTCACAACAGAGGTTTCTTTCACAAAATGTCCGTGCACTGAGGAATTGAACTTCTCTTTACAGTAAACCCTTTTGTGAGATAAGAAGTTGGCCAAACTTCTAAACATATTACGGCACACCTTACATTCATACAGCAAGTCACATTCATCACTCAGCAAACCTTTGAGCTGAAAATTGGTATGGTATTTAAAATGTAGCACAAAAACTATTTAATTTATCAAGAAAGGTAAATATAATTTTTTGAAAAATGCTAAGCCCATTTTGATGAAACTAAAAATTCATTATTAAATTGATGAAAATAGGTTGCACCTACTAAAGTAAGGAAATTAATGTTCAAATAACATAATTTTATTTTAAAATAAAACAGGTAATTTAATTGCCCTAAAATGTATACCTACCTACCTATGTTTAAAATCAGTCATACATGTAGGTAGGTAGATACCTAACAAAATAGCAATTATTTCAGTTTACACAATAAATTAATAGTAAGTAATTTAAATTCACCTGTACCTACCTAAACATGCATTAAAAAACGTAAGATAAGAAAAACCTTACAAAGTTCACAGTAAAAGAATAGGTAGGCACTTAGGTAGGTAGGTAGGTATATGATTAAGTAGGTTCCTATTAAAATCTTAAAAGCTTGTTAATTTGTATCACTTACTTCTTCAGTAGCCAGATCAAAAATCTTTCTTGCCTGTGCAAATCCAGTTATACTAGTTAGTATAGGTTTCCTTAGTAAGGAAAAGTCAACATCCTCAGATTCTTCCATGGCTGAATCAGTATTTCTACTTGATTTGCTCTTTTCATCTTTCTTTTTTGTGTTTATTTTATTACCAGCCATTTTTGACATCTACAAACCATTAAATTGTTACAAAACTACGATTGATTGCCTCACACCCACACAAATTAATTACACACAGATTGACAGATAATATTATGTGACACTACAAAGTATCTGTATCTATAAATATGTATAAGTACGAAATATTCCTTTAGTTTGCACATTTTTAAGGTGCGTATTAGGATTTGCGTTGGAATACGGTAATACACACGAATCACGATACGGTGATACGAAGTGGCACAGTTTCGAATAACACCGACCATCCAAGGCAACTCAAAAGACCTATGTATTGTTATCTAATCACCATGAAAAGTCTCGCGATTTGTTCATATTAAAAGTCGAACCTCCTAACGCTTTATATTATGACGAACTTAACAAATCCTGATCAAGCATGGTTTTATATCACGAGGATAGGTACCTACCAAGATGTTCACAGTCTGTCAGTCTCTCCCTCAAATTTCAACGATAACGTTAATTTTAGCTCAACACAAATATAACGATCTTGCTTATTATTTATAGCCGAAAACTAAGCAACAATTTAAATGTTCAGACTTACTAGAAATTCTTAAAAACCGCAAACTTGAAAATCCTTGTGCTACGACAAATGCACCACCATTACGCCATTTTAACAAATGAATAGGTAGGTACGACGATTCTATTCTAGCCAGTCTAGCTCACTTTTATATTTTGAGCAATTATATATTTATACATAATTATTTTGCAGGATGTATATCAATAATTTAAATTAATATTTTTCAAAAGAAACAAATAATCTAAAATATTATTTTATTTAAAAACAAATAGTGCTTTTTTCTAAACTAAACTATATTTTTAAACGTTTTAAGATGACATCATATGTAAAAAGTACCTACCTACTCTGTGGATGACATTTTTATTAATTTTGACATTTCTTCATGTTCATGATATAGGTATTATTGGTCTGTGTTCATGATTTCAAAATTTCAACCTTGAACATGATTTCAAGTCTTGTTTTTTTGTGCAACTTCTTCAAAGTTCAAACTTCAACAACTTCATGTCAGATGCATCATGCATAGAATAGAGTAGATGTTATAATATTCCTTTCCTTGCTTTGTTGCTTTATCTATATCTAAGCACTCAACAGTCGTCCGGCGCGCGTCCTGGTCCCAGAGAAAAATAAGGTTAAGTTTCAACGAAACAAGTCCTAGTTTAACGACCGGCAAAAAGGCATTGAATTTTAGAAATGGCAGAAGTCGAGACTCCTATGCCCGAGTACCAGCAGAGGCGATGGCATAATATAAGGAAACTCTTAGAACGGTCTGGCCCATTCTGCCACCCAGATTTCGAACCTTCGGCAGAGATATTGGATTTTTTAATGAATAGTTGCAAAGTCCTCATTGTTGGGGCTGGCGGGCTGGGCTGTGAGCTGCTTAAAGACTTAGCTCTGATGGGTTTCAAGAAATTACACGTAGTGGACATGGATACTATAGAACTGTCTAACCTTAATAGGCAGTTCCTTTTCAGGAGGAATGACATTGGACTGTCCAAAGCAAAATGTGCAGTGGAGTTTGTGAATAGGAGGTAAAACATAAAACTTGTATGTAGAGGGAGTTTTATTCGTCTTGGTTAAATAAATAAATTAGCTAGTGTGATGAACTTATATAGGTAATTTTAAACTTAGTGAATGTGTTTTAAATAAAACATTTTTTACATTATCTGCATTATAATCTATTTGGAAGCTTAGTGAATATGTAGAAAAATAAGTGCTGTAACTTTGTTTATAAGTAGGTACTCTATAGAGATAATTCATAAATTCATATTTTTAGGGTCCCTGGCTGTGAGGCAGTAGCTCATCACTGTTCTATCCAAGACCTGGATGAAGGCTTCTACCGGCAGTTTCACATAGTAGTCTGTGGGCTAGACTCCATCGTTGCCAGACGTTGGTTGAATGGCATGCTTATGTCACTGCTGCAGTATAATGATGATAGTAATGTATTATTATACTCCATTTATGCTTACTAATCTTAAAAACAAAAGTCAGGCTATTTGTGTATACCATGTAGAAACTGACCAGGAGTATGGGCTTTAATTAACCTGCCATACCCCTTCCAGTCCAGGTAAGCCTGCTAACATCTTAGACAACATAGAGCCTCGATAGCTCAACAGTTAAAGGAGCAGATTGAAAACAAAGGTTGCTGGTTTAAATGCCACCTGTTGCACTATTGTCGTATCTACTCCTAGCACAAGCTTTACGCTTAATTGGAGGGGAAAGGAGTATATTAGTCAGCAATTAAATTGGCTAATATTCTTTAAAAAAAAAACATCTTCAGTTACCACCAGGTGAGATTGCAACCAAGGACTTACTTGTATAGGATACTTGTATAAAATAAATGTATAAATCTTTTCACTGCCTGTCCAGTTAATTAATTTTGATGAAATTCGGTAGAGATAGCTTGCATTTCGGAGTCGAACTCTGGACTTGAAAGATACCTACATCTATTTCTCAAGTGCATCACAATAGAATGAATAATAGAATGAAAATGAAAACTGAAGTTTTCATTTGAACTCCTAGGTGGGCCAGGCTGCATACTAAAATATTCAAACCCCTTTGTAATGCTGTCACTTTTTGTCAAGAGCATGATTATTATACTGTAAATAAAAAGTCAGTCAGTTTAACTGTCCTCTTGCAAGTGGGAATTAATTACCAAATCACCATTAACAAATCTATTTTTTTTTCAGGAAGCTTGGATCAAAGCAGTGTAATACCGCTAGTGGATGGTGGCACAGAGGGGTTCAAGGGAAACGCGCGGGTTATTCTGCCGGGCATGAGCGCTTGTATTGAATGCACACTAGACTTGTATCCTCCTCAGAAAACCTTCCCTCTTTGCACCATTGCTAATACTCCCAGGTAAACTTTGGTTTTGTAAATCTAAATAGAAAAAGGTGACTGACTGACTGACTGATCTATCAACGCACAGCTCAAGCTACTGGTCGGATCGGGCTGAAATTTGGCATGTAGATAGCTATTATGATGTAGGCATCCTCTAAGAGAGGATTTTTGAAAATTTAACCCATAAGGGGGTGAAATAGGGGTTTGCAATTTGTGTAGTCCACGCGGACGAAGTTGCGAGCATAAGCTAGCCATATGTAATATTTGAACATTTTCTTCTATACTCAGATTTTTAAAACCATCACATGTTGTTTTCTTTTTTAATATTTTTACAATACAATCAGTAGATATACAGTAATTTTACTAGTAAGTAATAATCTGAACAAATCGCAAGCTCCGCCAGAGTTTTGGATGGCTAACAAACTGTGAAAGACACCAACTTGCAATCTATTCAAATGCTTATATTCAATCAAACTGGCTCAATCTGTTTGAAATCATGCCACAATGATGCCACAGGAATTTTTGGTTTTCCTCACAGTATTAGGGCGCCAATCCAGTAAAGAATCTCGCGCGAAATTCTCTTGAGTTTGTCTGCATAGATTTAGTGCTTCTTTGATATTGCAATATATTTAACTAGATGATGCCCGCGACTTCGTCTGTGTGGATTTACGTTTTTTAAAATCCCGTGGGAACTCTTTAATTTTCCCGAATAAAAAGTAGCCTATGTCCTTCCCCGGGGGATATAAGCTAACTCAGTACCAAATTTTATCAAAATCGGTTGAACGGTTGAGCCGTGAAAAGCTAGCAGACAGACAGACAGACACACTTTCTCATCAGTACTCTTATTATAAATGTGAAAGTGTGTTTGTTTGTTGGTTTATTGGTTTGTTGGTTTGTCCTTCAATCACGTCGCAACGGTGCAACGGATTGACGTGATTTTTTACATGGGTATAGATAAAGACCTGGAGAGTGACATAGGCTACTTTTTATCCCGGAAAATCAAAGAGTTCCCACGAGACTTTTAAAAAACCTTATTCCACGCGGACAAAGTCGCGGGCATCAGCTAGTTTATAATATTAGTATGGATATGGATAGGGGCGGTATTCGGCTTTTGTGCCTGATCTTACATACTAATGGCCTAGACTTAGTGGTAGCTTGACGGTTAATTAAACTAACAGGCAATTTCTTTTACGTAGATTGCCAGAACACTGTGTAGAGTATGTCAAGGTATTACAATGGGAGAAAGAGAATCCATGGGGCAGTGGTACGCCGCTGGACGGTGACGACCCTCAACACGTGGCCTGGGTGTATGAGAAAGCACAGGAGAGAGCCATGAAGTATGGCATCACTTCGGTCACATACAGACTGACACAAGGGGTCCTGAAGAATATCATACCGGCAGTCGCTAGCACTAATGCGGCTATAGCAGCTACTTGTGCTACTGAGGTGAGCTACTGTGATGAGTTTGATTTTATCAGAGTCAATCTACTTGAGGAATAAGAACCAATATTTGTACATGATTAGGCCCATTCAGTGGCTAATTCCGTTGTACATAATCTCTAAACTAAACTAAAATAGCACGTCTAAATATATTGCTATCCCTTTCATAATGTTGCTTGCGGAAAAGGATAGCACTAGATGTAGACCTGTTAATTTAGTTTAGTTAAGAGATTGTGTATAAGAGAATCGGCCCCTCAGTTGTATCTCTTAGTTCTAAGTAGGTTAACCTTTCTTAACTATTATCCTCAAATTCTGATATTACAATTAAACAAATTATTATTATCCTGATATTAGCAATTTATCCACATGTCGAGAGTAGTCATTTCTAAGACCCAACCTTCTCTTGTCCCAACACAGCTCACTACAATCTCACTTCTCAATAATTTGGTAGCATGCAATGCGACTCGCGCACTACCTATAATTGTACGTTGATCTTACTGTGCAAGAAACTTTAACGGAAGCCCCAACAATAGCTAAACAATGTATCAGTGTGACCATAAAGGACAGGTAATGAATAGATAGACAAATATAAATTTTTATTATATAAGAATTCTACTTTATTTCAGGTGTTCAAACTTGCATCATCATGCTGCGTAAACATGAATAACTACATGGTACTGAACATGGCGGATGGAGTGTACACATACACGTTCAACGCGGAGCGCCGCGCAGACTGCGTGGCTTGCAGCAACACCACCAGAGTCATGGAGGTCGAACACGACGCCACTCTACAAACCATATACGACAAGCTGTGTGAAGATACTACTTATTTGATGAAGAGACCAGGTCAGTGGCGGGCACTGCAACGGCTAGGCTGTAGGCAGAGAGGGGATTGGAGGTTCAAACTCCCCTCGAAAACCCAGACACAAAAAAATATTTTTAAAAATATACTCATTTTTTAATTTCCCAATTTTTTTATAATATCGAAAACAATGTGGCGGCTTGCGCAAGTCAAAGACTAAAAATTGATTAATACTTGTAGACAAGCCCAGCTGAGATCTATTTTGTAAAAAGGGTACGAGATCTATTTTGTAAAAAGGGTGTGTACGCGTCGTATTGGAATACTTGTTTACATGAATACAAAATGACTTTCTGAGACTAAGCCGTATGAGTAGTATGGGTATGTCTTTCCCCAGGATGGAAACTATCTCTATCTAAATCAGTTAAATAGATGGGCCTTGAAAAGTTAGCGGACAGACACACTTTTGCATTTATAATATTAGTATGGAAGTGAGGATGTCAATTCGTCAGCTACTTAATGAAGAATAATATATTTTCTTGTCTATCTTGACTAAAATTTTATCAATTATTTTCTAGGTATCACTACAGTCATAAACGGCCGCAATAAAACTCTCTACATGGCATCTATAAAGAGCATCGAAGAGAAGACCAGAGACAATTTGAAAAAGAAAATCACAGAATTGGGCTTATACAATGGAGCGGAGATACTGGTTGCGGACGTAACAACTCCTAATACTGTGACGATTAAATTGAAAGTTTCTGAAAGAATTGATGTAGACATGTTATATAAATGAGCAAAATATGAAGTTAAAAGTAAATCAACTGTGTATAAATATGTATAGCTAATATAGGCTGGACGTAATGTGGTTAGTTAAAGTAAGCCCGACTAGTTTCAAACCCATATGGAGTCTGTTTTCACAGGGCTCCCGTGAGTCCAACCGGTATTAGTTATATTTATAATAGATATCACTCTTAATAATATATATAGGATAATTTAAACCCTAAAACTATATAAATTATTATTGGCTATCTACTTGAATATTTCAGTGCAATAGTCTCGCCTAGTATTTAAAAAAATACCTACCCATTTTATAACATATATTTCTGTAAAAAAGGGAAATAAATTGTGAAAAATTACAAAGAACTTTTAATTTGTAAAAAACCCAACTGAAATCAATTATTAGCATGATTTGGGTTGAAGACTTAGTTTTAGTGCTTTTAGTAAGTAGGTACATGTACTTGTATCATGAAAATGCAATTAGATATCTATAGTTATATTATCTGACTGATCTATCAACGCACAGCTCAAACTATTGGACGGGTCGGGCCATGCAGATAGCTATTATGACGTAGGCATCCGCTAAAAAAGGATTTTTGAAAATTCAAGCCCTAAAGTCGTGGGCACAAGCTAGTTCAATTTTATATTCTGTGTGTTTATTTATGTATGTACCTACCTCGCTACATAATAAATAACATAAGTTAAAGATCTAAGAAGAAGCCAGGGAACGCTGGCGTCTGGACTCTGGAGCTGGACCATGGATCGAAATCAAGAATACTAAGGACCGAGTGTTGTGCGACCTGACGTTCACTTTATTGCGCTGTATCAAGATTCTCTATTTATTTAAACATCAGGGAGCGAGTCTTCTGTACTTGTCAATGTAATATTACCCCACTATTAACCCTAGATAGCTCACGTTCGGGCTTACCCCATTAAAGCTGATCATCCGTCGAAACGACGGGTATTTGAAAAAGTATTTTTTGCTTAAAAATAAAATGCTTGATTGGTCTATCGGTAATTAAGGATTTCAACAAAAAGAGCGGGAAAATAAAGATGCTTTGCTTTTTAATGGGTTTACACATCATTCCAGTTTAATTCCTTTGGAACCGGAGTACTGTATACTTAATACAAAGTAGCCGGGCTCGTAACGGACAGTGTGATAACATCATTGTGTTTTGATTGAGTTTTTACTGTTTGTTTGTGGTTGTTTTAACCATTACTGGTCTGTGGAGTATCAAAAAGACTAGAAGTAAGAGCCGTAAAATCAGTTAAAAAAAAAAATCTGCGGTTTTGTTGACGTTTGATTTGATTTTGAAGTTTTGGTCTGACGTGGTGTTGTTGAGCTGTCGAAAAATACCTTTCTTTTTACAACTCGGAGTGTTTAACCAATAATTTTATTATTCTCTTAGAATTAAAACAAATCAATCAAAATGTTTGACATTTTATTCGACGATGTAAAGCGCATGAACAAGAGACAGGTAGTTTTCATTGATCATTGTTAAAATTAAGGTGACTTGAATACAATGTTTCGCACCGGGTTGTTTTCTAACGTTTACAATATTATAATTTACAGTTTATTTATCAAGTCCTCAGTTTTGGTATGATAGTATCATCAGCACTGATGATATGGAAGGGCTTGATGGTTGTAACAGGCAGCGAGAGTCCGATAGTAGTGGTGCTTTCCGGTAGCATGGAGCCCGCGTTTCACAGAGGAGACTTGTTGTTCCTTACCAACTACCCCGACGAGCCCGTGCGCGTCGGAGAGATTGTGGTCTTCAAGGTTGAGGGGCGCGACATTCCAATCGTTCACAGAGTTCTGAAGCTGCATGAAAAGTAAGCAAATTAATATAACCGCTATTATTTTACTTATTTCTTTTTATTTCTGATAAAATAGCTAGTAGCTAGTTTACTAGTAAAATTTTTCTGTATCTGCTTATCAGTCTGCATATTTGGATGCATGCGATATTGTGCTTGCCCCTTATTGAATCTTTGATTTTTTAAATATACAGGCCTACTTACAATGTCTTGCATTATTGCAGAGATAGAAAACTATCTTTTAGCTAGGAGATGTGTTTCTACTTGTTGAAAACTTGGGGTGCCTACTCCAAGAAGTACGACTTACTATCTATGAGTTACTCTTTAATAAGCAAAAGTTACAATATGTAGAATAGAATACAATATATTTTTATTCAAATAAACTTACAAGTGCTTTTGTCATCAGAATAATTTATGACTGGTTCCTACTGAGAAGAATAGCTGATTGGTACCTACCTCTGATTGGCTAGCACTCCCTTGCAAATGACCAGAGTGCATAGTTGCATCTAGAAATTCAGCCCATATGATGATCACAACTGCCATGTTAGCCCCCTAGGGTAATATTGAGATGTTTTTATATACACTTTTGTAAAGGCATATTGCTTGTTATTTTCAGAAACAATGGGACAGTGAAATTTCTAACCAAAGGAGACAATAATAGTGTGGACGATAGAGGGTTATATGCTCAAGGACAACTATGGCTTACCAAAAAAGATGTAGTGGGACGGACTAGAGGTTTCTTGCCTTATGTTGGAATGGTCACAATTTACATGAATGAATATCCTAAGTTTAAGGTAAATGAACTTTAATTAATAAAGCGTACTTGTCAGTTTGATATTGAAACATTTTATGATTTTGGCATGGTGCTAAGTGATTAGTCTAGCATGGAAGTAGACTTGATTGGATGAAGCAATTTTAACTAAATCCATATCACTTATCGGCACATTTTTGCGGTAAGGTGATACTGGTAACTAATCACTACCAAAGTCTACCTTTAGACAATTTAAAAATTATAAGTTTGCTCCTAAATTGCCTTCTACTAGAATTCGAACCTGGGAAGCATTTATCACTGCTAGAGAGATCATCGAAATCGATCGCTATGAACTGATTGACACTATTACTCTAACTTACTCCAAATAAGTCTACTAAGAGGAGGATGGAACATTCACCTTAATGTCACCAAAGTAAAGATGAAGGCAAAAACTAGAAAAATATTATCTCAATCCATTGCTAGCCCATTAATGAGTATGAGTCTCCTCTCAAAATGAGAGGGATTTAGGTCATTTTCCACCATGCCGGGCCAATATGGATTGGTGGAAGATTTCACACACCTTTGAGAACATGAACTCTCAGGCAAGCAGGTTACCACACGATGTTTTCTTTCACCGTTAGAGCAAGTGATATTTAATTATTTACTTAAAATGCACATAACTCCAGGAAGTTAGAGGTGCGTGTCCGGGATCAAACCCCTGACCTCTGATTAGGAGGGGACATCCTAAATAGGCTTTCACAGCTTCAAAGGTATGTGAAGTCTGCCGGTCCGCACTTGGCCTGCTTAATCGCGAATCATTAAAGTAAAAATAACTGGATTTTTCACAATTTTGTTTCAGTTTGCTGTGCTGGGATGCTTAGCAATCTACGTACTAGTCCATAGAGAATAAAGATTATGATCTGATGAGAAAGATGGAGTCCAGATGTCTGTCAGAGTAATGGAATGGACTGGCCGGTGTAATTCCTTTTAAGGACTTCTCTAGAGTGAATATAATATTTATTTTGATGGACTTACATTTTATTTCATTTAAAAGATTATTATCTTTTGGATACTCTAAATATTGTTTACTTAAAGAATGTAAAATTTAAAAAAAAATGTATAGATGTCACTTTTATTAAATTACACTTAAGGAAACAGTAAAAAAGTCTTTTATTTGAATATTAATTTACAAGAAACACGTCATGCTGAGGTTTAAAAATTTTCTATTCAGAAAAATGACATATATACCCCATGCTCTACCCTACTAGGAGATAGTAAAGTATGTAAAAGTAATTAGGCAGGTATACATTTAGGTATAGTACGCGACAGGTTGAAATAGCAATCGGGGAGGGAGCGACCCGCACACCTCCCGCGCAAACCCGGTTCCCGGCCGAGCGTGGTTGACGTGCGGATGTGCGAGACGTCCTCCTCCCAGTTGGAGGGGAAAGGGGAATATTAAACAATTATTAACATGGCTAATATTCTTAAAACAATATATTTTAAAATCTGATGTTTGCAATAAAGAATTCTATAACTAGAAAGTGACTAAA
The DNA here is from genome assembly GCF_902806685.2 of Maniola hyperantus. Taxonomy (NCBI): domain Eukaryota; kingdom Metazoa; phylum Arthropoda; class Insecta; order Lepidoptera; family Nymphalidae; genus Maniola; species Maniola hyperantus. Next base: position 4,015,678 of record NC_048547.1, read on the forward strand.
CTTAGTTCTCGTACCTAGCATTCTTTTTCAGAAAAGTCACTTTTTAGGGTTCCATAGTAAACAAGGAACCCTTATAGTTTCGCCATGTCCGTCCGTCCGTCCGTCCTCGGTTAATCTCAGAGACTATTAGTGCTAGAAATCTGTAATTTGGCAAGGCTATAAATATTAATCACGCTGACAAAGTGGTGAAATAAAATTGTGATAAATATTTTTTTCTAGGGTAGCTCCCCTACATGTAAAGTGGGGATGAATTTTTTTCTCCTCTATCCTATAGTGTGGGGTATCGTTGAATAGGTATTTTAAAAATACTGGGAACATAATTTTTCTATTTCTAGATCCTTTTTTAAATTATGATGTTTTAAAGTGCTAATTTTTATTAGAGTCAAGTGTCCTCAACCCTTTATCAGCCAAATGGTAGTAGGTATATAGGAACGTGAATTTTTTTTAAAGGAATACTATCATAGCTTTTTTGTGACTACGGAACCCTATACAGCGCGTGGCCCGCCACACACTTGGCCGGTTTTGAAAAACTCTTACGTCTTTTGGCGATAACTCAAAAACTGCTTTTTGCTGTTAATCGCTTTTTAGAAAATATTGGACGGCAAAATAGGTCTCTACGAAGTTTTACCCATATTCTACTAAGATTGATTGCTATTAAAGCCGAAATCGACACGTTCTAGATCCGGGGTAGCCATAATGATACGGATCATTGATCTGGCTTGATGTTTAAAAGGAATACGCTTCGTCATTACTTAGACCTTTGAGGTGGTAGGTATCATAAAGGATGATGCTTAATATGAACTTAGAGCATTATAATAAGTAGGTATTCCTAATAGCGTCCAAATATGGGCAGCATTTTTAGGGTTCTGTAGTATTCTGTACCCGAAGGGTGCCAACGGGACCCTATTACTAAGACTCTGTCTGTCTATCCGTCCGTCCGTCTGTCAGCAGGATTTATCTCGTGAACGGTAGATAGTTGGCATCACAGAATGTGTATTTCTATTGCCGCAATAACAACAAATAGTAAATGGGCGTCATGAAAATTTATAAAATTAAAAAGTTATTTCTTTTACGATGGTACGGAACCCTTCGTGTGCGTGTCCGACTCGCACTTGACAGTTTTTTTAAAGAATTTTACATGAAAATGAGACACCTGTCCTCAGGTAACTCATGCAGAGCCAGAGGTTGCACCAAACCGTTTCAAATGAATAGATCGGAGACTGGCTTTAGCTTTGGCATAAAAACGATAAAAATGATCTACGGCATCCGATACAAAGGATAAACGAACTAGCAGAGGACATTAAACGCGTCTGCCAAAAGTAAAAATGCCTAGCTAAGCGTAACAGTGACTGGCAGCTCGTTCCGATGGACTCGTAAATTGTATCCGCCATCGTGACGTTCTGATAGTTGCACTACGAACGACTGTATTGGTGGAATTGTTGTATAAAATGCGTAATATTCACGTACCTAGATATTAGTTAAAGTTGTTGAGTACTAACTAGGTACCTATCTACATAGGTATACACTTCCTTGTATTTATGTACCGCTTACCTTAGGTGTATCCGTATATTAGGTACAGAATCCTAGAATGTCCTAATTGTAAAAGTCGGATTTGTTCCACGATAATCGTTAATAAATAATTTCGGACTTTTACCAGCATTCACTCGATAAATCCAAAAAATGAGGAGATCCGTAGGAGAACTAGAGTTCAACGGGTTGCGAAGCTGAAGGGGCAATGGGCAGGATACATAGTTCGTAAAACCGATAGACGTAGGGATCCCAAAGTGCTGGAATGGCGACCTCGCAGCGGAAGACGCAGTGTTGGAAGACCCCAACAGGTGGACGGACGGCTCACTGCAGAGCACGGGTCTCCTCTCAGAGTGAGAAGGCTTTTGGCCGCCACGCTGGCCCAGTGCGGATTAGCAGGTTTCACACACCTTTGAGAACATTATGGAGAACCCTCAGACATGCAGGTTTCCTCACGATGTTTTCCTTCACCGTTAAAGCAAGTTATTTTTAATTTACTTAAAACGGACATAAGTAACTCCGAATAGTTAGAGGTGCGTGCCCGGGATCGAACCCTCGACCTCCGAGGGACGCGGAGGCGGACGTCCTAACCACTAGGCTTTGGAATGGTCTTTTGAATTTACACTCAAAACTAGAAAGTATTTTAAAATAATCCGGTAGGTATCAATAGAACTTGTATTAGTTTATTTGTTAATGTTATTGTAATAAAAGTGGTAGCTGACTTTATATGACTCCACTTCAGACTTCGTGTTTTACTGCCTCGAGCTGAGTTCAGTACAACTAAAGTGTTTTTATTATTCCGTGAATCGCCTCTACTGTGGTTTGTACTCGTATTTTGGGTAAGATAAGACTGGCTGACTCGCCCCAACCCCGCTTATTAAACTTCGCCGAGACAGGTTTGTCTCTTGTTGTTCTCTCGAGATGTGTTGTTTTTTTTAATTTATAGACTAGCGCTTGGCTGCAATTTGACCTGGTGGCGAGTGATGATGCAGCCTAAGATGGAGCGCGCTTGCCTAGAAGATGCCAATTCACTATCGACTTGAAGGTACCCATATTATAATTGGAGGAGAAAACTGATGCTGGAATGGAAGAGTGTTCCAAATCCAAATGATAGTAGAAGGGTGAAGGAGGAACCAGGTGTTGGAACGCCGGAGAGTGTGTCCAAGTCGATTAATGAACGAGCACGTAGGTATAATCTTTTCATTAATGCTTTCATACAGACAGACGTAGTGCCTACCACCCGGCGCGGTACCTACCTAGTAGGAGGACCTAATGTCGATTAAGTAGGTTACCTAATAATAACAGGTATGCCTTCCAAACTAGCTCAGAGTCACCCAGCGGGCGATGGAGAGAGCATATAGCTCTCTCCATCTTCAAGCTTGGAGTTTCTCTACGTGATCAAATCAGAAATGAGGAGATCCGTAGGAGACCTAGAGTAACCGACATAGCTTCACGGGTAGTGAAGCTGAAGTGGCAATGGGCAGGGGCGCAGGGCACATAGTTCGGAAAACCGATAAACGTTGGGGTCCCAAGGTACTGGAATGGCAACGTCGCACCGGAAAACGCAGTGTTCGAAGACCCCCCACTAGGTGGACGGACGACATCAGACGAGTCGCAGGGAGCCGCTGGATTCAGGTGGTGCAAGACCGTGGCGTGTGGAATTCCCTACAAGAAACCTATGCCTAGCAGTGGACGTCTATCGGTTGATGATGATGATGATGACGATGACTCTCAAAGTTACGAAAATCTATTATACTCGAAATTATATGTTAATCATATTGAGAATCTGAAATCCGAGAGTTCGCATAAGGTAAGCAAATATACCTACTCGGAGATTCAAAACTGACAGATTCCATTTTTAGCACAAGCCCACGCTACGCTTGCTTGATGAATAGGCAGCCTTACTGACGTGTAAATAACGAATTTTTATTATATGTAGATGCAACGTGGCATGTTAAACTATAAACGCGTATATATGGGTGCTTAAAAGTTATGCAGCTTTGACTAGGAGCACTTATTTCCCTGTATTATGACTTTATGTTTAGCGCAGTTGAAACACGTCCATGCCCCATGGCTGCAGCCAACTACTCGCGTGGGAAACTTTTTATATGCTTGCTTTACGTGCAGCAGTAAAGAAGTTCGTTTGATGAGCTTATTTAAAGTTTTAATACCAACATTCCATCGGAATATCGGGCTAGTAAATCCTTGGGAATAAAATTGAGGCCGAATTTTAAATCAAGTACCTACCTAAGTATTTTATTTCTGTTTATGTTTTTCAGTATTCTAAAGTTTTTGAAATTAAATATGCTAGTATATACCTACATACAGAAAAAACTTATCAACAAAAAAATTAATATTTACAAAAAATATACGCCGTCCAAATGGTCATTTATGGGCATTGTGCCCAAAACACTGGCGCTAGTACCTCGCTGAACGGCAAAGCTCAACCGTTGAGCGAAATAAGCACAACCTAAGTACCTCTTTCCAAATCATAAAAGTTAAAATGTGTTTGTTACATATACCTATATTAAACCATCTTGTGGGCAACTGAAAGCTCAACTGGTTGCTTCCATATTGTTGTTACATATTGTAATGTATGTCAACGTCGTCGTCACACGTCCCTACTCCAACAATAGAAACTGTATCACCAAGTAGGCACTGGCAAATCCAACGAGTAGGTACAAAATAATAGGTGGCCCTACATCAGTGGCGTGCACAGGTTTGAAGCCAGGGTAGGCATTAGTTAGCTAGGAACCTGTTTATTGGCAGGTCATAATGAAAAATATGCATTGAGCTATTAAAACTGGGGTAAGCAGTGCATTTATGCCTCTATGATGTGCACGCCCCTGCCCTACATTTAATAGGGCTGAGATGCTGTAAGCAACTTCCTGATCCACTATGAGACCCTGATGGTCAATTTCTCAATGCCAACTACACATCTCTAGACCAAATGAATGAGCCCAAACACGATATAATATATTGTAAGTTGTCTCATATGAAAAACTAGCTTATGCTCGTGACTTCGTCCGCATGGACTACACAAATTTCACATCCCTATTTCACCCCATTAGGGGTTGAAATTTCAAAAATCCATTCTTAGTGGATGCTTACGTTATAATAACTTTCAGCCTGATCCATTCAGTAGTTTAACCTGTGCTTTGATAGATCAATCAGTCAGTCAGTCACATTTTCCTTTAAAATAATAATTAGAGATTAAGTCGATTTTACAAGTCAGTGTAGGGATTTGCCATACAATATGACAAATCCCTACACTGGCTGAGAAAAGAGCTGATAATCCTCAAGCAGCGGAACAAATTTTCATCATACATTGCTGAAAACTATCTCGAACATAGAATTTGAGCGTTAGGATACCACAAACAGACATTCACACAGACAAATCGTTCAAAATAACAACTGCTGAGACAAGGCTGCAACGTTTTGCGACTGATACAATTTTTCGTAGAACCGTAGCTTGGCGTAGCACATCTACACCGTAGACATTAGCATATTATTATTATTTATGTAAATGAGCACGTTAGATTAATTAACTAACCTCAACCCGTTGCACTATTGTTATACTCTTACTTTTAGCAAGCTTCAGAGCTCTTGTAATTACTATCAAAATGAAATCTACGAAATTATATTATGCCTATTCTACACGTAGACGGCAGGTTTTTCACTATCGTCGTCAAGTGATACATGTCCACTGATTGATATACTTAGATGTTGGCATTTCCACTTTAAATCTAAACAACCACAAGGAGTTTGCTAACACTGCGTTTTCCGGTGCGAGGACGCCATTTCATCACCTGGGGACCCCAAGTTTACTGGTTCTTCTTCTACAGATCTCCTAATTTCTGATTTGATCATGTAGAGAAACTCTAAATAGGTAGGTATGGTATGCGACAGATCGAGATTGCAATCGGGGTATGAGGAAGGGGGAAGACCCACACCCCCGCACGTCACCCGCGCTTGCACGCACCGGGTTAGGGTGCGGGGCGTTCCCTCCCCGATTGCCATCTCGACTTGTCTCGGCGTACTATATAGGTATAGGCTTTTAAATAAAGCAATTCATTAAATATTTACAACTGAACAAATGAGGGCATTTAAGCTCTTTTTCCTAAATAGGGAATACGTAGACGCACGGCCGCAATAATTTGTTTAACGCCTGAGACGTACTTGTAGTTAATGGGCAGTGAAACGTTAACCGCGGACCGCCTCCCAGCGAACGATTGCCTCTCGCCGTGTCCCGTTAATTACCCAACTACGGGAGAGTATTTATATACTGCTAAGCTTTATGAAGCTCAGGCAGTTATATAAGTACGTATCGGTTCATCAGTTCTCTACATAACTGACAAACTATGTAGTAATTCAATTTTTATAAATAGGTACGCTTATATAAACTTATAGGTAGTAGGTAGGCTTTACATTAGCGAGTGTGTCGTCTATACTAATTCTATAAAGAGGAAGGATTTCATTGTTTGTCCTTAGTCGATAAAATCTAAAACCGTGAGCCGAGATTTTTATTGGGCCTGCTAAATCTTTTACTCTTATGTCTTAAACCTTACTTATACAGAAGCAGAGAATACCCATTTAGGTCACAAAGTGTGGTTTTCATTTTAAATATTAATCGTCGCTTTTCCAAATTTATTTCCCAAGTTCCAGCTTGTTAACTTTGTAAAAGGGCACTAGGGAAATATACTTTCTTGTAGTGATTTTTTTTTTGACCAGCCATGCGAGAGTTTAAGCTTTCATATTCTTTGATAATCCTCAAACGGCCGTGTTCGGTCGTTTGAGGATTATCAAATTCAATTATTATATCAATTATTATATAAACTTATAGGTAGTAGGTAGGCTTTACATTAGCGAGTGTGTCTATACTAATTCTATAAAGAGGAAGGATTTCATTGTTTGTCCTTAGTCGATAAAATCTAAAACCGTGAGCCGAGATTTTTATTGGGCCTGCTAAATCTTTTACTCTTATGTCTTAAACCTTACTTATACAGAAGCAGAGAATACCCATTTAGGTCACAAAGTGTGGTTCTCATTTTAAATATTAATCGTCGCTTTTCCAAATTTATTTCCCAAGTTCCAGCTTGTTAACTTTGTAAAAGGGCACTAGGGAAATATACTTTCTTGTAGTGATTTTTTTTTGACCAGCCATGCGAGAGTTTAAGCTTTCATATTCTTTGATAATCCTCAAACGACCGAACACGGCCGTTTGAGGATTATCAGCTCTTTTCTCAGCTGGTGTTAGGGTCATCATACGATTGCTATTTATATACTACGGTAGTAATAATACGTTTATGCTTTCACTTGCCAAATCGAATTGGAATAAAATGGTAACCTTGACCTGATGCTACAAACAGAACAGTCTGTACAGTGTACATTATCCAACTTCTCGTGATTGGTTTCATTGATTTTGTTTCGATGAGCTAAGCTGATTCCAAGCTCCATGTTACAGATAGATCAGGACATGAAGATGTGACAGGAAGTTCTCACAGGAACTCAAAGTTCTATTTAACGTAGATCCACCCAGTTTGTGCTCCTTGGTTCTGTCTTGACGAGTAGGTTTTAGACACTATAGTGATCAAACTCTAATGTTGGGGTAGGAATATTGACACTTAGTTATATTAAATTTGATTTGAATTTGAATTTACATATTATTATGTTTGTTAGATAATAAACAGAATCTTACACTCCTTTAACTTAGTTACAATTTATAGATACCTCGTTCATGTCTAGCATTCATACAATTTTTGCAGAATTTCTATTTTTGGCATCGAGAGCACTGCAAAAACTGGCAATTCGAATGCGAGTGCGAGTTTTGGCATACAATAGCCAAACTATGTGAAATTCGCGTTATTGGCTATTGCACCTATGAATTATGGCTAAGAACAAAACGGTATGGTTACAGAGATTGGAAACAAATTGCTAAATTCGGAACCTAAAAGCGGTATGAGTGCCAAGTTCTAAATCAAATCGTATCGTAATGTCATTGTTTAAAATTTCAAGCCTCTAGCGTACCGGGAAGTTGCTCAACGAATTAAAATCAAGATTTACAGATCCTCCTAATAGGTATTCTTGAGTTTTTTTTCAAACTTATACCCTCCGAGTTCAGTGATAGAAGTGTTGGGACACCTTGCCTAGATTCGGCAGGCAACTTATTAAGCAAGGTGGGATATATAGTTAGTCTATCACTAACATTTACTCCCGAATACGCTCACTGCTGCCACTTGCTACCACCAAAATGGCGAAAATCAGGTTGCTCCACAAACAGGTAGACCCGTCCAGCGTGTAAATATTAGTAGAGGTCACTGCGTAAACGCCTATTTATAAAAGTTAACCAAAATTCACATAGAAAGATAAAGATATAATATTTTGTACCCCTCTGGCCGCCATAAATATAGAAATACTTTCACGACAAACTTTTGCTGCACTTGTTTATGAATATGACTCCCACCGCGGGACCTAGCATGCATGATGAAGTGCCTTATTTTCGTGGTGGAACTTTTTAATAAATCAATTTAAAATCATAGTGTTCTCATCATAGTTTTTTTAACATTTTATTGTGAATTTTATTAGGCAAATACTCTTTGGGGATATTGTTGGCTATACCTGGCAGGGGGGAGGGTTCTCCGTGTGTCCCTCAGACGGATGGCCTAACATAATAATGTTAAAAGACTGCGTAGGTACGTTAGTTGAAATAAATATGAAACTTAAATACACTATAGGTAAGTACACGGTATTACTATAAGGTTTAACGGTACATACCTAAATTAGGTATATATCCTTTGTGATACTAGGGGAAGTAAGTAAACAATTATTAACCTGTAGGTAAGTAGTTCTTTACAGAATTATTATATAACAATAGAGCTTGCAAAGGCTCGCGGCAAACAACGTCGATGCTAACATGAGTGCTTTGGAATAACAAAGCATCTACTTGTATCGAGTATAATGATATGCTACTGTTGCTTAAAACTGCAACGTCTGGTGAATTGGTCGAGGCTACGGCACTTTGCTTTTCTTGAGCAATCATCAAAGGAGTTGAAAGCAACAGTTCTATTTAGTTTCACTTTCGTACATTTATTACCAAATCTTGCTACAGATTTTGCAATTACCTACCTACCTACTTTGAATGTATTGAATCGATCTATCGGTCAATGTTTGTAAATCCGCACTGGGCCAGCGTGGCAGACTATGGCCTCAGCCCTTGTCATTCTGAGGAGACCCGTTGATAATGATGATCGTTGAACCGATTCATAAGAAACTTCGCACATGAATTTTATTCCTATTTCGGTATTTTAAAAAAATTAACCCTGATTCTATAGGGATACTATCAAACCGCAAGGGCGGAAGATCTGTCGTTTGTAAATTGATATTACTTACCTATTGGTAAAATTAACTGTTCTACTACATTTTTGTACTAGCTGATGCCCGTGACATCGTACGCGTGTCGTAGTTTTCTAAAAAATCCCGTGGGAACTCTTTGATTTCCTGGGATAAAAGGTAGCCTATGTCACTCTCCAGGTCTTTAACTATACCTACCCATGCAAAACGCACGTCTATCCGTTGCTCCGTTGCGACGTGATTGAAGGACAAACCAACAAACCAAAAAACAAACACACTTTCGCATTTTATAATAATATGGTTTCTTGTGTTTTTGATTCTACAGAATAGGTGCAAGTTGTTTTCATGTACAAGCCCCGTGTGTAGTGCACTTCAAACGCATGTTATTATGCCCCGCGGCTGCACTCTGCAGCGGGAACTGTTGGCGTGAGAAACTTTTTATGTTTGCTTTATGTGCTGCAGTAAAGGAGTTTTATTTAATAGCATAAGTTATTATTAAACTTTTAGTACCTTTCAGGGCCTACTTGCGGTCGCGTATCAATCGATTGCGCGACGCGCGTGTTGCGATCACATAGGCGTAGGCCTATACGAGTACGTCCCTGAAAACACGCTCTAATGTACAGGGTGTAACCAGAACGCTGCCAAAAACGAAGACGGGTGATAGTACTGATGATTACTGATATTATGATACCACAAAACCCCCAAAAAATATATAAAGAAATTCTATACTTTTGTAAAGGTTTACGATATATTGCAATTAAAACATTTTTCACGATAATTCAAAAACTATGATGCATAAAAATACAGAAAAATCTGTTTTAGAATGTACAAGTGCCCTTTCATATGATATCCCACTTGATATAGTTATCTTACTTCGAAAATTGAAGTTAGTTAGTTCATGACCACAAATTTTTTTTGTGTGATGTAACCACAAATTCACGGTTTTCAGATTTTTCCCCTAATGTCTGTTATAAGACCTAACTATTTGCCGAATTTAATGATTCTAGGACAACGGGAAGTACCCTTTAGTTTTCTTGGCAGACCGACAGACAGACAGACAACAAAGTGATCCTATAAGGGTTTGTAATATGTACGAATTGACAGTTTAAACGTAGCATGTTCATATTAGCTGTAACATAAAAATGCAACTCCTCAATATATCAAAGTAGGTTGCCTGCACATCGGATTGAAAGAGAGGTGATGCAAAATTATGTAGGTTAGGTAGTTAAGCAATAAGATTTAAACAATAGTATGTAAGATTTATTTATTGTTATTGTTAGTCCATAAGCGGGAGAGTAGATCATAAGCCGGCTCTCAATAAACATCTTCCACCGTTGCCGCATTTAATTATTACCATACGGCCACAACATATCTCATGGCGACCCTTGCCAGTCGGTGCATGCCTAATCTAAGTGCGTGCACCGGCTGGGCACCGATCAAGATGAAGACTACACAATTTTCAAAAGAATATTATCAAGATTCAAGACTCAATTAGAACAAAAAGAAGAAAATAATTCCACGTCCTATATTAAAAATCAAGAAACACTAACATCAAGAAATAAGCCAAAAAAAATGAATCGCTTATGAACAGAAGACATCTCAAGCTTCATTGATCGGCCCAGCATCATCGTGCGTCCAGGGTTATCCCGGCCAAAACTAGGAGGTGTCCAGGGTATTCCCGGCCCAGTTCGAGGAGTCCAGGGTTTTCCCGGCCCATTAAGATGCAGTAAAGAAGAGGCGCAGACTCCAGACCTCCGGACCTGATGAGCGAAATCACCCCTGACGACGACGGCGATTACACGGCGGTCACGAAATTGATTAATAAAATGTGTCGCTAACAGTTAAAGTAAGTGCAATTTATCTCTCGTAATGGGCAAATAGGTAGAATGTGTAGGTATTGTAATTTTTTTTTGGGTAGATAATTTAATTTTGTACGTATAGGATAGGAGAATATTGGTAATTTTTTTAAATAATAAATAATACTTGCTCCACTATCTACTCATAAGTTCCCTTCGTGCTTCATTTGTAAGATTTTATATAGTGTGTAGGATAGTTTAAAATAATAATAGATAATTAATAAATGAATAAGTAGGTACTTACTTCTTTCGTAAATATTCGGTGTTAAAATCGAAATATAATAATTCAGAGAATTATAACGGTGTCATCGCGTGGTCAACGACACACGCGTACCCGAACATTTTGTATTGTTATACGAGACAATGGTTTTGCTCGAGTTGCAATTTGCAAATACAAGGAAATGAATATGAAATAAGGAGAATTTTTTCCCCTACAGACGTTTTTCGTCTAGTTTCGTGCAAGTTTTGACGATGTAAGACTATACCCGGCTTTGACAAATTAGGACTCTGCAAACCAAAGGCTTGATCACCCTTCGGCTGTAGAAGTGCTATAGGTATAAAATATACAATATTTATTTTGGGATTGAGACATACTGACGTAGGAAGATGATTATTATTTATTTATTTGGACGCGATGTTTTGCGCATATTTAGTACCTCCTCATTCAACTATATATTTGTCTAGACTCTTGATCATTATCTACCGCGCTGGTGTTAGTGAAAGACCTAGAATTTTTATGAAAAGTTGAATGTTATTGAAATACTTATTAAAAGAAATAAGTTTGATGAAGATTATAAGTGTTATGAAAAATGCTCGCAAGCATGTTATGTTAAATATTGATTAGGAGAGTACGCGCCGCGTTTGTGATTTGTTTATTTATTTGTATTATGTGAAGAAGTAACTTGAAAGGAAGATGGAGACTAGGAGAGATTTATTTTGACTGCCCAGGAAATATTATAAATACCTGAGATGTTTACTCAATAATAGGTATTATTATGGGTTATAGAATAGAAACCTTATATTTACCGCCTTACGACGATGCTATACGACAGCTGTATACTTATGATGACGACTATTTGATAGGGCAAAGAATCTTTTGAGACAACTAAGTCGATTAGTGAAATCGATACCTCAGCTTATACATATCTAATACCTATGATGCTATTTTGAGATTATTTTATTACCTATGATGAGATTTTTCGAAACTTTTGTAAAAGTTAAATCCTTGACTGCACTTAATAGATTACGATTTTCTAGTTATAAGTAAGGTTGAAAGTATGCCCATACGAAGTAAGAGATAAGATAAATTGCACTTTAAGCACAGGAAGTAACTAAAAAAAATGTTTCCTTACATAATTTAATTTTATTTAGCATTAGATTTTATTTTTGTGATTGTCATCATCTTTTCTTCTGATTCGATGTAGCGTCTAACATTTTTTTTTCTTTTAAGGGGAGGGGTAACCGCATACATTTTCAGGGGAGTTGTAATATGTACGAATTGACAGTTTAAACGTAGCATGTTCATATTAGCTGTAACATAAAAATGCAACTCCTCAATATATCAAAGTAGGTTGCCTGCACATCGGATTGAAAGAGAGGTGATGCAAAATTATGTAGGTTAGGTAGTTAAGCAATAAGATTTAAACAATAGTATGTAAGATTTATTTATTGTTATTGTTAGTCCATAAGCGGGAGAGTAGATCATAAGCCGGCTCTCAATAAACATCTTCCACCGTTGCCGCATTTAATTATTACCATACGGCCACAACATATCTCAGGTTCCGTTTTTCCTTTTGAGGTACGGAACCCTAAAAAGAAGAAAACCTGCAGCTGGTTATCCCGGCACCTAGACTAACACTTGAGCATTAAAGCCAAAACGCCTTGTGAGCATAAGAAGTGCCGGAATAAACGATGTCATATTGTGTGCCACAACCCGAAAAAAAGGTCTCAACTCAGCATAATGCTGTACGCCTTGCACAATATACACAAAAGCATAAAGCGCTGGTTTTCAGCCGATTCGGGTGGCGCCACGAAATTTTCCCTACCTTGAACTTGCCTTAAACTTAATTAAATTTCACTTCAAAGCAGGCGCTGGTTAAATACCTGGAAGACTATGATGAATCATTAGAATATATACGTCATGTCTACTTCAAGCCTCAAAGTGCCCATGTATGGCCGTCCTTAGAGAAATATTAAGTTCCGACTCCCGCTCTTTACCGCTACGAATCGCAGCGGCACGATTGCGATTCGTAGCGGTTTGAGAGTCAAGTCAAGAGTGGGCATAAAATAAACAAACAGGTATTGCGTCTACGTGGGTGAATCTTGAAATTCAGTTCTATTTGTTTGTATCACCTACTAAATAAAGGCCAAGGAAATTAGAGGGACGCGTCGAACTCGAAGGGCAAATGTTTCTTTGAGGGCGCTCCGTGGGCAACGTTTCACTGCCCCATTAACTATGTCCCAGGCGTTAAACAAATTATTGCGGCCGAGTGTTTACGTACCCACTTACCTACTCTCTGTTTATAAACGAGAGCTTAAACTGCCTTCATTTGTTTCTGCGTAAATATTTAATTAATTGCTTTGTTGTTTTCATCTTAATGTCTTAGGCATAACGCACACAGGTAGAATAGAGCACAGCCGAGGCGTGCCTTTCTTGATAATAACTAAAACTAATCTTTATTTATTTTAGCATAAGAGAAGCAATGCGCGGCTCGCACGCACTTTTGAGCCTCCTCCATATTTTGTATTCAGTATATGTATACTGTATAGCTATTTCAATTGAAGTTAGGAAGTTAGTTTTAGGTTAGTTAAGTTAGGATAGAAGTAGGTAAAACTACCGAATTAAATTAAATTAGCCCGTTCAAACAGACAGACAGACACTTCAATTTTATTTATTAGTATAGATAGTATATAGATTATTGTAAGTATACCTAGATTATAATCTCTATTATAAAAGAAAATCGTTTGCATTCTATTTATATTTAAACATCTTTGCTATATTTAACAAAAGGAGAAACTACAACTACCTTTATCAACGCACACTTAAATAGCGGGGTCTAGAAACCTGAGGTTTTGTACCTAGGTCTTCTTTACAACGTAAACTTCCACAAAGAAAGGAATAGAAATTCTATACGAAAGAAGCCGGAGCGGTTAGCATCATCATTTCACGACGAAAGTTTATTTACTTGCTTATAAAACAAGTGCAAATCAAACTCGCGCACTGAGGGTTCCGTAGTACAATCGTATTTTATCGACATTTTGCACGATAAATCAAAAACTACTTACTAGATCTCGTTCAAACCAATTTTCGGTGGATTGTAATGTACATCATATATTGTTTTTTAGTTTTATCATTCTCTTATTTTAGAAGTTACAGGGGGGGGGGAGACATTTTACCACTTTGGAAGTGTCACTCGCGCAAACTATTCAGTTTAGGAAAAAATGTTATTAGAAACCTCAATATCATTTTTGAAGACCTATCCATAGTTACCCCACACGTATGGGTTTGATGAAAAATTTTGAGTTTCAGTTCTAAGTATGGGGAACCCCAAATTTATTGTTTTTTTTTCTATTTTTGTGTAAAAATCTTAATGCGGTTCACATAATACATCTACTTACCAAGTTTCAACAGTATAGCTCTTATAGTTTCGGAAAAAAGTGGCTGTGACATACGGACGGACAGACAGACAGACATGACGAATCTGTAAGGGTTCCGTTTTTTGCCATTCGGCTGCGGAACCCTAAAACATATTCAACGCTGTCAAAGTCTCTGCTGCCACAGAGAAAACCTCAAGAGTACGCATATACAAGGTTTTGCATGAAAACAAAATCGTAAAATGTTGGCGGGGGACAAGGAAGAATGCTTTGTTGTGATTGGTGGATTCAAAAGTTACGTAATCAAGACAATATGCGGAACGAGGGTATCGAACGGGCGTGGGCTGACTTTTATGCTAAGCAACTGCCTAAGCTAGGCGATCGGGGGTGTCCGGCTATTAGGCGTCTATAGATGGTGGGGTGGTCTATGACTGCAGCATAAACAATATTTTTCTACGCCTATTAAAACGCCTACACTATGTTGAACCTTGTATTTTACCTCATATCCCTACGTTTAAAATATCAAGACACTCTATTCTCGGTAATAATTGCTTTCCAGCATTTGTAAACCTATTACCTATACGTAATTTGGTACGTAGCTTTTACAGAATTCGTGATTTTTTGAAAATGGCCGTCGGATCATTAAGTTAAGCTCCGAGACTGTATGAAGGGGGATCAAAGCGATGCTCATGAGAAGTCCACTCATCTCAAGGACCGTTAGCCTCTCAGCAAGCCCTTGGCTTTGACTCTTATCCTCTGTACTCAGGAAAAGCTAAATTCGATTAGACGGTAATGTTGTTGATTTACAAAATCACAAAATCCTTTTCACTTTCAACCTTCTTTTTTTACATACGCTAAACTACCTATACGATTATGCTAATTGGACTTACTCATTTTTAATGACAAGATGCTGTATTGTAAGCTTAAGTACTTAATATCTAAATTTTTATTATATACGTTATGTAAAATGCGCATACCGAGTGCATACAGTTAGTTTACTCTTAAATTAAGGCGAGTCACCGAAGCTAAGCGGAAAAAACTGGTTTGCTAGATCAAATGTCTTAGGTATTTACTATTAAATAATGGCCTCGCTAAAAATATACAATATACGTAAAGACATTGTCTAAAGAATGTGCTTCTTTGATACACAATAGAAAGTACTTCACTCGATCAAATAAAATCTTGAAATAAGCCGAAATAAAAGTCTAAAACGAATTATTTAATACTAAAATTTCTGACTTGGCAAATAATTTTTATATGGAAATATTTGTCTTTAAGTACTACAGAGAACCTGCTAAATTTTGGTTTTCAACAACTTCTATAATTTATTAAATTCAAATTTAACGTTTGAAACACAGAATTTGAACGTTGCCAAGCGGTTTACTTCAAAGCCGCGCTGCCCGCCTCGGTGACTCGCCTTAAGAAGCAAAACGTGGTTACTAAGTTAGTGTTCTCCTTCTCGCTCTGAGAGGAGATCCGTGCTCTGCAGTGAGCCGGCGATGGGTTGATCATGATGATAATGACTTTGAAAAAACCTTTGTAAGTGATAGAGTCATGTACTAGATATCTGTAAACTATCTGAAAAGTACTTGATAACAAAGTGAAGCTTACATTTTTTTTCACTAATAGGTAGATACCTATACATATAATATATTGTTAAAAGAAAATTGTCTCGTGCGGAACTCCTTTGCCGTGGCCTCTTTATTTTAACGAGCACATTTTAATACTATGCAATTTACTGCAGGACTTTAAATAGGGATTTTTCAAGAAATAGTGGAGAATGTCTAATGGATACGTCATACGTGTAAACTGCAAAAGGATTTATGTTTTAAAAACTAAACATTGGGATATGGATACTTTCTTATTCGATAAAAAGTTAACCCTTAACTGCGAACTCACCTTAAAGTAAGGGACATATCTATGCTACGAATAATAACATTATCTAGTTATTCGTAGGACGTATGACATCCTAATATTGATAGGGGTAAGTACCTATGCTATCATAATATGGAAATCCTGAGAACATCTTCTATAATATAAAAATGAATCACTAAATGTGTTGGTCATTGCAAATCTCGAGAACAGCTGAACCGATTTCGCTAATTCTTTTTTTATAATATTCCTTGAAGTATGAGGATGGTTCTTACGGAGAGAAAAAATTAATTCAACCTCCCCCTCAATTTTCTAAACTCCACCCGAGCGAAGCCGGGGCAGGTCAGCTAGTTTTTAATAAATTCCATCAAAAAAAACCTCCTACAATGCTACGTAATGGATAACGATCAGAGATCACACATCAATTACATATTTTGATATTGGGTACCTTATGCCTTTCAATCGAGAAGAACAAGATAACAATGGAGGAGCTCTCCTCAGTTACAATGCTCGGTACTATAAACCGAAAAAGTTGCAAAATAGGGAGAGTAGGTAGGTATTATTCATTTCAGTGCCCGTCACGGGTTGTTTGAAATTTCCTCAGGAAAAAATTGTTCTTACTTTTTCCCCAATTCATAGGAATCACGAGCCATAAAAAAACGTTAACAAGCGTAAATAATATCTCTTTGTCTCGTCGTAAAGCTTATGTCATCGTGCCAGTTTTTAAACGTTACGAAATTGCTAATGCCCCGAGCGTTGTGCGGTGGCGGTATAGCAAAGGCAGTAAAAATGTAAAATTCGTGTCGCCTTCAGGCTATAGGAAATAATTCACGCGATCGCTTTGGCAGTAGTTCCGAATATGTCTTTGATTTTTTTTGTTTAGGTATATTTTGTCCAAGCAATTTGGCGATTTTTAAACAAAGTTATTCAAAGATTGGTTTATAAAGTCCGCGACAGGTCAAATTGGCTATCGGGGAGGGAACGTCCCGCACACCCACACAGCCCCCGCGCTAACTCGGTGCGAGCGCGGGTGACGTGTGGGTGTGCAGGGCGTCCCCCGCCTCATACCTCGATTGCCATCTCGACCTGTAGCGGACTTATAAAAGCGAAGTTTGGTACATTAATACTGTAAATGAAAAATTCTTACCACCTTTTTATTACATACAAATAAAACTACCTATAAGTTCAGTGCAATAAAGTTTTTACTACGGGTAAAGTCTATTTACTATGGGACTAGGGACTAAGAATAGTTGTAGAACAAAAGGAGTTCTTATCCGCACCATGACATAGAAATAAGAAGATAAGTTTTTTAATCAAATGAACTTTACCTAACAAAGTGCTTCTGAATCGCCAAGTTTATCTACCTCTGTTTGACGAGCTGCTGGAATGGCCACCTCGCATCGGAAGGCGCAGCGTTGGAAGATCCCCCACTAGGTGGAAGGACGACATCAGACGAGTCGTAGGAAGCCGCTGGATCCAGGCGGGGCACGATCGTGTCGTGTGGGAGTCTCTACGAGAGACCTATGTCCAGCAGTGGACGTATCTCATGATGATGATTGACGATGATGTTGTTTAAGGAGTCTAAGGCTGACGTCCTTGTCTGAATGCAGAAGAACACCGAGTTAATTAGAACCATCAAGCAACGTAAGATGCTAGGCCATATTTTACCACAAGATAGGTACCGCCTGCCGAAGACGATCACGATAGGTGAAATCGCAGAAAAAAAAGAGAGAGAGAGCAGGAAGAAAAAAACAGTCATGGCTATGAAAACATAAGGGAGTGGTCTGGAATAAAAACAGTCGGGGAACTTAGCCATAGATAAGGAGAAGTTTAGGAAAATGACTACTGACCTTCAGGAATGAAGATCCAGATGAAGAACAAGAAGAAGAGACGAGTGAGTCCAGGTTTGAAGTAATTATTTCCCCTGTGATTCCGTATTACCTACGAGAACGTAGTAAACTTGCCTTTTCCATTCTCGGTTTGTTAGTTCATCTGTTCGTTAGAAATTCAAAATATCTTTGATCCTGAATTTCTGGTTGATCTGTGTTGTTTATTGTGTTTGTTGGTAGGTACGTAAGAGTTTATTTGTAAGTTGGCCATGTACGCGAAGGTTGTATCGCGCGGGGGAGTCGTAAACAGAGATTGGCTCAATTGGCGCCGGTTTATTGGCTTATTAAATCGATCTCTGCACGGTTGTTTTCTCCGGGTGAATATTTTCGTTGGATTACACTACAATAGCGAAATATTTGTTTGATGCCCATGTTTTTAAGGTCTCCTTTTTCCGAAGACTGATGTTTAAAGGTCTCGGATTCCTCATCGCATATTTGACGCAACTTTTTATAATTTCTAAGTTAGAGGTTCCAGTAGAGAGTCGAAATATTATGCCTATATCATGTACTTTGTATTTTAAATGTTTGTTATTCAAACTACAGCTATCTGCACTTACCTACTCCAATTGCGTAATGTGCAAAGCCTCATTTTAGTTTGTATCAAATCCCCTAACTACGTACTTGTAGTTTCTTCAAACGATGAAAAGATGGTGTTTCATCCTACTTTTTCCATTGTTTTTAACGTAGAATTTTCGTTAGTTATTGTTTATGCGAACCGGCAAAATAAATGATTTATTATATTAGGTATGTACCTAGATAATCTCCTCTGTTAAATTAATCATCGAGCGGCATCGATTTATACCCTTCCAAAACCACCACTACCTGTTCTAAAACTGCTAGAGATGTTCATACACGGGCTGCTTTTCCAGCAATTTCTTTCAATTGTTTTGACAACAAGTTACCGTCTTTAGTTAGTGCGTAGCTACTTAATGAAAAGCTTTAAAGTTTAAAGCAAGTATTACAGCAATTTTGCTAGCCCGTTTGCAAGCTACTTAACATAATTTTAAGCTGGCTCCCGGGCACTTGATCCTGCAATTTTTTCGCTACATCCAACCAGCGCGTAGATGAGAGCGCATTATTAATTACCCTCCGCCCAACCATTTAATATTTCACCTAACTGGATCGTCCATGGCCGCCCGAGCCTTAATCCCTTTTAATTTCTCATATTTCGTGCTCTAAAGCAACTGCTTTTTAGATTTTCGTATCGTTAGATCTAAACTAAACCCAAAACAACCTTAATTTTCTTCCATTTATATATAGTTCCCGGCCAAATAAAGAATTTCTTACTGAGAGTTGCGTGGAGCTTTTACCATACAACAGAGATTTTAAAAGATTATTTTAGTATTATATTAGTAAGGAAGTGTGTTAGTGGTTGAGTTTTATATACCTACGGGTAACATTTAGTGGAATATCTCAAGCATTATATCTGTGTAATGATCTAATCTAAGCTTTAGTGAGTGCAAATACCTAGTTACGTTTAAATTTGACCAAGTGGTTTTTAAAATTCACAAAAGATCAGCTGAAACATTTAATTGTGTACGTATAGAGGTACCTGTATACGTTGTTATCAGGTATACTCTCTCAGTTCCGTGCACTGCTTTAATGCACAGACGAACCGCCGACCGGTCATTAAAGATTAATATGCGAGCAAAGTTCGCATGCACCCCGAAACATTGACCTTATCAGTGGCATATATCACATACTATGCAGTACAATGAGTAAAGCCACACGGTGCGTTGCGTTGGCGGTGCGGCGTCTGAGCGGTGCCGCTGCTTCAACCTATAGTTCGCGACAGGTCGACATAGCAATCGGGGTGGGGACGCCCGCACACCCACACAGCCCCTCGCGCTAACCCGGTGCGGACGAGCGTGGGTGACGTGCGGGTGTGCAGGCGTCCCCCCGCCTCATACCCCGATCGCCATCTGGACTTGTCGCGTACTATACATAGAAATCGCTGTACTGTGCTATACCTACACGGAACAGACTTTCTGTTCCGTGTATACCTAATATGAATTGTGCGGCGTGGCACCGCACGACCAATGGACTTGGAACCAGAGGCAGAGAGACGAGGCGGAGGGAGTTGGTGCGGTACAACGCCATACTTTCTGCCGGAGCGGCAACTCAGTGTCCGTGTGGCATCCAATACTCAAACTCACGCGGTGCGGCACCGCACACGCCGCAACTTTTTTTTCTGGTCGGTGGCCGCAACGCACCAGAAACGCATCGTGTGGCTTAGGCCAAATTCAGTACCATTAGACTGTTCTAATGATACTGAATTTGGCCTAAGCTTAACAAATTCTCATTGATTTTAATTTTAACACCGTCACTATTCGAAGAGCCAGTTCGTAGGAGCACAAGTTATGTGACCATACAATACTAGAAAAGTTAACCAAGTACCTATTTCCCTGGACACTTCCCAGAGAAAGGTGTCCTTAACATTGTTACAAAGTTACAAGATCTTGAGATCGTGGTTCATCGCTCAGGGTGAAATTTTTACAATAGAAGTTATGACACATAACTTACCTTTCACATTGTAGCAAGGTGGTTTTAGTAAAGTTTTTATTATAGTTTATTAAATCAGAAAGTTTGTTATATTTTATTCAAGAAACGTGCCTTACGTTTTTTGGCGTTAATAGAAGTTCCTGGACTTAAATTAGAAAGTTTACTTCTGAGTTTTTTTCTAAATTAAATGAAATGGAACTAAATTTTGAGTGTCTTCGAAATGATCAAAAATTATTTCTTCAATAACATTCAAGTATTTCTTTTTGGTGCTGGAATGGCGACCTCGCACCGGAAGGCGCAGCGTTGGTAGACCCCCCCACCAGGTGGACGGACGACATCTGACGAGTCACAAGGAGGCGCTGGATTCAGGCGGCGCCGGGGCCGCGGCGTGTGGAAGTCCCTACAAGAGACCTATGTCCAGCAGTGGATGTCTATCGGTTGATGATGATGATTTCATCTTGGTAAATTTTATGAAGGTTAAAATGTTGTAAAACCTATATCCCTGCAATTTATTTGTGTGCCATAAAGAATAAATAAATTAATAAATTAATAAATCTGTGAAATCAACTAAAATACCATTTAAGTAATACGCATGAAGTAAAAGTTAGGTATACACTATACACGTAGGATCGATCTAACAGCAACGCTCTCGAATCAGTCTCGAATGCAATATCCGTTTTTAAACGAGTTTCGCTCCAAAAACTATTTCTCTCCACTTCAGGTTATTTTTACACGCAGGCACACTGCAATTTTAAGATTTACAGGTACTCGTTACGATATGCTAAACGAACAGACCGTTACTTTAGCTGCACTATAAGTCTAGAGCGGTGATAACTGAGAGCCTATAGTGGTTAAGACGTTTACCTCCGTATGTTACGGGGGTCGGGGGTTCGATCCCGGGCATGCGTCTCTAACTTTTGAAGTGTTTCGAAGTTATGTGCGTTTTAAATCCATTAAATCGAATGATATAGTGTTTCGATACTCGTTTAGCATCGTTGCGTCGAGATATTTGACGACCTCACTAGCGCAATAATTGTGAGTGCTATCTATTATCTGTGGGAGGTCCCGGGTTCAATTCGCGGCAAGGAAAATTTGGAAATTTAAAATTTCTACATTTCATCTGGTCTAGTCTGGTGGTAGGTTACCACCCTGGCTGGTTACCACCCCACCGGCAAATTCATACCGCCAAGCGATTTAGCATTCCAGTACGATGCCGTGTAGAAACCAAAGGGGTATGGGTTAATAAAACCCGGTCAAGTACGAGTCAGGCTCGCGCAATGAGGGTTCCGTACTGCAGTCTTATTTTTTCGGCATTTTGAAACTATGATGCATAAAAATAAATAAAAATCTGTTTTAGAATGCACAGGTGAAGCCATTTTATATGGTACCCCACTTGATATAGTTATTTTACTACGAAAATTGAAAATACTAATTATTATAGTTTAAGACCACAATTTAATTTTTTTTTGTGTGATGTAACCACAAATTCACGGTTTTCAGATTTTTCCCCTAATACCAGCTATAAGACCCACCTACCTACCAAATTTCATGGTTCTAAGTCAACAAGAAGTACCCTGTAGGTTTCTTGACAGACCGACAGACAAACAGAGTGATCCTATAAGGGTTCCGTTTTTCCTTTTGAGGTACGGAACCCTAAAAACTGCCATACCCCTTCCAGGATTTTTCCTTTTGAGGTACGGAATCCTAAAAATGTACTAATTCGTACTAAGCCTACAGTTAGCCAGAGGTTGATAAATTTGGAATTCACGGACTCTCTTGCCAAAGGAGCTCTGGTAGGCTGTTTAGGCATGGCTCTCTTAACGATACAATAAAAAAGAGCTCTTGCCACCATAAATATTCCTGCGCTCATTGAGCCGGCAGGGATTAGTCGGGATGATGGCAAGAGACCTGATGGATTGACGCTGGTTCCCTGGGAACGGGGACGGGCGCTAATGTGGGACGCAACTTGCGTTGACACATTGGCCCCGTGTCATATCAGGAAGACAGCATCAAGACCGGGAGCCGCAGCAGAAACAGCTGAAAACGGCAAGCGGCGCAAGTATGCCTCTCTTATAGAGAGTTACATTTTTGTGCCGTTTGCCGTGGAGACCCTGGGGCCATGGAGTCTTAGTGCTAAAAATTTTTTACGAGACATTTCACCGCGATTAATAGCCTCATCTGGTGACAGAAGGGCTGGCTACTTTTTTGCGCAACGGATCAGCCTGGCTGTCCAGCGCGGAAATGCAGCCAGTATTCTTGGCACCATTCCACGCGGTCATGATTTATATAGTAATTAGATAAGGCTAGCTTTAAGTTTTATTGTAATATTTAAAAAAAAAAAGTTAGCCAGATACTAGTATAATACAGTTTGTATTGCTACGATGATGTAGCAGCGGCGTAGCGAAGTTGCAATAATCCGCTAGTCCGAAATAATCACCTACAGTCGTATTTCCACCAATCCCGAGTGCTAATGAACTTAACAAGTACTCTAGCATCGGAGGTTTTGTTTATTGCCTCATCGGTGTTTCCTTTGACGCATGCTCGTAAATTTTTTACGCCACGATCGAATAGTCCGCCCTAAGCTAAAACAGGTTATAAACTTTCATGATTCCACTTTACGGCACCATTCGTGTTCATTTTATAAATGATTCGCTCCAACTGAGCTTTGTATTGTTGTCTATTTTCCCGTTTTGGCTCTGATAATTTACTTTAGGTAGAGTTAATATTGTTATGGGGCAAATATTTAGACCATTGATTGCGCTCGTTATATTTTCCCATAAAATATATAAAATAACGAGCTACATTTGTTACTGATTACCTTCCCATAGTCTGCGATATGGTGAGACTCGAGATGGCAGTCGGGGTATGGGACAATTTAGCAAAGTTTATCCATCGATTAAAAAAAGATACGCAAATCGGTTCAGAAACCTCGGAGGTTTCGGTGTATATATATGTAGGTAGAAAAATACAACTTCCAATTGTTAATTCTCTACTTGTCTCTGAAAGACCCGTAAAAATAGATTAAGCCGATCCGAAGATTAGCCCGTTCAAACAGACAGACAGACTGACAGACAAAAATTTAAAAAACGTGTGATAGAGTTCAAATAACCATACGAGCTTAATTTGTGGTAGTTATTTCGGAATTACTTATTAATTAGATATATTAATTATAATTATTTAAGCTACAGTCACACCTGCGCGTCATGAACGCGGGATGCGGGACGCGATGCGGGAAGGTTGGCAACGCAATTATACGTGCACGTGCGTGTGGGTATCCCGCTTCTTGGTCGCTTTGAACGCGCAAATTTGGATCATGCTTTTAATATTGTTAACTCAGTGAATGTTGTAACACTCTAAATAAGTACCTTCAAGTCAAGAGTGAATAGGCATCTTCTAGGCAAGCGCGCTCCATCTTAGGCTGCATTATCACTTGCCACCAGGTCTGATGTCAGTCAAGCGCTAGTCTATAAATTAAATAAAAAATAGTTGTAGATACATCTGATTTTGATTTTAAACTAATTTGTACCAAGTGCTGCAACTAATTTTGGATGACATAATAAAAAAGTGGTTTAGAGAATAGGGTTTATGCGCGTAAGTTTTACGTGCATCTGTGTTCATACGTACCAAGGAACCTTTAGTGTCCTTATTATTCTTTTCCGGTCAAATGTTTCCAGACGGTCTCTATCAATTACGGCCATCGGTTGTAGGGAAGATAAAATAGGACTAAATCTGATGTCACGTAGCAGGTTTATTGCACGTTCGTTTCTGACTCCGTGACTCGCTGTTCAATGTACCTATGTATGCGACTGACCGTGTAACTGTAGTGACTGCCCAGTGCCCAGTGCCCAGTGCCCAGTGCCCAGTGCCCAGCCATCGAGGCAACTTTGTAAAAAGTTGTACATTTTGGTTACCTAGTCCTATGCTTCAAATTGGTACAATATAGACCTGGTCTGACTGCATAGTGTCAGTTATAAATCCCGCAAATTGCTACTGCGCGTGGTCGCCATTTTAGTGACGTCAGCACTAGACTGAAGTTTCGAGCTGATGGTATATTTTTATTTCGGCTGACGTCAAAATGACGTCATTTCGATGTTAATGAGACATGGTTAGCGCAATAGCAATTTGCGGGACTTATATAAGCTATCAGGTTATCCTCGAAATTTCATCATTCTTACATCATGTAAGTATAACTGTAAAAAGGTATTTAACAAACAGATTAGACCCGTAAACGATTATAATATAAATTGACAAGCATTACGTATGAATACATAGGGGATTACCTAAAAAGCTATCCCTAAGAAGGAATACTGAATAACTTTTTATTCAGTATCCTTCTTAGATATTTTTAAGGAAATAGTTAACCCGAAGCTTTTTATTTTTCCACTTCGGCGAAAGCTTAGCTTCACTGAGGCATGAAAGCTATTTTAAAAATATTGCGAGTGGATTCACTCTACTAAATCCTTCAGTCATTTATAATTGTATATATTTTAACATGAGTGTATCATCATGATCAGCCCATTACCGGTTCACTACAGAGAACGGTGTATAAATATAAATAATAAGTCAAGTTAAAGAAACAGTATGTGAAACTTTAAAACTAGGTACATATTGTGGAGCCGTTAAAATAGGTTTCTTTTTGACATACTTACTTAAGTAGCTATTACAGGACTCGGTTTATCTTCATCTAGCCGCTAAATATTAGTCAGTGGTATACCTAAACGTCACGGATTAGCAACTTGGAGATTGGTAGATGTCAATCGATCGATCACTAATGATCTTCGTGCAAGGAGTGCAAGTATTATACTTTTGTCTTTCTCTCTAAGTAACATTTTCACGGCTCAACACTTGAACTGATTTTGACGATAGATACTAATGATTATTATTTCTAAAGAACTGAATTGATCAAAGTCAGATCATAGTGTAAGCTATTAACTACTAATTAGTACCATCAATAATAGAAGCTTAAATGATTTAAGACGGACAGTTTCAAATGATCTCATTAGGATGTGAGTCCCTAATACATGTAACTAATGGTCGGATAGCGGACGCCAATGAGCCGTGCAGGCTCCATCAATTATGTGGTACAAACAATTAATATGACAATATGACGTTACTAGCTGATGCCTGTGACTTCGTCTGTGTGTGGTGCCAAACTTGGAGAAAGATCTTTGTGACAACAATCTACAACCAGAGGATGAAATGAGATGTTGAAACCTAATCCCTACGTGGTATTTTGACGGACTTATAAGGGATGATTTATGCTAACACAGGCACGAGCCGCACGATTCAAAACATCACGAACATTTTATATGCTTCACAGTGTGGCGTCCGTGCACCGTGCTTCGTCCGCGCCTCGTACGTGGCACGGCTCGTGCCCGTCACGTGTTAGCATAAGTCTCAACATGCGGCGTGGCTCTAAAGCTAGCATTCTAAATAACAACAGTTAATTCAAATCATACTGAAGATTTTTTAAATATGCTTTAGAACATGCTGCAATAGTAGGCAAAGGATACACTGAAAAAGTCTCGGTGTAGAGCTAGTATAATTATATTTGCTCACAGACGTAAGCCATATTGAAGTAACTTTGAAAACCCGGGAGGCTTATGAGTATTTTCGTTCAACAAAATTAATATCACGCTAACTACAAATTGAACTTGCGCCTCATCTCCACAGTGTTGTTCGAGTTATGTGCATGCAGTTCGAGTGTAGTTTCAGAGGGCGCTTGTTTGTGGTTTGGGTGAGTTGAGTGAAATCCAATTATCTAGATTATCGCCGCATTCAACAACTCATTTTATTACCTTTATTATAACTTTTGACGACCTCCCTGGCGCTGTGGTCTTATAAGTGGAAGGCTCCGGAGTCGATTCCGGGCAGGGGAAAGTTCGAAGTTTTATAATTTTTAAATTTATTCTGGTCTGGTCCGGTTGGAGGCTTCGGCCGTGGCTAGTTACCAACCTACCGGTGAAGCCGTGCTGCTAAGCGATTCAGCGTTCTGTAACTATGACGTGTATAAACCAAAGAGTATATGTGTTTAATAAAAAACCGGCCAAGTGCGAGTCAGGCTCGCGCAATGAGGGTTCCGTACTACAGTCGTATTTTTTCGACATTTTGCACGATAATTCAAAAACTATGATGCATAAAAATAAATAAAAATCTGTTTTAGAATGTAAAGGTGAAGACCTTTCATATGATACCCCACTTGATATAGTCACTCACTTTGAAAATTGAAAATACTAATTATTAGTTCATGACCACAATTTTTTTTTGTGTGATCTAACCCTAAATTCACGGTTTTCAGATTTTTCCCCAAATGTCAGCTATAAGATCTACCTACCTGCCAAATTTCATGATTCTAGGTCAACGGGAAGTACCCTGTAGGTTTCTTGACAGACTGACAGACAGACAGACAGACAGACATACAGATAGACAACAAAGTGATCCTATAAGGGTTCCGTTTTTCCTTTTGAGGTACGGAACCCTAAAAACTGTCATACCCCTTCCAGGTTAGCACGCTTCCATCTTAGACTGCATCATCACGTCAAAAGCTAATCTGCATGAAAAGCGAGCGAGCGAAATCCAACTATCTAGATTATCGCCGCATTCAAGAACCCACTTTATAACTATCATCATCATTATCAGCAAAGCAGTAAAGCCCTGGGTGAGCCTTGGCTTGGTCAAGCAAGCTCCACCATCGGGGCCGGTTAGGTGAAGCTTCCTTCCAGCTCCGAACCCCCAGAACCCTCATATCCATCAACCCGACCTAGGTCCTCTTCGGCCTCTACGGCCCTCTGGTTTGCGGTCCAACAACTTTTTCGGGGCTCGTGTGTCGTCCATGCGTTGCACATATCCTGCCCATCGCATTCTTGATAATTTAATAGTTTTGACAACATTCTATTCTGTAAATAGTTCGTACAGTCGATTGTAACGAATATGTCAAAAACCATTATCCTGAATATATCACTTTATAACCCGTGTTCGTTAATCAAGGAATTAACCTACCGATAAACCGGTCTTTCTGATAATTGTCTCGGAAACTGATTGCAATTGCGCTGCGGCTTTGAGAATTTAAATCGGTTAATCCAATTGTTATAATGAAATGTTAACTTAAATATCACGATTCCCGATTTCCCTTTTCTCGTTATTGAGCTTTCCTGTTTTTCGTGAAATATTACGAAGCATTACTTCCAGTAAGTCAGTTAGTATTATCATAAGCGATTCAGTTTCAATTGTTTTTAATAATAATAGCGAACAAAAGAGCAGGCGGGTCACCTGATGTTAAGTGATTACCGCCGCCCATGAACATCTGCAGCACCAGAGGAACCGCCATTGTGTTGCTAGCGTTTCAGCGTCCGCCCCTTGAAAAGCCCCATGTTGTAATTTAGTGGGAACTAGAACCGAAGGGAGTTGGTTCCACAGTTTGCATGAAAGTGGAAAAAAAGATCTGGTACAACGGGCGCTCGAAAAATGCAATCCAATTTTGATATTTACCTGTATATTATACTAATTTCAATTAGCGAGTTTATTTTGCTGTTATTTTATCCTCACCCTCAGACTCACTGTCACTAAAAATATTATAAATGAAAAAAATATTTCTACCTTTTTGTCTTTATTAACGATAAAAAAAATCTCACGCAGACAATTTCGTAGGCTAAGCAGCATTTTCAATAAAATAATAATAAAAAGAACCTATATTAGTTACTTGAATTAATAATTCAACGGTTTTTAAAGCATTTCAATTTATTATGATAGACCTCACCAAACAATTTACGCAAACATCTCGAAAAAAGGTTCGACGGGCCCGGTAAGACTCATTCACACTCGCAAGATGTAAAACCCTCGTCAGAATGCAAGACTAATTCAATCTAGACGGCTCCATCAATCTGGCAACTCTCACAAGGTTCTCACGCATATATTTCTGTTGATTTGACAAATGAGAAGGGTGAGCCGTTTACAGAGCAAAGATAAGATTTGGACTGTGGACTACATCTATACCTTTCCATGCAAATAAATAAGATCGAAGTGATCTACCTGATGGTACTGAAAATTTCGTCATCATCATCATCATCATCATCAGTTCACTACTGAGCACGGGTCTCCTCTCAGAATGAGAGGGGTTTGCCACAGTCTACCTCGCTAGCCAAGTGCGGATTGACATCATTGAAAATATTATAGAAAATTTTAGAGTTTCCTAATTTTTTTTCTTCACCGGTAAGCAAGTGATATTTAGATATACTTAAATTCTTAAAATACACATAACAATATTATAACTATAAGTGAGAGGTATGTTCCTGGGATCGAACCCCCGACCCCTGACGTCTTAACCACCTAGTATCTTAAAAGTAAAAAGAAAGTGAGTTAATAGAAACGTGGTCAAAAGTTCTGAAGCACTGAACTTTGATCTAAAATAATAAAACCACTTCAGGAAATTACGGAAAATGAAGTAAAACTTTTGCACCAAACAAGCAAAACTTTAGAACCGTCAGAGAAACCTATTATTTTAATGGCCGAATACGTTATTAGAGCATACCTATTGTTCTAGAACAATCTGAGGGAGTAATTAATTTCTACCGTTACATTTCATTGATACACCCTTATCGAGATTGCCTTCTTACATCCTGATATTCCAGCTTTAGGGTTCCGTACCCAAAGAGTGCCAACGGGACCGTATTACTAAGACTCCGCTGTTGTTCTGTAATAATGTTACTGTTCTGTCAAAATGTGACATCTCAAAAACATCAGGTGGTCATAATGTTTAAAAGATTCATCCAAAGAGTAAAAGTAAGGAAAATTGCGATATATATATTCATTCACCATTTACTACCAAACAGAAGTAACAGTGTACTCTCTGGCATGCAAATTCTGTTATCTCAGCTGTGTGTGGTTAAACCGTTAACTTTTCTCGTAAACAACATCCAGGCAAGCTGATCTGCGAAACTCTGATGTTTGTTTGTTTTCTTAAAAAGGAAACAAAGCGAAACGTCCTAATTGCTGGCGTTATTTGACTTTTCAAATTCGAGGCTGTATTCATGATTCGGATATTCTGATACTGCAGATAGAATGATGAAAAGTGTGTTTGTATATTCCATATCCATACTTTCATAGTCTTCTAAATATATAAAAGGAAAAGGTGTCTGACTGATCTATCATCGCATTTGGCATGCAGATAGCTATTATGACGTAGGCATCTCTAGGATAGGATTTTTTAAAAAATTCAACCCCTAAGGAGGTGAAATAGGGGTTCGAAATTTGTGTAGTCCACGCGGACTAAGTCGCGAACATAAGTCAAAGTCAAAGTCAAAGTCAAAGTCAAAGTCAAAACGTTTATTCAAAATAGGTAAAAAATTACGCTTTTTGATAGTCGGTTTGCATTTGTAAGATGATGATAATATAGTGGTAATAATTTTTACGCGAACTTAAAACTAAAGCTACGAGGGTTCCAAACGCGCCCAGGTCTGAGAAGAGCCCACAATAAACTCACCCGGGTATTCTTTTTATTATCACCACTTTACAAAATCACTTTAACTTATTAGAACTATCACAAGGCTGTGAAGCAACTCATTCCCAAGCTTTTTTATCATTTAAATAATCCTTACATTGTAATATGATTTGTCAATAAGTTTACCTACGTTTTATGAAAACTTCAGACATCTCCAATATGTCTTCTGGAAGCTTATTATAATAACTTATAGAGCTATAAGCTAGAATAATATATTTCTTCTCCTCAACCAGCATAAATACTGCGTAATTTATTACTATTACAGCTGCTAATTTGCTTTTATTAGATAGTAAATACAGCTTGTAGGAGTTCTCGTCGTTAAAGTGGAATATGAAACGCAGAAAACAACAGGGCAACTCGTTGTTGAGTCTAATAAATATTTTTTAACAAAGGCTATATATAATAAAGGCATAATAAAGACTTGAAAATTATGAAAAACTAGCTGATGGCAGCAACTTCGTCCGCGTAGGTTTAGGTTTCGAAAAATCCCGTGGGAACTCTGATTTTCCAGGATGAAAAGTAGGCTATGTGACTCTAGAGGTCTTTTACTATGCCAGTGCAAAAAAACACGTAGATCCGTAGCTTACGTGATTGAAAGACAAACTAATAAACCAACAAACAAACACACTTTTGCATTTATTACCTATATGGGTAGTTAGAAAAATAACTTTTTACTCAGACTCATATTTAGAAATATCATACTTATCCACAAATAGCTGCTACTTGCGACCTTTTATGAATTATTTACAAAACTGTTTTTTTCAGAATACTTCTGCTAAGTAAAATCTATACCATGTTAGAGAACCTTATAGCTATTTGTGTTGTATTTTATATTTATTTTACCAAAACTTGATATAGGTTTCCGACATAATCCATTTCTTTGGATTTTACAAGATTTAATACCTAGTCAAAATATATTCTGCAAATAGCTTAGGTACATTTTCACAAAGGAAAATGGTTAGAAAAATTAAAAAGGAAAGTAGTTTACCCTTTGTTTACCCTATATTAACTTATGATTGACATAACTGTTCAATTTATTCACAGAAACACTTATGTTTAGTAGCTTTATTATTTCACATAATTTATATTTCACCATCAGAGTGAATATAAAGCTTTATTGTAAGTTTGCATTATATTTGTGCTTCTGAAGAGTACCTATAACTTTTTTTCTAAAACATTTTCAGTATTGAAAGTCCTTGCGGGTCTTGGCATTCTTGTGATAATGTGCGATCACCTTTAGATTGCTAATGGGTCCAGCTATCAATTTTAGTTAGAGGAAAAATTACAACATATACTTGATAACTCAGTTCCAAAGTGTAACAATTCTGAAATTCAGTGAGTTTGAGATAAGTATGAGAAATGGTTCCTTATGTGACATTTTAGGTATCCAGACATCCATACTAATATTATAAATGCGAAAGTGTGTCTTTCTTGCTGTCTGTCTGTCTGTCTGCTAGCTATTCACGGCCCAACGGTTCAACCGATTTTGATGAAAGGTAGGTACAGAGTTAGCTTACATCCCGGGGAAGGAGATAGGCTACTTTTTATCCCGGAAAATTAAAGAGTTCCCACGAGATTTTTAAAAAACCTAAATCCACGCGGACGAAGTCGCGGGCATCATCTAGTATTATATACATATAATACCCCATAGATATGTCAAAAAGAGAAAAAAGTCGATAAGTGAATGTAGTGTAGAAACGAAAATACTGTAGACTTATTATATAAATATTGTGTGTTATCCATACTTAATATTATAAATGCGAAAGTGTCTGTCTCCCTGCCTGCTTGTCTGTCGGTCTGTCTGTCTGTCTGCTAGCTTTTCACGGTTCAACCGTTCAACCGATTTTGACGAAATTTGGTACAGAGATAGCTTGCATCCCGGGGAAGGACATCAGCTACTTTTCATTCCGGAAAATTGAAGAGTTCCCACAGGACTTTAAAAACCTAAATCCACGCGGACGAAGTCAAAGGCATCATCTAGTATACAATATTTTTCCTAAGTAAGTATACACATACAGTATTTTCGTCTCAAACAGTAACAACTCAAGATGTTTCCTTTTGTATCTGTGAATATTTTACTCCGGCTTAAGGCAAAATGCCTAATAAGTCCGGCTTCTGTATTTCTAAGGACTTGGCTAGTGACAACCCGGCTAATTCTG
Source organism: Maniola hyperantus (assembly GCF_902806685.2). NCBI lineage: Eukaryota > Metazoa > Arthropoda > Insecta > Lepidoptera > Nymphalidae > Maniola > Maniola hyperantus. The sequence goes on from NC_048547.1 coordinate 4,047,923, forward strand.
CGTGCAAAATATTGCAAAGAAAACTACAGGAGTCTTCCGATTGCTATCAAGTAGTCTATACAAATAATGTGTTCAAAGATATTTACCTACCAACCTCCTCGAAGTTTGTGTTTGAACTAAGTAGCAAATAAGAGCTCCAGGGATTACTTTTCCGACGTATGCGCGAAATAAATCGCGAGTTCCGTGATATAATACCACCAAAAGCAATAAACCAGTAAGTTAGAGTATGCTCCGAGGCAATATTATAGAGGTATACCAAAGTTTGTAGGCGATATCATAAAATGGTGAACGATCCCAAATATTTCAAGCCTCCTTTCGAGATTTGCTATCCATCTGCGATTTTACTTACATTTAAAATACGTCTTAACAATGTTCAGAATTTACTAATGCAAAACCTACGGTCTAATGAACATTTATTAGGTATGTTGTTTCTGTTATTTTATTTTTTGTTATTTCTGTTATGTTGATTTTGTAAACATTTGTTAAAATCTAACAGTAGCGTAACTAAGTACAAATTAGAGGCCCGTGGCAAATTCATCGGATGCCCCCCCCCCCCCCCCCCCCAATCTAAAAACTGGAAAGTGATAATTCTAAAGAAACTTAAACGTTGTTGACAAATAGCCACGTCCAACCGATATTCGAGTCTAGGAAAGATTGGTGATAAGCGACCAATTTGAGGAGGCGCCACGACGGGGTACGGAAGTCGTTATTACAGTAGGCGGCGCGACGAAGCAAATTGCATCCGAACACGCCATCTGAACGTGACACTGCTGTCGAACATATTCTTATTTGAAATGTCTTACTGTGACATTCGAACTGTTTTGGTAGGCTGTGGTATTTTCGTACCATGAATCAATATTGAGGTATAAAATTACGCGGCTTTGATGACTTTATTATTAAGTCATCAAGACTTTATTATTAGCTGCAACCTAAGTGCTCGGTGGCTAAAACTATCTTTAATTTTATTCCGATATACGTTAGCCATTTCAATCACTCTTAGTTGACTAATAATGCAGTTCATCTATGAATACTATGCTTATAAAAAGACTTTCTGACTGCCTAACTGATCCTAACACAGCCTCAATGGCTGGGGTTAGTTTATGGCATAGAGAAAGAATAGTACTGACGAGATTACAATAAGAGCTTGAATGAAAAACAAATAAATTTGAAATAGGTATACGAACCGTAATAGGGATACGGTGCTTGGATTACAATACAAAAAGCACATAGCAGCGTGCATGAAGCATGCCGAACAGCGCAGTTTCTGTTCAAAGTGGTTCAAAGCCAGCATTGTGTATTGTGTGGGAACACCGACTAACTAAGCTAGGTACTCGTCAAAAGCGGTATCAAGGAAAGTTCGGACAAACATCACTACATACATTGAGTTAGAGCACCGAGCAGCAGATCTCATACATCAGATATACCATACCCCTACCAAGTTAGCTCGTTTCTATCCTACACTGCATCGTTACTTACCACCAGGTGAGATCGCAGTCAAGGGCTAACTTGTATTGGCATAAGAAAAAACTCAGAAATTGACAAAGCACAAGCGAAGCAGGCGCGAAGTTTTTTACAATATTGCCCATGGGAGGCGCATCCTTTTCGTCACCCCCCGAAATCAAATCCAGGTAGGGCTAAACTTTTTACTAGAAATGGAATAGCCACTTCTGCCTTCTTCTTCTGTTCTGACTTCAATGTCTGTCTGTCTGTCGTGTCTGTCAAGAAACCTATACGGTACTCTCCGTTTTTATTTATTTTTATTGATAAAGGTTTTTGATTTATCGTGCAAAATGCCGAAAAATTACGACTATATGACGGAACTCTCGGTGAGCGAGTCTGACTTGCACTTGGCCGGTTTTTAACAATGGCTTCAATTGGCTGTTGATTTTAATCATAGTATTATGTAATACCTTAGAAGGTATTTATTTACTTAAATTACACAGTTCGCAAAACCCATAACTCTCAAGATAATTATTTCAAAAGTTCCCGCTATGTCATTAACTGCTTGTAATTTAGGAAACGACGTCATGTTTCCGTTGCGTTTCAAATTTTATTGCAACCGTTAATAGTCGAAGAGTTAGTAAACGGACTTTAGGTATGTTTTTTTCATTATATTTATTAAAGTATGGAGGTATCTACTGTAAAACATTCTTCTTTTTCCTCCTCTTTGTTATACACTGTTTTTATGGCTGTAGATTATTTTAAAGTATTCTCCTACAAATGAAAAGTAAACAATATTTTTATTGCACACAAAATAATACATAAAAAATACAATATAAATTAAAATATAATCACTTATAATGGGCAAAACAGAAACATTTATTAGGAATTGTAAGTAGGCACAAATAAACTTAAAAATGCAATTTCAAAAAAAATAGAACCATTATTTCCCTGCCAAGTATAATGAATGTTTCAACGGAAATTTATAAAACACTTTTAATATTTATTCTTCAGCTTTCGACCTATATGGAACCCTGTAATCTGTATTTAACAGTCAATAAAAAGAAATTAGCAGCAGTAAAAGTACATATAATTATACTATGCTTATTCACAATCAAACAAACTAAAAGAGAAATTGTTCCTTGTGTAGGTATAATTGCTATATTTTGTTACTGCTCTATTTAGGTGTACCTAATTGAAATCGTTTTTTTCTTCAGAAGAAATAAACTCACGCAAAAAATGTATCAATATAACTAATTATAAAAATAATAATCTTAATTTCTTTATGCCGGCCACACATCGGCCACACGATTAAATAGAAAAACAAACGACGAAAACTTTAACTTTCTTGACATTAGCACTTTGGCAAATAACATGTAGGCAATAGTATTCATGTCTAATCATATAAATAAAATCATAGATATTAGATACAAGATCACCTTGTTAATTATAGTTAAACTATTTAAAAAAGTATTAGTAAATTACGATTCAAAAGTCAAGTCCGATTTCACCCTGTAGAGAAATTATTTCAAATAGCAAACGCGCAATCGTACCTATCGTATTTATTAATTAAAGCTTGCGACCCACGCTTCACTGATAAGGTAATTCGAGCGATAAGTGTATAAGGAGCCAGTTAAGGTCGGGGCTGGCGCGGTTTATTTCACATAATAACATATTAGGAGAGGGCCACCGGCACGCGGTCGCCGCGCATTTCACCGAGTAAATAAAAGTTACCCACATCAGACATGGAAACCCGAGATAAATACTCGTACATTGCTTTTTAAATCTTTTTTTTAGCCGGGGCTTTATCACTTCCCGATTATGTCGCCCCCATAAACAAATCAAGTTATATTAAAACTTAATTACGAATTAAATATTCTAAAGACCAAACTTACTAGACGGCAAATAGTAACGCGCACAGCATCCTCGCCTGCTCCGATAAGATGCAGGCGAGGATGCTGTTACTACTAGACATCCCGATATCCAAATGTCGAGAGAGAACACGTCGACGCTGGGGCGGCGGCGTTCAGCTCTACTCGTAAAAATATAAATCCACGGGGACTAAGTCGCGGGCATCAGCTAATTCTAACTTACCTACTTATTATTGAATATCACTATTTTAAATACTAACTGCGTGGTTTACGCGTCTCGTCGTACAACTTTTTCCTCATAATAATATTGTAAAATCCACGAAAACACGAGATAAAGCTCACATTCTAACGTATTGTGGAGTGTAGTCACACGAGTAGATATCCCTAGTGGTGTAGTCGCAGTGGAGTCGGTGTCGAGTCTGTGTAATGTGCGAAGACCTTTGTATTTTGACTAGACGGTGGTATTAAATCGGCAAAGTTATACATTGGAGTGCAAACAGCAATAGCTCCGGGCGGCCTGCCAGGCAAAGGCTACAATAATAATTATTATGCGGACTATGAAACGCTAGCTTAACTCTGTATATTCTAGAGCTATATCTCACTAGGATGCCACTGTGACCTCGCTAGCAGCCTTATCGAGGTGATCCAGTGGGGCAATTAGGGTAGAATATCTAATGATCGCAATCATTTCTGATTGGGTAACATACTTTTGATATTGGTCCAATAGTATTATTGGTAGCAGGAAGAATACCATAGTCAATTACATAAATTGAGATTGTTGCAATGATTGATGCAGCTTTTCCATTATCGACTTTTAGAAATCAGTGGTTAAATAGTTTCTGTTTGAAATGTGAAATCGGCATGAGTGGCAGCGGTCAACGGAATATAGGTCTACATAATTGGGAAGGCTTACTGGTGAAAAAACAAAACGAGAGTTCCGTACTATAACATATTTTACATAATATTGTATGTAAACACGGAACTTGTCGTTTCCATGAAAATTGCAGAAAATCCACTTGCCTTTGCAATTTTGGATTGTCAGGTTTACATCGCCTGAGGATGCTCCGCGGTATCGGGGCGAAACGTGCGTCTAGTATTTTGGGATTTGTGTGGTACTGCGTGGTTGTGGTGCGTGTTGCTTGCTTGGTGGCTGGCTTTTCCTGCATGGAAGGGCGGGCGGGGCATATCGCATGCTGCAAGTTGCACCATTGCAAATTAAACTTCTGGTACATTGTCTATCATCTTCATTCTCCTCGGTAGGAAAGGCATTCCGAACCAGTGGTAGATGCATCCGACTATTCGAAAGTACTTGTAAAAGTTTATTCGAATAAAAAAGATTTTTATTTATTTATTTATTTATCGATTTCTTGCTTCTATACAACATTTAAAAATTGATACACGAACCTACGGACAGGCAGCCTGACATGTAGATTAAAAGGCGAACTCTTTTCCGTTATTAGCCAGATGCTTACATCATCATGTATCATTTGGAGACGTGCAGGCTAGCAACATTGCTTTGGCCTCCAAGTGTGATATAATCCTAAGGGATACCCACAATAAGCCCTTATTACGAACCTGAGCCAGAGTGAACTACCTGAGCGCTCTAATAATGGAACGATTGCGATGCAGAAGGGAAACTGCTGATTATGCAGACGCATTGAATGCGGAGTCACAGTAATGTTATCTATGCAGTATTCCAACCTCATACAAACGGGCGAAACGCGAGCTATACCTACCTACGCGCCTAGATCTCGCGGTGCGCTCGCGGTGCAGCCAGTCGCGACTGTGCCACAGTGACGAACGGACGGTGTTTTGTTTTTTTAATAACCGCGTGATTTTTTCACTAAAAATAAGTTCAAGAACATATTTAATATGACAAGTACATATTTAAACACGAAGTAGGCAAATGACAAGTACATATATAAACACAAAGTAAGCAAATGTAATTAAAATGCCGGAGGCGGGCAGCCCTATCGCATGTTTATGTACCGCGCTGCTGTAGGTATTTATTTCAAAGATACGGCCAAGTTACAATACTGTATAGATAACATTACCGTGGCGGAGTGTTTGTAGATGTCCGCAAACGCAAGCTGCAGTTTAGTGCACAGGCCTCTGAGTCGCCCTGATTAATACCTTTTCATCCAATATTGGAAGAATGATTAAGCAATCTATGTTTGTCTGTGTGTTCTCTCATAACTCCCAAATTATTTATTAGATTTTGTTACATCAGGTGTCAACTGTTTTTCTTATCTTCAACCGCCTTCCAAAAAGGAGGTGGTTCTCAATTCGGCCCGTTTGTTTAAATCTATAATATTTTAATATTATTATAAGTGCAAAAGTGTGTCTGTCTGTCTGCTAGCTTTTCACGGCCTATTCGTTTAACCGATTTTGACGAAACTTGATACAGAGATAGCTTGCATCCCGGGCATGGACGCTGACTAGCTTTTGACCCGTAAAATCTAAGATCCCGTGGCGTTTTTAAAAACCTAAATCTACGCGGACGAAGTTGCTGTGAATTATTTTATTGAATATTTTATTTTATTAGGCAGGTAAGTACTAAGTTCCTATGTCAAAGTCAAAGTCAAAGTCAAATGATTTATTCAAAATAGGTAATTAATAACTCTTTTTGATGGTCAAATGTTGGATTTCTAAGATATAGTGGTGATAATTATTACGCAAACTTAAAACTAAAGCTACTAAAGCTATGGTACCTACTTGTATTGGAAAAAATCAAAATAGTAAACGCCATAAGTAATCATTAGCCTAGTCAATAGATATATTTAAGTAAAATCCTAAAATTGCATTGCTTTTATATTTATTAAGTTTGGCGACCCACGGTTTAGTAATTGATAAGGTAATTTTAGCGATAAGCATATAAAGAGGCAATTAGGTCGGGTTTGTGCGGTTTATTTCACATAATAACATATTAGGGAAGGGCCGGAGGCGCGCGGTTTCCACTGTGACCCTTTGCCGAGTAAATAAAACTCCCTTCTGTCATGAAAATCCGAGGTAACATACTGTTTACTGATTTCTAGTAATTTTTTTTCAGGGCAGAAAAAATCCGGTATTTGAAAACTAGATTCTATGAGAGTGAGGGAATAGAGAGTGTTTGTGCACACACTTGTGCCTCCTGTACATCAGTACCCTTATTATAAATGCGAAAGTGTGTTTGTTTGTTGGTTTATTGGTTTGTTGGTTTGTCCTTCAATCACGTCGCAACGGTGCAATGGATTAACGTGGTTTTTTGCATGGGTATAGATAAAGACCTGGAGAGTGACATAGGCTACTTTTTATCCCGGAAAAACAAAGAGTTCCTACGGGATTTTTAAAAACTTAATTCCACGTGGTCGAAGTTGCGGGCATCAGCTAGTAATATAATATTTGAGATTGGCTGCCGAGGGCAATATTCGGTCGGGAGGAACAATGTATAATTATCTGTTTAATAAACAAAGCTATTGTAAAGAGTTTCCTCGTCTTTATTAGAATGTTAGAAATATGATCCAATGAGTCAGTTGTTGTTAATTAGGTTCTTTAAATATGAGCACAAAAGAAAGTATCAAATACTTGCTTTGTAACTTTCACAAAAAATAGCCAAATAATGGTAATAATATTTTAAATGCCTGTAGATAAATAAAGACTTCGAAACGTTCCGTACCATCATACAAGATAATACATATATAGTACGCGATAGGTCAAGATGACAATCGGGTTGGTTACGCCCCGCACAACCGCCCAGTATCCGCGTAACCCGGTGCGGTATAACGCGGGTGAATGCGGTGCGGGTGTATGGGGCGTCCCCTCCTTGTACCCCGATTGTGAAAATATCAACGGTTCACGCTGATCTGACAGACGGCTGAAGGCTTCGTAATAGGGTCCTCTTGGCACCCTTAGGTTACGGGACCTTTAAAAGGAAAAAGGTATCTTGAAGAATATCCCCAGTGAGTGAATCATTTAGTATAGGGGATGCAGAGTACAGAGTGCAGCAAATAGCAAAATTACCGTAATGTCAATGGGGGAAAGCTAAGTATGTTTACGTATTGTGCTCTCAGTGTTTGTGAATAGGTATATATGCAGTGGGCCAGCTCGCAGGGGCCCTATATCATCTACGGCTGGGCGCGCGCCGTAATGAGGCCAGTTGCGTACCGCACTAGTGTTGACAACTTACTAGAATAGAAAACACTCCAATAAAGTTCTATCTGTGATCTTTCTCCTTTTCTATAAGGAACATCGATATAAATGAACAAAATATGGTCAAGCGAACAAAATTTTTCACGGTTTTAGAACCAAATAAATCAGCGCCACCTCTTAGTACTATACTTACTTATACAATTGAACGACCACGTTTAAAAACCAGACGTCACTGAGGTTGCATTGGTGCTAAAGCACCATTGAGTCGGTCCCATTTTGTTTGTTCAATAGCCCTGATGTCCATACGAAGTAATATATAAGTCAACGATAAGGAGCCTTTTCTTCGTTTTGGTACCATTAAAGCTATGTAGATCTTCGATGCAACCGCTCGGAATAATGATATATTTTGCTCGCATGCCGTAGGTGTTCTATTAGAGATTCCTGAGAGTTTTCTGAGCAAAAAATTAAAAATTTATAACTACCTGTATTATAAATGTGAAAGAGTGTTTGTGTGTTGGTTTGTCATTAAACAACAGAGCAACGAATCAGCGTGATTTTTTGCGCTTGTTAAATACCCACCTGGAAACTGACATAGGCTTTTTATCTCGGAAAATCAATGAGTTCAAACGGGATTTAAAAAAAACTTAAATCCATAGATGAAGTGAATTATAAATAGAACGCAATAACACTAAAATATTATTAAATCCGGAGCTGTAACTTTGTGCCTATATTATCTATTGACTCAATAGAATAAGTTCTCAAAAAAGATCAATCTCATTTTGAATTTATGCTCAACCCAACACTATACTCATAATTTACGTCAAAGGGAGGTTTCAGGCTACTAACTGGTGCAAGTGTTTGAAGTTTTTACGCGTGTTTGACCTCGGTACACAGAAGAATTGTTGCATCCCTTACGAACTACACAGGGTACATACGATAAAGGGGAAAATAGAAAATTACTGCGTAGAACAGTTGAGTTGCCAACATGCGTGGCATAATTTTTCCCATTTCTCTTTGCACTAATAAAAACTATTAATGCAAAGGCTAAATAAATAATGCAGTGGCATTATTAATTAACTTTTCCAGGTTTCATAATAATATTTTATTTAACTTTCATTTAAAGAGAAGCATTTTGTTTCTGTTCTTACAATTCTTACCTATTTGTACACACAAGCCATAATAATATTATGTTTTACAGCATTTCATACGTTATTAGATCTCTATAGGCAAGTTAAAAGAAACTATTTCGAAAATCATTTTACCTGTGAAGCCAATAAATCTCGTTGTTAGTTTCTTATACTTACTGACTAGGTTTTTTCACATCTCGCGCACCGAAACGTGTCCAACGCGGCTTCTAGCCATACAAATAAGTAAAGCTGCTTCTACACGAGAGATGTGCTATGCAGCTATGCTGTAAGGAGGTCTTAACTAAGCTACAAAAGTATGTGACCGTTTCCACTAATGCTAAGCGGTGTAGCGGAGCGGGTAAAATGTGATATGCGCCGCCGCACCGCGCGAGATAGCTGTGCGAGGCAAATGCGCGACTTAAGCTAAGCGATGCATCGACGATAGGGAGAGCATGGGCACACGAGTAGATATTATAGACCAGAGGGGAAGCTTCACACTAGCTCACGCACACCACGACGTACCACGGACGCTCCGTGCGCCCAGTTTGGCGGCAAACGGAGCGTCCGTGACACGTCGTGGTGTGCGTGAGCTGCGCTAGAGTGAGTGAACCTACAGCCAGCCGCTAGTATGAAGCTTCCCCTCTGGTCTATATATCTACTCGTGTGGCAGGGGGCTCGGCGCCTGCGCATAACTACAACACTTGCGCATCCGTACCTCCCATTTGTAGCTTCACAACATAGTTTCGTTGAATCCGTTTTCACCAATGCACAGAATGATATAATATTTCTATACGTACCAATGCTATGCTATGTGGAGCAAGTGGTGGATAACACACACATCCATAGAAATGTAGCATAATACATTTCTGGTGGAAAATAATACAGACACAGAAAGAAACGAAACGAAAACCTCGCGAATTATAAATTCTACCCACCTGTTTTGCGGTTCAAGACGCTAACAACACAAATTAATTTTAAAGTTGGAACCAGTTGGAACCATAAATACGCCCACTGAATTTCACCACAACCCTGCATGATAAATCTGCTATCAGTACCCATACTATAAATGTAAAAGTGTGTTTGTTTGTTGGTTTATTGGTTTGTTGGTATGTCCTTCAATCAAGTCGCAACGAATTGACGTGATTTTTTGCATGGGTATAGTTAAAGACCTGGAAAGTGACATAGACTACTTTTTATCCCGGGAAATCAAAGAGTTCCCACGGGATTTTTAAAAACTTAAAGTCGTATGCGTAGGCATCAGCTAGTAAACTATAAGTAAAAGTTGCCGTTTCGGCTTGTGACAAGCTCACTGCTCACATATCTGTGACACAGATTGTGCTCTTCTACATTTAATCGGAATTCCGAGTGCGTTTTTTCGTTCACAGATTAGGCTAGCTAAGTAGATGTATCCCTGGACTAATAGGCTGACTCACACGGGCCCTTCCTCGGCTGAGTGCGCGCGGTAATGAGGCCAATTCGGGAATTTATGACAAAGGGAGCTACGAGCCGGTTTGTTCGTAGTTTTACGGGTGTTTGTATTGGGGATACCTGGAAACGCATCCCTTGGGAACTGCGTGCTTTAAAAAGGAAACGGTAAACAGGGTAAAGCTATGTCAACTTATTAAGTGAAATAAGAAATATTTTTGACAGGCTTCCTCTCTAAAATTTTCATATTATAAAGTTCACTTACCTATTTAATTTTAGCACTCATTCATACAGAAATTAAAATCACATAAATCTCTTATTTCAAAAACAATGTAGGTAAAGTCAACTAACTCTATGCAAAAAGTGTGTGTTTTAATAATAACGTGCTCTGTTGTATTTTTATTTAAATTTTTACAACTTCTATTCTGAATTCTGTGTTCAAAACACACGGTTCATCGAGAATGGACAACATTATCACGGTAGCCATGCCAGCAAAACAATTGGATTAACCGATTTAAATTCTCAAAGCCGAAGCGCAATTGCAATCAATGTACGAGATAATTAACAGTGGGGCGTTTTATCAGTAGGTTAATTCTTTGATTAACGAAGTTGGGTTATGTGCTGAACTTAGCTATTACAGATCGGTCCGTAAGGCTTGAATTCTTTATACGCGCGACCGACATCAGCGTCGCTTTACAGTAGGTAGCCTAATAGAATTAATATTGTACATTGACCTTAAGAATGAGATTTCGGCTTTGTAGAGCGTTGTCTCTATCACTTATACCTATGTGACGTTTTGTCGGTCTCAACGACAGAGAGAACGCTCTGCGATTCTACTATCTCTTTCTAAAGGACGCTGTACAATATTTCTTGCCGGGTACTGTACGACGCTCACCGCTTCACAGTATTACCATTAATATGACGTATGCGATCTACATCAGCGTAGGATGAATTATAGAAAAACCCTTGGGACCCCAACGTCTACCGGTTTTCCGAACTATGTGCCACGCCCATTGCACTTCAGCTTCGCAACCCGTTGAGCTATGTCGGTTACTCTAAAGTCTAGTTTTCCTACGGATCTCCTCATTTCTGATTTGATCACGTAGAGTAACTCCATCGCTCACGGAGTGACTCTGAGCTTTCTTATATGGCCCATAGTTAGCGATCATGTCTCGGATCCATATGTCATCACTGGCAACACGCACTGTTCGAAGACTTTGGCTTTCAAGCACTGCAGGAATTTCCTGTTGGTGTTACTAGCACTGAAATGCAGTGTATATTGCGCATGTGACGAAAGGCGTGATCAGTAGGTAATTGCGTGAGGTGAATGCCAAGTAATCTAGGTAATTGGGTTACATTCAACTCAGAGTGAAGTCCGAACACAAACAAGCACTTCCGAAACCACATCCAAACTGTAATACTAGTACAGTTTGAGATGAGGGACAAGGTGAACTGCAGTTATAATGTTTTTTTTTTTTCAAATACAAATTTCTTTATTGCGAATCAGAATTTTATTTATGACTAACTTTTATCCATAAATTACTTCTTAATCTTTTAAAATCCCGCTTGGCCCAAAACCAATTTTTAAAGATTCCGTTAGACATTTCTAAACGATATTTTTTTTTGGGGTCGATGCGATGTTAAAGAGAAAAACTTCATCTAAAATCTAAACTAGATCCTGCGGTTTGAGCTGTTGATGATAGTTTGTCGTTCAGTTTCTCTTTTTATATATATATATATATATCAAGTATATTCATTTTCATATATATGGTGAAAAATGCGTTTCGTTTGGCACTTGCGGCTTGTTTGAAATGTGCGAGCAGTAATAAAGTGAGTAGTTGAATGCAAAGGTATTGGGTTTCACTCAACTTAGTCCGAAGTCCGATCCGCAAACAATCACTTCCAAAACTTCTTTCAAACTGTACGTAACTCGACGTATAGGTACCTACTCTACAGTCCACAGAAATGAGGTGAACTGCAGGAGCTGCAGTCAGCATCAATTAATTTTTATCTTTTATAACTTCTTTGCTGAATTTATGCCCCGCAATCTAACTGTTTTGCGTATCCGTTGTGATTTTTATCTATTTAGGTGTAATTTAAATCCATGTGCCGCCGTCACAGGCGAAATAATCTTGGCGGCTATGGTATACGGTATTTGTAGAACAGATAAAAAAGTGATACCTTCGAAACTACACTCAAACTGTATGTAGGACAGCATGTGCAATTTATGATAATATGTCAAGAGTCCACCACCGGGTTCGGAAAGCAGGTTCTACTGAAAAGAGCCGGCAAAAATCTCAATATTGTGCCTAGGTAGGTAGGTGTTCTGCCACTTCTTTTCTGTTTTCACGTCGTGATGACGTCCGCAATGACTTTATGTCCATTTTAACTGTGCGTTGCGATTAGCACGTGCGGCTTGTATGAAATGTAAGTTGTAGAATGCAAAGGTAATCTAGGTAATTGGGTTTCACTCAACTCAGCCCGGAGTCCGAACCGCAAACAAGCTCCTCCGAAACTACACTCAAACTGTACTAACTCGTACCTACAGTTTGAGATGAGGCATAAGGTGAACTGTAGTTAGCATGAATTTGTTTCTGAATCAAAATAGTAAATTCGTACTTAGGGCTTTTACGTAGGTAGTTACCGAGTTAAAACAATGTAACTAGTTAATAATTAGTAATTTTTACGGTTCCGTATCTCTAGAAAAAAAGAGACCTTATAGGATCACTTCGTTGTCTGTCTGTCTATATCATGTCTGTCAAGACCCGTCAAGGGAATCAAAACCTATAGGATATCTTGTTTCCGTTGACCTAGAATTGTGAAATTTGGCATACCTATTACTTTACACATTTTGGTCTTTGACCGGGAGCCGCAGCAGAAACAGCTGAAAACGACAAGCGGCGTAAGTATGACTCTCTTATCGAGAGTTATATTTTTGTTTCGTTCGCCGTGGAGACCCTGGGGCCATGGAGTCTTAGTGCTAAAAATTTTTTGCGAGACATTTCACCGCGATTAATAGTCTCATCTGGTGACAGAAGGGCTGGCTCATTTTTTGCGCAACGGATCAGACTGGCTGTCCAGCGCGGAAATGCAGCCAGTATTCTTGGCACCATTCCAAGTGGGCATGATTTGTATAGTAATTAGATAAGGCTAGCTTTGAGTTTTTTTGTAATATTTTCATTAAAAAAAAGTGTTTGCCTATAATATTCGAAGTGTACACACGTACCTATATCACGCACGTATCACATACGCTTATAGGATTATAAAGCACGTGATCGCGATGGATAAAGAGGATTTATTTGGAGCCGTGATGGAGAAAATTAATAGTCTAAGCACACTGTAGCTGAGCCTCCAAACTAGATGTTGCATATTCAACGAGTGATTTGCGTGGGTAAGCAATCGCTAATATGCATACATACATAGCCCAATTTTCCTACATATATTATGTGTATCTTACGTACGATGCATATTTTTAACGAGCAAACGATTTGGCGAGTCAAGTGATTACCGCCGCCCATGAACATTTGCAGCACCAGAGGAACCGACAATGTGTTTCGGCATTTTACTGTCTTTCGTACTTATAGTACGCGAAAGGTACTAGGTACGGTAGGTTGCGCGAAAGGGCAATCGGGGAGGGAACGCCCTGCGCGTATTTGATTCGAAAACTGCGATAATTTTTTCAATAACTACTTATTTCTGAACCGATTCCAAAAATAAAATTAGATTCGTGAAATAAAACTGCTTAGCTTAAAAAAAGTTTCTTACAATATTCGATTTTGTTGATTTTGTGTTCACAGACAAGCGGGATTTTGTCGACGGTAAGGATCTAACTGATGCTGTTGTCGTGTGTTGGCAGATGCCGTCGACGCTGGCGACAGTCATCAATGCGCTTGTGGTTGCCGAAGTGTCGATGGCGGCTGAAGACACGCGACAACGGCAGCAGTTACCTCTGAAGTCGACAAAGTGCCACTCGTCTGCAATAGTGTCGCGCGTGAACCCCTGACACACTGGGTTACGCATACGTGAGGCGCACGCAACGCAACCCGACCGTACGTATCCAGCCGCTGCAGCTGCCATATTGCTGTTTGCGAGTAGCTAAGTACGTAATCTGATTAAACACAGCGCTAGTATCTTCTCGCATTATTCAAAGAGGCCATTATATTCGTTCTTGAACAAAGGAACGATTCTTTAGTGTACTCCAGAAGCCTTAATTGTATCCAATTTTCCGTCTGAGTTTAACAATAAGCACTCAAGTTAAAATAAATTTGATATTATTACAGATATTTTTGTGACCTTCGATAATAGTAGATACATTACTGTCTAGGCTGATACTAAAGCAATGGCAGCTAGTAATGTTGGAAGGACAAGGCGAAGCCGAGGACTTTCAAAGTGAATTTAATAGGACGGGCCGCCTGTTGAGTAACTAAACGAGGTCGTAAATTGCTATTTCGGCCGATACTTGTATAGTGCTTTACTCCCATTTGGGAGGAAACAATAAAAAACTTAAAATATGCAAAGTTTTTAGTAGTTTCAGCGTGAAGCGTGCGCAGAAAGACAGACAGACAGAAACAACTGTTTTGGGATCTATATCAATAATAATATTATTAATATTATAATTTAAAAAATATTGTATGTAACCAGTATTGCACGCCACAAAGTGGCAAACTGTTTGAACTTTATAATTATAACAAGTATAACACCTTATGTACCTACACAGTTAATGCAATAAAATTTATTCTATTATATTATATTATATTATATTATATTATATTATATTATATTATATTATATTATATTATATTATATTATATTATATTATATTATATTATATTATATTCTATTCTATTCTATTCTATAATACTTCCTCCATTTAAAATTTTCAAAATATAATAATTTAATGTACAGCAATTGTCCAGTTACAGTTTATTATACTTACCTAAGTAGGTATAGATTTCGATGACACCTTTGTTTCGTAGCAAATCAATTATTTTTTCTGCTGCTCAATAATTGTCAATGTTTAAAAGCAATTTGGGCGTTGGACGTAACCGATAGCAATTAATTTGTTTACACTTAAACGACTCTACCTTATAAACAAGTTATTGGTTCAATTAATTTGTCAGGACCTATTCTGATGGTTACGCAATCTTTACGATCTTATTTTCGAGTGTTCTGTTGATTTAGGTTACATTGCTGCATAATATGTGGGTTTCCCGTTTGAAATCGGGGCGGATCAACTAGTATTAGCATAATAACAATTATATTAGTACAATTTAAAAATAGTTAGTTCCAAAAGCTATTTCCTGATCGCTAAAGGTCCTGTGTGCGGTAGAGAGGAATTTCAGGTATGTTTAAAAAGACATAATTATTTAAAAAAATATATTAGATAATTTTCTACACTAATATTATAAAGAGGAAAACTTTGTTTGTTTGTTTGTTTGTTTGTTTGTTTGTTTGTTTGTACTGAATAGGCTCAAAAACTACTGGACCGATTTTAAAAATTCTTTCACCATTCGAAAGCTACATTATCCACGAGTAACATAGGCTATATTTTATTTTGGAAAAAAATAGGGTTCCGTAAGATATTTGGGTTTTTCGGACACAAGGTGTAAAAAATCAACCAGAAAAGTTACTTATTTTGCGTACGCTGCCTAAACTATAAAAGATAGAACCATAAAATGTTCTAATTAATTGTAGATCTTATAAATATCTACAAAAAAGTCCGCGACACACTATACCCATCTATGTCGAGTGAGGCACAGCAACCATTTTTTTATTTAAAAATCTTGAATTTTTTTTGGACTACATTTAAACGCGTTTATTTTACTCATGCTATTAATCCTTATCAAAATAAATGATTTCATCACTAAGAACAGTTTATGGAGATAATATTTGGTCTTTGAATGATTAAAATTGGACGTTTGGTTTTGAAGTTATGGCGAAATTAAAATATTACGATTTCTGCTGCACGGCCCGTTGTATTATATAAAGAGGTAATGTCGTTAAGTTTGTTTGTAGGGGGTAATCTTTAGAACTACTGAACCGATTTTAAAAATTCTTTCACCAGTAGAAAGCTACATTATTCCTGAGTGACATAGGCTATACGGGATCTTTAAAAACCTAAATCTACGCGGGCGAAGCCGCGGGGATCAGCTAGTATTATATAAAGAGGTAATGTCGTTAAGTTTGTTTGTAGGGGGTAATCTTTAGAACTACTGAACCGATTTTAAAAATTCTTTCACCAGTAGAAAGCTACATTATTCCTGAGTGACATAGGCTATACGGGATCTTTAAAAACCTAAATCTACGCGGGCGAAGCCGCGGGGATCAGCTAGTAGACTATAAAATAATAAAACAT
This sequence comes from Maniola hyperantus, assembly GCF_902806685.2. Classification (NCBI taxonomy): domain Eukaryota; kingdom Metazoa; phylum Arthropoda; class Insecta; order Lepidoptera; family Nymphalidae; genus Maniola; species Maniola hyperantus. The sequence goes on from NC_048547.1 coordinate 4,064,269, forward strand.
GGTAAAAACATTCATCTATCTACATTCTACACTGACAGGAGTTTTGTGAAATCTTTAAGAATTTATTATTAGAGAATCCTCCGATCCTATACTCGCTGTAAAATAATTTTTATCCTTTGATGAAGGTTAATAGAATTTGTAAGGTATTTGGTATTCAATATATTCTAGAAATTAAATTGTGCAAATGGAAATGGATGGTTTTTTAAATTATGATTATTTTTTTATATTTTCCAAAATTTTTGTATATGAATGCCAATCTCAAACAATTATTATAACATCTATTATTGCTCATTGCTATGATGATTATGAAATTAACCGATATCACTCGTACCTACAGAATTATTAATAAGACAATAAAAATAGAATCTGTACTTTTTTATTAATTCTGGATCCCCAATTTTAAGCTAACAATTAATTGGATTTAATTCAGAAATCTCTAGCATTTAAATCGACGTAAATTAAACTGTTATGTCTAGTCAACTGCGCGGCGACAAGCAACATAACACTTCTATACCTATTCTGAATTCTGTGCTCCTTATGTAAACTTTAATCTTGTAGTGTTCGGTATATCGTGTTCGTTATGTTAGAGCGGTGAAAGCTTTTACCTCCTTCTCAAAAGAATTCTAGAGGTACGAAATATATAAATTATGAGAGTAGAATTTAGTAGGGTAAATCCGGACGCGATATTTAAACAGCTCCTATACCTCAGCAAAGGCTTTTCCCGAACCGGTATAATAAAAAGCTCTGCATTAAGTATTATAAAAAAAAATATAATACCTACTTTTAGGCGAAGCTCTTTTGTATTAGTTGCCCGTAATTGTTTAAGAATTCACTTTCTAAAAGTTTTTAAAGTAGGTACATACTCGTGATATAAAAAAAACCGGCCAAGTGGGAGTCAGGCTCGCGCAATGAGGGTTCCGTACTACAGTCGTTCACGGTTTTCAGATTTTTCCCCAAATGTCAGCTATAAGATCTATCTACCTGCCAAATTTCATGATTCTAGGTCAACGGGAAGTACCCTGTAGGTTTCTTGACAGACAGACAGACAACAAAGTGATCCTATAAGGGTTCCGCTTTTCCTTTTGAGATACGGAACCCTAAAAATCGGCCAAGTGGGACGCACGTATACACGGATTGAGAATTTCGTACCTTAGAAGGATACGTGTACTTTATGGGATTGTTTCTTAGATTATCTCCAACTGCACATTGGCAAAAAACATTTTTTATCTTTCGGATTTATTCCTTTAAATTTTTGTATTTAAGTACCCTTTTAATTTATTGGTCAGTATCATTTGATTTACATGCATCATCACTCATAATTAATCCTTAAATAGCTGTAGTTTTTGATTGAGTCAACTATCAGATATTGTTACAGTTCCAAAGGACTGTAAAACTAAAGGTTTTACAGAGAAAAACATAAAAAAGAATACAAAAATATAGGCAGGTACAATTCGGACGCAGTCGCGGGCATCACATAGTAAAAAAGAAATTATAGTTTGATCAACCAGCACAGTGATAAACACCGATTACCCGAGTTGGAAGCGTATAACCGAAATTGTTGTATTTAACGAGGTAGGTACCTACTCCGATATGAAAGGCTGTCGGGCGCAACAGTTACACGGTCAATCGAACACGTATATTGAGCAGCGGGCAGCGGGTCACGGAGGGCGAAACGAACGTGCAATAAACCCGCTACGTGATTTAGCCCTATTTTGTCTTCCTGCTAAAAGATATACCCTGGAAACATTTGATTTTCAAAGCCATCTTCTTTTCAAGCCCGTCTTCAGATCTCACCAATCTCTACCCGAATAAATGCGAAAGTGTGTTTGTTTGTTGGTTTTTTGGTTTGTTGGTTTGTGCTTCAATCACATCGCGTTGTAGCAACGGATCGAAGTGATTTTTTGCACGAGTGTAGTTAAAGACCTGGAAAGTGACCGAGGCTACTTTTTATCCCACCTACCTACCAAATTTCATGATTCTAGGTCAACGGGAAGTACCCTGTAGGTTTCTTGACAGACAGACAACTAAGTGATCCTAAGGGTTTCGTTTTTCCTTTTGAGGTATGGAACCCTAAAAACGTAGATATATATTGTGGTAAAATTCGTTGAAGTAATAAACTCTGTGTTGCTTGGTAGGATTACAGTACGTAATACAAATTAACATTTACTAATTCCTACTTCACGTGCAGCGTATGTTGTACTTTTCTTTTCTAATATATTTCAACTTGTAGCAAGACTTGCCACGCTATCTACCTGGCGCAATACAATTATTTGTTTCTGTCTTTGGCCCCTGTACGCGTATTGCAAAGTATTAAAAAGTTTATTCTGTTAAGGCAACTGGTTCAAAAGTTTGATTGGAATAAAATTGAATTTATTTCGACTACCCGCGTGCATTAGCTTTCTTATTGGTGAGACAATAAAAGCAAAACTTGAAATCTCTATATACATATATAAAAATGAATTGCTAAACGAGGATGGTTCGTACGGAGACAAAAACTTAAAAAAAATTAATCGACTGTCAGGCGGTATGAAGTTCTCCGGGGCAGCTAGTATTAAAATTAAAAAACTTGTTTACCAAAATCTCACGAGTCAGAAAAAAAGACTCGCCTAGATGTTGGGTGTCTTTCTTAGGGATAGAATTCGTAAGATTTGATATAGACCAGAGGATTAGTAGCTGAAGTGGTAGTGGGCAGACCATTTCTGTCGCAGAACCGATGGCTGCCGAAGCAGACAAGTTCTGGGGTGGAGACCGCGTACCGGAAAGGATAGTGTGCTACGAGCTCCAGCCTGCTAGATTGACGGCCTTTAAAAGGTGATGGAAGTGGTAAATTTGGATAAAGACCACGTATAGTAGATGGAAGTGGTAAATTTGGATAAAGACCACGTATAGTAGTGCCCTCTCACCTTACACAGTGGGCGAATAGTGATGATGAATAAATGAGTAATATAATGAGAGAGTTTCCTAACAATCATGAAGGAACCGATGACAAATACACATACACATCTTAGTCGAAAAACCAAGCAACAATACAAAGCTCAGTCGAAGCAAAACATTTTGTAAAATGAACGCGAATGGTGACATAAAGTGGAATCATGAAAGTTTATAACCTCTTTTAGCTAAGGGCGGACCATTCGGTCGTGGTCGAATTTACGGGCACGCGTCAAAGGAAACCCCAATGAGGCAATATACTTTGTTAAGTTCATTAGCAATCGCGATTAGTGGAATATGACTGTAGGTGTTTATTTTGGTCTAGCCATAAGATTGCAACTTTACTACGCCGTAGCTTCACCCTAGCAAACAAGTGTATCGTAGTATCAATTATTCATTTACGAGTTTTGCGTGTGTCAAAATATGGGACTATAGACCTAAGTATTTGATATCAATTTCAACTTTACATCTCCACGTGTTCCCGAGGAAAGGTTCTTGACAAATAGATAGAAAGACAAGCAAGTGATCCTATAAAGGTAACTTTTTTCCTTTTGAGCTGGTATGCAACCAAAAAATATAACGAAAATCGTTTATGCAGTGAACTTAATTGAGTAACCAACAACAGTTATATTTTTGCGTTCAGTCTAGGTTTACCTAAACTGTACGGAAACCATAATTACATGTACTTTTTACTATTCACCGGGAGAAATTACTTATGTATAATATTATTTTATTCTTTAAGAAGCCCTATCTTGTTATCAAAATACTGGGTTATTCCAAAAGAAATAAATATCAAATGTCCCAAAATTTCGGAAAGTTGTCGCAAAACTTTCATATTTCTGTCAGTTATAAAATAAATAATAAATAAACTTCTATACGAGGATGAAACTTTTTAGCGATAATAACTACGTCGAACTGAAAAATATACCTATTTTTCGTGAATCAAATCTATTTTTAGCGCCCTCTTACTTACTACCTAGCTTTATTGATATTTTACAAAATAAGTATAGCAAATATTATTATTTGCTAGTTTTCACCTTGACTTTTGCGTGGATTGAATTTTTCTAAAATCCTGTAGAAATCTTTTATATGACTTATTTTGGATAATAATAATAATAATAATAAAAATATATTTATTTAAGAAAAAATATTTACAGTTTACACAAATTCAGGTATAATCATAAACTCAAAGATTGAGTTTTTCCGTATACCGAAACCGTTAACATTAGGTATCTACACGTCACACATATCTTATTAAAAGCTAAATAACAATACTTATAACTAACAACATCGAACCAAATGTAGGATATTTTAAAACTTATATTTAGTAGGTAAAAACGCAATTATTAAAATTATAAATGAATGTAGGTAGGCAAGTAAAAAGTTCGTCACCGCAAAGCGGAGTACCTAGTTAGGGTGTGGTTATCGTGCTACGAGCGTAAGACGCTCACTCACACTACTTCATGTATGGTATTTTAAATTCTGGTACAGGGTGATTATTTTATTTAAGTTTAATATTTAACTCTTATGATATACTTATCTCTTAATTATGTTGCTGATGTGTGATGGGTTTTAGTGAATGTTATTAGCAAGTTAGGTTATTAATAAGTTTAGTTATTAGTATTCTTAGTAATTTAACATATATTACATAATAATTAGTAAGTTAAGTTATTAGTTTTATTAGTAAGTGTTAGTTGTGCATGGTATTCTTTTAGTTTATAAGGTAGGTACTTATTTATAAATTTGATATTGATGACACGTTATTTTACATTTTAATTATTGTACTTCGAAATTATAATTTGTTGATAGTATTCTTTTAGTTTAAATTTTATATTTCTACGATTGATGACGTCGGTGAGTGATTTTGGAAGCTGGTTAATTAGGATGAAAGTATCCTGATAATATTACCTATGTACTTCTCCTGGTATTGTTTTGACCACTTCTCTGGCTTAGAGATGCGCGTTGTGTCTCTGGTCCTTTAAGTGGGAGGTCCTGGATTCGATTTCCAACAGAAACAATTCAGACATTTATAATTTCTAAATTGAGTTCTGATTTGAGTCAAGGAGAATGTCAAGGGGTAACAAAAAACACAATTTAGCTTGTAAAATAGTAATGATTGGTTTAAAAGTGAATCAGCTTCATCTAACGACTTCGCAGGTCAGAACAACTGTGTTATTTACGAAAACTCAACTTTGAGTTTCTCCTTAAAATGAATTGAAATAAAATTATTAATTAGGTTATTTGTAGTTTAGATTTTGTCTAAAACAATTTTCTTTTATTCAGCATATTATAATCAAACATTCTGATAGCAATCGCTGAAGTGGAAAATCCGACGTAGCGTGACCAAATATACCTCGTCAACCTAACATTATGCGAAATGAGAAAGTCCAAATGAGTCCCCTAATGTAATGGCGGCTTATTATTTCTTGAAATAGCATTATTGGCAGCGGGACACGAAAGAATTTAACTAGCTAAACAAAAAACGATACGGCCCACGTAAATGGGGCAATGATCCTACAATCACATTTTGGAACAGAGCCCATAGTCCAAGTAAAATAATAATATTATTTATTTATAAGGTGAGTAAACGTAAATACTACTAAACACAGGGATTTTATTTGTACTTAGATTAAAAGAGTTTTGTATTCTAATGATTTTAAGTATGGCCCCGGAGAGCTGTAAAGGGAGGTTAAAAAAATCTGTCTTTTCGTGAGCTTGAATATGATCCGTTTAGCATATTATTCTAAAGCTGAACACATTGCTGTTTTCCGAAAGTGACATGTCGTAAGGTGAACCAAGTCATACACTGTATGAGACGTCGTATGACTCGTCGTATCGACTGCACGGATGGGCCGTGAAAGGCTAGCAGACAGACAGACAGACAGACTGACGGACAGACAGACAGACACACTTTCGCATTTATAATATTAGTATGGATATGGATAACCGTAACTTTAATCATCTGTCATGCAAGTTGGAGCAAAGTAAAGTGTGAGCAAAGTCAAAGTATGTTCTATAGATCTCAGTTTTCGAGGTGAACCACTAGTAGGTAGATTTTTTCTGCCGCTTGCCGCGTTGTTAAGCTGCATAATGAAAACCTCGTGGACAGGCCGTTAGAGCAGTCAAGCGAGGTAAAGGTGGCGGAACAAAGTCAGCATTTACCCCTTGCGTTATCGCATGATTCATACCCGCGTAGATATGGATAAGCGGCGCGGATTCATCGTTCCACCCCACACATTAAAATCGCGTTAGCTACGAACTGACCATAACCAATGTTTTCTGTCTGAGTACTCGTACCTATCTACTATAGTAAATTCACTCCCGTTCTTATATTATTCGAACTCCTGCTATCTAGTACTTATAATTAAGACGTAAGTACTAACTTGGTAACTCTCTTTTAGGTTGGCAAGTTATTGCCAGTATGTGCCGTTTGCCGTGGAGACCCTGGGGCCATGGAGTCTTCGTGCAAAAAAAATCTTACGAGACATTTCACCGCGATTAATAGCCTCATCTGGTGACAGAAGGGCTGGCTCATTTTTTGCGCAACGGATCAGCCTGGCTGTCCAGCGCGGAAATGCAGCCAGTATTCTTGGCACCATTCCACGCGGTCATGATTTATATAGTAATTAGATAAGGCTAGCTTTAAGTTTTATTGTAATATTATTGTAATATTAAAAAAAAAAAAGTTATTGCTTATTATATACAATATACATCTCCATCATTCAGGTTAAGGATAAAATTTTGACCCATAGGTAAGAAATCCTGTCTTAACTCATTTTGCTTTTGTAACGTAACACTAACCACCTGTCATACAACGGGATCTTAAAATGGTACGTACCTACATGTTGATGTCGTTGTTTAAGGTTTAAAATATGAGTCCATTGTAAAGCAAGTTTACGTTTTATAAATAGCTAATGCCGTGGGCGCTGTGGCAAAGACTGCAAAAATGCAAAAATTCCCGTAGCCCTAGGCCGTGGGTAATAATTCACGCGATCTCGTGCATTGGTAGCAGCACGGATACGAGCATGTCTTTGGCAAAGTTTTTATTTTTCAATTTGATTTACTTTCAGTGAAAAACTCTATTTATTTAGTGGTTATCCTTATTTACTAAATCTGAAGGGTAATTTTTTAATAAGTTTCTTAGTAACTTCAGAAATAGTAATTCGATTTTGATATACTGTTAGATTGTAATTTGTATTTGTATGACGCGATGATATCTAAAATAGTTATAAGTATAATTTAATATTATGAAGTTGGTATAGAAGGCGCATGACCGATCCAACTTTCCGTCGGAAATAAAATTAGTACTTAATAAAGATAGAACTAGCTGTAACAAAGCTAGATTATAGTTAGAATTAAATTTTACCAAGTAAACAAGCTTAAACTGAAAACGGACTTAAACTCTGATAGGTAGGTACGAAGTAGTGCCAGAACGACATAAAAAATATCTATATCGTTTATGATATTGGAGGTGTGAAAGAAAAATGGCTGTTGCTCATGTGGAAAATAAGTGCTAGCTATAGACATGCAAAATATGTAAAAACTTACCAAAAATTTGGTTAGGTACGTTATGGAGCAATACCCGTTCAAATCCTACTATATGGAGCTGGAGCACCCCAGTACCAACTCCTTCCATTTGATCGGATCCAAAGGCGGGCTGTTCGACTTGTGGACGATCCCAAACTAACCGGCTCGTTGGAAAGCCTGGAGCACCGCAGAGACGTTAGCTCTCTATGCGTGTTCTATCGCCTGTATAATGGGGAGTGCTCTGAAGAGCTTTTTGACCTCATTCCACCCTCTTTTTTCTACAACCGCACCGCGCGCCACCGTAAGGAATTTCACCCTCACCATCTGGGTGTCTGGTGCACTTCGACCGTCCGCTGCGCCAGATCCTTCTTTCCACGCACGTGCAAACTGTGGAACCAACTCCCATCGGCGGTGTTCCCACTAGATTATAACATGGGGTTATTCAAGGGGCGGACCAACAAATTCCTAAAAGGCCGGCAACGCATCGGCGGCTCCTCTGGTGCTGCAAATGTTCATGGGCGGCGGTAATCACTTAACATCAGGTGACCCGCCTGCTCGCTTGCTCGCTATATCTATTAAAAAAAAAAAAAAACCTATCTATGTAATATTATAAATGTGAAAGTGTGGATGTTTGAATGCTTGTTACTCAATCACGCAAAAACGGCTGAACGGATTTGGAATGGAGATAGATTATACCCTGGATTAACACATAGGCTACTTTTTACCCCGGAAAATCAAAGAGTTCCCGCGGGAATTTACTGTTTCAAAAATGTAAATCCACGCGGACGAAGTCGCGGGCATCAGCTAGTAATCTATATATATAAAAAGAAAAGGTGACTTACTGACTGACTGACTGATCTATCAACGCACAGCTCAAACTATTGGACGTTTCGGGCTGAAATTTGGCATACAGATTTCTATTATGACATCCGTAAGAAAGAGTTTTTGAAAATTCAACCCCTGGGGGTAAAATAGGGCTTTGAAATTTGTGTGGATGAAGTCGCGGGAATAAGCTAGTCTGCTCATATAATATTTCCTGTCTCGAGTGTGATCGAACGCTTACGTGTTGCAGACTTGATAATAACGAGCAAGCTTACGTGATCGGAAAGTCCGTATTGCATTGTATTTGTACCGAGATAAGTAATTAGTGCTAGTCACTGCGACTCGCTATGTTGTTTGTGCTAATTTCCATATTATATGTATATATTTACAAACATTATAAATGCAAAAGTATGTTTGTCTATTACCATTTCACAGCCTGTTCGCGAGATTTAGTGAAGTCTGTTCGCTAACATAGTGTCACCACACCCGCAGGCACACTTAATATTTTGCTTTTATTATGTTATTTTTCACTGCGTTTGATAAATAAATGTTTACTATTCTAAGACTAACTAGAATGTTATTCTTATGGTTATTGTAATAAAATACGAATATAAATAATAAACACAAGTTAGGTAGCGACACTATGTTAGTGAACAGACTTTTGAGAATATGGCCTACATCTCAGGAACGGACATTATGCTACTTTTAACCTGGTAAATCAAAGAGTTCCCACGAGAGTGAAAGAAGTGGCTTAACTACTACTGAACCAATTTTGACAGACAAAGATTTTGATTGCATCTGGAAACGTACGTAGAATACCTGGATACTGGCTTCCCATAGCACAGGGAATCCTAGTTTGGGGGCCTGGAACTTTGCATTGCTACTACCAGGGTTATGTACTTATATATACCTTGTAAATTTTTATGAATGGAATAATAAAAATAAAAAAATAAAAAAAAATATTATACCTACCACAACTTTTATCTTGCAAAGAGTTCTTATGGGGTTTTAAAAACCTAAATTGTCGACGGCAATATCGCGAGTATTATTTAGTTTTGTTTAATAATAAAATGCGGCAAATTTTGTAACTTAATATTGTTTTAAAAATACACAAAATGCAACATCATAATTATTATGAACTTAAAACAATACAAAAACATGCTCTAAAAATCTGTATGATTAAAAATATGTCTAAAAGGTACACGTACAATAGCAGTGAACTGGGCTTCATTAATTAGAGCGTAAATTTTAAAAGATCTATGGTTAAATTAAAATGATAACTACCTACTTAATTAATTTACAATGTGTGTACGGAACCCTAAAAAACCTTGTGCCTTCTTTTTGATTTGAAGTCAGTCGTGTCAGTGATATAAATGTTCCCACTTCTAGATATCGCTGGGTGAAGTTGAGATTGTTGGTTTATTGGTTTGTCCTTCAATCACGTCGCAACGGACTAGACTTTAGACTGTGAAAATTTTATTTCTAAATCGATGTAGGTATGTATAAGCTGTGATAGCCTAGTGGTTAGGACGTCCGCCTTCTAATCGGAGGTCGGGGGTTCGATCCCGCACCTCTAACTTTTCGGAGTTATGTGCGTTTTAATTAATTAAATATCACTTGCTTTACCGGTGAAGGAAAACATTGTGAGGAAACCTGCATGCCTGAGAGTTCTCCATAATGTTCTCAAAGGTGTGTGAAGTCTACTAATCCGCACATGGCCAGCGTGGTAGACTATGGCCAAAACCCTTCTCAGTCTGAGAGGAGACCCGTGCTCTGTAGTGAGCCGGCGATGGATTGATCGTGATGATGATGATGATGATGTATAGAGAGCAAAGTTCAAAGTAATGTTTTATTAAAGTGATAAACTTTTGACTTTGGGAATTCCAAACGGCAATGTTTTGAACAGTAGGTAGGTATCTAATCTTTAATGTGTTCTGGTATCAAGTAGTTTTAATTGCATTATCACTAAAAAAAATAACTCGTGGTTTGTCCCGAACTTTGAGGCCTTTAAGATATAAGTATAGGTACTTACTACACCCAAAATTAATAGTTGGGCGATCTTATATCTTAAACGTCGTAATAGTACGTTTCGTCAGGGCTTCATCCAATTAAAAGGAATGCGAAAGTACCCGCTTTTAAAAGATACAAAAGATATAAATACAAAAGTATGACATAATATTAACGTAACAGACAGGGGCTTTCACCATCCTGAACTCTACAGTAATACTAACCTAATAACCTAACCCAACCCAGCTTTACTGGAGTGGCATTTCTGATAACTCATACATATTGGGCATCAGAAAAACCCGGCCAAGTGCGAGTCAGACTCGTGTACCGAGTGCTCCGTACTACAGTCGTATTTTTTCGACATATTGCACTATAAATCAAAAACTATTGTGTAAAAATAAATAAAAATCTGTTTTAGAATGTACAGGTAAAGTTTTTTCATACGATACCCCATTTGGTATAGTAATCTTACTTTAAAAGTTGAAAATACTAATTATGTGTTCATGAACATATTTTTTTTGTGTGATGTAACCACAAATTTACGGTTTGCAGATTTTTCCCCTTATGTCTGCTATAAAACCTACCTACCTACCAAATTTCATGATTTTTGGTCAACGGGAAGTTCCCTATAGGTTTCTTGACAGACACGACACACAGACAGACAGACTGACAACGAAGTCAGTCCTATAGTCAGTCCTAAGGGTTCCTTTTACTTTTTGAGGTACGGAACCCTAAAAATCTAAAGATTCTAGACCATTGCTAGGAGCCATTTGAGCTACACCTGGATAATGTCAATCAATCAGTTTATGTTTATCCTTATTAAATAAATGTTTATTATTATATTTATGTCTCGTCATATTTCATCTTAATATAATACTAAGTTCAACCGAGTCGGTATTCAATATGTTTTTATTTTCGAGCGAGCCAAGTTTTATTTTGACATTAATTGTGGTTCAAACGGACGCGTGTTTGATATAATTATTTTATTAATAAATAAAATGAATTTGTTAACAGTATTCACTCTATTTGTTTGTTTTGTTGTAACATGTTGTGCTATATCGGTTGAAAAGAGGTAAGAAAATTATATCAATTTAATTCCACAATTAAAGCGGAACATATTATACGTTTGAGTTATAACTTAGTTAGTAGCCATTTATTCGATTGTCTGTGCTGTCGAAGCCAAATTTTTTTATTACCTTTTTTTTTAAATAAAACCTAGCGACCACTCGCGGCTTCGCTCCCACGGGAATTTTCAAAAATACAGCCTTATTCTGTGTCGATCTTATTTTATAAAAGGAATAGATATTGGTGCAAAATTTCAGCTTTCTATGTCCAAGAGTTTGGCCAGGGCGTTGAAAAGTCGCTCTGTGAGTAAGTCGAGACTTTTCTTTTAATTGTATGAGATATTGTATATTATGTAAACAACTTTATTAAACTAAATAACTAATTTTTATTTACAGTATAGTGCCATTTGAAAACAAAGATATCAAAGAGGTAGGTAGAACATCGTATTTTTGACGAATTCGTTAGTTAAAAGTTGAGCATACATTGATGAGTAATACATACTTTCTCATATTATTTCCAGATATATGATGCTAGAAGTAAAAGAGATACATACGAATACAACTATAGCAAGAAAATTAAAACGGTGATTTGACTAAACTTATTTCTTCTGATGCTGTAAAAGCTCTTAAAGCTGGTTTATATTAGTATTGATGATGATAGTGGCTTCGTCCGAGTGGACTTTTTATTTCTGGAACATTAAATATCCTATGTCCGTATGCAAGTTTTCTCTGCATCAATTTTTGTGAAGATTCGGTTCAGTTTTTGAGTCGAGAAAAGGTTACAGCTAGACACACTTTCGGATTTTAATAATATATAATTAATCATGAATTTTATATCCTTCCAGGAAACAACAGTCAATTGGAGTGTAAAAAGGACTGAAACTGGCAATAGTCAAAGATTAATTTCTAACGGTAAATAATAAATCACTAGTTTTTTTATAATATTATCCCAATAAAGACGGGGTAGGTCAGCTAATCCTTGATGTTTTGTCTACTTATGACTGTAAAAAGCCTTTTTTCATATTAGGTCCAGAAGCAGTTACAGAGGCGTGCTTGAGATGTATTTGCCAAGCCAGCTCGGGTTGTCACCAAGGTTTAACCTGTGTCGGTGATGTCTGCGGCCCATTCAAGATTACTTGGGCGTACTGGGTTGACGCAGGCAAACTAACCCTGCCTGGCGTTTCTCAGGCCTCTGCTGATGCGTACTCGGGCTGCACCAATGACCGTCAATGTGCCACTGACACCGTCAAGGGATACATGAGGAGGTTAGGGCAGGACTGTAATGGAGACGGCGTGGTCAATTGCTACGATTACATGGCAATCCATAGACTCGGCGGCTACGGGTGCAAAGGCGACTTAATACGTTACTGTGTTCCACCAATGTGTCGCTCAACAGTGATGGAAAAAGATCTAATTCCGGAAAATTTGATAAATATAACAGATTAAGACTTAACAATGTTCTAAAATATTAAGCCATAAACAAGGTTTAACTCAAGCCTAAAAAACTATACCTACCAGACTAAGTATTAGCACAGAATATATAAAAGTACTAACGGTATTAGCCATATAAAATGTGATACCATTTGTTCGTTTAAAGATTCATAGAGGTGTTTGTATACCAGACGAGAGCTGCAAGACCCGCTAAATGCTCCAGACTCTAGAGATGCAAAAGGCAATCTTAACGTATTTTTCAAAACTGGAAATGAGTGTGACGATAGTCAGTAATCGAAGTAATGTTGATGACATTAGCAGCAGGAGTTGGTACTGACGTGACCTCCACTCACGCATTTTTAAGATGTGCCCGATGTTACCGGTGGCACTCGCTTCTTCAATACTGAACAACTGTAAATTAACAAGATAAAGTTTAAAACTAAAACCCGACTACTTTTAATAAATGCTGAAATATTGAAAAATGTTTTTTTATGTTTATTAATATTAATTACCTACTACATTTATGAACTCCGAATTTTCTCCTCTTTCATTTGACATCCCACTTGATACCGAGATATTGAGAACCCGCTGTTCTCGAGATTTGCGATCAGCAACACATTCAGCGATTCATTTTTATATATAGAGACTAGCTGCCCCGGCGAACTTCGTACCGCCTAACAGTCGATTTCTTAAATTTTTCTCTCCGTAAGAACCATCCCCGTACTTGAAAGTTACATTAATATTAATTAGATGCCTAACGCCGGCGGAGAAAAGAGTTGATAATACTCAAACAACTGAACAGATTTTCATAAAACATAGCTAAAAATCATCCCGATTAAGCACGCTTTTAAATATAAAGAAACCGCATTTAAATCGGCCCATCCATTTGAGTGCACACACACGGTTGATGACTCCATAAATTGTTGTTGTTAATACAGATAGACAGACTAAACTATGAAACTTATAACTCTCTGTAAAGCGTTGGGGGTTACAAATATGTTGAAAATGGGTCCTGAGATGTGTGCGTTCGTCAAGATGATCACTTACCCCTATAGGTATGTATAAATGTACATATGTAGGTATAAATAATTTATGCTACTCATTTATCACAGTCGATAAAGAGTTCAAATGAGTATTAACCGCATTTATATTATTAATCACGAGTTTTATTTGAAATTTTGCATGAACGTAGACGCTCGCGTTGACGTACAATATTTATTTTTAATTTAATCGTACCTATTGTATTTATTGATAATGACTTCTTTAACAGTATTTTTGCTATTTTTGTGTACTGTTGTGACGTGTTATACTTTACCAGTTCAAAAGAGGTAAGGGAATAAAAACTTACAGCAGTATTCAGAGTCGCTTAATCGTTACTTACGGCATTTTTATCGATACTAATTCATGCCTTAAGTAACGATTAAGCGACTCTGAGTGCGGCCGTTAATGAGACTTAAAGCACAGAATATATAATAGTACTAACGTAAAAATTGGGCAGTTATTTTTAAGATTTAGGTAACTCATAAAAGTGAATGTTATTCTTTAAGAAAACACAGATCTCACAAAATAGAGAAGCTTTTATGCATAAATTCATTGTTTAATTAATCAATAAAATAGGTAACAGTACATTTTAATTTACAGTATAGAGCCACTTGAAATTGAGGAAATCAAAGAAGTAGAGCATCGTATCCTCGGAGAACTCGTAAGTTTAAAGGAAATTAGATTTATAATCTACTAGATGATGATAATGAATTTTTAAAAATCCTTTGTTAGCGGATGCCTATGTGATAATAGCTATCTGCATGCCAAATTTCAGCCCGATCTGTCCAGTAGTTTCAGCTGAGCGTTGATAGATCAGTCAGTCAGTCAGTCAGTCAGTCACCTTTTCTTTTTATATATTACTAGCTTATGCTCGCGACTTCGTCCGCGTGGACTACACAAATTTCAAACCCCTATTTCACCCCCTTAGGGGTTGAATTTTCAAAATTCCTTTCTTAGCGGATGCCTACGTCATAATAGCTATCTGCATGCCAAATTTCAACCCGATCCGTCTAGTAGTTTGCGCTGTACGTTGATAGATCAGTCAGTCAGTCAGTCAGTCAGTCAGTCAGTCAGTCACCTTTTCCTTTTATATATTTAGATATTTAAAGATGAGTAGAACATACGTTTGACGCGTTTGACACTTTATTATATTTCCAGAAGGACGATGTTAGAAGAAAGAGAGATATATACGAATATAGCTATAGTGCCTCTACTAAAACGGTAATTTTATAAAATTTTATTACATAGCTCTACTAGTTAATAATTCTATACTTAGGTATAGTATGAATATTTTTAGATATAACGTATTATTACTAGGTATTATGAGGTATTAGTAGGAATATTATTAGGTATAACGTAGGTATACTCCTAGCTTACACCACCGCTGGATCTAGAAACTTGAGCTTATGTCTGTTGGGTTTTTCTCAAACTATAGGACACTTAGGAGCCGTTCTTCTCATATTACCACTGGTAAAGGATTTTCAGAAAAAATCTGTGATAAGTAGAACGGGAAACCAATATTATACGCAGACGAAGCTACGAGCAAAACGTCGGTTAGCAAACAATATGGGTATAGTTTAAGACCTGGAGAGTGACAGTCTTCTTTTTATCCCGGGAAATCAAAGAGGTCCTTCGGGATTTTTAAAGGCCTAAATCGAAAAGCCTAAATGGCCTCTAGCTCGGAATAATGCAAAGTTTTTACAAGATACCAGCTTATGCTCGCGACTTCGTCCGCTTGGACTACACAATTTTCAAACCTCTCTTTCACCCTCTTAGGGGTAGAATTTTCAAAAATCCTTTCTTAGCGGATGCCTACGTCATAATAGCTATCTGCATGCCAAAATTCAGCCCGATCCATCCAGTAGTTTGAGCTGTGCGTTGATAGATCAGTCAGTCAGTCAGTCACCTTTTCCTTTTATATGTTTAGATATACGTACTTAATACTGTATAATATTTTCAGGAATCCTCGGTTAATTTTAGTATGAAAAGGACTGAAACTGGAAATCACCAAATGTTTATTATCGGACCAGGAGAAAATAATCAAAATTATGTAAAAATTAGTTTAGGTACGTAATAATAATATTATAATATGTACCATCATCATCATCATCAGCTACCGATAGACGTCCACGGCTGGACATAGGTTTTTTGTACGGACTTCCACAGGCCACGGTCTTGCCTAGCGGCTCCCTGCGACTCGTGTCGATACGATTATGTCATCCGTTCACCTAGTGGGGAGTCTTCCAACGTTGCGCTTTCCGGTGCGAGGTCGTCATTCCAGCAACATGGGACGCCAAAGTCTATCGGTTTTCGATCTATGTGCCCTGCCCATTGCCAATTATTCAGCTTCTAATATTATGTATAGTAGTTACTGTATAGGTACTACTATATAGTAGTGTATTATAGTTTTAAAATGATGCAATAATCAGTATCAATGTCTTCACGTTTACTGGATTTTACGCTGTAATATTGTTATGTACTTAGGTATTTGATTAATGAAAATAAAAGTTTAGATATATTTGAGTATATAATTATTTCGGTCCTTGCATTTTATCCAAAACTTAAGGGTTAATTTAAGGATGCGATCAGTGATGCCAAAAGTTTGTTTATCAGTACCCTTATTATAAATGCGAAAGTGTGTTTGTTTGTTGGTTTGTTGGTTTATTAGTTAAAATAAAAGAGTTCCCACGCGATTTTCAAAAAACCTAATTCCACGCAGACGAAGTCGCGGGCATCAGCCTGTAGTATATACATCTATGAGCCAGTGTAACTTTAAAACTACACATTTTTACGGAAAACATACATATAAGTACCGTATTTACTTTTAGAAACGTGTCTACAAAATTTCACTGAGTTTGATTGGCTAATATTTAAATGAGAACGGAACCAAACCACGTCAATATGGAAAGCGCTACGCTAGGGTTAGTACTTATTTAAAAAAATAAAGTCTTAAATTCAAATCAGTAGGTACCGATATTTCAGTTTGTTTGTTTTTTGTTGGTTTATTGGTTTGTTAGTTTGTCCTTCAATCACGTCGCAACGGAGCAACGGATCAACGTGATTTATTGCATGGATATAGTTCAAGACTTGGAGAGACTTTTTATTCCGGAAAATCAAAGAGTTCCCACGGGATTTTTAAAAACCTAATTCCACGCGGAGTCGCGGGCATCAGCTAGTCAGTACTAATAACAAGTTATGTTTAATATTTTAAATATTACAATAGTCAATTTATTGGTAAAAAATTATTTCACAAGGTCTACTAGAATAAGTATGCAAATGTTTTATCAAACCTTTCTCTCATGGTGTCGCGGTGCGTAAGTTTCACAGGTAGGTACTGTCACAGATTCGTTCTACATCTGTGGCTACAGAGCACTACAGACTAATAAAGATCGATATTGGGGAAAAACGAAAAACTTTCATAAAATATGTAAGTAGTGGACGTTCATGGTTCAGGTCAACAATTTTTAATTTTATTTTTAAAATGATGATAATTTAAACCTTATGATAGGAGGGTTTTTACTTACATTGACCTGGCGACGATAAACTACGTAAAGTACGCACTTAATTGTAAGGAGATAATAGTGAGCATTAAACGCAATTTATATTCAGATGAAACAAGAGTTTGTATCCGAGGTGACAGTAGTCATTTGCTCAGCTTTAAAAAACTATTAATTAGTTTATTTTATCAAGAAAGTAGTAGTAGTTCGAGAGTAAAATCCTTTCACTGGTGAATTCCATTAGAATACGTAAGTACCTACTAGTTACTAGTACCCAATACCTATTGTTAGACAGGAAAAAGTCTGTGTTTATATGGTACACTGCAGAGTATCTGCAAAATAGCTAATCTATGTTTGTGACGTCACTCCGAATGACGACGCGTAGAATGGCGGCTTTGTGGTCTAAATTTTTACAATACTAGCGACTCGCCCCGGCTTCGCATGGGTCGCAATGTAGCAATGTGACTTATGTAGTGTCACTTCATATTATAAATGCGATCACCGCCGCCTCGGTCTCGTTTTGTTGTGCGGAATATTTGTTAATTTTCAATGGAAGCTTGATTTCTTCCGACATTTTGTTCAAATATTGTCATATTTCAACAAATTAACACAAACCAATATAAAACTATACCTATAAACCTTCCTCTTGAATCACTCTATCTATCGGTGAAAACCGCATTAAAATCCGTTACGTAGTTTGAAAGATCTAGGCGTTCATACATACATACAGACAGCGGGAAGCGACTTTATTTTATACTATGTAGAGAAGTGAATAGTGAAATAAATGCCTGTTGAAGTACAGAAAAGTGTTTTAGCTCTATTACTCTCGAGCACGAATGGCGCACAACGCACCACCAACGTTGCAGGCTATGATTCTAAGATGTATAATATAAATAATTTACCGAGCGAAGCGAGTAGTGATTATATTATTATCTTTGCAAGCGAGGTCTTTGAGTCTACTTCATAGATAATACACTATACCTGCTAGTCTACTTGAGGGATATTGCAATTGTCCGTCTGTCACAGCCTTACAACTTCTGAATTACTGAATGTAATTACTTCAAATTTAAATATAACAATATGTTAATTGATGGCTTTCAGCCGAATATTGCATAAAAAAAGTATAAAAAGCTTTATTCTTCACCGGGGCTCTCATACGAAATGGAGGGCTCTACATGTCAAAAAAGGCTACATATTAGAAACTGAAACTTGTGTATAACTTCAGTTAAATACTAAAATTAGATAAATATTATAAAGAAATGAAATTATTTCATTTTAATGGGCATCATTCAGTTTCGTTTAGGTAATATCTGTCACTTTCTGCTATTGAGTACTTTTGTGATGATCACAATGTAAATATGACAGCTTTTGTTTTAGGTTTACGTC
Source organism: Maniola hyperantus (assembly GCF_902806685.2). Lineage (NCBI taxonomy): Eukaryota > Metazoa > Arthropoda > Insecta > Lepidoptera > Nymphalidae > Maniola > Maniola hyperantus. The sequence goes on from NC_048547.1 coordinate 4,082,972, forward strand.
ATGGATTCAGTGTGTTCCACAGTTCCACACTATAAAAAAATGTAGTCTTTTGCAATATTGAAATGAATTTTTAGTACTTAGAGTATTTTAAGTACATTGTTAATTTAAGACGAATATCTAATGTATTTCTTTCAATTACAGGTACAAATAGAAAAATATGACCACAATGCTTGCATTGTGTGCTAGCTTAGCTGTCTTGGCTGTTATCGTTGAATCTAAATCTATAAGGTAAATACCTACACTTTAGACCTATATGAAGAGGTTTTGAGACTCAATAATATAAGGCTGAACCGTCATGAGCTACGATCGCCTGAGTGATTGCTTATTTTCGGCAGCTAAGATTTTGATTTAGCATTGATAGTCTAAGCTGTGATAGCCTAGTGGTTAGGACGTCTGCCTTCTAATCGGAGGCCGGGGGTTCGATCCCGGGCATGCACATCTGATATCAAAGGAGTGTGAAGTCTGCAAATCTGCACTGTTACCTACTATATTCACTCTCTTAATATGACTTCCTGAGATTTTTTTAAAAAATAGAACCTATAGTGTCCAGCAATTACCTATAATTATTATTATACTATGTTAGCTCGAAATAAGGTTTCAATGTAGCTTAGTATAAAATAGAGTTTTTGATTATGTGTTTTCTGTTTTAGATACTCCGAGAAGCCGTGTTATGATTGCGTCGTAGATGTAAGTTATAGTTTTTTGAGTCTTTTCAAACGTCTTTTCAGATGTGCCATAACCACAACACAAAACTGCATTAATAAACCTAGCAGTTCCATAAATACATATATCACACACCGGCTTTACTCACGTGTTTAGTCGACGTCAGCTCGACTCGCTTCGAACACATCCGGGGTCCTTTTTCACAGGGACTCAGTTAGCTCAGTAGATACTAGTTATAAAGTTATTTTTGTTACAGGAATTTCATAGAAACAAACGAAATGCACCGGCTGCTGACCCTGCTGCTCTGAATTCAATATCAGGACTCGTTCAGGGTATTCTGGTGAGTGGAGTAAAATGCTGTCGACATTGCGTCTGCTGTTCCCACGGTTCTGCTCCACCTTAAAATATTAATTGTTGTTTTTTAGGGTTCCGTACCTCAAAAGGAAAAACGGAACCCTTATAGGATCACTTTGTTGTCTGTCTGTCTGTCTGTCTGTCCGTCTGTCTGTCAAGAAACCTACAGGGTACTTCCCGTTGACCTAGAATCATGAAAATTAGTAAGTAGGTGGGTCTTATAGCTGGTATTAGGGGGAAAATCTGAAAACCGTGAATTTGTGGTTAAATCACACAAAAAAAATTAAATTGTGGTCATGAACTAAAAATTAGTATTTTCCATTTCAAAGTAAGATAACAATATCAAGTGGGGTATCCATATGAAAGGTATCACCTGTACATTTCAAAACAGTTTTTTATTTATTTTTATGCATCATAGTTTTTGAATTATCGTGCAAAATGTCGAAAAAATACGACTGAAGTACGGAACCCTCGTTGCGCGAGCCGGACTCGCACTTGGCCGGTTTTTTTTCAATTGGTCAACCCATCACCGGCACACTACGCACGGGTCCCCTACGTATCTACCTACTAATATATATATTAATTACTTATTTCCACGACTTCGTCTGCGTGGACTACATAAATTTAAAACCCCTATTTTACAAATGTATATTTTAGGGGTTGAATTTTCAAAAATCCTTTCTTAGCAGATGCCTATGCCATAATAGCTATCTGCATGCCAAATTTCAGCTCGATCCGTCCAAATAGGTTGAGCTGTGCGTTGATAGATCGACAGTCAGTCAGTCAGTCGCCTTTTCCTTTTATATATTTAGATATTTAGATTTTATTTTTCCTTTAAGGGAATCACCTGGGATGGTATAGCTCAAGTAAATGCTAACAAGTTAATGGGTCAAAAGAGCACTGTGATAATTGGTCCCGGGACCAATAACACCAATCATGTAATGATCAACAGCGGTGGCTGGAACCAACCCATTCGCGGTGGCTGGAACCAACCCATTCGCGGTGGCTGGAACCAACCCATTCACGGTGGCTGGAACCAACCCAATGGCGGTGGCTGGAACCAACCCATTTACGGTGGCTGGAACCAACCTAACGGCGGTGGCTGGAACCAACCTAACGGCGGTGGCTTGAACCAACCCAACAGCGGCGGCTGGAACCAACCTAACAGCGGTGGCTGGAACCAACCCAACGGCGGTGGCTGGAACCAACCCAATAGCGGTGGCTCGAACCAACCCAGTAGCGGTAGCTGGAACCAACCCAACAGCGGTAGCTGGAACCAACCCAACAGCGGTGGCTGGAACCAACCCAACAGCAGTGGCTGGAACCAACCCAACAGCGGTGGCTCTAAAGTAACGAGCCGCCCCCAGCATAATATTAATAATTGGCAAGGTTAAAATGTTATTCCGACAAAAATTGGCCGTCCGATTGTTGTACTAAACTTAGGATTTAAGCTTAATTTATTCTACAAAATATAAAAATATATATCCTATGAATCTATTTATTTTATTTGCAAACAGATTTCTTCATAATACCATACTAAGCCCCTCATTTTCATTTAAGCCTCCTGAATACCATTTTTAATACAGCTGAGAATAGTTTGGGAAATATCGGATCTCCCTGCTTAATTCCCTTTTGTATTGGGGACGCTTCGCTGCTTTTATTTAATTTTACACAAGCTGTACATTTGAATTAAATCGTACTATTCAAAATATCTATTTATTTTCCGATGTACACTCTGAATTCTAAAAGATTTCCACATCGCATCGTGTTCTAAGGAGTCGAAAGCTTTGTTACAGTTTACAAAATCTAGATAATAAACACAGTTATATTCTTTATATTTATCTTGTTTTAATGTATAAATTTGGTCTACTGTCAAGAGAATTTCGCTCTATACCCCGCCCACTCTTTAAGTTAGATTTCAACTATAACGAGGCATACATAGATAAATATAATTAATCAGACTCCTATATACTTCTGTTTTAGTAACTCTAATTATTTCCTTCATTAAAATATTCATTCCATCCCAATACTTCCCTACTAATACACATTATAAATGCGCAAGTGTTTCTGTCTGTATGCTACGACTTTTTGTCCCAGATATTAAAGGGGATTTAAAAAAAAGTTTAATCTACGTGGACCAAGTTGTGGGCATCATCTATTTGGTAGAGAGATGGCTTATATCTTGGACAAGGATATAGGCTACTACTACTATTATTTTTATTTTTATTATAAGTATGTAATGGAGTCACGTATTAAGTCGACGTAAGCCCGGCTAGTTTCGAACCAGCCGGGGTCCACGGAAAAACGCGACACAAAGATGATTGACCTACTCGCTGCCGCCTACCTATTAATAAATTTATTTATTTTCTTTTAAGGGAACCACCTGGAGCGGTATATCTCAAGTTGATGCTGACAAGTTAAGGGATCAAAGGAGAACTGTGATAATAATTGGTTCCGGGACCAATAACACCAATCATGTAATGATCAACGGCGGTGGCTGGAACCAACCCATTGGCGGTGGCTGGCACCAACCCAATGTCGGTGGCTGGAACCAACCTAACGGCGGTGGCTGGAACCAACCCATTAGCGGTGGCTGGAACCAACCTCACGGTGGAGGCTGGAACCAGCACATTGGCAGTGGCCGGAACCAACCCAACGGCGGTGGCTGGAACCAACCCTACGGCGGTGGCTGGAACCAATACAACAGAGGTGGCTGGAACCAGCAGAACAGAGGTGGCTGGAACCAATACAACAGAGGTGGCTGGAACCAACACAACAGAGGTGGCTGGAACTTACCGCACCGCCACCGGTACAATAATAATTGGCAAGGTTAAAATATTATTCCAACAAATATAGTTGGCCGTCCCACTGTTGTATTAAGGATTTAATTTTAAGTTTTTCAAAAAAATAAAACAAAATCGAACGAATCTGTTTATTTTATAGCTTCCTTCATTATAATATCATACTGTCAGTATTTTTCCCATTCAAAATACTGCTGAGAATAGTTTGGGAAATATCGGATCTCCCTGTCTGACTCTCTTTTGTATTAGGGACGCTTCGCTACTTTTTTCTAATTTCACACAAGCTGTACAACTGGATTATATTCTTCAAAATATGTATTATTATTTCAAACAAACGTTCCTCCTAGTGTTAGGGAAAATACGTAGAGGAACTTTCAGCTTTTATAAAATAAGGAAGGTCTGGCACTCACTGGCTCTTAGACCACTACTCTTTAGGTTAGATTTTGACTATTATCAGGCATACTTAGATATAATTAATCAGACTTATACTTACATACTCCTGTTTAGTAACTGTAATGGCAGCTGTAATTATTTATTCCATTGAAATTTTCATTCCATCCCCATACTTCCATTACATATTACAAAAGCGCAAGTGTTTCACGGCCCCTCCATTTAATCGGTTTTTATGAAATTGAGGTACAAAATCTTGCACTCCGAGGACGATCCCACAAATAAGAGATACTACTAACAGTGCGTGCCGTCTCAAGGACCACTACCTTCTGTATCTTACCCTGGATCCAACAGTGAAAACGTTAGTCGAAACTATTCGCAATAAGAGCATGAACTGATATAATTATATCGGTACAATAATCACTGAGTCAACACTCCACCTGGCGGTAATCTCGTGAGTCAGGTCCAAGTATTTCGACTTTTTAGGGTTCCGTACCTCAAAGGGAAAAACGGAACCCTTATAGGATCACTTTGTTGTCTGTCTGTCTGTCTGTCTGTCTCTCTGTCTGTCAAGAAACCTACAGGGTACTTCCCGTTGACCTAGAATCATGAAATTTGGCAGGTCGGTAGATCTTATAGCTGATATTTGGGGAAAAATCTGAAAACCGTGAATTTAGGGTTAGATCACACAAAAAAAATTAAATTGTGGTCATGAACTAATAATTAATATTTTCAACTTTCAAAGTGAGTGACTATATCAAGTGGGGTATCATATGAAAGGTCTTCACCTGTACATTCTAAAACAGATTTTTATTTATTTTTATGTATCATAGTTTTTGAATTATCGTGTAAAATGTCGAAAAAATACGACTGTAGTACGGAACCCTCATTGCGCGACCCTGACTCGCACTTGGCCGGTTTTTTACTTTTCTGCTTTCACTAGGTTATCATCATGTGGAATAGTAACATGAACAATTATTGCTTATCTTATTCTGAGAGGAGACCGTGCTCAGTAGTAAGCCGGCGATGGAATGATATGATGACGATGAGATGATGATGATGATGAAGGCTGGGTTTTCTTATTTTTAATCTTAATTAGGGAATTATAATTTTTAAATGGGTTTGAACTTACTTTACCCGGACCATGATAAACTACGTAAAATAAATAATTACGCATGATAGTAGGTGGGGTATAAATAGCGATATTGATTATACTCAGTTAAAATACGTCTCGTGTCTCAATTGGCAGAAGTTATTTGCTTTAAATAGTAGTTATTATATTAAAAAATAATATTTATTCTTATTAATATTATCAAATGGCTAAAATATTTGTTTTGTGCGTCACTTTAGCCGCCTTGGTGGTTATCGCTGATTCTAAATCCTTAAGGTAAGTTTCACACGCAGAATACAGAATGTGGATGCGATATTTGTACTAATGCGAATGTGCCGTATTTGCGGATGCGGATGCGCATATCCGTTACACCCCTGTTGGGTACCGTAGTACACTTTTTGATTGGTCAGTTAGCGAACGAAGATTTCAATATAATAGTGCAATGTGCTATAGGATAGCTGACTCTAAATAAAAAATATTTATTTATTCTGGGCTTTATTTGATGTGTACAAGGATAAATAGTTGAGTAAAATATAAATAAGACTAATTTTTTTATATAATTCAAAGACATTTTTTTTCAGCTATCCAGAAGAGACCTGTCATGATTGTGCTGAAGCTGTAGGTACTGAAGACAAGGTAAAGTATATTTATATATAGATTATTAGGTACAGCCATCCCGATGCATATTATTTATCTTGAATTATTTTAGACAAGATTTTTTCATCGTTTCAGACCTACGAGTATAAGCGACCAAAGAGAAATAATGAAGGTCTGAATTTTGCTAAAGATCTCACACTCGGTATTATAGTAAGTATTTTTGACATTATTTTCCCTCCGTGACATGTTACGTGCAACGGGACCCTATTACAAAGTCTTCGCTGTCCGCCGATCTGCCTGTCTGTCAGCGGGCTGTATTTCGTGAACTTTAATAGAGAGTTGAAATTTTCACAAAACGTGTAAATTTTTATTGCTGCTTAACATAATATAATAACAACAAATAATAAAAAAATCAAAATGGCCGTTATAAAATTTAAAAAATAAAAAGTGTTATTTCGTGCATGATGGTATGGAGCCCATGGTCTGTGAGTCCGTCTCGCACTTGACCGATTTTTGCCATTTATATACCTAATATCATGGCATCCAAAGTTATTTCTTCAATGGTTTAGATAAATACGTGCTGTTATCAGAGGAAACTGAAAAGGATTGCTATCACTTAATGGTTCTTTTTCCCTTTAAGGGCACCACCTGGAATGGCATCGTAGAAGTGAATAGACTCAAACATGCTGGACGACCGCAGAACATAATAGTTGGGCCAGGGTATGGTAATACTAATGATGTAACCATCTACAACCCAAATGGCTACTACGGTGGTTAGGACGGCCACTACAGTGATTACAACGTCAGGAATTTCAATTACAGAACTATTAAGTAATACAATAATAATAATAATAATTCATTCAACGCAATTCCTGCCACAACCAATGATCTCGCCTATGTATTTCACGGTGCAATATCTGCAACAATTATCTTCAAGTCTTATGGTCGATTCACATTGACCTCTAAGTACCTATGTCCACTATGTGAAACATAAATTCCTACCGAAAAAAATTAACCGTGCAAGTGCGCGCAATCGTGCGATTTGCTGCCAATCTGAATCGACCCTCACTGTAAAATTGTACCTACAGTATTGGGGGGGAAAGTTTACACATCGAACTTTAGAAAGAGATACTTGGGTTTTGTAGAGTGGTCTCTATCGTTGAGACTGACAAGTATTAACAGAGAGTGACAGAGACAAAGCTGGAGATCATCTCTTTCTAAAGTTCGATGTGTACCTAATCTTTGCTGCCGGGTACTGTACCACTATTTCCGATTATACGTATAGAAATAAATAAAAACCCGACAAATTCATGTTTTTCTTAAATTTTTCCATAATATAAAACCTCCTAAGTCCTAACTGAACCTATTTTATTTAAAGGCACAGATATTATTATTTTTACACTGTAGAAAGACACTTGTAGATATAACCCGGTCAAGCTAAGTTTGCACCTCGCGTCGATTTTAATCGACGCGAGGTGCAAACTTAGCTTCATCGGGTATTAGATACAGTTTATCTCGGAAAAAATAAAGGGGATATCTCGGAAAGGGGTTCATCGAGTCACATCTTAAAAGTAGAACTCTTGGGACCTTGACAAGGCGGTGCCTACAGGTAGCTAGGTAAATAATACTCGATGATTTATCTTGACTCGAAAGGGGTTTGAATATTTTAGTATGGGGACTACCTACCTTTCTACCTTTTTTATCAAAAAAAACCGGCCAAGTGCGAGTCAGGCTCAGGGAAAATGGAGGACTACTAGGTAGGCTAAAGTCTTCAAAGCCCCTTTAACTTTGCTATTGCTTGCACGTTTAGTGGTGAGTCTTATAATTCTTCTAGCTCGACGAATGACGGCGTCTAAAGCAGCTAGTTGGTATTAGCGGAGCCATCGAAGAGATGACTGCACTGTACTCCATGCACGACCTGACCTGGGCGTGATATAAGATAACCAGTTGGTGCGGCGTGAAGTACTGCTTGACCTTGTTATTTGACTAAAACATTATTGGCGGCCTGAGAGCAGATCATTATCATTCAAGATAATAATAAATCAATAAATCAATGAGCTTCACATTTTATAAGCGATGGAGCGCTCTTACAGAGTAACGAAGTGATACCTATAGTTCGTGCTAAATTGGCGAGCTCTATAGCTCACCAATTCAGCACGACTGCCGTTTCTGGTACATGCACCGTACAGATTTTTTTTTATTTTTTTATTCAGATACAAGTTAGCCCTTGACTGCAATCTCACCTGGTGGTAAGTGATGATGCAGTCTAAGATGATAGCGGGCTAACCTGGAAGGGATATGGCAGTTTTTATTAAACCCATACCCCTTTGGTTTCTACACGGCATCGTACCGGAACGATAAATCGCTTGGCGGCACGGCTTTGCCGGTAGGGTGGTAACTAGCCACGGCCGAAGCCTCCCACCAGACCAGAAATTTAGAAATTATAAAATTCCAAACCCCTGCCAGGAATCGAACCCGGGACCTCCCACTATTAAAGACCACAGCGCTCACCACTGCGCCAGGGAGGTCGTCAAAATTCGTCGATCGAATCGATTGTACCTACATTTAAGAACTTACAGGATATTGTTACAATGGCAAAGATGTGGCTGTTTAATCTTAGACAATCTGCAAGCAAGTCGTAGGTGGTCTAACAGTAACAGGTTCAAAAGGGAAAGCTTGAAGGCAGTAACTTCCTGCCTCGTAGGCATGCAAGAACATGCAGTGGACATCTATACATTGATAATAATGATGTTGATGAATGTTACCAAGGAGCTGGTTTGGTAAGAAGTGGTGATAGCATAAGTGGTTTAGACTTCAGCCTCCTAAATATTCGACGGGTTTGGGGTTCGATTGCGGGCACGCAAATCTAGATTTTTGGAGTTACGTGCGTTTTAAGCAATTAAAATATACTTATCACTTGCTTTATCGGCAAAGGAAAATATCGTGAGGAAGGAAAAAACCTGCATGACTGCAGATAGTTCTTCATAGTGTTTTGTGTATCGAGTCTGCCAGTCCGCACATGGGCAGCGTGGTGAACTACGGCCCTTATTCTGAGAAAGGACCCATACTCAGTAGTGAGCCGGTGATGAAATGATAATGATGATGATGAAAGCTGGGTTTTCTTATATTTAATCTTAACTATGCTATAATTTTTTTTAATAGTTTTGAACTTACTTTGACCTGGGAATGATAAACTATGTAAATACCTACTATCGATGATAGTAGACCGCTACTAGCAGTGTTATATATAGCAATATAGTAATTAATACGTCTTGTGTTTCAGTTGACAGTAGTAATTTGCTTTAAACAGTATTATTATATTAAAAATAATACTTATCCTGATTTTATTATTATCAAATGGCTAAAATATTTGTTTTGTGCGTCACTTTAGCCACCTTGGTGGTTATTGCTGATTTTAAATCCTTAAGGTAAGCTTCAAACACAGAATACAATGATCCAATGTGTTTTGCTAATACCTCTGTGCCAACGTTGTTTGCTAATTATAATTATATACGTCAAGATCCTTTGGCGCCATCCGTACAGCTGACTAAGAAAAATGAAATTGTTTTTTTGGGCTATATACAAGAATAAATATATTTGGTACAAGCAAGAACTTTTAAGCTAAATTTTTCTATTTGATTTAAAGATAATTTTTTTCTAGCCATCCAGAGGATTGCCTTGATTGTGCTCAAGCTGTAGAGACTGAAGAGAAGGTAAAGTATGTAGTATATAGATTATTTTGAGGTAGCTCTCAGTGAGTTCAGCTTCTACATATTATGTGTAAAAGGAGAAAATGACTGATTGATAAAATGGTGTGTGTATCAAACCACGCGAGTTTGTCTCTAAAAACTTGTCATTTTGAATTGCATAGTCCACGACAGGTCGAAATGGCAATGAGGCTATGAGGCGGACGGACGCACCACACTACCGCACGTCACCCGCACTCATCCACACCGGGTTAGTGCGGGGGCTGTGGTGTTCGGGTGTGCGGGGATTTTCAGAAATTCTAACCCAGTGAAGCCGGGGCGGGTTTTTTCTATTTTATTTTTCTAAAGAGATTCTAAAAAAAAAACAAATAAATGTTTGTGTTATTACTTAAACAAAATAGCAATATCGATGCTTATTCTCCTGAATCGTTTAAGACAGGATATAAACATTTTGTCATTGTTTCAGGTCTATAAGCGACCAAAGAGAGATCATGAAGGAATTAAGTTTGCTAAAGATCTCACACTTGGTATTTTAGTAAGTATTTTCGACAGTATTTTCCCTCCGTGACATGTTACATTTTTATTACATGGCGTATAAAATTCGTGCTCGGTGATGAGCAAGAAAAAAGATACAGCACGCACGAGAGTACAAGATATAGTGCTTTACAAATATGACATACCTGTCGTAGTTTTAGGTCTTCACTTTAGATTGTATTTTTGGGTTCCGTATCCGAAGGTTGCCAACGGGACCCTACTACTAAGCCTCTGCTGAGCGTCGTGAACCGTAATAGGTAGAGCGTTGAAATTATTACAGAATATATATTTCTATTGCCGCTTATAACAACGAATAATAAAAATTTCAAAATGACCACTATAAAATTAAAATTTGTTATTTCTTGTACGATGGTATGGAGCCCATTGTGTGAGTCTGTTTCGCACTTGACCGATTTTTAACATTTATATAATATCATTGCATCTTTTGTTTCTCCTTCAATTGTCTGTCATCAGAGAAAACTGAAAAGGATTTACTTAATGGTTCTTTTTCCTTTAAGGGTACCACCTGGAATGGCATCGTAGAAGTGAATAGGCTCAAACATGCTGGACCACCGCAGGAGATAATTATTGGGCCCGGGTATGGTAACACTAATACTGTAAACATCAACAACCCAAATGCCGACAACGGCTACTACGATGGTTACAACGGTTGGAATGGTAACAACGGTTGGAATGGTAACAACGGTTGGAATGGTAACAACGGTTGGAATGGTAACAACGGTTGGAATGGTAACAACGGTTAGACTGGTTATCCTGTAACGACTAACAACCCAAATGGTTACAACAGTGCAAATTTTGTTTACAGAACTGGGTAGTTCTTTTTTACAGTGACAGAACTGGGTAGGTAAATTTTAATTATATAGTGGTCCCCAGCATTTAAAACGTGTTTAATAAAAGTTACTATGTGGGGATTTCAAAAAATAGAATGAGGGAATGACGTCTTAAGTGAGGGAATGTCTTTAGTCACGAATCTCTGATGGTAAAAATGTGTTTAATTTTAAAGAGATTTTTTAATTTAGTTATCTATCATATTTTCTTAAATTACTAGGAACTATTGTGTATAAAATAAATTATAGCCATAAATTATTCCGTTTGTATACCTATCACAATCTTTGTACTTAAACTTATTTTAGTTGTAATTAATTATATTGGCAGACTAAAAATATAAAGAGATAACCACATCACTGTTCGCTTCCCTAAAAATTAACATACCTAAATGTCATTTTGACTATAAAACGAAGCTTTTCTTTGGACCTATTCATTCTCAAAGTCAAAAAAATAACAGTATTAACTTAAGCAAAAAAAACTAAAAAATGTGAATAAAATTCAAAAAAAATACATACTTTGTTGACTATTAGTGAACTGAAAATCTACAAAAAGTTCTCTTTGTACTAAAACACTAAGTTTAACGTACAACGTTTAACACTAAGTTAAACAACAGTCTTATCTATTTCCTTCATTAAATAATAACCTCTTTTGATTAATTAGTTGGCTTGATCCTCTGCAAAACGTAAAACTGTTCAGCTTAGGTTATTATTGGGTATGCCCAAGATTTGGTTCTTCTTTTCAACCACTTTACTTAAATACCTTGTAACGATACTCAACTGGCATACTAAAATATTATAAAATTTTAATATGCAAAATAGTACAAAATTTTTGCTATAAATTTATCGAAATTAGGTTAGTACATATCAGCAGTAAAGTATTCCACATAAGAATATAAAGGTTCACTTTTAAGAGTTTCAATTATAACTCCTAACGCATAACGTTGGCAAACATTGGGAATCGAGGATATACGCCGCACGGGTTATCGGGAGCGAAGACAGACAGCGATGCGCGGGGTCGCGTCGAGGCGTTGAGTGCGCGCCGCGCTGAGCGTAATAGCGCTCGGAGCGTTCATTGCTGAACTAGCGTTGCGTGCGGCATCGCGCGCGTCGGTCGAGACGGTGAGTGTGCGCGCTCGTCGTTGCGTAGTGGCGCTCATAGCGTGCTCTACTCAAACGACGATGTGGAGATACAAAATATAATTTACTTATTGTAACTTATGTGCTGGGGCGACACATGAGATTTATAATAAAGAATACTAATTTGAGAATGGGACCACTTGAGTACAAAGATACATTTCTTATATTATAGGGGCGATACTTTTTAAAGTCTGAGAGCGATTTATGTTTGAACTGGTAATGTGGCCGCTTAGGCGAGATGAATCGCGTATCCCTCGGGATGTGTTCGGTGAATCTTTGCTTGAGGTGGCTTTCAGTGTTATTAGTGAACTATCTGACATTCTTCTGAAGACTTCTATCATTCCGTGGTGATTGCAAACACTGACAAGGTACATAAATGCTGAAGATGGGATTAGGCCTGTGGATATAGTCTCCCTCGCTTCGGCGTTTGTATCGCAGTGCGCCTGGCTCTGTTTGGCGTCTGACTATCAGTTAGATGTTAGATAGGGATTAGGCCTGTAGATGCCATGGTGAGCCTTGTTCATTCTTGACAATAGTTTGCTATGTTTGAATTTGTGATTACATCGGCGTGCGTTCACACATAGTGCGAACGTATGTTAATGGGGTTGCATTCAAGTATAGTGGATGTTAAATTGAGTTGTAGGCCCATGTACTAAATCTGCAGTGAGCCTGGCTCGTCTTTAGGATTTAATTACATTGGAAACTAGAATAGGATTGGCTAGCGATGGCAGATCATACGGCTATTTCTGGTTTTGTCTTGTTCTGGTATCCTGTGTTTACTTTTGAATTATTTGCTGGTATGCGTTGGAGCGCGTTGGAAGACGCTTATGCGAAGGAGACCCAGTGCCTTTGATGCTTTGTGATTCTTATATGAAGGAGAACCTAGTATCTCGGGCTTTGTGAATCCTTTGCTGAGTTGATTCTAGCATGCTTTAATAGCTACCAATCACAGTGGGCAGGTAATGCTGCTGTACTGTTTGTACTCTGACATTCGTTGGAATGCTTAACCACCTTGTGGTGTTTACTGAATACACGCACAATATAAATGCAACATTATTATACCAATACATAAATATTGAAGGTTGGGTTAAGGCCTGTGGATATTCCCGCAGTGAGTCTGACTCTCCTTGAAACCTATTAACAGGTCTGTAGTGGGAGAGCACCACTCTAAAAATGCTGTATCAGCTATGGCTGCATCGTGGGATCATAAGAGGCACGCACCTCTTTCTAAAGTATGCTTGCATACGTTGCGCCGTTTATCAAATGATGACGTTGTGGGGGGGGGGGCTACTGTTCGTTGGTATTTTATGTACCTAGTGTCATAGGATACTAAGGGAAGGCAGAAGCTCACCGTACATGGCGCGGTGGGGCTATGTACCATCATTTACTTTTTAATTCCCCAAGTAAATGATGCCATCCTTCCAAGCTTCTATCCCAAAGGGGTTAGCAGGTTGGAGCAACAACTCCGTAAAGTCGTTGGCTTGATAAACGCGGTTCAATATGTGAACGCACATTTTGAATTGCACCAGAACGGCATATGCCTTGTCAGACATACTCGAATGCCTACTTCCAATATGCAAACTCCGTAAAGTCGTTTAGGCCTGATGAACTCATTATTTCCGATACTCTAAAAGTTCTTGGTTTATTATGGACACAACATTTCAAGGGGTCTTACTGCTATACGATACACGTGCCACTTTAAGGGAATTAATTTAAACCGTAACCTTTGGAAAGATTCGAAGGAAAAATAGGGTAGAATTTTTTAAGACCTCGTCAGTTTAGTTACAATTTGGTGCCGTGACCAGGATTGGTCATAACGGCTTAATAGAGTGGGATAAAGTAGGCGAAAGCCTACAATTTGTTGCTCGTGAAATGGAAAGAGTCTGAGGAAATTTTGAGTTCATCAAGGTTCATCAGGGTTGTGGTAGCTGATTGCGTGTCGTAATTATCAGTGTTAGTTAGTAAACAATTTAAAGATTTCATCTTGGTTCAAGGAAAATATGCTCCATGATTAGGAGAAGTGGTAGTAGTAGGTGTGATAAATAACGTAGTGAAAGATAGAGAGTATGTGCGATAAACAACGGAGCGAAAGACACATAATAATTGATAAAAGGTAGACTGAGCAAAAGACAATTAAATATATTGATTAGTGACAGATAATACGAGTTGAAGACGTGAGTTTAAGCAGGTGTATAGAGTGAAGTATTGGTAAAATGTTTTGCTATAACATAAGGCATCTTAATAAATTGTAGGTTACAAAGTCATAAAATCATGACATCAGGGGGTTGTGCGAATTAAATATGTGATAAGAGAGTAGGTAACTTATAAAGCAAAATTAGGTATAGAGGGAACAAAGGACATTTTTTTTTTTTAGCTAGACGTAAACAGGAATTATTGAACTGAGATTTAGATAGTTGAAAAGGGAAGTATAGGGAAATACTCTAATTGATTAATATGCTTAGAGTTGAGGCATTATCGTGTTTGTGGAATTGAATGTGTAAATAAATAATAGGTACATTGGTTGATGATGAATGTTATGACATAAAGATGTGGAAATAAAGATGTGTGCATGGAAATGTAGGTTATTAAAGGGAAGTGTGGAGAAGAAGTCATACGATGAGTAAAGCCAGTTTCGTGTTAATATTTTTGATGATATTTAACTAAACTAACAAAGTGAGTGTCAAACATGAATCGTTTATGGATCCGGGCGTAAGGATAGTAATCTTAGATAAATTCAGTTGGCGTAGAATCATAAGATCAGGGGGTTGCAACGCAATAGTGCTAAATAAAATATAGGAAGAGTATTACCTAGAGTAAATTCTATTCTGCACGCTTCATGGAAGTCATTCTATTCGCATGCATCATAGAATTTAGGGGGTTGAATGTAACGATACTCAACTGGCATACTAAAATATTATAAAATTTTAATATTATGCAAAATAGTACAAAATTTTTGCTATAAATTTATCGAAATTAGGTTAGTACATATCAGCAGTAAAGTATTCCACATAAGAATATAAAGGTTCACTTTTAAGAGTTTCAATTATAACTCCTAACGCATAACGTTGGCAAACATTGGGAATCGAGGATATACGCCGCACGGGTTATCGGGAGCGAAGACAGACAGCGATGCGCGGGGTCGCGTCGAGGCGTTGAGTGCGCGCCGCGCTGAGCGTAATAGCGCTCGGAGCGTTCATTGCTGAACTAGCGTTGCGTGCGGCATCGCGCGCGTCGGTCGAGACGGTGAGTGTGCGCGCTCGTCGTTGCGTAGTGGCGCTCATAGCGTGCTCTACTCAAACGACGATGTGGAGATACAAAATATAATTTACTTATTGTAACTTATGTGCTGGGGCGACACATGAGATTTATAATAAAGAATACTAATTTGAGAATGGGACCACTTGAGTACAAAGATACATTTCTTATATTATAGGGGCGATACTTTTTAAAGTCTGAGAGCGATTTATGTTTGAACTGGTAATGTGGCCGCTTAGGCGAGATGAATCGCGTATCCCTCGGGATGTGTTCGGTGAATCTTTGCTTGAGGTGGCTTTCAGTGTTATTAGTGAACTATCTGACATTCTTCTGAAGACTTCTATCATTCCGTGGTGATTGCAAACACTGACAAGGTACATAAATGCTGAAGATGGGATTAGGCCTGTGGATATAGTCTCCCTCGCTTCGGCGTTTGTATCGCAGTGCGCCTGGCTCTGTTTGGCGTCTGACTATCAGTTAGATGTTAGATAGGGATTAGGCCTGTAGATGCCATGGTGAGCCTTGTTCATTCTTGACAATAGTTTGCTATGTTTGAATTTGTGATTACATCGGCGTGCGTTCACACATAGTGCGAACGTATGTTAATGGGGTTGCATTCAAGTATAGTGGATGTTAAATTGAGTTGTAGGCCCATGTACTAAATCTGCAGTGAGCCTGGCTCGTCTTTAGGATTTAATTACATTGGAAACTAGAATAGGATTGGCTAGCGATGGCAGATCATACGGCTATTTCTGGTTTTGTCTTGTTCTGGTATCCTGTGTTTACTTTTGAATTATTTGCTGGTATGCGTTGGAGCGCGTTGGAAGACGCTTATGCGAAGGAGACCCAGTGCCTTTGATGCTTTGTGATTCTTATATGAAGGAGAACCTAGTATCTCGGGCTTTGTGAATCCTTTGCTGAGTTGATTCTAGCATGCTTTAATAGCTACCAATCACAGTGGGCAGGTAATGCTGCTGTACTGTTTGTACTCTGACATTCGTTGGAATGCTTAACCACCTTGTGGTGTTTACTGAATACACGCACAATATAAATGCAACATTATTATACCAATACATAAATATTGAAGGTTGGGTTAAGGCCTGTGGATATTCCCGCAGTGAGTCTGACTCTCCTTGAAACCTATTAACAGGTCTGTAGTGGGAGAGCACCACTCTAAAAATGCTGTATCAGCTATGGCTGCATCGTGGGATCATAAGAGGCACGCACCTCTTTCTAAAGTATGCTTGCATACGTTGCGCCGTTTATCAAATGATGACGTTGTGGGGGGGGGGGGGCTACTGTTCGTTGGTATTTTATGTACCTAGTGTCATAGGATACTAAGGGAAGGCAGAAGCTCACCGTACATGGCGCGGTGGGGCTATGTACCATCATTTACTTTTTAATTCCCCAAGTAAATGATGCCATCCTTCCAAGCTTCTATCCCAAAGGGGTTAGCAGGTTGGAGCAACAACTCCGTAAAGTCGTTGGCTTGATAAACGCGGTTCAATATGTGAACGCACATTTTGAATTGCACCAGAACGGCATATGCCTTGTCAGACATACTCGAATGCCTACTTCCAATATGCAAACTCCGTAAAGTCGTTTAGGCCTGATGAACTCATTATTTCCGATACTCTAAAAGTTCTTGGTTTATTATGGACACAACATTTCAAGGGGTCTTACTGCTATACGATACACGTGCCACTTTAAGGGAATTAATTTAAACCGTAACCTTTGGAAAGATTCGAAGGAAAAATAGGGTAGAATTTTTTAAGACCTCGTCAGTTTAGTTACAACCTTCTTTAGAAATTCAGACTATTTGTCCTAGATAAACTTTTTCATCTGAAAGAAAAGTTGAATCTGTTGAAATCTGTTAAATTTTAATAGATTAGCCAAACTTATGCGTCGCTATTCATTGATTTTTACTCTGCTTATTACGCTATTATTGATACTCGGCTTCGTTATTTAAAAACAAAATTAAAAAACAACTAATGAATCTTTAAATATTCTATAGTAAGCCTACTATAGAATACTTAAAGATTCATTTTGAATTTGTAGGGTACTATAGTTAGTTAACTATAAGAATTATTGTACTTTTTGCTGATTAAGTAATTTATTTATTTATATATTTTATGCAAAGAATGTCTTAGTTTAAGTATTACTATTTAGAAGTTTTAGATTAAGCATGTTGAGTTAGCCTGTAAGTATGCATTGATAGTCCTAAGTTTATATAAGTCGTCATAATTAGTTATTTCTTTGTATACCGTTCTCTTCCTATTAAATTAAATTAAATTAAATTTTTAATCCTAGATGTTTTTTTCGCACTTAAGTACTTAGGGAGGTTAGGGAAAATATGGGGCACTGCAACAGCTACTAGTTGATGCAACGTGATTTATCTCTATTTCTAGATTTTTTTACTATTTTGTTACTGTTGATTATTTTTATTGTTATGTTAATATGACAAATTATGTTAATACAATAATTTTAGATTACCTACTTAATTTACAATCGGTATTCAGTCAGAATTTGATCAAACTAAACTTAGAAAATAAAAAATATATTGAACTGTTCTGTTGTTTTAATTTTCACTAACTATTTATGTACGCATCTGTACTTAAGTGCGAAAAAAGTAATGGTACAATACTGTCAATTTTGGAAGGTGCTTGGGACACAGTGAGAGAATGATAGCTGCATCGCAGAATACGCTCGCGGCCTATGTCAACTGCCTTGCAAAATCTGTACTGTCCTGCGTCTGCGAGACGTGCTGTGCTGCGTCACCAACGTCTCAGCATGCGCTTAGACTTAGAAATGATTCACATTGACAGCGAATCGATGCGAATGTCTACAATTTTACAAAGCATATTCACCTATATTTCCACTACGTGAAACATACATTCCTACGAAGAAAAATAAATCATGCAGGTAAATGCGCGCAATCGTGCCATTCGCTGCCAGTCCGAATCGACCCTTAGAACATTGTGCAGTAGGTAATTCAGCAGGAAAGTTTACAAATTGAACTTTAAAAAGATATTATTGGCAGCTTCAGTTTCGTACAGCGTTGTTTCTGTCGTTGAGACCTTGGTTGAGACTGTCAAGTATCAAGTGAGAGTGTCAGAGACGACGCTCTATAAAGCCAATAGAATAGAATATATTTTTATTCAAGTAAACTTTTACAAGTGCTTTTGAATCGTCAACTAGTTTAATTTACCACTGGGCCGGAATGCCGTTCCTACCGCGAAGAACCAGCAAGAAACTCGGCGGTTGCTCTTTTCAAGTGATCAATTTACAATATTATTATACTATACTGTACAAGCAATAGGCTACTTGACTCATATCTAATTTCGTCCAATAAATGATTATTTGTTATAGAATTTTGCTTAAGACAACGAAATATATCAATAACAATTATTAAAAACGCAGGATGGATATATAAATCCAATTTTAAAAAATACAGTTTTTATTTTTATTTGAAATGCAGAAAAAGCTGTCAGCCATGATGTGACGTCATTAAAAATGTAAACAAAGAAATGTCATCTCTATGTCACGCGGGGACTAACGTAGTATCCATATATATGTAGGCGTGTCAATGTTATAATAGGTTTTACTGTCATAGATTCCGTGAAAAGAAACGTTGCATGAAGGAAGCTTTACTCTGTGAAAAGAAGCCATCTTGGATTAGCCGGCAGAGTTGGATTTTGACAGACACGCGTAGGTTGTCTGATTCAGAATTCACTCTAGCCTTTTTATTAGAATTCAGATTAGCTTAGGTAATTCGAGATAGGTAGCTTTTAGCGTGAATAATAATGATCGTGATATTTAATTCTGTGATTGTGATAATGTAGAATGTTTGTGTTAAATCGTAACCTTAAAGTAATTCTAACCTTTAATGCTATCCGGTGACTTTGTCTGCAAAGCACTATTAATAATGTTCGGGTAGTTGTTAGACGAATATGGAATATTAATTATATTGGTGAATATTAGAGTAATTCGTGAGTTAACGGTTGGCTCAGTGGATAGATTATTATAATGACATCCGTTAAGGTTATTTCTGCAAACGCTAGTAATTTAGAGTGTAATTGGAGATATACCGGCAGTTGAGATAATAATTAGTTTAAAGTGATAGTTTAGTGTGATAGTAATTTGCAGTTAACTTTGATAGTACCCGCTTTAGAAACGTATAACCCGTTTGGTTAAGAATCATTGATGACTCTTGTGTAGGGTAGACACTACCCTACACAAGAGGTAGGGTAATCAGACAATGAGTTTCCCATTAGATCGAATAGCTTGCATTCTGGTGGTTTCGAGGAAACCGGGCACAAGCTGGCGATCCCTTGAGTGGGATTCGCGTAGGTAGGTATAGTGTGGCGATTGCATGCCTGGATGAATAGTGTTCGAGGCGCCGTAGCGCACGATGCTATGGCATTCGGTATGTAGACGCGCATAGAGTGGATAAGGTAGAGCTATTGTGATATTGCGAGTTAGTAAAGAGGAGTCAATAATATGATCTGGTTTAGATAGTGAGTGTCAATGCAATGATTATTTTAAGAGTGTTCATGAAGTTGAGATTGATGATTGAGCTAGTCGCCACGCGAGTTTCTTGCTGGCTCTTCTCGCGGTAGGCTGTAGCATTCCGAACCAGTGGTAGATTGTCTTTAGATGATCAGATAAAGAAATGGCTAGTGATTTGATTCAGAGGTTGCAATAGCAATTGTGCCCTAATCACATGATGCGATGATGCTATGATGATGCTATGATGATGATGATGATGATGATGATGATGTTGAGATTAGGTTAGAGTGAGGTGAGGGGTCGCTGTGAGGGGTGGTTGGAGGCGACCTAGGTAGGGTTAGGTTAGGTTTACCTCGTTACCTTGCGTTGATAGTTTCCCTGTGCTATACGTGAGAGTTTCCATGATAATAATTGAGGATAGTCCATGTAATTTGATAACACAAGAATATCGTTAGTTCACATATGCGGCCTGGTTCCTTTTAAGAAAGTAAATCCCGACTCATCCAATAGGTTGTTTAAAGTGCTGAGAACTAATTGTAAAGATCATTGATTAAAGTACCTAGTGGTTAATTACTACGTTCTGATATGTTCTGATGTCGGCTGAGGATTAATAATAATAATTATCGGTCATTCTCCTTCCTATTTCTGATGTATGTGTCTAGCGCGCCTACATCAGAAGTGGGATGAGCACATGCCCACATTTTTGAAAGTTATGCCCACAGTTTTGCAAATAATGCCCACATTAGCCTGGTTTATAAAAGGATAAAGTTACGAGAAAAGATTATATTAATTTGTTTAAAGAAGAAGAAAAGTTTTCCAATTTTAATACCCACAATTAGGCTTTGTTGTAAAAAATTGCAGAAAAAGATTTCGGGGTTTTATCTGAGAGTTAAAAGATCCTTAATATTTCGGATTGGACTCTCACTGCCTCTGAACGTGAAGAGTAGTAAATGGTGTGTGAAATGATGCTTTGTGTAAACCCCGTGATGCAGTGCATGTTGGTATCTATCTGGTATGGAATACTGGTAAGTGTGGTGTAGTTGATCGCAGGACTGGCCTATGCGAGTCAATGTTCTGAATCAGACTACGGTTTGACTATGACAATGTTGACTGTGGTGTAGTTGATTGAGGGACTGGCCTATGCGGGTCGATGTTCCGGATCAAACTACAGTTTGACTATGACAATGATTATGACTTTGATGGTGAACTGGGTGGCAAGTGTATAGTCTAAACTCTAACACCCTTATTAATAAAAAATGCTTACTTCAAGCATTATCCTAAGCTACACTTGGACTAGTTACTTCCAGGACCAACGTAGTATTAACAACGTTATTAATAAATATGGAGCTACCTGGATTTAACAATGCCAGCCTTACTTCGAGATGAAAGCGTGCACGTGTGGCTGCCCCTTGATTAAAAAGTGAAAAGAGAGAGTCAGCGAACGAACTGAATGCTGTGTGTGACAGTGACAGACGATTTCTCTACCTGGACCTATAACTGTCGACAGTATTTTGGATTCGACTTGACTTCACAGCGAGTTCACAGCTGATAGCTTGCACCGCCATTTTTGTTTTGCAATTTTAACCGGCTTTCCAAAAGGAGAAGGTACTCAATTCGGCGCGTTTTTGTAAACCGATTTCTCCGAGGTTTCTGACCGATTTGCATAGTTTTTTTTAATTAGTAGAGGAAGTTCGCGAGTCGTTACCATAAAAATGTTTGGATCCAACTATTTAATCCTGACGCTGCAAGAGTGCTGCACTCCTAAGCCATGGGACTTTGGAAAGTATTGATGGCAATTACTTAATTTATTACCCAGAAAATGTTTCAGTTTCACTTCATATTATCAATGAAATAATCTGAATTGATCTTGTAGATCACTTCGTTTGTGGCAGCGTGTGAACTTACGACATTCCACACTGATGGATGAGACGCTGACGGGATGTGTCCGGTCCGCTTCAGTATGTTGTTAGTTGACGTAATGGACAGATGTGACATTGAGATCATGACTAAATGGATGACCTTTAAGTTGTGAAACATCAGGGACTCTCGGTCCATGTATGTGCTTGTGTGTTGTGGGACTTGGTTGAAGGAACACACTGCTTGCAGATGTTATGTTTTAGTAAGTCCCTGTGTCTATCCTGGTAAGGAAGTGTCCTTCCAGATGTTGTGAGTCTATCCTGGTAAGGAAGTGTCCTTCCAGATGTTGTGAGTCTATCCTGGTAAGAGAGTGTCGTCCGGGCCAGACTCGCAAGAGTTGGTTGAGGGGACACACTTCTTCCAGATGTGGAGTCTATCCTGGTAAGAGAGTGTCGTCCGGGCCAGACTCGCAAGAGTTGGTTGAGGGGACACACTTCTTCCAGATGTTGTGGAGTCTATCCTGGTAAGAGAGTGTCGTCCGGGCCAGACTCGCAAGAGTTGGTTGAGGGGACACACTTCTTCCAGATGTTGTGGAGTCTAGCCTGGCTGGAGGGATGCACTCGCTCAGTCCAGATGATGTTCGACCCTGGTTGAGGTGTATGGTTCGGGCCGCACCTGAAGAGGTCGGTTGAAGGGATGCACGCGCTTGCTCCAGATGTGTTGGATGAATGGACAGTGTCGTCCGTGCCAGATTCTTATGGGTTGCTTGAAGAGATGTGCTCGTCTTGTCCAGGTTGCACGCTTTTGTTGTGACATGCGTTGGTGACATGTTATGGTTGCGACATGCTATGGTTGCGAAGTAATTTGGTTGTGACATGCTTTGGTTGTGTTATGCATGCTTTATAATATGTAGTTTTTGTGCTTGTGCTGATCGTCAGGATGGACGAGCGGATGTTCTGACGATTGGAAATTGTTTGTGCTTGATACTTACTAGCTCCCGTGGACGGTCGCATGTCAGAATGGCCGTGTAGGCGTGTCAATGTTATAATAGGTTTTACTGTCATAGATTCCGTGAAAAGAAACGTTGCATGAAGGAAGCTTTACTCTGTGAAAAGAAGCCATCTTGGATTAGCCGGCAGAGTTGGATTTTGACAGACACGCGTAGGTTGTCTGATTCAGAATTCACTCTAGCCTTTTTATTAGAATTCAGATTAGCTTAGGTAATTCGAGATAGGTAGCTTTTAGCGTGAATAATAATGATCGTGATATTTAATTCTGTGATTGTGATAATGTAGAATGTTTGTGTTAAATCGTAACCTTAAAGTAATTCTAACCTTTAATGCTATCCGGTGACTTTGTCTGCAAAGCACTATTAATAATGTTCGGGTAGTTGTTAGACGAATATGGAATATTAATTATATTGGTGAATATTAGAGTAATTCGTGAGTTAACGGTTGGCTCAGTGGATAGATTATTATAATGACATCCGTTAAGGTTATTTCTGCAAACGCTAGTAATTTAGAGTGTAATTGGAGATATACCGGCAGTTGAGATAATAATTAGTTTAAAGTGATAGTTTAGTGTGATAGTAATTTGCAGTTAACTTTGATAGTACCCGCTTTAGAAACGTATAACCCGTTTGGTTAAGAATCATTGATGACTCTTGTGTAGGGTAGACACTACCCTACACAAGAGGTAGGGTAATCAGACAATGAGTTTCCCATTAGATCGAATAGCTTGCATTCTGGTGGTTTCGAGGAAACCGGGCACAAGCTGGCGATCCCTTGAGTGGGATTCGCGTAGGTAGGTATAGTGTGGCGATTGCATGCCTGGATGAATAGTGTTCGAGGCGCCGTAGCGCACGATGCTATGGCATTCGGTATGTAGACGCGCATAGAGTGGATAAGGTAGAGCTATTGTGATATTGCGAGTTAGTAAAGAGGAGTCAATAATATGATCTGGTTTAGATAGTGAGTGTCAATGCAATGATTATTTTAAGAGTGTTCATGAAGTTGAGATTGATGATTGAGCTAGTCGCCACGCGAGTTTCTTGCTGGCTCTTCTCGCGGTAGGCTGTAGCATTCCGAACCAGTGGTAGATTGTCTTTAGATGATCAGATAAAGAAATGGCTAGTGATTTGATTCAGAGGTTGCAATAGCAATTGTGCCCTAATCACATGATGCGATGATGCTATGATGATGCTATGATGATGATGATGATGATGATGTTGAGATTAGGTTAGAGTGAGGTGAGGGGTCGCTGTGAGGGGTGGTTGGAGGCGACCTAGGTAGGGTTAGGTTAGGTTTACCTCGTTACCTTGCGTTGATAGTTTCCCTGTGCTATACGTGAGAGTTTCCATGATAATAATTGAGGATAGTCCATGTAATTTGATAACACAAGAATATCGTTAGTTCACATATGCGGCCTGGTTCCTTTTAAGAAAGTAAATCCCGACTCATCCAATAGGTTGTTTAAAGTGCTGAGAACTAATTGTAAAGATCATTGATTAAAGTACCTAGTGGTTAATTACTACGTTCTGATATGTTCTGATGTCGGCTGAGGATTAATAATAATAATTATCGGTCATTCTCCTTCCTATTTCTGATGTACGTGTCTAGCGCGCCTACATATTATATAAAATTTAAAGTCCTGACTAACTTATAATATATCAACGCACAGCCTAAACATCTAACCAGCTGGTCCTAGATACATGAAATTTGGTGGGTGTGTTCTTTGTAGGTAAAGAGAAGGTATCCACTAGGAAAGGATTTTTTGAAATTCCACCACTGAGTGGGTTAAATGGGGGTTTGAAATTTATGACGTCCACGCGGGCGAAGTCACGAGCATAAGCTAGTTTTTATATATTTCTAAAAACTCATAGTAAACGTAAAAATTATCGTTTTCTCTTTATAAATTGAATATGTTATTAAGTAAGACTTACAACAAAGTGATCTTTGCAAAATAAATTTGGGTTGCAGTCGTTAGTCATATAGGATCCCTTTAAGCAAGTCTTCGCGTGTTACGTATATTTATTTCACTGGGCACTCTAATCCACAACTTTCCTGTGGTATTTATCGATGCGTTTTTACATTCTCGGATGGTACAATAACGATAATTACTATATTTTTCATGTAAACTAGTATAGAAGTAATGTTTATTAAACTTTGGGAGGTTATGCTGTTGTTTACAAATGCATGACGTCAGAGCACAGATAATCTATCGGCCAAACATGGCCGACAGTGTTTTCACCTGTCTAAGAAAAATATATTTTTAAATTAAAGTTTTACGGTTTTTAGGGCGCAAAAAAATATAGTGTTAATTTTTTTGATCTAATAGGACAAATATTAACCATTTAAGACCTACTTAAAAAAAGTGTCAAGTAGCCTATTGCAGCCCCGTGCATTGCTGGAGCGAGTCAGATCCAAGCTTTCTTATCAATGCTGAAGATTATCTCTTTTAAAAGTTTTCTTTGCTGCCAGGTACTGTAAGTACCACTATTTCCGATTATACTTAAAGAAATAAATACTAAGTTCAAGTTTTCCTTGCGCAATCAGTTATCCGTAACAAAAACCTCCTAAGTCCTAACTGAACCAATTTAAATTAAAAATACAGATATTAATTTTAAATTTTTATAATTCGATTATCACTATCTGAATCATTTTGTAATGCACTTCTGCTTATAAGTATGTAGGTATACCTATTTTTATTATGAATGACAATATAATGACAAGACCTAATACTAATTACAATTTAAAGCTTCTCTAACAGTAATATGTGTCATTTTTTAAATATATACCTACTTACTTGAATTTTTGTAATTATTGTTAACAACATAGACTTATGAGATAACCACATCACTAGTTAACACATAATAAGTTTGAAATATTACATAGTATAAATAATTATTGTATGCTATACTTTCCAATCTTGAACTGAAATTGTAACTTTATAAAACTATGTATCGAAGTTTAGAATGACATAATATTATGATTTATATATACAGGTTACAGGAAAATAGGACACGATCCCGTTAAGGGGTTATAGTACAGGACATTAGCTATCAAACGACCCCTAAAGTGCTTATGCGAAAGTGTATCGTTTTCGAGTTATTTTTTTTTTTATTTTTTTCTTGGTAAAAGGGTGTTTGCCACTTTAAAAATTAATAAAAAAAAGGAACAATGTATTTCAGCAGATTTTTTTTATTTCTTGCTAGTACATATCCTTCTTAATAATAAACAGTTATAAAACAAAAAAAAACTTCAAGCATTTTAAAATTACAGCCCAAAAACTGTACAAGTTTTCGATTTTTAAATTTAATTCTTTGAATAACTTGCAAATTTTCTGTAAAAATTACTATGGCACTTATCTTGCGGATTATTTTAAAAACATCTACCTTTCGTTAGGTATCCATTGGTACAAAAAAATTACAAAAAAAATCATAAAATCAAGAAAAAATTACACAACAAAGAGACCAGGTAGAAAATTCTAACAAATGCTATTGCCAAAGAATTAAATCAGAATCAATGTAAAAACGAGTTTAATGCAAAATAGTTAAAGATTATTTTTAATAAGGTCAAAAGGTGACATAAAATCAGTCAAGTGCGAGTCGGGCTCGCACACGAAGGGTTCCGTACCATTGTACAAAAAATAACACTTTAATTTTTTTTAAGTTTATGGCAGCCATTTTGTAATTTTTAGTATTTATTGTTATAGCGGCAATAAAAATACACATTCTGTAAAAATTTCAAGTCTCTACGTATTAGGGTTCACGAGATACAGTCCACTGACAGACAAACGGACGGCCGGACAGACGGACGGACGGACGAACGAACATGAAATTTTCACAAAATGTGTATTTTTATGGCCGCTATAACAACAAATACTAAAAATTACAAAATGGTTGCCATAAAAATTAAAAAAAAATTAAAAATTATTATTTCTTGTACGAAGGTACGGAACCCTTCGTGTGCGAGCCCGACTCGCACTTGACTGATTTTATATTACCTTTTTACCTCATTAAAAATAATCTTTAACGATTTTGCATTAAACTCGTTTTTACATAGATTCTGATTTAATTCTTTGGCAATAGCATTTGTTAGAATTTTCTACCTTGTGTTTTGTTGTGTAATTTTTTCTTGATTTTATGATTTTTTTTGTAATTTTTTTGTACCAATGGATACCTAACAAAACGTAGATGTTTTTAAAATAATCCGCAGGATAAGTGCCATAGTAATTTTTACAGAAAATTTGCAAGTTATTCAAAGAATTAAATTTAAAAATCGAAAACTTGTACAGTTTTTGGGCTGTAATTTTAAAATGCTTGAAGTTTTTTTTAGTTTTATAACTGTTTATTATTAAGAAGGATATGTACTAGCAAGAAATAAAAAAAAACTGCTGAAATACATTGTTCCTTTTTTTTATTAATTTTTAAAGAGGCAAACACCCTTTTACCAAGAAAAAAATAAAAAAATGAATAACTCGAAAACGATACACTTTCGCATAAGCACTTTAGGGGTCGTTTGATAGCTAATGTCCTGTACTATAACCCCTTAACGGGATCGTGTCCTCTTTTCCTGTAACCCTGTATAATGTACAAATGTTTTATTTTGCAATGCCCTGACGGGGCTTCAGTTGTAATGTTGTAATATTGTAATATTATAGGTATGTGTTGGTATGGTAGCTAAGTAGGTAGGGAAGCGTGTACGTTTCGGACTTAAAAGGTTCAGTTACAAAGTGATATTCTGAGTAGCAACTGGGTTTAGTAAACTTTTGATTAAGTATGGCTGCTAGACGCACATTCATTGTTAAAGATAACGCGGAAATCATTTCAATTCTAGATTCAATTTCAATAATAAATGTATTTAAACTATGCATGACGTGTACGTGTCTGTATCTCTTTACCTTTGCCTGTAACGACTTCCGGATATAACGACAAAATAGAGTGGTCTCTTCATCGTCGTTATACCCGAAATCCACTGTATTTACAAAATTTAATTGGTTGATTTAATATTCAAATGAGGACCAAATTACGTTTGTATAGAAAGCACACTAGGTTTAATTTTCTTGATCTATGACAGAACATGCATAAAGTCCCGTATCCACAAAAGCGGTGATGGGCAAAGATAAGATAAATCATAGATAGATGAAAACAATATCACATCATCTATCAACGATCCGATAGTTCCCTTGTCCCCTTAGCGGAGAATTTCTAATCGCTTTGCTATTTTTGCTACTACTTCTAAATATATAAAAGGAAAAGGTGACTGACTGTCTGACTGACTGATCTATCAACGCACACCTGGAACTACTGGACGTATAGGGCTGAAATTGGGCATGCAGATAGCTATTAGGATTCTTGAAAATTCAACCTTAGGGGCAGCCCTAAGGGAGTAAAATAGGGGGTTGAAATTTACGTAGTCCACGCGGACGAAGTCGCGAGCATAAGCTAGTATATGTATAAAATCGCAGCTTAACTAATTAGCACAACTTCAGCGTTAAATTCGTTGGAAAAATTAAGAGCTATACGTGTCGTATGTAAAAAAAGTTGTGACAAAAGGTTTTATACTTACTAACAACATTGCGGTAACAAGACAGGAACGTTTCTCTAGGGGCTATATTCGCGCCATTGTCTCGGTTGGTAATACTGTAAGGGCTCGTGCAAGATATGTGGGGCTCCACTCACAAACCATTGTCTAGCTTACTTTATCTGCAAAGACGGATCCATACAAAGCCTTCGCTCGTTCCGGCACTTGTGTTTATTTTTGTTTTATGCAATTGTATGTTTCGAGTGTGTCATGTGGAGACGAAGGTAACCCCGCTCGTTTGTAAACTGAAGGGTGCACTTTTCTATTTATATCCGTGTCTCTTTGTACTAGTCTCTATCTTCTATGATTAATTTGTTGCGTGTTTGTTAGGAGGACTAATAAATGAAGATGAATGAAAAAAAATTAGGTGTTAAAAATGTACCTGGTCTACGTAAACTTGTTAACATGGTTATCATTTTAGCCGCTTGTTGCAGTTCTGTATGCTACTCAATTTTGAATTAATCAGAGGCGAGGACTTAGCAATGAACGTGTGATAAAAATCAATTGCGATAATTTTAGTTAGATGTGAAAATTAAGCCTATAACAGAAATAGTATGAAAATGGATAGTATAATAATGTGATAGGTTCAATCACAATTTTACTGCTAAAGAGGCAGCTTGATTAAACCTAGATTAAGGTTGAACAATGGATTTTCAAAAATTCAATTCGAAGGGGTAAAATAACAGATGTTCGAAATTTGTGTAGTCCACGCGGACGAAGTCGCGGGCATAAGCAACACAACCTACAGAAGTCAGCTTACTTAAGAGGATGTAGAAGGTAGAAATCTAATCTACATTCTATATCCTGCAAGTGGATCTAAAAATGTGGAACATGAAAAGTTTAGGCGAACTGCAGTGTACTGAGTATCTAAAAGTGGCAAGCTGACGACACGATACATTGCTCCAAATAAATAAGATGTTTAGAGAACGTGGGAACAGAACAAAGAATATGGTGATTTGCATAATGCTGTCTACCTTTCAGCCAGCCAACAAGGATCTGGGCTTGCGCCAAACCATGCCGAAACTCTTTGCTAATGCCTGCTTTACGTAGTATAAACAACTTAACCTCCAATCCGGGTTTATTAGTCTTGGGATGACCCTAGTATGAATCAAACGCAGTTCCAATGTCCACAGTCTTATATTCAGGTACACTTGTCACATCCACTTAGTTTATATCTAGCTTAATTAATCACCTAGTACTTATATCTCGCTTAATTACTTTTATATCGTTCCTTTTTTACTCCCGCGCGCTGTCGCACCTCGACTCGCGGGTGACAGCTGGCCGGTTTTTCTGTGTTGCCCACAGTCGTCCATCCTGCTCCAGATATGTCCCCATATCTGACCACTCGGCCTTCCAACCGAGGGTAATGCCCTCATACCCATAACTCAATAGGAGCAACATAGAATACCTTAACAGTCCTATATTATAATTAATATGATTAGTATAATAATTCCTCTAACAGATCAAAGCTAACATTGTTAGATTTAACAAGTGCACAAAACAAGTGCCAACGAGACCTACAAAATACTGGTATCAATAATCATTATGTACATTGCAATCAACATCTGTAAGTCTAATTCTTATAAATACACAACAAATCACACTGAGATAAGTAAATAGTAAATACTATAAGTCATTCTGATTTAAGCTTGATATTAAGAAAATTCTATAATCTAGTTATTGTTAGTGATATACGTATACAACCAATTCACAATAGTATAATCAAATATTGAAATCAACACAATTTATGTTAATACTTAATACAAGGAAATTATAGTGAAATCAATAATTTAATTTTTAAATATTATTATGAACTACATATTCTTCAAGTTTGTATTTGTATTTAGTAATACGTGAATAAATATTTGCATGGCAAATGTGGCAATACTAATTATGAGAATTATAAAACATCTTTGGTAAATTGCATTTAAAGCGAATAAAATATAATCAAACTTAAACAAAACAACAACGAGGAAAGAAAAGAAGGATAGTGAATTATCACCAACTTGAATTCTGAGTGCTAAGTACTCTATGATTTTAAACCATGTCACTATCCGTTTTCAATTAAAGTAAGTTTGTTTGCCCTTTCCTTCTTACCACTGTAATGACATGAATTCTAATCCTACATAATGCTCTAATGCAACACAAATACAATATTTTCACTAGTATAAACATTTTAAGAGATATGGTAAGAGTGGTTGGATCCCATTGACCATTACTAACACTTTATATAAAATTAATCACAAAGTTCTACAATATACCAATGTACCTAACTACTTCTGTAGACTTCATAATTTCTTTAAACTTAAAAATAAATTAAAAGAATATCTTATAATCCAATGTTCTCATACAATTGATGAATATTTGATATGAGTTGACCTTGATTATAATGTCTTTGTAGTGTTTCATGAATTATCAATTTGACTATCGTGAATTGACATTTAATTATTCTCAAGTGGTACCTACTGATTGACACCGTTGAAAAAAATAATAATATTACAATATAAGTATGTAACGTAAAACAAATAATAAG
The DNA here is from genome assembly GCF_902806685.2 of Maniola hyperantus. Classification (NCBI taxonomy): domain Eukaryota; kingdom Metazoa; phylum Arthropoda; class Insecta; order Lepidoptera; family Nymphalidae; genus Maniola; species Maniola hyperantus. Next base: position 4,113,852 of record NC_048547.1, read on the forward strand.
AAAACAATATGCCAATCTTTAATTGCATATATGTAGTATTATACTAAGCAATATCGGTAAGTATATGAATAATGATTGTAAAATATTTTTGCAGACCAGAAAGGCAGAGATGTCGGCACAGATATTATGTGACCATATTTTGTACTCTACTTGAATAACAATAAAAGATAATTACCTATCAAATTGAATTATTGAATATTGAACCAATATTCTTGATGTCTACGAAATCAAGATAAATAATATGGTTAAATGTAGTTGTTATTATTAATAAGTACTAAGATCGAAACAAACCACAATGTATTCTAAGGAGAACCCAATAATCATATTATTTCAGAAATTTAAAGAAACATGAATCCACTAATTGATAATGATACACAGTACAGATCACTATGAGATCTACAATGTGCACAATGTAATCCTATATTTTCAAATAACTGAGACGACTGCCTCTGACTGTATCTCGATTGTAGTACAACAAATACTATTATTAATATAACAAAATAAGTCACAATGATGTTAGCCAAGGTATTATTGTATTATTATAAACTCGTTACCCGTGGTGCCCCATATCATCCTTGCACTAGGGGTAGATGCATGCATAACTGTGTCTACCATAAGCCCCGTAAGTGCGATAGAGAGCGCAACAGACGGCGTTTTGTTGCCCCATTTTATTGTCTCGCAAGCAACGAGTCCTTGATGGCACTATAGACTTAATTGATGTAACATACAATAAAATCTGATTTCTGGAAACTTCCATTCTTGTACATTCTTGAGCGCGTAAGGACGAACGATGCCAGAGACCCTCGTCCTCTTATGATAATATGGTTAACTTGAACACGGTGATTGAGGACAGACAGCACCCAACGCTGCACCAACCCAGCGTCATGCTGAGCCGTGAATTGCTGCATCGGTCACCGTTGCTTGTCTCGTGTCAGTGTGTGACAAATGAATGACAAAGATGTAGGAAATTATTTCGTGATACATTGGTGTACTTATACGCTTTGATAACATGTCAGCGATCCATACATTAATACCTAGCGAGTGAAGTAAGCAAGCCTTCGTGCGCGAACTGCTTATATAGTCTATTGGAATAGATGTTACTTGAAATAGTATTTAAGAATTTGCTCTTTACTGTGCTGTTTCCACCAAACATCAACGTAATACAATGAGTGACTGCGAAGATGTGCATTAACATGAACCGATATTTAGCATTTACAATCAGCATGTCATTTTAGATCTACTTTAAAGGGTCTATACAACTTCTACTACGTACCGAATTCAGCAAGACATAATTAATATATTATTACTGAATACGTCCATTATAAGAACTTTAATTTGAATTTAAGTAACCCTTGAACATTAGTAAGTATCTGCTAGAACAGGTAAAGTGATTTCCAACCATGATATCTACTTCTGTACCCCTATTCTGTAGATAAATCTATTATTATTAATAAAAAGGATACACCCTTTCCACTTGCCGACCCCGATTTAGTCTGCTTGTTTTCCATCAAATTAACTGGACTCCCTCTTGTCACCATCGCGACCCGATCAGTTGCTGAAGTTCATACTGAAGATCACCGTCCACTCGCATCGGGATTATCGAATCAGGTTTTACCAGACTATTATTTTTCGTCATTTTTCAGACGCTTCGTCAGTCGTTTTCCAATTCGTTTGTTGGTTCTTACTAGGACCAGCTTTTGTCACCGGAATACGATCCATTGTTTACGTCAGTATTGCCACCTTCCATTTGTCATTCTTGATTCCTTATTCTTAGGTTTATATTATAATCAATGCTACCCTCCTTTGGCACGATTGCTACAAAATCAAAAATTTCCACTTGCTGTATGTCACAATTGGGACATGAATTAAATTTTCCAATAACAATATGTCTCATTTGGAACATATAAAATAGACAACCTTTGACACAATTGGGACAAGGTATATTACATAAACTATTCTCAGCAATTACCGCTTATCACACCAGGAATAAGTCCATACATAAGTCGGTATTCTTTTCTCCCATTTGCCACTTGGTTCATCATAAAATATTCTCAGGAATCACCGCTTATCACACCAGGAATAAGTCCATACATAAGTCGGTATTCGTTTCCCTTATTTGCTTGTTGGGTTATCATAAAATATTCTCAAGAATCACCGCTTATCTCACCAGGAATAAGTCCATACATAAGTCGGTATTCTTTTCTCTCATTTGCCGGTTGGTTCATCATAAAATATTCTCAGGAATCACCGCTCATCACACCAGGAATAAATCCATACATAAGTCGGTATTCTTTTCAACTATTCTCAGGAATCACCGCTTATCGCACCAGGAATAAGTCCATACATAAGTCGGTATTCGTTTCCCTGATTTGCTTGTTAGGTTATCATAAAATACTCTCAAGAATCACCGCTTATCACACCAGGAATAAATCCATACATAAGTCGGTATTCTTTTCAACTATACTCAGGAATCACCGCTTATCGCACCAGGAATAAGTCCATACATAAGTCGGTATTCGTTTCACTTATTTGCTTGTTAGGTTATCATAAAATACTCTCAAGAATCACCGCTTATCACACCAGGAATAAATCCATACATAAGTCGGTATTCTTTTCAACTATACTCAGGAATCACCGCTTATCGCACCAGGAATAAGTCCATACATAAGTCGGTATTCGTTTCACTTATTTGCTTGTTAGGTTATCATAAAATACTCTCAAGAATCACCGCTTATCACACCAGGAATAAGTCCATACATAAGTCGGTATTCTTCTCTCTTATTTGCTCCTTAGGTTATCATAAAATACTCTCAAGAATCACCGCTTATCACACCAGGAATAAATCCATACATAAGTCGGTATTCTTTTCAACTATACTCAGGAATCACCGCTTATCGCACCAGGAATAAGTCCATACATAAGTCGGTATTCGTTTCTAATATTCTCAGGGATCACCGCTTATCACACCAGGACTCAGTCCATACATAAGTCGGTATCCTTTTCTCTCATTCACTAGTTGTCAGTTTGTTTAGAGTCTAAAAATAATAATCACATTCATAACAATGACACGTTATATCATAACAATATTAAACACCATTTTTTTTTTTAATTCGCTTCCTCAAGACAGCCACCAGAAGCGATTATTTGTGTACAGTCAATAGAATGAATATTATAGTGTCAACGGTTATGGCAAACCCGCTAAGTGTTTGCTCCCTTAATACCTCATTTGATTAATCTTCTTCTTAATTTGCTTTATGGCTTTTAGTAATTTGATTAATGATTTGAAAGACTAGTTATCGAGACTACTGAACTCAATACTCAAATCGATATTCTTAACTATTTGTGGGGTATCTACAGTAGTAAACATCTTTAGGTCACCGTGGGCTCTACCGCGGTTGTTTGACAGCTACAATGTCACGATCGCAATCATCTCTGATTGGTTAATGCTCGCTCACTATTGGCCACAATGCATTGTTGCAACAAGAATCGCACAAATTCAGCCAATCAGAACAATAATGATTGATGCAGGTTTTAGACAATCGCCCTACGTGTAATGTCTGCAAGTGATAATAATTGTGCAACTCGTTTGAAATTTTAATGTAATTTAAGGGCACACACACAAGAGAGCAATCCGTCTTTTGTTTATAATAATTATATTAATAATTTATTTATTTAGTAAAAATATGCATCTCATAAGCTCCTTTTTCCAAAGTCAAATAGCTAGTCAAAATTTGGGCAGTAAAAGTAGGGAATCCGTTTCTCCACTATTTATCCGATGGGGCTTGCAAGGTTAAGATTTACACTTCTCTGTATACTGACAATTTCATTTCTTATTTCAAAACCTAAACCTAAGTCAGAGATCGAATTATTCGTGCATTATTTATACCCGAGAAACAACGATATGATAAAATTATGTGTTAGTAGGCTATATAAAGAAATACAACAATCCAGACCCTGTAATACATAACATTGCCACAGTCATTGCCACTTCATTTAATAACACCTTCGTAACTCTCTTTTGTTATTAGAGACACATGTTTCAAAGTTTCCTTTACTCGTACATAAAAATTGAACTTCGTAACTTAGTATTTCTTTCTAATTTCTATTATTACAGCAGATAGTATCATCTATTAAGTTGGTAAGCCAATCCAATAATAACAACAGTAAATAATTTATTATGTACTTGGTAGTTAACCTGTTGTTCAGTGCGTGTTTTTCTGAGGTAGTAAGTACCTAAAGGCTTTGATTTATGGTAGCAGATTGTACAACAAGGGCACCAAACAAGCCACTTGAGCCGAGTTATAAACACTGCTTTTCACTTCGATTGCGAGGAAATGTAACAATAATATTACTATAAGTACATATCTATAGATTGTCCGAAAAGAGTAGGGATTAAATGAGGGTGCTGTAATGAGTTTGTAGGTATAGGTCGCAACCTCAATACAAGTGCAAAAGTTCACTGGCACCATAGAAATTACATACACTCTTTCTCATCCATATGTCATTCAGAGAGACTGTTGTTTACCTATAAATACCTTGTGCATAACAGCATGAAACGCACTTTAGTCCTCTTATAGCCAGCGTAAAATAGAACCTTACGAGCATGAGAAGTGGAAACGTATTTTTATTTTATTATTATTTTTATTTTCCGAATTCTAAAAATCACGAATGCATGTCATCTATTAGTATAAGAGGATGTCAGCTACTAGTGACTTTATATGAATGTGATAGCTCATATAATTTTACCTTTTTAATTATAAAACTCTAAGAACATTTGAAAGAACCACTGTTATGCTGATAAATAAATATTTTAATTCAATTCCATTTATTTATTTTCATCTGATCTGATCAGTTAAATTCACTTTAGGTTAATATAATAATGATTCAATTCATTTTCCTTTCATAACCTCACCTCTCCTTAAATGGTAGTTGCAGCCAATGTAATTTATAATTTTCACAAGGGTGAGCAAACGGAACAAAAGTACATACTAGCACTTAATATAAATTTTATTGGTATAAGAATCAAATAAAATTCCAACATCCACATGGCTACTTCGTGAGCATAAGTGTTGTATGTCTTTCTGTTTCTGGTATGTACATAGTTAGATTAATTCAAACCTGATATTTCATACCCTATACCTACTAGGTATTCAAAGTAATCTAATAACTCTAATTTGGTCGAATAAGTAAACCTACAGATTCAAAATAGGTTCAATGTTACCTACTTTATCTAGTGGACCAATTAATTATTTATTAGCTGATCCACCCCAGGTAAAATTTTCCAAAATCTTTTCTTTGTGTCCAGTAGTAGCTTAGTAGGGAACTCAAATCATATTTGATTATGCAGGGCCTGCGGGTTGATCTATGTCTGTCAGTACATAATACAGACTATTCAGTCGGTAGATAGGTATTAAATGGGTGCATCTAGCAATCGACTCTATTAGTCTCCCTATCACTGTCTATCATTCTCACAACCATACCATGCCTACCATAGACCCAAATCCAAAAATCTTACATTAAATGGTAGGTAATGAAAACACATGCACCTGACACATATTTCAGGCATTCTATCCTTAAATTGTACTAAAATATTACTATGTGTATAGTTAAGTATGTAATTATTTAATTAAACAAGAATAACTACTCATATTGAGACTATTCAATTCAAAGTTTTAAGACTTTATTTTAGTTACTAGGTAAACTAGATTTGCTTCAATTAACCATAGTAGTATTCAGATGTTTCTTACCTTCTTATTACTGTATTACATAACAATACCTTGAGGTTACACCCTCTATCATAATGAGGCAGCCCGGGATGGCTTTTTTTCTTTTGTATCATTATAACAGGCCTCACACCAAGAGTTACTATGTTCTTATCCGATCCATGCAGGTACATGACTGCTTCTAATCACAACTTGAAGGTTATGTGCACTTCTCCACCACAGATGCCGGCCAAAACCACTTGTTCATCTCACATTCGTCGACCTCATCGTCAAGTCGGGGTCACAGGGTCGTGTACATCATCAGAAAAGTTGTCGAACATGAAAAAAATGGTAACAGTTGAATAATCTCGGAAATATTGCATTTAAGCGACACCAGTATCAAGTACATACCTACTTGATTATATCAGACCCCTGTCTGTATATAACCCAAATTTTGCACTAAAACCATTGATTGACCCATTGATGTAGATATGACCGTTGTTATTGTAAGATTATTATTTCTATTTTTAACTAAAGCACATGTACATATTTCTTTTTTTAAAATGATTGTTGAATGATTTAAATTAAGACTTGAATAAAATTATGTCAACATTACTTCCTAGATAGATAAAGTTATATATAAATGAGTTAAGTAGATATTATTCATTCTAAATTTTCACATTTTATTATGCTATGATAATGTACTATAGGTAATAATTTGCACACTCAGTTATTGGTTGAATGTGTTAGATCAAAACAGATTTAAGACCAAATTGTACCACATTCTAGCAAATAAACTCTACTTTTTTATTTCTACACTAGCTCATGTATCAAGTACTTACCTACATAATAATCTAATTGTTTTCTTGATTCTACTTTAATATAGGTAGGTGCCTATTTGGTTTAAAGTATTTCATATCACTTATTACCTTATTTCGATTTTAAAATACAAGGTGTTAGTACTACGGTGCGTTGCATCCAGTCTTGAAATCAATACTAATACTACTTATAACTTCATAGATCAAATCTTGGGCTAGGTATGTCCCTACATAATAATCCATTAAAGCGGTCAGAATAAAACTATAATCCCTTACTTTGAACTCTCAAATAAGTCATAATGCTGATATCTACTTACTATTAATAATTATAGCCTTCACTTACTCTGTTCTAAAAGTATCAATTGGTAATATTGTGACTTATCAAATACCTACTTAGGTATTTTGATGCAGTAATCTTACATTAGGCACTCTTAATATTCACCCATGCTTTAATGAACATCCACTGTAAGAAGGTAAGTACACAGATTCACCGCTTTCAATACAACCTATGGATGCATTGGACCCATCGACCTACGTACTTCTGCTTGTTCCAGACAGTATAAGGTGCTTTCCTCCAACCAATCTCTTGAGTAGTTGCGTTGGAGACAAGTCCTCCAACTCGACACAGGTCTACTCAAGTACTCCCAAAGTAATAGTGTAGCACCATTGCAGTTTGTATGTATTTCATATTCACTTTGTTATTCGTTCAGGTAGATTTCTTCATATAATTTCCGATATAAGTACCTAATAAATATGTTGCTATGCGTCTTGTACAGGCACTTTTAACATCTTCCAGGATAGACCCCGCATTTTTGGGCATGAATCACATCCAATCTTCTGATATAAACAACTTAACCTCCAATCCGGGTTTATTAGTCTTGGGATGACCCTAGTATGAATCAAACGCAGTTCCAATGTCCACAGTCTTATATTCAGGTACACTTGTCACATCCACTTAGTTTATATCTAGCTTAATTAATCACCTAGTACTTATATCTCGCTTAATTACTTTTATATCGTTCCTTTTTTACTCCCGCGCGCTGTCGCACCTCGACTCGCGGGTGACAGCTGGCCGGTTTTTCTGTGTTGCCCACAGTAGGAATAACAAGTACCTATCTACATGCTACTTTTAAGAATTCGACCTGTGAACTGTGTGTGTGTTCGATTGATGAACTTTGAATATACAAACATTTTTAAAAATAAATACATATTAAACATGTCTACATTTTCGTTTTTCTAACTAAATTTAAAACTTATTTGAATAATACGTCACTCTATACATCATGCCATTGCCAGACATTTAGTATCATGCCAACCCCCTGCCAGACACCCTCAAAGTTTATAAAGTTTAAGGATGTCTGGCAGGGGGTTGCAACGACACTCCGTATCTGGAAATGCATGACTTGATTTCTAATACTATTCTGAAGAAAATAAAAAATAATTAGGATTTATACTTTGTCGTATGATTTTTGCACCTTTATTACCTATTTACCTTTATTATCTCCCAAAGCCACCATGATCCAAACAAACGTTCCTCTCAGTGTTGGGGACAATACGAGGTCTGGCACGCGCTGGCTCTCTCTGTACTATAAATATTTAGCGATGTATCGCCTCAAAGTGTCTAAGACAATAAAAAAACGAGAAAAACCGTTATCGCTGGATAAAAACATAATATCGAAAGGCAATTCACGTTCCTATATACTATACTACCATTTGGCTGATAGAGGGGGGGAGGGCACCCTAGACTCAAATAAAAATTAGCACTTTAAAACATCATATTTTACAAACGGATCTAGAAATCTATTTATAAGAAAAATATTTATCACAATTTTATTTAACCACTTTGTCGGCGTGAATTATTCCCATGCCAAATTACAGATTTCTAGCACTGATAGTCTCTGAGATTAACCGAGGACGGATGGACATACAGACGGACGGACATGGCAAAACTATCAAGGTTCCTTGTTTACTACGGAACCCTAAAAATTACTCACGTGCAAGTTTTGCACCAAGGCGACCACTTTTAAATTATTATTATTTTTTGTTGTTATAGCGACAATCAATAGAAATACACATTATGTGAAAATTTCAACTCTCTGCCTATTACGGCTCATGATATACATTCCGCTGACAGACAGACGGACGGACGGACAGTGGAAGCATAGTAGATAATAGGCCCCTTAGTACGGAATAATATAAGGAAAAAGTTATCAGCAATACGTACGGGACATTAGGTATGTACATACCTATGAAATTATAAAGATAGGACTTATCGTTGTTATTACGCATTTGTTTTCTTAGTTTACCCCTTTAAATTTTGATAAAAGCTTGAGTAAAATAAACTTATTTATTAATATTTTATCTCTATTTAACTAAGTATATAAGAGAGGAGCAGATGCCCATTTTATTTACAGTTCAAGTGTTACTCCAGTCAACCAGGAGTCTTTAAGTGTATTCACATTGAAAGTAAGTACCATATTTAATATTTATTTAAATCTTTATTATATCTGCCCTTTCCAACAGTAGGTATCTTATACTAGATGATGCCTGGACCTTTGTCTACGTGGATTTCGGTTTTCAAAAATTCCGTAAGATTTCTTTAGTTGTTTTGGTCCATGTCCGAGTGCAGAATACTAGCTACTTATCTCTGTTTCAAGTAAATGAGACCCGCAACTTCATCGTTGTGAATCTAAGTGTTTAAATCCCGTATTAACTTAATTTTCCGAATCCGACCGAATTGATTTTCCGAAACCAAAAGTAACTTATGTTGCTCGGGATGCATGCTATCTCTGTACCAAATTCCGTCCAATATCGAAAAGCTAGCAGACAGATAGAGAGACAAGCATACTTTTGCTTTTATGAAGTTAATATAGTGACTGCGGCTTCGCTCGAAAAATATGGCCTTATTCGTTGTCATTTTATTTTATTGTAGATGTTTGTTCATTTGTCAAACATAAATTTTGGACTTTTTAGGTTGACACCTACGCAATATGAATAAGTCAATAATTGCAGTCCTCAGCGTGATCGCCCTCGTTGCAGTTGCTACCGTACAATCGCATCCGCTTAGGTGAGTTAGTTAAGTATTATTTAAAAACGCGCCGAATAGAGAATCTCCTCCTTTTTAGAAGTCGGTTGATACAATATCTGTAATCGTATCACCGCTTCCGATTAATTTCGTGAAACTCTTCCCGGATAATTTTGTTTATCTAATTCCTGTTATGGTTGTATGGTGCTTGATAAATAAGCTAAAGTTTATAATAATTAGTAAAAATCATGTTTACGTTTTTTACGCTAGTTGTTACGACGTCCGGCTCCTATTCGGGAGGTCTGGAGTTCAATCCCGGGCATGCACCTCTAATTTTTCGGAGTTATGTGCGTTTAGGAAATAAAATATCACTCGTTTTAACGGCGAAGGAAAACATCGTGAGGAAACTTTCATGTCTGAGAGTTTTCCATAAAGTTTTTAAAGGTGTGTGAAGTATGCCAATCCGCACTTGGCCAGCGTGGTGGACTGTGGCCAAAACCCTTCTCATACTGAAAGGAGACCCGTGCTCTGTAGGGAATCGGCTATGGGTTGATCATAATGATGATAATGATGAAAATTTTTATATCGTGAAACTCTGATGAGTCTTTAAACGGTTCTTGGTAGGAATGATTGGGCAACGCTGAATTATCTGATCTATGAGTATCGTTAGATCCTCCTCGACAGTAAAGTTATGGACAGCGAAAGTGAATATGACCTATGCTTAGCTAGTTCAGACAGTACAATAACTTGCGAATCAGGTGTAAACATTTTAGGTTTATTAATAATATAATATGCTATGCGGGATAAAAGCTAGACTACGTCGTCTCCGAGGAGCAGGCTATCTTTGTACCAAATTTCGTCAATTAGATGAACCACGAAAACGTGACAGACACACTTTCGCATTTGTGTATATTTGTATGGATTTAATTGATTTCATTCTAATTTTTGTCAGCAGTGAAGAGACCCTAAAAACTGACCAGACTATTGATAAAATTAATGCAGAAGAGACTTTCGGCGTCAACAGTGTCGCCAGTGATGATGAGGCTCAAGTAAGGCATATTTTGTTGTTGGTTAATTATAAAGAATGCCCCCTAATACATTTAATCTACTGTCACTATCCATAAACCAACCTTATAGGAGAGCCAAAATGCTACGCTCCTTGTAGTAATATGGATAATAAGTAAAAATCCATGCATAATTTTATTATTCTTTAATATAGAAATTAGGGCTAAATATTGTACTTACTATAATTCCAACTTGTGTACAAAAAAATTGAATAAATTGCGGGTTTATCGTCGTTAAGTTCTAATAACACGCAAGTCATCTTTTGGCGATTTTAACATTTTGAAGCCAAGCGAATGAATCGAATTCGGCCAGTCAGAAACGAAAAAAACCGGCCAAGTGCGTGGCGAGCCACGCGCAGTATAGGGTTCCGTAGTCACAATCCTCGAAAAACAGATATAACTCCTTAACTTGTGAACCCTACTTAGCCATGATAGTTTTCCTTTAAAATTGAATATATTATATACTACTGCTGTGAATTTTTTCACGTTCCTATATACTACCATTTGGCTGATAGAGGGGGGGGGGGGGGGGGGGACACTTGACTATAATAAAAATTAGCACATTAAAACATCATATTTTACAAACGAATCTAGAAATCGAAAAATGATGTTCCCACACCCACAGTATTTTTAAAAGACCTATTCAACGATACTTCACACTATGGGGTAGACGAGAAAAAAAATCATCCATACTTTACATGTTGGGGAGCTACTCTAAAAAAAATATTTATCAAAATTTCATTTCACCACTTTTTCGGCGAGATTGATATTTATACCCATGCGAAATTACAGATATTTTCTAGCACTAATAGTCTCTGAGATTAACCGAGGACGGACGGACAGACAGACGGACGGACATGGCGAAACTATAAGGGTTCCTTGTTTACTACGGAACCCTAAGGAACGGCCAAGTGCGGGTCAGACTAGCACACTGTGGGTTCCGTACTACAGTTGTATTTTTTCGACATTTTGCACGATAAATCAAAAACTGTAATGCATAAAAATAAATAAATAAATTATGAATTAATTAATAAAAACGAATTACTGCAAAACTAACCATACCTACCTATTTAATACATGACCCCAATTGCACGACCGACACTATATTTGCATATCCTATTTGTATGTTTAGACTTTAGACCAAAGAATTTTTAAATACCTACTAATACTTATGTAAGTTATAAGAATTGTTACTTCTAAATCCATGCTTCAGACTATGTTGTACTTACTATAACCTGTTAATTTAAGTTTAATATGACATTCTTACTGATAATCGAAACTATTTATATTAACATACTTGTACCTACCTAATATTACTAAATTATTAACAAAGAAGAAACTAATTGACATTATAACAAACTTAATTAATTAATGCGATCAATAAATAAAAATAATTTCGATTCAAAATGAATGCCCTATATAATTACCTGATAAAATCTATTATAAAATAATGTAACACGTAGCTTGCATGTAATTATATAATTAGCATGTATGTATTGTTAATGTACCTAACTTTGCAATGCCCTAACGGGGCTTCATGTAACCATGAAAGCAAATGAATAAATAAATCATAAATCATAAATCATAAATCATAAATCATAAAAATCTTCAAATTTCATGATTCTAGGTCAACGAGAAGTACCCTCTAGGTTTCTTGACAGACAGACGGAACAAAGTGATAAGTACTATAAGGGTTCCATTTTTTCTTTTGAGATACGGAACCCTATAAACTTCCAACAGAAACTCTTAAAAATTATAATATTATTATTTTGTTTTTAGAATCGCAGCCGAGTGAAGAGATGTATATGTTTCCCCATTTTACGGCGTTTATTGGTAAGTCCAGATGTAGTACCTACTTCCCCATTGATAAATTTTGCTGCTTATTTCTTTACCTACTTCTATTATAGAGAATTAGCTGATGCTCGCGAAATCATCCGTGCGGGTTTAGTTTTTTAAATATCAGTTGGGAACACTTTAATTTTACGGGATGACGGGGACTTTTGTCCCATCAAAGCAAGGAAGGTCGCTTATGTGGTATGCCACGCGTGTAGATACACTGACATGACCTTTCTCTAATCTGTGGACATCACGCTGTCTCACGTACAGGCACAGACAACTAACAGGCGACCATCGTTGCGACTTGCGACCGGAGCCGCAGCGGCGGCGGCGGCGGCTGGCTACTAAAGTGGAAAGGGCTAAGAGGCAAATATGGTTAATGGCAATATGGAGGAAATATGGTTTTGTGGAGCAAGGATGCTAGATCCTTTTTAAGGACCGTCTAACGGAGTCCACGATGGCTGGCGGGCTAGCAGTTACCTCGGTCTGCATAAATAAGTCTGGCCATTTAACGATTTAATGCAGGCAGCGTTCTGGACACCTTGCGGACGTCTACGTCATATCTGCATGCCAAATTTCAGCTCGATCCGTCCAGTAGTTTGAGCTGTGCGTTGATAGATCAGTCAGTCAGTCAGTCACCTTTTCCTTTTATATATTTAGATTAATCATGTGCTGATTCTCTCACGTCAATTAAATAATTTACTTTTTACTTTTACAGGGTTTACCACCGTGCGGCCAGACTGTTAATAATCATTACAACTATAATATCGGTAATGGACGTCATAATGATAATCGTATTTCTTTTTCTCGGGGAGAAAATTATTATTAGGAGGAGAGGATGACTCCGAAAAGAAGACCAATCAACGATAAAATGATTAATAAATATTAATATAATTGGAAAGCGTTATACCAACCTGCTGATAAAAATGTTATGTAGATTAAAATATTGTATCAAATTTTATAGAATAAATGACTTAATAATTAAAAATTTCTATCTGTTGCCACGCTGTTACCCAACCAACTTAGAGTAGTTTTAAGTTTTTATCCGTTTGGTAATGAAATTGTAAGAATTTGTTAGTAGATCTCTCAAATTATTACAATTTTAGATTGAATAGGTACATATTAGTTTGATTTTAATTGAAGTTATAACGACGGAGATCACTTATAAAAGCTTTTTAAAAATATCATTACAATTACTTTTTAATAACCAATAACCCTAACGTGGTCCTAAGCTTTTCCTTCCAGACATAATAATTATTTGCATCAAGAACGTATGTTTTTACAAAATTTAATTGGCAGATTTAATATTCAAATGAGGACCAAATTACGTTTGTATGGAAAGCGCACAACAGCGGTGATTGGCAAAGATAAGATAAATCATAGATAGATGAAAATATATAACGTCATCTTACATCCATCAACGATCAGATAGTTGTCTTGTCCCCTTAGCAGAGAATTTCTTAACACTTTGCTAGTTAGCTACTACCTATCTCTATGCGTAAGTAATTAACACAACTTCCGCGTTAGCTTCGTTGGAAAAATTAAGAGCTACTTACGTGTTGTATGTAAAAAAAGTCAAAGGTTTTATACTAGCAACATCGCGGTAACAAGACAGGAACGTTTCTCTAGGGGCTATATTCGCGCCATTGTCTCGGTTGGTAATACTGTAAGGGCTCGTGCAAGATGTGAGGGAAACCATTGTCTAGCTCACTTTACCGGCAAAGACGGATTCATACAAAGCCTTCGCTCGTACCGGCACTTGTGTTTATTTTTTGTTTTATGCAATTGTATGTTTCGAGTGTACCATGCGGAGACGAAGGTAACCCCGCTCGTTTGTGAACTGAAGTGTTTTCTATTTATGTTCATGTCTCTTTGTACTAGACTCTATCTTCTATGATGAATTTGTTGGGTGTATGTTAGGAGGACTATGAATGAATTAAAGACGTTAAAAATGTACCTACGTAAGCTTGTTGACATGGCTATCACTTTAGTCGCTTGTTGCAGTTCTATATGTTTGAATATACAAACATTTTTTTAAAATAAATACATATTAAACATGTCTACATTTTCGTTTTTCTAACTAAATTTAAAAATTATTTGAATTATACGTCATACTCATATAATACCTCATGAATTGCCAGATACGAGTATTTAGTATCATGGCAAAATATAAAAAAATAAAAAATAATTAGGATTTATACTTTGTCGTAAGATTTTTTGCACCTTTATTACCATCTCTTTATTACTCCCAAAGCCACCATGATCCAAACAAACGTTCCTCCCAGTGTTGGGGACAATACGAGGTCTGGCACGCGCTGGCTCTCTCTATGTATACTAGGTATTTAGTGATGTATCGCCTCGAAGTGTCTAAGACGATAAAAAAACGAGAAAAACCGTTATCGCTGGATAAAAACATTATATCGAAAGGCAATATCGCATATTGATCATTTTACTGCGAATAAATAAAGTCAAAGTGAGGTTTTATAGCGCAATAGGAAATTGTTACGACCATTACTTACTTGTTCCCAGCCTCTTCGTATTGGAGTGGATGAGTTATACTTAAAGAAGTCGTACTACTACTTTGCAAAGTCTGAGATTAAAAGATGACAGACTTTTCATTTCGAGACGTGGAAATTAAAATTTACTTAATCACCCGCAATGACTTGGTAACTAATGATCGATTGGTTCTGCCGTATACGTTTGGCGAATCTGACTTCCTGTTATTTACTACTGTTTCAGTTGTTTTATCAATTATTACTTTGGTTATATACTATCCATCCTCAGTACTACTAGATTATGCTTGGAGCTTTGTACCGAATTTTAAGTGTCCTGAACGAGTACCCGCGCTTCAGTGCACGTAGGTTGGAGCTTGAGTTCCAGGTTGACGCAGAAATTACAACCTCGAACTAGAATTCCATCTTATGTGGTGAATGTTCAGAACCGAAATTCACTGACATTTGCGTCGGTGTCATGAGGGAAGTGGCTTAAGCAATCAAGCAATTTTATAGGAAGGTAATAATTTTATAAAATAACTACCTTATGCTCGCAACTTCGTCCACGTGGACTACACAAATTTCAAACCCCTATTTCACCCCCTTAGGGGTTGAATTTTTAAAAACCCTTGTTTAGCGGATGCCTACGTTATAACAGCTATCTGCATATCAAATTTCAGCACGATCCGTCCAGTAGTTTGGGCTGTGCGTTAATAGATCAGTCAGTCAGTAACCTTTTCCTTTTATATATTTAGATGAAATAGTAAGTAACTTTTTTTTGTAACAATATTATTAAGATTCAAGAATAAAAGAAAGAAAGCAAAGTACTTAAAAAATATTGTAATGTGAATTTGAATGAAAGATGTCACTACCAATCACGTCACGACGTATCGTGAAGAAAGATTATTTCGAAGCGTGTCTATCCCACGAGATTGAAATAATAAAATGTAACTCCAAAAACGAAAATTTGATCTAATTGAAAGCCATTCCTGAACAGTGTTCCTTTCAAAATCAAAATGTATTACAATTTTCTTAAAGTATCATGAACAATTTTGGAATAAGTAGGTTTGCTTTGTTTTTGTGGCTGTCTATTCTCTGCCTAGTATCTCCCTAGTTAAGTTTTCAAAGAAGTTTGGTAGGTAGGTAGGTACCTATACCTACGATGAACTACACATTATCTTGGTCTATTATATTTTATACTCGTGACGTTTGACTCTCAAAAGTTCATTAATCGCAATAATTTTGGGTGTAAGATAGTATTATCGCACAACCTACCTATTTAATTAAATCAGTGTTGTAGTTTTGGAATTATAGAAGGAATCCGTAGAAATACGACACAAATCATCAAATGGGAATGCATTCATACCGGTTGAGCTCCCTTCGAGGAGGTATAATATTACAACAAGCGTAAAATATTTCAAGAGAGTTTCACTTCACATACATATCAGTCTACTGGAAAAGATAACTTGTGATATCTTTGCCACCTATTTGTCTACTGGAAAAGATAATTTATGTTTTATTTACCATCTAAGTATCTGATGGTAATATTTTGTGATCGTTGAAAAATCGTGACACTGGAGCAATGTTCATCCATTGATCACAGAAAAATGCCAAATTAATTTCGAGAGGAACGTCAATGTATGTCGCATAGCTTGCTAAATAGGTAACTAGGGCCTTTGGATGACATTTTTCACACAACATTTAACAGCTATTCTATATTGAAGAACTTCGGGCCTATTCTCAACATCCTCTCGGATCGCTCCAGTCACAGCATCTATAGTTTTTGTGCTCCAAACTCCTATTTGAACATCCTTTGGAATTCCTTAGTTAACGCCGCGCCTAACACCATACACGTAACGTATGAGCATAAGTAAAATACCATTGAAATATTATAATAATTATGCTGAGTTGTCTGTTGTCACCGCCCAACGCAACGGATCGTGTTTCGAACTTCACTCTTCTAATGGAAATAGGTCATTTCCAGTAGAAGACTTTAGGTTTGGAAACCTCGACCGAACTCGCTGAACATAGACGAAGCGACCAATCCAGGCTGTTATGTTACTGCATGAATGTTACCATATCGCACGAACAAGCTCAGATTGGGCCGCGAGGCGCTCCCTCGTAAACCCATCTTGTTACATTTCTCAGAGAATAAACACAATTTATGAAAACTCTACTGCGTAAATGACCTATTCGTACCTTTTTGTCTGTATCTTCTATAAGTACGTTTATAGCATTGAATTTTTATTTTGTCTGTCACGCTTTTGATGGGATTATAAGGCAATGTGATCTAGGGTGAACTCATATTCAATAATATTATTATCCATAATGCAAAAGTGTGTCCATCTGCTAGCTTTTCCTTGCCCAACAGTTTAACCGATTTTGATAAATTTCAGCACATAATTATGATACCTTGGATACTGCCACGGAGTAGTTAGGTACAATATTTTTCAACTTCGTGGATCCGCAGGAACATTACCATCATATACGGGATATTATAGCTAAATTACCTTTCAGTTGCATTATTGTTCAATCATTATATTATAAACTAAACATTCATCGGAATCCCTTTGCGAGTTCACTAACCTGAATTCAAACTGTTTGATTTAAATTACCGGTTAACTGTATTAAACTCCTCTGATACATTATTTATATTATTTAAATAATATGTTATATGTTTATTATATTGAGTACCGCCGTGTTGCGTAAACAGGTCAATGAAAGGGAGTCCGGACGGGTCTGAAATTAGTCGGGAAAACCTGGTGTATGGCGTGTTATATATGGAACAAACTCCTACGAAAAAGTGACATACAAGTGTATCTCAACAGGTTGTAAAGCTGAAGTGACAATGGTAGCGAACATAGGTCGAAAACCGATAGATGTTGGAGTTCCTCGGTGATAGGATGGCGACCTCGCACCGAAAAAAGCAGCTTTGGAAGACCCCTATTAGGTGGACAAATGACATGGCGCAAGACAATGGAAGTCCCTATAAGACCCATAATAATATGTCCAACAGTAGACGTCTATCAGTTGATAATGATGATGATGAATACAATAGAGTATTTTACCCTTTATGAAAAGTGTCTTAATTTGATTCTATAATAAACTACGAATATTTAAAAAAAAATATTCGATGGATAAGTGCAATAAAAATGCATTTAAAATTATGCACTTTAAATTTCGCCGTGAAAACGCCCCCCTCCTTCTTTTTAGATTCATGAGCTGTCATGACGTAACGGTGTTTTTTTAGTGAAATACGTTACAATTGCAATCCATGTGACGTCACAGTCGGAATTAACATGGCGGCTACGGTATCATACGTTTTGGATATTTGTAGAACAGATTAAAAAGGTGAAATCTTTAAAATGAATTATAAAATTTTATTTATAATTTTATAAACTGAAATAAATACTTTTTGATTGCTTATTAAAATATCATATTATTATCAATTATTTATAACGAATATCATTTAGGTACGATAGTTTAAACCTACGATCAATAATAAACTTATTTATTTATTTATTTCGCGGTTTAACGGCATATCATAAACTAGTTTATATGGCCGCAACTTCGTCCACCTGGACTACACAAATTTCTATAACATAAAAATCTAAATAGCGAAATTCTTTTGGGACTGTAAAGTTGATCTATCTATGTATGATAGTGGTGTATAAAATAGTACGAAGTACTTTTCATCGTTACTAATCACTATCCAAATTGGTTAGTAAAAACTTACCTCTCCAATAGGTAAGTGGGTAGGTAAGTTACGAGTAGTTGCGTCTCTTTGTCCTGACTCAGTAGGTACAGCAATTTCCTTTTCTGATCTCGTAAGCTGAAATTCTTACTAAGTTGCTTCAACAACTATGTTGGATAAGAGACATGAAGACCACAGAACAATAAAAAGTTACCGTGGACTGAAATAACAAAGTAAAAAGTAACTTACGTATTAATACCCATTCGTACTTTTTTTTTTAACGCTGGGAAATGCGTTTACGCATCCCCCCCTCCTGGAAGCCAGCCAGCTAACCAGCCAGCCAGCCAACTGGAGGGAAGGTATGTGGGACTCACCGGCCGAGAGGCGACGGGAATACCCACTAAAACCCAGCGGCACTCCTGCGCGTCGCCTAGCGACTGAATCACGGGAACGCCGAAGCAAACCACCGCGACCCAGCCAGCGACGTCCGCCGAAACGGACCCTCCACCTCCTCCACGCACGTCCAAGGTGCACCAACTATGTGCACCTCACCTCCCCCGGAGACGCAACCTCCACCTCGTCCACTGTGCCCTCTGCTAGTCAGAGGGACACGCGGAGAAACCTTCCCCCCTGCCAGGTCATTAGCCATGGCTAACAATATCCCCGAAGAGAGATTATTACCGGGGTGCACCGGCCCGAATATTGCTCTTCCCCTCGGATGCCCGATGCATCCAAAAGGGACCAGCAGCACCCAGGCACACTGGGAGGTTAGCTGGCTGGCACCCCATACCCATTCGTACTTGCTATTAACACTATTATCTGTTTTTTAAGTAGGTTATATATAGTGGAGATATGTTTAAAATTATAAATGCGAAAGTGTGCTTGTTTGTTGGTTTGATGGTTTGTCCTTTAATCACATCGCAACGGTGCAACGGATTGACGTGGTATTTTGCATGGGTATAGATAAAGACCTGAAGAGTAACATAGGCTACTTTTTAGACCGGAAAATCAAAGAAATCTCAAGGGATTTTTAAAAATTCCACGCTGACGAAGTCGCGGGCATCAGCTAGTGCTACCATATTTTGTACAGCAATGCTGTTATGGTTGTCGGCATTGTGTCAGCAGCCAATGAGACACGATGGTGTAACCAGAACGCTGGCAAAACCGATGACAAGTGATAGTACTGATGACTACTGATATGATACCACAAAAAACGCGAAAAGAAATTAAAATAAATCCTATAATTTTGTAAAAGTGTACGATATAATATGGCAAATAAAACATCTGACTGACGCTAGAGGTCAATGAACGTTGCGAAAGTAGGCCACTCGGAAGTAGGTACCTACGTGTTGAGTCAGCAGTCAGGAATGGAAAAGAATGACAAAGGATATACAGGGTGTAACCAGAACGCTGGCAAAAACAATGACAAGTGATAGTACCTACTGATGACTATATGATACCACAAAAAAACGCGGAAGAAATATAAATAAATCCTATAATTTTGTAAAAGTGTACGATATATTATTGCAAATAAAACATCGGACTGACGCTAGAGGTCAATGAACGTTGCAAAAGTAAGCCACTCGCAATCAATGCCGCGTCGTAGGCGGGGCATTGACCCGAGTTTTGCCCGCTATATATTGCGGGTTTGAAAAAATCTAAAAGTACAAAACAAGGCAAATAGTTATTTGTACTGAATTGTGTTTAGGTAGTATCTAAGTATAACAATAATGCTAAGTTTTGCTAGCGTTCTGGTTACACCCTGTATTTTATCGGTTAATTATGTCTGGCCTGATAGAAATACTTTATTGCACACAAAACATGAAATAAACAATACAAAAAAAAACAAAGAAACTATAAACTATAACAATTATAGTGTAGTATGATCTTATATAATGTAAAGGCGGCCTTATTGCTCAGGGCAATCTCCACCAGGCAACCTTTGGTGAAAGGAGAAACTAGGTGTTTTGGATAAGTTTGTTGTTATAATTATTCTATTTCTTCAAAGTAACGTTTTTTAAAATTCTGTCACAAGTTAGCCCTTGACTGCACTCTCACTACTGATGATGAGGTCTAAGATGAAAGCGGGCCAACTTGGAACAGGTATGGTAGTTAAGTAAACCCATACCCCTTATCGGTTTCTATGCGGCATCGTAGCGTAACGCTAAATCGCTTGGCAGCACTTGACGTCTATCGGTTGATAACGGTGATGATGACGATGACTATTTTACAGCACTCAAAAAAACAATCAATCAATCAATCAGCCTGTTTGCGTCCACTGTTGGACATAGACTTTCAAAAAAAAACGAATAGGTTTAAATTTTATTTCAACATTTAAAAAAAGAATATTAGCCAATGCTAATCATGAATAATATTCCCGTTTCCCCTCCAAATAAGCGTAAAGCTTGTGCTAGGAGTAGGTACGACATTAACACCTGCTATCCATTTTATAACACGACATGCTAAAGTGCAAGCTGGCGTCGTCGCAAGCAACACAGCATGAAGCGTGGCCTAAACGCTACAATTCCGTGACGAGGCAGAGTAAATGTCAGATAGGGCAGTGTTGATATCTGACGTGCCCGAATATTGCACTGCTTTCAAATCCGTCACCCATTAATAAACTGTCCAATTAGTGATATTGCACGTTACAAGCAACATCCACTATATTCTACGGACTGTATTCTACGAAAGTATTTAGGTACATTCAGAGTATTCTACTTAACATCCGAGAGAGAGATGTAGAGTAATTACTTAAAATCCTTACGTGTATTTGCAATAATAAATTATTTGATTAATCATTACCAAAATAATTTTTAATCAATTAAACTTTCACACGTACTTTTAAATCGTCGCGGGCGAAGCCGCGGGCAGAACCTAGAACATATATAAAAGGAAAATGTGACTGACTGACTGAATGTCTGACTGACTGACTGATCTATCAACGTACAGCTCAAACTACTTGACGGATCGGGCTGAAATTTGGCGGCTATTATGACGTAGGCATCCGTTAAGAAAGGATTTTTGAAAAGTCAACCCCTAAGGGAAAAATGGGTTTAAAATTTATGTAGTCCACGCGGACGAAGTCACAAGCATAAGCTTGTACAATATAATATCTGATAAGTAGAGCAGATTTTATTAAAAAACTAGTAACTTTAGCGAAGAACTTTTAACTTGTGCTAGGCATGTACCCGTCAGAATTAGTCCCAAAAGGAATGAAGGCACTGAAAATTTCAGTCATAAAAATACTTCTTCGCTATCAAAGTAATTGGTTCGATAAGACAGGGGAAAAGTTTCTATTTGACAAGGGACCGGGCGTATGAGTAACGTGGAATCTAGGGAAATGAAAAAAAGGGAAATGGGTTTACTCAGCCTTTATTTGCAAATAATAGACGTCTGTGTTACTCCTTGTCTCGGAAAAGGTAAAAAAGAAACTGAAAGCCCTAAAGTATTAGTAGACAACTTTGATACGAATTGATTCGTCTAAATTGTTTGAAATGTAGGTAACACATTTTATTAAAAGGTATTGCATTATTCTATATATTTAACATTTTCAAATATGATTTAGCTAGGTAGTACTTACAGTGCGACAAGGCTCTCTTGGCACTTGAATGACATTGACTGGGGGGCGCTGTTGGAGAACAATGGCTTAGAATATTCAAACAAGAACAAAGGAGACACTTGACGGCAACGTTAGTTCCGATTTTCGCCATGCGCCAAGATAACCTTGTCGCACTGTAATATTGATTTATTACAGTGCGATCAATTAATATAGATTTCAAAAAACTCGTGATTTTCCGCGGTAAAAAGTTGCCTATGTGATGTGGTGTAGATATTTCCGGGACGCAAGTCCTACCTCTGCACCCATCAAAATCGGTTGAACAGATGGGCCGTGAAAAGCTAACAGACAGACAGACACACTTTCACATTACATATAAAATTACTTAGTACGGATATAGATCTTTTTTTAACCGACTTCAAAAAAAGGAGGAGGTTCTCAATTCGTCGGAATCTTTTTAATATAAAAATGAATCACTAAATGTTTTGCTCATCGCAAATCTCGAGAACCGCTGAACCGATTTCGCTAATTCTTTTTTTGTAATATTTCTTGAAGTACGAGGATGGTTCTTACGGAGAGAAAAATTTAATTCAACATCCCCCTCAATTTTCATAACTCCACCCGAGCGAAGCCGGGGCGTGTCAGCTAGTTACAAATAACAATACACCTCTACGGCTAATGTGTTGAACTTTTGTAATCATTATCATCTTTTGTAACACATTATTCAAATAAAGAATTTCTAATTTCTATGCTTCAGGGTCTAGGTACTCAGGTAACTCCATATATGAGCAGTAATATCCATGTAAGACAAAAAGTACAATTAATCGACTATCCATATTCCATAGTCAAGCATGGATAGTACCCTATATAATATATAGGGTACTATCTGTATATATAGTACCTAAATGTACTCTTTGATGGATAGTAATATCCATGCTTTATTTACTGTGAATCTAGTTGGAGCGCAGTCGGCGTCGATTCTGTGTGAAGTGCGAATACTTTGTAATTTGTATGTATCTATTCTACTGTTTATGTTTTCAACAAATATCATCACCTAAAGATACGAATAAAAAATTCATTTCAGCTGATATTTCGGACCCCACCCTATACTTTCGAGTATACCATCCTTAAACGGTTACGGCTAACCGAAATGGGTGTTTTTATAAATATCGAAGCATTTCGCAGGTTTCCTTTTCTAGTGGCATTTTGTTTTATGTGACTGCTCGTTACCGACGCCGGCCGCCCGTGAACTTACTGCCGCGGTGGGACCTATATACACCCCCATTCGTACCTTTTATCGCTAAGAGATTCCCAAAAAGCATAATCATAGCATTTTAGCTTGGGGGTGTATTTTACGTGGAGCCGGCGATATACACGAGCGGTCAGTGAAAATCTGAGCTCTAGAGTCAGGAACCATGATGTTGAAATCGACACCATGGTTCCTGACCATATAAATAAAAATAAAAAAAAAAATCAAAAATGCCTTTACTTAATGATACATATTATTTAACTAGCTAACGCGCCCCGACTTCGCGGTGGAATTTAGAATATCAAGGTTAAATTTCCAAAAATCTTTGTTTGTGACCGAAAACCCACCAACCAATTTTCATGCAAATAACTTCAAAAATGACGGACTTTCATACAAACTTCCATCCCATTTAACCCTCTTAGGGGTGGAATTTCGAAAAATCCTTTCTTAGTGGATACCTACTCTTTACAAAGAACACGCCCTCAAAATTGAATGTCTCTATAAGACCAGCGGTTTAGGCTGTGCGTTGATATAGCTCAGATTGAAGTCACTCAGTCAGTCAGGACTTTGAATTATTTTATATATAAAGATTACGTTAGATTTTAAATTAATCCAATTTGGTACATCTTAATTCTAGTTTTTTCTTTTTATTGCAGAGGATTTAGGTTCCAAGAAGTCAGTATATTCGTTAAAGGGATAAGTTCAATTTTGGTTTTATAACTTTTATTTCTCTTGGTTACTGATCTGACGTGATTTTAATCTGTTTACTCCAAATTGATTTTTTCACTTACGTAGGTAGGTAGGTAATATTATTCTAAAACATATTTTTATGCATAAATTTTTTGATTTATCGTGCATAATGTCGAAAAAATACGTAGTAAGTAGTACGGGACCCTCGGTGTGCGAGTCTGACTCGCACTTGGCCGGTTTTTTCTTATCGATAACTCAAACATAATGATTACATTCAAAGTATAGCAAATCATGATTCATATACATATGTACCTACTTTTCTTAGATACATACTATAAACACGGCCCTAAAATATTATACCTAGTTAGGCACTTAGTAAAATAAAAACGATCTTTTCAACCAGTCAACACAAATTCCCTTCTGTATTTTCTATTTTTATCTTGTTTTCTTACCTTTACCCGTCCTATAATTTAGTGGAACGAAAAAACGAATCTATTTCTTATTCCCCTTGATTATCCGTTTCGTACTTTCAACTTGATGCTGGAATAAACATTTTCGAGTGCTTTTTAATTATTACTTTCTAAACAACCCCAGATTCTAATTTTACGTACTTTGATGAAATAAAATATAACATTATTTTAAGTGGAATTTCAAGCTTTTTTTTTACATACGTCCTTGTTGTCTGTCACTAGCTCGTCGTATTAAAAAAAATAGAAATAGCGAGCAAACGAGCAGGCGAGTATCCTACTAATAAGGACACTGTTACAAAAGGCCTACTTTTCAGGAGGAGCTTTTTTGTGTTTTATTTTAATTGATGCTAATGAACATATTGTATTCAATCACAATGTTGGTAAAGGGTTTTAGAGTTATTATAAAGGGATTAATGAGGCCTTTCTTCAATTGCCAGTATTAAAATTATCCCTTAAGTCTTTATTCCACGGAACCGAATCGTTTCTATCGGGACATAAGTGCCGTTATGTCCTTTTTGATTAAAGGCAATTAAAAAAAAGGCTTTTATGAAGCACACCTATAATGGCTAGATTGAATTACACAACTAAAGGAAGTATCTAAATATTAAAACTAGTTTTGATAGTATTTCAGGGTTAGATACTTCAACTTAAACTTCCCGTTAGCCCTTCCAAGCTAGGCTGCAACTGCACCTGGGTGTATGGTGCATTTCGACCGTCCGTTGTGCCAAATCCTTCTTTCCACGCACATGCAAACTGTGGAATCAACTCCCATCGGCGGTGTTCCCACTAGATTACAACATGGGGTTATTCAAGGGGCGGACTAACAAATTCCTAAAATGTCGACAACGCATCGGCAGTTCCTCTGATGCTGCAAATGTTCATGGGCGGCGGTAATTACTTAATTTTTAATTTTTAATTTAATTTTAATTTATTTTATTTTATAGAGACAAACAGTTACAATTAGTTAACTAGATAGTATATATATATAAACACTTAAACCAAAGCAGTCTCCAATGAGAAATTAACACTTATAATAAAGAATTATGTCCACAACACACGGGCATAGTATGCGTATGAAAAACTAGGCACAGAGTATTTAAAACTAACTAGGTAGGTAAACTTATGGAACACAGAACTGAAATCGACTAAAGTATAAACTATAACTAGGCAGAATTTGATATAACATCCTTAATTGCTAATTTATACCTATGGAGAGAGAGATGAAAAATATCACTTTTCGCGAATAGATGATTAGCTTGGTTGCAGCTTGGTTGCTTAACATTAGGTGACCCGCCAGCTCGTTTGCTCGCTGTCTCTTTTAAAAAAAACAGTTGATCACACACACCGAGTTTGATTGCTGTCAAGTCACATGAAATTAAAAAAAAACAAAGAAAAAATTTCCATGTAGGGTTTGTCTGTGCCATAATACATTTCTAAACTACATTTCTAACTTTGCAAACGTACCTACTTAAATTAAAAAGAAGCCATTGTAATGTCATAAGTCATAACAAAAGATTGCTAGAAGTATTATGCATCCTTACTCGTTCTTCAAGACGTTCTCGTATCTGTTTACTTACGTCTTCGAATTACTGTCCTATTGCCACATTTACTTTTACACTTGATAATAATGAAATGAAATTACCACTTCCTACTTTCGTTTAGGGTGGTCTCCTTTGCAGATATTATACTAGCTGATTCCTGATTCCTGACTTTGACCGCGTGGGTAAAAATTCCTTTTATTTTCTCAAAATCCTTTCTTTGTGTCTATAGAGAGAACCTACTTACATGCAAAAATTCAAGATTCCTACCGGTTTAGGTTGTGCGTTGTCACTTGTCAGTTAATCAGTCTCGCTCGCTACAGTAGGTACGCAGCAGAAAGTAATGTATCGGCCTTTAGAATGACATTTCGGTTTTGTAGAGCCTTGTCTCTGTCATCATACCTATATGACGTTTTGTCAGCCTCAACGACAGAGACAACGCTCTACAACTCTGCTATTTCCCTCTAAAGTAAAAATATACATTACTTTCGGCCGCGTACTGTACTGTTTTATTAGTAGGTATAAATGTATTGATGATTGATTTTCCAATTAAGTAGGTATCTAGTTTATCTTTACCTGTAATTATGTTTTTTTTCTATAATATTATTTCGATTGGTCGATATTTATGAACATAGATAACTAAATGGTATAAAGCAGTATGTCCCGCGTGTCCGTTTGTTTACAAACGCTGATCTCAAAACATCTTAACGAATTTTAATAGAGTTTTGATCTACCAAATACTACTATATACAAAATAAAAATATAATATGTCTGCCACAATATTTAATCATTAATCATATAATATTATAAATGTGAAAGTGTGGGTGTTTGGATGTTTGGATGTTTGGGTGTTTGGATGTTTGGATGTTTGTTACTCAATCACGCAAAAACGGCGGAACGGATTTGGATGAAATTTGGAATGGATAGATTATACCCTGGATCAACACATAGGCTACTTTTTATCCCAGAAAATCAAATAATTACCAAAGAAAACCTAATTCCACGGGGACGAAGTCGCGGGCATCAGCTATAGTTTAATCATAAATGGTAAAACAAAAGCGAGTCAACAAATTTAAGGGCTTTGGTACCAGCTTACCACGGTTACGACACCAAACATATTATCTACCATCACAAACGATTAAAATACACTACTGAAAAAGTGTTTAAAACTTCCTGATAAAAACCGGCCGAGCCCTAAATTAATGGCCCGTACTAAATTTGTTTGGCAAACTTTAAACAGATCCCATGATAACAGCAGAAGTTTTGTGGAGAAAATAAACTCTTTGGGGCGTACCTTCTCAATAATAATTATAAGCTACTAGCTTATGTTCGCAACTTTGTCCGCGGGCTACACGTGGAAAACTTAAACCCATTTCACCACCTTAGGGGTTGAATTTTCAAAAATCCTTTCATAGCGGATGCCTACGTCATAATAGCTATGTGTATGCCAAGTTTCAGCCCGATCCGTTCAGTAGATTGAGCTGTGCGTTGATAGATCAGTCAGTTAAATTTACGTTTTATATATATTTAGATAAAACGTCTCAAGTCACAAGTGTTTATTTTTATAATGTTTAAAGAAGATGTAGAGTTCTTAAAGTAAGAACGAAAAAGTCGTCGAGGTTATTAAACAATTTATAAACTTGAAAGAATCTGCTTTAAGTTAATTTAGCTGTTCACAAGATAGCTCCATATTTTGTTTAGGCAGTTTAGAGTGCGTTTGAGCTACTGAGAATAATGATGAAAATCTCTTGCTTAGAGACGAATAGACTCATTCCGTGTATGTAAGTACACCTAAACAACCTGTACAAGTGTTGCATGTATGAAATAAAATTATCAAGAAAATCGTAGAAGGTAGTACCTACCTACTAAGTGGAGGCAAATGTAGTTTTTTATTAAAGACAGTTCGGACTTCGGAGGCCACTAGGGCATCGGAAAATTCGCTGAAACTATTACGTTGGAAAATTATCCACTGCTTTCTGGAAAACCTGTAAATAACTAATACTTAGCCAGTTGTAACTAGGTACTAAGAAAACAATAATTAATAGCCTTATAGTCCAGCAGCCCCCAAGTGTTTTTTCTTGTGATCAATAACAAGCTGATTCTTCGTGTGTACTGTGTAGGTTCCGTTTGACGAAACGCCCAGGTTTTGCTCTGTGAAAATTCTCTATACAGGTAGGTAGCTATTGTACTGCGCAGGCATAAAACTTGTCGATTTGGGGGGCTGTCGAAATTGTCTGAATAACAGGACAAACCAACAAGGTTTGTCCTTCAATCACAGAGCAACCGCTCAGAGTGATTTTTTGCATGGTTATAGTTATAGACCTGGAGAGTGGTATAAGTTACTTTTTATCCCGGAAAATTAATAAGTTCCCACGGGATTTTTAAAAAACTAAATCCACGCGAACGAAAACGCGGGCATCAGCTAGTTAAAGTATAAAAAAAGACAATAAAAATAAACCAACTATTCAAGACTACTGTAAACATAGCAGCTTTCACCGATGTTTAGGTGAACGTATTGAATATATTTTGTACAAAGGAAGGGATCTTGAAAGGTTTCCGTAACGTCGTTTCAAGCGTCACCGCGTTCATATTTTGTGTGGTGAAGTATTCCGTGTTACATATCGTTTACAGCCGCGTACGTACATACCTACATTAAAAAAGCGGCCAAGTGCGAGTCAGGCTCGCGCAATGAGGGTTCCGTACTACAGTCGTATTTTTTCGACATTTTACACGATAATTCAAAAACTATGATGTATAAAAATAAATAAAAATCTGTTTTAGAATGTACAGGTGAAGACCTTTCATATGATACCCCACTTGATATAGTCAGTCACTTCGAAAGTTGAAAATACTAATTATTAGTTCATGACCACAATTTAATTTTTTTTTGTGTGATCTAACCCTAAATTCACGGTTTTAAGATTTTTCCCCAAATGTCAGCTATAAGAGCTACCTACCTGCCAAATTTCATGATTCTAGGTCAACGGGAAGTACCCTGTAGGTTTCTTGACAGACAGACGGACAGACAGACAGACAGACAGACAGACAACAAAGTGATCCTATAAGGGTTCCGTTTTTCCTTTTGAGGTACGGAACCCTAAAAAGGGCCGAATTGAGAACCACCTCCTTTTTGGAAGTCGGTTAAAAATTCTCACCGTCTTATATCCTGAGTATGACATAAGTATAGTAATCCTACTATTCTACTAATATTATAAATGTGAAAGTGTGGATGTTTGGATGTTTGTTACTCAATCACGCAAAAAAGGCTGAACGTATTTGGATTAACTTATAGGCTACTTTTTATCCCGGAAAATCAAAGAGTTCCCGCGGGATTTTGAAAAAAGTAAATCCACGCGGACGAAGTCGCGGGCATCAGCTAGTATGTTATATTTTTTGAAAGCTTGACCAGACAAGCAAGTTTTTTTCATTCGACTTGGTCACCAATTCAGATTCGGTTGACCTTTTTTGTTTTGCTTCACATAAAGTAATGGAGTAACTCAATAGTGGATTTAAAATTAAACTTACTTAGAATTACTTATTTAGAAATGATCCTTTAGGTACTTCGTTCTCACTATCCGTTATGTGCCTTGAGCTTAATCTTTTATATTAACTGTGTGATAACTTGAATTTAATTTGATCATACTTAATATTAATAAGCGACCGTCCACGCTATTCCTTATAATATTTTGCCTTTAGTAATACTTGTAATAAAATGTCGGTGTCATATTATATTTTATC
The DNA here is from genome assembly GCF_902806685.2 of Maniola hyperantus. NCBI lineage: Eukaryota > Metazoa > Arthropoda > Insecta > Lepidoptera > Nymphalidae > Maniola > Maniola hyperantus. The sequence continues at coordinate 4,143,724 of NC_048547.1, forward strand.
CCTATATTTTCCTCGTTTTCTATAATTCTAATTAAATTCCTCCTTATCAAAATATTTTGTACAGATATTTTGTAATAACGAAATAACTTTAAGTGGATTTCGTTTTGAGTAGGTATATAAATTGCGCTAAGTGATCGCTTTTTTCAGCAAATGAACGTGATTTTTAACAGCTTGATCTTCTTTAAAGACCGGTGGTGGCTTGAGAATCCAAGCCAAAGCTTCTTGCATCTTGAGCCATTAAAGCTATTGTAGAGAAACTTGAGTTTCTCTTTAGATGCTATGCCTGCTCTTAGAGGCTATACGCTTATGTGTGCTCAGGTCATAGAAGTTACCTAATAAGTATGTGCCCAGTCTTGATAGGTATAGGTGGTGCACCCACACGGCACGCCAGCTTTGTTCGAATGGAATTTCTGAAAATCCTTTTAGTGGGGCTCTACGCTAAACAAGAAAACCTATGTGCAAAATCGCAAGTTTCTAAAACCAGTGATTTAATAAATTTGTAAGTCAGTCCGTCAGTCACTTTATACTTGTAAGAATATACATTTTGATATTCTATTTTTAATTATTCAATAATAAATAGTAAACTTGTATGAATTAGCGACAAATTATTACTAAATATTAATCACAGTTATCACATTATTGTTAAATCGCCCTGTAACTATAAAATTATTAGATGCCAATATATTATGAATGTTTTCCCACGAAATAATAATGTTACATAATCATCATTTCTAGGATTCAAAAGAAAATTATTAGACCATTATTGTTATGGGCCCCACACACGGTCAAGCAAGTTTGTCAAATTTTACGTTTTTTGACGATTTGTTTGATGAGGTCATCAAACACAAGAGCGCGATGCAAATACCATTCAAACAGATCTGTCAAACAGGCTTGTCAAACAAGGCGTCACTTTCAACGCAGAATCCTGAAAGGGATACTGCGCTGAGCATCATAGGCGCTGAGTGATGAGCACCGCGGACAAAGGATTTCTTGCATTAACTTTAGCAATATGTTTAAAAAAAGAGTCGTTGGGTACGAGAATGGTTAAAACAGCGAGATATATTCACACATGAAAATTTACTGAAAGAAATATGGAGCAAAAATGGAACGTTTGTTTGACAAACAGCCGTACATTGTCAAGCATGTTTGACAAAGAGACCGTCAATCAAATTTGCCAAACACGTAGGTTGTTTGACAAGGACGTAGTCACTTACCATCAGGTGAGATTGCAGTCAAGGGCTAACTTGTATCTGAATAAAAAAAATATAAAATAATAAACACATGCTTGACCGTGTGGCGGGGCCTCTTATATTCAGTTCTACGTAATTCAGTATTCCGTACTTCATAAAAGAGAAGGCCTGTCGAAAGGGGAGGTGCTACGGCGCGCGTTGCAACCCCATGCACCATTCTGAATCCAGTAGCTCGGTAGACGCCACACATCGAAGTTGTGTTGCCAGCTGCGGGAAATAGCATAAAACTTTTCACGGCGCTTCGAAGAAGAAACAGATTAAAATTTTACCGCCCTCTTAATCACTGCCTCGCGTGTGTTGAACGCTATCCGATGATGGTTAACGATGTGTTTCGTTCTTTAAAATGTATTCGTCGAAGTGATTTTTATCGTTTTCATGTCGGATGAATTTGTCATTATTTTAATGTTGCGTTTCATGAAAATAATATGTGTGTGCTAAGTGGTACCCAATTAAAATAATACAGTAGAAAAAAGTTTTAGTATCTGCGATGACTTAAAAGACTTTAACAAGTTATGATTTATTCTGATTGGTTTATCATTTTGGCGCCCAATGTAGAGCTTATAGATAGTCAATTTTGTAACTAGGTTCAGACCTGATAGAGGAAAAAATAATATAAGAATATACCTACTTGAACTATAGGTTTAAAAAAAATAAGTGAATGACGTAGAAATGAACTTTGTTTATAAGTTGCAGATTGTTAAAATAAGCAAAATGATTCTAGCTTTATTTATATTGGATTGTTTGTTCGCAAGCAGAATCGACGCTGTTATCCGTAAGTATAACTTAATTTACACAATTATATAATAATAATAACTTATACCTATTTATGTAAACATTTACAAAAATATCTGACTGATCTATCAATCACCTATCATCACCTCATCTATTTTCAAAAATTCCACTCGAGTGAAGCCGGGGTGGGTCAGCTAGTTTACATATAAAAGGATAAACTAACTGACTGTCATATTAACGTACACTGTACAGCCAGTAAACTACCTACTGGGTAAGAGACTTGAAATTTTGCAATATTAAGTATATTGCAAAATTACATTACATTCCAGTACATTTTCTTTATCACGTGGACCCCTATAAGAAAATAATCTCAGAAATTTTGCCTGAGCGAAGCCGCGCGGATCAGCTAGTTACTATTATAAATGGGAAAATGTGTTTGTCAACCCTTTTCACTGCTCGACCGCTGAACACAGATATTTTGAATCCTGGAGACGGACATGATACAAAGAAAAGAGAAGAAAAGTAATGAAAAGAAAAGAAAATGCTTATTTTTGAAAGTTGTACCACACATCACCAGAACCTACCTAAGGGTATAACGCCCCAAAGAGTTCCCACGGAATTGTTACAAGTCCAAAACTCAAGTGGTCAAGCTATGTTCATGGACAAATCACGCTTATTCTTTACACCATTGCGGCGCGATTAAAGGATAAACTAATAAACCAACCAACAAACACTTTCGCATTTATAATATGGATAGTGATAACTATCATACTTCTCTTGAGTTAGCTAATGGCGTTACTTCAAAAGGCTAATGATTTTAAGCTTATTTCGTGGTTTAACGACATATTATATTAATGTATATATAATAGGTACATTGACAAATCAAAACAAAAATTAATCGTGGTATATATTCCCGTTATATACATTAAAGTATGTTCAAAGGCTACTTTAATCATGGTAACCCTGACTCTTAACCATAACCAAATTTTCTAAGGCAACCATAAATCTTTAAAATATTATTCCTTATGCTCCCCGCTCTTAATTGGTATCAAATTCATTGTACTTTTAATTTAGATGAGTGTATTAATATAAGTTCCTAACTTTAAAACGTGGCAACTCTTGAACGGGTTTTCTTAGGCTATCCTACATTTTCTTTTTTAGAGCAAGTTGCTTATATGACGTACTTTATTAACTTTGGAAAGGGATGACGACCCTCATCAGTAAGGCAGACGATGCTGAAAGAGATTTTTGGATTTATTTACAAGTACAAATAATTAATTTGAACCAGTGTCCCTTGTTAAAAAATATAAATGATTTAACTTCGACACGCCTGTCTCATAAAGAAAAATAACGTTATGTAAAATGGTTTCGTGATTCCGTGGCGTTCCTAAACCGATAATACTTTCAGTAGCACTAACTTAGTGGTGAAAGTTCAATGTCAAAACGCATGAGAATATTGTAATAGGATTTTTGTATTTTCATATTTTCCGGGTTCACGAGAATTCGTGTAGGTAATTCTTAAAGGTTTTACATGTAGAAAGCCTTGAATAGGTAGGTATATTTTAGGGTAAACATATCAACATAATATTATACTGAATTTAGCTTTGATGGCTGCATTCAACTCATTCAACATTCAACTAGGTGTTCAAACTTGCAGTATTTTAAAGTTGTTTTTGGTCCAAATATAACCCGTAGTAAAAATAATTGCAACCGATTCTGTTCTGTTCTGATTTTGAACAAACTACTTTCAGGTTTTGCCAGTTTTGCGTATATTAAAACAAACGTTATAACTAAAGTTGGCACATATTGACAGACAAGTTTAAATCGCTGGATTTATACTTGTAGGTTCTCCCTATAACGTACACTTCCATTAAGGATTTTGAGAAGCGGTCGTGCGGGATCCTCAAAAACCTACATCCACGCGACTGAAGTCGTGGGATAAGGCTATATTAATTATTATAGACGGGAAAATTGTGATCTGGCATTTCTGTACAATTTTAGTAGATTTACGTTACTCCGGTGTCACGTTTATTTACATGAAAACTTACCACTCGCAAAGTTTTGGGACCCCAATTAGTAATCCTGTAGATACTTGGTACTTCTTCAATCAGCCTGTTTGCGTCCACTGCTGGACATAGGCCTTCCCAAGAGCACGCCACCACACACGACTCCCTCGCCTTCCTCATCTACCCACTTCCCGCTATCTTCTTAAGGTCCTCAGTCCAGCGGGTTGGAGGACGTCCCGCACTGCGCTTGCTGATACGCGGTCTCCACTCCAGAACACGTCTGCCCCATCGGCCATCGGTTCTGCGGCAGACGTGGCCTGCCCACTGCCACTTCAGCTGGCTAATTCGTTGGGCTATGTCGGTCACTCTGGTTCTCCTACGGATTTCCTCGTTATGGAACGTAACTTAGGTTTACCAGTTAGTAATATGTTTTTTTAGAATTCCAAGTTTTTAAATAGGTAACGGTTTTTAAAAATATGTTGTAGTTGGTGTATTTTTAATGAAGTAGGTACGAAAGCTTTTTAAAATAATAATTACTAACATTTCCAGCGAAACTGGAATATAGCGAAGAGTAACACGCCTGGTTAATAATGACTTTTGAAGCTCTCCGAGAGCTACTTGGCTTACAAAAATGTAGTGCTAGTAGACCAGTTTATATCAAGTTTAATATTTAAAATGAACAGAATATTTTTTACTGTTTTATATTGGATGAAATTTAAAAAAATCTACTCGTGACTTTACAGACGTTGCTCAGGGTTCCGCATTTCCAGATAAAAAACCGGCTAAGTGCGAATCAGGCTCACGCAATGAGGGTTCCGTGCTACAGTCGTATATTTTCGACATTTTGCACGATAATTCAAAAACTATGATGCGTAAAAATAAAATAAAACTGTTTTAGAATGTACAAGTGATGACCTTTCACATGATACCCCACTTGATATAGTCACTACCTTCGAAAGTTGAAAATACTAATTATAAGTTCATGACCACAATTTAATTTTTTTGTGTGATCTAACCCTAAATTAAGTTTTCAGATTTTTCCCCAAATGTCAGCTATAAGATCTACCTTTCTGCCAAATTTCATGATTCTAGGTCAACGGGAAGTACCCTGTAGGTTTCTTGACAGACAGACAGACAGACAACAAAGTGATCCTATAAGGGTTCCGTTTTTCCTTTTGAGGTACGGAACCCTAAAAAGGAACGCATATTATTATTACAAGCCCTCGATTTCGTCAGCGCGGAGTTTTCAATAATCCCGTAGGAACTCTTCTATTTTTCAGGACAAAAGTAGCTTATGTCACTCACTCTCCAGGCCTTCAACTATACCTATGCAAAAATCGCGTTGATCCGTTGCGACATGATTGAAGGAAAAACCAACAAAAACACACTGTAACATGTATAATATCGATGTATGTCTGTCTGCCTGTCTGTATGTTGTGTCTGTTATGACCCGTCAAGAGAATCAAAACCTATTGGAGTACTTCCCGTTTATGACCAATGATAACGCCTAAGTTGGAGCGCGCTTGCCTAGAACCACCCAAGAACCTTGAAACTTAAAAGTATTTATTTAGGTTATATTAAGTTAGTTATTAAAAAGACTTGACTATATTATGTAGTCACTAGCCCTTAGAATAATGCTGCCTTCGACCTGAAATGAAATACGTCGTGCGACGCGCTTCAATTTGAACTTGACATTTGGGTCTCAAAAAAGATTAATTTGTTACAATAAAAGCATAACCAAGCGGCTACCGCGCTAACGCAAAATAAGTGCCAAGGACGAAGATTTATTACTCCAACTTTTTTTTTGGATAAACTTTTACGAGCTGCAATTTTTCACAGCAAGCTGCACTTACCACGTGACATTTATTTTATTGGACTATCAATATATATTTTGGAAAGACCATTAGCTCGCTTTTCTGTGATTCCGGTTTTAAAATAAACACAATATCTGAAAATCCTCAGGATTTATTCAGATTATCGATGTATGAAGCCGGAGGAAGCTCTCGGCCACAATATTATTGTGAAATATTCTCTTTGATATCCAATAATTGTTGTAATGTCATGGCAACTTGGATTAAATGCATGGAAACCATTTTTTACTAATATAAGTAGACAAAAAATATCTCTACATAGTATAAAATGTATATGAACGCGTAGATCTTTTAAACTACGCTACGGATTTTAATGCGGTTTTCACCAACAGATAGAGTGATTTAAGAGGAAGCTTTATAGGTATAGTTTAATTCCCAAAAATTAGAGATCCCTAGAGAAATTGAAATAATGTGAATTAGGTCGGAAAAAGTCCTCTCATTTGAGAGTTTCCGAGGCAATGACATCTCAATGAAACCACATTAGTATCTACATTGCACCCATGCGAAGCTGGGCCGGGTCGCTAGTTAAGGTAGGTATAACTGATAGCAAAGCATGAAGTCTATCTAAGCTTATTCTTCTCAATCTTGCAAAAAAAAATTTAAAATTATTTAAAAACGTACCCTGCCTCCTGAGGAAGTAAAAACCCACCAAATGCGACTCGGAGTCGCACACGAAGGGTTCAGTACCATCGTACAAGAAATAACACTTTTATTTATTTTTTATTTTCATGGCAGTTGATAATGCTAGTTAAACATTATTTCAATCCATAGTTTTCCTCTTCCATCAATGGTACAACCGAACAGTTAAAAAAGTCAGTAAATACCTACATAAAAAGTCACGTGATACAGCTAGTAGTAGTATTTAATTAAAAACTAGATCCTTTTTCACTTTGCAGGCTACATTTGACACCCAATTAATGGTGAATGGTTTACTATTAAGGCTGAACGAACGCAGTTTTTAGTGACAACGCCGGAAATTTTGTAATTTGCTTTTCAATACTTCCAACGACGCGACCGTGTGAACCCTTCACAAAAACATTAAAGCTAGACGCACATTGGCTACTATCACCTGACCATGTCTTTAATTAGCTCCCTCATGTAGAACATAAATCACCACCGGCGGCAATTCCGCTCCCCCGACGATAGACCCTCTCAGAGGTCCATCGTCCAACACTTGAAGCAGTCAAAGACAGCCGTGGCCTGGGGTGCCTACCCTATTAGCAACAGAAAATTTAAAAAATATTTATTCACAACTAGATGATGTGAATAAATATTTAGAAATCCCGTGGGAACTCTTTCGGGATAAAAAGTAGTTAGAGCGACTTACAGACTGACGCACTTTCGCATTTATAATATTGGTAGGTACAGATTATATAGATAGGACTGGATTAGGAACAACCTTACGCGACAGGTCGAGATGTCAATCGGGATATGAGAAGCGGGGGACGCCCCGCACACCCGCACGTCACACACGCTCGTCCGCACTGCGGGGGCTGTGCGGGGCGTTCCCTCCCCGATTGCCATCTCGACCTGTCACGGACAATAATTTCAAACCTCTTTTTACTCTCAGGGGTTGAATTAGATTTTTTTTTCTTAGCGGAAGTTTACATCATCCCAATCCGTCGACTATTTTGAGCTGTGCGTTGATCGATCAGTCAGTCAGTCAGTCAGCCAGCGAATCAGTCACCTTTTCTTATATATATATTTATATATTTTATCTATTCCTCTCTCATAAAATACAAGTACAGAACGCGGCAGAATTTTTTTTATCGACCTTTAGAATGAGATTTCGGCTTTGTAGAGCGTTGTCTCTGTCATTCATACCTATGTGACGTTTTGTCGGTTTCAACGACAGAGACAATGCTCCACAAAACCGCTATCTCTTTCTAAAGGTCGATGTAAATTATTTTCTGCCGCGTACTGTAGATTGCTTATTTGATGGCTTATGTTGTAAAACTAGCGCTCATGAAACTTCCGTTGCTGTCACTGACAAATTGCGAATGCCCGTCCACGGCCCGGCCCCACCATCCAGCAGTCAACGCTAATTGACTGCGCGTCAAATTTAGCCGCCACAATCCAAATAGAGGGGAGTGATTTTAATATAACGTTTCTAATCGCTGCTGTCAGTGGAGCTATTAGTTGCTAATGTGATTCACTATTTCCAGCTATGATAGCCACATTCTGCATTAGTTTACACTATATTACTTACAACAAATAGCGTTAATATATACCTTGTAAGGGTGGTAAATTGGGCGGAATAGAAATATACCCGGATACGGAATAATCTACCACCTTACAAAGATTAGAGGAAAAAAAAAATAATTTTACTTACTTGATCTATCTACCTAGTAAAGAATAGAAGCTAGCCGTCGACTCCCTTGTAATGTATATGAGGTGTTATAAATGAAATTTGCTAGATGTTAGGCAAAATTGTTTTTAATGTAACTTTTACCGGGGTCGCTTAATACATAGTGATGGCTAATAATGCTTAGTTATTCTAGCTTAATGCCAAGACTTAATTTAGATACATTAGAATGCCTTAGGTAGATAGTACATAAAATCTATGTTTTAAATTTAAGATGCCATTGGCATGGAATAGACAATGACACAGTAAAATTCATAAAATTGTTTCAAAATAAAAGCTCAGTAGTAAAGACAGGGTTCTTACTGTACACATACACTAAGAAGGTTCACTAAACTGTTCCAGGATACAAACATTTGCTTACTTGTAGGTGCGAAGACTGCAATGTAGCTGGACGGCATCGGCCAAGATCCAAAACTCAATTTAACTTGATTCTTCACAACCGAAATGTTTCCTTACAAAGATTTTCACCAAGTCTTATCCATAGAAATTAAGTTGCCAACGTGAATGTGCAAAAGAAATAAATACGGAAAACGAAAGCAAAAAAAAAAAAACGGAAAACCGAAAACTAAAAACGGAAACGCAAACGGAAACCCTGCAACAAAGAAAAAACAAGATTATAATTTGTGCTGTGTGAAAATTTCGACACGTGGAATTTTCCCGATCAAACACAACTCACCTATTGAACTCCTGGCCACCAATGGTTTTCAGGAGTCCACCCACAACCCATTATCCTCATTTATTTGGGAAGGTAAAATAACTGGAACTGAAAGGGAAATCATGAAATTAGGATTTTCTCTAACCAAACCGCCATTTTGTCGAATCCACATTACTTGATTTTTCACTCACCATAATTGATGAAACATTGAAATACGTTAGGATGACTAAATTTATAACTATTGTATTTTCCCAGGCGAAGCCATGGGCGAAAAGGAGTGAGATTTTCCTGGAACGAAAAAATTCGTCTTCACATGTTGACTCCAGAAAAATTCTAAATCTCACCAATCGGTGTTGCCAGACGCAACCCGAGTGTGGCCGCTCTCATTTAGTTTGATCATGAAGCCAATTCATTTTTGAATATTTGCGGAACCTAAGGATATATTATAAGAACCGTTTTGTTAATGACTTAACAATAAACAAATGATATTATGGTTTTATTTAATTATTTTGTTTTATTTTTACGACAATTGACAACGAAGCAAACGCCATCTATTGTGGCTCGAATGAACTCTGAACATCGACCCACGCGTAGTTCTGCACCTTGATGCTAGGTGGCACCAACATACTTTGAACAAAATTGATTTTTATTAAAAGCGAAACGCTAGTTAGTAGTTCAAAATTTACAACGTCACAATACTTCCCCTCCTACGAAAAGGTTCAACAGGTTGAACCACGCTGCCCTCAGCGTCATCCAACAACTACTAACAATTTGCCTGAAACAAACAAAAAAAACACAGAAGTTACGCGTGAACGCACATCTACTACTAACAAGGAAAATTGTCTAACAAAATAAATATACTGAAAACAGTGTAAGGTTTTATACATTATACTTAACTACACAACCCTAACTTCTAAAAGAATATATACAAAAAAACTTCATGGTGTCTAAGACACTTGAGTGGAAACATCTTGGCATCATTCTTCAGCTGACTGATAGAATGCGTCTAGGCCTACGGTGGTTCACTCTTTTAAACTACCATCTTAATATTTGTTACTCAACAAATACGGAAAAACTGGTTGTGAACGGGTCCATCTGATATGGCAACCGTTCTCTATCCCATTCGGAAAAATAAAACCGAATCAAAATCGGAATATGAGAAAAAAAAAACGAAATAACTCTCCTAGAAAATAGATCTCGGAACAGAATCGGAAAAATAACAGAAATGATCCATTATCTAGAAGGAAAACGAAAACAAAACACAAAACCCCCCCCTTTTCGTTATCCCCAAAGTACGATATTTGCATTTTTACTTTCTCAACCGGTTGGTCTACCACAAGCATTCCAATCATCACATATTCATCCCTACATACATCCACTACATTCATCCTCAACTGAACCATGGTAATGTAACTGTTAACTCAGAACATCACTACACTCATACAAATTCCTAATTGAATATTGATAACTTAAATATTCAAACAGTTTAGACCAAACTAAGTAATGGCAAATATCTACTTCTTAATATCCTTAATATGCCAAGTGCCTATTGGGTGGTTGTCAGCTACTCTAACTAGTTCATAAACCAAAGGTGACAAAACCTTGACAACCCTGCACTTTTCATACTTAGGTGCCAGCTTAGCTGCGAAAAAATTTGTAGCGTCGCTTTGTGGATAGGTCTTTTTCCACACTATATCCCCAACAGAATAGCTTGCAGACCTACGCCTTAAGTTGTAATGCGTTGCATACTCTGCATGAGCCTGAAACAAATTTCTCCTAACCTGACCAAATATGTCCTCCAAAGATCCAAACTTTCCTGCGTATTCCTCCCTTGGAATTCCGGCCTCGTACTCCTTATCCGTGTCCTTATAGAAGGAACCATTTAAGACCGGTTCTCTAGCGTGGACAAGGAAGAACGGGGAGAATCCAGTGGATTCATTAACCGCACTGTTTATGGCGAACTGGACCTTGTACAGGTTTTCGTCCCAGGACCTGTGGTTATCTTTCACAAAAGCGGCTACAGCAGTCATAACAACCTTATTGTACCTCTCAACAAGGTTAACTTGCGGAGTGTACAGTGGTGTGTAGTGTAATTTCGGAATATTATAACGCTTAATGAGATTACGGAATTCAGATCCTGTAAATTGGGACCCATTGTCCACAATCACAGTCTCTGGAACACTATGGTTCAAAAATACAAAATTCTCTAGCGCTTTAACAACAGCGGCACCTGTGGCACGCCGTAACGGAAACAACATTGTATATTTCGAAAAACAACACGTCACCACAAAAAGAAATGTAAATCCTGATTTAGACCTAGGCAAAGGTCCGACTAAATCAGCCGAAATGACCTGAAAAGGTCTCTCGCAGACTTTAGGCTTCCCAAGCAGACCTGGAGTGGCTGATGTCGTGTGTTTATACGCAGAGCAAGTATCACAATTCTTAACGTACTCAACCACGTCCTTATACATACCACGCCAAAAATATCTGAGGGATAATCTGCGATGAGTTTTGAACACACCAAAATGACCTGCAGTTGCATCTGCATGGTTTTGTTGCATAATTCTAAGGATGTCGTTCTTGTGGACTACCTCTTTCCAGTCGAACTCACTGAGAAGCTGGTATTTACATTTACTGTAACGATATAGTTTATCGTTCAAAATACAAAAATTCGGAAAATTTGCTGGATTGATTTTACAGCCATTAAATGTTTTGTCATACCAGTCATCTACCAAAACTTGTTGACTAGAGTTATCATTACGATCACCAACTACATCTACGTGTATGAGTCTCGACAAGGTATCCGGAACTACATTATCACAACCCTTCCTATGTTCGATAACAAAATTATACTGTGATAATCTACAACCCCATCTGGCGAGTCGTCCTGAGGGATTTTCTAAATTTAAGAACCACTTTAGGGATGCATGGTCTGTGATAATTGTGACTGGCTTGGAACCAAAATAAGCCTGAAATTTCTCCACTGCAAAAATCACAGCTAGAGCCTCGCGTTCCGTCGCGCTGTAATTCCTTTCGTTTTTATTTAGGCTCCTACTGACATACGCAATGGGATGATCGCAACCATCGGTTTCTTGCGTCAGCATACCGCCAACACCATATGCAGAAGCATCACAATGTATTTTGAATGGTTTTTCAAAATTCGGTACCGCAAGAACAGGTGCGGTTACCAACGCATTCTTCAATGTATTAAATGCTACCTCTGCCTGTTTCGCTCCACTCAAATTTAGGTGCGTTCTTTCCTTTACTCGTTAGTCTATTGAGTGGTGCAGCGATGGTTGAAAAATTCCTAATAAAGCGCCTGTACCAAGAACAAGTGCCTAGGAAAATCTTTACCTCCTGTGCAGTTTTTGGGGTCGGAAAGTTCAAAACTGCGGCAACTTTTCCAGGATCTGTGCGTAAACCAAATTCATCCACTATATACCCTAAATATTTCAAAGAGTTTCTAAAAAAATTACATTTATCAAAATTTATGGATAGTTGAGCCATTTTTAGTTTATCCAGAACTCTGTTTAATAAAATTAAATGGGTTTCAAAATCAGCAGAACAAATAACAATATCATCTATATAACAAAATACTATTCCATTTTCAATATCACTACAAAAATTTTGATTAAATAACTGGTCCATTAACCTCTGCTGTCGTGCTGGTGCACCGCATAGGCCAAACGGCATGACTTTAAATTTGAATAACCCTCTACCAGGAACTGTAAAACTGGTTTTTTCCTGAGAGTCGTTAGCTAATGGAATTTGCCAGAAACTTGAACTTAAATCAATCGATGATAAAAACCTTGCCTCTTTCAAACTATCTAGAATTTGTGGAATGTACGGTATTGAGTATGAATCCCCCTTTGTCACTGAATTTAATTTCCTGCAATCTAGGCAAAATCTCCAGTCTCCATTTGCCTTTTTCACTAAAATTGCTGGGTTATTCCAAGGGCTTTCACTCGGAGTAACTACGTCCATTTCCAGCATCCTATCTAACTCTTTACTTAAAGCTTCCTTCTTTTCGGGAGAAAGTGGATATTGTTTTATTTTTATTGGCAAGGCATCACCGGTGTCAATAACATGTTCAATTAATTTTGTTCTACCCAATCCTATTTTCTCTGAAGAAATATCTAAAAATTTATTTACTACAGACTGGGCTAATTCTTTCTGTTGAGATGATAAGTTTTCAAAAGAAGTGATGGTATGAATTTGTTCATTATCAATCGCACAAATATTGTAAAATTGAGAAGGTGCCTTAATTAATTCTAAATTATCAAAAATGCCAGGGGCTAACTGAAATGTTTTCCAAAAGTCACAGCCAAAAATAACATCCGCTATTATAGAGGGTACTACAAAAAATTTTATTATGTGAGTTACGGAATTATAAGTAATCGGAATAAACATATAACCCATGCAATCAAGTTTGTCTCCATTTGCCACTGAAAATGTGGTATCAATACTGCTATGCAATTTATAACCGAATCTCAAAAAAACCTTGTGCGCCTGGTTACCCAAAATTGACGCGCAAGCACCGGAATCTAGTAAACCTGTAATCTCAAAACCGTCAACAAAAACCTTTAAATATGGCCTAAAGTCTCGTTTATCCACTGAATACAGAACTGTGTCAGGTAAAAGGGATGTTTTGTTGTTAATGACCAAGTTCTTTACTTGTGTCTCTGCACAGTTCTTACTAATTAGTTTTTTGAATTTTTGTCCGGAGCGGGTTTACTAATCGCCTTTTTACTACAACTTGGACATGTCTTTACTGTAAAGTTCTGACGTCCACACGAAAAACATCTAATAAATTTCGGAACTGTCCTGCAAAATTTAAAGGAATGGTTACCCTTGCCGCACTTGTAACATAGTTGTTTATTTGTTTTCGTAAATCAGTGCCTTTACTTGTATCAACCTTAGGTGCAGGTGTGACTGAAAGTGTGTTTATCTGTTTTGTCACTTGTTTGTAAGCAAACTCTGAACTTAAAGTTGCCTTACTGTTAGTAGGCTCAGAAAATAAGGCGGAACGCTGCCTCGCAGCCTCTAGTTTGCGACACTTTTCCTTCAACATTGCGACAGACTTAATGTCAACAAGAGCTAATTGTTCTGAGTAAAAAGGGCGAATATTATGTAATAAAATTTGTAACTTTTGTTCTTCGGAAAGTGGTGTTGACAACCTTGAAAACATGCCAAACATTACAGCGAAATAGATAGACACAGGTTCTTCAGAGCCTTGTGTTCTTGCTCGAATTTCACCTAGCAACCTGTAGTCATAATCTACTGCATCAAATTCCTCTAAAAATAAAGTTTTCAATTCTGACCAAGACGAAACTTGACATTTGTTGCCTCTGTACCATAACAATGCTCGGCCTGTAAAAAGATGAAATGCAGAAACAAATAATTTTCCATCTGAAACGCCATAAGATCTTTTATATTCCTCAACGCGTTCGATGAAACTGCGCGGATCACCCTGTCCGTTGAAATTTAACTTCCACTTGGCAACATTTTTATCACCAGTGCAGTCAACGGCGGTACTCTCGGAATCCAGTGATTCGTCGTGAGACGACTCATTGTCAGCATCTAATCTGGAAATCAAACTCTGCAACTTTGTATGTAATTCACTCTTCCTACTTATTAAGCTGAGTTCGGAACACTGTATTCTCAAAATTCTAAAGTACAAATGTGAAGCTAAAGCTTTAGACCTACAGAGGGCATGTCTATCTTTAGTGTCAGAACACTTTTTTAATAAATCTTCTAAGTCTTGAAGTTTTTTAGTAATAACCCCTAACTCACTTTCAGAAGTGAAATCCGTCTCTAAAATTGATTCAGAAGGAATTTCCTGAATTAATTGTTTTAACTGTTTCTTTAAACCTAGCACTGTAGGTGCTGGAGTTTCGGAACGAATGGATACCTCATAACACAATTCGTCCTTCAAAAGTGAATGAAACTGGGCAAAAGTCTGTTCCATTGTGTTAAGTCAAAACACATTTAACAAAATATCGAGCTTGTGTAACTGTCTATGTTTAGCCTTATACCAATTGGTTAAACACAAACACAAAAGAAGTTATTTAAACTATTAAATATACACAAGCAAAATACACAACAAAACAATATTCTTAAGTCTATCCTAACCTATTTTATCAATTATGTTCCTATTCCAAAATATTGTTAATAATACAAGCACATATTATTACTATAGTAAACAAAATATAACAAAATAAACTTCCCAAAATTGAATAAATGATTGTAAGGTGCAGTATCACCTTTATGAGTACACAGTGTGTTACAACCTTTACAATTACAAAAGTAAACAGGCAGCAAAGTTGCAATGAACTCTGACTAGCATATTATCTTTCAAAAAAAAACAAAGAGATTGTGCAATGGTTTGATGACTGTTACTTTACACTTTTAACACATAACCTAAAATACAACAAAATCTGTTTCTAATGTCACTTTAAACTACCAGCATTCACTTAAACTTAACATGTTTTGTGTGTGAAGTAGCTTTTATCATAACCTTAACACAGCTCTAAACAAAATTTCAACAAAATAATGAAGTATCAAGTCACTGAAAAAAAAATTGTTCATAACTTCATACTTGAACTTAATGTAATCTCTGAATATAGTTTATATATTTAGTTTCACAAGTTGTAACTCTTAGTATTTATAAATGTATGTGTGTAACTAGTTAACAGCACATAGCGTTTCAAAACTTTAATTATACTAAGTTACCGGAATTTTCAAACATAAGATGTACTTACTATTGAAAGCAATACCCAACAACAACTCAGTTAAGCAATGTTTATTACTAAACTGAAGGCAAACATTCACTTATACACCTCCAAGGTAAGTCAAATAACATAATTGAACGGCATAAGCACCATTTATAATGTGTTAATTAAATAAGAAAAAACCAATGTTGGACTATACTCAGAAAATTACTTAACCTATCAGACAAAATTTCTAACTATTAGTTATTATTTAGTTAGTTAACCATAAAAACAGCTTAGTGCTCTTTGCAATGTGTCACTACTTAGAAAATTGTACAATCAGCGGAGTACATTTCATAAAATTCACAAAATTTCTCAAAATATACTGAAATAACTATATAAAAAAAACGTTCGGGCGCCATTTGTAAGGGTGGTAAATTGGGCGGAATAGAAATATACCCGGATACGGAATAATCTACCACCTTACAAAGATTAGAGGAAAAAAAAAATAATTTTACTTACTTGATCTATCTACCTAGTAAAGAATAGAAGCTAGCCGTCGACTCCCTTGTAATGTATATGAGGTGTTATAAATGAAATTTGCTAGATGTTAGGCAAAATTGTTTTTAATGTAACTTTTACCGGGGTCGCTTAATACATAGTGATGGCTAATAATGCTTAGTTATTCTAGCTTAATGCCAAGACTTAATTTAGATACATTAGAATGCCTTAGGTAGATAGTACATAAAATCTATGTTTTAAATTTAAGATGCCATTGGCATGGAATAGACAATGACACAGTAAAATTCATAAAATTGTTTCAAAATAAAAGCTCAGTAGTAAAGACAGGGTTCTTACTGTACACATACACTAAGAAGGTTCACTAAACTGTTCCAGGATACAAACATTTGCTTACTTGTAGGTGCGAAGACTGCAATGTAGCTGGACGGCATCGGCCAAGATCCAAAACTCAATTTAACTTGATTCTTCACAACCGAAATGTTTCCTTACAAAGATTTTCACCAAGTCTTATCCATAGAAATTAAGTTGCCAACGTGAATGTGCAAAAGAAATAAATACGGAAAACGAAAGCAAAAAAAAAAAAACGGAAAACCGAAAACTAAAAACGGAAACGCAAACGGAAACCCTGCAACAAAGAAAAAACAAGATTATAATTTGTGCTGTGTGAAAATTTCGACACGTGGAATTTTCCCGATCAAACACAACTCACCTATTGAACTCCTGGCCACCAATGGTTTTCAGGAGTCCACCCACAACCCATTATCCTCATTTATTTGGGAAGGTAAAATAACTGGAACTGAAAGGGAAATCATGAAATTAGGATTTTCTCTAACCAAACCGCCATTTTGTCGAATCCACATTACTTGATTTTTCACTCACCATAATTGATGAAACATTGAAATACGTTAGGATGACTAAATTTATAACTATTGTATTTTCCCAGGCGAAGCCATGGGCGAAAAGGAGTGAGATTTTCCTGGAACGAAAAAATTCGTCTTCACATGTTGACTCCAGAAAAATTCTAAATCTCACCAATCGGTGTTGCCAGACGCAACCCGAGTGTGGCCGCTCTCATTTAGTTTGATCATGAAGCCAATTCATTTTTGAATATTTGCGGAACCTAAGGATATATTATAAGAACCGTTTTGTTAATGACTTAACAATAAACAAATGATATTATGGTTTTATTTAATTATTTTGTTTTATTTTTACGACAATTGACAACGAAGCAAACGCCATCTATTGTGGCTCGAATGAACTCTGAACATCGACCCACGCGTAGTTCTGCACCTTGATGCTAGGTGGCACCAACATACTTTGAACAAAATTGATTTTTATTAAAAGCGAAACGCTAGTTAGTAGTTCAAAATTTACAACGTCACAACCTACATTAGACGGCATTGTCACCATCAGAGATGACCACCAAAGATGTCATGGCAAAACAATGGCTGATATTAAAAGCAGACTTCAATAAATAAATAAAAAACATTTTTTTTATTTTTATTCATTTTATTTTAATGGTCACTGACAAATCAGTAATCAGATCTTTGACTTTCAATCCATCCCCTGAGCTATCGAGCTACATATTACGTCTTCAAAAGAGACCTTTTGAATAAATATTAAGGTAAGGTGACATTCTCAGTCACCGAAATATTTCGTGTTACAGGGTAACATTTATGGAGAATTTTTTATTAAAGTAAACTTTTGCTTATTTCGGGCTGGTTTTGTTTTTTCTCTCGTGTGTCGCTTTTTATATGTATAGGTACCTACTTATTATGATTGAAATTACCAATTACCTTAAAATTATTACTTAATATATGTGCTTAATATGGATATGTTGGCTTAATTCTGTATTTGAAACGTCTATCCCATCTTCAAACTAATACATTATTTCATTTCATTTCATTTCAAATAATAGGTAGGAATTAATTATTTCTGATTTATTTAATTTACAGTGCTACGTTCATAAATGGAAATATTTATATGAACGTAGGATGAATTAAATAAATAATAAGTCAATTCATAAGGTTTATAGTACCTATCATGATTTTTGATATGAGACATAAAATTATATTAATTGTAAATTATTATCACTCTCAGAGACGACGTCAAAAATTCGGAGTTTCAAAGAGAAATACTTGAGAAATTTCATGGCGAAACAAAGTTATTTCAATAATTTAAATCACCTCGTCAAGCACTTCAAATAGCTTTTCAATAGGGCATTTCAAGGGCATGTTTTGAGGAAAATTGAACGATTGCTGGGTTCGAAACTTACATCGTAAAAAAATATTTATAGAAAGCCAAGAGGGGTAGCCCCTAGATCTTGTTCACATGGCACTAATGACAGCTTCAATAAAAATTTCATAGATGTCTCTTGAATATTTCGCACAGGTAGTCACGAAAGAGACAAAATAATACCTATATCTATATGATCTATGCTTTAATGTTTAGGTCGTGTCAATCAATGACATAGATGAAGAGTAAGAGCTAGCGTGCACTGCAATTTTCCTTACGTTTCTTCCCCAAAAAATCTGTGAACTATAATAGAAGTAATTATTTATTTTGCATCCGATTTAAATTTAAAAATTTAAAGCATATATATGATATAGACATAGGTATTATTTTTCGTCTTGTGGTGGTAATATATTCAGCGCCATCTATGAAAATTTTCTGGAAACCTCCTCATTAGGTAGTAAAAATTATGATTAAATGAAGTAATATATTATAGGTCAATGGATTAAATGGGTCCCACTAGCAGTGGAGTAGGACCAAAGCTGCCAGTGGTCGTGGCTCCAGAGTAGGGAGATTCCTCACCTAACCACCTTTGCCTTTTATATACTTAATTTTATTATTTAGTTTAGTTAGTATATTTAAGTAATAAATACTTACTGAATAAATGACTTAGTGCATTCCGTTTCATAAAAATATACCAGCAGCCAGCAGGTATTTAGAAAGAGAACTGGAATAACCTCCGCAATAATTGAAGAGTAATATCAAGCACTCGAAGTGCCGGCTAAGCTAGAAGCAGTAATTATGTCACCCCTATCGCGCCGGGCGGGCTATGTTGGGGCAAACACGACGGTCCCTCCATTCAATACGTCAAGCTATAGTTACCAAATAGGACGTACTCTAATGCACTCCGCTTTACAAATATAATCTGAGCACATTCTGAGCACTGTCAGTGAAGGAAAGCTACCTACTTTTGAAAATGGATCTAGGTATTTCATAGTGACTCGTTACTTGACTTGTTGTTAAGGATTTATTTTTATTCAGATGCAAGTTAGCCCTTGACTGCAATATCACTTGGTGGTAAGCGAGCATGCACTCCGATGGACGAGCTTACCTAGAAAGATTATGACAGTATTTTATTAAACCCTGGCCATATTCCTAACTGGTTTCTAGATGGCTTCGTACCGGAATGAAAAATCGCTTGGCGGCACGGCTTTGCTGTAGCCAGACCAGACTAGGTTTGTTTCTAGTCAGACCAGACTAGAGTTGTCTCTAGTCTGGTCTGGCTAGTCAACAAATCATAAATTTCCCTTTAAATTTAAAGGTAGTGATAATATGGGTAGTGATGCCAAGGGTACGTTTTGAAAATGTCTTTTGGTGTTTGGATTTCCACTATTACATTGCTCGGCGTCTCTAGTGGTAAGCTTAGGTATTTTAATGTAATACGAGGTGAGGTCAGGAAGTTAAAGGTGTGAAGAAAATTGTGTCAATTTTCTCGTACGTGAGGTAATCGTCTACGCCAATAAGTATCTACTATCTTATCGATGTCGTTGTAGGTTGTATAGGTTGATACTTACCTATCTTGATTACAGTATAGAACTATAGCTAATTCATTTTCTTTTTCACAATAGGCATAGTACGCGAAAGGTCGAAATGGCAATCGGGGAGGGAACACCCCGAATACCCGCACAGGCCCCGTGCTGATCCAGTGCGGGCAAGCGCGGGTGACGTGCGGGTGTGCGGGGCGTCCCCCCGCCTCATAATCCGATTGCCATCTCGACCTGTTGCAGACTATACCTACTTTGAGAGACATAAACAAAACATTTATAGATTCACTTAGTTTTCTGTATGTCTGTTTTCTTAATGATTAATCATTAAATTTAATAATTTCATAGTAAAATTCTTTATGCTTCTAAAATCTAATTGTAAGCAATAACAAA
Source organism: Maniola hyperantus (assembly GCF_902806685.2). Lineage (NCBI taxonomy): Eukaryota > Metazoa > Arthropoda > Insecta > Lepidoptera > Nymphalidae > Maniola > Maniola hyperantus. Next base: position 4,164,004 of record NC_048547.1, read on the forward strand.
AGATTGGGTAGACAGAGCCGTGTCGCCTCTATGGAGAGCACGCTGCCAATAAGAGAGATTGTTCATTACCTTACAATTCGTTAAACTTTCCAACAAAAGCGCCTGATGTCGATTTCAGCTTGTTACCTAATTCTACACTTTTCTGAGAAAAAGGGTCTCTAAGGATGGAAGAAGAACCATTCTATTATTTAGTTTTAAAATTATCGAACTATTAGAGAGAGCCAGCGCGTGCCAGACTTCCTTATTTTATAAAAGCTGAAAGTATCTTTGCAACACAGAGAGGAACGATCAGCGACTATGAAGTTTGGATCATGGTGGCTTTGGGAGATAACAGATAATAAATATTTAAAAAATCTTACGTCAAAGTACTTACCTATATAAAGTGTAATCAGTACCCTTATTAGGTCCCCTATTTTAAATGAAAAAGTGTGTTTGTTTGTTGGTTTGTCCTTCAATCACGTCGCAACGGTGCAACGCATTGACATGATTTTTTGCATGGATATAGATAAAGACTTGTAAAGTGACATACCCTAATTTTTATCTCGGAAAATCAAAGAGTTCCCACGGGATTTTTAAAAACTTATGACTTGGTCCCACGCAGACGAAGTCGCGGGCATCAGCTAGTTTTTTTATATTTCCTTCCGAATAGTATTAGAAATAACGTCGTGCATTGCCAGACACTAATAAGGTGGCAACCCCCTACCAGACACCCTTAAAGTCTAAAAAAATAGACTTTATATTCTGACGTAAGATTTTTACACCTTTATTACCTGCTATCTCCCAAAGCCACCATGATCTAAACTTCATAGTAGCTGATCGTTCCTCGATGAGTTAGGGAAAATACGCAGAGAAACTTTCAATATTTATAAAATAACGAAGGCCTGGCACGCGCTGGCTCTTAGTCCATAATATTATTATTGCTTCATAATTAAACTTTCTCTAATCTATTAAAACTATTCTATATTGTTTGTTGAATATTACTAGGTTTATTTAGGCATAGCTGTAATGTTTTATCTGGCATTTAAATCAACCCATCTCACGTGGGACGTAAGGGGTTACTTCGAACTACCCTCGAACCTATTGTTTGCAAAGTTAAGGATAATAAACAATGAAGTAAAAACAAATCAATGTTAACGGTACGGGTTATACAAACTAAGAGTTAATGTACAGAATTAATTCGCTTGTTAATGAAGCCAACAATTTGGGAACGAGATATACATTTTAATGGGTTTGTGAATAGCGACTATACCTATTATTGCTCTTTAAGATGAATAATTGTTAATTTTTAAAGGGTTGTTAGTGTTTTGGACATTGATTTTAATTTCCCGTTTTCATTGGCTCCTTATGTTATGTTGGTTTGGTATATAGGTATTGGCAATCGGGGTATGAGGCGGGGGGACGCTCGCCCGCATCGGGTTAGCGCGGGGGCTGTGCAGGTGGTGCGCGGCGTTCCCTCCCCGATTGCAATTTCAACCTGTCGCGTACTATAGGTACATTGTAGAGATAACCTAGTACTAGTAAACATGAAAAATCTCAAGTTCCCATGACCCAGCGAATTTATGATCTGACAGAGGCCAGTTCAGGTAGATATTACAGTACGCGGCCGAAAGTAATGTACATCGGCCTTTCTGTCGCGTACTGTACCACTTATGTCAGTTTAGGTTGAGATGTAAAATATTAATAGCGAATAATTTATCGTATTTTACTGTTATGTATTCTTCATATTTTATTAATGAAAAGTATTCTTGCAGACGAGCCCGGGTTCAGCGGTCCTATAGAAAATGTTACGGCGGCCCTAGGACGTGAAGCGATTTTAGCATGTACTGTCCACAACCTGTCTACATACAAGGTAAGCACATAATAATCGCATATGAATATAAATATAAATATAAATATAAATATAAATATAAATATAAATATAAATATAAATATAAATATAAATATAAATATAAATATAAATATAAATATAAATATAAATATAAATATAAATATAAATATAAATATAAATATAAATATAAATATAAATATAAATATAAATATAAATATAAATATAAATATAAATATAAATATAAATATAAATATAAATATAAATATAAATATAAATATAAATATAAATATAAATATAAATATAAATATAAATATAAATATGTTAAGTTTAAGCCACTAATGGATTACACTATAAGGAACATTTTGACTTTTTTCTTCTCTTACAAACGTATTAATTATAATACAATATAACCAGTTTATTATATGGGGGCAGTGACTATTCAATAAAACTCCTTCATTGTAAAAACTTTAATATTCAATACTTTTTTCAATAAAATTTCTATTTTATTGAACCTGGTCGAAGTCACCAATAGATGACAGCCCAAAAAACTAAACTGAGAAACGCAGAATAGATGACACCCCGTGGCACTAATAGATGACACACATTTGTTATTATATTAATTGAATAAAAACACATTTATGCATTGCCAGACACTTAATATCATGTCAACCCCCTGCCAGTCACCCTTAAAATTTAATAAATAGTTAAATTTTAAGGGTGTCTGGCAGGAGGCTAATACTGTTTTGAAGAAAATGTAAAAAAATTAGACTTATACATTGACGTAAGATTTTTTTTACACCATTATTACCTGTTAGCTCCCAAAGCCACCATGACCCATACAAACATCTAAAAAAGATTCCAATACGCAGAGAAACTTTCAGCTTTTATAAAATAACGAAGGTCTGGCACGCGCTGGCTCTTAACGTAACGAAATTCGAGTTTCATACTCCATTATAAGCAGCAAATCTTTTTATATGTACCTTTCGATGAAATAGAACGAGTAGATAAGTAGGTTTTCAACTTAGATTAAATCTGTTCTCTAAGAATAATGCAAACTCTGATTAAAACTTAAGAAAATATGATTTTGCTTGTGAAATTCACTGCTGCACCCGTTCTTAAATAAAGCATACATAGAAGCCGGAAGCTTATTCATCAAAGCCAAACAAAATTTGGCCTAAGTCTCTTTAATTTAAGGACTATTTTGCGTTGAAAGTTCTTCTCGTGCTTTAAAGTGGCTGATCGTAGAGGCTTGGCAGGAGCTACAAAGTTGTGGCCCGCTCAATAAAAGTTGATAAGTACATACGTGTTGTTCGCGTCTTAACTTGCTTCTCAAACAAGCAAGCTTAGGCAGTGTATTGCATATTGAACAAGACCGATATTGAATATTGAAAATCACTGGGATCCTTTTTTTTAAATATATTTGTTTGTTTGTTCTTCAATCACGCCGCAACTGAACAAAGACGGGATTTTTTGCATGGACTAAAGATAAAATTTAAAAAAACTAACATAGGCTAATTTTTATTCCTAAAATTCAAAGAGCTACCACGAGATTAAAAAAAACCTCAAATCCACGCTGACGAAGTCGCAAGCATCAGTAGACCGTATATCTATGTAGGTATGTCTAGTTTTATTGTTTATTTGTGTATCAATCAAGATAAAATCACTGGATCAGTTAGAATGAATTTGGAAAATCGACAATAAGTACTGTTTTCATTGATCAAAATTGGTTTACTAAATCTCGAGATACCTACAACTTGATGAGTTTTCCATGGGAAAGGCTTACCGGAACTGAAAGACTTACCGAAAAATAACGCGTCAAATTGTAAGCAGTAACTATCTATGTTACGGTTCACAATCTTTCGATAGTTTACATTCTCGCAAGATAGATTATACTCTAATGGTATAATTACATTTTTACGGTAAAATATAATAATATAATATATGAAGTGCTTTAAAATTTATTTTGAATAGTTTCTACTTTCAATAATTATATTGAAAGTAGAATGTTACAGCGAAGTGGATGTTATGTGCATACAATACTTGATGCTTTGACAACTTCAAACCAAGTACTACTTAAGAACTACGTGTTGTTAAAGCAACAGAGTTACTTAATGTATGTTGATATTATTTAGTTTAAGTTAAGTTTAAGCGTTAGTCTATAAATTATTAAAAAACCATAACCATAATTTTGACTAAGCAGATAACATAATAATTTATTTGTACTAGGCTAAAAGCTCCTGAACAATTTAAAAAACCAAACCCAATAAGACCTCTAGTAATTTAACGCACATATTCAAGAAAAGCCGAGCGGTCACTAAGCAGTGGATCACATTGTATAAATTTATACAGAACTGTTTATCTAAAAGGTGACTGACTGACTGACTGACTGACTGACTGATCTATCAACGTACAGCTCAAACTACTGGACGGATCGGGTTGAAATTTGGCATGCAGATAGCTACTATGACGTAGGCATCCGCTAAGAAAGGATTTCTGAAAATTCAACCCCTAAGGGGGTAAAACAGGGGTTTGAAATTTGTGTAGTCCACGCGGACGAAGTCGCGAGCATAAGCTAGTCTAAATATATAAAAGGAACAGGTATCTGACTGACTGACTGACTGAATGACTGATCTATCAACGCACAGCTCAAACTACTGGACGGATCGGGCTGAAATTTGGCATGCAGATAGCTACTATGACGTAGGCATTCGCTAAGAAAGGATTTTTGAAAATTCAACCCCTAAGGGGGTGAAATAGGGGTTTGAAATTTATGTAGTCCACGCGAACGAAGTCGCGATCACAAGTTAACCTCATATAATTATATCATTAGCATGCCTGTCGTAGAGGCACGATGGCCATTGGAGCTGGAAAGTCCTTGAGTCGAGACCGTGTAGGTACAAGCAAGCATAGTGTGGCACAATGGATTGACGATATAAAGAGGCTGGCGGGAAGGGGCTGGATGAGGAAGGCTGACGACCGGGTGTGGTGGCACTCTTTAGGGAAGGCCTATGTCCAGTGGCGTGCAACTCATAGAGGCATAAAAGCGCTGTTTACCCAAGAAATAGTTAACTCGGTTGAAATTGCTCAATGCTCATTATCCTTTGACTTGCTTACCTAACGACTGCTTACCCTGGCATTAAACCCTATGAACGCCACTGCCTATGTCCAACAGTGGACATCCACAGGCTGATGATGATGATGAATATATGATATGTCATTGCGTTTGTGCACACTAAATAACTCGACACAATATATTCTTATCTATATTATTTCAACAGTTCGATTTCTACATTAGTGCGTGGCGTGTATATGCATTCATATGCAGCAAGGAAAAATTCCTGGTAGGTACATTATGAAATGAATGCAACACCTATACGTTCAATTTCGAATAAAGGTAGGTGTACCTTTGTTCGAAATGTAAACGCAGTCACTGGCGTTAGTTTATGAAATTTAATAATAATATAGGTATGCATTTTATGATAATGTTAATGGCTTTTATTTAGACATTTATCATGGAAGGAAAACGTGCAACGGAAATCCGCGCGCCTTGGAAAAAATTCAAGCCATGTAGTGTATGCGACGGCCACCCCTCATACATCATGGCGCGTGGTTACATTTTTAATGTTTATTTGGGACAATATAGTGCCGCGGATTATGTTTTATGTACCGAAATGGGATACCACTACACGCCCGTGCTATTGATCACTACTTACCTACTTATTTATTTAACTTTAATTTTTATTTATATAAACATCTCTATTGCTTAATACTATGACAAGGAATAAAAAATCCATACTAATATTATTATAAATGCAAAAGTGTGTCTGTCTGTCTGCTAGCTTTTCACGGCCCAACAGTGCAACTGATTTTGATGAAATTTGGTACAGAGTTAGCTTACATCCCGGGGAAGGACATAGGCTACTTTTTATACCGGGAAATTAAAGAATTCCCACGGGATTTTTAAAACCTAATCTCACGCGGATCGTGTCGTCGATGTGTGTCGTTGCAATTATTCAAAACACGATACGCGTACTCTACCGACAGTTTTGTCAAGGGTACTGGTTGCTCGACACTTCAGTCTAGTGCTGACGTCACTAAAATGGCGGCCACACGCATTAGAAATTTGCGGGACGTATAATACCTAATGTATAGTCTGACCAGAAATATAAAAAACTTGCTCTACGGGCGCCACTTCAGCATTTTTCATTGCAATAGGTACCAAAAAAAAATCTAGGTAAATTTGTTGCACTAGTTTTCGTCAATATGGCGAAGTTTTTTATTTTTCTAGTTCATACCATCAGTACGCGGCCGAAAGTAATGTACATCGGCCTTTAGAATGACATTTCGGATTTGTATAGCGTTGTCTCTGTCACTCGTACCTATATGACGTTTTGTCGGTCTCAACGATAGGGGTAACGCTCTACAAATCTGCTATCTCCTTCTAAAGGTCGATGTACATTACTTTCGGCCGCGTATCCACGTGACAAACAAAAAATACGTATAGAAATTGCATCAAAACTGCTGTCAATTTGTACAATTGCGTCATTCTTAGAAAAGTTTTTTCACAGGTTGCATGGTTGCGAGTGGACACCCAGACTATCCTTACAATCCACACCCACGTGATATCGCGCAGCAGGCGCGTGGGTATCACGTACAGCGACCAGAAGACCTGGTTCCTCCACATCCGAGAGTTACGGGAAAGCGACAGAGGATGGTACATGTGCCAGATTAATACTGATCCTATGAAGAGTCAGCTGGGATACTTGGATATTGTAGGTTGGTATTTGTGCTTTTATGTTAAATTGGTCTCTAGTGATAAGCATGTTCGATTCCCGGGTCGGACCAAAAAGAGGTATTTGCTGTTTTTGTTAAGAAATTATCAGTATCTAACTAACCCGGAGTTAGGAAGTTGGCGGTCGGTCCTGCGTCTGATATCTCTCCGGTCGTGTTGGAAATCCGTCTCATCGGGTTATGAGATTGAGAAAATAGGATAATGCACCTGTGTTTGAGCACACAATAAGCATATCTCCCGCACAGTTGACTAATTTCATCATTTATATACACCAATCATCTTGATTGCTCCACTTTTTGAATCCACTCTTGGGTTTTAAGGACCAACCTTGCCAAAGGAAATTTTTTGTTCGCGAAAGGCTCTATAAAATTGTCTTGCAGATGCTAAAAAGTAACTAACTAAATTTGAAATTCTACCTACGCTTCGCTACTTGGTCGGTCTGCGCTGACCATTAGTAATTACATACCTATAATACCCTGAATACAAAATCAGCTTACGAAAGTTAATCCATACTAATAATATTAACTCAGTCCGTCTTTTTTTAATGTTTTTGTAAATATGTATTACTGTATAGGTACCTATCGCTGATTTCTATTTCTTTGCAGTCAAAATCGATTGCCTGAATTTATCGGTTGGGAAACACAAAATTCAAGAATATTATTGGATTTTATTTTGATCATAATCCACAACTTAATAAAGCTAATAAGTGCTCGATTAGAAATACCCTACAATCACTACAATATAGGTAAATCTAAAGTTATAAAAAAAGTCCTGACTCTCTGACTGACTTTTCAACACCAAAGTCTTGGGCCTAAAAATCTAAAATTTTGCACAGAGATTTCTTTTATATAGGACTTATTATATTAAGGACTTATTTCATCGATATATATGACAAGATATGCCCAAGCGAACACAATTTTTCACGGTTTTGGAACCAAATAGATCAGCGCCACCTCTACTAATGAACGAACCGTTTGAAATCCAGACGTCACTGAGGTTGCATTGGTGCTAAATAAACATTTTAGGACCAATGAGTCGGTGCCATTTTGCTTGTTCAATGGACCTGTCCTTACGAAGTAATATATACTTAAGTCAATGGCTTATTTACATTTTCTTTACCTACGATAAGTTCTGCATGACATGACGGTCAAATTAATGTTATGAAATTCAATTAGGTATCTTAAAGTGATTGATTTTCCCTTACACGAATGTAAAGGTAATTACTTAATAATAAATAAATACATAGGTACCTCTATTAATTATTATGGATTCTAGTTTTCATGAATTATTCACGTGGTAACTTGGATTAATATAATTTGACCTTTGGAAGTTGGTTATTCTAACTTGCTATTAGCCTACGCGATTGCCGCTACAAATAGGTACCACATAAAACTTTCAAGAAAAAATATTAATTAAATGCTTTTTAAGTCTGGTGAGGTGATAATAATATACGTACATACGTATATTATTATCACCTCACCAACAAACTGGCTCACCAGTTTGGCGAGAGACAAAAAATGTATATATCTGGTAAACTTGATTAAAAATAAATAAAAAAAAAACAAAGCAAAATATCACAGAAAAACTAAGATAACACCTTTAGCTCACAAACGCTAAAGAAACGATTAATGCATTTATGCCTGTAAAAAATATACTATCGCGGGTGAATGCGTCGTCGTAAAATAACCACTTACCTACGGTTAACCTACTGTTTCCCCCGCCTGAATTTAGGTTTTTTAAATATCCAGTTAGAACTTTTTGATTTCTGGGATGTAAGTAATAACCTATGTCCATCATCTGGATTCAAGCTATAGTTGTACCTTTGGTAAAAATCGGTTAAGTGGACATCCCGTGAAAATGTAAAATAAAGTAAAAATAAAAGTATTTTTTATTCAATTACACTTTTAGAAGTACTTTTGAATCGTCAAATGCATCTACCACTGGTTCGAAATTTTCTACCGAGAAGAACCAGCAAGGTAACAGACAGAGAGATAGACACACTTTCACATTTTTATGACATAATATTGGATTGCCGTATCAGTTTATTTGATCGATTCGAGCTATTTGACCCGTCGCGCGTCGGCCGATTTTTTGGGATGGGGGTATATTATGCGAATACGTGGCGGGCGCGGGCCGTGCCACGTACGAGGCGCGAACGAGGCACGGTGAAGCATAAACTACTTCATATAAATATAAAATGTTCCTGATGTTTTGAATCCGTGCCTCGTACGCGCCTCGTACGTGGCACGACTCGTGCCCGCAACGCGTTGGCTAATCATCTCAAAGGCTCGTGCATTTTGATCTACTTAGGGTAAACACAACAGCACAAGTGCAGATACGATTTACGAAAATCCCTATGGGGGTGAAAAAGAGGTTAGAAGATAGTATAAATAGCGCCATTTTGTATTCCAATAAAATATCTTATTAGTTCTTGATGAAAACAAGAAAGTCAACAGTTTTTGAAACACAGAGGTTAAAAAATAACCTAGGTATTTTGATTTTTGAACGTTCGAAATTATTTTAGTACCACCGGATATCCTAGACCGCGGGACGAGCTCTGATCTGACGGTGCGGGAAGGTGCCCCTGTCAGTATGACGTGTGCAGCCACGGGGTCACCACATCCGCAGATCTCGTGGCGACGGGAACACTCCAATCCTATAATGATTTCTGAAGGCGTACAAGGTGAGACGTTATTTAAACCTAAACCTAAGTATGGAATGGAATGTAATAAGCTGTCATAGCCTAGTGAAACTGTGATAGCCTAATAATTAGGACGTCCGCCTCTTAATCGGAGGTCGGGGGTTCGATCCCGGGCACGCACCATGTTAATCATGAGTACTTAAGATTCCGCTTTTCGCCTCCAACTAAGCGTAATTGTAGGTACTACAATAGTACAACGGATGGGGTTTGAACCACTGACCTTTCAGAATTCAGAAACCATTGAGCTATTGAGGTTTTAGCAAGGTTTTCGTGATGCGTCGCCTATATTCGCAGTGAGGTCAGAACTTAGAACTCTGACTGTTGTCTGTGGGATCGATAGGTACCTTACCTTAGGTTCTAAAAATAGGTAACAGTTCTATGTGATTGCAGTGACGTCAGTGGAGGGGCCCGTGTTAAATATAAGTCGAGTGAGCCGGCTACATGCAGGGGCCTATTTGTGCATCGCCTCCAATGGAGTCCCGCCCACCATCGCCAAAAGGATTATGTTAACTGTTGAATGTAAGTTTTGTAGGGATATCACACAATATAGCACTAGGTATTTTTTCCTCGTTAGGAAAATCAATCATGGTTAACTGAGTGATCACCCCGGTCTTTTTTAGGGTTCCGTACCTCAAAGGGAAAAACGGAACCCTTATAGGATCACTTTGTTGTCTGTCTGTCTGTCTATCTGTCTGTCAAGAAACCTACAGGGTACTTCCCGTTGACCTAGAATCATGAAATTTGGCAGGTAGGTAGATCTTATAGATGACATTTGGGGAAAAATCAGAAAACCGTGAATTTAGGGTAAGTGAGTGACTATATTATCATAAGAAAGGTCTTCATCTGTACATTCTAAAAAAGATTTTTATTTATTTTTAAGCATCATAGTTTTTGAATTATCGTGCAAAATGTCGAAAAAATACGATTGAGTACGGAACCCACGTTGCGCGAGCCTGACTCGCACTTGGCTGGTTTTTTAAAGAAATGGGCGGATAAGCCGACGGTCTCAGAGTTCTACAAATAACTATTCGAACTAGTTACACTAACTAAACTAAAGTTCTTCTACTTCTTCTCTTTTCATACATTTACCTCCAAATCATCGTATAATCGTGGTACATACCCGTTTATAGGGTTCCGTACCGGATGACAACGGAACCCTGTTACTATGACTCTGCTGTCCGTCCGTCCGTCCGTCCGCCTGTCTGTCAGTGGGCTTTATTTCGAGAACCATAATAGGTACCTATAGGCCTGAAATTTTCACAGGACGTGTATTTCTATTGTTTATATTTATATTGACTGATTTTTTACATTGTAATAATTGTGTTAAATACATTTTCTGTTTACCAGTTCCACCGGTGATCGTTATAAGAAATCAACTGGTAGGCGCGGCGGTTGGCTCGGACTTAGTGCTGGAATGCGAAACGGACGGCTATCCCAAGCCAGTTAGCTACTGGAGCAGAGATACGGGTGAAATTGTTCCTATAGGTGAGTAGGTTCTCCCATTCTCTCGTCCGTGCTCCCACTACTCCTGTAGTGATAGATAGATGGATACAACCCGTTGGAAATATCTGCGAACCTGGCTTAATGACGTCATGCAACGCGCTTGCGTTGGCAACGGTACTGGATAGGACACTACTGAGCACGGCTCTCTCAGAATGACAAGGATTTCTAAGACTCTACCCATACCCATATTATAAATCCGAAAGTGTCTGTTTGTTGGTTTATTGGTAAGTCTTTCAATCGCGTTGCAACAGATCGAGTTAAAGACCTAGAGAGAGTGACACGAGCTATTTTTTATCTCAGAAAATCAAGGATTTCCCGTGAATTTTTAAAAACCTAAATTCACGCGGATAAAGTCACGATCATCAGCTAGGTATACTATAAATGTGAAAGTTAGGATGGTCCAAGATACGGAACCCTCGGTGCGTGAGTTTTATTTTCATTTGGCCGGTTTTTTTCATTAAGTTATTGCGTGCCGATTGCCTTGCCATCTTCTATCATTAACAATAATTAATCTTTAAAATATAATAATTTAGTTAGTGAATTTACAATTATTATTAGTTGCCATCCCAGAGTAGGTACTTATTATCACAATCACTGGTTCCATTGATATTTCATTTTGAAATCATTTTCATTCATTCCAATTTTCTCATTAATGTAAATTGATTGCGCTGCATTCAAATCATAAAAGCGTTTAATTTAATTTAATAGCTCTGTACACGTTATTAATAAATAACTCATTAAATACGTGTAGGTATATACATACTGCTTTAAATATGTGAGTTTTTAGAGCAATACCTACCTTGAACCCCTTATCATTTTACCTTAATGGCTAATTAATATAATTACGACATAATAATATGGATACTATAATACTATGGATAATAATACGGAATGATGTACTTATCCTAACAAAAAGTAATCTATAATTACTAACACCAATACTTATCAAAGATGATTTTTCCAAATTTAAAAATGATGATGGCGGCAAATTCAATGATATCCAAATCATGTCTTCGGTTGTAATACCAGTGACTTCGTCACATGGATTTTTTAAAATAGATATAGCGAGCAAACGAGCAGGCGGGTCACCTGATGTTAAGTGATTTGGTTTTTTAATGGTTTAACGGATGTACCTTTAATAATCCCGTGGGAACTCTTTAATTTTCCGGGACGAAAAGTAGCGTATTCAGGATGAAAACTATAATAATTATTGTATTAAATTTTGTCAAATTGTTTTAACGGATGGGTCTTGTAAAGCTAGCAGACAGACAGACACACTTAAGTACACATAACAGCGATTTAATCATTGGATTGCAGATCTTTTTCGTTAAATATCGATATCAATGTTTACGATAAACAGATTTCTTAGTTACTTTAAGATTCTGATTGTAAAATAAACATCATTTCATGCAGGAGGTGGTCTGGAGCCGCAAAAAGTTGCTGGATCATATCGTTCTATCCTTCGTCTGCCTATAAGAAGAGTTACTAGCTCGGACTATGGCACATATAAATGTGTATCCAAGAATTCATTGGGCGATACGGAAGGCACCATCAAATTATATCGTAAGTACTACAGTCACAGATATACATATTGGCATAGCTTAGACAACATTCAGTTTGGCTACGAATGCAACTGCTCAGATCTACAGCAAATGTACACATGCATAGGTTGGTCTGATCAAGCTTACATACCTATCTATGAATATTATCAACATTATTTAAATTTATTTAACAATAATTTCGAACCACATCATCATCATAACCGACCGATAGACGTCCACATGTTGGGAACAATACACAGAGATACTTTCAGCTTTTATAAAATTAGGAAGGTCTGGCACGTGCTGGCTCTTAGGCCAAATGTCTTAGTAATTGGATTTTTATAAATAGATCGCTATTTACCGCAATGCAGAATAGACAGTTAATTTGGCCACAGATGTTGCAATTCGAGAATCGCTTGTTTTTAAAATGAAAGATGAAATTTCGCAAAAAAATGCGAACGTGTTGTCGGTAAAATTTATACTGGTTTTGTATTGCAACTGAATTCATCCGAGAATCTTTACTTTAAATTAAACTGCATTTTATTTATCGCACTTTTATTCTTATTTTTAATTATCTTTTACGTAAATCACAGGTATAATTAATAATATTATATTGTCATTATTTTTTGGATAGCCATGCTGCCCCCAGCGGAAAACAGAAATGGTTAGTATTTGTATTTTTTATTCTCATTGTCTAAGTCATACTTGTTAGGTAAGTACCTACCTACTAAGATGCTCGCCAATATTCGTCCGCGTGGATTCTTCTGAAAGTAAAAGTAGGCTATCTCCGTCTCTAGGATATAACCTAACATTGTACCAAATTTCGTCAAAATCGGTTAAATCGGACAGACACACATTTATACTGACTAAGTTTTTTGTGGGCTCTTCTCAGACCTGGGCGCGTTTAGAACCCTCGTAGATTTAGTTTTAAGTTCGCGTAATAATTATCACCACAATATCTTACAAATCCAACAACCGACCATCAAAAAGTCTTATGTATTACCTACTAGAGTATGCCCGCGACTTCATCCGCGTGGATTTAGGTTATTCAAAATCCCGTGGGAACTCTTTGGTTTTCTGGGATAAAAAGTAGCGTATGTCCTTCCCCGGTATGCAAACTATGTATCTCTGTTCCAAATTTCGTCAAAATTGGTTGAACGGATGAGCCGTGAAAGGCTAGCAGACAGACAGACACACTTTCACATTTGTAATATTAGTATGGATATGGATTTTGAATAAATTATTTGAATTTTGAATTTTTGTCGGTAGTAGGTACGGATAGTAAGAATTTTATTTTCATCTCTCTCTATCTCTCCGGTCGTTCCTTCATTGCTGAAGATCGTGGTCCTGGCAACCTGCCCTCGAATGGATTATCTGTTTCCATCGGCTTCTGTCGGTGGCCATTTTCGCAATGTGATAAAATCCACACCTGCTGGACTCCTTTAGCTGGTCGGACCACCTAGTTGGTGAGCGGCCTCTCGGTCTCGGTGTGTTTTCATAATGTTATATTATTTTGTTTCAGCTATTCAAAAGCTAAATATAGTGGCAGGGAAAGCATCTGAAAGTACACCGTTCGGTACGCAGGGTAAGATTATATTTCATCCTTGTCAATTTGACCTTATACCGGCTTTCCAATGAAAGCTATTATAATATAATTATTTTAACTTGTATTTTCTTTGTTGAGGCTACTTAATTAATTTTAATTTTATCGTAAAATATTAGTTTATTTTTTCAAGATAATCAGCAGCCAATGTTAAATGCTTTTATTCAAACTTTTTCATACGTTCTTCTATAATATTTTTTTAATTGAATTGGTATTCTTTTTCAGATTTTAGATTACAAGACTACAACAAAGCAGTGCCCAGGGACGGCTTTTGTTATAAGTTGTTGTTTTTATTAATTATCCTAATTAAGAGAGTTGTACCGTAATTTCATTGAATTAAAAAAGGTTGAGAATTTGCAATGAAAAAGTAGTAAAACGGATAATAATTGTACCCTCTAACAAATAAACCTGGAATAGCGGTGGAATAGTTATACTCTGTTTTGTCTTTCTCTGTCATCAGTAATTTGACATTTGAAGGAAAAAGACAAAACAGAGTATAACTATTCCACCGCTATTCCAGTTTTATTTGTTAGAGGGATATATTTTAGAGCTGATTGGTTATACAAATAGATAGGTATCTGATATATTTTTATCTTATCACTCATTTACATATCATTTTTAGGAAGAGCATTCCGAACTTGTACAACAAGTAAAAACTTGTACACTGGACAATTTAACACACAAAACTTTATTACTCTACAGTTTATGTAGATCAATAATAATATAATAACTAAGAGTATTTACTGTAATTTTATTTATTGCTCGTGTTTTGATAACTTATTATAGCTACTTGGTTATTTTCTATAAGATTTTCTTGTTCAATCCAAATATCGCTGCTTCAACAGTTTAGTTCTGGTAAGACTTACCTGGGCACTTTAGCGAGATCAGTTTGAGCACGTTCCTAAACCTTAAAGCTTATTATCCTTGTTAGTTCAACTAATAGAATTTAGCAAGTCCATCTTAGGCACCACTATTACTCATCAAAATAAGAGTTGTTTAATGAATATTAACAAAAATTTGATTAATTTAATTATTTATTTTAAAATGGTTTGGTATGCTAAGTAGTATGCTCTAAACTTAGATTATTATCTTATGAATTTAATTAACATATCTCATCTGAACATTAAATTCTTAAGAGATCATATCATTAGTTAAGTATGTTATTTTTTAAATAATTCAATTTTTAACAGTATTTTTATGTGTAAATTTAGACAACATGAATTTATATTTATCGAACAGCGTATAATATTACATTTTTTGACTATTGATTTTTCATAAAGAAAATACTGAAACAACTGTATTAATACATTATTATTATTATTATTATATAGATACAAATAAAATGTTTGTTAAAATAATATTATCTAAATAATAAGATTATATACATGTAAAATGGAATATTTTGTTGCTGTTACAAAATAAATTAGAAACGCTTAAATAGCTTTCAAATAGTGTAGTACAAGCTTTAATTAACTAAAGCATACCTTTTTTAAACGAAATAATAATTTACTAGTCTAAATAACAATATTACGAAATAAACCAAAGTATTATATAAATAGTATTATAAGATAGTTATAATATGGTAAGTATAGACTGAGTTTAATATAATAAGCTGTATATAAAAGAGGCTAATAGCGAAATATTTTTTGCTTAAGGTTCAAGCAATTGAAAAATTGTTTGGTTAAATCCAATTGTATGAACTAAGAATTGCATTAAGAGACTATGTCTTTGTTATTCGACAAACGATAATATATATCTTGATATAATAATATTATCGTTTGTCTTATTATTAGCGTTAAGATTTTGTTAAAAATCCGAGAAAAGCCGAGAAAGTTTTGTCGCACTGATTGTGCTTGCCAACACTAAGCCATAATATAAACGTACTAGCTTATGATCGCGACTTCGTTCGCGTGGACTACACGAATTTAAAACCCCCTTCGTGTAAAAATCCCCCAAAAACCCTTTCTTAGCGGATGCCTACGTCATAATAGCCATCTGCATGCCAAATTTCAGCCCGATCCGTCCAGTAGTTTGAACTGTGCGTTGATAGATCAGTCAGTCAGTCAGTCAGTCAACTTTTCCTTTTATATATTTAGTTAAAAAAAATAGTTACGCCCTTATCTATATTATTATTTCTTACCAAAAATCAACTTTTTGTACCAAATGTGAATGTGACAGCTTATTAAAGTAATAATTTGATTAAATCATAAATACATAATTGTTTATACTATATTATATACCTACAGGCTGCATAGAAAAAAAAATGTGTGACATATTAATTATGTTTAGATGTTATAAATTATCATAATATGTTGATATTACAATGATTAATTACTATGGTATTTATTTCTTTTAAATATATTTTGTAAATGTAATTTAATTTATATCATACTTAAGTCAATTTAGTTAAATGCGGACCACTATTGCTGATCAGTATAAAAAATAAAATAGTTTACGTATCAATGGATTGTGTATTTTTATTTGTCGTAGAGTCCATAGAAACCCGTATAATCTCTGTACAAAAGGATAATTTCAAATTATTTTCTAACCTTATGTGCAAGAGCTCGTGAAAGCCAGATTCACGTTGTACCACGTATAAAAGCAGAATATTTTTCTGCACAAGAATACTGCACATGACTCCGAAAAGTTAGAGTTGCGGCAGAGTGAACTAGAGTAAAGGAACTCACTCGGTTTGATCCTGAATCGACGTTATTATGATAAATATTAGGCTATGGTGACATGAAATCAAAGAAAAATAGGGCTACCTTAGGGCTACTTGTGTGAAATGTACCTACTAACAATTGGGTATTTGACTACATCAAAAACAAATTGTTTATCAGTGAATATTTAATAGAGGGTCTTCCAAAATACATAAAATCTACGTTCTTTGTTTTAAGTGTAATAACCATTTAAAATTATCCGAACCAGTGGTAGATGCATCCGACTATTCGTAAGCACTAACCGGCTCGTTGGAAAGCTTGGAGCACCGCAGAGACGTTAGCTCTCTATGCGTGTTCTATCGCCTGTATAATGGGGAGTGCTCTGAAGAGCTTTTTGACCTCATTCCACCCTCTTTTTTCTACAACCGCACCGCGCGCCACCGTAAGGAATTTCACCCTCACCATCTGGGTGTCTGGTGCACTTCGACCGTCCGCTGCGCCAGATCCTTCTTTCCACGCACGTGCAAACTGTGGAACCAACTCCCATCGGCGGTGTTCCCACTAGATTATAACATGGGGTTATTCAAGGGGCGGACCAACAAATTCCTAAAAGGCCGGCAACGCATCGGCGGCTCCTCTGGTGCTGCAAATGTTCATGGGCGGCGGTAATCACTTAACATCAGGTGACCCGCCTGCTCGCTTGCTCACTATATCTATTAAAAAAAAAAAAAAAACTTTTAAAAGTTCATACGAATAAAAAAGATTTTCATTTTCATTTTCATTTTCATTATCGATTAAACTAAAAAAGTACGTCATTATGATATGACGTCACATTCTAGTATTTCATAGAATATAGCGTTTTGATGTTTGATAAAAAGTTACTGATTTGACTAGTTGTCAAATACCGTACTTATTGACGCCTGCCTCGACGATTTGTTACAAGTTCCAAAACCGTCGTAAACCGTGGTTGCGGCGTGCCCGGGATCGAACCCCAGACCTCCCGAATAGGAGGCCAACGTCTTAACCACTCTTAATCAAAGCGATCAGATACCATATCCATTGGTTAGATTATTTGGGATTCTGTGGTGTGAATGTATCATGTGTTTGTTGTACTAGCCAGTCGGTCGGCGAGATTTGCAGCATTGCATACAGCACAGGTACGATTGAATCAAAACAATAGGTCCATTGTACTCGGCGCTGGTTGCCGCCGGAATAAACTGATTTCAACAAAGGATACATTCTGACAAGGTTTTGCATGCAAT
Source organism: Maniola hyperantus (assembly GCF_902806685.2). Lineage (NCBI taxonomy): Eukaryota > Metazoa > Arthropoda > Insecta > Lepidoptera > Nymphalidae > Maniola > Maniola hyperantus. The sequence continues at coordinate 4,181,894 of NC_048547.1, forward strand.
GTGACACAAAGGGTATATTTTTAGTAAAGTAAGGCATAGCTTACACATATAGAAATTGACTGCCATGATTAACAAAAATAGGGCTACCGTAGGGCTACTTGTGTGAAATGTACCAACTAACATTTGACGCCTGCCAGTGATGTCGAAGCCTCGACGTTTTGTTAGAAGTTCCCCAACTGTCGTGAACTGTAGTTGCAGCGTGCCCCGGATCGAACCCCAGACCTCCCGAATAGGACGCCGACGTCTGAACTACTAGGGTATCACCTCTTAATCAAAGAGAGCAGATCACATATCCATTAGATTATTTGGAATTCTGTGGTGTGAATTTATTATAGTGTTTGTTGTACTAGCCAGTCGGTCGGCGAGATTTGCAGCATTGCATACAGCACAGGTACGATTGAATCAAAACAATAGGTCCATTGTACTCGGCGCTGGTTGCCGCCGGAATAAACTGATTTCAACGTAGGATACATTCTGACAAGGTTTTGCATGCAATGTGACACAAAGGGTATATTTTTTGGAAAGTAAGGCATAGCTTATATTAAAATTGACCGCCACGATTGATCTAGTGGTTAACATAGCGGCTGCGGACAAAGATGGCGGTGTTAGGTATACTCCCGTGGCACGGCACTCCCTGCACGGCTGCACCTTAACTTTCTCCGGTCATGTCGGATTTCCAGCCACTCGGTATATGACAATAAGGAGTGCGGGAATATAAAGTACATGGTATATATATAGGTAGGTATCATTAAACCACGAATTTAGTCTAACACCATTGGTAATAACTGCATTTAAAAAGCCAATTTAACCCAACCAGGCATCGAAGCTGGAACTCCTTCTTTAGAACAGGTGAGGTTAAATGTGATCTTTTCGATTATGGCTTTAGCAGTTCTAAAGGGCTAAATTTATGGCATTATTGTTATCAGCAAACACGCTAGTCGTTTTCGATTATGATCGGGGTCAATAGCACATACCTTTTAGCAAGAGAGCTGATACCATACTAGAATAGAATAGAATTAGATTTGTTTGCTGATCCAATACGTCATATTAAACACTAGAAATCTAATATTAATTACTAGATTTCTAAAAATCCCGTGGGAACTCTTTAATTTTCGGGGATGAAAAGTAGCCCCCCCCCCCTCGGATGCAAGCTATCTCTATACCAAATTTCATCAAAATCGGTAAAAAACTCACTTAGCTTTGAAAAGTTAGAGGTGCGTGCCCGGGATCGAACTCCTGACCTACGATTAGAAGGCAGACGTCCTAACCACTAGGCTATCACAGCTTAGCTTATTCGATACCTGCCACATTATATTAAATTTGGCCCACCAGCTCTCTGGCTATGTACCCTGGAGGTAAAGAGAAATTGAATTTGTACACATCACGACACGCCACAGTCCGTCAACTCTGCAATAATTCACTTAGGTAAGCGTTGCTTAGCATCTACCTACTTGATAATATCTGGCTAACTTGGAAGTACGTAACGACATTCAATTAAACTTATACTTATCAACACCTAACCCGTTTCTACACGGGATAGCACTGAAGAACTGGCTTGGAGACACATCTTCGTCGGTAGCTACTGAAGCTACCAAACCAGTCCAGAGACCATTTAAAAAACCGGCCACGTGCGAGTCAGGCTCGCGCAACGAGCGTTCCGTAATACAGTCGTATTTTTTCGACATTTTGCACGATAATTTAAAAACTATGATGTATAAAAATAAATAAAAATCTGTTTTAGAATGCACAGGTGAAGCCCTTTCATATGATACCCCACTTGATATAGTTATCTTACTTCGAAAATTAAAAAACAAATTATTAGTTTATGACCACAATTTAATTGTTTTTGTGTGATGTATAATCACAAATTCACGGTTTTCATATTTTTCGCTAATGCCAGCTATACACACCTACCTGCCAAATTTCATGATTCTAGGTCAACGGGAAGTACCCTGTAGGTTTCTTGACAGACTGACAGACAGACAGACAACAAAGTGATTCTATAAGGGTTCCGTTTTTCCTTTTGAGGTACGGAACCCTAAAAAGAATAAGGTTCCAAAATACCCCTGTCGAGAATCGAACTCTGAGTGTGCTGTGATAAATATAGTTATCACGAACTGTTTTGACCACGGTATAGTCTAGCCAGTCTCTAGCTCAAAAAAAGAGGAGGGTTCATCGTTGGGCCAACCACTCGACATGGTTAGGTTGTGTATTCCGATACAGAAGAAAATTCCGGACCGCCTACTTCGGCATAAGAAAAACGATAAACGATTTTGCTTGCAAATTGGTACCTACTTGGAACATCAGAAAAGACCTAAAGGCAAGTCAAAAGAGCGTTAGATAGAATGCGTAGAACAATAACTGAAAGGACTATGTAAACGATAAAAAAGCTTGGATTTGACTCGCTCCAGCAATGCACGGGGCTGCAATGGCTTGTATAGTACGGTATAATCACATTGTAAATTGAAAAATTAAAAGAGCAACCGCCGAGTTTCTTGCTGGTTCTTCTCGGTAGGAACGGCATTCCGAACCAGTGGTAAATTAAAACTACCTGACTATTCATAAGCACTTGTAAAAAGTTTACCTGAATAAAAAACAAATAAATAAATAAAGAATGAGTAGATACACAAACTGGAGAGGCCAGGCAAAGGACCGCGATAAATGGAGAAAGCGCCTCAGAGCAGGAGTGGGGAAGTCTAGGGCAAACTTAGCAAGGTGGCGCTTCATCTCTGGACATGAACGGAGTGCATCTGCGGTCATCCGAGACAGACCATTGCGCACATGACTGGGTGCCCTGCGTGTCCGACAACCTACACGAACGAGGAGCTACACGAGGCTACCGACGGAGCTATCGCGGTTGCGGCATTTTGGGCTGCCTGTATTTGAGGTGACCGTCGACCCGAGAAGAAGAAGAATGGAAGAAGACTGTGGAGGATGCAGGGACCCACAAAGGGTTATAGTACCGCAGGATGAATGATGGATGGGAATTTAACCTGAGACTTCCCACTGGCAAGACCAGCTCGCAGCACTGCACCAGTGCACAATTATGATATACTGTTGAAACACTCCGAAGTAGGTACTCGTTCGTGTGGCAAGCAGCCCGGAATGCAGGTTATATTTCCTTGCGTCAGTATTTATGCCACGGCACGGGGCGACGGCAAGCGTGGCGCCGCCTCATAACTTTTGTAGTGTGTGGCCTGTTATACCTATGTTTGACCTTTACTATCTCTCCTACATTATTATTATATAGACTCTCCTACATTATTGCAGATTCTTTTTTTAAACGACTTCAAAAAAGCAGGAAGTTCTCAATTCTACTGGATGTTTTTTTTTCATTTTTAGGATTCCGTACTTCAAAAGAAAAAACGGAACCTTTATAGGATCACTTTGTTGTCTGTCTGTCTGTCGGTCTGTCAAGAAACCTACAGGGTACTTCCCTTTGACCTAGAATCATGAAATTTGGCAGGTAGGTAGGTAGGTCTTGTAACAGACGTTCGGGAAAAAATCTGAAAAACGTGAATTTGTGGTTACATCACACAAAAAAATTAAATTGTGGTCATGAACTAATAATTAGTATTTTCAATTTTCGAAGTAAGATAGGTAACTATATCAAGTGGGGTATCATATTATGAAAGGTCTTCACCTGTGCATTCTAAAACAACTTTTTATTTATTTTTATGCATTATATTTTTTGAATTATCATGCAAAATGTCGAAAAAATCTGACTCTAGTACGGAACCCTCGTTGCGAGAGCCTGACTCGCACTTGTCCGGTTTGTGTATTATGTATACCTAGGCATCTAAATACATTTCCGCAAAGCCTGGTTAAGTCAGCTAGTTTTCAATAAGTATTTATTAGAAAATAACGAAAATATTCGATACGACGACATGTTTGAAATTCATACCAAAGCTAAATATTTTCTAAACTTGCAGTTTTTATGACAAAATTCACGTCATTTTCCGAAGCTCGATATCAATCTTATTTTCCTATCTCCGAGCAAAGTTATTATACTCTGCTCCATATTTCATGTATGTGTTTTACATAATATTTATAGCTTTATTTTTGACTAATTCGCCTCGGGTTGTTGCTTAGGGTGTTAGCACACTCATGCGTTTGATCTCAATAGACGCTATCAGTAACAATAGAACAGTACGCAGAAAATAATGTACATCGACCTTTAGAAAGAGATTGAGAGGTTTTGTAGAGCATTGTCTCAGTCGTTGAGACCGACAAAACGTCACATAAGTATAAGTAACAAAGATAACGCTCAACGCTCTACAAAGCCTGAAGACTGACTGACTGATCTATCGACGCACAGCTCAAACTACTGGACGGATCGGGCTGAAATTTGGCATGCAGATAGCCTATTATGACGTAGGCATCCGCTAAGAAAGGATTTTTGAAAATTCAACCCCTAAGGGGGTGAAATAGGGTTTGAAATTTGTATGGTCCACGCGGACGAGTCACGAGCATAAGCTAGTCTCATTCTAAAGGTCTATGTACATTATTTTCTGCCACGTACAATGAGATAAGTTGACGAACGGACAGTTTACAGCACTCACAGTTCCACGACAGAATGACTCTTGCCTCGAGTCTAGCGTTTCCGACGCCACTCAATGAGGAAGTTTCAGGGCAACGTTCGATAAGATTTTCATATATGGCGCTAAATAACCCCACCAGTAAAGATGAAAAATAATATGTTGGTATTGATCAATGCTTTAATTTTTTAAATTTAAATCGATGCGAAATTAATTAATTACTTCTATTATAGTTCACACATTTTGTGGGGAAGAAACTTAAGGAAAATTGCAGTGCTCGCTAGCTCTTACTCTTCATCTATGTCATTGATTGACACGACCTAAACATTAAAGCATAGATCATATAGATACAGGTATTATTTTTCATCTTTAGTGGTGGGGTTATTTAGCGCCATCTAAGAAAATTTTATCGAACGTTGTCCTGAAACTTCCTCATTGATCAACTGTTTATGCTTATATACAAAATGGATGGATTTTATGGATTGATTGTTTTATTTACAGGTAGTCGATTTTTTAAAATTAGTAATTTTCAACCGATCCACGCCTATCGATGTCGGTCGAATGTATGTGCTTATACCCTTAGTACGGGCCCGAGGTTTATAATTTTGGAAGGCAGCCAAAATATACTTGTCGTCCGCAAAAATGAGTTATTATCTTAATGTCACTTTAAATGTTTCTTAAATAGCAAGGCAAAGTAAACACTGGAAAGGGTCCATAAAAACGTTGCAGAAACACATTTCTCATTCGTTCTTTTGCAAGTGAAAAATTCTATAGGATGACTAATCTATCTTATGATCTATCTACAGATATAGCTTGCATCCCGGGGAAGGACATGGGCTACTTTTTATCCCGAAAAATCTAAGAGTTCCCACGGGATTTTTAACAACCTAAATCCGCGCGGACGAAGTTTACAATATTACCACATTCGAAGCGCGCAAAGTCATATTACTAGCAGGTCTATTGTATTGACATTATATCGTTTTATATTATGTACATGACTGTACAAAAACACATTGGACATGCAACCTACAAAATTGTTTCCCTATAACTTGAAAATAGAAAGAAATTTACATAGTGCTTTGTATGCACCTTTCTCCCCCTGTTCCAGGAATGTGGGGAAGGCTAACACACGTACGTACCACAACAATACAGAAGGCCGTGCATAATAAATTGTGGTTGGCTTATAATATTAGTTAAGTACAACATAATAAAATGATAAAGTGCCTATTTTCTTTAGAAAATCTGTTATAATGCAGTAAAAAACCTTATCATCTCACTCGCTCGGAAACAATCATTTTACCCTTTGAAATCTGTGTGGAAAGTGGTAATTTTGCTCGCTAGCGTGGAAAGTACGAGTTGAAATTCGAACGTGACGAACTGTGGTCTATGGTTGCGTACCTGAGGCGTACCTACTTAGGACTTTTTTCTTCCTATTAAAATACCATGTGATAATGAAACGTTCAGAAACGCGGTTCGTTCGTCCTTACTGTCTTTACTATTAATTATTATTTACTAAGTATTAAGTGACAAGTAGGAGCATTTAATTTTATTTAATTAAATTAAACATAATACCTACCTACTCCGTTTTAGCTTTATTGAGTAAAACAATAATTATAATGAAGTTTGTTGAATTATGAAAAAAACTTTATTCGTATATAGAATCTTCTTGAATTAGAATCTCCTTCACTGCCTGACTTTGCGACTTTTGTATCAAGCATCTAGCGTTTTCCTCGCTGTAGTGAGATGAAAAGTTGTGTGTTTCGCACGGCTTCAAATTTATTTGGGCTCGAGCCTTTGAATTTCTCGCGACAAAATAACAACTTTGCAGCCTTGCATAACAAATAACTATTGCAAAATTGGTAAATCTGAATTGATTCAATTGTGTCTACTTATTCGAATTATTTTAATTATTTAATATACCCCGTCACAAACAGGCCACACTGTCTACTTACATCAAAGTAATACCTGCTAAAGTGTGAACTTTGAAATTCGGCTTCTTATAATCCTTAATAACGTTCGTAATATTATCAAGTAAGTAAATCACTTAAAATTCCCTTTGACCGAATCCTTTTCAGAATATTTTATGTTCATTTTACGCTTAATCCTACAAAACATTTAAAACGAGGCTTAAAAATCACGAGCGATATAAGGCAGCGCTGTGAGTTAATTCTACTGGATAACTGCTGGCTCATTTAACAAACCCTGGATTATTAAGTTGGAATTGTGACCCTGCGATATGAATACAATTGTGTAGAAAGCAATGAAATGTGTACGACCTCTATTTAATTCGTTATTAAAGTGTGGTAGGTACCTATGAGTATTTTTAGGGTCCCTTACCTCAAAAGGAAAAACAGAACGCTTATACCCTTTGTCGTCTGTCTGTCTGTCTGTCTGTCCGTCCGTCCGTCAGCATAGCAGACAGCTATGCTAGACAGACAGAATCGATTTGAAAATTCATTCACCAGTGGAAAGCGAAATTATTCCTGAGTGACATGGGCTACATTTATTTCAAAAAATTACGCGGCTCTCGCAAATGAAAACTGCATTTGTAGTTTTAAAATGCTAATCACCAACTTAAGCTAAGTAAGTACATGCTTTATTATAGTCCTAAATCCTAATAAAGTATAGGTAAACAAGCTACATGCGTGACAAAAATGTAAATCGGATAAACTTCACCGCCTAAATTTATCAATAAAATAATAACTAATAATAGGCTTCATGTAAGAAAAGTTTACAAACTTTCAGTCACGCGAGAAAATGAGGGTCGCGTAGCAGGCTTTTATGGAGCAATTTGAAGGCAACGTTGTAATTTACCTACAAGATTCCTAGTTTTGACAACCAAAAAACTTCGTGCTTTGTGAAACCCGCCTAGAATGTGGCGACCCGCCCATGTGTGTATACATAGGCGGGTCGCCACGTTATATTTGACAATTTTTATTGAACAACAAAATCGGCTTCAAAATGTAACTCATGCATGTTTGATTTTCATTCAGTTCGCCCGATCGTCAAAACCGCTTATGTTTAGTCGAGTGCTACTCGGTTTTTAGCACTTCTGTTTGAGTCCTCGTTCGGCTTTGCAGTCTAAAGCCGAACCAAGTATGTTTAACCGAGTAGGCAGGCTGAGCAGCCTTTTTGTCGAACATTCACCTACATAATAATACAACGTTAGTTTTAGTACATGTAAAACTTGAAAGTAGTTTGTTCAGAATCAGCAACAGAATCGATTGCAACCATTTTTACAACGTGTTATATTTTGACCAAAAAATACTTTAAAATCCTGCAAGTTTGGATACCTAGTTGAATGACCGCATGCACCAGCTGATTCGAGACGCGCAAGCGGGAGCGCGCACGATTGACGCTAGCCTAGCCGTCCCATTCGCTCACAGCCGCTCGCTTTGAGTGACCATGTTTTCGCGACAACAACGACTCACAACGACAGGCTTATAACTTCGTCAATTTTCATTAAGTATTTTTGAAATTTTGTATAAATGTATATAAGATAGTTTCTTTACATGTATATTCTTTATGTAAAAATATTCGACACGTGTTTCGGTTTCGGTTAACGTGTTACGTATACTAAAATAAAACTAACGTTGTATAGCCGATTCTACCGCCCAGCTATTTACAACGACCATACCAGCAGACCCATGAATCTATAGGTAATAGGTATATGGATTATGGATAGAGCAGTCCTCATACAATATACTTGAAGCAAATAGCTACTTATCACTATCCCACTTCGACTGACGAACGAGAGCGAAAGGTCGGACACCATCGAATCTCTTGCTCTAATTTGTTAGTCAAATTCATAGAGAGAGTCACAGAGGTAGCAATTGCATCCAGGAAACAGACACAGCCTACTTTTTATCGTAGAAAAACATGAGAGTTTCCACAGGATTTTTGAATAGCTTAATGGCTAATATAATATCACGTAGACAAAATAATTTGAAAATTCAACTCCTAAGTGGGTAAAATAGGGATTTGAAATTTGTGTAGTCCACGCGGGCTAAGTCACGGGCATAAGCTTGTTATAAATATAGCTAAGCGTTTCAAAATGCAAACACAACCATGGCAGTTTAGCAAATTGTAATACAATTCCGATTAGCAAGATCCCTTGTTAATAGTTCGGTCAGGGATTTAAGGTGAGCATTTTGTTTCGAGATGGTCCATTAATCAAGTGGACACTTGACGGAACACTTGCATTTATCTTCAGTTCATCGGACAGGTTGCGGAGTTTTTGCAAAAAAAATCTATTAAGCTGTACTATTAGATATAAACAATTTATAAATGCCCAGCTTTTTCTTAGTTTTATTATTAGGTATGTAGTTAAGTCTTTTTTTATTAAATAGAGATAGCGAGCAAACGAGCAGGCGGGTCACCTGATGTTAAGTGATTACCGCGCCTATGAACATTTGCAGCACCAGAGGAACCGCCGATGCGTTGCCGGCCTTTTAGGAATTTGTTGGTCCGCCCTTTGAATAACCCATGTTGTAATCTAGTGGGAACACCGCCGATGGGAGTTGGTTCCACAGTTTGCATGTGCGTGGAAAGAGGGATCTGGCACAGCGGACGGTCGAAGTGCACCAGACACCCAGGTGGTGAGGGTGAAATTCCCTACGGTGGCGCGCGGTGCGGTTGTAGAAAAATGAGGGTGGAATGAGGTCAAAAAGCTCATTAAAAGGTCATGCTTTTAAACTGTGTGTAAGTAAATTATGTACCTATGTACGAGTGTGGATTATTTCTCCCTTCTAGAGACTAAACGAACGGACGAAATTTTAAAGGCGTAAGTATTGTTTTCAACAAATAAATAGCTGTTTGACTTTTTAATTGAAATATTGAAACCAATTAATACAAAACATATGGCAATAAGAGAGTTTTTTCCTAATAAGTAACGGCATCCTTTTATTTAAGGTTTTTTTAAATATCAGGCCGACAATACTTATTTTAGGTAAATGTAAGCTTGGCGTTCAAATAAAGACTTCGCTACAAGTCCCGCAAATTTCTATTGCGCTGGAATCATATTTCATTAACATCGAAATGACGTCATTTTGACGTCAGCCGAAATATAAATATACCATCAGCTCGAAACTTCAGTCTAGTGCTGACGTCACAAAAATGGCGTCAACGCGCATTAGCAACTTGTGGGACTTATACTTACTATGTGATAGTAGTATTAAATAAATAAAAAACCGGCCAAGTACGAGTCAGGCTCGCGCACCGAGGGTTCCGTAGTACAGTCGTATTCTTTCGACATTTTGCACGATAATTCAAAAACTATGATTCATAAAAATAAATAAAAATCTGTTTTAGAATCCACAGGAGAAGCCCTTTCATATGATACCACATTTGATATAGTTATCTTACTTTGATAATTGAAAATACTAATTATTAGTTCATGACCACCATTAATTTTTTTTTGTGTGATGTGAACATAAATTCACGGTTTTCAGTTTTTCCCCTAAAGCCAAGACACACCTACCTGCCAAATTTCATGATTCCAGCTCAACAGGAAGTACCCTGTAAGTTTCTCGACAGACAGACAGAGAGACAGACAGACAACAAAGTGATCCTATAAGGGTTCCGTTTTTTCTTTTGAGGTACGGAACCCTAAAAAATGAATCACAGAACCTGTTCGTAAAATCAAAGTATAGGTATACCTATAGTACTGCCATTAAGGAATATTCACCAAATGGTTCAATGTTGTTTTGCCAATCACGTTGAAAGCTACTGCTTGATCAGCCGTAGTTTGCGTTGAACCAGCAGGTCGTGTATTGTGTACGATAGTCCTAGTATTGTCTTCAATTCAATCACCAGCCAGTCTCTGTTCGTCCCCGGTGTCGTTATTGAGATCATTTATGCGCTACGGTGACTACAAAAGCATAATACATAGGTATAGTGCATTCAATATTAACTGGCGTGTTTCCAATTGAGACCATCATTAGCAATAACAATAGCCGTAGTTTGCGTTGAACCAGCAGGTCGTGTATTGTGTACGATAGTCCTAGTATTGTCTTCAATTCAATCACCAGCCAGTCTCTGTTCGTCTCCGGTGTCGTTATTATTATATATAGACAGTCATTAGCAATAACAATAGGATTAAGTCGTTACGGGTGATTTCAAAAGTATCAACACTGGTTGGTTCGCAACAAAATGTATAAGGTTGAACCGGCTCCTTTAAAAACGAATGAGCTCTGAGTGTTTGGTTTATCACCCCTATTGTTTACGTGGCAATTCGCATGTTATTTGATATAATATATGTTATATCGCATGCAATCCTATTGTTATTGCTAATGACGGTCTCAAATGGAAACACGCCAGTTAATATTGAACGCACTATACCTAGATGGAACTTTCGTTTGTGGACTTTACTTTGTTAATGTATTATTGCTAGCTGACCTCCCTCAGCGTTGCTCAAGTGGAATTTCTCAAATCCTGTCCTAGTGCGAGTTACATTATAGATGAAACTTAGATGAAAAATTGCAAATTCCTAGATGGATGCATCAACTAGTCCTTTTATAGGTATTTATAGAAAAACCACACATAATGCATAATATGTCAGCCGCTGATGTGAGTATGCTACTGTGAACCCCACACTATACCTACTGACAATACGCTCTAGCTACGTAGCTACTACGTAGCCAGTCGCTACATAGCTACTACGTAGCTACAGCGTTTGTGACGCGTAGTGGTGTAGTATATAAAAAATATAATATAACAAGCAGTAAGAATCACAATAGGGCTACTTCTACAGGTATTTGTGGTACCTTATTTGTGTTAGTTTTTTAAATTTATTGACTAGCGCTTGGCTGCAATCAGACTCGCTGACAATACAAGTGATGATCTAGCCTAAAATGGAACGCGCTTCTCTAGAAGATGCCTATTCACTCTTGACTAAAAGGTACCCATATTAAAAGTGGAGGGGAAAACTGATGTATCCTAGAGGTTTGGATAAGAAACGAGGGAGCATATAGCTTCGTACATGTCCGTGGAATTTCCAGACCCTGACGACTTCTTGCGGTACGATGGTAGAAGAGTGGAGGAGGAACCATGTCGAAAAGTTTTTGTGCATTTAAAGTAACCTCGTTACCAGTATGAAATTGTCCAGCAATTCATAGGAACCGTCCTGTTGGAAATTGCTGACGTGCAAAAGCCGCTTCACGTTTTTTTTTTTTTTTTAATATTGAAGCAATTTCTGAGCAAGTAGTAGAAAACTAACTTACTTTCTCTTATCGGAAGAAAAGAAAACATAATTTTTAACCGACTTCAAAAAAAGGAGGAGGAGGTTCTCAATTCGTCGGAATCTTTTTTTTTTTTTTTTTTATGTATGTTCCCCGATTACTCAAAAACGCCTGGACCGATTTTGAAAATTCTTTTTTTGTTTGAAAGGGTATACTTCAAAGTTGGTCCCATTTCAATTTGGTGAAGATCTGATGAACATCTTCGAAGATAGATACTGGAACTCCTCAACGGATAAGAGTAAATTGCTCGCGATCAGTGTAATAGCTTAGTAAACAGTAGATTTTTAACCAGTCATAGCATAATTCCATTGGGGCCACTAAAAATTGTGAAATAAATTTTTTTTACAAAAAAATGTATAACCGACTTCGTTACATAAACACTAAAAATTGAAAAATAATTTAATTTATTACCGAATATATTATGTATACCTACAAGAGTTAATATAGTTCCATAATAATATTTTTTGGGGTCGGTGCCAATGAGGTGCCATTGTGGAGTCCCATAAAAATATGAAGTCTAGACGATTCGCGCAGTGTAAGGGTGGTAAATTGGGCGGAATAGAAATATACCCGGATACGGAATAATCTACCACCTTACAAAGATTAGCGGAAAAAAAAAAATAATTTACTTGATCTATCTACCTAGTAAAGAATAGAAGCTAGCCGTCGACTCCCTTGTAATGTATATGAGGTGTTATAAATGAAATTTGCTAGATGTTAGGCAAAATTGTTTTTAATGTAACTTTTACCGGGGTCGCTTAATACATAATGATGGCTAATAATGCTTAGTTATTCTAGCTTAATGCCAAGACTTAATTTAGATACATTAGAATGCCTTAGGTAGATAGTACATAAAATCTATGTTTTAAATTTAAGATGCCATTGGCATGGAATAGACAATGACACAGTAAAATTCATAAAATTGTTTCAAAATAAAAGCTCAGTAGTAAAGACAGGGTTCTTACTGTACACATACACTAAGAAGGTTCACTAAACTGTTCCAGGATACAAACATTTGCTTACTTGTAGGTGCGAAGACTGCAAGGTAGCTGGACGGCATCGGCCAAGCTCCCAAAACTCGATTTAACTTGATTCTTCACAACCGAAATGTTTCATTACAAAGATTTTCACCAAGTCTTATCCATAGAATTAAGTTGCCAACGTGAATGTACAAAAGAAATAAATACGGAAAACGAAAGCGAAATACGAAAACCGAAAACTAAAAACGGAAACGCAAACGGAAACCCTATTGAACTCCTGGCCACCAATGGTTTTCAGGAGTCCACCCACAACCCATTATCCTCATTTATTTGGGAAGGTAAAATAACTGGAACATAATTGATGAAACATTGAAATACGTTAGGATGACTAAATTTATAACTATTGTATTTTCCCAGGCGAAGCCATGGGCGAAAAAGAGTGAGATTTTCCTGGAACGAAAAAATTCGTCTTCACATGTTGACTCCAGAAAAATTCTAAATCTCACCAATCGGTGTTGCCAGACGCAACCCGAGTGTGGCCGCTCTCATTTAGTTTGATCATGAAGCCAATTCATTTTTGAATATTTGCGGAACCTAAGGATATATTATAAGAACCGTTTTGTTAATGACTTAACAATAAACAAATGATATTATGGTTTTATTTAATTATTTTGTTTTATTTTTACGACAATTGACAACGAAGCAAACGCCATCTATTGTGGCTCGAATGAACTCTGAACATCGACCCACGCGTAGTTCTGCACCTTGATGCTAGGTGGCACCAACATACTTTGAACAAAATTGATTTTTATTAAAAGCGAAACGCTAGTTAGTAGTTCAAAATTTACAACGTCACAATACTTCCCCTCCTACGAAAAGGTTCAACAGGTTGAACCACGCTGCCCTCAGCGTCATCCAACAACTACCAACAATTTGCCTGAAACAAACAAAAAAAACACAGAAGTTACGCGTGAACGCACATCTACTACTAACAAGGAAAATTGTCTAACAAAATAAATATACTGAAAACAGTGTAAGGTTTTATACATTATACTTAACTACACAACCCTAACTTCTAAAAAGAATATATACAAAAAACTTCATGGTGTCTAAGACACTTGAGTGGAAACATCTTGGCATCATTCTTCAGCTGACTGATAGAATGCGTCTAGGCCTACGGTGGTTCACTCTTTTAAACTACCATCGTAATATTTGTTACTCAACAAATACGGAAAATCTGGTTGTGAACGGGTCCATCTGATATGGCAACCGTTCTCTATCCCATTCGGAAAAATAAAACCGAATCAAAATCGGAATATGAGAAAAAAAAAAAACGAAATAACTCTCCTAGAAAATAGATCTCGGAACAGAATCGGAAAAATAACAGAAATGATCCATTATCTAGAAGGAAAACGAAAACAAAACACAAAACCCCCCCTTTTCGTTATCCCCAAAGTACGATATTTGCATTTTTACTTTCTCAACCGGTTGGTCTACCACAAGCATTCCAATCATCACATATTCATCCCTACATACATCCACTACATTCATCTTCAACTGAACCATGGTAATGTAACTGTTAACTCAGAACATCACTACACTCATTCAAATTCCTAATTGAATATTGATAACTTAAATATTCAAACAGTTTAGACCAAACTAAGTAATGGCAAATATCTACTTCTTAATATCCTTAATATGCCAAGTGCCTATTGGGTGGTTGTCAGCTACTCTAACTAGTTCATAAACCAAAGGTGACAAAACCTTGACAACCCTGCACTTTTCATACTTAGGTGCCAGCTTAGCTGCGAAAAAATTTGTAGCGTCGCTTTGTGGATAGGTCTTTTTCCACACTATATCCCCAACAGAATAGCTTGCAGACCTACGCCTTAAGTTGTAATGCGTTGCATACTCTGCATGAGCCTGAAACAAATTTCTCCTAACCTGACCAAATATGTCCTCCAAAGATCCAAACTTTCCTGCGTATTCCTCCCTTGGAATTCCGGCCTCGTACTCCTTATCCGTGTCCTTATAGAAGGAACCATTTAAGACCGGTTCTCTAGCGTGGACAAGGAAGAACGGGGAGAATCCAGTGGATTCATTAACCGCACTGTTTATGGCGAACTGGACCTTGTACAGGTTTTCGTCCCAGGACCTGTGGTTATCTTTCACAAAAGCGGCTACAGCAGTCATAACAACCTTATTGTACCTCTCAACAAGGTTAACTTGCGGAGTGTACAGTGGTGTGTAGTGTAATTTCGGAATATTATAACGCTTAATGAGATTACGGAATTCAGATCCTGTAAATTGGGACCCATTGTCCACAATCACAGTCTCTGGAACACTATGGTTCAAAAATACAAAATTCTCTAGCGCTTTAACAACAGCGGCACCTGTGGCACGCCGTAACGGAAACAACATTGTATATTTCGAAAAACAACACGTCACCACAAAAAGAAATGTAAATCCTGATTTAGACCTAGGCAAAGGTCCGACTAAATCAGCCGAAATGACCTGAAAAGGTCTCTCGCAGACTTTAGGCTTCCCAAGCAGACCTGGAGTGGCTGATGTCGTGTGTTTATACGCAGAGCAAGTATCACAATTCTTAACGTACTCAACCACGTCCTTATACATACCACGCCAAAAATATCTGAGGGATAATCTGCGATGAGTTTTGAACACACCAAAATGACCTGCAGTTGCATCTGCATGGTTTTGTTGCATAATTCTAAGGATGTCGTTCTTGTGGACTACCTCTTTCCAGTCGAACTCACTGAGAAGCTGGTATTTACATTTACTGTAACGATATAGTTTATCGTTCAAAATACAAAAATTCGGAAAATTTGCTGGATTGATTTTACAGCCATTAAATGTTTTGTCATACCAGTCATCTACCAAAACTTGTTGACTAGAGTTATCATTACGATCACCAACTACATCTACGTGTATGAGTCTCGACAAGGTATCCGGAACTACATTATCACAACCCTTCCTATGTTCGATAACAAAATTATACTGTGATAATCTACAACCCCATCTGGCGAGTCGTCCTGAGGGATTTTCTAAATTTAAGAACCACTTTAGGGATGCATGGTCTGTGATAATTGTGACTGGCTTGGAACCAAAATAAGCCTGAAATTTCTCCACTGCAAAAATCACAGCTAGAGCCTCGCGTTCCGTCGCGCTGTAATTCCTTTCGTTTTTATTTAGGCTCCTACTGACATACGCAATGGGATGATCGCAACCATCGGTTTCTTGCGTTAGCATACCGCCAACACCATATGCAGAAGCATCACAATGTATTTTGAATGGTTTTTCAAAATTCGGTACCGCAAGAACAGGTGCGGTTACCAACGCATTCTTCAATGTATTAAATGCTACCTCTGCCTGTTCGCTCCACTCAAATTTAGGTGCGTTCTTTCCTTTACTCGTTAGTCTATTGAGTGGTGCAGCGATGGTTGAAAAATTCCTAATAAAGCGCCTGTACCAAGAACAAGTGCCTAGGAAAATCTTTACCTCCTGTGCAGTTTTTGGGGTCGGAAAGTTCAAAACTGCGGCAACTTTTCCAGGATCTGTGCGTAAACCAAATTCGTCCACTATATACCCTAAATATTTCAAAGAGTTTCTAAAAAAATTACATTTATCAAAATTTATGGATAGTTGAGCCATTTTTAGTTTATCCAGAACTCTGTTTAATAAAATTAAATGGGTTTCAAAATCAGCAGAACAAATAACAATATCATCTATATAACAAAATACTATTCCATTTTCAATATCACTACAAAAATTTTGATTAAATAACTGGTCCATTAACCTCTGCTGTCGTGCTGGTGCACCGCATAGGCCAAACGGCATGACTTTAAATTTGAATAACCCTCTACCAGGAACTGTAAAACTGGTTTTTTCCTGAGAGTCGTTAGCTAACGGAATTTGCCAGAAACTTGAACTTAAATCAATCGATGATAAAAACCTTGCCTCTTTCAAGCTATCTAGAATTTGTGGAATGTACGGTATTGAGTATGAATCCCCCTTTGTCACTGAATTTAATTTCCTGCAATCTAGGCAAAATCTCCAGTCTCCATTTGCCTTTTTCACTAAAATTGCTGGGTTATTCCAAGGGCTTTCACTCGGAGTAACTACGTCCATTTCCAGCATCCTATCTAACTCTTTACTTAAAGCTTCCTTCTTTTCGGGAGAAAGTGGATATTGTTTTATTTTTATTGGCAAGGCATCACCGGTGTCAATAACATGTTCAATTAATTTTGTTCTACCCAATCCAATTTTCTCTGAAGAAATATCTAAAAATTTATTTACTACAGACTGGGCTAATTCTTTCTGTTGAGATGATAAGTTTTCAAAAGAAGTGATGGTATGAATTTGTTCATTATCAATCGCACAAATATTGTAAAATTGAGAAGGTGCCTTAATTAATTCTAAATTATCAAAAATGCCAGGGGCTAACTGAAATGTTTTCCAAAAGTCACAGCCAAAAATAACATCCGCTATTATAGAGGGTACTACAAAAAATTTTATTATGTGAGTTACGGAATTATAAGTAATCGGAATAAACATATAACCCATGCAATCAAGTTTGTCTCCATTTGCCACTGAAAATGTGGTATCAATACTGCTATGCAATTTATAACCGAATCTCAAAAAAACCTTGTGCGCCTGGTTACCCAAAATTGACGCGCAAGCACCGGAATCTAGTAAACCTGTAATCTCAAACCCGTCAACAAAAACCTTTAAATGTGGCCTAAAGTCTCGTTTATCCACTGAATACAGAACTGTGTCAGGTAAAAGGGATGTTTTGTTGTTAATGACCAAGTTCTTTACTTGTGTCTCTGCACAGTTCTTACTAATTAGTTTTTTGAATTTTTGTCCGGAGCGGGTTTACTAGTCGCCTTTTTACTACAACTTGGACATGTCTTTACTGTAAAGTTCTGACGTCCACACGAAAAACATCTAATAAATTTCGGAACTGTCCTGCAAAATTTAAAGGAATGGTTACCCTTGCCGCACTTGTAACATAGTTGTTTATTTGTTTTCGTAAAATTAGTGCCTTTACTTGTATCAACCTTAGGTGCAGGTGTGACTGAAAGTGTGTTTATCTGTTTTGTCACTTGTTTGTAAGCAAACTCTGAACTTAAAGTTGCCTTACTGTTAGTAGGCTCAGAAAATAAGGCGGAACGCTGCCTCGCAGCCTCTAGTTTGCGACACTTTTCCTTCAACATTGCGACAGACCTAATGTCAACAAGAGCTAATTGTTCTGAGTAAAAAGGGCGAATATTATGTAATAAAATTTGTAACTTTTGTTCTTCGGAAAGTGGTGTTGACAACCTTGAAAACATGCCAAACATTACAGCGAAATAGATAGACACAGGTTCTTCAGAGCCTTGTGTTCTTGCTCGAATTTCACCTAGCAACCTGTAGTCATAATCTACTGCATCAAATTCCTCTAAAAATAAAGTTTTCAATTCTGACCAAGACGAAACTTGACATTTGTTGCCTCTGTACCATAACAATGCTCGGCCTGTAAAAAGATGAAATGCAGAAACAAATAATTTTCCATCTGAAACGCCATAAGATCTTTTATATTCCTCAACGCGTTCGATGAAACTGCGCGGATCACCCTGTCCGTTGAAATGTAACTTCCACTTGGCAACATTTTTATCACCAGTGCAGTCAACGGCGGTACTCTCGGAATCCAGTGATTCGTCGTGAGACGACTCATTGTCAGCATCTAATCTGGAAATCAAACTCTGCAACTTTGTATGTAATTCACTCTTCCTACTTATTAAGCTGAGTTCGGAACACTGTATTCTCAAAATTCTAAAGTACAAATGTGAAGCTAAAGCTTTAGACCTACAGAGGGCATGTCTATCTTTAGTGTCAGAACACTTTTTTATTAAATCTTCTAAGTCTTGAAGTTTTTTAGTAATAACCCCTAACTCACTTTCAGAAGTGAAATCCGTCTCTAAAATTGATTCAGAAGGAATTTCCTGAATTAATTGTTTTAACTGTTTCTTTAAACCTAGCACTGTAGGTGCTGGAGTTTCGGAACGAATGGATACCTCATAACACAATTCGTCCTTCAAAAGTGAATGAAACTGGGCAAAAGTCTGTTCCATTGTGTTAAGTCAAAACACATTTAACAAAATATCGAGCTTGTGTAACTGTCTATGTTTAGCCTTATACAAATTGGTTAAACACAAACACAAAAGAAGTTATTTAAACTATTAAATATACACAAGCAAAATACACAACAAAAACAATATTCTTAAGTCTATCCTAACTATTTCATCAATTATGTTCCTATTCCAAAATATTGTTAATAATACAAGCACATATTATTACTATAGTAAACAAAATATAACAAAATAAAACTTCCCAAAATTGAATAAATGATTGTAAGGTGCAGTATCACCTTTATGAGTACACAGTGTGTTACAACCTTTACAATTACAAAAGTAAACAGGCAACAAAGTTGCAATGAACTCTGACTAGCATATTATCTTTCAAAAAAAAACAAAGAGATTGTGCAATGGTTTGATGACTGTTACTTTACACTTTTAACACATAACCTAAAATACAACAAAATCTGTTTCTAAATGTCACTTTAAACTACCAGCATTCACTTAAACTTAACATGTTTTGTGTGTGAAGTAGCTTTTATCATAACCTTAACACAGCTCTAAACAAAATTTCAACAAAATAATGAAGTATCAAGTCACTGAAAAAAAAATTGTTCATAACTTCATACTTGAACTTAATGTAATCTCTGAATATAGTTTATATATTTAGTTTCACAAGTTGTAACTCTTAGTATTTATAAATGTATGTGTGTAACTAGTTAACGGCACATAGCGTTTCAAAACTTTAATTATACTAAGTTACCGGAAATTTCAAACATAAGATGTACTTACTATTGAAAGCAATACCCAACAACAACTCAGTTAAGCAATGTTTATTACTAAACTGAAGGCAAACATTCACTTATACACCTCCAAGGTAAGTCAAATAACATAATTGAACGGCATAAGCACCATTTATAATGTGTTAATTAAATAAGAAAAAAAAAACCAATGTTGGACTATACTCAGAAAATTACTTAAACTATCAAACAAAATTTCTAACTATTAGTTATTATTTAGTTAGTTAACCATAAAAACAGCTTAGTGCTCTTTGCAATGTGTCACTACTTAGAAAATTGTACAATCAGCGGAGTACATTTCATAAAATTCACAAAATTTCTCAAAATATACTGAAATAACTATATAAAAAAAAACGTTCGGGCGCCATTTGTAAGGGTGGTAAATTGGGCGGAATAGAAATATACCCGGATACGGAATAATCTACCACCTTACAAAGATTAGAGGGAAAAAAAAAATAATTTTACTTACTTGATCTATCTACCTAGTAAAGAATAGAAGCTAGCCGTCGACTCCCTTGTAATGTATATGAGGTGTTATAAATGAAATTTGCTAGATGTTAGGCAAAATTGTTTTTAATGTAACTTTTACCGGGGTCGCTTAATACATAATGATGGCTAATAATGCTTAGTTATTCTAGCTTAATGCCAAGACTTAATTTAGATACATTAGAATGCCTTAGGTAGATAGTACATAAAATCTATGTTTTAAATTTAAGATGCCATTGGCATGGAATAGACAATGACACAGTAAAATTCATAAAATTGTTTCAAAATAAAAGCTCAGTAGTAAAGACAGGGTTCTTACTGTACACATACACTAAGAAGGTTCACTAAACTGTTCCAGGATACAAACATTTGCTTACTTGTAGGTGCGAAGACTGCAAGGTAGCTGGACGGCATCGGCCAAGCTCCCAAAACTCGATTTAACTTGATTCTTCACAACCGAAATGTTTCATTACAAAGATTTTCACCAAGTCTTATCCATAGAATTAAGTTGCCAACGTGAATGTACAAAAGAAATAAATACGGAAAACGAAAGCGAAATACGAAAACCGAAAACTAAAAACGGAAACGCAAACGGAAACCCTATTGAACTCCTGGCCACCAATGGTTTTCAGGAGTCCACCCACAACCCATTATCCTCATTTATTTGGGAAGGTAAAATAACTGGAACATAATTGATGAAACATTGAAATACGTTAGGATGACTAAATTTATAACTATTGTATTTTCCCAGGCGAAGCCATGGGCGAAAAAGAGTGAGATTTTCCTGGAACGAAAAAATTCGTCTTCACATGTTGACTCCAGAAAAATTCTAAATCTCACCAATCGGTGTTGCCAGACGCAACCCGAGTGTGGCCGCTCTCATTTAGTTTGATCATGAAGCCAATTCATTTTTGAATATTTGCGGAACCTAAGGATATATTATAAGAACCGTTTTGTTAATGACTTAACAATAAACAAATGATATTATGGTTTTATTTAATTATTTTGTTTTATTTTTACGACAATTGACAACGAAGCAAACGCCATCTATTGTGGCTCGAATGAACTCTGAACATCGACCCACGCGTAGTTCTGCACCTTGATGCTAGGTGGCACCAACATACTTTGAACAAAATTGATTTTTATTAAAAGCGAAACGCTAGTTAGTAGTTCAAAATTTACAACGTCACAGCAGCTAAAGCTAATTGGCACCGGCACCAAAAAGTATTATTATGGAACTATATTAACTCTTGTATACATAATATATTCGGTAATAAATTAAATTATTTTTAAATTTTTAGTGTTTATGTAACGAAGTCGGTTTTTATTTTTTTTGTAAAAATTTTTACCGTAAAAACATGAAACAGAATTATATTTTTCCTCAGAAATAATCAGATATACATTAGTTCGGCAAATTACACGTCAATTTCTTTTAGTACGATATAAGCGTTTTCCCGCGAGCGCGATGACGCTACTCCATTACGCATCAGTTGCGATTCGTTCCCGGTCACGCGATGCAGGCATTACTGAGCTGATGTTTTCTATAATGTTACAACTCTTTGTTCGGCACTGATTCACATGGTACTGCGGTTCCCTAAGTTTCCTTCCCTCTCGTACATGTTTTAGGGTTCCGTACCTCAAAAGGAAAAACGGAACCCTTATAGGATCACTTTGTTGTCTGTCTGTCGGTCTGTCAAGAAACCTACAGGGTACTTCCCGTTGACCTAGAATCATGAAATTTGGCAGATAGGTAGGTATTATCGCAGAAATTCGGGGAAAAATCTGAAAACCGTGAATTTGTGGTTCCATCACACAAAAAAATCAAATTGTGGTCATGAACTAATTAATATTTTTAATTTTCGAAGTAAGATAACTCTATCAAGTGGGGTATCATATGAAAGGGCTTCACCTGTGCATTCTAAAACAGGTTTTTATTTATTTTTATGTATCATAGTTTTTGAATTATCCTGTAAAATGACGAAAAAATACGACTGTAGTACGGAACTCTCATTGCGCGAGCCTGACTCGCACTTGGCCGGTTTTGTATGATAGATTAGATACTTAAATAGTGTTTAAATAGAAATAGACTGAAAATACCTACCTAGTGTTGTTAAGGGTTAAGTTGAATTTCATACCATCAACACATTATTTTCACGGGTGACGTTCATATATATGATGTATGAAGCTTCTATATGCAAATTAACTTATGAATATTAATTACGGAAAGCCTATGAAACTCTTACATCATTGCTTATCAGTTACACACATTCCTCACATAATTTAATCACCCATTTATTACCACCACGAAATAATATTATAATGTCATGAAATTTTGGCGTAATACATATAATATCACCATCTTCATCATGATTAACCCATCGCCATCACTATAGAGCACGGTTCTCCTCCCTGAATGAGAAGGAGATCGGCTATAGGTCTTGGTCTACCACGTTGGCTAAGGTGCAGATTGGCAGACTTCACACAGCTTTGAGAACATTATGGAGAGCTCTCAGGCATGCAGGTTTCCTCACGATGTTTTCCTTCACCGTCAAAGCAAGTGATATATTTACTACATGCTTAAAAGAAAAACCGGTCAAGTGCGAGTCAGGCTCGCGCAATGAGGGTTCCGTACTACAGTCGTATTTTTTCGACATTTTGCAGGATAATTCAAAAACTATAATACATAAAAATAAATAAAAACCTGTTTTAGAATGCACAGGTGAAGACCTTTCATATGATACCCCATTTAATATAGTTATCTTACTTAGAAAACTGAAAATACTAATTATTAGTTCATGACCACAATTTTTTTTTTTTGTGTGATCTAACCCTAAATTCACGGTTTTCAGATTTTTCCCCAAGTGTCAGCTATAAGATCTACCTACCTGCCAAATTTCATGATTCTAGGTCAACGGAAGTACCCTGTAGGTTTCTTGACAGATAGACAGACAGACAGGCAGACAGACAGACAACAAAGTGATCCTATAAGGGTTCCGTTTTTCGTTTTGAGGTACGGAACCCTAAAAAACACATAACACCGAAAAGTTAGAGGTGCGTGCCTGGGATCGTACCCCGAATAGGAGGCGGACGTCTGTACCACTAATCTATCACCGCCCTTTCGTAATGTAACATACTAGCTGTAAGCTGATACCTATGACTTCATCCATGTGGATTTAGGAAAAAAAATCCCGTGGGAACTCTTTGATTTTCCGCGATAAAAAGTAGCATAGGCTACGTTTTACTCACGGTACAAAGCTCAAACCTAAATCTTCCTGGAGACAAGGTTCATTATACCTATACATGTAGGATTCGTAAGAGAATTGATCTAAGTATGATTGTTAGATGTACTTGTACATGATTTTGTTCTTCAGTACATTAATTACTTCTTTACATTGCTGTGAACGATAAATCTCGGTGGGAGCAAGGGAATTGACACTAAATTACCTACTTGATTGGATTATTATTAGATGAAATGTTTACTGTAACTTGATAATATCTAAATAATGAGATCCTCATATTTTTTTAAAAATAAAGACTTGTTATGGAAGAAGTCTTTGTTTGTAATCTACAAGAAGTTGCTTTTCTATTTATTAACTGGCCTGGGAACTGGTTAGACTATTTAAAAATATTCCCTTTATATAAAATTTTATCAAGTATTCTTACAAATTATATACAAATATTACGGTTCAAAGTATTTAAATAGCTACGAATTCAACCTTTCCATAAAGTGGGTTCGACGGGTCTCAAACACTCAAGGTCTCCATCAAATAGGTTAAATGCTTAGTTAGCTTGATAATAGACGATATCACGCAACTCTTTAGCAACATGAATCGTTAGTAATTTCTTAATTAGTAAGTAAAGTAGAGTTAGTGAACTGAACTCGTGTTACGTTCTTTCTTTCTATAATGTGGACCAAAATGGAACACCTGAGTGAATTTCTTTTTTTTCAACTAAACTTTTACATGTGTTTTTGAATCGTCAAACACATCTCAGGTTCGGGATACCTTTCCTACCGAGAAGAACCATCAAGAAACTCGGCGGTTGCTCTTTTCAAAGATTTGATCTTACAATATTATGCCACGTATAAAAGTAAAAGTAATTGCAGTCCCGCACAATGCTGGGGCGAGCTGCAGGTCAAATCCACGCTCTTTTATCATTTACATAATCTCCGATTGAGTAATAGGCTTTTCCTACCTAAACTAGGTGGAGGTGTTTACTACACCTGCAAAAAATTTAAAAATAGGTCTTATAGACTAAACTAGCTTATTCCCGCGACTTCGTTCGCGTGGAACACACAGATTTGAAACCCCTATTCTACCCCTCAAGGTTTAAATTTTCAAATTCCTTTCTTAGCGGATTTCTACATCATAATATAGCTATCTGAATGCCAAATTTTAGAGAAATCAGTCCAATAGTTTGAGTTTGTCAGTCTGGCTGTCAGTCAGTCAGTCAGTCAGGTTTCGCTTTAAATATTTAGATACATAGACATTAGCTAGATAGATACTTTCGAACAGAATTCTAGCGGCTATCGCCTTGAGAGCGATAAAAAGAGATTGCTTCCACTCGGGCGACGTTTTATTGACTTATTAACATCGATATCAGATTGTAACACTCAGTTCTTTGATCTTTGTCAACATTATTTTGGTACTGGACCAGATGATGATTCGCTAACTCAGTGTCTAACACTTAATTATAGCCAGCGAGCTCATTTGAAATTGGTTGGTTCTACATTGCTGCTTCACTGAGTGATATCAGAATTTTTTTTTGTAGAAAACCTTTAATGGATCCATACTAATATTATAAATGCGAAAGTATGTCTGTCTGTCTGTCTGTCGATCTCTATGTCGGTCTGCTAGATTTTCACGGTCCAACAGTTTAACCGATTTTGATGGGTACAGAGTTAGCTTACATCCCGGGAAAGGACATAGGCTACTTTTTATCCCGCAAAATCAAAGAGTTCCCACGGCATTTTTAAAAATCTAAAACCACGCGGACGAAGTCGCGGGCATCGTTCTAGTTAGGTATATTTTGAACTCGGTTGATAAATATAAAGCCTAAAATGTAAATTATGTGATCATATTTGATGATATTTTATGTAAGCGTCGCAGTCTAAATATTGGATTTAGTGGTATTTATTTGGATAGGTTTCAATTCCCACCGAAACAAACAATTTACATATGCACCCGGAAATTAAGACTGCCACCTAAACTAAAATTTATGTGATTTGCTTCAAATAGAATATCTCTGTTTTAGTGGTAAATAGAAACTAGGATTGATATTTATTTTAAAATCTTTATGTTATGAATTTCGGAGCCTACCTATAGGTATTTTATTTATTTAAGTTTTTGTTACTTTCGTGATAATAATATAACAAATCGTCATCATCATGATCACAGATCAACCCACCGCCGGCTCAGTACTGACTCAACAGAGCACGGGCCTCCTCTCAGAGTGAGAAGAGCTTTGGCCATAGTCAACCAAGCTGGTCAAGTGCGGATTGGCAGACTTCACACTCCTTTGAGAACATTATGGAGAACTCTCAGGCATGCAGGATGTTTTTCTTCGCTGTTAAGGCAAGTGATATTTAATTACTTACTTACCTAAAACGCACTTATTATAAATGCGAAAGTGTGTTTGTTTATTGGTTTGTTGGCTTATCTTTCAATCACGTCACAACGGTGCAACGGATTGACGTGATTTTTTGCATGGGTATAGATAAAGACCTGGAGAGTGACATAGGCTTTACTTTTTATCCCGGAAAATCAAAGAGTTCCCACGGGATTTTTAAAAACGCGGACGAAGTCGCGGGCATCAGCTAGTAACAAAAGTCAAAAGTCAAAAGTCAAATGAATTATTCAAAATAGGTAATAAATTACTCTTATTGATGGTCTGGAATGGTGTTAGATTTGTAAGATATAGTATAACGAATATTAACAATCAACTTTGAATATGCTGGCAGTTACCTCGGTCAGCATATTAGTCTGGCCATTCAACAAGGTAACGCTACCAGCGTTCTGGCCACCCTGCCTCGTTGCGGTGGTTTCGATGATATTTTCGATTTGTAATTTTTATGTTCTAGAATAAGTTTGGTATTTTTGTTTTTTGTATCTTCCTATTAAATAAAATACTATTGAATAGATAAGTCATAAGATAAAATAAAAAACTTTGAATTATTCAACGGGATTATTAAGATATATTATTATATAGTATACCACACCTCATAGGCATATATTATGTACCTAACATACGCGGCCGCACAGCCGTTCCTAATTTACATGTCTAGCTGTGTCGAATATTCACCCTAGATAATTAGCGTGGCTTGGAAACTTACCGTTACATATAACATGTTTTTAGGGTCCCACAGTCCATACCCGAAGGGTGCCAACGGGACTCTATCACTAAGCCTCTGCTGTCCGTCATTCCGTCCATCTGTCTGTCAGCGGGCTGTATCTCGTGAACCTATTAAGGTAGAGAGTCAAAATATTTTCGCAGAATTTGTATTTCGATTGCCGCTATAACAATATATGTATTTCAAAAAAAATGGCCGCCATAAAAATAAAAAATAATAAAAAGTGTTATTTAACGATGGTAGGTACGGAGCCCTTCATGGGCGAGTCCAACTCGCACTTAACAGATTTTATTTACATGTCTGTTTTACGCAACAACTTCACATAGCTCTGAAAAGTTACCTCTTTTCAGCTTTGGTTTTGAAATGTGAGGGATATTATTTTGGTAATATTATGGTGCAAACCGCTTAGATATTGCCCATTTAAGTACCCATATTTACTCTAAACAAAGCATTATCTTTATGAGTACTTCTATCTTTCACAATATTTACACATTAGCAGCCGTTTTATTCTCGAGTGAATGTAAAACGGAACACTTCTCTTGTAACGATACGCCGCCGCGCTGACCTTTTTCTAATATATTAAACGAAATCCCAAGTTTTTGTGTAAAATGAAATTTTTATTCAAGGACTTAGGGTGGATCCCACATCAGCGATATAATATTACTAGCTGATGCCCGCGACTTCGTCCGCGTGGAATTAGGTTTTGTAAAAATCCCGTGGGAACTCTTTTATTTTCCGGGATAAAAAGTAGCCTATGTCACTCTCCAGGTCTTTATCTATACCCATGCAAAAAATCACATCAATCCGTTGCACCATTGCGTCGTGATTGAAGGACAAACCAACAAAAAAACAAACCAACAAACAAACACACTTTCGCATTTATGATAAGGTTACTGATTCTTAATTTTTAACCGACTTCAAAAAAAGGAGGAGGTTCTCAATTCGTCTGTATGTTTTTTTTTTATCATTACGAGTAAGCGCACTGCTAGGTAATATTAAATTTACTTACAGTACGCAGTAGAAAGTAATGTACATCGACCTTTAGAAGGAGATAGCGGATTTGTAGATCTCTGTCGTTGAGACGGACAAAACGTCATATAGGTATGAGTGATAAAGACAACGCTCTACAAAGCCGAAATGTCATTCCAAAGGCCGATGTACATTACTTTCTGCCGCGTACTGTAAACATATTTGGTGTCGCCATAAACATCTCTTCATATGAATATTATGAACTAGCTGATACCCGCGACTTCGTCCACGAGGAATTAGGTTTTTTAAAATCCCGTGGGAACTCTTTGATTTTCCGGGTAGCCTATGTCACTCTCCAGGTCTTTATCTATACCCATGCAAAAAATCACGCCAATCCGTTGCACCGTTGCGACGTGATTAAAGGACAAACCAACAAACAAACACACTTTCGCATTTATAATTTGGGTACTGATAGGCACTAATTGCACTCAAAAGACCCGAACCCAAAGTTGTACCTACGACAAGTTGTCTCGATCGCACTTGCTAAGCAGCTTATACTTCCAAGTACTACCGGACAAACTATTTGCAGTACTCGTATCTTATAGAAGTTCACATTCAGATAAATAATCGGATTAGGTAAGTGTAATATAGGGCCAGTTGAATCAGCGAAAGAGCTCCATTAATAGACAGACGGGCGGACAAATTAAAATTCACCAAATTAGATTCACTTCGCTTAGTCAAAAAAAAGTATAGTTAGTGGGTACTGCTGACATAATAGCATCAAAATCATACATAAAATTTCAAAAATCTAAGTCCACGCGGACTAAGTCGCGGGCATCAGCCAGTTATTTTGTCTTTGTCTTTGTTTTGTCTTGGTCCAGTAGAAATAGATGCACGCCCCTCTCACAATGTACAAAATGTACATGTACTAGATGATACCCGCGATTACAGTACCCGGCATCGACCTTTAGAAAGAGATAGTCGACAAAACGTCACATAGGTATGAGTGACAGAGACAACGCTCTACAAAGTCGAAATCTCTTTCTAAAGGTCGATGTCCAATATTTCCTGCCGGGTACTGTACGTCCTTGTAGATTTAGGTTTTTTAAAATCCGTAGTGAAATAACAGAGATAGAAATATTTTTTGTTAAAATAAACTTTTACACTCTTTTCAATTGTCAAATGCATCTACCACTGGTTCGGAATGCCCTTCTTACCAAATCCTTCCTGTCCTATTCTTCCTACTACTGTCCCACTGACATAGAGAATGCAAAAAATCACGTCGATCCGTTGTTTCGTTACGGCGTGATTGAAGGACAAAACAATGATCCAATAAACACACAATATTTTCACAATACTTACTTAGGTATAACATAAGGTATAATAAGTTGGAATATAAGCTGTGATAGCCTTGTGGTTAGGACGTCCGTCTTCCAATCGGAGGTCGGGGGTTCGATCCCGGGCACGCACCTCTAACTTTTCGGAGTTATGTGCGTTTTTAAGTAATTAAAATATCACTTGCTTTAACGGTGAAGGAAAACATCGTAAGGAAACCGGCATTCCTGAGAGTTCTCCATAATGTTCTCAAAGGTGTGTGAAGTCTGCCAATCCGCACTTGGCCAGCGTAGTAGACTATGGCCAAAACCCTTCCCACTCTGAGAGGAGACCTGTGTTCTGTAGTGAGCCGGTGATGGGTTGATCATGATGATGATCAAGTTGGAATATATTTGAAAGGGAATAAGTTTTGTACTTAACGCGTGGCGTTACTCCTAACGGGATTCAAAAGTTCCCAACATTAGGCTTAGCTCCGCTAATTGAGTAATAGTTCTCCGGAGACTTCCGACCATGTAGCCCCATCAAATCGTATTTACTTAATAATATTATGTAATGGATATTACATAAAATGAACTTTCTTTGAATTTAACATCGCCAAAAGTTGCCGATGAAAGCTTTCAACAAGAATTCTTCCAAAAAACAATTTTATTATTATTTTGCTCGTAAAAATAACTCTTACTTTGCTATACAGAACCAAGAACACTTTTGCCAACTTTGGATGATAAAAATACTTCCACTCAGTTAGTATTAGCATTTAGCTTCTAAGCCGTTTGGTAGTAGATAGGTAGGTATATAGCCAGGTATCACTGAACTTTTTAAGAATTGGCCAGGGAGAAAAGTTGCCGATGAAAAATTGATTTCGAGTAAATACCTCTTTCATTTGGTAACTGTGCTATAAAGGTAATACATATATCAAATATTTGAAAAGAGCAACCGCCGAGTTTCTTGCTGGTTCTTCTCGGTAGGAAAGGCATTGCGAACCAGTGGTAGATGCATCCGACTATTCGTAAGTGCTTGTAAAAGTTTATACGAATAAAAAGATTTTTATTTATTTATTTATTTATTTACTATAGTTTATGTTGTACATTTTATTCATAATTATAATAAAATATTTTGTTTTAAAAATTGGTGGTAATTTATACAGTGCGATGGATCATTTTGCAACAATTGTGCTAGAGTGTAAAAGAACTGTTACTATAAATTGGTAAGTTAGTCATTGTTTACCAGTAGTCGCAAAACGTACGCCTAAGAAGCTGAATCTTCCACGCACCTGCAACTTTTCGGAGCTATGTGCGTTTTAAGTAATTAAATATCACTTGCTTTAACGGTGAAGGAAAACATCGTGAGGAAACCTGCAATCTGCTTGCCCGAGGGTTCTTCGTAATGTTCTCAAGGGTGTGTGAAGTCTTCCAGTCCGCATTTGACCAGCGTGCTAGACTATGGCCAAAACCCTTCTCACTCTGAGAGGAGACCCGTGCTCCTTAGTGAGCCGGCGATGGGTGGATCGTGATGATGATGATGATGATACATAAATAGGTACATGGAAAACACTACATGATGCGACTACATAGAAATACCACAGAATGCTGTTCTATTTCCACAACAATGTCAATAAATTTCACACGATAACATGAAATATCAACTCTTCAAATACAGTTGGCAATAGATTTCCCAAAACAAGCAATCACTTAGGAAAGCCGTAGTAAATAAATGTTGAAAGCAGAACAAGTGAAAACATCGTTGTTGTGATGCGATGCAAGTTGGAACAAGTTTTACGTCAACTTTCATTTTTCCTACATATCTAATATCTATGGTCTAGTTGCACTACAGTACCCGTAGTACAAGATTTTACGTCTCTTTTACATCTCCAATCGGAAACATTGCGAAATAAAAATCAGTGGCATTGAATATTTGACTTCAATTCAAGGCTCTTTAGGTCCATTTTACTTTGATGTTATTGTGTTTCGACTCTCGAATTCTAGCAACGTTTGGTGAGACGTAAAATCTTGTACTACGGGTACTGTACGCAGCCAACGCGAATCATGTACATCGGCCTTAAAGAATGACATTTCGGCTTTGTAGAGCGTTGTCTCTGTCACTCATACCTATATGACATTTTGTCGGTCTCAACGACAGAGACAGTGCTCTACAAATCTCCTTTGTATCTCCTTCTAAAGGTCGATGTACATTACTTTCGGCCGCCTTCTGTACAGGCAGATATAAGTTACGTTAAACATTTACAACCATTAGCAAAGTGGGTTGTACAAATCAGTAGACCTATTCATACCTCCATGATTAAGGTAAAAAATAAAATTTTGGGTTCAAACTCTAAAGGTAATTAACTTTGACCTGAGCAATCCATTGGTGAACGGTTAACATTTAACGATAACCGTAATGCTAATGTAATTTTAATCGCCTGTCATATAACTGGATCAAAGAAATTTTGCTACAATTATTGAAATTAGAATAATAGGTGAATTATTTGCAAAAGTTGGTTAACAACAATTGATTTATACAAATTCAAATTAGCTATTTGCGCAAACAACAACGAAATGTAAGTAAATGAAATGAAATGAATTATGAAACAATATTCATGCAAAGTAAAAAGTCAACGAGTTTTATTGAAGAACATCATAAAATTATTTCTTTATTCGACCTAATTGTATACATACCGGTCTCGTAGTAAGTACAAAGTATATTTTGGGGTTTTATCGAGACCGAATCAAGGGTCAGCGCTTTACTGCATACTTGTTATCGAACGACACTATGTTGTAAAGAGCAATTTTTTTTTATCACCACCACCACGAATTTTTTCTAGACATTGGCGCAGTGCAATACAGCTGGCAGCAGTGCCCAACATGATAATCCAGCCAATGCTCGTCGTGCCGCGCTCGGACTGCACTGGTCATTATGCGACGATACCTGAGTGAACTAAAGTGAGGGACTTCTGGGTTTGATCCTGAATCGACGATATTATGTTAAATATTAGACTATGGGTGACGTGAAATCAACGAAAAATAAACTATTCATAGCTGGCTACCTATCGTCAAATGTAGGACCATTTGACGCCTGCCAGTGACATCGAAGCCTAGACGTTTTCTT
Source organism: Maniola hyperantus (assembly GCF_902806685.2). Classification (NCBI taxonomy): domain Eukaryota; kingdom Metazoa; phylum Arthropoda; class Insecta; order Lepidoptera; family Nymphalidae; genus Maniola; species Maniola hyperantus. Next base: position 4,213,825 of record NC_048547.1, read on the forward strand.
ACAAGGTACTTTACTGTTTTGAACTGTGACAATAGTGTCATGCAAGCGTGAAAAAGGTACATAAAATGGTATGACAGTTTAATAGACTAAGGAATGATTTATACTAACATGTGGAGGGCACGAGCCGTGCCAGTTCATAGACTGCTTGATAAAAAACTGCTTAATAATAAATGCTTAAAAATACAGTATCCCTAATGTGTTTTTACATAGTATAGTACTGAAAGTCTATCGCTTACTAAAAACTAAACGTAGGTAGCTATAGTCACAATTTTACGATCTATATAGTAGTACCTGATAAAGTCACGGACATGGTTGCATCAACACGACCACATAACAGACCATTTATTATAATGAGCCATAACATTCAAAGGTGAAGTAACTGAGTAGGGTTTCAATTTAGTTATTTATGGTTTTGTGGCTCTTTTCTGATTGTTACAAAATTCAAAGTTTTTATAAGGTTTCTTAAGTCACGTGATGTTTTCTTAAATAATGTACTCGTACATACTAATATATTGACTGTAATACAGTTAAATGGATGTTTGGTTATGAGAAGTAAATAAACAATTTTTGATTTTAATTTTTGATAGGTATTTCTATTAATATTATCAAGAAATATCCCATTTTTGCTACCCTAAAATATAATATTACCAATATTATATACCTACCTATTAAAGTCTGCCTACGCCTTTCATTTCTAGACAAGATGTCCCTGCGGGGTGATCCGCTAACTCAGTGTCTAACACTGATAGCCACCGAGCTCATTTCTTATTTCTTTTTAATTATTCATTGAAGCATTTAATAGCTCGGTGGCTATCGTTCGGTGTGTCCAACCAGCGAGCTCATTTGGCATTGGTTGGTTCTACATTGCTGCTTCACTGAGTAAAACAATTTTTCGTAGAAAACCTTCAATGAATAATTAAAAATAAGTGTGAAAAGAGCTCGGTGGCTATCATTCAGTGTTAGACACTGAGTTAGCGAATCAGTAGGCTGATCCAGTGATAAGCGTTGCTGTGATAAGCGGGATATTCCAAGTTCCATTCCTGGCAGGCGCACATGACCGCATGCGACGGTGCTAGCGAAAGCGGTGCCGATCAGCAGAAGCCGACGCATGCAGCCACGTACGCTTGCATGTAGCGTTATAATATGATTTCAGCTTACTTGGTATGCGTATTCCATGCAAATATGGACTTTAATAATATTGTGTAGACACTTTAATTTCCTTTAACGCATGTAAAATACGATGCGACGCGTTTCGACGTTTCCGCTATGCGGGCAAGGAAAATCCGTTTCGATGCCATGCTGCTTCCATCGGGTTTCATCGTCTAATTCCAACATTGCGAATTGCGAGCGGCCGCGACGATGAGGGAAATGATAAATGAGCTCTCAACGGAGCTTAGAAGTTGATGTCTAACAGCTGTCTAATCAATCACTTAAACAAACAATACCTAAGCTTCCAATACATTGACCCAATTTTACTGTGGCCTTTCTTACTTAAAGTACTAGTAAAATGTCGTGGAAAGGCAACTTCTATGTAGTTGGTACCACGCACAAGACTGGTCATTCTGAGTATTAATAGGTCTATGGTCGTTCCAAACAAAAATTTTGCGGCCTGCAACTTTTGTTTAAAATAATCCGTCTATTGGTAGTAATTTATTAATTTAATTAATAGTTATAATTCATTTAATAGTAATTTATTAAAATAATACGTCATAATAGCTATCTGCATGCCAAATTCCAGCCCGATCCGACAATAGGTTGAGCTGTGCGTTAATATATCAGTCAGTCAGTCAGTCACCTTTTCCTTTTATATATTTAGATAAATGTATATAAGAAGAAGATACACCTCATACATATATTAAGTAGGTATTATAAGATATACGGATGTTTTCAGTCACTGCTGTTTCCGTAAACTACAATCACCCTACTCCAACAAGCCGATCTCTGCGCAACGAGAGAAATGATAAATGAGCACGCAGAGCCTTCAGTTCAACGTCTAACTAATGTCTAATCCACAACGCGTCCCCGAAGCAAATTTTAATTAGTACCTACGCAGTAGGCCTACGAATTGCGCAGAATTCTTTGGGTTACAGTTACCTATAAAAAAGTCTTTTTTCTATTTATTTGCCATGAAGTAGCTATTAGCTATTAGTAGTATAGTCGTTCTTCTTAATTAATTACAGCTTATGCTCGCGATATCATCCGCGTTGGACGTATAAATTCTAACCCCCAATTTACTCCCTTAGGGGTTGAATTTTCAAAAATCGCTTCTTAGCGAATGCCTACGATAGCTATCTGCATGCCAAATTTCAGCCCAATCCGTCTAGTCTATATCTATAGTCATCGATAAAATGCCTACATGTCACTCATGGCTCATTTATCGATAAACGGTAGTAGGTATTTATCGCACAAATAGTGTCAAGCGTTTCATTTGGATCGTTCTAGAATGAACAATGGACGTCGATCAATAAGGGCATCCTGCCATTGTGCCTCAAATGTGTGGAAATTAGCTAGTTGCTTCACGACGAAGACAAATAGAAGCAGCTCCTCCCTCGATTAATTACGTGCTTAACTACGTTATTAATATACTAAGATGGCTGATAGTGCCAATCGTATTTTAAGCGCTTCTATAACTTGACAATAGAGTTGGACCATTTATGTCCAATGTCGAAAAAACACTACTGTAGTACGAAACCCTCGGTGCGCGAGTCTAGCCAGACTTGCGTACACTTGTCCAGTTTTTTAGGGTTCCGTATCCTATCCTATCATCCGTAGGCCTATCATGCAAAATGCGGAAGCAAAATTTTTAAACTGCTTAATAAATGACTACGCGTTTTATTTTATATGACTGTTCCATTTCTCATTTTTGTAAAAAAAATATAATTTTTAAATCCATACTAATATTATAAATGCGAAAGTGTGTCTGTCTGTCAGTCTGTCTGCTAGCTTTTCACGGCTCAACGGTTTAACCGATTTTGATGAAATTTGGTACAGAGGAAGCTTACATCCCGGGGAAGGACATAGGCTACCTTTTATCCCGGAAATCAAAGAGTTCCCACGGGATTTTTAAAAAACCTAAATCCACGCGGACGAAGTCGGGCATCATCTAGTCTAAATATATAAAAGGAAAAGGTGACTGACTGACTGACTGACTGATCTATCAACGCACAACTCATATTACTGGACGGATCGGGCTGAAATTTGGCATGCAGATAGCTATTATGGTGTAGGCATCCGCTAAGAAAGGATTTTTGAAAATTCCACCCCTAACGGGGTAAATAGCGGTTTGAATTTTGTGTAGTTCACGAGGACGAAGTCGCGAGCATAAGCTAGTAAATAATAAAATAAGTTCAAGAATAGCTATAAAATAAAAAGTTATTAGCAGAATGCACTACTTATAGTAAAACTATTTTCATTGTATTATAATAGAAGGTAGGTATAACAGTGAAGTTACCATAAATAAATCAAAATAAGTCTTATAGACTTTTTTAGAATAATTTACTGTAATTAAACTGTAATTATTACTGTTCCAAAGATTGTTATGTAAAGTTAAAATCTTTAATGCGGAATGTTTCGTGCTTAGAAACAATAATGCTTCTACTCGTTAAACGCTTTGATTGCATTGTAATGACCAACAAGATAAATTAACCTTTATTTCTTTATGACCAAAGTCCATAATTGAATAGCATTCCATCAACCTTTTTGAAGTGTCAATAGAAACCAATAGATTTTATCATTCCTGTAATATCATCGACGACTTGATAAAGTAAACAATAATCACAGCTCATTTATCGATAAACGGTAAAGTTTAAGGTCCTCGCTCACTATAGTCACTAGATACCGGATCGTTTAGAAATATAAACCTCTATTAAAATTGAACCTTAGCTACCTGTACTATTATGTATTCTGAGTATTCTCCATCTCGACGGACGAAAGAATCGCAACGATTTCGTCCTACTATCGTCGGTCTCCACGGTACAACCACAGTTTTACGATCTCAAACTATGGTACAACCATTAATTTGATGGATACAACGATAATGGGAAAAACGCCACGAAACCGCAACGGATCGCCGCGTGACGTGTACCACAAAGCTTCCCATTGCGCCTCTCCACTGTGGCGGTATCGTCGCGAGACTCGACGCGCGACGGTTTCATCGCAAGACCGACGGTATCGTCGCGAGACTCAATTGTACCGCCGCCCGTGACACGCGACAAATCCAGAGTCATTCATCGTATCACCGCGATAGTATCGCCCTTTAAGCCCATAAAGATAATTAATTTTGGCTACAAGACCACAGATGTGCCAACGAACAGGGTAGATCACGGTCCTAGCTAGTGAGTGCGCGAGGACCTTTACAACACAAACAGTGTCAAAGTATATCATTCGGGACGGTCGATGAACAATAATAGACGACAATCAATAAGAGCGGGCAGCCATTGTGTTTCAAATGTGTGGGAATTAGCCATTTTCTCCACGACGAAGACAAATTATATCGCCTCCTCGATTAATTACGCGCTTAACTACGTTATCAATAAACGTTCTGAATTGGCTAATGTTGGCAATCGAGTTTCTTGTCTCGAGGAAAAGAGGAGATATCAAGTTGTGATATACTTAATTGGTCCAGTTTTAAGAAAGGTAAAGTTCAAGTAAAGAGTAAATGGCATCTTCTAGGCAAGCGCGCTCTATCTTTGGCTGCATCAGTACTTGCCAGCAGGTCTGATTGCAGGCAAGCGCTAATAAATGAGTGATATTAAATCATTATAATAATTAAACGACTGTGACAGACTGTGATTCCATAAGTGTTCCGATTCCTCCTTTTGAGTCCGGAACACTAATGTCCATTTTATGAATAATTACAACGACTTCGTTCACGTGAACTTAATTTTTTTTAATTCGTGGGAACTTTTTGATAGTCCAATAGCCAGTAGCCTATATCCGTCTGTAAGCAATCTCTGTAACAGAATTTCGTCACAATCGGTTTAAAAGATGGACAGTGGATAAATACAGATACTTAGACAAATTTTTGCATTTATGACATCAGTATGGATATGACATGGATTATAATATTAAACTGTATATCTATTAGTTATAGTCTCAAATTGTAACTTTTATTGAAAAAAAAAATTCCTTTTACCTCTACATATAACTTTTTATTTACAAAAACGTATAAAGGTATAGTGAAATACTTTTATAATAATGTGAGTTGATAAAAATATTCCTCGTATTTCACTACAATAAATCCGCGAAGCTTTTATTTGACTTCAAAAAGTCAGTACCTAACGGAATTTGTATTTTCGTACATTGCCGACTATTTTTTCGTATGATGTTTTTCATTAAAAATTCATATAAATGTGCTGAAGTTTTCTCGTGCAATTATTATTTATTATTGTACGAGTACATAAAAGCTTAAAACAATTAATGAATTACGACTTTGTTTACATTTCAGATCACTTTTGGCCTTAATTGAACCGCGTTGCAGAAATTATACTTAGTCTCTTTGCATCCTATTTCTCATTTCAGATGGCCCTCTGAAATGAGAAATAGGATCACTATTAATGATAGATACCTAATAATAATTATTATAAAAAAAATATACGAGATATTTCACCGCGATAGCCTCATCTGGTGACAGAAGGGCTGGCTCATTTTTTGCGTTTGCACAGTAATAAGAAAAGGCTAGCTTTAAGTTTTATTGTAATATCTATCAAAGGAATAAAATTATCAAACGCTAGTGATAACAATTTACTAACCAGGGCCGACGACGGGAAATGAGGCAAGGAGGAAACGAAATCGCCAAATTAGGACTCTTAGCCATGAAGAATATTATGCTGAGAGAGAAAGAAAGAATACAACAAAATGGAAATTTTCGTACATTGCCGACTATTTTTTCGTATGATGTTTTTCATTAAAAATTCATATAAATGTGCTGAAGTTTTCTCGTGCAATTATTATTTATTATTGTACGAGTACATAAAAGCTTAAAACAATTAATGAATTACGACTTTGTTTACATTTCAGATCACTTTTGGCCTTAATTGAACCGCGTTGCAGAAATTATACTTAGTCTCTTTGCATCCTATTTCTCATTTCAGATGGCCCTCTGAAATGAGAAATAGGATCACTATTAATGATAGATACCTAATAATAATTATTATAAAAAAAATATACGAGATATTTCACCGCGATAGCCTCATCTGGTGACAGAAGGGCTGGCTCATTTTTTGCGTTTGCACAGTAATAAGAAAAGGCTAGCTTTAAGTTTTATTGTAATATCTATCAAAGGAATAAAATTATCAAACGCTAGTGATAACAATTTACTAACCAGGGCCGACGACGGGAAATGAGGCAAGGAGGAAACGAAATCGCCAAATTAGGACTCTTAGCCATGAAGAATATTATGCTGAGAGAGAAAGAAAGAATACAACAAAATGGAAATGTAGAGGTTCCAGCCAAGAACAATAAATAAAAATTAAACAGACACTATTAATGTTATTAGGAAAATACTTTGAAGGGCTGAATCCAGCAGCTATCGCCCTGGGAGCGATAAAAAGAGATTGCTTCCACTCGGGCGACGTTTTATTGACTTATTAACATCGATATCAGATCGTAACACTTGATTCTTTGATCTTCGTCAACATTTTCGACTCTCGAACTACTTTGTAAGCATTTTGGACGGTTGTAGAATCGTTTTTGGATTTCTTTTCCTTCCCATAGTTTTACCAGTTTTTCTGAGATTATAAAATATAGACCCCGGTGTCATGCTCGTTGACAGACATCAATACACGATACACGACGCATATGGTGCCCTCACCAATCACCATTTTCACACTTAGGCATAAACTTCAGGAAAATTATAACAATAGGTATGCAAAAATATGAAAATAGCAAAATATGAAGAAAAGCTAACTGACTCGCTGCATGCAGATAGCAAATACGACCTAAAAATCCGGTAAAAAAATATTTTTCAAAATTTGACACCTAAGCGGGTACAAATTAACAAAAAGGGGTTTGAAATTTGTTTAGTCCACGCGGGCGAAGTATGCGGGGATAGGCTAGTAAAATATAATTACCAAAAACTTTATGGGGTAAATGTAGGATAATACAAAAAGATAATTTTTGTATCTTTTCTGCACCTGTATAAAATTCTATTCAAATTCGGAATTATTTTGTTCCCAACGAAAGCTCAAGTTACTTACTAGGTACTCATCTAAAAACTCTCCTTCCGACTAACAAGGCACGATCGAAACCGCCTCTTGACCGATTTTGTCGTTTTTTTGTAGTTCCCTTAGTTTCCATATTTTTGCGAGTTAGTTTTCAAACTTTTCTGGAAGAGTAACTAGGACAATTAAATTGAATCGTTTTTATTAGTTTATGCTGCTTTTTAGGGTTTCATATCCAAAGGTTGCCAATGGGACCTTATTACTGAGCCTCTGCTGTCCGTCCGTCAATCCGTCCGGTCCGTCCTTCCGTCCGTGTGTCTGTCAGCGCGCTGTATTTCGTGAATCGTACTTAAACCGTACCTACCGTTGAAATTTTCGCAGAACATATATCTATTTATATTGCCGCTATAACAAAAAATAATAAAAATTTCAACATGGCTGCCATGAATGTTAAAAAAAGTGCTATTTCTTATACGTAAGATACGATGGTACGGAACCCCTCGTGTAGAGCTAGTTACAATCTCAATCGATCTGATTGGCTGAATTTATGGCATTCTTGCTACAGTTGGTAATGCGTTTCAGCCAATAGTCAGGCAATCAGAGGTGATTGCAATCGTCACAGCTCGGCGTCGATCGACTGTCAAACAACAGCGGTAGCCCTGGATTTAGCTAGCCAATTAATTTTTAAGTAGGTACTATAGTAAGTATTTATGAATTAGGTACTTTCTAATTTAATGGCTCGACAGACTAGACCAATGAGACAATATGACGTCCCGGCTTTGAAAATTGCATCAAACGGCGTCAAAAATTGTATGGTATTTTTTTGAAAAATAACATTGTTGCTGCCATGTTGCTACGTAACTTATCGAAGGATTACAGATAGATTGATATATTAATTTCAGCAGTAAATACCTATTAGGTACCTTATAGAAAAGATAATTCTATTAAAATATGCTCTTTCTTTTAATAAAATAATATTTTATTAAAAGTTTTACTTACAGACAACCTAATTTTGAACTACATCCGCACACTGCGAAAGTTTAACTCTCCAGTGGTTCAATTTTTTCATTGTTATCTCGAGCTCGGCGGGTACAAAGTTTGACGTACCCTCTAATATGCTTAAGTGAAGGATGTTGCCCCAGCGAATACGCTCAATATAAAAATAGAAACTACGTACGTATCAACGCACACAATACCTACTCAATACTTTTACTTGTTTTAGTAATAGGCTGCCCTAGACTGTCATCTCACTTTATAGTAAGTGACAATACAGGCTGAGATGGAAGCGAGCTAACCTGGCTTTCCAGGTTATTTTGCTTTGCTCACAACGGGCTGTGCGGGCAGCGGCGCGCACGGTGAGCAGTCTTAACCGCGACGCGTGCGCGAACTGACTCCCTTTGAAAAAGGACCCCGGATTGGTTCAAAACTAGTCGGGCTAACGTCGATTAAACACGTGAGCAAAGAGTACGAGTGTGAGATATCTAAATATATAAAAGGAAAGGGTGACTGACTGACTGACTGACTGACTGACTGACTGACTGACTGACTGACTGATCTATCAACGCACAGCTCAAACTACTGGACGGATCGGGCTGAAATTTGGCATGCAGATAGCTATTATGACGTAGGCATCCGCTAAGAAAGGATTTTTGAAAATTCAACCCCTACGGGGGTGAAATAGGGGTTTGAAATTTGTGAAGTCCACGCGGACGAAGTCGCGAGCATAAGCTAGTTATATAATATAATGGAAATCACTCACGATAGTTTAAACGCAAAGATATGACATCATTAAACGAATAAAAATCAAAACCACCCGTCTTTTTAGCAGAGGAGTTTATTATCTGTTCGTTCTTAAGGCTTATTTTAGGCTTCTGATACCTTAATAATTAGGTTACGTATAATATTGATTAAAGGTAGATATCTGCAGGTTTGGTATTCAAGCCGACCTATTTAATTAACGAACCGACGGGATCTGTAAGGTACAAAGAAATCGTTTGAGGCCTTTACGTACAAACGCGATTGCATATAATGTTTATGCTCGTAATTACATCGCCCAAATTTAACAATAAAATAATAACCGATAACAGGTTTCATGTAAGAAAAGTTTAGGAAAATTCCAAGTCACGCGAGAAAATAACGGTCGTGTAGCTAAGCAGGCCTTTATTGGAGCTATTTATGAGGCAAAATTGTATAACAACTAGGATTCTCTATTTTCCAACTACAAAAATGATTATGGAGGAAATTATAAGGAACGAAGATTGATGAGATATTATTATGAGAATAGTAGTGCAGTATTAGGGTCGATTGAACTTCACATCATCATCAGGCTTGCATGTACCTGGGGTGCCAGCCAGGTAACCTCCCAGTGTGCCTGGGAACTGCTGGTCCCTTTTGGATGCGCCCGAGGGGAAGAGCAGTATTCAGGCCGGTGCACCCCGGGTAACATGGCTAATAATCTCTCTTTGGGCATATTGTTGGCTATGGGTAATGACCTGGCAGGGGGAGGGTTTTCCGCATATCCCTCTGACTAGCAGAGGGCACAGTGGACGAGGCGAAGGATGGGACGCGGGCGACGTGCGTGGGATCGCGTTGTTCTCCGTTGGGTCCCCGGGGGAGAAGACGCACATTGGCTGGCTGGTTAGCTAGCTGGCTTCAGAGGGGGGGGCACTTCACAGCGTTAAAAAAGGGCTTGCATTGCCCGCCCTCCCACTGCTAAACATGCAGGAAAAAGCAACCACCAGGCAAGCAATACGCACCACCACCACGCAGCACCACACAAATCCCAAAACAGGAGATGTATACCTTACAATCCACAATTGCTTGACTTTGCGTGCGTCGAGTGTATTTTTCCTGCATGTTTAGCAGTGGGAGGGCGGGCGGTGCATTTCGCATGCTGCATGTTGCACCATACAGATTCGACCTGTTTTAGCGGATTATAGCAAATCAAGCTTTTGGTTCACTGTATATTCCACGAATTTTAAAATAATACACATTGATGTGCACAACGCAGTTTTTATTACACTTTTATCACCGGTTTCTGTTTACACTCAGAACTCTCAATTAATTGAATACAAAAGTTAAACATTCCGAGTCAGTTATTCGCGGGGGAATATCTGCGAGGTCCATTTCCTCCTGGAGAGAGCATCGTAGCCGACGCTTTCCTTTCTTAATTAGTTTTGAATTACGTGACGATGGCCTCGCTAATTGGCCAAATTTAGCACAAACCGATAAACAAAGAATTGTTTTTGCTCCGACAGCAAGTATCTGCTCGATGTTTCTTTCTTGTTTTACTTTTAGCGTTCCGTAGCTCAAAAGGAAAAACGGAACCCTTATAGGATCACTCCGTTGTCTGTTTGTCTGTCAAGAAACCTACAGGGTACTTCCCGTTGACCTAGAATCATGAAATTTGGCAGGTAGGTAGGCCTTATAGCAGACATTAGGTGAAAAATTTGAAAACCTTGTATTTTTGGTTATATCACAAAAACATTGTAATCATGAGCTAATAATTAGTACCTATTTTCAATTTTCGAAGTAAGATAGCAATATCAAGTGGGGTATCATATTATGAAAGGGCTTCACCTGTGCATTCTAAAACAGGTTTTTATTTATTTTTACGCATCATTGTTTTTGAATTATCGTGTAAAATGTCGAAAAAATACGACTGTAGTACGGAACCCTCGTTGCGTGAGCCTGACTCGCACTTGGCCGGTTTTTTATACAAAATTCAGAATGGTGCTATCCAATTACCTAATAAATAATCTAGGGAATGGTTACATCTTCCGAAGTAAGAACAACTTCACAGACCGCCTTTTAAGAGGTATAGACTATAAGTATTTTAGTTTTAGATTTTTTTAAAACCCCGTGGGAATTTTTAGATTTTTTGGGAATAAGAAATAGCCTTTGTCCGTTCCCGTTATAACCATTTCATCACAATATAAAATTTTGCCGAATTTTGTTAAATAGATGGGCCGTGAAAAGCTACATACAGACACACTTTCACATTAAATATTAGTATGGATAAGTGATCGCTGCGGGACAGATAGTACGTAGCCTATGTCATGCTTTCCCAAACTTCATAAAAATCGGTTAAATCGGTAAAAAGTTCTATTCCATCGAACCAGCAAAAGTTAGGGAGAATATTTTTCATTACTTTGCATATTTTCATTATTACTTAGATGTATGAAGACAAATGATGAATGAGACTTCGAAATATATTTTCTCAGTAGATATTCTTCATGGTTTAAGGAAAACAGATCCACAATAATATTTAATATTATAAATGCGATATGTTTGTCTGTCTGTCTACTAGGTAACTTTTCACGGCCTATCCGTTTAACCGATTTTTATGAAATTTGAAAATCCCGTGAGGTATCTAATTTTCCAGGATAAAAAGCATACTATGTCCGTTCCCGGTATGTAAGCTAACTCTGCGCTTTTCGTCGCACACTTTCACATTTATAATATACTAGATAATGCCCGCGACTTCGTCCGCGTGGATTTAAGCTTTTCAAAATCCCGCGGGAAGTCTAATTTTCCGGGATAAAAAGTAGTCTATGTGTTAATCCAGGGTATAATCTATCTTCAAGCTATCTCCATTCCAAATTTCAGCCAAATCCGTCCAGTAGGTTTTGCGTGATCGAGTAACAAACATCCAAACATCCACACTTTCACATCCATACTAATATTATAAATGCTAAAGTGTGTCTGTCTGTCTGTCTGTCTGCTAGCCTTTCACGGTCCAACCGTTCAACCGATTTTGACGAAATTTGGTACGGAGATAGCTTGCATCCCGGGGTAGGACATAGGCTACTTTTTATCCCTGAAAATCAAAGAGTTCCCACGGAATTTAAATCCACGCGTACGAAGTCGCGGGCATCATCTAGTTTATAATATTAGTAGGAAGTAGGATAATATAAAATAATATGGGTGATGTATACTCCACTTAAAAAAATCTAATCAAACTTTGAGACTCGTTTTTATCCTATAAGGAAGATTCATCACCTAATCCGATCTTGTTTTCCATTTTATTACAAGAACGTCAGCCAAAATTCTAATTAACGTGGCCGTACTTCCGGCCAGTACGTAAAATGAGCGCCAGGAATCGTGGACTCGGATCCATTAGCTTTTATTACAAGCCGTTTAAAAGTATGTCGTCCAAATTAGCTGGCTCTATTTGCAGAACATCTTTGCTCCACCAAGGACCTTATTATCAAAATGACCCTTGAATTTTTAGAGATTTTTTAGAGCCTCAATAGCTCAACCGGTATAGGAGTGGACTGAAAACCGAAAGGTCGACGGTTCAAACCCGCCCGTTGCACTATTGTCGTACCTACTCCTAGTACAAGCCTGACGCTTAATTGGAGATATTAGTCATTTAATATGGCTATTCTTTTAAAAAAGAAATAAAAAATTATTTGTAACTAGCTGCTCCGCCCCTGCTTCGCTCGGGTGGAGTTTAGAAAATTGAGGGGGAGGTTGAATTAAATTTTTCTCTCCGTAAGAACCATCCTCGTACTTCAAGGAATATTATAAAAAAGAATCGGCGAAATCGGTTCAGCTGTTCTCGAGATTTGCGATGAGCAACACAATTAGTGATTCATTTTTATAATATAGATTATTTGATTGTTTTAAACTGGTTAAGTGCGAGTCGGAGTCACACACGAAGGCGTTCCGTACTATCGTACTAGATGTAAGGCTGTCTTTTTAGGGTTCCGTACCTCAAAAGGAAAAAGGAACCCTTATAGGATGACTTTGTTGTTTGTCTGTCTGTCCGTCTGTCTGTCGTGTCTGTCAAGAAAATCTATAGACTTATTATATTTGTGTCTTATAGCACAAGTAAAGGAAAAAATCCGAAAACCGTGATTTTTGGTTAAATCACAAAAATCTGTAGGTAAATATTTTAGTGAGCCTTATCTATTTTATTCAATTCCATTCTATTATTTATGTGCCAAAATAAAATATTATGATTTCGTTAAAATCGTGTATAAGCCTATAATGAGAGCGTAATTAAAATGAATACATAATTATTGAACTAATTAAGCATGCAGAACAGGCAAGTAAAGCATGAATAAAAGGGCTTCATTACTAGGAGCTACTACTCAACAACTCGTTATTGCACGTCAAAATCGAACACAATCATGATTTATAGGGTCCCCGAAGACCGAAGCGTGCCTAAGACTCCGCTGTCCGTCCGTCCGTCTGGCTGTCAGCAGGCTGTATCTCGTGAACCAATTTTTTTTTTCTCGTGAGGAAAATCCATCATGGACACCACCGGCCACGGGGGTGCACAGTGGGGTGCATAAAAACCTCATGAAGTTCCACCCCACCGCTAACGACGGAGCACAAGGGACCAACAACGCCTCGTTACTCCGCCAGCGGATGTCCGCCGCAGCAGACCCATCACTGGGGCACTACGTGTCCCCAAACACCTGAGGTTCCCTGGAGGACAACCCTCCACCTCCTATGGCCCCACCGACCTCTCGGTTATATGGGCCAAATCTCGGGAGGGCTTCCGTTCGGTACTTGCTCTTGGCGTTTTCCCGGGCCGCTTTCTTGACTCCCTACAAATTATTTTAGGTCTCCTCTTTGTCCCTTATGCTCACTCTGCCCCCTTGGGGGCTAGACGTATCTTGTGAACCGTAGGAAGAACCGTGTTGAGATAGAAAGCTGAAATTCTCACAGAATGTTTATCTCTATTGCCGCTATAGCAACATTTTTATTTCTCTTCTAAATTAAATTAAAAATATAGGTATTCTATTCTGTTCTAGCCTAGGACCGCATGATTTAAAGCTGAATATGCTAGTCACTAAGTCAACGAGTAGGTACCCTACCATCGTACTTATAAGATTGTGTTTTTTCTTTAAATTTACCATTTTAATTTTTTTATTAGGTGAGTACCTATTTGTCGTTATAGTGGCAATAGTTACAATACACACCCTGTGAAAATTTCAAGTCTCTACCTATTATGGTTCATTAGAATACAGCCCCGCTGACAGACAGACAGACAGACAGACAAACAGACGGTAAGACAGCGGAGAGAATTAACGCATAGACCACATTTTATCCTAGCGAATCAAAGAGTTCCCGCGGGATTTCAGAAAAACTTATGTGGGTTAACCAAGCGGGCGAAGTCATGATTTACTAAAATAGACATGAAAGACATTTGAAAAGGGGTTTGAATATTTTAATATGGAGCCTGGTCTACCTACATGTTCGCCATTTTCTTTTTTTTTCAAAATAGTGGTCACGCATAAAACCTGTATTAGTCGACTCAAACAACTATTATATATGAGACAAAATCTTCCAAAGTGTCACGTTTCCGAAATAGGTATAAGCTCTCAAAGTGGTACTGGTAGCTAGACTGTTCTACTGATGATGCCACCAGTACAACTTTCATAGCTTGGAAACCTGACACTTTGGAGGATTTGTCTCATACAATCACACGAGTGTAAAATACTTATTTGTATTTATTAATTTGAGATTTGGTTGTGAATTGAGGCCGCTATTTTGGAAAAAAATTAAAATGGCTGACAACGAGGTAGGCCAAAATCTTCAAAGCCTTCAAAAAGTTTTTGTGTCTCATTCTCATTATACAATAATAATTATTATTATTATTATTATATTATTCAGTATTATTTGCAACAAATAGACTAGGACTTTGCACCTTCTTGGTCGGGAGCTCAGCTGTTATGTTAATATTTTTATGCACTTTGCTGACTTGATTTTAAATATATTAGTAGATACAGTTAAATTCAGGTACAGGTACAATTAATGTGATAATCTTGTGGTTAGGACAACCGTCTTCTAATCAGAGATCGGGAATTCGATCCTGGGCATGCGCCTCTAACTTTTTGGAGTCACGTGATTAATTAATATCACTTGCATAGCGGTGAAGGAAAATATCGTGAGGAAACCTGCATACCTGAGAGTTCTCCATAATGTTCTCAAACGCGTGTGAAGTCTGCCAATCCGCACTTGGCCAGCGTGGTGACTATGGCCAAAAACTGGTCACAACGAGCCGGCGATGGGTTAATCATGATGATGACAGTTAAATACAAAGCATCAGGTATTACGCGAACGAAGTCGCGGGCATCAGATAGTATTTTGAACACAGCAAATAAATTGGGCAAGTATGAATAATAAGACCTCTTCAAGCCAAATAAGTACTCTTGTCCTGGCATTAGCAGACCCTTAGAATTTCGACTCTTTATATAATAATATTATTAAATCTTTTCTATTATTAAAACGAGTAGAACTACTCGAGATCTCTCCAAAAATCGAAATAGGTAGAACGTACATAATTATTAAAAAATTATATAGTAAAAATAAAATGTTTCTTCTTGCAATTCTTATAAAACTATAGCTTATGCTCGCGACTTGGTCCGCGTGGACTACACAAATTTCAAACCCCTATTTCACCCCTTAGGGGTTGGATTTTTATAAAAATCCTTCCTTAGCGGACGCATACATCATAATAGCCATCTGCATGCCAAATTTCAACCCGATCCGTCCAGTAGTTTGAGCTGTGCGTTGATTAATAATTATTTTTCTATCTCGTAGTAAACTAAAGGACTCTTTTTTATCTTAAAACATTTCGTTCGCCTCTGAGTTTGTTTCACCCGCAAAAATGCTTATTGAAATAGATTGTTCCCCGCATGACTAGAGAGAAGATGCTACAGAGAAGCTGCAAAATGTTCACTTCATTTTAAATTAAAGGTTAGGCTAGGTTCATCATCATCATTGCCAGCTCACGGAGGAGCTCATTGAGTACGGATTTCCTCTTAGAATGAGAATTCTGTAGCCATAGTCTACCTCACTGGTCAAATGCGGATTGGCGGACTTCACACACCTTTGAGAACACTATGGACACTGGCATGCAGGTTGTTTCACAATGTTTTCCTTCACCATTAAATCAAGAAAAGTTAGAAGTGCGTGCCCAGGATTGAACCCCGAACCTACCGACTATAGGAGATCGTCATCTTAACCACTAGGCTTTTTGCGTGAGTTAATGCCACCAAAATTCCAAGATCAATTAGTAAGTGGTATATTATGCGTTTGATCTCCACTCAAGGGCCCGTACCCGCCGCCCCTTAATTTTTCAGACACGATAGCTTATTCCACTTTTGTTCGACGGCTTTAGCATATTTAACGAGGGGTTTAGAATTAATATTTTAATTTTCAGGAAAGTGTAGGCAGTGAGATTAATTTTAAGCGCCGCCTAATAATAAGTTAACTTCAATCAAAAGTGGAAGACCAGCCGACCTGAACCAAAATAATAAATGAAGCAAAAATACTTTTAATGCAAGATGTCTTCCTTCATGACATCAAGGAGTCAGACTTTACACTTAAAGATAGAGTTCTCTGATTTGGTCCCTAATTGAAATTAAACATTGCAGTGATTTAGTAATAATGGCTAGAATGCACCAAAAGCTTAATTTGCTATGATCCGCTGAATCAGGTCGAATCTGTATGGTGCAACATGCAGCATGCGAAATACACAGCCCGCCCTCCTACTGCTAAGCATGCAGGAAAAAGCAGCCACCAGGCAAGCAATACGCACCACCACCACGCAGTACCACACAAATCCCAAAACACACTCGACCTGTTTCACCGGATTATAGCAAATTAAGCTTTGGTTCATTGTATATCACGGATTTCCGCAAAGTAACGCCTACTTCTATACAACATAATAATGGCTAGACGTGGGCTAGACCTAGGTGGTCTGTCGAGTCGAGCGAGCGTTCAGTGACGCGAAAGACGCTTGACTCGCAAGTCTGCCAAAAGTCAAGATCGTATTCAGACGAGTTACATGGAAAGAGCCCACCATATTATTATTTCAAGAGAACCACTACTATCATAGGAAGTGGTCGCAACTCTCAGCAGCTTACGCACATATAATGCGAAAGGGATGTTACAATTTTATCAGTTTCAATTGCTAATGTGCAAGCTAGTAGTCCAATTCAAAACTGTCACTCGTATTTCGTATGAAATTAGAATGTCCCGAGAAATTTTGCAAGTTAGCACAGCGTGAAATTGTGTCTGGCTTGCTTCGGGGCACGCTGACGTAGAGATACGATGGACAGACGTCATAAGTTTTTATTATGAATGCCTATTATTGCGATTTAGTCCGTAATATTATTTTTTCTTATAAGAAGTAGTGATGAAAAATAGTCTGTTCGGAGTAACACAGACTATTTTTCATTACTATCTACGGGAAAAACAAATACAATAGTACACGACAAGTTGAGATGGTAATCGGAGTGGAGACACCTCGCACACCCGCACAACTCCCGCGCTAACCCGGTGCGGAATTATAGCGCGAGTGACGAACAGGTGTACTTGGGTACTATAAATACAATGAAAACTATAAATACAATAATTTTAATATTTCACTTAGAAAAGTAGGTAAATAAAGGCAAATGTTATAGTAAGTGACAGGTCGAGATGGCAATCGGGGTGGGGATGCCCCGCACACCCACACAGCCCCCCCCGCTAACCCGGTGCGGATAAGAGCGGGTGACTTGCGGGTGTGCGAAGTATCCCCCCGCCTCATAACCCGATTGCTATCTCGACCGACGCGACATCATACCAAAACATTGATATGAAAAGTTCTGGGGCGCGAGCTAAGGTTACCTACTTCTCTAAATGAATTAATATTAAAATTATTGTATTTATAGTTTTCAAATAAAAAGCTCCCAAAAGTCACCAAATACCTACTAAGTTCATAGTCGTAAAGATTTTCATTGTTGCCTTATCGGTAATTAAACCTGAAATGAGACGAGTAGGCTTCAAAATTCAAATATCAATTAGCGAGCCGCAAAGTGCCTTTGATCCGGCATGAGTGCCCTTCCGCCGATCAGCATCTTAAAATTCCTCAGACACCAAACAGATTATCCACTTTCCGCCGGCTCTGGCATATTTAACGAAGCCTCTTTGATAAAAATATGAAGTCCAGGAAGTGAGTACAGAATAAAGTTCGTTTGAAAAATAATAATTGCATTCACCGGATACATACGTAGGAGATCTTAGTCTATTGGAATGGCATTTCGAGACAACCGGAGAGGGCCCTCTCCGGTTGTCGGTTGTGTAGAACCTATGTTTTAGATTTTGATATTATTGTCTTGCGAGGTGTGAAGAATAGAGTATCGAACTTGAGGGTAATAGTGTCGTCATGGGCGGCCCTGTAACCCCGCGCTTCTATCTATCTTCTATTCTATCAGGATTCTAGATGCAACACCCTCGCTGCGCTCGGGAGTAACTCTAAAATCCGTCGTTACGCTTGGGATTTATCCCGACACCCGTGACGTAAGACATTACATTACCCGCTTGTTGAATATCCACTATTGTTTTTAGTCTGAACTTTGCTAAGTATCATTAAACAAAATTTTTTTGTGTAAGTAAACCAAAATAATTAACATCAATACAAAAAACCATTCGTTCTTAGCAATAAACGCTGTATCCGCAGGCTATTCATTTATTTTCTCGTAAAATTATTATTATATTCAAAAACTTGATATCTGTAATGAAACTCTATCTTCCGTGGTTTGTATAATATTGTGGCTACAAAACAAAACAATTATTTCCTAAAAGAAAAAAGGAAATGACCAAGTATTGTTTTTTTTCAAGTGAAAACTTCTCTAGGCGCATTGGGCGATTTTGGGATGGGTATTAATTTCAAGGTTGTGTCACCAACATGCTAATCTATGGAATAGGAAAAAGCCGGAGCAGATCAACTAGTATTAGATAAAAGTAGTAAAATAGAAACCAGTGAAAGCAAAAAGGGATATCTGATAAAAGTATAATAAAGGTAGCCTAATCTTTAATTCAATGCACCATGAACTCGCATCAATCTTAATGTACGAAAGATTTGTAGGGATAAATGTAAAGATTAATGGATCGAACAATACCATTATTGGGCCCTTTTGCTAAAAATTGAATGTAACGCAAAATTATAGGAGTGCCCGCAAGTCCCGAAGGTAAAGAACTGGGATCTATACCTACAGAATAATATCTATTTAACTGCCATACTATGATGGTCGGAAGAATGTCGAAGTGTTTCTAGAAAATGTTGAAAACTGCGTTTAAATTCACAGTAAATTTAGAAATCATTAGCAAGTAAACAGATAAACACACATTGCGACTTTATATTTTTATATTATTACTAGCGACCCGCCACGGCTTCGCGCGGGTAGCTTATTGCAATTTTTGTAGGAATCTCTAATTTTTGAAAATAAAATATGCCCTTGTCACTCAGGAATAATGTAGCTTTCTATTGGTGATAGAATTTTCTAAATCGGTTCAGTAGTTACAGAGATTACCTCCTACAAGAAAACTTACAAAATACCTCTTTATAATATTAGTATAGAATAATAATAGAAATAGTGTTATAGGTAATATAGAGAATGCTAAACTTTGTTTGAGCTTATTAGTGAGAAAGTTTCAGCTTGCAAAAGAAGTCAATTTTATTTGATCGTAAGAGCCACTTTAAAAAATATATTATAGAAATAGAGATAAGTCAAAAGATATATTTTACGTATTCCGAAAGAAAACTGGGTTATTTTAAAATGGCGTATTTTTTATCTTAAATCTGCATGAGGAAATTCAACTTCTCTACTTTCAAGTTAAAACTTTAATCGCTTGCATAACAACAATTCCAAAGTGGTCCAATTCTAGCAAAATGTGAAAACTTCGCGATTTGATTTTAAATTTACATAATTGTACCTACCACTACGGCCAAATTAGAGAAAGTTTCATGAAGATCTATAAAGTGCCGGGATTAGGTTTTGGAGATGCACTAAAATGTTTTCAGAGATAAATGATGACAGACTAGACAGACTTTGTCTTGCCTTTACAATTTTTTTGTGATCGTTTTGTGGCTTTGTGAAAAAAGAAAATGGCATAAACTTATTTCTGAGTGATCATTCTATCTATAAAATACCAAATATCATTATATCAAGTTGAATTAAGCCCTTGGATGAATGATGGTGAACCCCTTGTGAACCCGTACTTTTGACATGACAGTTGATCCATAAATTTAAAATGGCGCGTGAGGGGTCATTTTGCACGGACTATACGTCGATAGTCGATACGTGAAATGTTTATCTGTATGGTTTATGTATTGTTTATTATTACATTTAGAGATTGAAAATTGTTCTGCTTAATAGTACGTTAATTTATGTAAATTGGTTAAACTATAATATTATCTGATACGTTTAATTAATAAATCTCACTAAAGCTGATTGACCATTAGAGCGTAAGTAGGATTGACCTAAATAAACTTTTGTTTCAGTTAAACGAACATTATTTAATTTTAAAAGAAGATAGATTTGAGTTCTGTCCACTGTATTTTTGTTGCAGCATTACCCGTTGTAAACTAGATATACAATTTCACGCTCTGCCAACTTGCGAAATTCGTCACGAAATGTTAGATTCATAAAACGTAGATGTTGATAGAGGAATGAATTGGAATTTCTGATACCACAGTTAAATATACAGTTATGAAATGGCCTCTAGCATTCCTGCCTACTGATTCGCTAACTCAATGCCAACCACTGAATGACAGCCACCGAGCTCATAGGACATTTATTTTTAATCCATTGAAGGTTTCCTGCGAAAAAAAAATTTATGTTACTCAGCCATGCAGCAATGTAGAACGAACCAATGTCAAATGAACTTGATGGCTATCATTCAGTGTTGGACACTGAGTAAGCGAATCATCCCGCTCAAAATCGGGCGAAAATCGGCCAAATGCGAGTCGAGCCTCGCTCTTTTTGGGTTCCATACATAATTATGTTTTCGTCACAGCTTACAAAATTGTTTTCAGTTTTTTTTGTCTAACGTACATTTTTTTAAAGAATATTAGCCAAGTTTGTTATGCTGACCTATATTCCCCTTTCCCCTCCAACTAAGCGTAAAGCTTGTGCTAGGAGTAGGTACGACAAATAGCTCAACGGGTGGGGTTTGAACCGGCAACCTTTCGGATTTCAGTCCACTCCTTTTAACCGTTAAGCTATCGAGGCTCTAAGTTTATAGTATTGTAGTAAATTTTACGAAGAAAAAGTAAAGGAATTTTATATTCCTAACTCGTTTAGTTTTTGAAATAGACCCCGTCACAAAAGAAAATATAGATAGTTATTATTATAGTACATGCATAGAACAGTATTTCTTGTCGAATGTCGTCACCCCATCATCGTGGTGGTCGTGAAACCATTAAAAAGTCCTTTGTAGTTTTCAATTTCTCCGACTGTCGTCGTATACAGCACAATCCTTGTTCGGCGCAAGTTCCTCAGCGCGGCCAATATTACGTTAGCTCGCCTCCAACACGCCACATTGAGTCACGCGAGGCCCGCATTACACCACGGAGATTTCATTCCCACTTACAAAATCACTTGGTATCATGGACTATTCTATAATATTATTTTCCATTTTTTTTAAATAAAAATGGCGAGCAAACGAGCAGGCGGATCACCTGATGCTAAGTGATTACAGCCGCTCATGAACATTTGCAGTACCTACCAGAGGAACCACCAATGCGTTGCCGACCTTTCAGGAATTTGGTGGTTCGCTTGAATAATCCCATGTTGAAATCAAATGGGAACACCGCCGAAGGGAGTTGATTCCACAGTTTGCATGTGCGTGGAAAAAAGGATCTGGCACAATGGGCGGGTCGAAGAGCACCAGACACCCAGGTGGTGAGGGTGAAATTGTTTGCGGTGGCGTGCGGTGCGGTTGTAGAAAAAGGAGGGTGGAATGAGATCAAACAACTCTTTAGAGCACTCCCCATTATATAGGCAATAGAATACGCAAAGAGAGCTTACGTCTCTGAGGTGCTTCAAGCTCCGACGAGCCGGATAGTTTGGGATCGTTCACAAGTCGAACAGCCCGCCTTTGGGTCCGATCAAATGGAAGGAGTAGGTACTGGGGTGCTCCGGCCCCCCTTTCCTATTTTTATGACACTAAATCAAAATTTTATTTACAAAAAAGACAACGTTGCTATACGTCTTCAGAGTTATAATAATTAATTAATTTATGACAAAAAGTTTGTATTCTTCTATTTAAAGAAAGTTTATCATAACAATTTATTTTGGGATACACGTAAGATGACAAACTGTAAACAGGAAATTCTCGTAAGTAAAATCAAGCATGTAAGACGTGGGAGTTACCGCCTACGGTTTCGAACGCAGTATTTGAACGATTAAAGGTTGTAAAGGCCTAAAACGGCCTTTACGCCGGGGCAACAACATGCGAAAGTGGCATACTACAAATGAAAACATTAACCTTTCCCTTATACACTTCATAAATACATACTATCCATACTAATATTATAAATGCGAAAGTGTGTCTGTCTGTCTGTCTGTTAGCTTTCCACAGCTGAACAGTTTAACCGATTTTGATGAAATTTGGTAGAGAGGTAGCTTACATCCCGGGGGTGGCTACTTTTTATCATCCGTTTAATCGATTTGCATAAAATTTGTATGAAATTTGGTACAGAGGTAGCTTGCGTCCCGGAAAATTGACATACCTACCTATGCAACTTTTTATACCGAAAAATCAAAGAGTTCCCACGGATTTTTTTAAAATCTAAATTCACGCGGATGAAGTCGCGGACATCCTCTAGTAATATGATAAATCTTTATTTTGATAAAAGTAACAAGGTATAACCACCGCACACTAAGTGCCGATTTCACCGACGTCGAGTGACGTTTAATCGAGGAATAAATTGGGCTAATGACTGCAGTTTTTGTACTGAAAACCTGCCAAAATATCAAATTAATTCTCGAATAAGACTTATTTTACGTTGGTAATATTGGCCCTAAGTAAAGTAAGGTAAGGTACACTATGATAAACCATGGTAACAACAAGCAAAGTTTCTAGCCCCCATACTAGGATTCCCTGTGCTATTGGAATTTGGAAGCCACTCTGACGACATATAGCAACGTTGCTATACGTTTTATAAATAAAATTTTAATATGTTATTTTTGCTGTTTCAAGAGATTTTGCGTCCAATAAAATACGAGTATAATATTATACTCGTTCGTTCAGTAAACATGTTATTATTACCGCTGGCTTTGACAATATCATGTGCTTTGATCACAGACCAAATTATTCAAAGGTATACCACAATAAGTAGGTACTTACTACTTCCTATTTCCATGAGCTTTAACAAAATACAGAAAGCGAACTGATGTTTATTCAAATATTCAACCAGTTTTTTTGATATAATTTTTTTATTACAGACTTGGTCCCTGACGAACTCTCAAAAGTCCAAGCTCAAGGTTTGCCAAAGACCATGGAACGCAGCATACTTGATATAAAACTAGCAGGTCGCGTAAGGAATTCTGCCATACGTTCCAAAATGCGAGTAGTTGACGTTGACCTTGCATCCGCTTTACTCAAATGGGACTGGGCAGGTCATATTTTATGGGCAACCCTTCTTTCTGGACCTCCCAGAATTATCAAAGCCAGCGTAGTAGACCGAGGCGACGTTGGCGTGATGAGTTAGATAAAACGTTACGTTTAAGTGTGGCCTGAAGAGGTACGGAATAGGGAATGGTGGAAGGATTGGAGGGAGGCCTTTGCCCAGACGTAGGACAGTGCAGGTTGATTTAGGTTAGATTAGATTAGATTAGTTAGGCTTGCGCTTGATCATGCCTAGAGGAAAGCAATGATGAGGTCTTAAGTTGGAGCGCGCTTACTAGGAGATGCCTACCTATCCACTCTTGCTTTGAAGGTACTTTAGTTATACGTGGCAGAAACACCCACCTCCTAATTGGAGATCGGGTGTTCGATACCGGGCACACACCTCTCATCTTTCGGAGCTTAGTGCGTAATATCACTTGCTTTAACGGTGAAGGAAAACATCGTGTGGAAATCTGCATGCTTAAGAGTTGTATAATGTTCTCAAAGGTGTGTGAAGTCTGCCAATTCGCACTTGGTCAGCTTGGTAGAATATGGCCAAAATCCTTCTCATTCTGAGAGGAGACCCGTGCTCTGTAGTGAGCCGGTCATGGGTTGATCATGATGACACGTCTTGAAAACGTTACACAAGGCAGTATTGTCGTGTAATAAGCAAGTATTCGAAAACCATTCGCAGGTATTGCTTCAGCATTGTTCAGGTTGATATAAAAAACCATTGTAGCTTTGGCTTTTATTTACGCTGTATTTTTAAGCCCGTACCAAAAACTCGGCTGATAAATAAATCAGCGCGTCGATCGGGATGCTAATTAACTGGCGCGTTCCGACCGCAGTAACAGATGAACGGACACGCTGATCGGAGCGTGTAATTAGTTTTACTTAGCTAATGCTATCTAAGCTATTGCAAGGTAGGTACTATTACAGTATTCGGTGCTATTGCTGTTTAGCATCTAAAGACCTCATTTTTGTTGCACTAAAGAACGGAGACGTTATGTATATACCACTTACCGCTCGTAATTTGTTACTTTACTGAAGAAAGGATGTCACTACAAGGACTGCTATCGGGTCTTTACTGGCCGCACGTCAACAATTTCCAAGAGAACTGTAATGGAAATTGCTGTACAGTTTCATACTGATGACGAGGTTGTTTTATATTTTTCTTTATTTTTTCTCTTTTGTTTTTTTTCTTACTAAAATTTTCTAATGATTTTTTTTATTAAATTTTTTAATGATTTTGTATATATGTATAATATAATACTATACAATATGCATTTTCATATGATTTAAAACTTTGTTTATTCTATTAATTATTGTTTCCTCGCAATTGGAAGAAAAGTACAATACAATTCTGGGCCGAAATTAGCGATTACCAACCTCGTTTAGTTTAAAAGGACTCGGCTGGCGCCTCGTCCTTTTTATAATTACTTGGGAAGTCCTCGGCTTCGCCTCGGCCTTCCAATATTACTCGGCCAGTAATCGCTTTATTTCAGGCTTGGAATGTAATTTACTATTAGTGTAACTCTGAGGGTCTAGTAACTTTTCAAGTTACGTTTACCTGTAGAGTACATTGGAGATAAGGAGATTTCAGCACAGGTAAAGATAGCTTGAAAAGTTACAGTAGAGCCCTTGGTTTCTGAGGATCCTATTCCGATGCCGTCGCGTAGCGGCCAACCTATAGCGTAGAATGACATCACTGAAACATAATTTTGCTTGCAGTATTGAAAAACTGGCCAAGTGCGAGTCAGACTCGCACACCAAGGGTTCTGTACTATGTCGTATGTTTTCGACAGTAGGTATGCATGACAAATCAAAGACTTTTTTGCTTAAAAATAAATAAAAATCTGTTTTAGACTGTAAGTGTACAGGTACCTTTTATCTCCCAAAGCCACCAAACAAACATCTAAACAAACGGTACTCCCAGTGTTGGGGACAATACGCTGAGAAACTTTCAGCTTTTATAAAATAACGAAGGTCTGGCACGCGCTGGCCCTTAGTCCACGAGAGTTAGCCATGATGTTCTCATGGCGAACTCTCAGGCATGTATGATTCCTTACAAAGTTTTCTGATAATATTATATTATACAAATATCTTCGGAACAAAGACACACGATCTAAGTATTGCCAAATAATTTGTGATTGGTTTCCTACTTGAGTAAATAAGTTCCACTGAACTAAATCGCTTGAGAACTGTGTGTTGAAGCAAATTACAACTAATTCAAGCATTATTCAGGAGTTCGATCCGCCTGCTCAAATCGTCCGACCCATTAATCTTATAAGCACTAAACTATTAGAGGTTTTATCGGATAAGCTCCAAAACTAACGGTTTAGACACGGACAATTGTTGATATTCCAAGCTTACATTCTATCATGTCGTCTAATGTCTCTAACATTGGCACCTACTTTTCATGTTTAGGAGGTACTTACCCTGGAAAGTACGCGGCATCGGCCATTAGAATGACATTTCGGTTTTGTAGATCGTTGTCTCTGTCACTTATACCCATATGACGTTATGTCGGTCTCAACGACAAAGACAATGCTTTACAACTCTGCTATCTCCTTCTAAAGGACGACATATTACTTTCTGCCGTGTACTGTACCTACATTTTTTTCCCACATATTATATTAGTGATATCAGCCACATGAATACTGTGGCTGATATCACTAATATAATCGTACCAAACGTTTTTGATGTAGCCACTAATTCACGGTTTTCGGATTTTTCCCTTATGTGTGCTCTAAGACCTACCTACCTGTCAAATTTCATGATCCTAAGTCAACGGGAAGTACCTTTTAGGTTTCTTGACAGACAGAAAACTAAGTGATAAGGGTTTCGTTTTTACTTTTGAGGTACGGAACCCTTAAAAATGAACTAAAAAAATTTAAAAAAAAAGTAGATACTTTTTACACAATTTTTGTAAAAGTAGTAAGTTCCCGTACAATAAGCCGACCCAGTTTTTTGGTGGCCGTTCAAGCCCCGCTAAGGAACTGAAAGACAGACATTGTTAATGCTCTTTTACAAATACCCACTTCCACTACTTTTCAGGCCTTTGTACTGAGAATCTTGAACTTTTTCCCTCACAATGGAATTGGCACGGCTGTTAACCATTAATTAAGTACTACTTTTAGAACTATTTTCCGTGTTAAATGAAGACATTAAAGATACATTTTTAGAATTCTCTAAAAGAAATGTAGTTAGCGTACAATGAAAGCGTACACTTCCTCGTTTTATAAGGGGAAGCGCAAACGAGCGAATTTTCTAAATAGACAAATTCAAACCCCAGGGGCCTAGCGTTTCTTTCAGAAAAGGTTTCTTATTTCAAAGTCATGTAACTGGGGCAAGTAGTAAAAATTGATACCTATACTAAATAATTATTACGCTGAAGCAGAGTCTATGGTGAATCCAGTTTTTTATTTTGATTCGTTAAATTTTTTTAAATTATTTAGTAGGTACGTAGATAAATTAATTATGTTATTATAGTAGGTACCTACTTAAATTGTTTATTATTGAGGAAAGATTACGGCCACCACGCTGCTGCCGCTCTGATTTCTGATGAATGATGATGATAGTGATAGCCTGAGGTGTGTTGGATTGTGTACCGAGGACGTAAAGGAGCTTTTGTCACCCAAAACATAGGCAGATCGACACGGATTAGATAGCAGCCAGCCAGCTAGTTGGTGGCGGAACAAGACCCGGTGGGTTTGCGGTGAATACTCCTAAGTGAAACCCGCGCAACCCCTAGTCCAATGAGGGATAAACACAGGTTTTAGCGAATGCAAGGCTCACGTAACCTCTCTATTACAGTATGCATCAGCCATTTCCTGCGTGTAAAAAAAAAGGTTTTGTAGTTTCAATGTAAATCTATTGTATAAATGTCTGAGTGGCAATGGGCAGGGCACATAGTTCGTACAACCGATAGACGTTGGGGTCCCAAGTTGCTGGAATGGCGACGTCGCACAGGGAGACGCAGTGATGGAAGACCCCCCACTAGGTGGACGGACGATATCAGACGAGTTGCAGGGAGCCGCTGGATCCAGGCGGTTCAAGACCGTGGCGGGTGGAAGTCCCTACAAGAGACCTATGTCCAGCAGTGGACGTCTATTGGTTGATGATGATGATGATGAAATGTCTGATATTAGGTAACGTGGCTAAATCCATCACCAGCTCAGGCTGATATAGCAGGTAGACCGTAGACGCCTTTAGATACGTCCACGCCGTCATTACTTACGTGCGTCATTACTCATGCCCCTCCGCCTTCATCATCCAGCCACTTCACGCCAGATCCAGCTGGCTTGAGATTTTCTCACACTGCGCTTACCGGTACGCGTTCCACGGGCTTTCTGAAGAAAGCGTCTGCCCCAGCGGCCATTAGTTTGGCGGCATTGGTTACTTTGGTTCTCTTTTATTTTCCCGTAATGGATTCTATACCTCAGAGAGACAGCTAACACAACCTGCTGAGCAAAAGTGGATAAGTGATTCAGCTTATCTTGGAAAAGTTTCCAAATGAAAATTTTATCGCTGAAAAATGTACATATTCCCTTGTCAGATCAGCCTTTCGAAGAAGTGAGACTTGTATTTGGTTTTAAAAAATTCATGGCCCTTCAGACGGAACTAGGAAATCTACTTAGCGTAAGTTCATTTGAATCTATTTTTTTCTTTTGTACCTACGTCCTTATTATTTTAATCGGACTGGAGATAATTGCATTGAATTTTAGATGGAGTATTTTTAACATCTGTGCTCGTTTGCTGTGAATACATTTTTTGGCAGTTTTTAGCGAATATCCTAATCTATAATATAAAAATGAATCACTAAATGTGTTGCTCATCGCAAATCTCGAGAACAGCTGAACCGATTTCGCTAATTCTTTTTTCTAATATTCCTTGAAGTACGAGGATGGTTCTTACGGAGCGAAAAATTTAAAAGTTAATAAATTTAAAATTTACTTTAAATTTTAAAATCTATATATATCATTATACTTAATATTAATTATTTTGAAAGTATACAATATAGAAAATGTTCAATAGGTACAAAAACTGTTTGAACTCGGGGCGGTGCGGCGACGTTTGTTAATTAGCAAATTTGATCTCAGCCGGTTGCTTGAGCACAGTAGAACTCTCTAACTTTGTATAACAACCAGTTACTTTATTTAGAACTAAGTAGATGAGGCCCGCAAGCTCGTTCTCGTGGATTTAAGATTTTAAAAAATCCCTTAGAAACTATTTTGATTTTCAGGATAAAAAGTAGCCTATGTCAATTTCCGGAATGCAAGCTATCTTTATACCTCGGTTAAATGAATGAACCTTTCAGAATCCCCTGGGAACTCTTTGATTTTCCAGAATAAAAGTAGCCCATGTCCGTCTCCGGGATGAAAGCTAACTCTGTAAAAAAATTCATCAAAGTAAATATATTTGTGTTTCTTACATAAGCTGTTAATTCTAAGTTCCTTCGCACGACTTATCCGCCTTGGACCGATTTGCAATTTTTTTTAAATTGTTAGATATTTATACTTTGAAATAAGAATATTATCTACTTACTTATTTATTTGAGTAGGTATACCTACTTGTAATATACCTCCTCAATTGCAAGGCCAAAACTTTGTGTTAGAATATAATTTGTAAACTACCGTAATACACAATAGATTAGACAAAAAAAGGCAAATTAAGATCGAAAACTCACCGCACGCTGTGCTGCATTTATTAATTAGCAAATTCCAGCTTGACTGGCTACTTGAATCCTGTAGCACTTTCCAACTTGACATTACAGAGTTCCAGGTACGTCATTATTTCAGGATAGCTTTATAACAGGAGTTTTCAACGAAATAAGTTTTCAAATTAAAATTAGTTTATAAAAGCACATTGTTTGGCATGAACTAATATAAAATATAATGTAGTAACATTATTCGATACATATTATGTATAAGGTACCGCTCCCTCGGATTAGCTTGGATATAATTTTTTTAAACCTATCTTTATCTTATCGATTTAAAGATATTCTACCATGCGAAGTCTCTAGTCTCTAAGCCCATTGGTATTATATTAGTTTGTCAGTTTCTCCCTGAATATTACATTATGTAGTAAATTATAAGGTCTAGTAGGTGGATAATTATCGCGAAATACACACCAACACTCAAAAATAGTACCTTCAACGACTACACGAAGGTAAATTCCGTAGTAGCCCCCTTTTCACCACATTAAACAAGTTATAGGTTGTACGCCCCTAATTCCCGAACCATTAATTTTATTCCGAGATAATATCCCCGCGCAATGCAAACGCAATCAAACTTGGCAAACTCAAACACCGAGGGTGTCCTCGTAAACGAGTAATCGAGTGTTCAATTGAGCAAGATCTCGATTATCCAGAAATTGAAATCGAATGCGGCAACCGAACAGAAAACGAATATTCCCCTCGTTTTCCACCCGCTCCTCAAGTTTTAGAACGGGAGCGACTTGTCTCTCGTCTTTTGGATTTTTAAATTTGTTTTTAATATCGTTACTTACCTAGTGCTGTGCATTGTTATCTTATTATTTTAATTAGGTACTAAACACACGACTTCGTCTGCCTGGATTTTGTTCTTAAACATAACCTGGGAACTCTTGGATTTTCTGCGATAAAAATTAGCCTATGTCCTTCCCCCGGGTGCAAGCTATATCTGTACTGAATTTTGGTTAAACGGATCAGCCGTGAACAGCTAGCAAACAGACAGACAAATTATCGCATTTATAATATTACTAGCTTATGCTTGCGACTTCGTCCGCGTGAACTACACAAATTTCAAACCCCTATTCATCCCCAGGGGTTGAATAGAGGTAGCTATCTGCATGCCAAATTTCAGTCCGATCCGTCCAGTAGTTTGAACTGTGCGTTGATAGATCAGTCAGTCAGTCACCTTTTCCTTTTACATATTATTTAGACTATGAAAGTATGAATTTATAATCGGAGTAGGTACCTATCCAATACAGAAATGATTTAATTTCTAAGGTCTAATTTTGGCGGAATATTTTATCAGTGAGGTTAGTGCTAGTGTTTTCACGTTTGAGTAACAAATCATCATCATCATCATGATCAACCCATCACCAGCTCACTACAGAGCACGGGTCTCATCTCAGAGTGAGAAGGGTTTTGGCCATAGTCTACCACGCTGGCCATGTGCGGATTGGCGGAGTAACAATTGCGGTACACTAATTCAAAAGATACGGCTTGACCAAGATATAACAAAACAGTGGTTGACGGTTTTAACGAAAATGCTTCGACTTTAAAAAAAACAAAAACAAGAAAGTATTTGTTCAGTGGTAGGTAGGTATATTTTTAAAGTCCTCGTCCTCCAGTGGAAAGTGTATGAATACCAAACAAACAAATTGACTCAAGAACTCCAGCAATCTACGATAGAATACCAATTGTATGGAAACACGCTACTTCAAACGATATTGAAATCCGATAAAGAAATTTTCTGTTTGTTGCACTGTTTTGATTACTTGTTACAATTCGATTTATGAACAAATTTTGAATTTAAAAATGAAGCAAATTAAGCTCTGCGGCTCGAATGCGGTAGAATGACAACGACAATGTTACGATCGCAATCACCTCTTGACATCTACAATGCATTGTTGCAACAATAATCGTAAAAAAAAAACAGCCAATCAAAACAAATTGAGATTGTAATACAGGATTCGATCTTAAAAAAGGTGGATAGTTTAAATATTAAAACAATTCCTTCGAAAGTGTATGAGTTAAGTACTACAAACAGATAGATTCACTCAAAATTGCCTGCAATCTAGATCTATTCTCGATAGTTGAAGATACAATTGTATTGCATCGAAACATGCTACTTTAACGGATATTGAACGATCTGATATAGATACAAAAGCACGACTATTTGTTACTTTTTTCAAATTGAACTAAGTATGCAGTTATATATAGGTTTATTAAAATCAGTAATCAATAAATTAAATTCCGGCCCTGACGGCAAAGTGTATGAGCATTGCCATACATTATACTACCCGCTATTTTAACGATCGTGTTGTTGCTTGCCACCGCGCTGTGCCGAAAGATAAAATTAGTTTAAGTTTTGTTACTATAATTTCTCATTAAGTGAAATTTGTATATCTGATTTCTTTTGAGAATAAAATTCTTTAACCACAAATTCATTATCAGTATCCTTATTATATCAGTACTCTTATTATAAATACGAAAGTGTGTTTGTTTGTTGGTTTATTGGTTTGTTGGTTCGTCCTTTAATAACATCGCAACGGTGCAACGGATTGACGTGATTTTTTACATGGGTATAGATAAAGACTTGGAGAGTCACATGGGCTTTTTATAACGGAAAATCAAAGAGTTTCCACGGGATTTTTAAAAACCTAATTCCACGCGAACGAAGTCGCGGGCATCAGCTACTTATTAATAAGTCAAAAATTTGTGATTCAAAGCAAAGGGTCTTGAATAAACGAACTGGCGGCTTTTTGAAGTAGGCAGCTGCTTATAATAACGCATCTAACAAATTGAGTAAGCAGGTCCATGCTGTAGTGCTTGTAGATACTGTAAACAATTTTGTGGTTACAGGCTACAACCCCATGCAGCAGAAAATCTTAATTGAATTCTTGTGGCCTGGAATCACAAATAGGATATCTAACTTTCCAAAACTGGGGCGAACAAGCTAGTCTATCTAAATATATTATAGTTTAAAAAAGCTGACTGGATGACTGACTGCTCAAACTCCTGGACGGATCGGGCTGGGCATGCAGACAGCTATTATGACGTAGATATCAGCTAAGAAAGGATTTTTGAAAATTCAACCCCTAAGGGGGAAAAATAGAGATTTGAAATTAGTGTAGTCCACACGGATAAAGTTAAGTCAAGGACATTTAAGCTGAAAATATTTAAAAGTAAAAGGTGACTGACTGACCGACTGATCAACGCACAGCTCAAACTATGAAACGGATTGAGCTGAAATTTGGCATTCAGATAGCTATTATGACGTAGACATTTGTTGAGAACAGATTTTTGAAAATTCAACCCTTGCGGGGGTAAAATAGGGGTTTGAAATTCGTGTAGTCAACGCGGATGACTAGTCGCAGATAGAAGCTAGTATGGATATAAAACACTGATCTCACAAGGCGCAGATATTCGAAATTTCTAATTATACGGAACAAGAACGTTAATGGTAACCAAATTTATGCAAATAAAACCGCCCCGCCTCGTTACACAGTATCAGCTTAAAGAAAAGGTTTGCGGGGACTTGGGAGCGATCTTTATCATTGATTTCAGTTTCAATTCGTTTCAATTAAAAATGAGAGCGCGAATTTCAACACTCCAATAAGGCAGTGGTCCGACCGCCCGCCGCGCCGCGCCGGCGAGAAAACGACTAACTATCGGTGATTTTCTCTCTCAAGAAACGCTCAATAACGATACGCCACTCCACTATAATGTAACTCTAGCCATACTAAATGTATGAAACCGATATGCTTCTGGCGCGTCACGACACGCCACAACACGTAAATGTGTTTCTGCCTTAAGTATACATTCCGTGTAAACGAAAGAGATGCATAATACTTATATCAAAATTTGCTCTCTGACTATTCACACTGCCAGCGACGACTCGCTTTACTAATTTTGTCGCTGAGCGACGAGCTTTCAAAAATAAACTCGCTCAGCGATATTCGTTCATCGATGCTCGCTCGCTTGAACACGTGTAACGCGCGCGCAGGTTTGCACAGGACTGAGCGACCGCGGGCGAATGGCGCGAGTAATCGCTCGTCGCACTTGCACACTCGCTTATAGCCCGGCGACAAAACTATCGAAGCTACACACTCGCTTCCCGCTGATCGCCAACTCGTTTAAGTTTCTAGTTTTACTCGTTTCTCGTTCATCGTCGGCGGTCGGTCCACTGCCTAAGAAAGTGTTTTCTGATTCATTGTCTGCGTTCATCTGGTAATTTCCTATTCATTGTTATAATTAAGAGAATTTCTTGTGAATCAGAACTTCCTGCAGATTTTTAATGTGACGATAGCGATGCTCATGGCGCAGTGGTATGTGGCTTGACTTTCGACTGGAGTAATTTTAAATTGGCTGGTCTGATGGAAGACTTTTGCTGTCGCTAATTATTATTGTTCAAACGTGCCTCCAAGCGTTTATGCATTGCAGTAGGTACAATACAACGCAGAAAATTAAAGTCAAACTCAAACTCAAAGTCATTTATTTTACTTCATTGTATCTAACCACTATTTGATTGTCAATTGTTAAATCAGTACCCTTATTATTAATGTGAAAGTGTGTTTGTTTGTTGGTTTGTTGGTTTATTGGTTTGTTGGTTTGTTGGTTTGTCCTTCAATCACGTCGCAACGGTGCAACGGATTGACGTGATTTGCATGGGTATAGATAAGGACCTGGAGAGTGACATAGGCTACTTTTTATCCCGGAAAATCAAAGAGTTCCCACGGGATTTTTAAAAAACCTAATTCCACGCGGACGAAGTCGCGGGCATCAGCTAGTTCGAAATATAATAATTGATGTAACGGTGATAACATTAGGATAACGCTTAAGACGCAAGCCATAAAAAAGGCATCATTACTCCATGTCCAAACAATCTTCCCATAAAACCAAGTCAGTAAAATTAAATTACAATGTGAATTCGGATGCTCCTGGTTGCTCCCAGGCTCGTCTATAATTCAGCAAAATAAGCGTTGCATTGATGTTTATTGCCTTTTCCCCTAAATAATTGGTTACTATCGGATCAATACTTGAAGGGAAAACCAAGTCGTCACTAATAAGAATGGTAAAGAAACCTTGGTTAATTCTCAGAACTGAATACAGTAATGCCAGTGCATGTGCTAGTACTTACGTTCGAAACACAGTTTTACCAGTCTAAAATGAATTTTTAATTGCACTACCTACCTGAAAAATTACCTAGAGGTTTACGTAAGCCTTCATAAAACCATTTTGGAAACTAAATCTATAGATATATTTGTACTTTTGCTTGTACTCGCGGCTTCGTCCGCGTAGACTACACAAATTTCAAACCCCTATTTCACCTCCTTAGGGGTTGAATTTTTAAAAATCCTTTCTTAGCGGATGCCGACGTCACAATAGTTATCCGCATGCTAAATTTCAGTCCGATCCGTCCAGTAGTTTGAGCTGTGCGTTCATAGATCAGTCAGTCAGCCAATCAGTCAATCAGTCAGTCAGTCACCTTTTCCTTTTATATATTTAGATAAACTGTAAGTGTGTGTAAGTTAATTCTATACCAAATTTCATTAAAATCGGTTAAACTGTTGGGCCGTGATAAGCTAGCCGACAGACAGATAGACAGACACACTTTCGCATTTATAATAGTATAGAGTATGGATGGATATGGAGCCGAATTACAAAAAAAAGTCTGTCTGTGTGCGCATCACGCTAACACCACTGAACGGATTTGGACGTCTGGCAAACTGAAAGTTACTTCGGGTTAACATTTATTATAACTTTTAGGTATCCCAAAAACCAATAGGGATCGTTTCTGATAGGGAATGATTTTTTGTCGATATTTATCGCAATCGATTAGGTTGACTATAAGTTCTATTGTTACATTTTATAAAATCCTACTTAATATTATAAATGTGAAAGTGTGGATGTTTGGATGTTTGTTACTCAATCACGCAAAAACGGCTGAACGGATTTGGATAAAATTTGGAACGGAGATAGATTATACCCTTGATTAACACATAGGTTACTTTTTATCTGGGAAAATCAAAGAGTTCCCGCGGGATTTTGAAAAATGTAAATCCACGCGGACAAAGTCGCGGGCATCAGCTAGTATGACATATAGTTTCTGCTTCATGTATGAAAATCCCCATACACTTGCTGAGCATCATCAAGGGGCAACGACCTGCTCTTCATTAAGCCACTCAGTTGCGGCTTGTGGTTGAACATGCTCCAGAATTTTTTAAGCCTGTGCACAGAGTTCGTCGAATTTTTTTAGCTTAAGTAACCAACTTGCACCAGTATTTTTTTATTTTTTACTCAGATACAACCCCTTGACTGCAATCTCACCTGGTGGTAAGTGACGATTCAGTCTAAGATAAAAGCGGGCTAAGCTGGAAGGGTTATGGCAGTTTTTGGGGATCCGTACCTCAAAAGCAAAACCGCAACCCTTATAGGATCACTTTGTTGTCTGTCTGTCGGTCTGTCAAGAAACCAACAGGGTACTTCCCGTTGACCTAGAATCATGAAATTTGGCAGGTAGGTAGATCTTAGCTGACATTTGGGGAAAAATCTGAAAACCGTGAATTTGTGGTTACATCACACAAAAAAAAAATTGTGGTCATGAACTAATAATTAGTATTTCTATTTTCGAAGTAACTATATCGAATGGGGTATCATATTATGAAAGGTGTTCACCTGTGCATTCAAAAACCGATTTTTATTTATTTTTATGCATCATAGTTTTTGAATTATCGTGCAAAATGTCCAAAAATACGACTGTGGTACGGAACCCTCGTTGCGCGAGCCTGACTCGCACTTGGCCAGTTTTTTAATAACCCCATGCCTCTTTGGTTTTTACACGGCATCGGTACCGGAACGCTAACGTATTACTATAATTGATCTCTAACTGGTTATTCAATAATCTTAAATACTTAATAGGTATGTTAAATTTTTGAATAAGGTAAAAGGAGAGCTGTGAAAACGTTCAAATTCTATCAAAGACCCCAATTCATCCGTCAAGCTCTAGGCTATTGTAAAAGGAAATTCACGTAACAAATAACATTCCGTTTCTGCCTAATACTAGCTGACTCGAAAAACGTTTCTCAAGATTTCAAAGTCAACACTTGGAAATCGATTTATAGCAGCTGCGATTTGCAGAGCTATCGAGGAAATACTGGTTAGCGAAGCCTGCTGTCATTGTGACGATAGTACCACAGTATGAAAACAGACACAGTAGTCTGATGGGTTTGATCTCGTTGTAATGACGATCACGATGACCTTTCAACATAGGACCCTACGTAAGCCAGTTCGGTGGGGTGATTACGTATCTCGCGACAGGCTTGCGACAGGCATAAATCTCGCGATCATTGCTGTCAAACGTCACACGAAACAGCGGCTAGAGAGAGACAGCAATAGCCACAAAGCAAAATAAGAAGAAGAAGAGAGACCGCAAATGAACTGTCGCATTGCTATAACTGTCGCGTTGCTATCGCTACTGCAACGTTTCGTAATCACCCCACCGGTCGCTCCTTCATCCCGCACTTACCGCACGATTGCTCTGTCTAGACGGCTCCGTCGAACCTCTGAATGCATTATCATATTCTTACTTTGTGACAGTACCGAAAGCTCCTCCCAGGGTTTATTGTTTGACACGCTTATATACCATTCATAGAGATCAGTGATTTGATTATTGATAATAATTATTGAAATGAAAACTTCTTTTGGCGATTCTTCTTTGGTGATTTCGGGGTTGCATTACCGACGACGACGTGCTAATAGTAGATATTATCAGTATTCTAAAGCTATGAGATTGACGTGTCGTGCGTATGATAAGCTCGTTCGATAATATGGAGATACTAGCTTATG
This sequence comes from Maniola hyperantus, assembly GCF_902806685.2. Taxonomy (NCBI): domain Eukaryota; kingdom Metazoa; phylum Arthropoda; class Insecta; order Lepidoptera; family Nymphalidae; genus Maniola; species Maniola hyperantus. Next base: position 4,250,941 of record NC_048547.1, read on the forward strand.
CTCGCGATTTCGTCCGCGTGGATTTACGTTTTTCAAAATCTCTCGGGAACTCTTTGATTTTCCGGGATGGTTGGGGTTCCAAGGTGCTGGAATGGCTTCCGGTGCGAAGTAGCCATTCCAGCACCTTTCTCCCAACGTCTATCAGTTGTACGAACTATGTGCCCTGCCCATTGCCACTTCAGCTTCGCAACCCATTGAGCTATATCGGTTATTTTACTTCACCTACGGATCTCCTCATTTCTGATTTGATCACGCAGAGAAACTCCAAGCATAGCTCTCTCGAAAATTGTGTACTAGTTTAATATTATAATGTTACGCTTCATCAAGCTTGCTTTGATAACCAAAGCAAAGCTTAGGAATCGATTTGGCGCAGCTTTAGTTTACAAAGCTATCGACGAAAAGCTTGTTAGTCAGCTCAGTTGTTTCTCTAACAGATTTGAATAGAGAGACCGACAAATGTTTCTTGCAATTAAACCTCTCTAATTCTGACATCAATTTAGCCAGTTTCCTTTTCCTACCCAAAACGAGAACAAATTACGGCAGACAGAAATTGTGCTGAGTGGCACAAAAAAGCCACTAAAACAAACAACAATAAAACCCTTACCTATGGAAGAGCTAAACTATATGACAAAATACTTACCTGCACACTAAGAAATGTACCTCACTCATTCAATCCATTTACAACCGAATTAGCTGCTCACATCATGAGTAAATACGAATCACTTCGACTAATTAATTGAATGAGTACTTAATTAAATGGCGAAGATTGTAAATTGTGTGTGACTTTTTGTCTTTATGAGAATTAAACTGTCTTTAAACCTATTTACCCTCGCCAGACACCCTTAAACGTTAATAATTTATTAAACTTTGAACTTTAACCACCATGTTTCAAATGAACATCCGAACGAACGTTCCTCCCAGTGTTGGGCACAAACTTTCAACTTTTATTAAATAAGGAAGATCTGGCACGCGCTGGCTCTTAGGCCATTTCGGATATTGTACTTAAAATAAAATCAACAAATTAAATTATTTGCAATGGCTTTGTTTTAAATCGAACGTTGTGCAGGTGTCAGTTTCGATAAAACTCGTTTCACTTGCGAACATTCAACAACCTAAAGCGAGATTAGTCTTACGGCCCTTTTAAGAAATCACCAGAAATAAAGACATTTCCAACAAATGTTACAGAATGGTGAATTTATTTGCATAATTCAACAAAGCCAAATCCTTTGTCCGCGGCCCGCCGTTCAAATAATAAATTTACTCCATGTTCTACACTCCGAATTTTCTATCCGAACAAAATTATTTAGCTATTCAAAATCCAGTGCTCCAAAGGAACGTTTTCCCTCCTGAATCTTTATCGCAATGAAATTGAAATGTTTTTGCGGAAATTATATAAGATGCTCCTTTGTGCTGGACTAAAATATTTGAAGGCTATGCTTGTTAGTTGTATCACATGAGTATCCTTGTATTCTTGTACATTTTTAGGGTCAAAGGAAAAACGGAACCCTTATAGGATCACGTTGTTGTCTGTCTGTCTGTCAGTCAAGAAACCTACAGGGTACTTCCCGTTGACCTAGAATCATGAAATTAGATAGGTGGGTCTTATAGCTGGTATTGGGGGAAAGATCTGAAAACCGTGAATTTGTGGTTACATTCCACAAAAAAAATATTAAATTGTGGTTAAAACTAATAATAAGTATTTTCAATTTTCGAAGTTAGATAACTATGTCAAGTGGGGTATCATATGAAAGGACTTCACCTGTGCATTCTAAAACAGATTTTTATTTATTTTTATGTATCATAGTTTTTGAATTATCGTGCAAAATGTCGAAAAAATACGACTGTAGTACGGAATGCTCGTTGCGCGAGCCTGACTCGCACTTGGCCGGTTTTTTAAAAGAGAATAGAGAGTTTAAAAATAAGATAAGAATGTTTTGGTTTTAGGATTTTACGATAGCCACGAGGACAAAACAGTGTTGCAATAAACCAATTTTGGCAATAATATAATAATAGGTAGGTACATAAACTATGTACTAATTGCTTATTAAAATTTTACGCTATTAGCATGGAGACAATCATTGATGTCGAAGCAATCTACGAAGACAACAGTCTGCAACAGATTTATTAATTAGCTTAGGTACCTAGAGTACATATGAGGTATGAGACGCGGGGACTCCCCGCACACCCGTACGTCACCCGCGCTCGCCCGCACCGGGTAAGCGCGGCGGCTGTGCGGGACGTTCCCACCCCGATTGCCATCTCGACCTGTCCGGTAGATACTATACATACCTACCTATAATGCGACGTCATGACGTTATTGTTATTATGTTATACCTACCTTATTTTTATTTTATTATCAGCACTAGTCAAGTGAATAGGTAGGTAGGTATATGTTTCTTTTTAATAGAGATAGCGAGCAAACGATCAGGCGGGTCACCTGATGTGAAGTGATTACCGCCGCTCATGACCATTTGCAGCACCAGAGTAAATGCCGATGCGTTGCCGGCCTTTCAGGAATTTGTTGGTCCGCCCCTTGAATAACCCCATGTTGTAATCTATTGGGAACACACCGATGGGAGTTGATTCCACAGTTTAGTATTTAAATAATATTATAATAGGTCCATTACGTAAAAAGCTTCACTTTCCATCAGGTGTGATTGTGGTCAAGCACGTGACAATAATGAATTTTAAAAATAAGGTATAAATTATCTATAGGTTCCTCTATTTTTACAAAAAAAAATGTTGCCTGATTTAAACTCCAGCTAACACCATCCCTTATCAAAATCATGATCACCTTGTTAAATAATTTGGGCTATAAATGTTAAACCTACCAAATAATGTCCTACAAGGTGACTTTTAGCCATGAAATGACTCAAACTTCAGTTAAACTAATAAAAATTCTAATCGAGCTAATTAATTAATATCTGACAAAAACGAAAAAGGCAAATAGAAATTATTAAGAAAATCATTATTTGGTAGTGCTTTACTATGTATAACATATCGCTCAGATTCATAGTCTACATAATATTATTTGAGCAATAAAGCCAATAAAATAAATATATACTTAATAGTAGGTATGTCTCGCTCGAATATCCAACAAATCCTACGAAATCCGTGTTCTGAATTCAGCTCAAAAAAGGTAATAAAGCAATTTCGATGGAAATCCCTTAAGTAATAATGTGTCGAAAACGTTTCCTAAATTTACACATATTGTGATCGCAGGCGAATCGACGATTTTGCTAGGCGACTGGAATACCGAGTAACTGGGAAATAAACTGTTTGGGGATCCTTAAACTTATTATATCAGATTTTTGTCTATCATTAGTTACCAGTTTTTGTCCACGACTTGGTCCGCATGCATTAAGATTATCCAGCAGGAATCCTTATACTAGATTTAGTACAGGATAATTTGTACGCCAAAAATATTTTTTTTCTTATAACACTTTCTCTCATTTCTTCTTCGATGCATTTCTTTATAGAACTTTTCCTTTTTCAAAATAGAAAAATAGATATAATATATTATCTGTTTTGAATCTCTCATTTCATTTGATTTTAACTACTCAGTTATAGATGATATCGCAAGCGAGTTAAGCTCATCCTAAAAATGGCCTAGCTAAAATTTTTGACTTTACACGCTAAGTTTTTTTTCTAACATTCCGATAAATAAGTGTACGGAATACTTATACAAAATTGAAACATGTACCTACCCTCTCACTCACCTTGCTCGCTAATTGGCTTACATGAAACTTATGAAAATATTGATATCGAATTCCAATAATATCATGGATAACACAACAAATTGGCTTTACTACGAAAAAAATGTACAATAACATTTAGTACTTGAGTAAATATTGATACTTATTCTGACCGGAACTAAATAGAATAAATTTTACAATTGGCTCCGTAATTCCAGAGATTACCCCCTACAAACAATCTTACAAACTTTACCTCTTTATAATGTTAGTATAGATTAATGTAAGCCTACTTGTAGCTATTATTATAAATCAAAGCTCTACCAACCGAAATACCTAAATAATAAACATCCAAATTCATATTTAATAACTATAAAATAGTATTTGCACACGTGATAATTGAATCCACGTAAACCTAATACTTACGTTCAATTCCACCCTTAGAGCTTTCACCTCTAACCACAAAATAATACCTAAGTATTGTTCGCGTGCGTAACAGTAATTCACGCTTCTTTGCTTGCTAATTATTTTCGGTCCCTAATTCCACGATTTTCATGTGCACGGAAAGTGTTGGTACGTGCTATTTAATTTCTGTTGTTGCCTTTTGTTTTAGTTTACCTGGTCTGACTATTAAGGCACGTAGATATAATACTGACTTTACTGGCAAGCTTATATCTATTTCTTTCTTTCATGATCATGATTAACCCATCGCCGGTTCACTACAGAGCACGGGCCTCTTCTCAGAGTGAGAAGGATTTGACCATAGTCTACCACGATGGCCATGTGCAGATTGGTAGACTTCACACACCTTTGGGAACATTATGGAGAACTCTCAGGTTTCCTCACGATGTTTCCCTTCACCGTTAAAGCAAGTGATATTTAATTACTTAAAACGAACATAACTTCGAAAAGTTAGAGATGCGTGCCCGGGATCGGTTAGAAGGTGGACGTCCTAACCACTAGGCTATCACAGCTTTCTTTGCGTGTAGTGTGTACCTATCTACCCACTAGCAACGTTTGATAGTTACCTTTGGGGCGGTTACGCAAACTCATCCGATCCGAGTCCGAGGGTTATGTCAAAGGTTTCAAAAAAAGGCTTAAAATGCATTTATCATTAAGAATTCTGCGCTCTAGATAATGGCCTTCCTTTTACGTGAGACTAAATCATGTTTTCTCAATGTGCGTAGTTTATTTTCGCTCTCGCAAAGATTTTCTCATTAAAGAACAATTTATGGGCATTTTGCCAAGGACCCTTTCTCAGAGCAGCCACTCCAGAAATATGATTTTAAGGGTTAGGTACATACACGTAAGGTGCCAACGACTCGCGATGTACCTATTGTTTCACCGTTAAAATAAATGATATTTAATTATTTAAAACGCACATTACTACGAAAAGTTAGAGGTGCGTGTCCGGAATCAAACCCCGCTCCCTCGCCGAATAGGAGGCTCAAATCTTAACCACTAGGCTATGAAGTTGTAGGATGTGTTTTAGAAATTGTATGAATGTGCTACTTATTAGGGAACGAAATTGAGCCTTAAGATTATTTGATAGACCCAGCCGCGAAAATTCAAATTTTAGTTAGTTTTTCAAAAATAGTAGGCTAATCATACATCGAAACTTTGGTCAAAAATACTCATTTACTTCACATTTGTTCCTGAAAGATAATTTTCAGAATTTTCCCAGATTTGCACAAATGTGAAGTAAATGAGTATTTTTGACCAAAGTTTTATGGCAAAACAATATGTAGATGCATAAATGTTATGCGCGCAAAACTCATTACCATAAATAAGCCTTCGATGTATGATTAGTCTACTATTTTCTAAAAACTAACTAAAATTTGAATTTTCGCGGCTGGGTCTATCAAAAATCGCAATTTTGTTATTAAAAGAAAAGCCCTACTGAACCAATTTTCCTGTTTAGTCTATGATATTGGAGTTCGTAACCGGTAGTGTACTAGCTGCGTTGGCCAATTAAACTAAACATCATTATTTTATGTTACATCTATGTATGTATGTATGTATGTATCATTTATGTACCTACTAACTACTAAACCATCCCAATTAGTGATATAGAGTATATAAAAAAGGCTAGTAAAATTGAACGCGCACACCAAACTCTACGTATTCATACCCAATACAAGTGCCTAAAGTCAAATCTAGTAGGTAGGTAGAAGAATAAATCCACTGAAACGTGCCGGAAGCTAACTTGTAACCAGTTACCAGACCTAATTCCTGTCCATATAACGTCCAATCAGAATTTCGATTTAGTGGACCGACTGGCTGTAAAATATAGGTACCCTGTCTATTCTATCTGGCTAAAAATAGAGATTGCAAATCGACTTTCTGTGTCACACTCAAAAGTTTAGCTATTTAATTGTATTGTTATTGGAGCCGTATTCATAATTTTCTCTCATTTGGAATTCTTTAAAAACTTATTCTCTAAAAACGAATGTGTTTCCCTAACATAGACAAACGACAAACTAACAAACTACTCCGCCTGGACAGAGGTAATCTTAGGAAGGTGGCGGGACTCATAACAGGGAAAGCCCACTAAACAAACACCTTTTCGTTATAGGTGTCACCGACAAATCTCTGTGCAGGCCTGCATGGAGGTCGATGAAACACCGACGGACGTGCTGTTAGAGTTCACGGGCGTGGCAGAACAGCGCGAGCGCCATTTGTGTTTCCCAACCTCGCTCCATAAAGTCCTCGGCAACCTAAGCGGTCTACTCGGCTTCTGGAGCAAGCTTATATGGCTGGAGGGAAGGTTTTAGAGGGGAGGGGCAATGCCCACACGACAGACGGAAATGTTTTAGTGGGGAAACCAGCCCAGACTGAAGAAAGAAAGAAAACTTATTCTACAAAACCTAATGTGAGATTGCGTTGAGGAAATAGTGATGGTAATTTTATTTATAATACTTAATAGGCATCTTAATAATTATATACGTTTTGTTAAAAATATAACGGTCTTAGGTTGAAAACACTCTATAAACAAAAAAAATGTCTGGCTGACAAAAAGATTTTTATAGTCTGCACTGACGACAGTTCTTGGGGTACCTACTTTTTTTCAATCATAATAGATCGCTTACCGATCGCACCGAATATGGCACACGAAAGTCAAAAAGTCGAGGTAGGTTCATTATACGATGTATCATTGATATGATGAGTCCATAAAGAAAGGTTGATTAACTTAATGCAATGAGCTATTTTAACTACACACTTTCATATCCGAAGTCAGAACATTCACGATTCACCTAAAAGAAAATGGAACGAAAAAACTTATTGCATTTATGATTTTGTCTCAATATAATTAACTAACTACCTACAACCATTCCAAAAAAGTAAAGGTACCTATACTATGCCTATTATTTCTAGATCCAATCCAAAGTTTTCGTAACGAAATAAAGGCAGTACACATTTTTAGTTTTCCTTTCTGTTATGTTACTTTCCAGTTTGCAAATCGGGTAGCAAAGGAAGATAATGTTTGGCTGAACAGTTGAACACTGAACAAAGGAGTTTGACACGGCATTCGATTATGCACTGTAGCCTCGGGTGGGTTGCAGGAGTAGGTACGAGTATATCGCATGCTAGTTGCATACTTTATGCGTATCGTCCTAGGCCATTGACTTATATATTATTTCGTATGGACAGAGCTATTGAACTAACAAAATGGCACCGACTCAGTGGTGCTTTAGCACCAATGCAACCTCAGTGACGTCTGGATTTCAAACGGGTCGTTCATAGTATCTAAGAGGTGGCGTTGATTTATTTGGTTCCAAAACCGTGAAAAATTTTGTTCGCTTGACCATATCGATGTCCTAGGCAGATTTAGGAACATAAAGTCCATATGGGCGAAAATGGCTGAACAATAATAATCATTAATGGTGCTTGTGAGCCTCATAAGAAAGCTCAGCGTCACTCAGCAGGTGTTAGCGAGAGCTTCACTCGGAGTTTCTTTACGTTTCAAATCAGAAATGAGGAAATTCAAGAATAACTCGAGTAACCGACATATCTCAATAGGTTGCAAAGCTAATGTAGCAATGGGTGGGGTAGTTCGAAGAACCGAAGACATTGGGGTCCCAAGATGCTGGACAGGCAACCGACTTTAAATGTGGGTATAATCACTGAAACACTGTTCATTCTTCTGCATCATCGTTTCCATTTGTTACTGTAAATCATAAGTTCAAATATAGTTAACTAGATGATGCCCGCGACTTCGTCTGCGTCCTGTTTTTTGGTGCGTGCGAGGTTTTTAAAAATCTTCTTTGATTTTCCGGGATTAAAAGTAGCCTATATCCTTGCCCAGGATGTAAGCTATCTTTGTACCTAATTTCGTCAAAATCGGTTGAACGATTGGGCCGTGAAAGGCTAGCAGATAGACAGACAGACATACTTTAATATTAATAATATTAGTATGGATAATTTTGAAACAAGTTGTTAAAGTAAGTTGAATGTGTAAAAAATAAAGATTACTTATTTATTTATTTTATAAAACTTTTGGATCGACAATTTTATTACGGATACAAGCACTAAAAGTTAATCAGAAACAAAACAAAACTAACATAACATAAGCCTGCAGTTTATTTTTAGTTACATAACTAGAATCAAAATAAAATTAACGCGAAAGCTCGTAGTCTATTTTTCTTGCGGTGAAGTTGGTCTCTCAATTAGCCGGGCTGAGGTTTTCATTCCAGATTTGGCATGTTTGTTGCGTCGGACGGAAACACGTAGGTAGATAACAGTGATGTTCCAAGTTAAATATAAAAGTTTCATTGAAATTTGAAACAGTTACGTTTTTCTTTAGTCGAAGCCAAATTCAAGCCATATATTAATGTACTAGAGGATGACCGCGACTTCGTCCGCGTGGATTAAGGTTTTTTGAAAATCCCGTGGGAACTCTTTAATTTTCCGGGGCAAAAAGTTGCCTATGTCAATTTCCGGGATGCAAGCTACCTCTGTACCAAATTTCATGTAAATCGTTTAAACGGATGGGCCTTTAAGAATTCCTTGGGAACTCTTTGATTTTCCGAGATAATTAGTAGCCTATGTCCTTCCTCGGGAAGTAAGCTATCTGTGTACCAAACTTCTTCAAAATCGGTTGTACTGTTGGGCCGTGAAAAGTTAGTAGACAGGTAGACAGACAGACAGACAGACAGACACACATTTATAATATTAGTATGGATTATAAATAGGTAACATTATGCACTTTTTGATTGTGGATTGATGATTTATGTACCTACCTAAATAACATTACCGAGCTTACGGCTTCGTTGAATCTCTGTGTGTAATAATATAATCCTTTCTTTGTGCAGATTCCTAAGTCCTAGGAGATATTATTAGGTGCACTTAACATGTGAGCACAATCACAAGTGCAATTTCTATTCACTCATTTTAATATAGCCCAATGGATCGGCAATCGAACACGACAGTAGCAGCCGCACTACCAACGGCTACAAATGTTTTCCGGGGCAAGGTGTCGTAAGGTAACACTACCAGCTTCCCAATTCTAGGGTCATGCGAAATGTGAATTTGTTGATACGAGTAGAAGAACCCCATAACATTTTTTCGGCCCGACTTAGGTCTCGTTTATGATTTCGTATTTCTTTTTAAATCGGGGGAGAGCAAAATAATATTTTACCCGTTTTATGTTACCACTTTGGTAAACTAGAAAATCTGTAAAGGCAAAGGAGCATCGGAATTCGGATCACGTATTAGCGAGCAGGGAAACATAAATAACCGGCGAAACAATTTACCTACGAACCACTGAGCTATTCTTACAGCTGTTTAGTTTGTTCAATACACCATGGGGTACGTGTTTTGAATTTTCCGCACCATATATGCTGTTTGGTTGAGAAAACGCTAGAAACGAAAAGGCTAGGATCACATTTGAATAGTTTGGGGTATTTGTATCAACTCGGTGTGTATAGTGATCGTTAGATAAAGGTCGCAAGGGCGTTTCACATTTTTGCATCCCAACTATATTATCTACAAATTAATCTCAGCAGCTACCTAAACGTTGAGAAAAATATCCGATGCAATCACTTTCGGTAGGTATAGGTATTTCTTTATTTTTTTAATCACTACCCATATTATAAATGTGAAAGTGTGTTTGGTCGTTGGTTTGTTGGTTTATTGATTTGTTGGTTTGTCCTTCAATCGTCGCAACGGAGCAACGGATTGATGTGCTTTTTTGCATGGATATAGTTAAAGACCTAGAGAGTGACATAGGCTACATTTTATCCCGGAAAACCAAAGAGTTCCCACGGGATTTTTGAAAACCTAATTGCACGCGATCAAAGTCGCGGGCATCAGTTAGTTTAAAAAATAATTAGTAGTATTTTTTTATTTTTGCAGTAATAAAAATTTGTCTATCTGTCTGTCAAATTATAGACTGTATCAACTGTTTGTGCCGGTGCCAGTTCAAGGCCTGTATGTTTCCAGTCCAATGGCTCCAAGTATTTAATTAGTATACACATAACACAACACAAACTATTTTGGTTATCTTGCATGAACAAGCAACATATATCTATCGGAAGGCTACCAAGTTACACGAATAGCAAAACTTCGAGTTTGGCTTCTAGATTCTAGATAAATTCCTATTTTAACAAACGAACTTTATCACAGATTTGCTGGTTCGGAGCCTGTAGAACTATGCGGTTATACAGGGTGTAACCAAAACGGTGGCAAAAATGAAGACAGGTGATAGTACTGATCATTACTGATATGATATTTAAAATAAACGCGAAATAAATATTTGCAAGATCCTATAATTTTGTACAAGTTTACGCAAGATGTCAACGAACGTTGCGTAAGTAGGCCACTCAGAGTCAATGCCACGTCGTAGGCGGGGCATTGTACCCTAGTTTTGCACGCTATACATTGCGGGTTTGAAAAATACTAAATCACTAAAACTACAAAATAAGGCTAATGGTTATTGGCACTGGATTGTGTTTAGATAGTATAACAATAACGCTAAGTTATTGCTAGTGTTCTGGTTACATCCTGTATGTTCTGAAACTGCTACAAGTTGTAATATTATGAGATTCAGTATACCAAGTGCGCGACGTATCGAGATGGCAATCGGGATTAGAGGCGCGTACGTCACCCTCGCTATCCCGCAACGGGCTAGCGCGGGGGCTGTGCGGGGCATTCCCCTTCCGATTGCGATCTCGACCTGTCGCGTACTATACCTACTATGTAGAACGTACAAGCCTTTGATTTGCCGCCGCGCTCGGCTAATGACGTGCTGCAAACAGGTTCCGTGTTGGTAAACTGTATGTATTACTAGCTTATGCTCGCGACTTCGTCCGCGTGGACTACAGAAAATTCAAACTCCTATTTCACCCCCTTAGGGGTTAAATTTTCAAAAATCCTTTCTTAGCGGATGCCTACGTCATAATAGCTATCTGCATGCCAAATTTCAGCCCGATCCGTCCAGTAGTTTGAGCTGTGCGTTGATAGATCAATCAGTTAGTCAGTCATTCCGTCAGTCAGTCGGTCAGTCGGTCAGTTACCTTTTCCTTTTATATATTTAGATTAATGTAACACAGGTACGCGCGCGTTGCGTATGAAATTATACTGTGTAGTTTCCGCAACGCAGCGCTAAATTTAAAACGCTGGATTAAAAAACATCTGTTCATTAGTTGAGCATAGTATTTTCCGACGCGATTTTCACGTAATAGCCGTACGTGTAATTTGATTTTTTAGTTTTATTTCCTCTCTGCATTTCATGCAACGAGTATCGAGCTTCGCGAATTGTGTTGCGCAAATAAACTGTCATCACTAATAGAGCAGCACAATCAAATCATTGACTGATTGTGACGATATTTTGCGCAAACACTTTATGCAAACGCAACTTTGGATTATTTAACACTGTTTCGTAACTTTTCTCTTTTTAGGGTTCCGTACCTCAAAAGGAAAAACGGAACCCTTATAGGATCACTGTGTTGTCTGTCTGTCTGTCTGTCGGTCTGTCAAGAAACCTACAGGGTACTTCCCGTTGACCTAGAATCATGAAATTTGGCAGGTAGGTAGGTCTTATAGCTGACATTTGGGGAAAAATCTGAAAACCGTTAATTTGTGGTTACACTACACAAAAAAAAAAATTGTGATCATGAACTAATAATTAGTATTTTCAATTTTCTAAGTAAGATAACTATATCAAGTGGGGTATCATATTATGAAAGGTCTTCAACTGTACATTCTAAAACAGATTTTTATTTATTTTTATGTATCAAAGTTTTTGAATTATTCTGCAAAATATAGAAAAAATACGACTGTAGTACGGAACCCTCATTGCGCGAGCCTGACTCGCACTTGGTCGGTTTTTTTTTTCTTTAAGTTTTATTCCCAACATGCTCCTTTCCATTGCATGTTGACATCTTGCAAGTTTCTCGCGATGTTTTTCCGCGAAAGACTATAGGTCTTGCAACCGTAAGTAATACAAGGAAGGTCTACCTAATTTAGATTGATATTAACTTTTTCACAGCGAACAAACTTTAAAACTATTATACTGTGAGTTATAAAATACTTACTTAATTTTAACTTTGGCACAGCTGCAAGTTTGAAAAGAGATAACCTGGCACTTTGAATAAAATTCGTGGAATGACCTTTTGCACTTTGTACAAACTTAAGTCAGACGTAGGTAAAGTAATAAGTACTTACCTAAGTAATAAGTAGATTTCAAAGCTTTTGTCTGCGGCTAGTCTGCGGTTTATAATATGCAATACTTAGGCAAATAGGAACTTACCTACATATGATATTTAGGGCATCGAATTAGGGTAAGATCGGGTAATGGAAATCAGCGGGTATTTTAGACGATACCTACTTCGGTAACCATAAATTAGGTAACTTTAGTCAGATGTAAGTAAATTAATAATAACAGGGAGCAAGTGACAGTGTCAACGCCCAAAATCTGGTAGCCCGTATGGTGTCAAGCGAGGATGAGTGGCACAGATAAAATGGTCAGATGCTGAGGACCATAATGATGAGAAGGGAAGACAGAGAAAGGGAAGAAAAAAAGGAGAGAGAGCAACCAGAGGGTCAGCACGAAGTAATGTAATACGGTTCCGTGCTGATCTCGCAGAGGGGGAGGTCGTTTAGTCCGTGCGAGTCGGACACACCCTGTCGATAGACAAAAGTCCGTTAGGGATTTTTCCTCCTCCTAGAAAAAAAAGGTAAATTAATAAGTACCTACTTACCTAAGTAACAAGTAGGTTTCCAAGCTATTGTCAGCGGCTAGTCTGCTGTTTATGCAATAGGTACTAAGGCAAATAGGAACTTACCTACATATTATATTTAGGGCATCGAATTAGGGTAAGAACGGGTAATGGAAGTCAGCGGGCATTTTAGACGATACCTACTTCGGTAACCATAAATTAGGTAACTTTAGTCAGATGTAGGTAAATTAATAAGTACTTACCTAAGTAATAAGTACGTTTCCAAGCTTTTGTCAGCGGCTAGTCTGCTGTTTATGCAATAGGTAGGCTAATAGGAACTTACCTACATATTTATACTAAGGGCATTGAATAAGGGTAAGATCGGGTAATGAAAGTCAGCGGGCATTTTTAACGATGCTTCGGTAACCATAGATAACCGATTATATTTCTACTCAGTGTTGGTAACGAACTAAAGATTAGGCAATGAGCTACGCCAGGATGATGAGAATGATGATGCAGAAGATACAGGAAACAGATTTCTAACAGAAGCAACAACGAGATCTAGTCTAGTAGGTACAAACTTTATCTCAGTGGGTAGGGTACTCCCGAGGATTTTACTGGTATAGGACCAAGGTTATTGGTGACCCCCGCATATCCGTGAAATGGGAGTCAAATCAATTTATTAACCATCATTCTTTCCAAAATTGATTGCCAAAGTAACTAAAACTAATCTCAGTTGATTGCTGAATAAATAGCTAAATACTTTTAAAGTGGTTCCAATGAAAATTTTATTTTTAAATAAATGAGCTTTTATTTGAATTCCGTTCTATGTGACTTCCATTACCTACCTTTTTAGGGTCAATAAATGAATTTCCTAAGTTGACCGCGAACCTAAGCTTAGATATAATTTTATATGACGTAAGTAGATATAAGTAGGTAGGTACCTAACTAATTATCCTACACCACCCGGCACCCACTGCGTTCCGGTCAGAATTTTCAAAAATATTAAACTAGATTAGAGAAGAAGGTCAACCTAGAGACCGTACGATAAACTGAGAGAGAGTCGATACCTACCTACTTAATTATGCTGGAGCAGATTTCTTGCTTTGATTTTTCCTTAGCTTCTGCTAAAATTCATTTACAGAGACATCTTTATTTTGTTGTAAAATTTATCAAGCATCACACAATGTTTGTGATGCTTGACAAACTCCAAGTAGTAAGTGGTTAGAATCCGAAGTAGTTTGCGATATCAATAATAGATGGAGCTGTCACATATTTAATGTTCAAAGAATTTTCTGTAAAAAGGTATTATGCGACAGGTCAAGTCTCGAGATGACAATCACCTATGTATAGTATGCGACAGGTCGAGATGACAATCAGGGAGGGAACGCTCCGCTTAGTTGGAGGGGAAAAGGGAATACCCGTCATGATTAACATGGTTAATAAATCTACTGATGTGGTTAATATTCTTTTTAGGGTTCCGTACCTCAAAAGGAAAAACGGAACCCTTATAGGATCACTTTGTTGTCTGTCTGTCTGTCTGTCTGTCTGTCTGTCAAGAAACCTACATGGTACTTCCCGTTGACCTAGAATCATGAAATTTGGCAGGTAGGTAGATCTTATAGCTGACATTTGGGAAAAATCTGAAAACCGTGAATTTAGGGTTAGATCACACGAAAAAAAAAATTGTGGTCATGAACTAATAATTAGTATTTTCAACTTTCGAAGTGAGTGACTATATCAAGTGGGGTATCATATGAAAGGTCTTGACCTGTACATTCTAAAACAGATTTTTATTTATTTTTATGCATCATAGTTTTTGAATTATCGTGCAAAATGTCGAAAAATACGACTGTGGTACGGAACCCTCATTGCGCGAGCCTGACTCGCACTTGGCCGGTTTTTTTAAAGCGCAGTGTTAAAGTTTAATCTGGACCTACGAGTTTCATAGAAACACGATGAAGTAGGTACTCAGTTGTTCTGAGGTACTGAGGTACCTAGGTATTTTCCGTGATGGCAATGAAGCTAATCTATAATAACATAAAGCTTTATGTCATAAATTGGCAGTTATCGTGTAATCGAAGCTCGATTCTGCTGTAGGTTAGACTTAATGGGTCTTCCTTATTATAAAAGCGGGTAATAAATATGATCCGATCTTCAGCAATTATTATAAGTACCTACAACTTACGAGTATATATTATAGGTTAGGTCATAATATTTTCATTGCCTATGTTATCACTTATCCCCAGTTGAGACCAAGGCGCTAAGTGACAGCAGAGTGAACTAGAGTGAGAGCACTCTCGGTTTGATCCTGAATCGACGATCTGTCAAATAATAGGCTATGGGTGACGTGAAATCAAAGAAACCTAGTCGTTTCATAGGCTGCCTAGCGTCAAATGTAGGACGATAGGTAACATTATTGACGTTAGCCAATGTAGGTGAAGCCTCGACGAGAAGTTCCCTTACTATCGTGAACTGTGGTGACAGCGGGTAAGTTTGAGTTCCTAGGAATATGGTTTAAAACGTAGCTACAGAACTAACGGATATATCAATAGCAACCTTTCAACACTTATAACAATTCCTGTTAAAAGTAATTTATTCAAGATAAGTGCCTTACCTAGCTAAAATGTTCAATATTACCCGAAAAATTAATTAACCATTATAAAATACCTAACTAATTTGTTTACAAAGCTTTTAAGGACTATTATTTTTATGCTGCATATGATTCGATAGAGGTAAGATAAAGGATTCGGCAAACAGAACCGGTAGCGGAGAAAAGCGGCGACTTTTGTCTACTAACATGAAAGTCCGCAAGCGTCTCATGATTAATTATTATTATCACCCTGAACAGTTGCTGCTGTAGGTACCTAACAAGTATTAAAATTTAAAAAAAATCACTTATTTCGCGCAGGCTAACTTGTGGATCTGATGACTCTACCACCGCACCGGTTCGTAAATCAGATTCTTCTGAGAAAAGCGTACAAGAAACTCAGCATTTTACTCTTTTCATAGAGCAAAATGTATATCTGTATAGTG
Organism: Maniola hyperantus; assembly: GCF_902806685.2. Lineage (NCBI taxonomy): Eukaryota > Metazoa > Arthropoda > Insecta > Lepidoptera > Nymphalidae > Maniola > Maniola hyperantus. Next base: position 4,266,827 of record NC_048547.1, read on the forward strand.
TATATATAAAATTCAAAGTCCTGACTGACTGACTCATATATCAACGCCCAGCCTAAACCACTGGTACTAGAGACATGAAATTTAGAGGATATTGTCTGTGGAAACAGTAGACATCCACTAAGAAAGGATTTTTCAAAATTCCACCCTTAAGGGAGTTAAATATGGTATGGAAGTTGGTATGAAAATCTGTTATTTTTAAAGTTACATTGATGAAAATTATTGGTACTTAAGCTATTATTTATTCTATTAAGGAAAGGCATTCCGAACCAGTGGTAGATGCATCCGACTATTCGTAAGTACTTGTAAAAGTTTATACGAATAAAAAAGATTTTTTATATTTTTTTATTCTCTAGCGACTTTTTAGCGACAAATTATTAAGTCTGTAATGAATTTAATGCTCATTTTTCAAAATATATCTACTGTGTTTCTAACGTAGATAGACGACAGATCCATTATCCGCGAAGCGATCTGAAGCGTTCAGTTGCTATACGTAGGTACCGCCACGCCCGTTGTTTGCCGATGATTTATTAGCGCCTCGCAACTATATTTGTTTAAACTTTTTACGTAATTACTTACCTACTGAGCTGAGGACAGGCTTGAGGTCAAGGCTGTGAGGCCAAGGCGAGCTTAATATTATTATGTTTAAATTATTCTATTTAATATCGGGACATTGATGTTTTGTCAAGAAGACAAACACATTAATTGCTATTGTCGTTGACCAAGATCAATATTATGGTATAAATAACAGAATTTAAAATGGGCATAGAAATGCTGACACCTTAATAATATGTTTCTTGGTTCATCCTTCAATCACCGATCCTCCGATCAACCTGCATCAATCATTATTACAATCTCAATTGTTGTGATTGACTAAATTTGTGCTAAAATCAGTTTTAGAATGCACAGGTGAAGACCTTTCATATGATACCCTACTTGATATAGTTATCTTACTTCGATAATTGAAAATACTAATTATTAGTTTATGACCACAATTTTTTTTTTGTGTGATGTAACCACAAATTGACGGTTTTCAGATTTTTCCCCTAATGCCAGCTATAAGACCCACCTTCCTGCCAAATTTCATGATTCTAGGTCAACGGGAAGTACCCTGTAGGTTTCTTGACAGACAGACGAACAGACAGACAGACAACAAAGTGATCCTATAAGGGTTCCGTTTTTCCTTTTGAGGTACGGAACCCTAAAAATCAAAGAGTTTCCACGGGATCAGCGGATCAGCTAGTTAATATAATATATTATGGATTGATATTACTTATTCTCTTTGTTTTATCTCATAATAGCATCCTCCAGGATTTCTCAAACGGAACAAAAATTTTATCTTGTATATTTAACGTTGGCGATACGATGTGACGTGCATCCAAAAACCTATACCTACAGTCCATAATATATTTACTTAAATTTTACATTTAAATACGTAAACAGTGGGATATATCCTTGTTTCAAGAGAAAATATTTGCCTTTAACTACTACTACATAAATGGAAACATAGAGGTGCCATTTAATAGAGGTGATAAAGTTTACCGATTTCAACTTGACTGCTCAGTTAAATGTGGTTGTACCGGATTTTACTAAGTTTGTAATAACATCGCTATCGACTGCAATCATAATACTATATATATTATTTTGACGCAAATCAAGATTGACTGACTGAGGTCATACGATGCGTTTCCGGTGCGTTGCGGCGCCGCACCGCTGTGGATTTAATTACTGGGTCATGGGTACCACATAGGCACTGCGTGGTCGTTCCGGCAGACAGTATGGCGTTGCAACGCACCACCACGTCGTGTCTCTGGTCCAAGTCCGTTGCACGTGCGGTGCGGCGTCGCACGTCGCGTCGTCGTAACGTCGTAATCTTGTGGCATAGTAAGTGATTTCCATGCACGATGATGCAGCGGCACCGCTCAGGCGCCGCACCGCCATCGCCAACGCAACGCATTCGTGTGGCCTTCATTCTTACACTTGCGCACTGGTTTGTATATAAAATATAAATGTATAGAGAGCATTCGAGGTGAGGATGCGCGACGCGTAACACTTCGCACATACATCAGTAATTATTGTTTTGCACATAATCGCGCGAAATGTCGCGTGTCTCTGTTGCACCAGTACCAGTGGTACCAGTGTACCTTTGCTAAGTAGGGGAGCTTGATGATTCACGAAATAAACAATAAGGTTTGCATCTCTATGGTGTTCAAGCCAATGTATGCGAAGAGCTAAGTGCGGAAAAGACGCATGAATTACCTATGTAAAATATTATACTACAGTACAGGTGCCATTGTTCGAAGCTTGTCGTGTTATTGTTATTCAAATAGTAAAGTTTAATGAACAATGGGTTTTATTATACGTACTGTTAGCTTCAACGACCTTAACGCATGAATAGTATGCGACAGATTGAAATGGCGCTCGGGGAAGGGAACACCGCACACCCGCAAGAGGCCCCGCGCTAACCCGGTGCGGGTGAGCGCGGGTGATGTGCGGGTGTACGCCCCGTCCCCCCGCCTCATACCCCGATTGTCATCTAGACCTGTCACGTACCTACTATAGATAGTAGATACCTATGAATAATTTCTCTAAGTTAGAAATTTTGTTTAACTTCCAGATATTATTGTAAAATGAGCCATTTTTAAAGAAACAATTCTAGTTGGTTACCTACTTTCTACTGTATGAAAAACTTTTAAGAGCGCTATGTTGCGCTATAAAAAGTTGCCTATCTCAATTTCCGGGATGCAAGCTACCTCAGTACCAAATTTCATAAAAATCGGTTTAACGGATCGGCCTGTAAAAATCCCGTGAGGACTCCTTGATTTTCCGGGATAAAAAGTAGTATATGTCCTTCCCTGGGATGTAAGCTAACTCTGTACCAAATTTCATCAAAATCGGTTAAACTGTGGGACCGTGAAAAGCTAGCAGACAGACAGACACACGTTCGCATTTATAATATTAAGTATAGATGAAGCAGTTTGTAGTAATATTAATTTATGATTTATTTCATTGAATACATCCACTAGTTGTTATTACTTTGTAAACAATGAATACAAAATGCTTCTCAGTTAAAATATTATATTATGCTAATACGAAATCAACAAAGAATACAAAATAAATTAATTTGTAAATATTTATTTAAAAAATAAATTATCTAAATAACAACATACTTCTCGCTATTCTAATACTAGAAGGTCACATCCACAACAGCACAATATTGTTTTTAAGCAAAAACTTCATGACCCTCAAACTGTTCGAAGTTCGCGCACAACTACCTATCTGATTACAATTAGATCGTCCTTAAGCTCCTTGTAAAACCAAGGAATATATTCTACAAAATTCCAAGCTCTGCGTATAACAGGCTCGAATGATCAGTCGGGTCACTCTGCCACAATAGTGAAATAAATACTGCTACAAAATTTCATACTAAAGTTAGTACACTTATAAGAAGACGTTCCCAATCCGAAAGCCTTGCGACTTCGGTTTGGTGAACAGGTTTGATGCGGTTTTCAATATGCTGATGAGTGGCCTGAAGGTCGAGGTTTCCGCTTGGTAGAAGGTATCTGGCTGTTGGTACTGATACTGGTACTGGTTGTCGAATTGCTTGTAGAAGTGGAACTTGAAGCCAGGAGACTCCACTGTGCTGTCGGGAATAGCGTTCGAGATGTAACCGTTGTTGTTGTCCACGGCTTGATAGCTTGAAGTGGCGGTGTAACTGGTGGCTATAACAAGAGAAAACAATAGTTGGTAAAGGTATTCCCAGAGAATTCAACCTCAACAGCACGCATATACAAGGTTTTACATGAAAACAAAATCGTAAAATGTTGGCAGGGGACAGGTAAAAAAGCTTTGCTGTGGGGGGACTCAAAAGTCACGTAATCAAGACAAAGTGCGGAATGAGGGTACCGAACGGGAGTGGGCAGATTTTTATGCTAAGCAACTGTCTAAGCTTGGCGATCACAGGTGTCCGGCTATTAGGAGTCTGTAGGTGGTGGTCCGTGGTAACTGGGTATACCAAAAATGCTCAATTATTTTCCGTTATAAGTCAGTTTTGGATCAGGCAGATGCAACTCTGCAAAAGACCGAACCTTCAGAAGGTATGAATTTAATTAGTAAATTGGTAGGTATATAATAATAAATAACCAGTCAAATGCTAGTCGAACTCGCACATGAAGGGTTCCGGACCATCGTACAGAACATACCTAATTTAATTTTTAATTTGCATGGTGACATTTTGATTTTTTTTAATTTGTTGTTGTAGCGGCCGAGATACAAACTCTGAAAATTTCAGCTCTCTACCTATTACGGATCATGAACCCGCCTCCCGCCTACCTATAGCTCGCTGACAGACAGACGGACAGATAAATCGACAGACGAACGAATAGCGGAGGTTTCGGAATAGGACTTTTGGGGACGCAACCATAAAAATGTATCGTAAGAACTTTAAGTACTGGTTGTACATATTATATATCTAGATACTTACAACAAAGACCAGAATATTTCCTGGAATCAGCGAGTCCATAGGCACCGCAAGACGGGCGTCCTTTCTCATATGGGTTGGATCCAATAACGTTGCCACCAGGTCCGTAGTTGCAGACATACAACTTGGTGTAGCCACGAGAAGGGTCATAGTAGAAGGTGTAGCCGCAACCAACTTGCGATGTCTCACCCCAAACCAACTGAAACAGAATAATTAGGTTAGATACCTTCCCAATTTTAAAATTGGAAAGAAAGAAAGAAATACGTTTATTTTTTAAAGGTGCCATGCATTATCAGGTTCTAGTACCGATGGGTTTGGTTGTTAGATTAGAACCAACGCCTGCTTTTAAAATGATTTAGGTATACTTTTATCAGCTGTATCAGTATTGACTTTAATCTTATGATGATTGTTTCATATTCTGAACTAGATGATGCCCGCGAGTTCGTCCGCGTGGATTTAGGTTTTTTGTAAATCCCGTTAGAACTCTTTGATTTTCCAGGATAAAAAGTATCCTATGTACTTCCCCGGGCTGTAAGCTATCTCTGTACCATTTCATCAAAATCGGTCAAACTGTTGGGCTGTCAAAAACTAGCAGACAGACATACACAATTTCGCATTCATAATATTAGTATGGATTATGGATGATTCAGTCAGAAAATAAACACGCTATAATTGTATAAGTCAAAGAAGTATTCATTTTATTAGTCGAATATCTTACCTGAGAATAATGTCCAGTTCCATGTCCACCGCTGATAGGTTTGAATCCAAAAATACGGACTTCATCGAACCATGCGTTGATCTGTTTCATGAAGTCTGGTTGGGAGTCAACCGCGCCGGACGGTGGGCGAGTGGTCCACGTGGCTGCCAAGTTCTGCCCCACGGGGAAACGTCCAACATCACGTTGGGAAGCACGATCGTGTGCGGGAGTGCACTGGTCAGCCCAACGTTGCGCCGTTGCTGCTAACTCATCGTCCCACACCTAAAGAAAACAACAACAACAATTATTAAAAGAACAAAAACCGTGAAGTAAAATGGAAAGGTAAACAACAATTTGATAGACCGCACGTGTGTACGACGCTGAACCTTCGGGAGGTCAATGTCATTTGAAGTCGCAACTTCGCTTTCGATTTATTGATCACTTTCCTGCATTTTACAGTTTTCGAAAACATTAAATTAAGGACTAGAGAAGAGAAGTGATAAAGTTTATAATATACTGTTACAGAAACTTGTTCCGTTATCCTTTCCATGCTTAATCGTTTTGTGAAAAATCAATGTGTTTAAAGTTCCGTTTAAATGCAAAGTTACTCTCTTTATTAGTGGACATGGATACATTAACATAATATTTGTATGTGACTGCATTAGCGGTAATCATGAAATCACCTCCAACCCGCTGGACCGATGATCTGAAGACGGTAGTGGGGAGCGGATGGATGAGGAAGGCGGAGGACCGTGTTTGGTGGTGCGCTCTTGGAAAGGCCTATGTCCAGCAGTGGACGCAAACAGGCTGATGGATTAGATTGGATTGGATAGCAGATGAAATCACGTAATATTAAATTATGCATAACAAAGGTTTAAGGGTACAACATAAAAATACAAAACAAAAATATCCACATATTGTGTGACACGACACAAAATCATTTTATAATTTTATATCTTACTAGCTGATAAAATTTGAAAGTTTGTTTATTACTCCTTAATACCACAACAAAACCGATTTGGCTGAAATTTGGAATGCAGATAACTAACAGTCTGAATTAGCACATAGGCTATATTTTATCTTGAAAATCGAAGAATTCCCACAGGATTTTTAGAAACCTAAATTCACGTGAACATCATTTCTATCTATCACTATGAAAATCCAGAAGATGTATATTTTTAGTAAATGCAGTTTTTTTGCGTTTTATTTCTTAATGTTAATTTATGTAAACTTATTTATGTAAATAATTGATAATAAATTTTATAGTATCATTCAAAGAAAACTTAAAATGTCTAAATTGCGATAAATAAATAAAAGAACGACTGGCAATATCACAGGTTTCCCTTACGATTATGTGTCCATAATATTATTTCTATTTTTACACCTTTGCATAATATTAGTTATACAAATTTGGTGTCATAAAAGCATTGTCATATATTATGACCAATTGAATATTCAATCAGGTAATAAAACGTACTAAGTAGTGTCATATATTTTGATTTTTACATACCATTTCCATCATATTAGCTGCCGGAGGTTGACTGGACACTTGTCCCAAAGCAACAGATTGTCTTAGCCGATTGTGAGCATCGACTATCGCTTGCTTCTCATATGTCGTCAAACCTCCAGTTCCTAAAACAATAAAAAATCACAACGTAAGAAATAAAATAATTCGATAATATCAAACATCAATACTAAATATTATAAATTCGAAAGTGTGTCTGTCTGCTAGCTTTTCATGGCTCATTCACTCAGCCGATTTCAACTAAATTTGGTCCCAGGGAAGGACATAGCATAGGCGACTTTTTATCCTGGAAGATCAAAGAGTTGCCATGGGATTCTTAAAAACTTAAATCCACGTGGAACGAAGCATTATCTACTCTAAAATAAATATTTCAATAGTTAATGTAAATTAAGTTAGAATGACAATAAAGGATAATGTTATTACGTAATGTCTGATAACATAATTCATTGCTAAAATCGTGTGTCAACAAAAGTCGTTATTTAATAAAATATATCGTAGTGGTCTTGATCTTCATCGCCCAAAATCAACTATCAAGGCAAAATTACTATTCTATACGATGATTCCATAATCTTGCAGACAAGATTTATAAGGCCATTGCGTGTTTAATAGGTGTCTCAGTCAATAAAAGTTTACGACCTCGTCCGATACGAGTATGCTAAAAAGATGTTTTACATAGAAATAATGCAAATTCTAGACTGGGTGGCGGCGGATTAGCTTATGGGCTTTTTGACAGCTAAGAGTCTTGCACGTTACTAGGTACTTTGCCATTATCAATAGCATCTGTTGGATCTCTTCTAAAATGCTCAAAAAATAGACATTTTATGCTCTTAAATTAATTAATTGGGACTACAAGTAAATCTAATAACCAAAATATTCATAAAATAATATCATTTTTAATAAAATATTTTCTGTAAAATAAGACATGGTAAATTAAATTTAAGCATATAAAAACAAAGTGAAATTAAAAATAAAATATTCTAGTAAAATTGATTCTATAGTAATTAAAGTACGTAAGCTAATGAACAGCTTTATTAAATCGATAATAAAGCCACACAATAAAATGATGAGAACAGCTTATCAATAAAAAATAAGGGTTGAGTTAATTACTTACTCAGCATCTGTTTGCCAGCTCCACAGCCCTCTGTTGCAGCAAGGAGACCTCCCAAAACAAACACTAGGGCAATCATCTTGATTTATATTTTCACTACACTTTAAACTGAAATATAAAACACGATTTACTTTTGCGATTCGCAACAAAAGTTTTCACTTATATTTACGAAACGTCAAATGTTATAATTTGCCGGTGGTCCGCTACACAATGTGCCGCGCGCTCTCCGGACTTTAGCAATCTGTGAGTTTATGTCCACGCGCGCGCTTAAATATCGTTCTGCGCGTTCCCATGGAGACACTGCGACGCCGACTCCTGTCGCTTCTGATCATAGCCGATGCAGTACTGCCTCGAACCCTTATGTTCTTTACCCAGAAAAATAATCCACCCTGAAAAATGAATGTAGCATAAATTTCATATCGACCAACTCCTGCCCCAAAAATGTGTCCTAAAACATGTACAATATCAGCAAGTAAAGCTTGCGCAGTGTCTTCAGTAACGTATAAATTAAGGTTAAACGGGCGTCATCCGACCACTTTTTATCTGCAGTAATAACTTAAAACTCATTATTCGGCAGCCGGTGGATGTCAATGAAATCGAGTTTCTTGTGATACGTCCGAGCCAAAGGTGGAAATATGCTGACAGATATTGGTCGGAACGGAAGTGGTCTTTAAGTAAAATTATAGGCGGCTAAAAACAAGGAAAGAATAACACTGCCATTTATGAGTCAAAGAGTACTTAATTTTATTAACCTTGCGATATAAGGGAAGATCGTCCCATAGTCATATCTACTATTATAATATTTACTTGTAAGAGTTTGTATACTCTGCTAAATCCTGTTTAAAATCTCTACTCAGGTATATTTTAATCAAAACAATCGAATGCTGAGAAACGAAGAAAAGTGGGGACTAAGTTGTAACTTAATAGGTAGGCAGCGAAAAAACGAAAAGAAAGTATGATCCGTAGGTCACGAACCACCATCTGTAGTAAAGACGAGCATGTCAGTTTATAATATCCAATATTCCTCTTAAAAAAATTGCATTTTAAGGGTTCATCTTGCAAGAGACTAATATAGTAATAGTGGGCATGACTATGAAACGATATCCATACTCCATACTAATATTATAAATGCGAAAGTGTGTCTGTCTGTCTGTCTGTCTGCTAGCTTTTCACGGCTCAACTGTTCAACCGATTTTGATCAAATTTGGTACAGAGGTAGCTTGCAACCCGGGGAAGGACATAGGCTACTTTTTATCCCGGAAAATTTAAGAGTTCCCACAGGATTTTTAAAAACCTAAATTTACGCGTACAAAGTCGCGGGCATCAGCTAGTTTTCTTATAACGCGAGACCAATAAAATCCCCCACTCTGTCATCATTCTCTCAAATTAATCGATGAGAGATGGGATAAGGAAAGTTAAGACAAACTTTGAATATTAACTATATTACTGTTAACTATTTAAACAAAATCGTATTATAGTGTAGTGATTTTCAGCCAACAGATGTTCTAAAAATGGCAGCTTTAATTAAATATTGGAAGTTTCCTGTAAACTTGTAGGCTTGTTGTTGGGTTGAACTACCTTAGGTTGTAAATTATTTTCAAACCGATGATAATGGTCGATCCCACGTAGAAACGGACCAGAAGTATGGTTTACTGAAACTGCGATACCCTTTCCAGGTTAGCCTACACCTTAGATTAAGGAACTATATTTAAGAACTTTTCCTTGAATGTAATATAGGTAATAGAAAATGTAAAACTATTACCAGTTTAAAAATACCTAAAAATCACTCAAGGAAAAAGTTATCGCGAAAAAATATAATGACTAACTAATTAATATACAGAAATGTTTTAACTTGTTATAAAGATGATAAAACTTAAGTTGCTGAATCAAATCTTAAAAAAGACTTAAATATTATTATTAAAAGCTTAAAGTAACTTGTATTAGGAGACATCTTGTCTGTTGCCATCTGATCCTGTTTACCACCTGAGGTAAATTTTGTTCGTTTTGTATAAATTTGCATTTTAATATCTTTTACTTTATAAGATAGGTAATGGATTTCGCAAAAACATATTTTTCATCTTTTTTGGTTAGTTAGTATTCTCATAGTTTTATTTAAAGCTTAATTGATACCTTAATTGGGAAGATTCTATTCTCCTTAGAGTAGAGCCTTATTATCAGCAATTTTTTATCTTAAGAGAACCAAAATTCGTTTGTTTGGAGCATGCACAGACCACCACCTAAAGACGCCTAATAGCCGGACACTCCCGATCGCCAAGCTTAGGCAGTTGCTTAGCATAAAAGTCGGCCCACGCCCGTTTGGTACCCTCATTCCGCACATTGTCTTGATTACGTGACTTTTTGAGTCCACCAATCACAACAAAGTATTCTCCCCTGTCCCCCGCCAACATTTTTCGATTTTGTTTTCGTGCAAAACCTTGCATATGCGTACTCTTGAGGTTGCATTCTCTTTGGGAGCGTGCTACAAATACACTCCTTTTACAAGAAAGATTGTTAGAACAATGTCCGATCAAAGTGTTTTAGCATAGTGCATATTGAAGAGAATGCTAACTTTTTGGCGACTTCCACACCACACACGCCACGTTCTGGCCTGAATCAGCGGTTTCCTGCAACTTGTTTGATCTCGTCTGTCCATCTAGTGGGGGATCTTCCAACGCAGCGCTTTCCGGTGCGAGGTCACCATTCAAGCACCTCGGGACCCCAACGTCCACTTCAGCTTCTCAACCCGCTGAACTTGATGTCAGTTTCTTTGGTTCTTTGGTTGGTGGCGTGTGGAAGTCCCTACAAGAGACCTATATCCAGGAGTGGACGTCTATCGGTTGATGATGATGATGATCATGAAAGTCATCGAATACGATAGCTGTTTTTTCTGGACTTCCATAAAATCCAGTTGATTTCATCTCGAAACTTGAATCTTGTTCCGTTGACCTTTAAATAAATGGCCTGATTATATTATTAAATAAACCTGTAACTTATAATAATAATTCTCAAGTCTTGTGTTCTTACAATAAAGATACAACCATAAATTAGCAAATTTCTTAACTATTGAATAAATAATTAAATAAATAATTAATGAATATTTGACAAAAAATGTAAATTAAAATAAAGCATAAATTAAAGTAAATATGAAATAATCTTTATAAATCAATTTAAAGTCGAATTATTATCAACAGACATAATATTATTATTTTGTTGATGATTTTAATGACTGTATAAAAATGGTCTTCTTTACATTCTATTACTTACTAGCGGATGCCTGCGAATTCGTCCGCGTGGATTTAGGTTTCCCGTTTAGGAAATCCCGTGGGAACTCTTTGATTTTTTGATTTTCCGGGATAAAAAGTAGCCTATTTCCTTCCTCGGGATGCAAGCTATCGCCGTACCAAATTTCGTCAAAATCAGTTGAAAGGACGGTCCGTGAAAGGCTAGCAGACAGACAGACAGACACACTTTCGCATTTATAATATTAGTATGGATATGGATTATCTACGTATAGTACGGTATAATAACATTGTAAATTGAAAAATTAAAAAGAGCAACCGCCGAGTTTCTTGCTGGTTCTTCTCGGTAGGAACGGCGTTCCGAACCAGTGGTAAATTAAAACTACCTGACTATTCATAAACACTTGTAAAAAATTTACATGAATAAAAAAAACATTCTATTCTATTCTATTCTATTCTATTCTACAGGAACGTAAGAAACCATTTTGACTTCATAAAGTAAAAACATCTCTGGTGGACAAAGCGTCGTCTTGGATATTTGGCTTCTATATTATGAGAGTACGTACCTATATGGTTCTCGCTCAGACAAATGGAAAAAGGATTCCTTCGTTATGGGTTCTTGTGTGTAACATTTATAAATGATTATTTTCAATGGCATTAATTTTAAATGTCAAAAAGGTGGATTAAGTGCATGACTCGCATCAGGAAATGATCAATGTTAATGCCATAAGACGCTCAGTGATAACAAATTAATTTAATAAAGATATCAAAGGCAAAATTTAATAAAGGAAATATCAAATATCTTCTGTGAATGCCCTGACAATAAGTCTACTTATTTAATTAGTAGCTGATCCCCGCGGCTTCGCCCGCGTGTATATAATATAGCCTATGTCACTCAGGAATAATGTAGCTTTCTACTGGTGAAAGAATTTTCAAAATCGGTTCAGTAGTTCCAGAGATAACCCCCTACAAACAAACTTAACGACATTACCCTCTTTATAATATTAGTATAGATGCATAGTATTTAGTTAACTATAATCATTTTATTTTCTGCTTGGTGTAAGTTGACCCGCCCCGCTCGCGTTTCTCACGGGTCGGTTTACGCATTCCATTGGCGATTTAAATTTTAAATTTTTTTTTTTTTATATTTCAGTACAAGTTAGCCCTTGACTGCAGTCTCACCTGGTGGTAAGTGATGATGCAGTATAAAGTGGAAGCGGGCTAACCTGGAAGGGGTATAGCAGTTTTTATTAAACCCGTGCATGCCTCTTTCGTTTCTACACTGCATCGTACCGGAACGCTAAATTGCTTGGCGGCACGGCTTTGCTGGTAGGGTGGTAACTAGCCACGGCCGAAGCCTCCCACCAGACCAGACCAGAAATTATAAAATTCCAAACCCCTGCCAGGAATCGAACCTGAGACCTCCCACTAATAAGACCACAGTGCTTACCAATGCGCCAGGGAGGTCGTCAGATATCATTTCTTAGAAGTCAAAAATAAGCTAATACGAACCACAGTCGTCGCTCTGTCTCAAGAAACTCGATATCGAGGTTAACGAATGGATTTATTAATCGGAGTCACGATAAAGTCGTGATAGACGACACACTATTAATATCGGCACTCCATAAATAATTGTATCAGTACGACGATACCCGCGACTTTGTTCGCATGGATTGAAGCTTCTCAAAAATCCCATGGGAACTGAGAACTCCTTGATTTTCCGTAGTAAAAACTAGCCTATATTCGTCTCCGCAAACCGCAATATAAGCTATCTCTGTACCAAATAAGTACCTACCTAGATGATACTCGCGACTTCGTGCACAATATAAATTTAGATTTTTTAAAATCCCATGGAAATTGTTTGATTTTCCGGGACAAAAATACTTGGTCTGTTTTAATGTAAATAACGGGTACATACCTCGATTAATTTGATGTTTTCATTTGTCGATATTTCAACCCAATTCCACGGGTCGTGGTCACGACGGGACTGCGGTGCTGCGAGAGATGAAGTTCGAGCTGTCAAGGGCAGTAGCGAACTACCCTCTTCCTTGTTCTTTTCGCTGGAGCTTCACGAAATAAGCTTATAATCATTAAAAATAGTCTATGTTCGTCTCCGAGATTTTTTAAATGCCTACTTATACAAGTTAGCCCACGACTGCGATCTCATCTGGTGGTAAGTGCTAACCTGGAAGAAGTATGGCAGTTTCATTAAAGCCGTACCCCTGGTCGGTTTCTACGCGGCATCGCACCGGAACGATAAATCGCTTGGCAGCACGATTTTTTCGGTAGGGTGGTAACTGACCACGGCCATAGCCTCCCACCAGACTAGACCAGATACCATTAAGAAAATATAAATTCCCAAACTGCCCCTATCCGGAATCGAACCCGGGACCTCCCACTTATCAGACCACCGCACTCACCACTGCGGCAGGGAGGTCTTCAAAAAAGGTGAGATGCAAGCTATCTCTGTACCTACATAATTTCATCAAATTCTGTTTAACGGATGGGCCGTGAAAAGGTAGCAGATTGACAGACGCATTCATAATAATATATGTAAGTATGGATTACTAGATGATGTCCGCGACTTCGTCTGCGTGGATTTAGGTTTTCAAAATCCCGTGGGAACTATTTGGTTTTCCGGAATAAAAAGTACCTATGTCCTTCCCCGTAATGGAAGCTATCTGTGTACCAAATTTCGTCAAAATCGGTTGAACGGATGGGCCGTGAAAGGCTAGCAGTCAGACAGATATTATACAGACAGACACACTTTCTCCTTTATAGTATTAGTATGGAAGTATGGATATTAGGAGCTGTTTGCAGAAAAACACCTGCGATAGTGATTTTTTGCTTGTTTATACTTACTGAACATGATTTAATGTTTCTAGAGATGTGAAACTGGTCTCCAGATTAAAATCTGATTGATTGAATCAGGTCTGATTTGGTTGGTTTGAGAAATTATATGAGTGTTTTCGAAATGTTAGGTTATTTTGGTCTAATGGACGGATTTTGTGCCTAATAATAAATAAATAAATAAAAAGCCATTTATTCTCGTGTTCCTTAGTTAGTTACATAGTAGATTAGTTTTGTTAGTTAGTAGTATTTTACTTATTTTCCTAGATTAGTATGGTTAGTAAGTGAACGCTAATTTTTGTATTAATTTATGGAACACGAGCCCCATTGCGGGTAAAGGCCTCCTCCAACCTCTTCCACTTCTGTGCGACCCTGTCCTTGCCCAGATACAACCAGTTAATACAAACTGCAGGGAAGACCCTGCAGTTTGTATTATCTCATCAGCCCACCGTTTGAATGGCCTTCCAACACACCTTTTGCCTACTGGTCCTTTCCATTGTGTGGTTTGTATTGTCCATCTGTTGTCCAAGTAACGTGAGACATGTCCAGCCCATTGCCACTTCATTATAAGAGCTTGATTTAATGCATCGGTCACTTTATTTTTTTGTCTAATGCTGTCGCTTCTTATTTTGTGCCTATTATACTTTAACTAGCTTATGCCCGCGACTTCATCCGCGTGGACAATCCAAGTTTCAAACACCTATTTCACCTCCTTAGGGGTCGAATTTTCAAAAATCCTTTCTTAGCGGATGCCTACGTCATAATAGCTATCTGCATGCCAAATTTCAGCTCGACCGTCCAGTAGTTTGAGCTGTGCGTTGATAGATCAGTCAGTCAGTCAGTCAGTCAGTCACTTTTTCCTTTTATATATTTAGATTGCTTCCACAATATTAAAATAAATATTATCACGCTAAGGACAGGAGACCCGTTCTCATTAGTGAGCCGGCGATGGGTTGCTCATGATGATGATGATTATCTACGCATTGTAGCATTTGTTTTTTAAACAAAGTAACTACAGTATACGCGGCAGAAATTAATGTACATCGACCTTTAAAAGGAGATAGCAGATTTTGTAGAGACCATTTTGAGACCGACAAAACGTCATATAGGTATGAGTGACAGAGACGACGCTCTAAAAAGCCGAAATGTCATTCTAAAGGCCGATGTACATTTCTTTCAGCCACGTACTGTACTGAGTATCTTGCGAGATGCTTTCAGTACCTAGAATCTGCTGTTAACTGGTCTGGTCACTGGTGTTAGAGCCCGGACGTACCTAAATGGCACAAGTTGTCTTACATGAAATGAGTACTAATCATTAAAATTTAATTTTTAACTACTGAAAAATAACCTAATGCGATAAACTTAAAGAAAATATTCAGTGAAATCTTAATAGATTTATTTTTGATTAAAAGCTAAAGTGTATTTTTCTAGTAATAACGTCAAAACAGTGTATTCAATGAAAAGTTGTTAGATATGAACATTTTATCAGGTTGTTTACCCTAAGCTAATGTTTTCGTTCACCATGAGGAAATGATTTATTTAACGTCAACTTTTTTTTTTTTTTTAATACAATAAAACTTAAAGCTAGCCTTATCTAATTACTATATAAATCATGACCGCGTGGAATGGTGCCAAGAATACTGGCTGCATTTCCGCGCTGGACAGCCAGGCTGATCCGCTGCGCAAAAAATGAGCCAGCCCTTCTGTCACCAGTTGAGGCTATTAATCGCGGTGAAATGTCTCGTAAAAAATTTTTAGCAACGTCAACTTGATTAGGGTTTCTCAATTTTATTCGTAATGGAGAATAATGCGGAGTACACATTGTCATCAGGAAAATATAACAATGGAAAAGTAATAAATAATGAATAAAACAATTGACGCCCATCAATCAATATAAAGTAATATCGTTAATGTTGTTTGTGCAAGATATTTACAGAAATCCTTTGTAGGGTTGTTTGAGAATACGTATTTATGACAATCAAGGAAATCTTAGATCTGTCATTGCATAAGTTTTTACAATGTGCAAAAACATTTATTTTTATAGGAAACTTAATGAAACATTTAGAAACGTCTTAATGACAAAGTTGCGTGCAAGGTTAGCTAGCTAATTATCTGGAAGTTAAAATATATAATATAAGTAAATATTTCGTTACATTGATACTTTTTCTTCTTTAAATAAATTAATAAAATATATAATATAAGTAAATATTTCGTAACATTAATAATATTTATTATAATAGTATTTAACATGTTCAATAGAGTAATTGCTGACATTATACCTTTCTCGAGGACCAAAATATAAAACATGCATTTTACATAATATAGCATGATCGCATAACAATTTCAATTTGCTTTGTTTTGCAACGCAAAGCACGTATAACTGTGCAGTGTACAAAAAATTGGTCAAGTGCGAGTTAGACTCGAACAAGAAGGGTTAGCCACGTCCAAAGCCTCCCACCAGACCAGACTAGAAATTTAGAAATTATAATATTCCAAACCCCTACCAGAATCGAACCCGGGACCTCCCACTAATAAGACTGCTTACCACTGCGCCAGGGAGGTCGTCTTAATTGAAACAGAGTGCAAACCCACTTGTTATCAATATCTTAAACCAATATTTTTCAGTTTAAACTAATTTTGACCAAGAGTACTTTGAATGTTTTGCGGGTTCGGTACATCCAGAAAAAAAGGAATCCTAATAGGATCACTTCGTTGTCTGTCTGTCTGTCGCGTCTGTCAAGACCAGTCAAGGGAATCAAAACCTACTTATAGGCTACTTCCCGTTGTCCTAGAATCATGAAATTGCGCAGATACGCATAGCAATGTCTCACAGCACAAATAAAGGGAAAAATCTGAAAGCCGTGTATTTGTGGTTACATTACAGTAAAAATCAAAAAGGGAAGTTTTAATTGTACGGAACCCTTCGTATACCTACTTGACCGGTTTATTTTTAAAGTCAAAAGCACTTTTAATCGGTTGAAGAGACCTGGCTATTATGTGCGCCTATCTTTATAACATGCATGCTCTAATAAAATAATTTTACGATTTTGTAATTTGATATTCATTCAAATTTATCGATTCATTATGGAATATCACGTTTCAGTTTACATTATTTGATTCTCTTTTAATACTTTTGTGAATCTAATAATTTAACATAATATTGTTATGATTTGTTTTATTTTGGTTTTTTAAAAAGGTGTTTGTTATTACTTTTTTATCTTTATTGAGCTAGGAATTATTTCGGCTGCTGTGGTCTAAGATCCTGTATTAGAAATAATATCTATCTTCTTCTGTTTTTTAATCGTGATAGAGATTTATTATTAAGTATGCTAAAAATGAATCACTAAATGTGTCATCGCAAATCTCGAGAACAGCTGAACCTTGAAGTACGAGGATGATTCTTACGGAGAGAAAAATTTGAATCGACTGTTAGGCGGAACGAAATTCGCCAGGGCAGCTAGTATTATATAGATTGATATATCGCGAATAGGTTGCCTAGCTAAATCACATGCTGATGATCTTCTTCTTCCTTACCTTATCCCACGCTACGTGGGGTCGGCACAACATGTCTTCTTCCACTCACTTCTGTCATTCGTCAACGTATTATCCACCCCTTTTTCACGCATATCCTCTTTCACGCAATCCATCTACATTTTCTTTGGTCGTCCTTTCCTTTTTTTTCCTGCCACATGCATACTTAACATTCTTCTAGTGATAAGGCTTTCTTCCCTCCGCATTAAATGCCCATACCATGCCAGCCTATTACCCCTCATCTTTTCTACCACTGGCGCTACTTTCAACCTTCTCTTTATACATTAATTCCCTATCTTATCAATCCTTGTCACACCACACATCCATCTCAACATTCGCATTTCAGTCGCATGTACTCGCCTTGCATCCGTCCCTTTTACCGCTCAGCATTTATTTTAAAATATTTTTCAGTAGGTAATTATGTCTTTAGTGCTGCTTTCTTAGATGAATGTATACTATCTCTATGGCTGCTTTGCCAAAGCTGTCAAAACACTCAAAGCACGTTGACACGGCGCGCGTTCGACCTTCCATTTGAGATAGTAACAAATAAGTTTACTTAAAAAAACTTATACCTACTCAAAGTAAGTTTTTAGGGTTCCGTACCTCTAAAGGAAAAACGGAATCCTTATAGGATCACTTTGTTGTCTGCCTGTCTGTCTGTCAAGAAACCTATAGGATAGTTCCCGTTGACTTAGAATCAAGAAAGTTTGGCAGGTAGGTAGATCTTATAGCACACGTAAGGGGAAAATCCGAAAACCGTGAAAAAAATGAAATGTGTTCATTAACAAATAATTAGTATTTCAACAAGTGGGGTATCATATGAAAGGGCTTTACCTGTACATTTTGAAACAGACTTTTATTTATTTTTATGCATTATAGTTTTTGATTTATCATGCGACTTTAAATACGACTGTAGTACGGAATCCTCGGTGCGCAAGTCTGACTCGCACTTATCCGATGTTTTTATATTAGTGTACACATTATAATATTTTGTCAATTTAGTAGGTATCAAATCAAAATTATAATATTTTCATATAAAAAGCTTTAGTTTTAGTTGGTAACGAATAGAGAAACGATTCGGAATTAATGCTTTTATGAATTGCTCTCTAATGGAGTTTGAAAGTCAAGTAGTTACTTGTGCCAGATAAATCTATGTTCACTCATTATTTCCAAGAACTACTTTCGTCCCGTTATCACTTATTACTAACTTTTACAATGATGATGAAGATTAATAACAACCATACACTTTCACTCCACGACTGTTGGTAGAGCAAGCAATTATTGTAGGAAGGCTGTCGTACTAAAAATCGTGCGTTGGAGCCACGCTCCTAAAGTCGCGTTTCTTCTCCGTCACTTACTATACTGCATAGTGACGCGCTTTATGCAGATACTGGTATTACAATCACAAACTAGCTAGTGCCCATGACTTGTACGCGTGGATTTAGTTTTTAAAAATCCCGGAGGACCTCTTTCATTTTCCGGGATAAAAAGTCATACTCTAGGTCTTTTCAATTCAAGGGGTCGACATGATTTTTCTATAATGCAAATTATATTATGCTCCGTTACGACACGATCGACGACAAAGCAACAAACACACTTTCGCATTTACAATAAACTAGCTGATGCCCGGGACTTCATCCACGTGGATTTATGTTTTCAAAAAAATTCCAGGAGCCCAAGTCAGGTCTTTAACAGCTATATATAATAAACATTGTAAAAAACACGTTAATCCTTGCTCCGTTGCGACGTCATTGAAGGACAAACCAACTAACAAACACACATTCGCACTTATAATATGGGTAGTGATAATTATGGGTAGTACGGTAGTGATTGTACACGCGTAAGCGCGCGTTCAATGTGGCGTCCTGCTGTACAATTTCCGTCGGCATTATCTTTGTTTCTGGCTAAACCGCTCGACCCAAATTGAACATGACTCACATGATGTATGAGCACAAGTATTGGGTGTATCAAATTGGAACAATTAAAGAGAAGTTCTTAATGAACCGACGTAATGTGGGCAATTGGGCAACCACACACGCTGAAAACAGTATCAGTATACCAGGAAACTGTTTGACCCAAATGTGACTCGTACGTGCAGTGTATTGGCGGCAGTATTTATTGGTTTTTAAATCAATGAGGTCACCGACCGACACCATGTTGTGATTTTGGTAAATTAATAGCGGTTTCTGACGTGCAATTTACTGACCTACTTGCTTAAACTTCTTTTGAAGCTTTTACCGACTAATTTATATGCGTTGATGCGCGAGATGCGTTGTATTTTAAAGCTTAGGCAGGTCATATTATGTGGACTGTCCATACTAATATTATAAATGCGAAAGTGTGTCTCTCTGTCTGTCTGGTAGCCTTTCACGGCCCATCGTTCAACTAATTTTGATGCAATTTGGTACAGCGGTAGCTTGCATCCCGGGGAAGGACATGGGCTACTTTTTATCCCGAAAAATCAAAGAGATCCCACGGGATTTTTAAAAACCTAAATCCACGCGGACTAAGTCGCGGGCATCACCTAGTACTTAATATTTAGACCACGTTTTGTAAATGTAGGTAATCAAATGTAATTTTTCAAATAAAGCACTAAGCTAAAAAATATATATGTATAAAAAAACCGTCCCTTACATTGGCTCTGAAAGCAGGCAAATCACTACCCCTATTATAAATGTGAAAGTGTGTTTGTTTGTTGGTTTGTCATTCAATCACATCGCAACGGATCGACGTCATTTTTTGCATGGGTTTAATTATTACCTGGAGAGTGACATAGACTACTTTCTATTCCGGAAAATCAAAGCGTTCCCACGGGATTTTTAAAACTTAAATCCACGCGTACGAAGTCGCGAGCATCAGTTACTAGTTAGTATCTAGATCTCTGACAGAATATTCCTAAATCAAATGACAATAATTTACGTATAACCGATGCGTATACCAATTAAAAATACCTATTGCAAATTGAATGATTACATTCCTTATCTCTATGTTACATTCTAATTACCCGTGTCAAAAAATATAATGGGTCTGACGTTCATTTGCTTGGTGGATTAGTTATGGTTAGGCAAATTAGTTTATTTTTAAAAATAAATCGTTGTTGTGCTCTTTTTTACATAATAGCAGCAACCGGCTCTAGACTCGAACTTAGAACATCCGAGAAAAGATTAAGAACGCAAATGTGGGTATTGTAGCCTATTATAGCCGCGTACTCGATTTGGAGGTAGTTTTTAGGGTTCCGTACATCAAAAGGAAAAAAGGAACCCTTACAGGATTATTTCGTTCAGATTCTTGTAAACAGTTTGCTATGATAACAATAAGTTGTTTAGAAAACTTCAATAAATACATACATACCTTGAAAACTTTGTCCAAGCTTCGTATAAAATGCACAATTTAACAGTTATGAGTGACATAGAGACTGTATTATAATCGTATCATTCAACTAGACAGCATTTAAAAACAGACTTATCTCTCTATGCTATATAAAAGAAAACAATTATTAATAAACAAATTTGAACAAGAAACACACATTATCGCTTAGATATAAGACTATTTTCCCTCTTAGTGTCCTCAGAACACTGTTTATAAGCTTCGATGCGTGCACTTAACTCGATCAATAAAAAGTGAAAATGTATGTACGCATATACGTGTATGCATGATGCAATCAGGAATTATCTTGGCTGCCGTCCACCTCTGAAGTGACATTTTTATGATCTGTGTATATTGCGAAATCTATACAGCCGAAAATGATAACTTAGTAAGTGATTTCCAAAAGCAAGCATTACTTATTACAACAGTGTTCACTGTCATAATGGAAGAAGAAAGAAAAAATAAACATTCTTAAATTGTGCTTTATTTTTTCATTTTCAGCACCTTACTCTATGAAACTCTTTCACAAATTCTAGTTGCCAGTGCTAGTTTCCGATGGTAAAACGTGGAACATGTTGGGTAAAATATGCCGCTATTTTAACGTAAATGATGCCGATGAGTTGACGTATAAATCCAGTAGATACATTTCTCCACAAGCTTTCATACAAGTCAAACAAAACTGGATGTTAATCTATATATCTATATACATACTAATATTATAAATGCGAAAGTGTGTCTGTCTGTCCGTCTGTCTGTCTGTCTGTCTGCTAGCTTTTCACGGCCCATCCGTTTAACCAATTTTGACTAAATTTGGTACAGAGATAGCTTGCATCCCGGGGAAGGATATAGGCTACTTTTTATCCCGGAAAATCAAAGAGTTTCCACGGGAGTTTAAAATATCGAAACTCACGCGGACGAAGCCGCAGGCATCACCTAGTTACATACAAAAGGAAAAGCTGACTGACTGGCTGACTGACTGATCTATCAACGCACAGCTCAAACTACTGAACGGATCGGGCTGAAATTTAGATAACTATTATGACGTACACATCCGCTAAAAAAGGATTTTTGAAAATTCAAGCCCCAAGGGGGTAAAAAGGCAGTCAGTGAGACATCTTTTCTTGTTATATATTTAGTTAAATGACTGGGTCTTATTAAACACCAAAAAGTTTTAAAAATGCCATGTGCTTCGTTTGAATTTTCAGCAGCTGAGTTTTCAAAAGAGTTATAAGTTTAAAGCCTCGTATTCCATTTTAGTAAGCGAATATTTTATTAAGTGTTGAGATAAATTGCAGATAGCAACTTTGTAAGTCTCGTACTTCGAACATTAAGGATGAAGAAGGTTATAGGAGGAATGAAATACTACAGTCCTACATGATACATTCCCGCGGTACAAATACTTTGTGACAATGTTTTTATGTAATAATAATTGTTATCCTACAGTTCAGAAACGGAATTGATGGTTTAGTCAACAATAACTTAACTAGGCACCAACTAGGCACATAATTAAATTATAAAGTTGACGTTTTTTGACATTTACATTGACGATCATAAAATCGCCCCAATGCGCAGTCTACAGTGCGACAAGGCTATCTTGGCGCGTGACGAAAATCGGAACTAACGTTGCCGTCAAGTGCCCCCTTTGTTCTTGTTTGAATATTCTAAGCGTTTGTTCCGTTTGTTCTCCAACAGTGCCCCCATGTCAATGTCATTCAAGTGCCAAGAGAGCCTTGTCGCACTGTATCCTATGCGGAAAAAAAATCTACTTCAAAAGAATAAGAATAGCTGAATGTTGAAAGATTTTACCAACTTATAGCTATTTGTTTTTTAAGTGATAACAAAATGTTTAAATTAATTTACGCTTATGATTTTGAACGTAGCACCCATAAATGTCCACTAATACAGGAAAAGATAACACAATATTGATAACTTTATTAGGGTCGGTAAAAGTTTGATAAAAGTCGGTCTTCCAGTTCAAGAAGGAAAAATGGACTAAAAATTCACTCGCTTTAAGAATTTATTTTTTATACATATTTAGTAGACATTAAGTGCCGATTTTACCAACGTCGAGTGACGTTTGATCGTGGAATAAATTGAGCATAATGACATTTTTTGTACTGAAAACCTGCCAAAATATCAAAATTACTCTCTGATAAGACCAATTTTACGTTGGTGGAATCGGTACTTAGATCATAATCTAATGAGATTAAACTGCAACTAAAACGTGAGATTGCAATCAGGGCTAACTTGTACCTAAAGGAATTAAAAACAAATCGAAAATCGAATAGTCAAACTTAAATACACAGCTAAGAGCTCAGAAGAGCCGATTGGCGTGAAGCAGCGCAGAACATCAGGTATGATCATCAGGCAGCTTCTAGGTTTGCCGACTCAGATCCTCTTTTTGGTTCACTGACACAATAAGCAGTGGGCGATTCGCTCACTCTGGGACCCTTACTATATGAAAGCCACCAAAACACATTTGACATTGGTTGGTTCTACATTGCTACTTCAATGAAAGATACAAAATAATATTGCGAAGCAAACTTTCAATGGATAGATGTCAAATGAGCTGAGTTATCGAATCACCTCGCAGATCTAAATAGATTATAGATTGACCTAGCTTTAACTCAATTTAATTTAAAACAACTTTGTTACCAAAAGTACAGAGAGTAAGAATACAAGATACACTAAAAAAAGAAAGGGCGACCTTATCACTAAAGTGATCTCTTCCAGGCAACCTACTTACAGCTTTCAGGTGAATGAAGCCGAGTGATAGCCCAGTTTGGGATACTTGTTTCTGATTCTTTCTAGAAATAGATAATCTTATTTAGATTTATTTATAGAATATCACATTTGCATCGATTGCTAACCTTTGTAATAAAATTTCATAGTATGTAGGCAGAGGGTTTGTTTTTCCTTATTTACTAAAAACAACCTTCATCAATAACATCACGTGCTAATATACTTCCGGACCGTAAATTAAAGAAATAGATAAGAGTAACGCAAGATCGGAGGAAAGAGACCCCGCGGACGAAGCCTGAGACATTGATCCGATCAGATTCGAGAAGCGGTCACACCCTTTTGCAATGCTTTCCGTACCTCCTTTACAGGGAAAAATGGCGCAACATCGTGAAGAAGGTGAAATTGTAAGGGAGCCATGATCCTCAAAATTGAGGGACCGACGCGAGAAGAAGAACGCAAGATTAGGTAGATAAAGTAAGGCAAATTGGAGTAAAGATTGAAGGAAGAGTTAAAAGCGTAAGATCGTGAGCTATTTACAGCACAGCATCACTACAATATCTTATGATTACACATTAGCTACAAAAGTAAACAAACCTTAATTAAATATTTTCACACAATTATAAAATAAATAAGGCGAGTATAGTATAATTGCTAGGATTAGTGAGGCAAAAAACTTGCATTGCAATGAAAAAAATGCAAATTAAATATAAGGAAAATCATTACCAACACGTACCTACCTATAAAAATAATAATCTTATCCGTTCGTTAAGACGGTATATTTAGTGGCTTTGCTTGAGAACGGGTAGCCTGTGATAACTTGATTAAGAATAATATTACACAGATAAACTTTTTAAATTGCCAAAACAGCTGAGAAAACTACAATATATTTTTTTTTAAAATAAAAATAGCAAGCAAATGAGCATGTAGCGGGTCATCTAATGTTAAGTGATTACCGCCGCTCATGAACATCTGCAGCACCAGAGGAACTGCCTATGCATTGATTGTATTGCAAAAGTTTGATATCGCCAAAAAAACTGTAGCAGATAAATCTCTGATTTTGATACATGAAGTACCTAATACTTTGAACCATGCAATTTTATACTTTTACTTTGGTCCAAATAGATCAATCAATCAATCAGCCTGTATGCATCCACTGCTGGACATAGGCCTTCCCAAGAGCGCGCCACTACACTCCTCTGCCTTCCTCATCCACCCACTTCTCGCTACCTTCTTGAGGTTGGCAGTCCAGCGGGTTGGAGGTCGTCCCACACTGCGTTAGCTGATACGCGGTCTCCACTCCAGAACACGTCTGCCCCAGCGGCCATCGGTAGAAGTGGCCTGCCCACTGCCACTTCAGCTGGCTAATTTTTTCTTTTTTTTTATAAAGAATATTAGCCATGTTAAATGACTAATATTCCCCTTTCCTGTCCAATTAAGCGTCAGGCTTGTGCTAGGAGTAGGTACGACAATAGTGCAACAGGCGGGGTTTGAACCGTCGACCTTTCGGTTTTCAGTCCACTCCTATACCGGTTGAGCTATTGAGGCACGTACAATTCGTTGAGCTATGTCGGTAACTCTGGTTCGATTACATTGTTTTCCCCCATTCCAAGGCCATTTCCAAATGGAAGAACATCATACGTGAAAAGGTAATCTGTGTCAAAGATCACGACCCTCAGCAATAAGTGAGACTATTCGAACAGAGAGAGAAAGATTTTTTATACGTCAAAAATCTTTCTCTCTGTTCTTAATACAAAAATGTTTCACAGGTACAAACAGATTCGTACAAAAATCTGCATTTCTTATCAATACACTAAAATAATAATAATTTTAAGCAAACATGATAAACATTAAAGTCATCTAACCATCGATATAAATGACAAGATATGGTCAACCGAACAAAAATTTTCACGGTTTAGGAACCAAATAAATCAGCGCCACCTCTTAGATACTAATAAACGACCCGTTTGAAATCCAGACGTCACTGAGGTCGCATTGGTGCTAAAGCACCACTAAGTCGGTGCCATTTAGTTTGTTCAATAGCCATGTCCATACGAATAATATAAAAGTCTATGCATCTAACGGATCTCGTATCAAATACATAAATGCAGGCAAACGACGAAATTATCACGAAAAGGGTAAAGGATTGTCATTAAGGGAACTTCATTTTACATTCAGATTCTCGGATAACGGGCTGCGTGGACTGAATTGATCGTAAACCAAACCTCAAACAACTTCCGGACGATGAAGGTCGATACCCATGTTACTAATATTGATAAAATTGTTATGCATGACAGTCCATTTAAGAAGAATGAACATACAAAATTGGCGTGAAAAGACTTTAAATTTTATTAAGGAGCAGAAAATTTTATTTATTTATATTTCGGTTAAAAAATCGTGACAGTACAATCTGAGTATTTCCAGACAGATAATACGAATCACAACCAGATAAACGAAAAAAAGGACTTTGACATCATGCTCAGAAACATGCGTCAAGTTTGGTACGCTTTGAAATTCCGCAATTAACAATCGATCGAGAAGGGCTGTAGCATCGATGATGATAATAATAATATATTTCGGTATAAGTGAAAAAAAAATTAAAATGACATAATATTGCACAAAATAAAGAAAATTATAAAACTGAAAACATCCGTATAGCCTTAAATAAATGAGAAACTGCAAAGCTTTTAAATACTTAAACTAAAATCTTTCTTTGTAAAAAAGGTACCCAAGAAATTTATTTTTTATCATAATATTATAATAAAAATAAGAGAATTATCTTTTTTATTTAGAGATTAATTATCTCAGTAAATTCGGAAAGAAAGAAGGTTCTAAATGTGGGAAACAGAGATGAAATCATGTTATACCTGTTCTAGGTAAATATGTCTAGGATAAAAATCTTTATTATTTAATAGGAGATCTAAATAAACAACGATGTTTCAATTACATGTCGGCTTTCTTTCATCATTATGATTAACCCATCGCCGGCTCACTACAGAGCACAGCCATAGTCTACTAAGCTGGCCAAGTGCGTATTGGCAGACTTCACACACCTTTGAGAACATTTTGGAGAACTCTCACGATGTTTCCCTTCACCGTCAAAGCAAGTGGTATTTAATTACTTAAACCGCACTCCAAAAAGTTAGAGGTGCGTGCCCGGGATCGAATCCCTGACCTTGGATTAGGAGGCAGACGTTCTAACCACTAGGCTATTACAGATTTCTTTAGTTCAGTCTATAGATTCCCAGCCGTGGCGCCACAATATGATGGCGCCGCTTCATGTCACAGATTTTATGCTTAGATAGGTATTACATGTCTTTTACTGCAAAGCACGTACTATTTTGCATATTAATCAGGGACCATTATTCTTATAGAATAACCCAGACGTGATTGGATTTCAGTTTTGATATGAAATTCCTTTGGCATTTAAATATATAAAATGAAAAGGTGACCGACACTGACAGACTGACTGACTGACTGATCTATCAACGCACAGCTCAAACTACTGGACGGATCGGGCTGAAATTTGGCATGCAGATAGCTATTATGACGCAGTCCGCTAAGAAAGGATTTTTGGAAATTCAACCCCTAAGGTGGTTATATACCTAGGGGTTTGAAATCTGTGTAGTCCTCGCGGACGAAGTCGCGAGCATAAGCTAGTTTTTGTATACTTCTGTACCTCGAACTTCCTTACTTTTTGTACTTACTTCTTGTAAATGAAATGTAGTTATTCTTTTACTACCATCCACACCGTCAGCATGTTGAATTGCCTCAATAGCTCAAAGGTCGAGGAGTGGACTGAATTCCGAAAGGTCGGCGGTTCAAACCCCACCCGTTGCACTATTGTCGTACCTACTCCTAGCACAAGCTTTAAGCTTAGTTGGAGGGAAAAGGGGAATATTAGTCCTGATTAGCATGGCTAATATTCTTTATCAAAAAAAAATTGAAATCAAAGCTTACTACTTGGCAATTTTCTCATGAACTTGCTTCCCATAGGTTTGTTCGTTTTCTTTACAATCCATTACATAGAAAATGCTTTCTTCACATAGAACAATGTGAATCATATAAATTTCATCGCCTTTTGTTTAATTAACTAGTAGCTGATGCCCGCGACTTCGTCCACGTGGATTTTAGTTTTTTTAGAATACCCCGGGAACTCTATGATTTTCCGGTATAAAAGTAGCCTATGTGTTAATCCAGGGTGAAATCTATCTACATTCCAAATTTCAGCCAAATCTTTCTAGTAATTTTTGCGTCAAAGAGTAACAAACATACACCCACACATACACACAAGCTTTTGTATGTATAATATTAGTGTAACTAGTTTTTTTTTTTAAATAAAAATAATATTAGCCATGTTAAATGACTAATATTCGCCTTTCCTCTCCAACTAAGCGTCAAGCTTGTGCTAGGAGTACGTACGACAATAGTGCAACGGGCGGGGTTTGAACCGTCGAACTTTCGGTTTTCAGTCCACCCTTTACCGATTGAGCTATTGAGGCTCTAAAATCTGCTGATCCAATTCAATTCAATTTTATAAATTAAATTTTTAATAATTGTACAGCAATTTCTTGTTGAAAATTGCTGGCGTGGGGACAGAAAAGGGTCGATTGACTTTTTTATGCAATTTCCGAGGAACGAAGGAAAAATATTGTCGTTATACAGTAAAATGTGCTGAATGTTGTAACTAATGAAGTGGGCATTGGAACAGCTTATGGTTGATGATTAAACGAACTTACTTATGTGAAGTTCTATCACAATTATATGAGTCGCTTCATTCAAAGATATAATACGTAGGTACAGCCCTTGAATGCGATCTCACCTAGTGGTGATGATGATGAGTGAAAAAAATATCTTGAATTGCCCCTACCGGGAATCGAACCCAACAATCTCTAATTTAAGGTATAAACCACAGTACTCAGTGCTCACCACAGTACCAGAGATGTTTTTGCAAACTCTTACAAAAACCATTGGCCATGAGGAGTGTTCCTATAATGATACACTATTCATGTGAAATTGATTTTGACTTTAAAAAATAATTAGCAAAACGGTAATTCGAAAAAATCGGTTTACGTTAAAAAAAACGAGCCAAATTGAGAACCACCTCCTTTTTGGAAGTCGGTTAAAAATAGACTGGTAAATATTATTATGTAGATCATTTCTCATCCGTGTCATTGTCATTACTGAATTATCCGATAGAGTTGTTAACATCTCAACAGTCATTTAATTACATTGTTTGTCAATGAAATCACTATAAATCAAGTGATTTTGTATTCTATCGAGTTTCCATACTTTGTAAACAATGTAGGTACTTATCTATTAACGCGGTGTTTTCTATTGTAATTCACACTTTTTTGCTAATTTTATGTTTTTTACATGAGATAGCTTGTCTTTCTGTTATGTAATTTATTATAAGGTGGGTACCGTATATATTATTAAGTAGTACTAACGTAAAGTTTCAAATAAGGTTAGTATTATGGTTTGATGTTATTAGAATACCTGATTATATAATTAAATAATAATATACTGTCAACAAAAGATACTCAGGGACGGTTCCTTAGAAGGCTCACTCCGCAAAGACTGTTAAATAAATAGCAACTCTTACTTCGACACAATAAAGTCATATTGCTGGTGCTGCAAATGTTTATGGGCGGCGGTAATCACTTAACATCAGGTGACCCGCCTGCTCGTTTGCTCGCTATCTCTATTAAAAAATATATATATATTCAGCTGCGAGCTGAATATATATATTTTTTAATAGCACTGGTCTAAAGTTTAACAAACATTCTTTTCTCTCTCGCCTCTCAAATTCTTACCTCTTATATCTCCATCTAATGAGGATATATCGGATTGCGTAACCAAGTGAACTTAGCTTTCTTATAGTCATAAGGCCCGGGATGCATCAATGCAGCGATAGGCAAAGATAAATTTTAGCAGACCAATCAAAATATTGATAAATGTCGTGATAGTTTTTTTAAGTCATATAATAGGCATCTTCTAGGCAAGCGCGCTCCATCTTAGGCTGCATCATCGCTTGCCACCAGGTCTGATTGCAGCCAAGCGCTAGTCTATAAATTTAAAAAAAAGTCATCTGTCGATGGTTGATTCGTGTCCCAACACATCTCCGCTCCACTTCGCTTTGTCCAAATGGATACCGGGTCTTAATCATCCATGGGAAGCCGGGGTTACTCAACTCGTTTTTCATTTACATAATATAATATTACGAGTATATATTTTTGTAGTCCATGGTAAGCCTTTCAGTTTAATATCATGCACCTTATTTGCTCAGTATTACATAACACAGTGATGTCAAGCCAAACAGTCTGAGTTTATGTACTTAGGACGTGTTTCGTGAATTGTGTTTCAAGTTATGTGAGTAACACGTTTTTACTTTGCTTATTTCGGGCTAGTAAGGACCACACAGAAGATTTTAGGTTTTTCGTAGAAATTAATATCTTACAGACAATGGAATAATTATTTATTTTAGAAACCTCAATGTTTAAGGAGCGGTTTTATTCAAAATGGTTTAAACCCCATATTCTATTATCGTACCTACTCCTAGCATGCACTTTACTTTAGGGGGAAATAATTTTAGCAGGCCAAAATTCCTTTAACAAAAATATTGGTATCGAAAAAAGTAAATAAAATGTTTCTACTGGATGTTTCAGACAGACAAAATAGCGGATAAAAGATTCTAAATAAGTAAAAGGAAAAGGTGGCTGACTGACTATCAAAGTGCTGAACGGACCAGGCTCAAATTTGGTAGGTATGCTCATTCAGATTTTATAACGTAGGCATCTGCTAAGAAACATAAAAAAAGTTAACGCCTAAGGGGTAAAATAGGGATTTTAAAATTTGATGAGTTCAGTTTTGAAGATTCGTGAAAATTGGCTATCAGTTGAAAAATGATGGAAAATGAATTTCTAAAATCGTGAAACACGTATTGTTTCACGGTTTTGTAAATTCAACTTCCAACGGGGCTAAAAAGGATAATGGAAGGAGGAAAGAAAAGGGGGATGAAAGTTTGTCATTTTTCAAGTTACATACTTGAATCTTAGTATTTAAGCTCTTGTTTAAAGATAAGGGAATAGATATTTCAGCATTCTGGGAAATTTTAAGGAGAAGGGAAGAGAAAATTGAAAGCACTTACATAGATAGAGGGTTATACAAGAAATGATCTAGGCTACGTCATACGTGGGATTTTTCACGCTGACGAAGTCGTGGCAAAGCTAATATGAACAAAAAGGGTGTACCTTAATTGAAAACCTCTCTTGCAATTAATTTTATGGTTTTCATCGTAGCTTAAAATATATTTTGACAACATCAAAAATTCTCAATATTTACATACACATTACTGAAATTATTATTTTTTATAAGTAAGCGTAAATTAACAACTGCGAAGTTGATAATTTTAAAATAAAGGTAAATTCACACACGTTATTTTTGCCGCTGCGAGTTATTACAGTTTACAGCCACATTGTAGCTAATTCCGTTTTACCCAATCTCTTAAACTTAACTAAAATGACACGCCTAAATCTATTGCTATCCCTTTCATAATTTTGCTTGTGGAAAAGGATAGCACTAGATTTAGACCTGTTACTTTAGTACACATTAGAGATTGTGTACAAGAGAATCGGCCCCATTTCATTTTCTGACATATTTTATATTTATCACGAGATTTTGAGGCACATCTTTTTGAAAGCCCTAGTGTTATTTTCATTTAAACTTATGTGATAGGTGGGTTGAGATAAATCTGACTGTTATCGCTGTTGCTATTTAGTAACTAGAGGGGCAGTGATTTGTTCACCATGTGTATAAATTAGACAGATCAACGTAACCCTACTATCATGTTTATTAATTAGAGCCTCTGAATGACTTCTAGTAGCGGTAAATGTGTTGGCTCAACAAACTCCTAAGGTTTGGAACTCATTTCAAGTGTCTGCGTTTCCTGTCACGTATAGCTTAAACTTTCAAGGCGAAAAGTATCTTTTTAGACCTCAATATTGCATTATGAGTGTCGTCAAGAGCAAGCTTATGCTGTAATAAGTAATTGAAAAAAATAGTGGTATCTAGCTTTGTAAGATGCAATAAAAAACTGTCTTCTATCCCAGGTTTTATTTTCGTAAGTCAAAACAGCTTGTAATGAATTCCACAATTATGGGCAATGCAAATAAATTTACAATGTGCGTCCAATGATTTTTAAGTAAGTTATAATAATGAAAGCTGTCTAGTAAAATTCTTTAAAGGCGAGAATTTATTTGCAATCGACGCGTCTTCGCAAACAGATATAACCTTCGGGTTAATGTATACGCAAATATTAATAAATTTTATAATAGAAACTCGTAGGTATAATAATGTAGAAGTTTACCATTATTTTATTCATGTATTTATTTTAGCCTTAATATTATAATGTTTTATTTGTAGTATCCATACCTACTAAGATTATAAATATGAAAGTTTGAGTTTGTTTGTATGTTTGATACCTTTTTGCGCGAGTGGTTTCGAGATCAGTGTGCTTAACTGATTTTGACGAAAGATACAATGACAGCATCCATCCAAGAGACAGAGATAGGCTACTTTTTATTCTGGAAAATCAAAGCGTTCCCACGGGATTTAAGAACGACTTAAAAATCTTCACTGAATTGTCTTTGATTGGTTGAATCTCAATTGAATTGGTTGTTGAATATCAGTGGTTAAGCCCACTGATATTTTTGTCCCTATCATTTGTACGGGATTACGTAACAGAGAGAGCGCTATACTAACTTCACTCCGCTGATAGAGTATAGATATGAAGGAGTCCGCGCGGTACTGCGTCGTCGATGCCAGACTACCCTAAGGTAAATAGAACCAATTAGAACTACAGCACTATGTACTGAAGAACAAATAGCGATTTACTTCGAGCACGTGTAACTTTTTTCTTATTCTTAGGTCTAGCACAAACTTTCATTTCTTTAAAGTATAATCCATACTTAAACGCTAAATATCCATACTTCCATACTAATATTATAAATGCGAAAGTGTGTCTGTCTGTGTCTGTCTGTTTGTCTGTCTGCTAGCTTTTCACGGCCCAACCGTTCAACCGATTTTGATGAAATTTGGTACAGAGTTAGCTTATATCCCGAGGAAGGACAAAGGCTACTTTTTATCCCGGAAAATTGATGAGTTTCCACGGGATTTTTAAAACCTAAATCCACACGTACGAAGTCGCGGGCATCAGCTAGTATTAAATATGCATGTAAGTATATTGTAGTACTTAGGCTGAGATCTATATAGCGTACTTTGACTTTGCTCAGACTTAAGATTGAGTTAAAACGAGACAGATTTATGTGGGAGATAAAGCTCTGTCTCGTTTTAACTCTATCTCAAGACTTAGCAAAGTCAGAGTGCGCTCTATAGATCTCACCCTTAGTAATTTTAATTAAAGTGAGACATATTTATGCCAGCGATATAACGCTGTCTATTTTAACAGTTTCTTAAGTCTCAGCAAAATCAAAGTGCGCTTTATAAAATATCAACCTCAGTTAGCTTTATTTTGCTTTGTAAGCCTTTAAGAAGACTGCGTCTGAAAAATTCCTAACTTTTCTCGTAATTGAGTACTCAATAAAACAGCCTTTCTTACAATTTTTTTAAAGAATGACTTGTTTTACACTTCTTTATATCGTTCGAAACTTATTCTTACAATATTTAAAGTAGGTATTGAACCCAAATCACCTAAGTACAGTACGATTCAAACGTAAATGCGCCCCTGAAGTTTGCGCACGACGTTGCGCACCACACACATTTTGGGTGTCCGGGGCAGCGGGGAGGGTAACAGCGCACGTCTCGCAACTTCACGCAGACGCATTTAAGTTTGAATCGTACTGTACCTACTAACCAAACACGGACTCACAATAATACTATTACAGAGTATGGATAAGAAACTAAAAACTTGTCAAAGACGTCACAAAACGAAAAACACCAATTTCACGCTAATACAGGCTTAGTAAATAAGTTGGTCCAGTTTTTTTTTACAAACTAACTGCGTCAGTAGTCAGTACACATTATTACCACAGTCCGTTCACTATAACTTTTCCCCTGACGTCATGTTGGCACTATTGCTTTATTTTTTATAATTTTTTAGTGTTTACCTACACTTCAAGGAAATTACTAAATAATTTTAAATACATATCAAAAATTGCGTAATTGATATGTATTTAAAACTATTGCTTTGTTTGCTTTATTCCTTAGAACTTAGGGTTTATTATTGTGTGATTTGCAATGGTGGCGTCAGGGGAAAAGTTATAGTGAACGGACGACTTCGTCCGCGTGGACTACACAAATTTCGAACCCCTATTTTGCCGTCTTAGGGGTTGAATTTTTAAAAATACTTTCTTAACGGATGTTTACGTCGTAATAGCTATCTGCATGCAAAATTTCAGCCCGATCCATCCAGTGGTTTGAGGTGTGCGTTGATAGATCAGTCAGTCAGTCAACTTTTCCTTTATATTATTATTTATTTCCTTTTATACATATAGATAGATAATAATATTATGCTGTTGTTAGGCAAAACTCCAGCTAATAATAGCAATCAACACTGCCACTAATTGAAAACGCTTTTGATGACGCATAGAAGCGCGATAGAGGTTCGTTCTGGGTATAAATACAGGGTGTAACCAGAACGCTAGCAAAAACTTAGCGTTATTGTTATACTACCTAAACACAAGCCAATCCAATATAGCGCGCAAAACACGGGTCAATGCCCCGCCTACGACGCGGCATTGAATCCAAGTGACCTACTTGCGCAACGTTCGGTGACCTCTAGCGTCAATCACCTGTCTTCGTTTTTGCCAGCGTTCTGGTTACACCCTTTATGTATATTACGACCATGTATATTTCGTCATTCTTTTTCTCACCAAACTAGACTCTTTAATGATGATAAAAATGTTATAAATCAAAGCATTGTTTGGTATAAATTATTATTAATTAAAATTTCATCTCATCAAAGTTCATTAACAGTATCCTATAGCTACCTAACCGGCTTTTTTTTAACAGGTTCTTGTAATTTTTAATTCTAATGAATCTTTATGACTCAATCTTTAACGACATAGGTACGTCAAAAAATATACACTCATAAAAAGATGGTACCTACTTAACTATCTTTTTTTATGTACCTATATTTTTTTTTAAAAATCTTGTATTTTCTCTCCCTGATTTACGACAAAATATTTTATAAACTACAAAACATTTTAAAATATTTAAACTTTAAGGTTTCCGTACAAAATCAGTCATTTTGTTATCTGTTAAAAGGAAAAGCTGACTGACTGACTGACCAGCAGACTAACTGATCTATCAACGCATAGCTCAAACTACTGGACGGATCGAGCTGAAATTTCACAAACACGCTAAGAAAGGATATTTGAAAATTCAATCCCCAACCCCCTTAGGGTAAAATAGGAGTTTGAAATTTGTGTCCATGCGGACGAAGTCGCGGGCATAAGCTCGTTTAGAAGATAATAGCATTATTATTATACGGATATACCTATATCTACTCTCACACATACATATATACATATATAAAAGCCACAAAGAAATATAATACACTTACATATATCAATATAGATAAACTTACATACACTTTACATAAATACATATTTGTACCGGGCGGAGGATTACACCCCGGCAGGGGAGACCAAACGGCCGGGGGTCAGGGCGACAGGTTGAGAAATCGGCGGACTATCCTATTATATATTATTCTATCCTATCTCTATTCTATTATATATTATATATATTTATATATTATTATTACGACCTTACGCTGACTTATGGGTAGGTACGGTATTAATAAAAGCACCGCAAGCGTTGATTAATTGATTCTCGCCTTTTTATGGATGGATATCCGACACACTGAACTTTTGACCAAAGACCTTAACATTTTGGTCTACTGTCACCGTTATCATTGACATTTATTATATTTTGCTAACTTGTAATCAATGCCGGCACAACTTGTCTTACAGTAAATATTTCATTTTATTATTCACAAGCTTTTTACATCCCAACTTACAAACTTCACCTTATATACTTAACTAGCGACCGGGCGGGTCGCTAGTTAAGTATATAAGGTGAAGTTTGGCTTTGCACGGGTAGCATATTAAAAATTTCGAAGGGATCTCTATTTTTTAAAATAAAATATAGCCTATGCCACTTAGGAATAATGTGGATTTGTACTGGTGACAGAATTTTTAAAATCCGTTTAGTAGTTCAAGAGATCACCCGCTACAATCGGACCAATTATTATTATGAAAAACTACTTACCAGATCTCGTTCAAACCAAATTTGGTGAAAGTTTGCATGGTTGCATGTATATCATATATTTTTTTAGTTTTATCACTCTCTTATTTTAGAAGTTACAGGGGGGGGGGGGGGCACACATTTTACTACTTTGGAAGTGTCTCTCGCGCAAACTATTCAGTTTAGAATAAAATGATATTAGAAACCTCAATGTCATTTTTGAAGACCTATTTTTTCATCAAACGCATATGTGTGGGGCAGGTACACGTATGGGTTTGATGAAGAAAAAATTGAGTTTCAGTTATAAGTATGGGGAACCCCAAAAATTATTGCTTTTTTTCTATTTTTGTGTAAAATCTTAATGCGGTTCACATAATACATCTACTTACCAAGTTTCAACAGTATAGCTCTTTTAGTTTCGGAGAAAAGTGGCTGTGACATACGGACGGACAAACAGATAGACAGACAGACAGACATGACGAATCTATAAGGGTTCCGTTTTTTGCCATTCGGCTACGGAACCCTAAAACTGTAATGAATTGAAGGTCAATATAACCGTTCATAATATAATTTATTAATTTGTGAAATAATCAAATATGTTAATCGTAAATAATATTTTTTACACATCAATGGTTTTTTCTATTTAAAACAGCTGTATCAAAGCTATAATTCATTGGGTCTATCATTGAGTTTAAATTAAACATTATAAATTATATTTTGTTAATGTGATAAAGTAATTGTGGCAATCGATGAAGAAAAAGACAAGCTTTTCTTTTCGGGGAAAAATTATACAGCTACAAAAATGTATGATCAAATTATTATACTGATCATAACGTTATTGAATAAATGAAGCAATAATAATATAATAATTATATAGCAATAACAATGATGAAAAGTGGCAAAAGTTACTGAAACCTGCTCTTATAGAAAAATGGGAAATATTAGGTAAGTACCTACGAAATATTAGATACGCTAAAAAATAGGGTGTGCTAATTCAATGACAACTCATTGCGCTCCAATTGGCAGATAGTCAGGGAAGGCAGAAAAACCAGATTATTAACATCTTTTAACAAGCACCTCCTTGAAACCTACGGGTTTCTGTAAATAACCAAATAACAAGTACGGCTTGGCTAGTCTGCTGCAATTTTTTACTGTCACTAGCTTATGCTCGCGACTTCGTCCGCCTGGACAAATTTCAAACCCCTGTTTTACGCTCTTAGGGGTTGAATTTTTAAAAATCCTTTCTTAGCGGACGTCTACGTCATAATAGCTATCTGCATGCCAAATTTCAGCCGATCTGTCCAGTAGTTTGAGCTATGCGGTGATAGTTCAGTCAGTCAGTCACCTTTTCGTTTTATATATATATTTTTTTTTAAAAAAGATCATTAGCCATGTTAAATGACTAATATTCCCATTTCCTCTCCAACTAAGCATGAAGCTTGTGCTAGGAGTAGGTACGACAATAGTGCAACGGGCGGGGTTTGAACCGTCGACCATTCGGTTTTCAGTCCACTCCTTTACCGGTTGAGCTATTGAGGCTCTATTTAGATTATAATATTCCTTGCCTCTATAGGTGAGAATGAAAAAAAGAACAAAATGTGCCTTTTTCCTCATTAAAAAAACTTCGAAATATAGACACATACTTGTTTTTCAAAAAACCTAAAAATTACCCAAGTAGATGCCATTTAACTTTTCTTATGAACAAAGTGACAAAAAGTAGACAGCAAGTAATGTAAGTGGTTTGTTTTGTTCACTTTTATTTGTTTCCACGGTGCTATATGCGTCAACTACACAGAACCGCATACGGAAAATAATTATTCACAGCATAATGTAATAACGCCTTTGACTCTTGTTAACATTTTGGTAAAGTAAATATTTTCTTTAATTTCCATATTATTGAGGTTGAAACGCGCTGAGTTGTCAGAAATTGATGGCCAAACAGTAAAAAATATGAAAAACAGAACGCAGGTCGTTGTACGTTTCAGTTCTGAGGACGTTCAATTTTTTTTTTTGGTTCGATTCCTGGCAGGGATTTGGAATTTTATAATTTCTTAATTTCTGGTCTGGTCTGGTGGGAGGCCTCGGCCGTGGCTAGTTACCACCCTACCGGCAAAGCCGTGCCGTGCCGCCAAGCGATTTAGCGTTCCGGTACGATGCCGTGTAGAAACCAAAGGTGTATGGGTTTAATAAAAACTGCCATACTCCTTCCAGGTTAGCCCGCTCCCACCTTAGACTGCATCGTCACTTACCATCAGGTGAGATTGCAGTCAAGGGCTAACTTGAATCTGAATAAAAATAAAAAATAAAAAAATTCCCTAATAATTAGCTGAATAGCCCGGGGCTTCGTGAGGGTGGTATTTCAGAATTTAGTCGTGGGTAGGTATCAGTACCCTTATTATAAATGCGAAAGTGTGTTTGTTTGTTGGTTTGTTGGTTTATTGGTTTATTGGTTTGTTGGTTTGTTATTCTGTCCTTCAATCACGTCGCAACGGTGCAACGGATTGACGTGATTTGAATGGGTATAGATAAAGACCTGCAGAGTGACATAGGCTACTTTTTATCCCGGAAAATAAAAGAGTTCCCACGGGATTTTTATAAAACCTAATTCCACGCAGACGAAGTCACGGGCATCAGCTAGTATTCTTATAAAAGTCTCCAGATTCAAAATCTCAGCAGTTTTTAGCTGTACCTTTTATCATTTATGGCAATCATTCAGAATGTATTAGTTTATTCATTCCGGCTTCGCTCAGTGTGACTCCAAAAATCTTTTCTTAAGATATTTAATGGAATTAGGAAGTATCTATTAATAATTCACTAGAAAGAAAGAAAGAAATAAATAAATAATGAAAATGCATTTATTTCTGTGATTTATTTGTTGTTAATGTAGATAACGGCCATACGACGATTAATTGCACCGTGCAGTTGGGTTGAAATATCGACAAATAAAAATGCCATAATCGTGGTATGTAGTATGTACCCGTTATCTACATTAAAATATGTCGTTAAACCACGAAATAAGCTTAAAATCATTATTTGTTGTTAGTGCCTCAGATAAAAACAAGCATACAAATGTAACGTTTTCATCTGTGACACCATCCCAAATGGGTGTACCTACAGCTCAGCATAATGTCAGGACTTATTATATCTGTAGTGTGTCTGTCTGTCAGTCTGTCTGTTAGCTTTTCATGGCCCCTGTATTTAACCGTTTTTAAAGTTCCGTACCCGAAGAGTGCCAACGGGACCCTCTTACTAAGCCTCAGCTGTCCGTCCGTCTAATAGCCTACCTGTATAAAACTGCGTGATTCATTTAAATATAAGTACGTACTTACCTAAATAAAGAAAGGTCAGTTGATTCATTGACTGACTCATCAACGCCTAGCCGTTGAACCTAGAAACCTAAAATTTCGCACAAAGGTTCCCTTTATGATGTAAACTAGCTTATTACTAGACAAGCTAGACTAGATAGACTAGCTAAGCAAATTTCAAACCCCTATTTTACCCCCTAAGGGGTTGAGTCACACGAGTAGATATTTCAGTTTTCAAAAATCCTTTCTTAGCAGATGTCTAAGTCGTAATAGCTACCTGCATGCCCAATTTTAGCCCGATCCGTCCAGTCAACTTTTCCTTTTATTGATATAGATAAGAATTAAGGCCACATTTTTCAGAATTTCCACAACAGCGAACCCGCGAGCAGTCGCGTATGCAAAACAAAAACAATATGATAGCGCCACTATATTTCGCACAAATGTTAATTTACTGTCAAGTCTAACAAAAGTTTATAATACGATTTATTAATGAATCGTAAACTAGATAATTACGGCTCCTTTAAACTAATCGTTGTCGTGCCTAATACCGTTAGACAGGCTATCAAATAACGTAATAAATTTGCAGCTTTGCCTAACTTTGGATGTGTTTGCCGAATTTTAATGTGGATTACTCGCCAAGGAACAGTTAGTTTTAGACACGAACACTCAAGGAAATAAAAAACATAGCAAAAGTGTAAAATTTTACATTAAGAACGATCGCATAAGATTTGCTAATTTTCTATTTTTTTTTGTGATTTTTACAAACACTGCTCTCTTGCAAATCATTATCATGGAATCTGCCGAACGTTGCCCAGCCCAGTTGAATAATATGGCGACTAACCTTTTTCTTAAAAATAGTCCTACTTAGCTGAATCGTGTGTCCCAGGCATAGATACTACCTACGTAATCTGTCTCTACTTATACTCGTCTACAATTATTTTGAGTGCAGAGCTCTCATGGTGGGCTCGGACATGAGCATTAGACATGATTTTCATCATACTCGTGTTCACGGACATGATCTTGCAAATATCAACCTATATTTTTATAACTCGGACAAATAAATGAAGTGCTTAAATGACAAAATCTAATTATGAAATTTGGGGTTACTTTTTATGCGGTAAAGTCACGAAGAAACATCATTTACCGATCAAATGGGTCTGGTTTCAAATAAAATTTTTGTCCACATCGAAGTTGTAAGCGTTTGTAATAAACAGATTGTTGACCTCTCTAATTAATAACGGACAAAGTGTAATAAATCTCGGACGATATTTTTATCTGAGTTCAGGTGTGTCGTATCATCTTTTTATTGGAGATTTGTTATTAATATAATTAGACGGTCACGTTACAGTGGAAGATTTACCATACCACACACTTCAACGGACTGTAACGGATTAATTTGATGAGTTTGCAAAAAACATGTTTAACATACATAGGTGTAAAAGTTAGTGTTAAGTTGAGTAATAATTAGCAAAGCCTTAATTTTAAAAAAGTATTCCAAAAAAAAATTTTATGCATGCCTATGCTGCATTTTACATAAATTAAAATAAAATAAGAAGCGGCTGACCTATCATTAGCTTGCGTCTGGACTAATTCAAGATTAGTCTCAATTTGCTAAATGTTCAATATATAAATAATTCGATTAGTATTTAAGTAGCTGTTATTGTTAATTTTTAAAACTCTATAATATTATGTTAACAGACCATAATAATTATATGAGCTTTAATAGAGAACAAAAAAAAAAGGAGAGAGATGTTTTCATAATAATAGTATTTAACTATTAGATATTATTTAACCATTTGATCATTCTTTTTATGGAACTATAATAAATAATAATAATATTTTATGTATTTTTGTATTAAAGTTTAATTTACCACCTTGTTAACCTTCGACGAGGCGATACCTACCGCAGGCAGCGACGATCGACCGTGTCGGTAATGTTTCAAGCCTTATTATAAACCTGATCGAAAAAATCTTTCTTCGATAATTTCGATACGCTGACAAGTAATTAATATTGACAAGACAAGAAAATGGAATATTTCATGGTATTTTCATGACTTTATTTCAATTCACATGTACCTACAGCACGCGGCCGAAAGTGATGAACATCGGCCTTTAGAATGACATTTAATCTTTGTCGGCCTCAACGACCGAGAGAGTGCTCTACAAATCTGCTGTCTCCTTCTAAAGATCGATGTTCATCACTTTTGGTCGCGTACTGTATATATTTTTAACGTATTGAATTTTTCTTACGGCATTTTCATACAGTACTTTCATTTAGTTTTCTTTTTATATGCAGCCACACCCCATAGTTAGCTACGACAAAGTTAACAAATAACTTTATTCTTATTTTAAGATTAAAAGGGTGATTCACTAAAAGTGATACTCCCTACCGAATAATTTAAGGGGATGACTCATTCCCTGTTTTGGTTTTCATACCATAAATAAAGACTTCTTTACACTGCTGTTATTAAAAGTGTGAGTGCTATGCTTTATTTTAAAGTATAATGTCAAAACTTATTATGGATGTAATAATTTTAAACTCACTTCCAAAAAGGGGGAGGTTCTCAATAATTCGACCCAGTGTTTATTTTTTTTCTATGTTGGTATAGATACACCGATTTTTTCAAAATTTCTGGACCGATGTGATTTTTTTTTACTCAATATTTGGCGAGATAGTTCCATAAAAATTTTTGGACGCAATTCTTAAATTTTAGGTACCCATTCCTCAGTCCTGATACTGCAGGGTACTGTAATCCAAAGCTGCGGGGATTTAGGAACTGTTGATGGTGAATTGATATTGTAGGTACCTACCAAGATGACGTGTTGACTTCATCATTAAACTTCGAATCCTAACTTTTTGATCCAGATGCTGCACATTACCTACTGCAATAAGCTACGAGGACTGAGAAAATACTGATTGTTAAATAATATTTAGGAATTCAAACGCATAATTTTTATTATTATCCATCCATAATTCATTGAACTCCATTTCAGTCACTCCACGCCTTTATTCCTGATAGTTGCATTCAATTCGCGCCCGCTAACTTGTTGATATAGCTTTGCTTAGTATCACACATATCTTTCAGTGGATAGTACGCTTTAAGATTTGCCGTGCCTAGGTCAATAGTTCAAGCGCAATTTCAATAATTCATTAGCTTTTTAACAGTTTCTATGGACACGTTCTATATCTATTAAACGAGATAGTAAAAAAGTAAATGATGTCATTTGATCTGAGTCATCTATTTTTTGAAATAAATTATAGTCAAAATTTAACAATAAAATCTTATCTATGAGCCAATATGGCGTGGTTGGTTTTGTTTATTACCTACACGTAGGCAGTCCGGGCCTATAATATGAACTAGCTTCGAACAAATGATGCGTTTCTGTTATCTATACTTATAATATTCCATAATATAATCTCTTTATTTACATCCACATTTTTATGAGACTATTCAAATATTTTGTCTTCACCCCGATTGTACCAAGATTCAAATTGAGAACATTTATTATATAAAATTAATCAGTATAAGTTACAACGTCGTGTGATAGTAGTAGCTTATTGTATCAGTGAAAAATCAGTAAAAGAAAAACATCAGTCAACAAATGTCTTGGGGTTTACTATTTGCTTTAGATTTATTCCATCGCTCGCCAAATGGGATCACAAACGCGAAATGTATGGAAAAGTATGGGCCACCCGAGTGCAAATTTGTTGCACGCTTTTTATAAAAATATTTACTTATAAGTATTTAAAATTCTGTGCTCTATTACCATTTAATAATACCGAAATGCCTTAGTGTAGTAAACGTTTAACGTAAATACGAAATTTTATTGAAATTGGTTTTATATCAATCGAATAAAACTGGTTTTTCTCCTAATGGTCGGGTAAAAAATGCGTATTTTGGGGAAACTTCGCGTTTTTTTGTATCGAGCCAAATGTGCCAATCGTGAGTTGGTCTCATAGTTCACTAAAGAATAATTTTTATAATATTAAAAATAAATAAAGAAATTTGTAGTTTTTGAGGCCATTACTTGATTTTTTGAACATCCAAAACGTGTCTTTGGGACACATAGCGTCTTATACAAGAGTGAAATTAAATTAATACTTACCTACTAATGTCAGTTAAATTTTCAAGAGGTTTATAATATTTTTGTTGATCGCAATCTTCTCTATAATGGAAAAATTCTATGCCAAAGTTTAAATTTTTAGATGCATTGAATTTTGTTTCGTTAATGAAGAGGATTTTTTTTGGTTTAATATTATGATTAGTTTCAATTATATCAGTTGATATGATAAATGACTACGCAGGATTAACTATTTCCGCAACAGGCCATTTTGTGCAAAAAAAATTCTGGCTAATTTATTTAGGTTCTTTGATACTTTATAGTGTACATCGTGATTTAGTTTACGATTTAAATAATAACAGACATAAAAAAGACCAGGAATAATTTTAACTGTCGAAACTTTATATTGTGTTCCGCATAACATAGATCAGATGGGTAATTAAGTTTTTATGCATCTTGAAATTCTTAAAACAATAAAAACACCAAAGCTAGAACACCTACACATAATCCAAGGAAATATAATATGACTAGAAGACCACATGGACAACGAAGAACATATTAGAAAAGAATCTTACGCCAATTTTAAGATAAAACTTTGAATAATTGATATTAATATTGAAGATTGCAGTTATCACAAAAAGTTGCCCATCATGAATGCGTGAAAATATAAGCATTGTGTCTATTAAATAGTTATTTATGCTACTGTTGTATAAAGAGGGGCATTAAAACACGAAAGTCGGTTTATCACACGAGGCTAAGCAGAGTAAAATCTGTCTCGTTATGCGAGCAGTATAGCGCTGTCTCTTTTTTACAGGACTGTTATAATGAAATTCAGTACAACATTATAATACTCGTTTGGATGCTTTAATGGTTATTAAGATATTGGGTGTTTTAAAGGTTGGCAATAAGCTAACTGTTTCGGAATCTTTTATAGAGGATTTAAAGCATGGGTGTAGATAAAATATAAAACGGCAAAGTATTCGAGAGTCAAATCAAATGTCTCAATCTGGAAAAAATTGCAAATATGCTTTATAGGTTACTTAGATTCTATATTGATGAATAAATACGTTAGTGTCTAAAGCTTACAATAACAACCGGGGTTAAAAACGGATTTAGAACACAAATTATGCCTGTTATTAGATGAAATATGACATTGAATGGCAAAAAATTGAGTCAATCAGAG
This sequence comes from Maniola hyperantus, assembly GCF_902806685.2. NCBI lineage: Eukaryota > Metazoa > Arthropoda > Insecta > Lepidoptera > Nymphalidae > Maniola > Maniola hyperantus. Next base: position 4,311,176 of record NC_048547.1, read on the forward strand.
TTTGTAATCAGATACATCGCTATTGATTCTTAAACCTTTCATTCTATATTATCATCAGTAGGTACTAAGCATGTAAATACGGATATAAATGGATTAATAGTGTAAAAAAACAAGACAACATTATCATCAGATCTTAAGTTTTAAAAAACACAAACGAGCACTTTTTGCGTTCACAGCAAAAAGTAAAAAATTCGCCAAATATGTCGATAGGTCAAGATGGGCACTTAATAATGTAAAAATAAAAGGATGCCTGTGACTTCGCCTATGTACCTACTTCATGGTCACTGTGTACCTAATCAATTAAAGCTTACGAATATTTTTTTCTTGTAACCCTTAAATGCAATCTTATGGATCGTGGATGGTAAGTGGCTATAAAATAGAAGCGCGTTACCTAATAATTATGAAGTACCTAACCTAACATAAAATTCTAATTTCTACTTTAAAAAAATACTCTATTGCAAATAAGTGTTGTGTTGTATGAGTCTTCTTTATAACTTCGAGATATTTGAATTTCCAGATCGATTTAATCGATCGAGCTTTAAATTTTTCCTCACTTTTTTGCTATAAAATGCAGATGCAGTGGTACACATTTAAGATGTACCTACTATAATTTACAGTACTGGACCTTGAAGTATTTTTTTCTAATTCATCAATTAAAAGCTTTTTATTGGTTTGTAGAGATAAAAATCTCCAATAAATGTTGAGTGACAGATTTATTACACAAGCCAGTGTTTTGCCGGTCTCTTCCTGATTGAGATTATTTCCAACTTTTTGTATCAAATCAGCATAAGGTTGCTAATCTGTTAAATCTGTTTGGATTTTTTTGCTCAAACAAAACTTCCATTAACCAAATGCTTTTAGTACAAGCTTTATTTGGAATTTTACGACGTTTATTCATGTTTTGTGACATGTTATTGCTTAAGTGGGATATTTATAGATTTTATAGTACGTTGAAAATCATAGTTTAAGAGCTCTGAGATCAGGATGAGACATGCTGGAGCCAAACTTCGGTAATAACTGTTTTTTTTTGTGTCCGCTTTTTTGTTCTCCTGTTTATCATCATTACCAACCGATAAACGACTACTGCCGCTCTCTCTTGTAGGGTTTCTTTGTATTTCTTTCTTATGAAACAATAAGAAAATACAATTTCTCTATCTTGTGATTATGAACAAGAAAAATATCGTTAGCTAATATTCTATCGCCATTTACAAAAAGGTTCCACTGTGAATGTTGAATCAGATTAAGTAGTAAATTATATTACCATAAAAATATCATAAAGTATACCTACCCATAGAAATTATGGCCTTTATTTAAATTCGTCTTGTATAATTTAAACTATTAATAGATAATTTTATAAAATAGGTAAGCACAAGTTTATAGCTAAAAATAAAATGTCCAAAATTGCGACATTTCTTACAGGTACATAGGGTTATACATAGATGTTATAACATGGGGTTATTCAAGGGGTGGACCAACAAATTCCTAAAAGGCCGGCAACGCATCGGCGGCTCCTCTGGTGCTGCAAATGTTCATGGGCGGCGGTAATCACTTAACATCAGGTGACCCGCCTGCTCGTTTCCTCGCTATATCTATTAAAAAAAAGGTAAAATTTTTATACATACATAATAATAATCTATTTAGAAAATAATTAAGAAGCTGAGCGTCCACAGTACCTACTAATATGTATTTTATACTTACACACGCTGCATGATCTGTGCAAGTGGCATAATATGACCTGTGGAAGTATGTACCTTCAAGTGACGCATGTCCAGCTGTGGAGTGTGGACGTGCGCCCGTTGAGTCAAAAACAACGAGGATACCTACTGATCCAAAAGAGGATATATTGTATACTCATAGATACTCGGGTGTTACGTGCACTTATCTATAGGTTAAGTTCAAAGATTACAGCATTGATGTTTATCATTACCTTTGAAATGCCGCGCAAACAATTTAAGATGAGATGTCTAAATTTTCAAAGATTATTATTATTTATCGCTTACTAATCGCTTACTTAATAATTATGACTTGTAATATTATGCATCTATCTATTCCCATCACAAAAACTTATGGATATCTCTTCAAGCAATCACCATCGTACTGTTTTGATTGTGGGATTTTAAATTTTTAGGGTTCCGTGCCTCAAAAAGAAAAAAGGAATCCTTATAGAATCACTTCGTCGTCTGTCTGTCTGTTCGTCTGTCGTGTCTGTCAAGAAAACCTACAGAGTACTTCCCGTTGACCTAGAATCATGAAAATTGGCAGATAGGTAGGTCTTATAGCACAAGTATCCGGAAACCGTGAATTTGTGTTTACATCTCAAAAAAATTAAAATTAACAAATAATTAGTATTTTCAATTATCAAAGTAAGATAACCAAGTGGGGTATTCTAAGAAAGGACTTTACCTGTACATTCTAAAACAGATCTTTTTATTTTATATTTTATGCATAATAGTTTTTGATTTACCTGTCGTGCAAAATGTCGAAAAAAATATTCGAGTACGGAAGCCTCGATGCGTGAGCCTGACTCGCACTTGACCGGTTCCTTTTTTCATTTTGAGGTAAAGATTAAAGAACCCTAAAAATTGTTTTTTTAACTAACATGGACGAAGTTGTGGGCCTATGCCACAAAAAATATATTTTGGAACACTCCACCAAATTAAACTACAAGAAGGCTTAATTGCGTTTACACCACCGTTTCGTACTTCATTACATCTCCATTTATTTCATTATGTGCATTCTTAAGTATGCCACATCAAGTTCCTCATTAAAAAGCTTAATATATTAAGAGGAACTTCCGCGTAATAATATAATGATGAGTAAGTCTCAGAATTTCTTACTTGATACTTCTATACAGGCTGTGTTTGTGTGAAAGGTCAGGGTGGACCAAACTACGCGGTAATTAAAGGTTATTTTTCGATGATAGCCATCAGTAAAGCAGTTACTTACACTTCAGTCGGTTAGAAATGTTCAAATATATTATAAACTAGCTACCCTGGCGAACTTCGTTCCGCCTAACAGTCGATTCAATTTTTTAAATTTTTCTCTCCGTAGGAACCATCCTCGTACTTCAAGGAATATTATAAAAAAAGAATTAGCGAAATCGGTTCAGCTGTTCTTGAGATTTGCGATGTGCAACACATTTAGTGATTCATTTTTATATTATAGAGAAGAGATAAACTATATGATGGCGCCACTTCTTACGCGTGGATTTAGGTTTTTGTTTTTCTGAAATAAAAGTTTCATAAAATATCCTTTTCCAGTCTCCAAGATTAGTATTCGTAGTAGAGTATTTTTCAAACCCGAAACGTATAGAGTGCAAAACTCGGGTCAATGCCCCACCTACAACGCGGCATTGACTCCGAGTAGCCTACTTACCCAACGTTCGTTGATCTCTAGCGTCAGTCAGATGTTTTATTTGCAATATATCAGTGAACTTTTACAAAATGTAGGGTTATTATTTTGTATTTTTTCGCGTTTTTTTATGGTATCATATCAGGTATCATCAGTACTATTACCTGTCTTCGTTTTTGCCAGCGTTCTGGTTACATCCTATGTAAAAAAATACGACTGAAGGTAAATAGTGTCCAAACAGGACATTTCTAAGTGTACAGACTTTATCTGCGTGAAATAAAAGTCGATGGTTTTTAGCAAGCCTTGGCACCAAGGACCTAGTAAGCAAAAAGTCGATCCATACCTACCCATACTCGTACCAATTATTTTGGCATATCGTCAAGTAAGTACCCATAAAATATGGGTAAAACATTTTTGCGGTTTCCTCAAAGGCGTCAGAACTTTATTGGCTGCAATTATTTTATCGTTGCGATCCTTATAAGTTACTAGCTTATGCTCGCGACTTCATCCGCATGGACTGCACGAATTTCGAATCCCTATTTCACCCCCTTAGGGATTGAATTTTCAAAAAACCTTTCTTAGCGGATGCCTACGTCATAATAGCTATCGGCATGCCGAATTTTAGCCGGATCTGTCCAGTAGTTTAAGCTGTGCGTTGATAGATCAGTCAGTCAGTCGGTCACCTTTTCCTTTTATATATTTAGATTTCGTTTCCTAATTTCATTTGACGGCCTCACTGCTGCAGTGGTGAGCGCTGTGGTCTTATAACAGGAAGGACCTAGATTTTCTGGCGAGAGCAGTTTTAAAAATTTGCAATTTCTAAATTGGCTAGCTATCACCGTGGCAAAGTTGTGCTGCCAAACGATTTAGCGTTCTAGTAGGTATTATTATCATCATCAGCATCAACCAATAGACGTCCACTGCTGGGCATAGGTCTCTTGTAGGGACTTCCACACGCCACGGTCTTGCGAAGCCTGAATCCAGCGGTTCCCTGCGACTCGTCTGATGTCGTCCGTCCACCTATTGGAGGGTCTTCCAACGCTGCGTCTTCCGGTGCGAGGTCGCCATTGCAGCACCTTGGGATGCCAACGTCTATCCCAGTAGGTATGGTAATGGGTTCAATAAAAACTGCCACGATAACTTTCCAGGTTACCCAGCTTTAATTTCAGACTGCATCATTACTTACCATCGATTCGTAATTCTAAGATGAAAAATTTATTTCTAATAATAATTTATCATGCCTGTTATACACTAACTTATACAATAAAAGAAGCTGAGCGAATCAAGGATGTACTTTTTTTTTAAGTCAAAGGTATGTAGATAATACGTATACCTACATAATATTAACTACAAGAGTGGAACTTGAACCAATGACCATTAGGATTGACCATACTCTAGTTCATTGCATAATGAGGCTTTTACAGCTTGAAGAATTATGATGCATTACCTAGGATTTTTGTTTTTTAAATTTTGGATAAACTGAATACTTAACTTTTTTAAAGTGAAAATATTACAATAAAACTTAAAGCTAGCCTTATCTAAATACTATACAAATCATGCCCGTACATCATCCCATACATTCATACTTAACTTCAGTTTTCACGTTTTTAACATAAATACAGACCATAATTATTGTAGGAACAATTGAATTGGCTCGTCGGAAGAAGACTGTCTTGAGGTATAAAATAAATTACCATGTAGGTAGGTACATTATTTTCATCTCGAGACGACGGCAATGTCTTTATACGAGCAAGTTGAATGGGGATTGGTGACTGACGCAGAAATTTATTCACTAACGCGCTGAAATGGCATGGCAATCAAGTCCTCTTACAGATAACATATCTTTCACAATAATTAATCTATGATATCTTTATTAATAACTAAAAGATTTAAGACCAGCTTTATTTGCGTAAAGTATCAGTTTGACAGTTCACCGTGAAAATAATATAACTATAGTCTGATTTTTAATTCCGTGTAATTCTGACGTTTCTTAATGTTACCAGAGATAAAAAAATCCCACAAAGAAGAAAACTTTAAATATTGTACATAGGTAAATTTAAGTACATAAATCAATTGCCGCATGTATGTAAGATCATCACTTGAGAACAAATCAACCGATTTGGCCGATTTTTTGTTGTTTTCGTAAAGAACAGGGTTTTTGTGAAAGAATTTCTTAAAAAATCCTGAATCATAATCTAAGCGTGTACTTTTAGGCACATCAAGATGATTAAATTAAAAGGAACTAAAAATAAACTTAGAAATGTTCAACATATACTCGTAAGTCAAGATTACATCCTCAAATCAACCGGTCCTATAGCGCCAGTTTCCACTTTCCACTGTTAAACATTGCACCCTATTTTAGTGCGAAGTGATGTCTTAGGGTTTTTTATATTGATAGGGATCTAATGTAATTTGGGGTAAAATCGAACTTCAGGTGGTGGTCACACTGTTTTTCATACAAATAACTCCCCTGGTGTATAAGATGACAACGTCAGAATTCCGCCGAATTAAAAATCAGAGTATAGCATTCTTGCGGATATGACATGAGGCAGTGCAGACATAGAGTTATGAGGGGGATTCCAACATCAATGGTTATGATACTAGGTAACCACATCACTGAGTGCAGATCTTATCAAATTATTACTAACCTATGTATAAAAATGTTGTTGTAACATTTTCAACTAAAAAAACAGTCGAAGTTCATTAAGTCATTAAATTTTATTCAATCTCGACTATTTTATTAGTAGGTACCAATAAATTATTGATTTATTTGTACTGCAATAAATAAATAGTGATTCGCCAGACATATTGTCCGTCAGTTAGAAATAGGTTTCCTGTTCCAAACACCTGTGTTATGACTACCTATAACCCAGCCAATTCCAATTAAGACTTCTAATTTGGACCCTAATTAATAAAATATAATTTATGCAAAGTCGTAATAATCGCTAATTACCTACTGGATATTAAAAATAAAATTAAAAATGATAAATAATCAGTTTGCTTTATTTTTATTATATTGACCTTTTTTGGTTTAAAAATGGAAAGGACAGATTGTCTAGACTCTAAGAAATAATTTATAAGAATATTCCCGTAATCTCAGCCCATAGATCTTGATCTTTGTCATCTACAGACTACGGTCTATTTGGGCTGCAAATTGCAAACACCAGTCTCGGTTTTATCTAGTGTTTTAGTCTGAAAGTGTGGTGTAAAATGTTCACTTTTCATTAGGTTGAAATTAAAGAAAAATAAATAAAAAATAGCACCTCACACCATTATGTATAGGTCCATATCGTCCAATTCGCATGAAGCTTTTGTACGAAAACATAATAGATATAATTAGATTGCAAGCATAGACGTCGGGCATACTCCGACAAACACGTGAGTTTATCCGTCATACATTTATATGATTATTAGACGCTAAAAAGTTCCTTTTTTCCCGGAAAATCAAAAATTCCCTACGGAATTAAAAAAAACTAAATCCCAACGAATGAAGTTGTGGTTCTATAACAAATAAATAATTAATATTTTTTTTTTTTTTAAATAGAATATTAGCCATATTAAATGATTAATATTCCCCTTTCCTCTCCAATTAAGCGTCAGGCTTGTGCTAGGAGTAGGTACGACAATTATAGTGCAACGGGCGGGATTTGAACCGTCGACCTTCCGGTTTTCAGTCCACTCCTATACCGGTTGAGCTATTGAGGCTCAAAAATTTCATTACAATAAAACTTATATAGGCCTAGCCTTGTCTAATTACTAATTTACTACTACCAACATAACATCATAAGCAATGAATTTTGACATTGAAATCGGTTAGCATACCTAAGCGCCGAAACCAGGCCGAAACGCAATTATTTTGTAAGACACTTTTTAGGGTTCCGTACGTCAAAAGGAAAAACGGAACCCTTATAGGATCACTTTGTTGTCTGTCTGTCTGTCTGTCTGTCCGTCTGTCTGTCAAGAAACCGGGTACTTCCCGTTGACCTAGAATCATGAAATTTGGTAGGTAGGTACTTGTAGCTGGTATTAGGGGAAAAATCTGAAAACCGTGAATTTGTGGTTACATCACACAAAAAAAAAATTGTGGTCATAAACTAATAATAAGTATTTTCAATTTTCTTAGTAAGATAACTATGTCAAGTGGGGTATCATAATATGCAAGTTCTTCACCTGTGCATTCTAAAACAGATTTATTTTTATGCATCATAGTTTTTGAATTATCGAGCAAAATGTCGAAAAAATAAGGCTGCAGTACGGAACCCTCATTGCGCAAGCCTGACTCGCACTTGGCCGTTTTTTTTAAAGGGAAGTCTGAAGAAGCCCTCAAAGGAATACGTAGTTACGTAGATATACGTTTGATGCTTTCCATAATATGCTTATTATTTGCCCCTGAATAACCGTGTTTCAAAGCTTATAGAGAATAATTACTTAATGCGATAAAAGCTGTTTTCATGCTTAATTATTAGTATGCACCTATATACCTACCTACGTGTGAATAATATATCACCCAGAAAGTAGGTGAAGCGTGACAACCATTAAAATTATATGTAACCAGATTTTATAAATCCGATTTATTTACGAATAATCCATTTTTAGGGTTCCTTATCTCCAGAAAAAAAACCCTTATAGAATTACTTCGTTGTCCATCTGTCGTGTCTGTCAAGCTGCCTTAACGGGTGTCAAGGGAATCAAAACCTATAGAGTACCTTTACTTACCGTTGACCTAGAATCAGTCATTGTCCTATAGCACAAGTAGATATAGGGAAAAATCCCTACATCAAGAAAAAAAAAGTATTATTTCTTGTACGATGGTACGGAACCCTTCGTGTGTGAGCCCGACTCGCATTTAACCTATTTTTAAAGAACGTTTACCTTTTAGCGATAATTTATCACATTAGAGACATCAAATCCCGTTACGTTGTAAACATTATCTCGCGTGTTGCTCCGAAATTCAACACCACTCCATTCATAACAATGAAGCCAAAATGACACTTCGCCTGTGTAGAAGCTATAAATATACAGAAGCTGCCAAAACCTGATAATAATACATTCATAAATTAAAAAGAATATTTACTCACAACCGGTATAATCAGTTCGAGTAATTTAAAGATAAGTGCAATCGGTGAATGTATGGGTTACCCGATATTTTTAGAAAATAACTGCTAATTTGACAAAAAATTCTTGTGTGGAAGGTAAAGGGAAGAGACTACGCGGTTAGTAAAAACAGTCATGCTGGTTCGACCGGTTAATGTTACCGGTTAAAGACCAGGGATTTAACTTAATGGAAGGTTGGAATTTGTCAATATGTCAAAATTTTGCTTTGTTTACGAGATATATTGAAAAAACCAAGAAAACCTCCTTTTGGGCCTGGTTGGTTTTCACCCCCATCTTCAATTTCCAACCTCTAATTTAGGACCTTCAAGTCAAGAATGAATAGGCATCTTCTAGGCAAGTGCGCTCCATCTTAGGCTGCATCATCACTTGCCACCAGGTCTGATTGCAGCCAAGAAAGTCTATAAATTAAAAAAAAGAACTACCCATTTTTCCTTCAAATTTTTAATGAAAGCAGCCCTGATGCAGCTCTGATGCAGCACTGATGCAACGTTGCTTTTGCACACACTTACCATCTTAAAATCTTCGATTAAGTGATATGATTTTTTTTACTTAGGCAAAGGTAAGGCAAAAATTATTTGTGGATTTTCGTTTATTAAAAGATTATACAATCAATCAAGCAATCAATCAGCCTATTTGCGTCCACTGCTGGACATAGGCCTTCCCAAGAGCACGCCACCACACACGATCCTCCGCCTTCCTCATCCACCCACTTCCCGCTATCTTCTTAAGGTCATCAGTCCAGCGGGTTGGAGGTAGTCCCACACTGCGCTTATAAAGATTATACACATTCCCATAAACGACATCTGGACTTTTTCTTGAGGCGGAGCGCAGGAGTTTTGTGTAGTATGTAGATCACCAATTTTCTAGTAACTAAGAATATATTTTCGTCTTACAAACCTTATAAATTAGTCACCTACGAGTAAGTATAACTACTTTATATAGGAACAAAAATAATATATTCAAAATCGTAAATTCAACATTTTTAGTTCATCAGATTAATCGTTTTAAAATAAGTTTTATTTTATAGCGATTCCGGGTCAAGAATGTAACCTCTATATCTCTTAAAGCATAATGAGCTATTATGATTCATACTATTTTACTTAGCATTAGAAAAGAATTATGCCATTATAGTCGAATGCCATATTTACATAATGAATATTTGGAGATAAAACAAACGTTTGGAACCTGGCTTTGTGAAAAATATTATGTTCTTTAAAGCTGTAAATAGTCGTAAATTGTAGTAAAAAAATGACAGAAAAGTAAAAAAATGTGTTTATAAAACTTGATACGATACCTACTTTGATTGCTTCATTAAGAAAAACCATAAGTACCTCATTTAGACAATAATTTATTCATATTAAGTATTTTAAAGTTTAGAAATTTAATGCATAAGAGAACAGTAATTCTCAAAGTTTAAAAGTACCTATCTAGAGTTTGAAATCTTGAAAACAGTACTTACCTATCAGATCCGAAATGGGGATGAAATATGACTCGCCAAAACGATAGTTTACGCCAAAAAATATAAGAGATACAAATTTTAATCTTGCACTTAGCTCGTAATATTTTGTTGCCCTTGCCTCTACAAATTACGATCTTACTAAGTGCAAAATTAAAAAGAACAAAGATATCTATTAACACATAAAAATCTTTATAAAAAATAATCTTTTAAGAGAAAAACATACCCATTAGAGTTTAGACTAATTTTTTATTATTTTCTCGGTCATTAGTTTGAGAAACTATGCAAATGACCACTTTTATGAACATGGCAACACGTTTTTATGGCTAACAAATTGATATAGGCACTTTTACGCAAAAAAATTATGAGCAAATAAATAATATTGTATTGTATAATATTGTACCTACAGTTTATAGGTATGAACCTATTTATTGTCTGCCCTGTTAGTATTATCTTGTCAAACCCGCAAGGTATAGCGTGCAAAAACTCTGGTCAATGCTCCACCTACGACCCGGCATTGACTCCAAGTGGCCTACCTACGAAATTTTCGTTGAATTCTTACGTCAGTCAGATGTTTTATTTGCAATATATCGTAAACTTTTACAAAATTTAAGGATTTTTTTATATATTTTTTCGTCAGCGTTCTGGTTACACCCTGTATATTATTGATGCTTAAAAATGATATAAGTGCTATGTTTAAATGATACTAAAGCAGTGTGTAGACTACTTGAATTATTAATTTAAAATATCGCAGTTACCGTCTAAGGACTCAAATTCTAAAACGTGATTACATCCCATACATGATTTATTTTTGTCTTCGCAATTAGAATTATGAAGTAGTAATGTATATCTATTTTGAGATGTACTAAAAGCTAAATTAATTTTGTAAATTTTAATGTAGAGTTTTACAAAATGTAAAATCAAATATTTTTTTCTCATTTGGGCAATAATTTGTAAATAATTGTAACCCTTTTTTTAAACACAAAATATTTTTATTTCACGCAGGTTATGTAATTACAATAAGCTGTGATAGCCTAGTGGTTAGGACGTTCGTCTTCTAATCGGAGGTCGGGGGTTCGATCCTGGGCACGCACCTCTAACTTTATGTTATGGAGTTATGTGTGTTTTAATTAACTAAATATCATTTGCTTTAACGGTGAAGGCAAACATCGTGAGGAAACCTGCCTGAGAGTTCTCCATAATGTTCTCAAAGGTGTGTGAAATCTACCAATCTGCACATGGCCAGCGTGGTAGACTATGCCCAAAAACCCTTCTCACTCTGATAGGAGACCTGTAGTGAGCCGGTGATGGGTTGATCATGATGATGATGATGATGTAATTACAGCTATGATAGACCCTAGATCCTACTGGGAAGAATAGGCAAGAAAATCAGAAGCTAATCTTTTCACCAATTAGATATCATTATAATAAATGGGTAGGTACGTTGACAAGGAAATTAATTTAACACAAAAACTACAAAGAATGACTAATAAAACTCAGTGTGATTAACCCTATTAGCACAAGAGACATTAATATAACGATGACAGTAAAAAATGAAAAAAATATTCAAACCATAGATTTCTGTCCAAAACCAAAAATGACATCACACATCGGATATCACCACAGGGTGTGTTAAGGTTGACTCATTCTTAATATTACGTAAAATAATAATTATTTATTATTTAATATAAATAAAATTAAAATACCGCGTCGTTAAAATGAACTAAAAAGTGTAAATCATTATAGCTATGAAAATACTTGCAAGATTTAAAATGAAAAAGTGGGGCGCATGCAGAACAACAAACAATTTTATTTCTCTGCAAATGATATTCAGAACTGCTGTGCGAGTTTTCTATTCTATATTACTTATCTTAAAGCTCATCTGGAAGTTAGTTCAAAATCGACTGCAAAATTCGTATCGAACAAACAAACAAACGAATAGACCGACAAGAAAGCGAGTTAATAAAAACGTGTTAAAAATTTAAAAATAGTGAAAAAAAGACTTCCTATTCAATTTATATAAAATATTTTAAAAAACAGTTGTGCATAGATTTTTTCTGATGGACGTTAGACAAGTGATGATGTAGTCCAACGGCTGAAATAATTTTAATTAGCAGTCAGTAATCGGTCGCAACGTTGTTATTGTTATTTGCCAAAAAACCGTTGGGAAGTATTGGCCTACTAATTTCTAAACGGAATCTTACCAGTAGGAATGTACCTATGCACCATTTAGCGAAACTGAATCGGTTTTTGTCGGTAAAGTAACTAACTCTCGATGCGGCCGGCTGGACTTGCTAGAGCCTCCTATCAAAATCTGAGGCTATCAAGAAATTATAATGCTCGAGTTTTCAATATAGAAATGACACCAAGGCCGGGGCTAGAGAGGTCGTCAGATAAATTATTATAATTAGAAAAGATGATGAGAATTAGAAAGAAGATGTATATTTTTATTTCAGCAGCAATCACATTACTGTGTACCTACATATTCGTATTTATACAAATATATATTGAACATAAAATAAAACGACGCCATAAAGTCTGTTACAAATAAATACAATTATTTAAACTTGAATATTAATGAGCATTAGGTAAAAATAGTCAAAATTCACAAAACTTGTAAATTATTATGTCAATATGTGATAATATACAATAGGTAGGTGTCAAGGTAATAATAATAACAAGGTATAAGGTAATAGGTAGGCGTTATGTAATAATTTTTCAGAGATATAATATTTTTTGGTAGAGATAAGCTTGCCTGCGGACACTACCTAGTAACTATATCACTTTTAGGAGAGCCCATACCTTGTGAATAGGTATTAAAATAAATCTCAGTATTATTATACTTCGCTTCGAGAGAAAAGATGAAAAGAAAAAAATGGTTTTGGTGAGTTGAAAATTTTATTGTCTTTTTGCTAAATGCCATCTTACGGCATAAAATCAAACCATTTCTTAGTAAAGGTAGTAAGGCGTTTCCTTGCGCCATACCAGAGTAAAGAGACCGGAGACTCGAGGCTCATAATAATTATTATCCTTGATTGGTATTCAGCCTACCGGCGAAGACCCACTCTCGTAACGAACCTTAGCAGTAGGTACTGCTAAGGTTTGTTACGAGAGCGGGTTCTTCTCACAATATAACTTTTATTGACGTGATTCTGCTATCTAAAACAGATGGCGCTACTTGTCAAAAATAAACTTAGTAAAATTAATAATAATTTATGAATTGTATAATTAGATTTATCGTACTGGTTGTAGTGTATATTTTATATGACGTAAAAGAAACGATGTTTAAATAAAAAAAGGATTTATTATTAAAATATTTAATTTATTTCGTATAAATACTTTGATTACTAGCAATAACACAAAAATTACATTACAAATGCTACAGGCATTCTATAAAAACTGGATAGCAATTCTCATTTTCTTCAACAACGGTTCGAGCCATAGGCGCATCACTGTTCCTTAGCTTGATATTAGTGTTGTTGTTGAGTGTTATATCCGAGAATGTATCAACAACAACTTTGTTGTCTTGTTGAGGAACTCCTAGAGTTGACAGTTGTTTTGCGTGACCACTGATGAATCCAACTTCTCGACAAATCGCTTCTAATTGGGATCTGGTGTGGTTCTGTGTAGGATAGCATTTCGAGTGCCACACGCCGTGAGACCGTATTGTCACTTCTCCCGTACCGTGTCTAAAATAAATTTACGAAAAGCGTTTGTTATAAGGAGGCCTAGGTAAAGAAATAATTCACTGTAAATAGTACTGATAGGGGTACGGAGTAAAATAAACAAAAACTATGGAGCTTAATGCGTTTAGTAACATTAAGATTTTAGATTTTGTATGAAAAGATTTTAAGCTTGACAACAAAAATTTATTTTACGTGGAGATATACATATATTATGTTCGCGAACTTTTCATAGTATTATACTTTGTTTGGTTCTTTCCAAGTCCTTCTCTTAGGAATCCATACTAATATTATAAGTGCGAAAGTGTGTTTGTCTGTCTGTCTACTAGCCTTTCACGGCCCATCCATTCAACCTATTTTGATGAAATTTGGTACAGCAATAGCTTGCTAGACATGAGACTAGTTTTTTATCCCGGACAATCAAAGACTTTCCACGGGATTTTTAAAAATCTAAATCAACGCGGACGAAATTGCGGGCTTCATCTAGTAAAGAATAAATTCGAAACAACTTACGGAGTTCCTTTAGGTGCAATCAGACCAATACAATTCTTCTCGTCTTCACCATTTGGACAATCACGCACACCATCGCACACCATGTCAAATGCGACGCAGTAATCTTCTATGTGCGTAGATGATGTTGTACACCTATAAGTAAAAAATATATAAATTAAAACCTTATTACCGAACTTAGCGTTATTGTTATACTACCTAAACACAATCCAATACCAATAACCATTTGCCTCATTTTGTAGTGTTAGTGCTTTAGTATTTTTCAAACCCGCAATGTATGGCGTGCAAAACTCGGGTCAATGCCCCACCTACGACGCTGCATTGACTCCGAGTGACCTACTTACGTAACGTTCGTTGACCTCTGGCGTCCGTCAGTCAGATGTTTTATTTGCAATATATCGTAAACTTTTACAAAACTATAGGATTTTTTATTTATCTTTCCCGTTTTTTTGTGGTATCATATCAGTAATCATCAGTACTGTCACCTGTCTTCTTTTTTGCCAGCGTTCTGGTTACACCCTGTATGTATATAGGTATAGATAAAAGGTACTAACTTAAATCCTTTTTTCGCATGACATTTACAGAACATCGGATCTTCGTCACTTCGGTCTTGACAGTGCAGGATTCCGTCACAAAGCCTCGACGGCATTACACGTCTGAGGTAGTCCGAACATTTCGTATGTCCAGGCTCATCGGTGCCGTCTCCACAGTCGTCGTGACCATCTTTGAAAAATTCTTTTAGAACACAGCGGCCATTGTTACATTTTAATTGGCCAACTGGACATTCTGAAAGGATAAAATATTGGATTAGTTGTAGAATATTTTTGATTTGAGCGTAGGTATGAGGTATGTATGCATGTGCTAAATTAAACATTCTCAGTGGACTTATTATTACCCATATTATAAATGCGAAAATGTGTTTGTTTGTTGGTTTGTCCTTCAATCACGTCGCAAAGGAGAAACGGACGTGATTTTTCGCATGGGTAAAGGAGTGACAAATTCTACTTTTCATCCCAGGAAATCTAAGAGTTCCTTGTTAGATTAGTACGTTTGTTTAAGTACCTACATGAGCAATTTCAAGTCTATAGAATCATTAGTTTGAGCTGTACGTTGATATATTAGTCAGTTAGTTTCTCCTCTTATATGTAGGTAAAGTAAAGTAAAAGTAAAATATGCTTTATTGTACACGAAAACCAAAACAATATAAATGTAACAAAGATAGCATGTATAATAGGCGGTCTTATCGCTAAAATAGCGATCTCTTCCAGGCAACCTTAGGGTAGGTATAATAAAAATTAAAGAAAGCGGAAGGGGTAAAATAATTGCTAACCACATCCACGATGAAGAGGGTCGTGGGTACAAATATCGTGTTTTTTTCTACAGGCGTCCTTGAGTTCATCGGCGCCATCTTCACAGTCTGTGACTCCATTACAAATATTTTGTAGCTCCACACACTTGCCTCTAAGACATCGAGCGCCTTCACATTCGTCGAGTAGATTTTCTTCCACGGAATCTGATAATGGGTTTTCTGTAAATGTAACATTTATAACAAGAGACATTATTTGATTTGTTCAAACGAAGGCGTGCATAAAAATTGAATCAAGCAAAAGAGTTAAACCTTAAATCTTCTGTTGGCATATTCCTGCCCATATTATAAATGCGAAAGTGTGTTTGTTTTTTTCTTGTACGTTCGTTTATTCGAAAGTACTTGTAAAAGTCTATTTGAATAAAAAAGATTTTTATTTTTATTTATTTATTTTATTGATTTGTTTGTTTGTCCTTCAATCACGTCGTAACGGAGCAACGGATTGACGTGATTTTTTCATGGGTACCTATAGTTAAAGACCTGGAGAGTGACACTACCTTTTATTAAGGAAAATCAAAAAGTTTCCACGGGAATTTTAAAAACTTAAATCCACGCGAACTCGGCTAGTATTCAATATTTTATGAAAAGTCTCGTTTACATTAACTAGTATTTTAGTTATATATGCAGTTCCTTCCTTCATGTTGTAGGTAAGTAGAAACTCTAGTAACTGAAGTGGGTAGTGTTATTAGCCCCGCGGCTTTCAAACAACTTATAATAGAGCCAAATATGAAGATACTAACTTTGCTTGCTAATGTGTTGAAGCTTTAACTAATCATGGAAGTTCTGTAGTTAAAACTTAATAGCAGAGATGCTATTAAAGAATGGAAATGTTTTACCTTCGTAATATTTAATTTCATGTTTGAGATTCCCAATATCTGTACCGATTATTCGATTACCACAATCGATTCTTTTTTCTACAAAGGACGCTGCTGGGTACCATCCTTGTTTAGTATGACAACTTATAATTCCATTCCATTCAGAGTCCTCACCCGGCTGTAAAACAAATATAACTCAAATCCTAGATATCACTAAATCATCATCTCATCAACCCATCGCTGATTCACCAATTAGCACAGGTCTCCTCTCAGAATGAGAAGGGCTTGGCCATAGTCCTTCACGCTGGCCATGTGCGGATTGGTAGACTTCACAAACTATTGAGGACATTTTATTTAAAGAATATTGGGCATGCTAATCATGACTAATATTCCCGCTGCCCCTTCAACTAAGCGTAAAGCAAATAATGCTTGTTGGGACTAGGTAAGACAATAGTGCAACGGGTGGGGTTTGAACCGGCTACCATTCGTAATTCAGTCCGCTCCTCAACCGTTGAGCTACTGAAGCTCTAAAATCAATCTCATTATGATAACCTGTCAGACATGCAGGTTTCATCACGATGTTTCAAATTGTTCAAAACCAATAATTGTTACGTCTTCTTCTTAATAAAAATAAGAGATCCGATAAGAGTTTCGGATATTAATTAGTGCTTATACGTTTGAGCTAATTATAATTCTCACTATGTATTCAAAGAGAAAAGACTAAATTACTCTCTAATGAATAAACATTGAAAGAACTTCAAGACGTAGGTACCTATATAACAGTTTAAATGTAAATTTTGAGACTCGTATATGGTTGACATCGAATTTTAATGAAACATGAGAATCCGTAATGTATACACACTTAAAACAGAGTAAACAGAAAATTATGTTACGCTTTAAATTAAAGGTAAACTTACATAGCATGTGCTCTCGTTCCTTTGTCGAATAAAACATCGGTTGTGTAAATCGCAATCGTCTGTTTCTTTTAGGAAAACATTAAATGTTTTATTATTTTTGGTCTGTCCAACGGCAACGCATATTGTATTTTTTGTGTCTTCAGAAAATCTACGAAACAAATTACCATCAAATAATTATATCATCATTTAATTACTATGACAAGTGATATATATCTTAATATGTAAAATAAGAAGGAAACTGACTGACTGACTGATCTATCAATGCACAGCTCAAACCACTGGACCGATCGGGCTGAAATTCAGCATGCACATAGTTATTTCGATGTAGACATCCGCTAAGAAAGGATTTTTGAAAATAAGGGGTTTTGAAGGGGGTTTGAAATTTGTGTAGTGCACGCGATGAAGTCGCAGGAATAAACTAGTTAAACATATTCTACTCACGAAGACGTGACGACCATTGGCTTTACCATAACAGCATATACTGCAGGATCTTTCAAATGAAGGAGTATAACTCTACTTCGATATAAGTCTTTCTTTGCATCGACTTGATAAACTTGTTCGTAGGGACCTATCGTAGAATCTAATGTATAATGTGACCCAAGTACAATAGTTATATAGTGATGGCTTAAACTGAAAGAAATTATTAAATTATCTATAAAACAAATTCGAAATTCAATAAAAGCACTTAGCTATACTGCTGTTATTGGAAAAACTTACGTGTAACGTTGAAGACAATGGTGACTAATTAAAACCCAAGACAAATCTACTAATACACCCGTACATTTATATTTTCCATCAACATATAATTTGGCGATCCAAGGCCACATAACAAAAGAATCGTATTCCATATTTGTATTGGTGCGAAGATCTTGAGTTACATCAAAATGTGTAAACAAAGAATGCTCACAATAGACGTAAAGTGTCATACAAGTTTTCGTAATGTTAGGTACACATTCTTCCTTAATTATTTCAGGTTCATTAATAATTATGTTTTTAAGCGAATTGTTGCTCTTTTCAGTTTTAAAAGTAAAGTGTACCGGAGTTCTAACACCAATATCCCGTTTATTTTTTTTATTATCTCCCACAGAACTTACCACACTATCTTTCATATTAATGTATTTCATTAAATATCTATTAGCGGAACTGAAAAAATATTTTCCATTATTATTTTTGCTTATCAATTCCTTTTATATATGGCCAAAACAGATACATATAATAGGAGTTACCTAAAACCTAAATAACGACAAATATGAATAGCGGACTCCTCTTGTATTTTAATTGGCATATCTTTTTCGCATACTATTTGCCAATTATTATCATCAAGCTTTTTCGTGATATATCCTTCCAAATTAACCTGCGGTCTGCCATTTGAATCGTGAATAATATGTTTTCCATTTGATAAAGTGACTATAACAATTGAATTATTAATTAAATCAATTTCAGTTAAATTATTTAAAATACTTTATTTTTTAGTGACCAATAACAACTTACAACAATCTAATTCGTCCTCTCCTAGTGGGCATTGAGGTGTCCCATCACAAATGTATTTCGTATCCAAGCAAATTTGACTACGTTTACATAGAAAATGGTTTTCCTCGCACGTAACTAAAATTACAAAATAATTATTGCATATTTTCTAATAAAATAAGATAAGAATAAATGTATAAACAGTACCAAGTAAAAACTTAACTGCGTCAGGAATGTTAATTTTAATTTGCAATAACTACTTACAACAATCAATTTCGTCTTGACCATCAGCGCAGTCAAAGTTTCCATCACATATAAGTTTTCTATCATAAGTTGTTAAATAGTCTAAGCATGTACAATCTGATTCATCAGTTCCATCTTCGCAGTCAGGTTTATGATCACAACGAGTGGCATAAGGCACAGTTTGATAAATACTGTAAGTTACAAAAAATGGTTTAGAAATAAAATCACACATTAATATTTCATTTACGTCCACATAACTTTCGTATTTATTATATTTTAACTATAAAACTATTTACATAACTAAACTCACAGTCACAGTGGATGCACCGTTAGAGTTAATTTCTAATATAGGGAATGATAAAAAAACATATCGTGTACACGGTTAGAACACTACATACCGCCTACATTGGAATTCCATTGGTGTCAAATTCTTTTTTCTTGTTTTCGCCGGTTGCAGCTCTAAAAATGTTATATCTTCTATCTTACTAATACTGTCTTTAGAGTCCAGAGGTTTTTGAGCATCGGTGTTATTCTCTACATGATTTGTTGCCGATATTTTCTGATCATGTCCATCTTTTTCTGATAGTGTATTTTTTATATCATCACTAGTGAAATTAGAACGCGGCAACAGTTCAATAATTAATTCGTGAGATTCCTTCGCTGTTTTACTTTTGTCACTTTCTATATTTTTAATAGCATGCTCTAGGTTATACCTAAATTTATGATTATCTGTTGTTGTTGGATCATCAGAATGTGCCAGTGTACTTGGTGATGGCTGTGTTACCGAAGTTGTTGCCATTAGCTTGTTATATTCAGATTTCTCTTTTTTAATTACTTCATATGAGTTGTTTTCTACGATCGATGACATTGATTGCAATGGATATTTAGAGGTATCTATCTTTACTGAATGTTGTTCTGGCTCCTCATTCGTTAAAATATTAATTGGATCTAAAGTAACATTTTCATCAATGCTTTCTGCTTTCCCAATTTCCTGCGAATAATCTGTATTTGAAAATTCTACGGTAGAAACATATTTTAAATCATTGGCACTTGTATCTAAATCAGTTACTAGTTTGAGCGCGTTATTCGCTAATGTAAAGTGCTCAACATGGCTGTTAAATAAAGTCGTACTTTCAATTTTGGAGTTTTCTTCGTTACTAAACTCTTTTGAATCAGAATTTACTTCATCAAATAAAGTTGTAGATTGCGACTTATCTGTAGTTACTTTAATATGATTATTATCTTCCTTGCTATTTTTTTCAGAAGATGCAGAGTTATCATTTTTTTCCATTTCCTTTGATTTATTTTCGTTTAATTTTTCACTGACTTTTCTCGTAAGAGATGAATTTTCTTGAATCGAACTCTTTTCGGTTTGTACTAATAACGTATCGACATCACAGTTCAGTTCATCTTCTCCATCAAGGCAATCTATTATTTTATCACACATTCTTTTTTTAGGTAGGCATTTTAATATTCCCGAATCACATCTAAAGCCCGGACACTCTTGTTTTGGTTGTATTACAGGTAATCTTTTTGAAGCTGCAAAAAATACATCGTCTTGGTATCATCATAATATTATTAATATGAAATATTATTAATATGAAATATTATTTTCTAGAAATATGAAATATTTAGACTTACAAATATGATATTTAATCCAGGGTACAAATAAACTGACTCTCGTGTATACACCAGGCTCGTCTTTTCTGCCACACCCATCACCATGGCTTACAATTCCTGCCACATACCACTGTTGTGCATTTATAGGATTTCTACACAATAATGGACCACCACTATCACCCTGTAATACAAAAAAAATGAACAGCCTAATGATAACAAAATTTGTTCTCAAGAAGCAACATTACGGTACTATTTATTTGAAAAATAAGTTCAACATACTTGACACGCATCTTTTCCCCCTTCCATTAGACCTGCACATATTTCTTTTCCAGATTGATCTTCTTCGTGTTTACAACGCTCCCAGATAGGAATTTCTACTTCACGCATGTGGTCAGCTGTGATCAATTTTAGATATTGTTTCATTATTATTATTTTAACAGTAATACAATATAATACAATCTCAAAAATATATTATATTCATAAATAATCAATCTAAAAGTCTACTGTTTTTATTCTCATTGTTTTGACTAATATAGTTTTACTAACGATCAGGTCCCCGCTCTTTCGTGGCTCCCCAGCCTACAGCAGTGCAAATGGTTCCAGCTGCCGGTCCCCACTTCCAGTCACTACCAGCCACCTCACGACTTGGCAAACAAATTGGCCTTGCCCATCGACTGAACTGCATACCAGGTTTAACTCTTAATAGAGAAAGATCGTTTTTCATAGTCTCTTGGTTATAATTCTGATTGACAATTATATGAGTCACACGATGGTTTTGCTCTTGAGGTGAAAAAGAAAAACGACGCAGCATACCAACTTGCACTTCGTAATAGTGTTGCCAAAATCTTAAAGAAAAAAAATTGTAATAAAAAAGTATTAGGTAGGTATTGTACGAACTTCAAAGAAAGAAAGAAAATAGTTTAAAGGCGGAAATCTAGTATATGATTTATAATTTCAATAAAAACTTACTTGTGAACGCAGTGCGCTGCACTCATGATCCAATTTTGATTAATAATAACTCCTCCGCAATGAAACATTCCATCTCTGTATAATGCAACCACCCATGGCCAAGCTGTCGGCTGACTTGGCTTACCACCTACAACTCTACCCTCTGCCCTCTTATTCCTCGTTTCGTCAATCCTTCCTTTACTTAAATAGTTGAAAATTAAATCAGAGTTTGCGTTTTTATTTGTTACGTGCCTTTTTACTCTACCGTCGTAAAAGATGGCAGGATATGGGAGAAGGAATCTTTTATTACGACCGAAGAGACGACTTTCTATTGCAGCGTCCTGTGATAAGAGCCATAAAAATATTTTATTTGTTGTGACATTTCAATTTTAATGTTTCCTTTTGTATTTTTGAATGTCTTTAAAATTTTATATTCGCAACATCGCTAAAATACCAAAATTCACACGCATAATACTTTTTTCTGTAACATTAGTTTACAAACATTTCGAAAATTTAAGGAAAAGATTTTAATACACGTTACCTCTTTTATTAGCTGTGAGGAGGTGAGCATCCTTGTTCCACATAGCAAATCGGGACATGTGACATATACTGCAGAGGAGTTAAGACACGTGTTGCTCGTATGTATTAATCCTCCAGGAACGGTATTTATATAGTCAACCTTTAGTAGTGGATCGATCGACAGAACTTGAATAAAAGGTGGCCTGGGATAAAATAATACATAATAAATAAAATATAAAACTGTTCATAAAAATGTTTATCTGAGTCTTTGTAATATTCTCTGATTTTGTACATAGACATGACATTATAGCAGACATAAGATTGAAAGAATTTACCTTATTATGAGTCCCGTTTCGCGACGACAAGCATCATGTGCCCACATGTAAGGGTTATCACAAACTGCATACCAGTTTCCTTTATAATTTCTTAGTAGAAAACCCTCTGTGTTGGATATTGCAAAAAGCTAAAAAGAAAATTACAAAATCCATATAAATGCAATTTTTCTAAATTTATATCGTAATTATACACTTACAGGCTTCTTATGTAAACTAGGCGCTAGCATACTGCAATCTATTTCATCTTTATGGTTTGGGCAATCAGCTATGTTATTACATCGTTGTTCTTTGGAAAAACATGTACTTCTTAAGTCTTCACGAGAGCTTACGTCTTCACAGCTAAATGTGCTTTCACTACAACCTGCAAAGCAAGAATTTGAATAAATGTTTTTTTTTTGTTTTAGATTCTAATATTTTGGTGAATACAATGTGCGTGTATATTTGAAAGTACTTGTAATGAAATTTATACATAAATCTATCTTAGGCTTCTGGGTAAAAAACCTATTAACAACTTTATTATTTACTTGATTATCATAATGCTTATTATTTTTTGCTTTATATATTTTTATAATAATGATAATAAAATTTTTAACTAACCAAAACAGCCCATTTCATCTTCACCGAATGGACAATCAAAGTAGCCGTCACATATTCTTGCGACATCTACTCTTGATTTGCATGTGCATCGTGCTTCATCGCTCACATCACTACAATCTACCTTTCCGTCGCACCACTGTTTCTCTTCAACACAGGCACTACCGTCGTTGCAGGAAATAGCGCCATCAGGGCATTCAACTTCATTGACAGAAAAATTTAGTGATGCATCTTTAGTAGTGATACTATCGTGTCTGAAATGAAAATAACATGGCTTTCAATTTGTAATGAATTTCATTTATTCCAAAGAATCATACAGGATGTAACCAGAATGCTAGCAAAAATTTAGTGTTATTGTTACACTACCTAAACATAATCCAATAACAATAACAATTTGCCTCATTTTGTAGTTTTAGTGATTTAGTATTTTTCAAACCCGCAGTGTATAGCGTGCAAAACTCGGGTCAACCCACCCACGACGTGGCGTTGACTTCGCGTGGTCTACTAATGCCACGTTCGTTGGTCTCTAGCGTCAGTCAGATATTTTATTTGCAATATATCGTAAACTTTTACAAAATTATAGGATTTTTAATATGTTTTTTTTTCACGTTTTTTTTTTTGTGGTATCATATCAGTAATCATCAGTAGTATCACCTGTCTTCTTTTTTGCCAGCGTTCTGGTTACAGCCTGTATTAATCTGTAGAATTTATCAAACTTACGTGGCAATATTGTTCTTAACATACATGATGGAGACTAAATTACTTATCAATAAAGGTACAGTCCAAACCACTGAATCTAGACTGTAACTTGAGATTCTGTACGTAGATTGTCCATTTTATTTGTAGCGTGGATCACCATTAAGAAAGGATTTTAAGATTTCACGCCGAGGAAGTCACGGGAAATTTTGTATCCCTATATTCTACTTAGTTCATTCAAATTCACTCAAGAATTTATGTTTTAAGAAAATGTTTTTACTTACTTGGGTTCTATAAAGCGCATAGCAATTTCAATATCTTGAGGGTGCGGTTTATGTTTGTGTAAATCAACTTCACGATCCTGATTATGAACAGAGTAATAACTTGATGGAACATGTCTGAAATAAACGAAAAAAGTCAAGGTAACTTTAACGAAATTTTTGCAGTGCTGATGAAGCTTTCAACTTAGTTTTTTATTTTCAAACTAACCTTGAAGAGTACGGCGATATTTGTGATTGATAGTCGAACTGTGGATTGTCATATACATCTAAAAAACAAAATTAGGCACTACATTAATAGACAACAAAGATAAATAATCTACCAGTAGCACTGGTACTATAATAATTTAATACCTTGCAATTCTGGAAAACTCTGTCTCATGAGACGTGCTAATAAACATGTATCTGTTAATTGTGAGTTACGTGCTTCACGTGGAAAAGTAGCTAAATGTGGATGACTTATTTGCTTAGAAAACCCAAAAGGGTTTGTATCCCTTTCCATTGTCACACTTTTCGTCGGCCTTACCAAATTATAGGCTGTTTCTCGTTTTGATATATCTGCAAGAATTTTATCTACTTTATTTTTATTATTTGCTTCTATATTATTGATTGCGTTCAAGTCACCATTTTTATTATCATATCCTGAAAAACTGGTTTCCGTAAGCAGTTTTATTTTCATTACTAGTTCTTTGCAAACGTCTTTATGACTTTCTTCATTACATAAAACTTCGTGTTCCGATAGCATTTTACGCAGCCTTTGTATTTCATTATCTTTAAATTTTACGTTATTATGTGTTCTGGTATGACCTGCACTATTTTTAGGCACTGAGATGGTTTCTCTTTTCCTTCGTTTGTTAGAAAATGTTTTATTATTTAATAGGAAAAATATTTTCATTTTGTCTTGTAAAACTGACATGTTTTGTCCTTCACGTAGTGCTGAGACGACAATAATTTCTGTATTGTGGATGTTGTCTAAAAACAGAAAATATATTATATAATATTAAAAACCGGCCAAGTGCGAGCCAGACTCGCGCACGGGGGGGTTCTGTACTCGAGTACTTTTTCGTCATTTTGCACGATTAATCAAAAACTATTGTGCACAAAAATAAATAAAAATCTGTTTTTGAATACACAGGTAAAGCCCTTTCATATGATACCCCACTTGGTATAGTTATCTTACTTTGAAAATTGAAAATACTAATTATTATTTGTTCATTAACACATTTTAATTATTTTTGTGTGATGTTACCACAAATTCACGGTTTTCGGATTTACTCCTTCTTCTGCTATAAGACCTACCTACCTGTCAAATTTCATGATACAACTTGACTTCAAGGGGAAGTACCTTATAGGTTTTCTTGACAGACACGACAGACAGACGGGCTGACGGACAGATGGACAGACGGACAGACAGGCAGACAACGAAGTGATCCTATAAGGGTTCCTTTTTTCGTTTTTAGATACGGAACCCTAAATATATAAATAAACGCATGCTACATAGTGGCAGTGCTTACCATCATTTTGTAGTAGCCTTAATATCAAAATATAAAATCCAACAGCGAATAAAATTATAAATAGTATTGCTAGTATTTTTTGTAACACAGGGTACCATTTGAGGCCAGTTTTTCCTGAAATACCAAAAAAATATATTATCAACAGGTCTGAATATTTATATTAATGGTTATGCAAAAATAAACAATTCCTGCGGAGAAAAGTCAAGGAAAGTAGGCGCTGTAAGAGAGTCAAAATTAGTACCTAACTACCAAATATAGTCCGCGACAGTGCGAGTGTGCGGCGCGTCCCCTCCCCGATAGTCACCTCAACCTGTCGCGTACTATACCTAATTTATGATAGAGATAGTGGAGTTCGTATTTTCCTTTCATTAAATTCGCCACAGGGAACCTTGCTCTCGGATTAATTTAGTCATATTAATAAAGATGAGACAAGTCATATTAATAGAGATCAGACGAGTCGCAGGGCGCCGCCGATTTAGGCGGCGCAAGACCGTGGCGTGTGGAAGTCCCTACAAGAGACCTATGTCCAGCAGTGGACGTCTATCGGTTGATGATGATGATGATGATAAATAAAGATGAAAAAGTAGTGATAGCCTAGTGTTTAAGGCGTCGGCCTCCTAGTCGTGGGGTCGGGGGTTCGATCCCAGGTTCGCACCTCTAAAAATTGAAAACAATCGTGAAGAAACCTGCATGATTGAGAATTCTCTATAATGTTCTCAAAAGGTGTGTGAAGTCTGCCAATCTGCTTGCCTTGCCAGCGTGGTAGACTATGGCCAAACCGTTTTCATTCTGAGAGGAAACCCGTGCTCAGTAGTAAGCCTATAATAACCTAATGAAATATAAAAGCCGGACGTAGTAAAATATTAAAGTTTGTACTGCCTTATAATAATGTAGGTTAATAACATAGGTAATATAATAGGGTACTCCGGGTTTATTAGAATAAAGTTATGAATTAATTTCGCGTAGCTACTTCATCATCATCATGATCAACCCATCGCCGGCTCACTACAGAGTACGGGTCTCCTCTCACAGTGAGGAGGGGTTTGGCCATAGTCTAACACAATGGCCATGAGTGGATTGGCAGACTTCAAGCACCTTTTAGATCATTATGGAGAACTCTCAGGCATGCAGGTTTCCTCACGATGTTTTCCTTCAAGCAAGTTAAAACGCACATAACTTCGAAAAGTTAGAGGTAATTTACATTAGACTTTTGAAAGTAATCATGTCTATCAACTATGAATATTTTACGAAAGTTTAAAGTCATTAGGGCTAAGCACACATGTAACTTTTAGCATCGACACTGAACGAATTTCAGAAGCTATCGAGAAGTTATGATTGAACTTTTCACTGTGATCATTTATCATCATTGTGGTCGTCCGCATCGAGAGTTATGCTGCAAGAGCTAGCGCACACCACGGCAAATTTCCGTGCGTTTTCCCGCAAAATCTGTGAACTATAGAACTATATAGAAGCGCGCGCACTGCGAAATTAATTCCGTACCGGATTTTCATAGATTTGAATTCAAATTTATGGATGTTAAAACGCACCGCTCTAACTGTTCATTTCATTCTGCACACATTCAGCTGCTTGTAGTGTTGCATTGATTTTATATTTTCCTGCTGACTGTATTTCGCCACAACGGCCAAACTCAACGAAGACTAGTCATCTACGCAGGAGACGTTTTTTATTCCGATACTAGTTAGCCCTTAACTGTGATCTCACCTGGTGGTAAGTGATGATGCAGTCTAAGATAGTAACGAGTTAACTTGAAAGGGGTATGGGTAGTTGCCACAATTTTATGCTAGCCTGTTTTTTCGTGAGGAAAATCCATCATGAATACCACCGGCCACGGGGGAGCACATTGGTTATGTCGGACTCCTAACGACTAAAAACCTCACGAAGTTCCATCCCACACCGCTAACGACGGAGCACACGGAGCTGAGCACCAACAACACCTCGTTACTCCGCCGGCGCGCGGTTGTCCGGCAGTAGCGCAACCTTCGTAAAGCGCGCGTATTCTGCGCGTGAAAATGTCGTCATATGTAAAGGCCCTTAATTAATAATTATTATTGTAACATTACCGTTATTAGTCTCAGCCAAGTCCATGGGGAGGAGACTAACTGGTTTCTTTTCTTCGGTATTTGGAGCCATCGGCTAAGAAATTAATAAGAGTTTAGTCAGGAACTATTGAAAGTATTAAACTTAAATTTTGATTAAAAAAATTAAATTGCTAGTACAGGTTTGTACGAGCTACGCTACTCCCTTAAGGCACTCGCCCGACCGCGGAAGCGACTAGCTATCGACTATTTTCTCGCTCGAAAAATAATTATGTAAGTGATAAAATAATACTACCTGACTATTCATAAGCACTTGTAAAAAGTTTACATGAATAAAAAATATTCTATTCTATTCTATTCTATAATAATCATACACCTAATAATAAAATAGGTCCCGTCCCCGTCGTGGTAGGGTTGGGTGGTCACGACTCATACAACTCGTTCGAAATAATTCAAATTATCGTAGCACTACCCCGCTATTTACGTTATATGAAACTAGCTTATGCTCGCGACTTCGTCCGCGTGGACTACACAAATTTCAAGCCCCTATTTCACCCCCTTAGGGGTTGAATTTTCAAAAATCGTTTTTTAGCGGATGCCTATGTCATAATAGCTATCTGCATGCCGATTTTTTTTCCCGAATTTCAGCCCGATCCGTCCAGTAGTTTGAGCTGTGCGTTGATAGATCAGTCAGTCAGCCAGTCAGTCAGTCAGTCACCTTTTCCTTTTATATATTTAGATAAACCTTAATTACCTATATGAAATAAATAACGTAAATAAATGTTTCGTACTCACATTTTATCGTGTTATTTGACACGTGTCGTGTCTAGTATGCAAAACTAGACAATCACTGAACAAAACACATGATTTTGCTAAAAAAATTAATATTATAAAACTAAGAACTGGCTCACTCTATAACATCAAGGCTACTGATGAATATTGCTACACCCAAGATTCGTGTCACGAATCTGCTGATGAAGACTTTTATAAAACTGCTGACAGCTTCCTATTGTTTTATTAGCACAGCTTTAATTATTATCCATACTAATATTATAAATGCAAAAGTGTGTCTGTCTGTCTGTCTGCAAGCTTTTCACGGCTCAACGGTTCAACCGATTTTGACGAAATTTGGTACAGAGATAGCTTGCATCCCGGGGAAGGACATATGGTACTTTTATCCCGGCAAATTCAAGAGTTCCCATGGGATTTTAAAAAACCTAAATCCACGCGGACGAAGTCGCGGGCATCATATAGTGTTTAATATTTACGTGTAAGGTTATTTTTAAAAACTGATCTACAGCTTCTGTAACCACTGATAGACGATAGCTTACTACAGAGCACGGGTCTCCTCTCAGAGTGAAAAGGGTATTGGCTATAGTCTACCACGCTGGCCATGTGCGGATTGGTAGACTTCACACACCTTCGAGAACATTATGGAGAACTTTCAGACATGCAAGTTTCCTTACGATGTTTTCCTTCCCCGTTAAAGCAAGTGATATTTAATTACTTAAAACTCCGAAAAGTTAGAGGTGCGTGCCTGGGATCGAACCCCCGACCTCCGATTAGAAGGTGGACATCCTAACCACTAGGCTATCACAGCTTCCTCTACCTTACTCTAGTTGTACCTTATAAAACCTGGACATACTTTCTGTGCATAAATAATGAAATTGATAGACAGAAAAGAAATCAATCACCATGACTATTTTATTATTATTGAAATGTCAGAAATTCACGGTACTTCACAATTCCATGATTTCACTAAAATATAAGCCTTTTCAATAGCTTTTAATCCACAGATGATAGCTAAGTGCAAAATTATGCTTGTGATTTAAAACGTGTAACATTTCAAGTTTAAGAAAGCAAAAGCTAAATTATTGGTAAAGATGACAGACACTACCGCCAAACGGCATAAAGTAACGAAAATTATCATTTCCTCTCCAAACATTTACAAACCAGTTGGTCCGTACAGGTATTTCTTTTCTACAACAGCAAATTTTCGAGCTAGTTGTAAATTTAATAGCTACTATCTATAGATACGAAAGAGTAAAAGTTAGTATACGAAAAAGTCGCCAAATCTTCGACGGCTTAAAAGGCTTTAGAGTATTTATTAGGTCCATGATGATTTGAAATACAAAATAGGTAGGTACTTTCTTTTTTTACATATGTTTCTTTGAGAAGTTAGTGCAAGGATATTAAATATGAAAAAATGATAATAAGTGCATAAGTAATATGATTGATAAGTACAAATATACAGTGAAGACACTAACTACTACACAACTACTACACACTACTAAAACACTACTAACTACTACTAACTAACTACTAGGAGGGAACTAGGACACCTGCTTCAAATTTATAGAGCACTATCTCTTCTATCCTCTACTCTCATATGTTTTATCTTCTGTCTTATTCATCACCGAGCACGAATTATGCGCGCACTGTAGGAACGTAAAATTCTAGAAAGTTGAGGTTTTTGCACCCAGGTTTTTATAGAGTTGATACCTGAAAAGTCCAAATCTAAATATATAAAAGGAAAAGCTGACTAACTGACTGACTGATCTATCAATGCACAGCTTAAACGATTGGACGGATCGCTGAAACGTGGCATGCAAGTTTCAGAAAACCGTTCTTAGCGGATGTCTACGTCATAATAATTATCAGCTTGATCCGTCCATTAGAGCTGTGCGTTGATAGATCAGTCATGTCAGTCAGCTTTTCCCTTTATTTATAGATAATAATAATAAAATACTTACTAAGTTTAACAAACTGTTATCTATCTATCTAATTTAATAATTATATTTAAAAATGAATCGCTGAATGTGTTGCTTAGCGCAAATCTCGAGAACAGCTGGACCGATTTCGCTAATTCTTTTTTTATAATATTCTTTGAAGTACGAGGATGGTTCTTACGGAGAGAATAATTTAAAGTATTAAAAAAAATGAAGAATCGACTGTTAGGCGGTACGAAGTTCGCCGGGTCAGCTAGTATTATATAAAGTTCACTGAAACATGTTTTTGCAGTCAAGCAATTTTAGTAGACAAGACTCTTTACGTGTCTGGAGTACTAGGATTAGATCCACAAGCAAAGTTAGTGGAAGGTGGTGCTGAAGCCCAAACACGTCAAGCTTTAGACAATTTGAAGCATGTTCTGGAAGCAGGCGGATCCTCATTAGATGCTGTGGTTAAAGCAACTATTCTTCTTGGAAATATAGATGACTTCAAAACTGTTAACGAAGTTTATGGACAATGTAAGTGTTTAAATAGTACAAAAGTACAGCAACATAATACTGGATATCTTCCGCTGCTAACAACCCGTCGGAAATATCTGCGAACTCTATCTAATTTTCGTGCACCCTGTATTTTTAAGGATTAAATTCAAAGGATTTTAAAACATAGTTTTTAGTTTTGCTTTGAAAATAATTCTAAGTATACTGTAATTAATTAAAGGTTATTGTTTTAAGATATTAAGATTTGGGTGTATTTAGTAGCGACCGTTTTAGTTTTCGTTATATAAAGGCCACCTCTGTCCAAAATTTCAGCTGTCTGGGTCCAAGGATTCGGGGCTAGGCGTTCAGGAGTCAATCAGAACTTTTGTTTTCATATTAATTTCTTTATTAATATAGATATGTACATGTTTTTATTTAATTATATATTATATTATATTATATTATATTATATTATATTATATTATATTATATTATATTATATTATATTATATTATATTATATTATATTATATTATATTATATTATATTATATTATATTATATTATATTATATTATATTATATCTAAATATATAAAAGGAAAAGGTGACTGACTGACTGATCTATCAACGCACAGCTCAAACTACTGGACGGATCGGGCTGAAATTTGGCATGCAGATAGCTATAATTATGATGTAGGCATCCGCTAAGAACGGATTTTTGAAAATTCAACCCCTAAGGGGGTGAAATAGGGGTTTGAAATTTGTGTAGTCCACGCGGACGAAGTCGCGAGCATAAGCTAGTTATATTATATTAAATTAGTGGTTACCCTTTGTTTTGTAAGTGTATGCTGTATATATTACTCTCTGTAATTCTGGTAACAATAAAGTTGCTTTAAATAAAATAAAATAAAATGGATATTATTTCGATGTTACAGTTTTCACCAAAGATTATCCAGCGCGAGCTACTTTCCAAGTAGGCAAACTACCTTTCGGCGCGGCAGTTGAGATTGAAGCCATAGCGCTTAGTGGAGATTTGACGATCGCAGAAGCCGGGCCATGTCCATGTTCCAAATAAATGTACCTAATACCTAATAGGGCGAAATAGTGCCAAAATTCTAGTATAGTATGCGACAGGTCGAGATGGTAATCGGGGTATGAGGTGGGGAGACACCTCGCACACCCGTACGTCACACGCGCTCGCCCGCACCAGGTTAGCGCGGGGGCTGTGCGGCACGCACAGTGCGGGTGTGCGGGACGTTTCCTCCCCGATTGCCATCTCGACCTATCGCGGATTATATTATTTACTAGTAAGATATTATAATTTTATATCAATACGTTGGTACTTTTTAACTTTTTAATAATTGAACTGATTTTATCTAAAAAGATATTTTACTTATAGCATTTATATTATTCCTACTTAGATAATAATAATCTTGTAAATTAATTAACCTGACTGTAATGCTGAATTTTTTTTTGTAAAATTTCTGTTCTTGTAATTTTTTTATGATGTATATTTTTGAAGTAGGTATAGCTATTATTGAAATCATTTATGTCTATCATTTTCTGCATATTATTATCCAACTATTTTACTATTGAAAGATCTAAGCATACAGAGCGACAGACGACGGAAAGCGACTTATAAGTCCTGCAAATTGCTAATGCGCGTGGCCGCCATTTTAGTGAGCACTAGACTGAAGGTTCAAGTTGATGGTATATTTTTATTTCGGCTGACGTCAAAATGACGTCATTTCAATGTTAATGAGACATGGTTCCAGCGCAATAGCAATTTGCGGGACTTATATTAGTTTGAATATACCTATGTAATAGTGTGTGCTGCCCATGTTCATCCATTAGTTAATTGATGTCTTGTTAGCTTTTCTACATCACACTATTACATAGAGGTGATTGACTATTTACGAGTATTCTAGGCAGGCGTCAGTCGAGGTTGTAGGTAAAATAGGCAAAGAGAGGAATTTATTTTCTTTTTCTTGATTGAATTACACATTCACACCTGCTGAGAGGTGCCATTTTAATATAGGACAGGTATAGTACGCGACAGGTCGAGATGACAATCGGAGTTAAAGGCGCCGGTCGCACACCCGACAGCGCCCACGCCAGCCTG
The DNA here is from genome assembly GCF_902806685.2 of Maniola hyperantus. NCBI lineage: Eukaryota > Metazoa > Arthropoda > Insecta > Lepidoptera > Nymphalidae > Maniola > Maniola hyperantus. Next base: position 4,343,987 of record NC_048547.1, read on the forward strand.
TACCGGATTAATTAGCACGGAGGCTGTGTGGGTGTGCGGAGCGTTCGCAACCTATTAAATAATTAGCAATGTTATGGTAATTTGACTTTGTGATGATGAGGATTTGGGGGAAGTGCGAAGTTACAGTGCCATAAGGCTCTCTTGGCACTTGAATGGCATTGACAGACGGGCGCTGTTGGAGAACAAAGGCTTAGGATATTCCGTGGAATATTCAAACAAGAACAAAGGGGACACTTGAAGGCGACGTTAGTTCCGATTTTCGCCACGCGCCAAGATAGCCTTGTCGTATTGTAGTTCTTATTTTAAAGATGAACCGTACTTTTGGCTTGATAGTTGACCTACAAAGTTAAAATGGAGCGTGAGTAGTCATTTTGTATGGACTGTACCCAACTTTGTAATGACGAGCATATGGGGTAAGTGCGAAGTTTAGTAGACGAGTGTCCTGTCAAATGTTATATTTTATTTTCGTTATATGACACGTGTTCTAGGCTTCGTAGGTCTTTATTTTTTACGCAAGCTAAGTTCATTCACCTTACCACGTTCTTGTACGATGTTAGCGAGCTACTTGTAGTAATTTTTTTGGGGAAAACTGCCATAACTAAAAGGCTGTAATCCAATGATTTCCTCTTACATCCCGACCTCATTGTCGCCGCAATTTACCACATGCTGCGCGGATATTAAAGAGGCGTGTTTTAGATACGATGAATTTGATGTAGGTAGGTACATTTTCAAGGAATATGGGAGGAAAATATTTGTCAGCCTTCTCCAGTACAGTATGCGGCAGAAAGTAATGTTCATCGGCCTTTAGAATGAAATTTCGGCTTTGTAGAGCGTTGTCTCTGTCACTCATACATATATAACATTTTGTCGGTCTCAACGATAATGCTCTACAAATCTGCGATCTCCTTCTAAATATCGATGTACATTACTTTCTACCGCGTACTGTACGCACATGCAAGGTTGTTTAAATTTTTGCATTGATTCCCTCGAAGTGCTCAAAGGTTGCATTTACTCATTACTATAGATGATACCTGCGACTTTGATCTTTGTCCACGTGGATAGTAATAGGTTTTTTTTGAAATCCCGTGGGATAAAAAGTAGCCTATCTCTGTCTCCAGTATGCAAGCTATCTCTGTACTAAGTAGATTAGATGACGCCCGTAACTTCGTTCATGTTCATTTAGGTTGTTGTTGAAATCCCGTTAGAACTCTTTGATTTTCCAGAACCAAAATTCCTTCCCCGGGATGCAACCTGTCTCTTACCGTATTTCGTCAAATCTAGTAGTAAGCTAGTAGACAGATAGACAGATAAACGTTTGCATTTATAATTTATGGATTAGGATAAAGATTTGCGATATCAAAATATATATATAATATAGGAATAGGAATGCCTTTCCGGCATTAGATTTGCTTAAAATTTTACTGCAGGTTTTTGAGCATAATAATTATTTATAGTAAGCGAGTTACCTACTGTTTGTGGAAATCACAACGATATTACTACGATGCATACTGCGTTTATTTAAAATAATTAACTTGTAAATAACACGATTACAAGTGGCCTGAACATTAATAACATCTATTGTAGAAAGAGGCCACGGTAACAGATATTGACCGTCATGCCCCTGCACAAATACGCACCTATGGCTAACTTAGCACGATTTATTCATGTGTAAAATTGCTCGCTTTCCTATAGGATTCCTATATAACCAAAGCACTCAAGTGTAGGTCTTATTTGTGTTCGAATCTCTGGATGGGCAAATTGTGGATAGTAATTTCAACGGCAAGTAAATAGGTTGTTCCTGTTGAGATTGTGTTGTTGCTTACGATAAATCGTTCTTCCACGAGGAGGAGGAGGAGGAGGTTTACGTAAGTATTCGAAAAACAATTATTGTGTATTATTTCCCAGAAGATACTGTAAAACTGTGATAGCCTAGTGGTTAGGACGCCTTCTAATCGGAGGTCGGGGGTTCGGCACGCACCTCTAACTTTTCGGAGTTATGTGCGTTTTAATGAATTAAATATCACTTGCTTTAACGGTGAAGGAAAACATCGTGAGGAAACCTGCATGCCTGAGAGTTCCCCAATATGTTCTCAAAGGTGTGTGAAGTCTACCAATCCGCGCATGGCCAGCGTGGTAGACTATGGCCAAAACCCTTCTCACTGAAGGAGACCCGCGCTCTGTGGTGAACCGGTGATGGGTTGATCATGATGATGATGATTTCCCAGAAGAACAGAGGTAATTTATAGTGTAATATTATTTTAGGTTGTAAGTCTAAATGTGTTTTTTTCGTAGTTTCCAATGAGATGTCAGAACCTCGATAGCTCAACGGTTAAAGGAACGAACTAAAAAATCCCGTCCGCCGGTTCAAATCCCACCCGTTGCACTATTGTCGTACCTACTCCTAGCACAAACTTTACGCTTAATTGGAGAGGAAAGGGGAATATTAGTCAGCAATTAACTTAGCTAATAAATAAAAATTGTGTATCATAGGACTTTGTTATAATGTGATACAGAAACTACGATAAGGTATGTCCTACGCAAGCGTTTGATATTTCTTGTGGACACAATCACAGGCGTTAGAGACCATAAGTGCTTAACTTGGACGATTTAACCTAAGGACGCGCCTCGCATGATTATTCCCCTCTGTCAATAGTAATGGATTTTTAATCCACTGCGTTTATAAACACTGTTTGCGGAATCGATTTTGTCATTGTCAGAATCGTTTTCGATGTGTGACGACGTCTTACACGCTGGGTGAAAAATGCCTGTTTGTGCCGTTAGTGAGTGCAAGAACAAATCAAACTCATCAAATTTACAAAAAGATGGAATTTCATTTCATAAGTAAGTATTTTTGGTGTAATAAACGCTTTCTATAAATTAAATTACATAAATTATTATAATAAAATAACAATCGAGAACTTTACCGATTCAGTAATTGAGTACGTAATAATTCGGTAGAAGCGAGTCACACTCCTCACGAGACTATATTTTGTTTTTTCTAAACAATTGCAACCCTCGATATATACAAATTAGGTTAAAATTTGAATACGCGTGAACAGCATGAAATTACGTAGTAGTACGATAGTGATTGCGGTTCGATTATCGATATCGATGAAAACATTTTCTTTATTATTAACGACTAAATTACCGTCTTCAAGTCAAGTAAAGAATAGTTATTATTAATTACTACAATTTTTTCGCTACCTATACTTGTAATAAAACTGGTCGATTTCTGTGATTTCACGTACTTAATACATTTAAAAAAAAAATTAAAGCAACGCAATTTTAGTGATAGGCGCGAAATGTATAAAATTTATGTATTAAATCGCCAAGAATGTACATAACATTAACCTAATGGTAAATAATGACGTGTTAAAAATAGAAGAGGCCACCGTGTGTGTTTACTAATTTATTTTCATAGTATCATATCTGTCTTATGGAATTTTGCTGTGGGGTAAAAGCGGCAGGTATTGAGAAAATTTTTGCATTGCTAATTTGTAAGGGCAATACGTGTTATATTTAATAACTTACATTTAATTTTTTTGGACAAAGAGTACACCATATTGGAATTACCATGTAAACCCAATGTGCAATAAATAAATGATTGATTGGAAAGAAAAAAACATTTTATTGATTGATATACCTACTAATTATGTTTGGTAGGCTTTTGCGCGGTCAGGTTTATTTTGTATTATATAATAATATAAGTCATTAATAAGCACATTTTCACTATCGAAATTTTAAATGAAAATTTCGTTATATAAAAAAATACAAAAGATTAAAAATGATATAAAATAAGTAAAAAAGTATGTGCATATTTTTTAAATAAATATTTTTCTTATTTTTACGTTGCATTATTAGTTTTTGGGATAATTACCTATTAAGTGAGGTGAATGTATGCAAGAATACGCTACGCTGACCAAACACTGGTTTTAAGTAATTAAATACGAGTAATAAATTCTTACTTCTACTTTTGTTTCTGAAAAACTATCGAAATATTTTAAAATATCGATACGGTAGCATCGCAAATCAATTTGACTGTCTTACACTCGTAATGTCTTTGTATGTTGATGTATATAACTTATTAGTGTGCGTAAAATGTAGTAGTGTTGAAGATTTAGATATGTGTGTGTTAATAATGACACAAAACTTTGTTGAGTGAGTGTGTCAAGTTGTCTATGTAGTGTTTCCTCGTCCCGCACCAAAAGTGACAGAAATTTTTATTCGTAATATTAGGCGCGTTACAAGTCCATAGGTTAAATCGTCCAAGGTGCTTAATGCTATATCCAGGGATCGATAAAATCTTCCCACGATTTCCATTTACGTCTAACACATTTTCTATTAATAGCACTGCAAATATGCCTCTAAAAGCTCGTTTTTAACTTTACAGCCAGAAGTTTGCGCGTGCAAGAAATGGCATATGAGGCAAAATGAAATACGTGACGCTGCAAAACGTTATTATGAAACTTGAGCTTTACACTTTAACATTGATATTGGTATCAAGCGGTATCACCGCAATACCGAACGATACCAAAGGAATTGATAATGATGCTGATACTCATTTGAGTAGATTTATAGCAGACTTATGGCTCGAAGGGTCGGATATTGTACGGATTATATGGAGGGATTGTTCTAAAAAGGTAAAAATTAACTTATAATTATTGTTTTTTTAATCTTGCACTTCTTTCGTTTGAACAGATAGCGGTATCGAATAATATTATCAGCACCATTTGGTACTACCATTGTGATCGAAATGATACTAAGTAGGTATACTAAGTGAAAGAGTGTTGGTCTCTTTAACAGTTTATTAGCTAATCCCAAAACAGTATTTGACTATGTCACGAAAATAAATTATTTCTCAGTGATTATTAAATAGAGGGTCTTCCAAAATACGTAACATCCACGTCTTTTGTTAGTTTTGTATTGTGTGATAACCATTTTTAATTATCGATTAAATTAAAAAAGACATCAAATGATTGTGACGTCACATACCGGTATTTCATACATTCTCGCATACCTACTAAGTGTATGTTTTGACGTTTGATAAAAAAATACTGATTTGACTAGTTGTCAAATACCGGATTCTGACGGAGCTTGCAATCTGTTCAGATTGTTACAGAGTACCTAAGTAACACTGTTGGGATTGTAAGATGAGTTAGAATTATCTACACTAATATTATAAAGAGGAAAACTTTGTTTGTTTGTTTGTTTGTTTGTTTGTTTGTTTGTTTGTTTGTTTGTTTGGTTGTACTGAATAGGCTCAAAAACTACTGGACCGATTTTAAAAATTCTTTCACCATTCAAAAGCTACATTATCCACGAGTAACATAGGCTATATTTTATTTTGGAAAAAAATAGGGTTCCGTAAGATATTTGGGTTTTTCGGACACAAGGTGTAAAAAATCAACCAGAAAAGTTACTTATTTTGCGTACGCTGCCTAAACTATAAAAGATAGAACCATAAAATGTTCTAATTAATTGTAGATCTTATAAATATCTACAAAAAAGTCCGCGACACACTATACCCATCTATGTCGAGTGAGGCACAGCAACCATTTTTTTATTTAAAAATCTTGATTTTTTTTTGGACTACATTTAAACGCGTTTATTTTACTCATGCTATTAATCCTTATCAAAATAAATGATTTCATCACTAAGAACAGTTTATGGAGATAATATTTGGTCTTTGAATGATTAAAATTGGACGTTTGGTTTTGAAGTTATGGCGAAATTAAAATATTACGATTTCTGCTGCACGGCCCGTTGCGAAGTGGGCGTCACCAAGGCGGGGGTGCGCGTGCGGGAGGGGAGTTTAGTAATATTATAAAGAGGTAGTAGAGGAGGTAGGGGGTAATCTCTGGAACTACTGAACCGATTTTAAAAATTCTTTCACCAGTATTAAGCTACATTATTCCTGAGTGACATAGGCTATACGGGATCTTTAAAAACATAAAACCACGCGGGCGAAGCCGCGGGGATCAGCTAGTTGTAGAATAAGATAGGGTACAATACGGCTGACATACAGTAATGTTAAAGCCTGTTAATCTACACTAATATTATAAAGAGGAAAACTTTGTTTGTTTGTTTGTTTGTTTGTTTGTTTGTTTGTTTGTACTGAATAGGCTCAAAAACTACTGGACCGATTTTAAAAATTCTTTCACCATTCGAAAGCTACATTATCCACAAGTAACATAGGCTATATTTTATTTTGGAAAAAAATAGGGTTCCGTAAGATATTTGGGTTTTTCGGACACAAGGTGTAAAAAATCAACCAGAAAAGTTACTTATTTTGCGTACGCTGCCTAAACTATAAAAGATAGAACCATAAAATGTTCTAATTAATTGTAGATCTTATAAATATCTACAAAAAAGTCCGCGACACACTATACCCATCTATGTCGAGTGAGGCACAGCAACCATTTTTTTATTTAAAAATCTTGAATTTTTTTTGGACTACATTTAAACGCGTTTATTTTACTCATGCTATTAATCCTTATCAAAATAAATGATTTCATCACTAAGAACAGTTTATGGAGATAATATTTGGTCTTTGAATGATTAAAATTGGACGTTTGGTTTTGAAGTTATGGCGAAATTAAAATATTACGATTTCTGCTGCACGGCCCGTTGTCTACACTAATAATATAATATTATAATATAATATTATAAAGAGGAAAACTTTGTTTGTTTGTTTGTTTGTTTGTTTGTTTGTACTGAATAGGCTCAAAAACTACTGGACCGATTTTAAAAATTCTTTCACCATTCGAAAGCTACATTATCCACGAGTAACATAGGCTATATTTTATTTTGGAAAAAAATAGGGTTCCGTAAGATATTTGGGTTTTTCGGACACAAGGTGTAAAAAATCAACCAGAAAAGTTACTTATTTTGCGTACGCTGCCTAAACTATAAAAGATAGAACCATAAAATGTTCTAATTAATTGTAGATCTTATAAATATCTACAAAAAAGTCCGCGACACACTATACCCATCTATGTCGAGTGAGGCACAGCAACCATTTTTTATTTAAAAATCTTGAATTTTTTTTGGACTACATTTAAACGCGTTTATTTTACTCATGCTATTAATCCTTATCAAAATAAATGATTTCATCACTAAGAACAGTTTATGGAGATAATATTTGGTCTTTGAATGATTAAAATTGGACGTTTGGTTTTGAAGTTATGGCGAAATTAAAATATTACGATTTCTGCTGCACGGCCCGTTGTCTACACTAATATTATAAAGAGGAATATTATATAAAGAGGTAATGTCGTTAAGTTTGTTTGTAGGGGGTAATCTTTAGAACTACTGAACCGATTTTAAAAATTCTTTCACCAGTAGAAAGCTACATTATTCCTGAGTGACATAGGCTATACGGGATCTTTAAAAACCTAAATCTACGCGGGCGAAGCCGCGGGGATCAGCTAGTAAACGATAAAAAGTGAAAGAGTAGATACATTTACATAGGTACATGTTTTCATAAAAAAGCCTGAACTAGTATAGTATCATTAAGAACAGTGATAAATTCTCAAGATGGTCGATTTATTTTGATAAAGTGACAATATGAAATAAGTAGGTTACCTCTTACATTTTGTCTCTGAAATAAGACAAAGATATATGTTATTTATCAGTAAAAGCTCTGAGATAGAAGTAATAGTAATCATATTATGGACTTGCCTTATTTTTCTTAAAAAATAGGTACAGTTTGTATTGTCTTGATGTACAATACAAGAGCTTTTTAGAATTCCATTTTCTTTTATCTTTGGTATAAATAAATCTGATATTATGACCGTGAATAAGAATATGGATCACATTTTTTTAAATAATATACTTTATTAACTTTCTCATGGAGGATTTTTTGTAAAGACAATAAATTAATGTCCAAAGAATTTTGTTATTTGGCATGATTCACTGTGTCTTGAACACACCGCACCCGGGCCGCGGCCGGGAATTTTTGCCTGAATAGGGAACGGGCTATGTACGGTCTATTGGGCTGCTTTTCCACCAGAGATGTGCTATGCAGCTATGCTGTGAAGTGTGAGGAGGTCAAAGCTAAGAAACTATGTGATCGTTTCCACTAACGCCGCGCTGTGTAGATTGCGCCGCGCGAAGTAGCTGTGCGAGGTAGATTCGACTCGAGCTAAACGAGGCGGTAGAGGAGAGACCGCTCACGCATCCGTAAACGTCCATTCGTAGCAGCTCCCATCCGTAGCTCGCATCTCTCCATATAAAAAACATAGCTTCGTTAAACTCGTTTTTACCAATGCTAAACTAAGTATGTGCAATCTTTAGATATCTAAAAAGTACTAATAAGTAGAGGTTTAGTGTTCAAAACAAAAATATCATTTCCACTTTTTAATTTCCATGAAAAAAGGGATAGTCTTTTCAGGAATTCAGCCGTCCTTCGTGAGGTCGCTTTATTAAAGGGCAAGAAAAAACAATTTATCGCAAAGTTTCGTTAGTCTGACACAGCGATTTAATAATGTGCTGTGTGCAAATAATATGTAAATTTTGGAAAGCTCCCTTTACCTTTTACCTTTCATATATACTCTTAGGTACATACTCCTATGTAAATGCAAACAGTTTACTCCTTTTATAATCCGTGTCCATATACTACCGTACTAGTTTCGATGCGGAAAAGAGAAGTAGGTATTGCTATTAGCAAAAAGTGAGAGTAGTTGTGAGTTGTACTAAAAGCTACTGCTTTTTATGATGTTTTCTCATACATATTATATTGTTTTGGTGTAGCCTAATTTTATGTTTTTAGCTGGTAGACGTGAAAGACGTAATAGATCACAAGGAGTACTACCCGAAGTTCGTGAGGTGCATGAAAAGGAAAACATTAAGGGCCCTAGACCGCTGTCTGAGCCCGGATGTGGTGCCCTTGGCTGACGGTGTCAATCTAGTGAGATTTGAACTGGTTGACCATTCGGGGAACGTCCTGCATGATAATGAGACCAGGTAAAGTAAAAGGACAAAACTCAATTAGCACCTTATTGATCGAATTCGCTTGCACTGCACGGCACAGTTGTGCGTAGGTACATCTGAATGTTTGTATGGCTCGTTTATAGAAAAAGGTCATAAGCGCGATTGGTTTTTGACGCAATACTCAGTTTTGCGGTGTTTTAGTTTTTACAAGGTACCCATATTATAATTGGAGGGGAAAACTGATGCTGGAAGGGTGTTCCAAATCTTAGCGGTTCGAATTAGAAATGAGGAGGCAGATCGCTTCGTACGTGTCCGTGGAGTTTCGACTACGTACGGGTGCAGATCTCGGCGATGCCATGCGGTATGATAGTAGAAAGGTTCACCTTAGGTAGGAGGAACTAGGTCCAAAAGTTCCACGGTACACTCACCGAAATATATCCTGTAAAATACCGATAGACAGGCAACTATGCGCCGATGTTTCAAACTTTGAAGTTTAGAATTGACCAGCGCTTCGTCACCAATAAGTCTTCTAGCGCGACGGTCCACCGAATCCAATGCATCAAGCTGATACTTGGCAGAGCCATTCCATAAATGGCTGCAGTACTCCAAGCACGATCTATATGATAAAAAAACTAATAACTATATGAAGCTTGGTATATAAAGCCGTGCCAGCTAAATGGTCAAACAGACCCGTTGGAGGCTTTACTTAACAAGCAAATAAAAATTTGCTTATAATAACATTATTATCTATATGTATATATGTAGCTGACTGACTGACTAATTGACTGTCTGTCTGTCTGGCTGACTGATTGGTTTACTGACTGAATGAATGACTGACTGACTGACTGATCTATCAAAACACAGCTCAAACCACAGGACGGATTGGACTGAAATTTGGAGCTATTATGACGTAGACATCCGCTAAGGATCGATTTTTGAAAATTCAATCTCTAAAGGGGTACAATAGGGGTTTGTTTGTGTAGGCCACGCGGACGAAGTCGCGAGCATAAGCTAGTTTTCAATAAAACGAATAAGTGCGGTCACTAGAACATCAAACGCAGGTCATTGAACCTTCTGGATGGGGTGTGCGGCAAAACAAGCCTCGATGAAAAATATCTGTTGGTGTTGCCAGCGTGCCTAATCTTATAATCAGTTCAACCCATTTTATATTAGAAGCATGTGTTACGATCTTGGTGACCTGGAATTTTCTTTTGCCAACATCATTCGCCGCTTTTATCGCTACTTCTACTATAGTATCAATTATAATAACTAACTATGCGGGTGCGGTGCGACGAGCGGTGAGAGCAGATATAATATTTATTTATTTATTTGTCAAAGAACCGCTACTTTAAAACATTTACGCTACTTTACTACTCAAAAACATTTTATGTAATTTTACATAAAATGTTTTTGAGTTTAATAGGTCTCGTGTTACTCAATTTTAGGCAGTCACAAGGAGTATTGAAAAACAAGTCGTACAATAAAATAACCTAACCTAAAAAACATACCTTAGATATATTATACAGGTTGTAACCAGAACGCTAGCAAAAACGAAAACGGGAAAATTTCGCAAAATTTCTCTATCGATTAAAATAAAAATTACCCAAATCGGTTCAGAAATCTCGGAGATTTCGGTGTAGAAAAACACAACTCCTCCTTTTTTGAAAGTCGGTTAAAAAAGTATGTAAAAATGTATGTTGTAGCCTATGTTATTCCTTGGTTAATCCTCTATTTGTCTGTGAAAGTTCCGTTAAATCCGTCCGTCCGTAAAGTTCCGTCAGCAGCTCCGAAGATTAGCCCGTTCAAACAGACAGACAGACAGGCAACAATTTTAAAAACGTGTGATTCAGTTATGATATAGTTCTAATAACCATATGAGATATGAGCTTAATATGATATGAGATAGTTATTTCGTAATTACAGACAGACACTTCAATTTTATTTATTAGTATAGAAGTATATAGATTAGTGGCCTGTGTTAATTTTACAAGGATCAGCCATTCTTGAAAATGGTAATAAATATTACATGCTAATTATAAATCGTAATAAATTATTGCTGGTACTTACGTGTCTTATAACGTTGTAATTAGAGCACTTACGCAACGGTAATCAGAAACTGTTTTGTGCGAGGTTGACAAATTATTGCGGGCACATTAACCCTGCATAATACCTACATACATCTTGGTTCTTTTTGCAAACAATAAAACTAATTTAACTAAACTGATGTTAAAGCAATAAGACTTTTTTCTATATGCAATATTTTACTATTTTGCGATTAGGTATGTTTTAAAACTATACCATAATGTTCTCAAAGGTGTGTGAAGTCTACAAATTCGCACATGGCCAGCGTGGTAGACTATGACGAAAACCCCTTCTCATTCTGAGAGGAGACCCTTGCTCTGTAGTAAGCCGGCGATGGGCTGATCATGATGATGTTTAAAACAAAATGGTTTTTTTTCTGTTTATGTAAACACGAGCTAATGTCCGCGACTTCGTCCGCGTTTCGTCCTTCGAACAGTGCGTGTTGCCAGTGATGAAATATGGATCCGAGACATGGTCGCTTACTATGGGCCTCATAAGAAAGCTCAATAGTCACTCAGCGGGCGATGGAGAGAGCTATGCTTGGAGGGGTTTGAAATTTGTGTAGTCCACGCGGGCAAAGTCACGAGCACAAGCTAGTAAATAAATAATTTTATAATGCATATTTTTATTTTATTAATGAATACTACTTAAAATAAAATAAAAATATACCTACATTCATATTTTAACCTAATAATAAACTAAGCTGATTTTTATTAGTTTCATGCTATAACTGATATAACATGTAAGCCTGCAAGTGTACCTAATGCTGAGCAAACTCAGCTAGTTCACTCAGTACAGTAAAATCTTCTTTATTATATATAAAAATGAATCGCTGAATGTGTTGCTGATCGCAAATCTCGAGAACAGATTTTGCTAATTCTTTTTTTTTAATATTTCTTGAAGTACGAGGACGGTTCTTACGGAGAGAAATTTTAAAAAGTGCCTGAAAAGAATCGACTGTTAAGCGGTACGAAGATCGCCGGGGCAGCTAGTAAAATATAGACAAATACATAAATTGATTTGAACATTATACGTACAAATAAAGTAGATAATAGAATGATACAAGAATTGTTTAGTCATGACAACGGATGTAACGAAGCGTGTGCATATTTAAATGATCGATATTATTACCTCGTAGAAAAACACTAATATTTTTCGAAGCACTCGCTCTACTTATTATCTTATAATAATGTATTATGATAATTATATTTATAACACATATTTTCTTCCTGCAGCTCTTGGACTGAAAAAGAATTAGAAGAAGGAGAATGGAGAAACTTGGCTTTGCAAAGAATGGCTAAAGTTCTTCGCACGCATGTTATTAAATTCGACTTTGAAGAGGACAACGTTGTCGATAAAGGTAACCCTTTGTTAGAGGTGAACTTTCGAGTCGAAGATGATCGACGACCTCCCTGGCGGACAGTTGACCCATAGAGTTAAAATGGCGCGTGAGGAGTCATTTTGTACGGACTATATTAAATATAACTATCTATAGGTATATAATAATATAAAGAAATGCAAGCGGATTACAGTAACCCTGTAAATATCCTTACAAATATTAAACAGATAGTACATGGTAGTGTATCTTACACTGATCAGATGGAAAGATGTAAAGGTGGTACGGTACTAACCTAACCTAACCTCGAAGGAGCATAAAACACAACTTCGATCTTATTTACCTAATACTTTATATCTGCTTTAGTAGGTAACTGTTGAATAATAATCGCTTTCAAACTAACACTTTTTACATATTATTTCTTAGGAGTAGGACCTATGTGATAAACGCGTAAATAATTTTCATTTACTTAATTATTCCTTATCAATACGTTTTCAGATACATTAGCCTTTGAATAAACACCGTCTCCGATAAAATGATAATTGTACTTTAAGTTATAATTCCTTAATAATAACTCACTTTCTTATATTCAAATAACAACGTTTAAAGGTACATTTCATTACACCTTGCAAAACATGATTCTACGTCGATTTTCAGTGGCCCTATCTAAGGTCCTAGTCCTAGTGATACGCTATGATTAAGGCATTATAACTTAAAGTACAATTATCATTTTATAGTAAAAAAATATACTGGAAGTGTGGCTGTCTATGATCTATCCATCTATTACATTTTCCCGGCTCAATTGTTTAATCGATTTTGACGAAATCTGGTACACACGATTTTTACGAAATCTGGTACACACAATGCTTGCATCCTGGGGTCAGACATGGGCTACTTTTGATCCCGGAAAATCAAAGAGTTCCCACATAATATTTCAAAACCTATATGCACTCGCATAGAGTCGCGAGCTTCATCTAGTCATTAAATAAATACCTAGTCTTAACATGTCAATAATTTCATAGTAAATAAACAATTACTTAGTTAACTATTTGATTTCAGGGTAAATATATTTGCAGTAGAATTGTTTACATACAGTGAAATAAATCGAGTTTGTATGAAAAGGCGCCATATATAAGATTTTCTGCCCGATGTTCCTTAGTTAGCAAAACATACCTTAAACCATGATAAACAAGATTATCTATTCATTTGTTGCTTAACTGTATCAAAGAGCGGAAATTCAATTTAAAAGTTTTCCTATTTATGGTGACAAGTATTTCGCCTTGTAAATAAATACTCTGAGAGCAGAATTCAGAAAATAACCTTAGGTTTGAACACATTGCGGTATCATAGTGCGTCCTAAGGACTAAGAAGACGATCAAACGTAATAAATGCGTTTTAATATTAATATGACACATTCGCCCTAGTCTGTCGTAGGCCGGCCTTAAATGGGCAGCTCGAGCAGTTAGCCAGTAATAAAAATGAACGGACTACTTAAACAGTTATTGATCAACACCTTGAAGCTGCCATAGATAACTGCTGCTAACTATAACCCGTAACAGTCGCAACTGCTCGTGCGGTTCCATATGCATAGTGAACAACAGCCTAGTACACTAAGCAGTCACTCCTGACTGCTTCAAGCTGCCCGTGTAAGACCGGCCAGCCGCACTCGTAGCGCTTGGGCGCGCTGACGCTCGAGTTCGACCATCATGATTATGTCTGTACTCTGTAGCTTTAGCTACAGGATATCCATTCCTTAGAAAAAACACAAAGAAAGTCCTGACTCACTGACTGACTCATCAACGCCCAGCCCAAATCCTTGGATCTAGAAAGCGGAAATTTTGCACACAGTTTCTCTTTATAATGTAGACAAGGAATAAGGCCGGATTTTTCGAGATTCTCTTGGGAGCGAAGCCGAGGTCGCTAGTAATTATATGTCATCGATCTCACAATCTTATGTCTTACTTGCCCCAGAACATTTTGTATTATTAATACAATATTAATTTAACACAAATGAACTAAATTTACAGGGCCAATTTTTTCTCCCCAATATTCTCTGCGAAGAAGAATTGGTGTGTAAACATTTTTTTTTTATAATTAGCTTATGCTGCGATTTCATCCGCGTATAGACTACACAAATTCCATACCCTATTTTACCCCCTAAGGGATTGAATTTTCAAAAAATCCTTTAGCGAATGTCTACGTCGTAAATAAGCTATCGGCATGCCCGACCCGTCTATATACCTAGTAGTTAGAGCTGAGCGTTGTTAGATCTGTCAGTCAGTCAGTTTTTCCTTTTACATATTTTATTTTATTTTTAGTGGAGTATCGAGGTCGGCGACGCCACCATATGATGACGATGATGATGTTTGGAATAGTTTCCATTGGTATGGTTCTAATTCCCATGGGATTCCAATTCTTGGCAGTCCTGGGAGGCAAAGCACTCCTGTTAGCCAAAATGGCTCTCATACTAGCATCCATACAAGGCCTTAAAAAGGTAACTATCCATCTTCAAAACTAATAATTTAATCCTGCATTGTTCTCTGTACTTCTGCTTTGCAATTCTCAATATGTCCGTAATTCATGATTCTTTCCATGATTAAATTTAAGTAATAATAACCGTGACTGATGGCTTATCGTGGTATAGGGGAATATAAAGGCCAAATTTTACGTCCAACGTCTCCTTTCCATCCATTCAGTTGCTGACTTGAGCCAATATTACTTGACCAGCCCAATCGCTTAATACATGCGCTGTTACAACTACGTCACATCACACTCTAATGGTTGTGCAATTGTGCTGAAATGTGTCAAATAACTTAAAACAGATTCATTTCAACATAATTAAATAGCCACCGAAATGCACCTAATTGGATTCGCACGCTATTTTAGCTGTAGAGCTGATATTTATACATTACCTAATACAATTTCGGTTATTTCACCGTTTACCCAGCACTAACAGTTTAACAAAATTAACGTTATCTTTTAGGTAGACGTTTATGACGGGTTTCTTGAAAGAGGGAAGGTATGATTTGTCACTACCCGATCATTTAGCTTGTAACCACCTAATACTATTAAAAAGTTAAAAAGTAATAAAATATCACCAAAATTAACAATACCCTTGCGGCTTGCCCATGAATTTTCCGCTGTGAATGATAGAATAGCGCAGCGCGGCATGGCAAATGGCAGAAAAAAAATATATAATTATAAAAATAGTCATTACTTTGTAGTGGACTTGAATAATGTTACTTAATCTAGTCTTGACCATTGCTATAAGAGAAATCTTTGTATATCTGTGGTATTGATGATTGGCCAGTCGGGTTGGGCCACGAAAGACTCGACTAGTATTCATGTCTTCATAATATAAAATGTATGTCTTTTACTGCATTATGATATACTTACCACGACAAAGCGCTTGCACCTCACGCCATTGTCGCGTAGGTACCCGCCACCAAAGTTCATGGGCTATAAGTCGTGGGTGGGCATTTACAGATACAATAACAATCACAACCCCGCTGTATAGCACGATTATTAATAAAACTAAAAGATAACCGGTTAATAGGCTTTCTGTTCCAGATTGCTACAAGTCCGTTAAGCTACGGTTTCTACAATACCTATCCTTATGACCATTTCGAAAGAAGCCGCAACTGGCCACCATCACCAGTTGTACCACGTTCTACAAATGCACATAACCCATTTACTGAAGCTGGTGATATTCAAGCGGATAGAACAAACATAGCAGAACATGTATTTGAGGAAAATATTAAAAATAAAAGGGAAATTAAAAGGAACATGAACGTTAAAGCCGTGAAAGACGAAGATAGACAATTCCCAGTATATACGGAAGTTTTAAACCTACCACATCCATCGATATTCACTGTAGTAGATGCACCATCGCCTTTAGTGGATTTGACAACCAGGCCAGGAGAAGTTCAAGCTGATTATGCTCTAGACTTGCCGTACAATGGGTTTCACTTTCAAGGTTCC
Source organism: Maniola hyperantus (assembly GCF_902806685.2). Lineage (NCBI taxonomy): Eukaryota > Metazoa > Arthropoda > Insecta > Lepidoptera > Nymphalidae > Maniola > Maniola hyperantus. Next base: position 4,360,317 of record NC_048547.1, read on the forward strand.
AATCCTGTCGTTCCAGCTTGACGTATTCTCTAAACTTTTTCAAGCATTATTTGATGTAGTTACTGGAATTATTTCGTATTTTTCTCAAGTATTGTATCCAAACAGACCTTTGCTGTATAACATTTATTGATACTTTACAAGCTGTAGGTACATTACTATTGTTGCGATGAGTTGCAAAGCAATCTGGCGTGACGATTGACAAATCGGAGCGCAATATTGGAGCGCCATGACAGACTATTGTACACGTCTTCATAATAAAAAAATAAGACGCTGATTGCCTACTGGTCACAACACACCACAATACAGTAATGCGTTTGCACCTTAATTAAACCTATAGACTATAGTTATTAACTTATAACTGTCGGCCAACGTCCGAGTGTGGCCAAACGATGTTGAGTACACCCGTTTTCATAATAATATAAGTTCCATATTTGGAAATATTCTGAATTCGGGTAAAATTACCATTGTGACGAATGCGTCAAGTGCCAAAATTCAAGTTATTCAAATACGAAGTCATTCTGGTATCCGAATCCAAACAACCGTCATTATGGTCAAAGATCCCAGTAGGTATACGTTACATATTTTTCTGAGAAACAAAATGTATGGGAAAGAGTTGTGTTTTTGTTGTAGCTTGCGGCCCAGGTAGGAGCGGGTGCGTCCTGCGGGGCGCAGTGCATACCCCATACATTCCATGCCGCTCGACACCCGCTCTCGATTATAAAGGACACGTCCGCGCACCTTTGTTACAATTTCTTGTAAATAAATATTCAACACGCTGGCCGCCCCGCAAGACGCACCCGCTCCCACCTGGGCCGCAGGCTTAGTGTGTACTCTATTATGACTTTTATGTTTGAAGGTTGTTATTATAAAATTCAAAGGCTAAAATCTTTCCACTTCTCACCCTGTGACGTCGTATAGTTTACGGCTATAACGTCTAATGGACACTTTATTTTGCAAGCAATTAATGGTTTTGTTCATGCTTTTATGCGTTTCCATTTTATTACGGCAACCGCAATATTGTTGACGTAGCCTATATTATCACTTTTCACCGCGTTACTGTAATATTTTACATTCTTATATTTTAAAAAATTAATATTGTTAATTTAGGTATTATTAAAGTAATAGAGTTTTTGAATGTAAGAATAAACGTATTTCTGAAACAAGATATTTTTCATTTCACTGCTTGATTATTATTTTACGAATTGTTGTATTCTGTAATAATCATTTTAAGCAGATTTGAGAAAAGGAGGTTTTTTATTCAAAACATTTTGTATGTTCGTATACAAGTACACGTATTTTTGTTGATGCTCATGCTTAACTTTGAATGAATCAATTTTAATGGCTCTATATGCTGCGATTATGGTAACAACGAACATACAGGACAAATCATTGATACTTAAGTACCTACAATTTGTATTTATAATGACAATAATACCGTAAATAATGTATGTAAATAACGTTAGGACCAAATTATACTAAATGCATTTTTTTTACTGTCGCAATGATGATATCTAGTTAGGCATGCTAGCAATTATAATTAAAATAGATAAGTTTGTAGATTGTGTCCTACATTCTATGTAGGACAGTGGAAAAATGGCCAAGGTGTTTGCTTACGTTGTCGTAGCACAAATACTGAGCTATGACACTTTACCTAGTAGGTGCGTAGGTACAATTTTACTAGGTAATCTCAAATAGGTAATCACTACCCATGTTATCACTATCCATACTATATATGCGAAAGTGTGTTTGTTTGTTTTGTCCTTCAATCACTCCACTTCGGGCACACCTCCCTTACCTATGGTTTTAATAAAAACTGTCATACCAGGTTAGCCCGCTTCCATTACAGACTGAATCATCACTTACCACCAAATGAGATCGCATTCAAGGGCTAACTTGTACCTGAATAAAATAAAGTAAAAAAATAGATGGATAAGCAAATTTGTTTCAAAGTTAAAGCCTCAATAGCTCATCGGTTAAGGAGCGGACTGAATTCCAAAAGGTTGCCGGTTCAAACCCCACCCGTTGCGCTATTGTCGTACCTACTCCTAGCACAAGCTTTTCGCTTAGGTGGAGGGGAAAAGGGAATATTTTTAAAAACCGGCCAAGTGTGAGTCAGGCTTGTGCAACGAGGATTCCGTACTATAGTCGTATTTTTTGACATTTTGCACGATAATTCAAAAACTATGATGCACAAAAATAAATAAAAATCTGTTTTAGAATGCACAGGTGAAGCCCTTTCATATGATACCCCACTTGATATAGTTATCTTACTTCGAAAATTTAATATAAACTTATTATTAGTTTATGACCACAATTTAATTTTGTTTGTGTGATGTAACCACAAATTCACGGTTTTCAGATTTTTCCCCTAATGCCAGCTAAAATACCCACCTACCTGCCAAATTTCATGATTCTAGGTCAACGGGAAGTACGGGTACGGGGGACGGGCGGACGACGGACAGACCGACAGACAGACAGACAACAAAGTGATCCTATAAGGGTTCCGTTTTTCCTTTTGAGGTAACGGAACTCTAAAAAGTACTTAAAAACAAATACCGCCGCACAGTGAGAAGTACGAGTAAAAACACACTTCCACCAGCACAAGCAACAAGCGTACTTTAGTATGCACAAGGCGGAACAAACTCAGTATGAGACCTACTTTATTAGAGTTTCAACGTAAGCAAAAAGGTTATTGGTTCGTTACAAACTCGGTCACACGCTATGAGAAAATAAACTAAGTATAATTTATTACGTAATATTGGATTTTAAGGTCTTTTTAAGCCTATAAAATGATTACGGGCTTATTAGGGTTCCAAACCTGAAAAGGAAAAAAGGAACCCTTATAGTATGTCCGTCTGTCCATCGTGTCTGTCAAGGTTAACCTAAAGGGTACTTCCCGTTATCCTAGAATCATGAAATTTGACAGGTAGGTCTTATAGCACATGTAAAGGAAAAATCCGAAAACCGTGAATTTGTGGTTACATCACCAAAAAAAAATTAAATGTATTCACGAAAAAAAATTATTTACTAAATTACATGCAGATGGCGCAGATGTTCTACATAAAATGTATATACATAAAAAATCAGGCTTTATTCTACAAGAATTCCAATAATGTAGACAAGATGAAATATGACAATAACAAACAATAGAACAACGATATTATTATATTCTATTAAATAGATCCAATTTCAGTTAAGCTAACCTGCTAGAAAATATTGGATTATAATGTAATTAGTAATTAATAAACTATGTCTAATGTTAAATACTAACTAAAAGATACTAATCTAAAAGTGAATATCTTAAAAATTTAAACTAAAACTAAAACCTTAAAAAATATAACTAAAACATATGATTAATGTCCCTTTAGGCAAGGTTCCGAAGATACTGGCAGCGTTCCTCCTTTGAATAGCTAGGCTGATTCTTTGTCCGAGGTAGCTGCCAGCTCTTCGGTCTCCTGTGATGTCGACTAACCTTTTTGCTATTTCCTTAAAAAGTCTTATAGCGCTAGGACCCCACGGACCAAGAATAATATCTAAATGTATAGATTTTATTAAATCGCCGTACTTATCTGAAGTTAATCGGCTTGTCATGTCCATTACGCAAAGTAACAAAACAATGGATCCACTAATGGAAGCGGCACTAAATCCTTGCAGTGATCCGGATTATTATCCAGATTGTCGCAAGGACTAAAGGAATGTAATCTGTACCTATCGCGTGTAAGCCCTCCAACTTGATAAAATTAATTTAAAGAAGAACTAATAATGGTCGACTAGTCGCCCGGCAACTCAGTCAACGGCAATTGTTAAAATCTGAAAATTATATGCAAGTCGCCGTGTGTAAGTATAAAAAATTTAAACACTATACCTACAGACACTTCATTTTGCTTAAATTAAATTAGTATGTAGTGAAACAAAAGGGAGTAAAGTTAAGGTTTTCATTAAAATAGGTTCATTGAAATGTACATAGAAGCATGTTTCATGGGGTCTGAAACCACAGAATAGGTATTAGTAACTTTTCTTAAACTTCCAAAACCATAAAAGCTTTCAAAGTTTGTTTATCCCAGTAATTGATCCCGAGATATTCGACCTCCCACACAGTATCTATTAGAGGTATAGTCAATAGTGGGTACATAAATACGGCTTAAATGAAATGGTGTCTTGTAAATTGGCTCCTGACCTGACAGATGGTCTAATTCTTCTTGCCTCTTTTTTTCTGAAGGCAGTGGTCATTTTTAGGGTTCCGTACCTCAAAAGGAAAAAAGGAAATCTTGTAGGATCACTTCCTTGTCTGTCTATCTGTCATGTCTGTCAAGAAATCTACAGCCTACAGGGTAACGTGCGGGTGTGCGGGGCGTCCCCCACCTCATACCCCGATTGCCATCTCGACCTGTCGCGTACTATATACTTATTATTTAACTAGCTTATGCTCGCGACTTCGTCCGCATGAACTCCACAAATTTCAAACCCCTATTTCACCCCCTTAGGGGTTGTATTTTCAAAAATTCTTTCTTAGCGGATGCCTGCGTCATAATAGCTATCTGCATGCCAAATTATAGCCCGATCCGTCCAATAGTTTGAGCTGTGCGTGTGCGTTGATAGATCAGTCAGTCAGTGGGTCTGTCAGTCAGTCAGTCAGTCAGTCACCTTTTCCTTTTATATATTTAGAAGATATGATACTTATTACACGACGACGACAATGCTTCCTCTTATTAAAATTTTCAAAATCCTAATATACCTAATATTATAGCGAATGTGAAAGTGTGGATGTTTGGAGGTTTGGATGTTTGTTACTCAATCACGCAAAAACCACTGGACGGATTTGGCTAAAATTTGGAATTGAGACAGATTATACCCTGGATTAACACATAGGCTACTTTTTATCCCGGAAAATCAAAGAGTCCCCGCTGGATTTTGAAAAACGTAAATCCACGCGGACGAAATCGCGGGCATCAGCTAGTAGGCACATAAATTATATTATAATTTAATTTACAGAAATCAGTTTTTTTTATAAGTCTAGGAATATCAACTAAAACTAGAACTTTTGACGAATTAAACAAATTATTATTAATACAATCAATAATAATAATATGTACGATGCTATTTCTGCATAATCTCTCTACCACTAATCGGCTTGCCGTGCTTAATATTATATTAATAACGATTTGAGGCTACATAAAGACGCGTCTACACCCTCGCCAATTTAGTAACCTCATCTGGCTTAATGTAGAGAGCCTCAATAGGTCAACGCTTGACGGACTAAATGAATTCCGAAAGGTCGCCGGTTCAACCCTCACCCGTCGCACTATTCCCTTATAGCCTTTATTGTTATAAGCAATCTCTTCCAGACAAGCTTAAACCAGAACTCGGATTTTTTTTGATTTTTTGCCATCTGCAATCAGTCATTGGTATGGACTATAATCAGATTATCATGAGTGCGTTTAGGCTATACCAAGCAAAATGCAAAATAGTGCAATATATTTTCTGTCTGCAAGAGAGATTTTTTAATTTTCTGCTAATTTTGTCCGTGTAATAAGATACACAAACATCGCCCGCTGAATGACTCTGAGCTTTCTTATGAAGCCGAATGAAATGAGGAGATCCAATAGGACAACTAGAGTAACCGATCGCGGCATAGCTCAGCGGGTCGCGAAGTCGAAGTGGCAATCCGCAGACTACATCATTCAAAAACCCGATAGACGTTGGGGAGCCAAGGTGCTTCAATGGAAACTTCGCACCGAAAAGCGCATCGTTAAAGGATTCCCAAGTATGTGGACAGAGGACAACAAACGATTTTGGAACGATCTAATTTGGCATAGAAATAGCTCACACCATAGACGGACATATTACAGGTACTTTTATACCACGAAATCAGAGATTTCACAAGATTAATAATTTATTTGGACAAAGTCGTAGGCATCAGCTTGTAGTATAATATTTTGCAAAGCAACCCCTGAAAGCATAACCTTTTAGAATAACATTACATATAATATTATAGCCAATCTCAAAACACAAAAGCTGTCTGAGATAATAATATATCAAAGCTTGTTAGCTAATTGAAGCTATTAGCATTAGGGTGAATTAATGCTAGCTATTTATGTTCAACCATTTCATTTTAGTACGGTTTGATGATACAAGGAAACAAATATTTAAGCATACCAATCTAACTTAAATTTATAGCCCTGACTCACTAGGTCAAACTATTTCCGATATTGCCACTGTGCTCCCCTGTGGTCGGTGGTATACATGATGGATTTTCCTCAAGAAGAAAAAAAAAGAAAGCCCGTATCTTGGGATTATCTCTACCCTTAATCTAAAGGTACATGTTGACAATCTAAAAGAGAAAAAATTTAAACTAGAACTAGACTCGCACTTTTTAGGGTTCCGGACCTCAAAAGGAAAAACTCTGTCTGTCTGTGTGTCTGTCGGTCTGTCAAGAAACCTATAGGGTCTTCCCGTTGACCTAGAATCATAGGTAGGTCCAACCAGGTAGGTAGGTCTTATATGCGACTGTGGTACGGAACCCTCGTTGCGCGAGCCTGACTCGCACTTGGCCGGTTTTTTTTAAGCTGATTTGACTTGTGTCTACCGGGTCTTAAGCTCAAACTCACTGCAAGTGTTATTTTATTATAATTATTAGATTGAACCAGAGCTAACTGTTACGAACTCCTAGATATTATTTTTATTCGGCAGCAAAATCCATCTATGAACTATTTATTGTGTTAAAGTAAGAATATTTTTGGCGTTGTAGTTTTAACCATGCTTTTTTTTTTAAATTATAACGCCAATTACCTACATGGTATTGTTTTTCACAAACATTAGAAACCTAACACATTATTTATACTAAGTAAATAAGTACTTTCTTATCTAAAGTATCTGGGTACGTGTGACTCTTTCGGAAAATGTTGAAAAAGTTATAAGGAAACCTACTAAAGTAACAATAATTATGTTTGCCAAGATAATTAAGATATTGAGGTAGTAACATTTTGTAAATTAAAGCACACATTTATACAATCTATAAATTCCAAAACGTGACAAATATTTATCGTACATTTATCTGTATTAACAATTTAGCCATTTATAGACCACAAGTGACATAAATATTTACCGAACAAATAAGAGACACTGATAAAATTTCGCTCGTGCTACAATTGATAAGGTTTCACTCTGAAACATATCATCACTGAGGGACACTCTTCTGCGAAAGAGTAAAACCTGTCAAGTTCTTGAGAAAAAATAACAGTTTTTCATAGAATACAAAGAGAAAAATCTGAAAGAATTTTTTATACAGTAAAGCTGAAGGTATTTTATAAAGTAAACATTAAACTATAAAGGTGAACTATAAAGGTGCAAAACTTTAAGAAAACAAAAGGCTTTTTTTTGTATAAAGGTTTGAGAAAAGGTTTTTAAAGTGGTCCACGAAAGGACTAAATGCATCGGAGTTTGCGCAGAATATTGGAGCCGCTTATAAAGGGAGCGGGAAAGTCGGCCCATTCACACTTTGTCTGAAGCCGACGTTACAGCTCAGTGAAACCCATTTAACTTATCAGTGAGAAGTTTGTGAAAACTTTTTCAAGATGAGAGTAGTTCTTTATTTGGTCGCGGCTGTACTGGCGTGCAATGGTATTGAAGGTTTACTTCTGCCGGTAAGTTATTTGTAAATTATTTATTTAGTAGTACATAAAAATATTACATATTTATGAATACTTTTTATTTACGCTTTTAGATTTAAAAAGGGATAGAAAATTATATTATAAAAACGTAAAATAAAGTAAAATAAAACAACATTCAATTAAAATAAATTAAAATAAATCTTAAACCTCATCGAAACCACCGCAGCGAGGCATTGTACCCGTTTATGTATAACAATTAAATAGATTCTAACGGAAATCGAACCTAGTACCTTTTATTGGATGATGCCCGTCATTTCGTTCGCGCGGATATTAGTAGATTTTTTAATTTAGTGGAAACTTTTTAATTTTCCGGGATGAAAATTCTTTATGTTAGTTCAGGGTATAAGCCTCCACAACCAAATCGGTTCAGTCATTGTAGCGTAAAGGAGTAACAAACATCCAAACTTTCACATTTCATATTATTGTTATGAGTAATTAGGATAGTTCGTCTCGCAACTTCGTCCGCATGGAGTCAGGATTTTTATGATTCCGTTAAAACTCAAAATCTTTTGTGAAGGTTTACGTTAAAATGCAAAATTTCCAGTTTCTGCACAGTGCGGTTTAATATATACGTTGTTGTTAGTCAGTCAGTCAGTTTCTCTTTTGTATATAGATAAGCGGTCTTTTATAAGTTACATAAAATAATAAAAGTTTACACTACCTCATTTGCCTCGGCTTTGCACGGGTTTCATGCAAACCTTCCTTGTGAAATGTACTAAATGGTGGTGAAAATGGCATTGGAGTCCATTTAGAAACCATAAGCAAATACATAGATTAATACGAATCGCAACTTTAATTTAGAGATGAGATGATGAACTGATATTCTCTATTCTGTTCTAACTGAAAAATGTCAATCACAACTAACATTTTGGCCTGCAAAAATTTCTAGCAACCCGGCAATCACAAAAAATTATAACTGATAATGCTCATCGCAAATCTCGAGAACAGCTGAACCGATTTCACTAATTCTTTTTTTATAATATTCCTTGAAGTACGAGGCCATATGGTTATTACGGACAGAAAAATTTAATTCAACCTCGCCTCAATTTTCTAAACTCCACCCGACCGAAGCCGGGGCAGGTCAGCTAGTATCATTATAAAGTTGCTCTTTTAATGTAAGTAGGAGAAAAATAGAAAATCAGCATTTAAAAAATTTTAATAAAAATCGAGTAAGTACATACCAAGAAAATTTAACTTTTTCTAATTGTTGATTAAAACGTTTTTCCATTAAAAACTTCCGCTCTCTTGTTTCCCAACATATTTCAAAAGAATTTTCGTCCTGTCCCACTAAAACCGGGCAAGAATTTTTTTTACCGCATAACATCGCGGCTTTGACCGTTTTAATTGGAAATTATATACGGTTTTGTTAATATATTGTATGGTTTGGTAAGTAATAAGGCTCTGTATAAAAAAATTGTACACAATCGCTTTGATTTATATTAAATATAACAAATAATTATCATGTAACGCTCCCTAGTGCTAGTGCTTCTATACATAATGTATATATTATTTATGGAAGCACTATACCCAAAATCGATTAATGGACATGGATAAGCAACATACTAAACCTTAGTGGTTTTTTTGTTGTGTTAAAAGTATTTGTAAAATGTTCAATATTTGATAGTTAATTAAAAAAAAAAAAAAAATATATATATATTTTTCTGTTTCCTTTTAATTGTGTCAGCAATTAAAACAGGTAAAGGCGTATTTTTTTTCTAAAACAGAATATTACAAACGAAAACAGTTTTTTAATGAAACAAATCTGTTTTTAAAATAATATTCGTAGCAACCAAAGTTACCAGTACCCGTAGTACAAGATTTTACGTCTCACCAAACCAAACCAAATTCGAGAGTCGAAATACTTTCGCGTTACAGTAAACTGGATCTTAACCGCCTTGTTTTAAAGCTCAAGTTTGTCTACACTTCTACAGCCAGCGCTCCAAGCGGAAACATTGAAATTAAAATCAGTGGCATTGAATATTTGACTTCAATTCAAGGCTGTTTAGGTCCATTTTACTGTAACGCGGAAGTATTTCGACTCTCGAATTTGGTTTCGTTTGGTGAGACGTAAAATCTTGTACTACAGGTACAGTCCGTTATTCTAGGCTTTTGCTTAGAGAGAGATGTAGGCTTTCTTTGCGTTTTTTTTATTCAGATACAAGTTAGCCTATGACTGCAATCTCACCTGGTGGTAAGTGATGGTGCAGTTTTAGTCTAAGAAGCTGGCTATTAAAATCCATACGCCTTTGGTTTCTACACGGCATCGTACCGGAACGCTAAATCCCTATGCGGCACGACTTTGCCGGTAAGGTGGTACCTAGCCACAGCCAAAGCCTCCCACCAGACCAGACCAGAGAAATTATAAAATTACAAATTTGCCCTGCCGAAAATCCAACCCGCGACCTTCCACTAATAAGATCGCAGTGCTCACCACTGCACCAGGGAGGTCTACTACGCACTACACCACTACGTATTTTAACACAACCTTGGTAGTAAGGGAGCCTTATTCAAAGACGTAGTAAAATGTATTAATTAAAAGTGTAGGCCAATATACGCGTGAATTTTACGAGTAAGTCAATATAATGTATACTGCCGTTCAAAGAAAGAGGGGCGTATCTGCCCTGATTTTACAATACATTGAATTTTATATTATACATAATATATTATTCCGGATGAGGAAAAATATACATCTGATACTATTTCTTTAATTGGTTTCCTTCCTAAAAAAACAACTGACATAATAAATATTTTCTAAATGTCCAATCGAAAAGGCACGAAGTAACAATTATTCAACTGAGTCTAAACTTACAATTCGTTTCATCTGTATATAATAATTTACATATAAAACGAAAATATAGACTTAGGTATTTTACTAAATTGATGCGACGGTGTCATTCCTAAGTTATAAGTTTAAGAAAAATTCAACAAACAACCCAAACGATACTTTTCTAGAGAGGTGTATTCCTACAAAACTATCGTAAAGAAATATTTATTAAAACAAACACACTGAATTGAGAACCTCGAAGAAAGAAGAGTTAAAAAGAGCACAAAAGATCACAAAACTTTCTTTTCCGATTTTATGTTTTGGTTAGATACGTCCCTTTTACTTACAGCAGCAGTATAGTTGTGTAAGTATAGTCCTGACCTGCTATGTAGTAATTGATTAAATAATGATAACATTTTATGTGGGGTGGAGTCAATAAACACTGCCTACTCGCAGACATAATATGGTTATCACTTACGTAAATAACCTTACCATACCTATTGTATTGTTATGTTTTTTAGTTATTACACACAAACAAGCTTTAACTACTGTTATAAAATTGTAATTAAATAGGTATTTCTGAATATTTTTTACACGTATACAAAATACAAAATCCACTAGAGAGTCCAATCTGGATAGCAGAGACACAGTTTGCATATAATAATTATGCTCTGTATAATACAGAACTTAAATGGCCATCGATGTATATAAATGGCAAATTAGAACCGAAATCGAATATATTATAATATTACTTATTAATAGTGAAGGAATGCAAACGTCGTAGGTAGGTAGGTATGTATTTTAAGTTATGTCTGCTTATTACTATGCATCTAGTATTTAAACTGATGCAAGTATTTGATAGTACAGTTTCTCTTAAAAAAGCATTGTCGAAATCGATTAAGATTAGATGGAGTCATGGAGTAACATCGACAAAAACTGTCATTCTCCATCCCGAACGATTCAGTATTGTTTTTCGGCATAAAAACTCTTCTATTATGTTGATCCTGAGTATGTCAAGTTTCTTTCAAATACAAAATATAGTACCTAGTGAAGCGCGCACAAACAGACAGACAGACAAAAAATACTTACTGTTTTGGGCTCTATATCGCTAACAATGCTTCCAAATTTAAATTTAATGTAGGTATAGAAATTGTCGAGCCAAGCAAATTGGCCAAAGAACTAATTTTGTATAACCAAAACCTAATTAAAAGATTATTGAATACAATAGGCTTTTATAAGCTTACATTTTTGAAGGCTGAATAGGCCCCTAATCATTTTCATAATATGATTAATAATAATTACTTAATAATGAAAAAGTTTCGGACTGACCGTTTAGGGCGGGGACCTATTTTATTTTAGGAAAATCATATTTGGTTGAAACTTCAAAACTCCAAAGTTCTTGGAAATTAATTTGGTAAAACCCATGAAAAACCGCTTTCCAAAATCAAAGTTGCTAGTGCGTGGTTTTTTAAAAAAAGGTGTCTGGTTCTGAAAGTTTAAAAGTGACACCAATTAGAAAACCTGGATTTACAATATTCTTTTGCTCTGTCTCATTCCTCGTGTACCTATGGCTATTAAAACGTAAACGCATTTAAAACTTTCTTGTGGATTCTTTCTAAAGATAAGTAAAAACTAATAAAAAAGTAGTAAGTACTCATAGCAAAACATTCAATTACTTATTACTAGCATTTTTAGGGTTCCGTACCTCAAAATGAAACAAGGAACCCTTATAGGATCACTTTATTGACTATCTGTCCGTCTGTCTGTCGTGTCTGTCAAGAAAACTTTTAGGGTACTTCCCGTTGAACTAAAATCATGAAATTTGGTAGGTACGTCTTCGGCACAAGTAGGGAAAAATCCGGAAACCGTGAATTTTTGGTTACATCACAAAAAAAATGTGTTCACAAAAAAATTAATTTATGAAACCTAATGTTCTACATAAAAGAGTTGAAGGTAGGTATATCTTGTACGATGGTACGGAACCCTTCTTATGCAAGTCCAACTTGAACTTGACCGATTTTTTATCTCTATAGGAACGTTATCTATTCTTCTTTCAATTTCCACTTACCCTTTCCTATGTTTTTCATCAAACATTTTTATCGCTCAAGCATATTGACTCTGGCTCAAAACGCTTTTCTTATTGTCAATTGAAATTTATACTTCTGCGAATTCTTTTAGAACATCTAGAACATCATAGTCCTCATTTTGAGGGGCATGAACCCTTCCTTTAATCATATAGTGGAAAGTTTTTATCAGGATAATAAAGCTCCCAGGTCGGCTCCCAGATCATCACGTAGAATACGATTTTAACTGAGTTTTAACGATTATTATCAGATATAAGTGCAAACAAGCACTAAACCACTAACTAATAGATTGTTTATTATCTTCCAGAGTCTTCAGTAACACCTAGAATTTAGATAAAATATTGGTTTAAGTAGGCCTATATTGTTTATTTCTCTTGATCGTCCACAATTTTATAAATTAATATGAGTTTCTTGTATATAATATTATGAATTTCGTATATACGCAGATATTACAAGTCAAGGTTTTCTGCATAAAATGGTTTCTTATAAAAACAAATGAATGTCTAAATAAACCCAAATCTTTTATCAGTATTCAATATAGATTCCCAATTCCTAAAATGTTTTGGAGATAAAAATTACATCCACCAGTTTATTGAAATGTCATCCCCTATAAAATTTGTTACAACCCTTATATGCCAATAAGATCAAATAATATTAAATCTTTGTCCACTAAAAGGTTTTTGCTTTAGCTTTATTGAACCATTCAGTTTATGGCCTTGAAATTGTAATGACAGTGTTTTCTAAGCTTATAAAGACCAAAAACGATTTGAAATATCTCGTTAGACTCCCCAAACCTAATCAATCAAAAAATGCCCAACTTTTTTTAGAGCGTTCAATAATTATGAATGTTGGGCATGCTAATGCATGCTGAAGTTGGCGTTGGCATTTATGTCATAATCATTGGCACGTTCATGCTGAACGTTCCTATGATTATGACCTATTCCGTATTCAGTGTCATGTCACTACACAAAAATCAAAATTATCAACAAATCTCAACTGGACATCGATAATAAATGACAAGATATGGTCAAGTGAACAAAATTTTTCACGGTTTTGGAACCAAATAAATCAGCGCCTTACAACTTTAGTCGTAGTAGTAACTTTATAGGCATTGTGATATGCAATAAGCCTACTGAAACAAAATCTAAGTAAACTACATTTTTCATTGGGAGGTCACCGGCACTTCAGCGCCAGGAAGCTAACCTCCATGGGTCTTTTAAACATCATGTTAGACGGACAGGTGGACTGGACGGAACTATGAGGGTTTTGTTAGTTTTCTACGGAACGCTTAAAAGTTAATCTTAACAAACTGGGTTAAAATACGTAAGTTTAATATTTTTCATAGTTCATGCGCCCTGCGGGGCATTTTACAGGTTGTTATTAATTAACTCGCAGAACTAGGTATGTAGCCTTGTGGCCTATTGTGCCCCACGCCCTGGTTCTGTCTCTTATGCAATGTTTTATGCGGCTAAAGCGATTTTCAACATTATTGGGACACGACGAGGATTTACATGTAGTCTTTTTAGGGTTCCGTACCTCAAAAGGAAAAAGGAACCCTTATAGGGAAATACCCTGCAGGGTATTTCCCATTGACCTAGAATCGTGAAATTTGGCAGGTAGGTAGGTCTTATAGCAGGTGTAAGGGGATAAATCCAAAAACCGTGAATTTGTGGTTACATCACATAAAAAAATGTATCATGAACAAATAATTAGTATTTTCGATTTTCAAAGTAAGATAACTATACTAAGTGGGGTATTATAATTATGAAAGGGCTTTACCTGTATGTACATTCTGAAACAGATTTTTTTTATGCATAGTAGTTTTTGATTTATCGTGCAAAATTACAAAAAAATACGACTGTAGTACGGAACCCTCGGTCCGCGAGTCTGATTCGCATTTGGCTGGTTTTTTATTGCAAAATAGCCTTACTTCGCATGATGACTTTAAGAAAAGCAGTGATGAGATCTAGGTTGGAGCACGGTTGCCTATAGAGGTTACATGTGCACTCTTGCCTTGCATTCCAAACCCTAGGCGGTTCGTATCAGAAACGTTGAACAAAAAAGATTTCGTGCGAGTAGATCAGATGTCAACCACATAAGGATCCCAACGCTCACGGTTTCTCGCTGTTTTGTGGTAGAACAGTGAAGAAGGAACAAGATTGTGAAGTTCCTGAGCCCACTCTGCGAAGTTTATCTAATTAAGTAAGAAGACCAGTAGGCAGGCGATATTACGATAAATACGATTAAGTTTATGTTGTTTGAGCAATTTCGCCTGCGTTAGTGATTGATCACCAGTAACGAGTTCTATTTCGTCTACAGTTCACCTGTGTGAATTTAGAATGAGTGTATCTAATAGATACAAATAATTAAAATAATAAAATATTGTTATTCACAGTGTACATACTTATTATGAAACGTGGCGAAAATACGGACTGCGTAGGCTGACTTCATTTCAGCTTTCTGCTCAGTAGATCGAATTTCAATTCTGTATAAAATAACTTAATAAAAATAATATAATGATCATCGCAATGAAAGCGTTGGCGGAATCAAAATAACGAATGTCTGGAAAATTACCGTATCGACATGGTATAGGCACTTTCTTCTCTCTCACACTCTTTGTACAGTAGGTAGGTATAGTACGCAGCCGAAAGTAATGTCCATCGACCTTTAAAAGGAGATAGCAGATTTTGTAGAGCACTGTGTCTGTCGTCGAGACCGACAAAACGTCTTATGTATAGGTATGAGTGACAGAGACTACGCTCTACAAAGCCGAAATAGGTCGATGTTCAATACTTTCGGCATTTTTTGCGCAACGAATCAGCCTAGCTGTCTAGTACGGAAATACAACCAGTATTCTTGGCACCATTCCACGCGGGCATGATTTGTATAGTAGGTATTGTAATATTTTCAATAAAAAAAATGGCAACCCCTGCCAGACACCCTCAAAGTTTTAAAGTTTAAGGGTGTCTGGCAGGGGGTTGCCACAATATTCCTGCATTCCCGAATTTCTGAACAGCTAGCTGTCAGGCCGATCCTTTTATTACATACTAAAAACTATAATCACCATCACTTTTCACGTAGGTGTAAATTGTTGACAAAGGCGACGCTTTGTAGCCCACGTTATATTCTACGTCACAATAGGATATTCCTTCATAGCCATTAGCTATTAAGTAGATGAGAAAAAGCACATTAGCCGCTCGCTCGGAATTTTTCATTAAGTATATTATAATAAAAAGTATTGCCCGTTTCATTAAAGAGTTTTAAAGCTGTGATGCATTTACCTTGAAAGATTTTATTGTGAAACTAGCTGATGCTCGCGACTCCATCCGCGGAGATTTAAATTTTCTATTCGATCTAAGCGACTGAATACTAGTTTCTAGAGTCAAGTCACCTAAGCAGGCTTGGGTTGTAGTTCAATGCCCTGTTGGATGCTCCAGCATTTCACACCCTGGTGGAGTGCGTAGCGTGGGGGCCTCAATTTTTTTTTTTTATTCAGATACAAGTTAGCCCTTGACTGCAATCTCACCTGGTGGTAAGTGATGATGCAGTCTAAGATGATAGCGGGCTAGCCTGGAAGGGGTATGGCAGTTTTTTATTAAACCCATACCCCTTTGGTTTCTACACGGCATCGTACCGGAACGCTAAATCGCTTGGCGGCACGGCTTTGCCGGTAGGGTGGTAACTAGCCACGGCCGAAGCCTCCCACCAGAACTGCTACATCTAATCAGTCCAGTCTAAGAGGAAACCTCTCGCTGCCGAACGTAGTCGATACGCGTTGAGACGCGTTGGAGCGTAATGGCCTCCTTCTGTGAAACTGGCGTACCATTGAATGAGAGCTGGAGTCTGACGCCCACCCGCTCCGTAGAAAAAGACAAGGGAAAAGAAGGAGACGCTATGATTGATTACCTTCTCCTGCCTTAGGAAATAGGTGCAATACACCTGTGCCGGTTCAACGTCGGGACGTCTCAGTCGCATATATTCGGGATCCTGCAACGCCTCATTCCTGACGTGGACTGTGCCCCTGGGTTTTTGAATGGGTATATTGAGCAGTGCGAGTGCGAGTGCGATCAGCGCTACCACATACCCGCTTTTGTGTCCGGAATGCGTAAATGCATTTTCCAAAAAAAAAAAAAATTGATTGACTATCGTGCAAAGAGCTGTGCCTAAAGTCATATAAGATACGACTGACGTGCGGCACAGAACAGACATGAGTTGGCTCAAATCTACAGAACGTATATAGAATATAGATACATTGAGTTTGCTACATGGAAATAGGAAGATTATTCTTTGCTCAGATTCAAGACATGACAGTTAAAACGGGACAGAATTATGTATCTGCTCTGTATTTTGTCTCATTTTCATTTAATATGTCGCTATAATGGGATTGAAGTTGTACACGGGTGCTCTATAAGACGCGTTGCGTGCAGGCGACTGGGAGCGGAAGTCTGGGCCGCCCGAGCGCTTTTTTGCACGCTTTTATAAATAAATATCCCTTAGTGTATTAAACGTTGAACGTAAATCCGAAATTTCATTCATACTGGTTTTGTATCAATCGAATAAAACTGGTTTTTATCCTTATGGTCGTGTAAAAAATGCGTATTTTGGGGAAACTTCGCGATTTTTTTGTATCAAGCCATTTTGTGTTTCGGCTCTCGTAATTCACTAAATAATGTCTTTAATTTTTATAATATTAAATTGTAGTTTTTGAGGACAAAACTTGAAAATGTGTCTCGTCCAGGCGATATGCGTCCAAAAAGGGGCCTTTTTGGACGCATATCGCCTGGACGCAAGGTCAGAACAAAACTCTATAGATCTCAGCCTCAGAGGCCAAGAGGAGGAACTTGCGTTACTGAGCCAGCCAAGTAGCTGTATTAATTTGGATAATAATTATTATCTCCAATATTAACGTTCATAGAAAATTTTGCAACTTCTAGTGTTTAGAATATATTAGATAAGATAGGCTCTGTAAGCAAAAATAACAAGCAACAAGAATTTAAGTTTCGTAAAATTTAAATACGGATTATGTAAGCAAAACTTAGAACTGACTTTAGTTTTAAAGTTTGTTATGTGGATGTTGTTGTTGTTAACAACAACTTAATTATTAGCGCATAAGCTACTTTTCATTCTTTAACTCTTTGATCTCTTTTCTTTACATCTTTGATTTTCCAGACTGAAAATATCCTATGTCCATCCCAAGGATGAAAGTTATTACTGTGCCTCTCGACAAGATCGGTTCAGCGATTAAGCCGGAGAATTGCGGGCATCATCTTGTTAATCAAATAATAGGTATAGCAAAACCAGAGCTTAACAGAAAACATTTTTAGCAACCGAGAACATCGTTCAGACGGTTCATAAATTACTTAGTTTATAAGTTAAGATAAGTTGATACGGTGAATTTTTCAACGAATTCCTCTTGATTGGGCCGCATTGTCATGGAAAATTATATACAATCTCTTGATAAGTAAGTTTACAGTTCCTTACATTACAACAGCCTTTAGATGGAAGCCATGTTGAATAGGTTTTTGTACATCAAAAGGAAAAAAGGAACCCTTATAGGATCACTTTGTTGTGTCTGTCCGTCTGTTGTATCTGACAATAAAACCTATAGGGTACTTCCCGTTGACCTAGAACCATGAAATTTGGCAAGTAGGCAAGTCTTATAGCACAAGTAAAGAAAGAAAAAAAAACCGACTTCGATACACAAACACTAAAAATTGAAAAATAATTTAATTTATTACCGAGTATATTATGTATACAAGAGTTAATATAGTTCCATAATAAGACTTTTTGGTGCCGGTGCCAATTAGCTTTAGCTGCGCGAATCGTCTAGACTTCATATTTTTTATGAGACTCCACAATGGCACCTCATTGGCACCGACCCCAAAAAATATTATTATGGAACTATATTAACTCTTGTATACATAATATATTCGGTAATAAATTAAATTATTTTTCAATTTTTAGTGTTTGTGTATCGAAGTCGGTTTTTATTTTTTTTGTAAAAAAAATTTATTTCACAATTTTTAGTGGTCCCATGGAATTATGCTATGACTGGTTAAAAATCTACTGTTTACTAAGCTATTACACTGATCGCGAGCAATTTACTCTTATCCGTTGAGGAGTTCCAGTATCTATCTTCGAAGATGTTCATCAGATCTTCACCAAATTGAAATGGGACCAACTTTGAAGTATACCCTTTCAAACAAAAAAAGAATTTTCAAAATCGGTCCAGGCGTCTTCGAGTAATCGGGGAACATAAAAAAAAAAGATTCTGACGAATTGAGAACCTCCTCCTTTTTTTGAAGTCGGTTAAAAATCCGAAAACTGTGTGGTTAAATCACCAAAAAAAATATGTGTTTTTAGTATTTTTAACTTTTGAAATAAGATATAACTAAGTATTTCATTTGGGGTATCATATGAAATGACTTTACAAGTAGATTCTAAAACAGATTTTTATTTAATTTTATGCATACTTAATAGTTTTTGATTTATCGTGCAAAATGTCGAATAAATACCAAACAAAGTTAGTTTTGCGGTTCGTTAACAAAAGTTATTCTTACCGTTTTACTTCTTCTGTAGTACCTACGGAACCCTCGGTGCCTGCCGGAGTCTGACTCGCACTTGGTTGGTTTTTTTTAATACTATGACTAGTTAGCTCTTGATTGCTAACTATGCCAATTTGGATGAGGTAAATATACAGTATCAGTGTCTTCCAATAATGCGCTTTACGTAGGTATCAGGCGGATACTCGTAGAAACAGCGTGATATTTGCGTGATGTTACCTCATATCGTAAAACGCTAATCTAAATTCTGTTTTAATAAGCCTCTCTTTTAGGGTCGTCGTACATTTTAAATAGATACGGCAAAGCTTTGGATTAATATTTTATAGTAGGCCAAAGGTGATAATGAGTTTGTACGTAGGTAATCTGTCATATACAACATTAGTTTTAGTACACGCAAAAACCGGAACACGTGTCGAATATTTTTACAAAAAGAATCAATCAATCATGCTTGCGTCCACTGCTGGACATAGGCCTTCCCAAGAGCACGCCACCATATATTATAATCCCTGTAGGTTTCTTGACAGACAGACAGACAGGCAGTCAGACAGACAGACAGACAGACAGACAGACAGACAGACAGACAGACGAGACAGACAGACAGACAGACAGACAGACAGAGAAGTGATCATATAAGGGTTCCGTTTTTTCTTTTGTTAAATATCATAAATAAATTATAAAATAATGTATACAGTTGTAGGTAGGTTCTAAATATTGACTTGACAGTGTGATTTTATCTGTATTTTGTGAATATAGGAATGAATTAGTGTGAATGTAGGTACGGGAACGAAGGTTTACTACATTCACACCGTACATTTCAGTAATAGTTAGTCTTACGACACACCGATTTATTCCTATACCAACATCCAAAGTGGTAACAGTGATTAATAAAACTATGAGAAATTCATCGTTATTCTTTCTGAACATAGAATCCTACCTTAATATTCAAGAATCTCCTCGGCAATCTATTACTTTTAAGGTACGGAACCCTAAAAAAGCAACACCGCTAAGGAAGTTGTATCTCAAGAGTGTCACGATCCTAAAAGCTCAGGAACCAATGCGAGAAGAATGTGTTTTTGTGTGTTTTACAACCAGTTATTGGATATAAGTAACACGCGAACAAATTAAGATATTCCCGAGAACCGTCAAAGAAAATGCTGTGTTAGCAAAATGAGTGATTTATATGAATGACTGGTAATGTCTACATTTGAACATGGTTCGTAAACACCCAAATACAAGATCGCTGAAGCCTACCGCAGTCAACGTAGCTATGCGGTTGAAATGCGTTGAACATGGAAACCTGTCACTTTTGGAAATTCAGAATGGAAAACATTTTGACAAGCTCTATTTTGCAAAACTTAAAGTCCAATGTTTGACTACCCATGAGCGAATGTGGAAGTGCGATGTGCGATTACTCGCGCCAGTCGCTCCAGTCATTAAATAGCCCGTTGACAGACAGACGGATGGCTAGCGGACGGACGGCCAGCGGAGGCTTAGTAATAGGGTCTCACTGGCACCGTTGTGGTACATCATCATCATCAACCGATAGACATCCACTGCTGGACATAGGTCTCTCTCTTGTAGGGACTTCCACATGCCACGGTCTTGCGCCGCCTGAATCAAGCGGCTCCCTGCGACTCGTCTAATGTCGTCTGTCCACCTAGTGGAGGGTCTTCCAACGCTGCTCCTTCCGGTGCGAGGTCGCCATTCCAGCGCCTTGGGACCCCAACGTCTATCGGTTCTACGAACTATCTGCCCTGCTTATTCCAACTTCAGTTTCATAGCCGTAGTACGAAATGGCAATTGCGGTACCTACTTCTAGCAACCCTGAATAGGATTAGTACCTTTTCCTTTTGAAGAAAATAAGGTGCTGAAAATATTTTCTAAAAATAACCTACGTGATAAATGCGACGTATCTGCGGTATTTACACATTCGCCACAGAGTGACGAGCCGCACGCGAGATAGTAAATAAATAAATTAATAAATAAATATTATTTTATTTACTACCACAAACTGCGGATTGGCAAACTTCACACACCTTTGAGAACATTATGGAGAACTCTCATTCATGCAGGTTTCCTCACGATGTTTTCCTTCACCGTTAAAGCAAGTGTTTGATTACTTAAAACGCACATAACTCCGAAAAGTTTGCGTGCCCGGGATCGAACCTAAGACCTCCGATTAGGAGGCGGACATCCAACCACTACGCTTTCAACTACCTACAAATACAAACAAAAATCAGTAGGAATGTATAAATAATACAGGGTTCCAAATGTTATTACTCTATTAATAACTATGACAGGTAAATTGAACGAGGAGGCGTCAAAGCGATTCCAATAAGATAACATGCGTCTCCTCAATAGATGAATAGATGATAAATCGGCCTAATAAGGTCTTTTGAGGTTGGAAGAGTCTTTCAATGGACTTTTTCAGATCCTGAATGATCCTGATTATATTTTCCTTGTTCGTGATAATTAATGAATTGAAAACCCGTAGCGTAGGCTAAAGGAAATTCAGTTTAACATGGAAAATTTAGTTTTACTAGGCAGGTAGGTACTTAATTGCCGTTTTGTTAAAGTTCCGTAGTAAACAAGGAACCCTTATGGTTTCGCCATGTCCGTCCGTCTGTCCGTCCGTCCGTCCGTCCGTCCGTCCTCGGTTAATCTCAGAGACTATCTCCCCTACATGTAAAGTGAAAGTGAAGTGATATCGTTGAATAGGTCTGTTAAGAAGAGTCAAGGCCCCCCCTACCATTTATTAGCCAAATGGTAGTATATAGGAACGTGAAAAAATTCACAGCAGTGGTATATATACATATAATCAATTTTAAAGGAAAACTATCATGGATAAGTAGGGTTCACAGGTTAACCCCAGGTTAGCCACAGGTTTAGATTGATTTATTGCTATACTAGCAGATCCAGCAAACTTTTGACTACTAAACCCTACACTGCGCGTGGCCCGCCACGCTCTTGGCCGGTTTATTTTTGAAAGTTTACTACTTCTTGTCAAGTAGGTACCGTAGGTACCTATGTACGCGACAGATTGAGATGCTAATCGGGGTTGAGACGGGGTGTGTTTTAAATGTGTGTGTGACTTAAAGTTTTGCTTTTTAGAGATGGCGAGAGCATCGTGGTTCAGAAAAACTACTGTCATGGTTTTCAAGAGCACGCCGCTATCCCATTCCTTCACATAAGATAATCGACCCTACTGAAGGTAAATTCATTTAAAAAGCCGAGATGTTGAAATTGCACTGTTACGACTAAATTTAAATCGAATGTTTCAGTGGCAGAACATTTTATATGAAGCTATTTACACTTGTCGGAAACTAATTCTGTATAAACGTACTTAACTGCCACTGGAACACCAAGCGATAAACGACAAGTGGGAACGGGGTTTATTTAAGGTATACTGTGATCGCACAATGAAGACAGTATCTTCATTGTGCGATCACAGTATACCTTAAATACACTATACCTACTATAATAAACAAGTTTCATAGTAACTTCTGGATGCCTGGTATGGTATTCTTTTTCTTATTCCAGAATACTTCGTCCGCGCACAGATTTTTAAAAATTTCGTGAGGACTTTGATTTTCCGGGAAAAAATTCCTTCCCGGGATGCAAGCTACAAAATTTCACCAAAATTTGTAAAAGATTGTACAAAATTTCGCCAAAATCGGTTAAAAGAATGGGCCATAAAAAGCTAGCAGACAGACGGACAGAAAGACAGCCACACTTTCGTATTTATAATATTAGTGTAGATACGGATTTTTCTCGACGAAACCAGGTCAGGACAATCAAGACTACGCACGCTCCGCAACTCCAATGAAGGCCTTATACGATTTTTGTCTTCAGATTGCTTTCTGGTAACCTCAGAAGAAGGCGAACTATTCTTCAAGTCTCCGTCCGACGAGCCAACAGTATGCGGCATCTATATGATAACAGATCCTGACAAAAGGATCCAGGTTATTTTCAACTACCTGGACGTCCCGTGTGAGAATGGCGGTTTGGTTGCGGTGAGTCCTATTAATCCACTTACTAGTACCAAAAGTGAGAGTGACATATTACTTATTTTGATGAAATTCGGTACAGAGTTAACTGACATCCCGGGGACATTCATAGACTACTTTTACTTTTAAATTACTAAAGATTACATATGGGATTGTTGCTCAACACCTAACTTAATTGCAATTTATAGCTTGATCACTAGATGTTTACGAAGTTATTATTAGATTCTATATTAAGAAATCACGTTTAGCTAGCAACGTGGTTTATAAATGTTTAATGAACCTACTCAGAAGAAATTAAACTTTTGAAACTTTTTCTCTTCTTTCCTTTTGAAATCTATTCTCGGTATTTCACTTTTAAGTTTTTTAAATTACTTTTATTGATTTTTCAGGTCATAAAAATATTATTCAATTAGTCTTTACTTGTACACTTACCTAACTGCTTCGTATTCAACTTTTCTTTGAAATTGAGAAACCAGAAATTTTACGCGGACGATGTCGCGGGCAACTGCTAGTCAGATGAATAAAATTAAATCGAATCAAAATCATAGATATAAGTCCCGCTAATTTGTAATGGGCGTGGCCGCCATTTTAGTGACGTCACCACTAGACTGAAGTTTCGAGCTGATGGTATATTTTTATTTCGGCTGACGTCAAAACGACGTCATTTCGATGTTAATGAGACATTTTTCCAGCGCAATAGTAATTTGCTGGACTTATACGTGTTGTAACTTGTAATCCTTTTGATAGTCAGTTGTTGGATTTGTAGGATGATAGTTATAGTGATGATAATCTTACGTAAACTCAAAACTAAAGCTACGAGGGTTCCAAACGCGCTAGGTTTGAATAAGATAGTATTACTTAGCGGTATTAGTAAAATAATTACATTAATATCCAAAAATTACTTTATCAAATGGATCAATTATGCAAAACTCGTCGCAAAACTTGGAAAGTTTTCAGAACTTCTTCTCGCCTATCAAAATTAGATTAAAATGACTCTAATTTCTACGAAAGCTACGTCACAGCCAGGGCGAGGGCAGGACGTGATGATTTAGGTAGGCGTGCGGTGTAGGCGTGGGACAACTTCAGCAGATTTCCGCACGCAGATATATGCCTACGAAATTCGGCTACAATCAGTACCCTTATTATAAATGCGAAAGTGTGTTTGTTTGTTGGTTTGTTGGTTTATTGGTTTGTTGGTTTGTTGGTTTGTCCTTCAATCACGTCGCAACGGTGCAACGGATTGACGTGATTTTTTGCATGGGTATAGATAAAGACCTGCAGAGTGACATATTTTTTATCCCGGAAAATAAAAGAGTTCCCACGGGATTTTTAAAATACTTAATTCCACGCAGACGAAGTCGCGGGCATCAGCTAGTGTAACATATATTGTAACATTAGCTTATGCCTGCCACTTTTTCCACGTGGACTACAGAAATTTCAAACACCAATTTTAATAACTAACTATAATAAACTAACCCCTTAGGGATTAAATTTTCAACGTCATAAGTTTGAGCTAGTTTTTCACGGTCCAACAGTCCAACTGATTTTGATGAAATTTGGTACAGAGTTATCTTACATCCTGGACATACATCAAGGTCATAGGCTACTACTTTTTATCCCGGAAAATTAAAAAGTTCCCACAGGATTTTTAAGCACTTTAATCCATGCGGACGAAGTCACGGGCATTATGTCGTAAATAATAAATATGCTTGATTGTTTTCATTATTGCTAGGTAAGTATATCCCGAAAAATCAAAGAGTTCCCACGGGATTTCAAAAAACCGAAATGAACGCGGACATCATCTAGTAGTGATATATTCGTCTCTCATGTTTTTTCATTGATGCCTCTTTACCTAATTGTGTTTGTTTCTAGTGGGTCGATGGATGGGAGCTGAATGGGCAAGTGTGGCCCGCCGACTCCTGGGACGACGATAGAGTAGTCGAATACTGTGACCAACGTCCACAGCGCAAACTGGTGTCTCGACAAAACGCTGCTCTTATACAGTACAGGGTGCCGGCACGAGGGAAGGGCTTCGCGGTTACCATACGGCATTTGCGAAATGCGAGACGTGAGTATTTTTGTAAGAAAATCTTTAAAATCCTAGAATGGAGGCTGCTTATACATAAGTAAGCATAGAGTTGCTTAGTAGTTTTAAGCAGCCAGCTTGGGAAGCTGTCCAGCAGACGATAAAAGGAGGCTGGCGGGAAGTCGCTGGATGAGGAAGGCTGAGGACTGGGTGTGGTGACTCTTAAATTAAAAAAAACTTTTAGATGATATTTTCGATCTGTAATTTTTATGTTCTAGAATAAGTTTGGTATTTTTGTTTATTGTTTATTATAGCTATTGCATAATTTGAACTCCATTAATAAACAAGATAACCTACCTATACTTAAAATATTCTATACTAATAACTAAATACAATTGAAATGTATGTCTGCAATTTCGAAATAACTAGGTAACTCATATTAAGCTCATATATCATATTACGGTTATTTAAAAAAACTTGCATGAAAGTTATTTATTTAAGGGATCTCACGCAAAAGTGGGTAACTTTTGCGTATGCGTGTATGCGCCGCGTTCAGCCAATATGTACTGCCTAGTCTTTAAAAATAACAAATTTTAAAAACATGAAAATCTACTTATATACCTACTTAATGAACATACACGTCATATAACTCACTAGCAACGGCTTCACTTCCGTGGGAATTTCGAAAAATCTGTCCTGAAAAACTAATAAAACCTGAGAACCTCGGTTGCAAAATTTCAGAATTTAGGTCCGAGAGTTTGGACTGGGCGTTGTTGAGTCAGTCAGTGAGTGAATTAGGACTTTTCTTTTCATTGTATGAGATAACCGTGACAAAAGTTGCGCTTGTAGATAGATTTAATAAAAGGTCTCAGTAAAGGTAAAGAATTTGCGAAGATAATAGGACACTAGGGAAATATGCGGAGTGAGTAGTATCATGCTAAATTGTTAAACTTTGAATAGAAAAATCTAGTTTCAACAACACTCGTTATGGTCCGAAGCAAATGACTAACTATGATACCTAGTAAATACTTCTCTTGAGAGTAGTTTCAAATTTTGGAAGACGTGGGTAGGTGCAGAACGCGCGGCGAGAGTTTGGCTTTGACCGTTATTGCGCAGAAATCAGAAATTGGGTATCAACGGGCAATTAGTGGGGTGCGGGGCGGGTGTGTAGGCGCACGCGGTGCTCTGATTGGCGCTCCACTGCTCCAGTCGTTCCCTGCCTCTGTTTGTACAATCACGTTCACAAGTGAATTGCTATTTTCGTTAATTGTTTATTATATAAGAATCTGAATAGCACTGCTGCTAAGACTTTTTTTTAATGTTAACTTTTGTATTTAATAATTATTTTAAGTTTTCTTTTGTTTGTATGTACCAATTTTACATGTATCTTGGAATAAATAATTTTATTAAAAAACAATTATTTAGAATTTTCATCGCTGTCTCTGTAAACTTTAAAAGGAAATAAACATTTTATATAAGTAAAATAACTATCAATAGTTTTAATAAATGAAGAAGTTTATCTATTTCGTATTATTTTCTAGCATTATTACCACTGTACATGAATTTTGACCCACTCAAATATCCAACCTGGTACATAAAAAAGGAAAAGTATTGTGTGCGTGACAGTACCCATGCGCAGTAATCCCCTCCACCCGAAGGTCAAAGCCAAACTCTCGCCGCGCGATCTGTAACATGTGGCTATTACTATAATAGAGAGAGAGCCAGCTGGTGCCAGACCTTCGTTATTTCATAAAAGCTGAAAATTTATCTGCGTATTGTCCCCAACACATGGAGGAATGATCAGCGACTATGAAGTTTGGATCATGGTGGCTTTGGGAGATAACAGATAATAAAGGTGTAGAAAATCTTACGTCAAATTATAAAGTCTAAATTTATATATTTTCTTCGGAATAGTACCTACCGGAGCGAGACCAATAATTGATCTATGGCCTACCTATTAGAAAACACGTCGTCATGCATTGCCAGACACTCGGTGTCGTGGCAACCCCCTGCCAGATGCCCTTAAAGCACACGAGTAGATATTATATACTCATGTGCTTAAAGTTTAAAAGTTTCACGGCGACTTTATCGATATATTTTATACCGAAAACTATATTGATTACTTGACTTTATATCTCGCGATAGTTCTTAATATGCCCGCAAGAGTGTCGTCAAAATTGGTTTAGCTGTTTTGAAGATTATCCCAGAAAAACAGGCACAAACTTTAATAGGATTTTTCACATTTTATTTTGCTAAAATTAGCAAAATAAAATGTAGTTATTTAAAACCATTTTATTTTCCTTGCCAGCCTGCAACCTGATGTTATTTGGTGCTGAAGGTGTCTACACACTGCGGAATCATGGCGTGACAGGAAACTGTTCGCTGATTGCAGTGTCACCGGCCACAGTGCGTGTACTAGACCTTAACATTGGACAGTCAGTGAAAAAAGGCGCCTTACTTGACGTCGAAACGGGGACTATTCATCACGTAAATATTTATTACGTATTTTTTATTGTGGTAACATATCAGTAATCATCAGTAGATACTATCACCTTTTTTGAGCTTTTCTCAAAAACTAAATCCCTCTAGATATACTTGTATTTAATAAACACAAAACCAATATTTGTATATTCTTGGACGACTAAACCGTTTCTTTGAGGGGAAAATTTAATAACCGTAAACGTTATAAAATTTTGTACAATGATTTTATATAAAAAAATCTAATCCCTGCAAATATTTTATGACTTGCTAACTTGCAGCGACTTTGCCCAGGTGGCATCATATCTGACATCATGATCAACCCATCGCCGGCTCACTACAGAGCACGGATCTCTTCTCAGAATGAGAAGGGTTTTGGCCACCTGTCAATCTGCACTTGGCCAGTGACCTAAGCCCTCCTCACTCTTTAAGGATACCCGTGCTCAGTAGGTATAGTCCGATCCGGTTTATAAAGAATTTTGTTGATTTTTAAACGATTTTTGTCATATATTTTGTCAACCATTTTTCATTTCTGAAAAAAATCTAATGTGATCAGTTCTAAGTTTATTTTTAATATTTCAAATAGTAATCTTGATGCATCCCATATAATAACGAGTAAGATTTTTAATCATTTATGATAACAGATATTACCTTTTTTAAGGCCTATTTGTATTAATATGTTCTAGGCTGTTTTCAAATTTCAGCTCGTTGAATTCTCTCCAATTTGAATTCATCCCCATAATGGTATATTGTACAACATCGAACTTATCGTGGCGATCAAGCTTAAGCTATCCTTTGCACATTCCTTTGCCCGAGTTAATTAAGCCGCGTGTACACTTGTTTGCACAGTGTACAAAGCGGGGCCTGGCGGACTACGCGGATATTGGGGGCGCCGGCGGGCTCGACCACACCAAAATGGAGATATACGACAGCATATGCGGGCTCGACTCCAACGAAGGTAATAGCATAAGCTACTTATAATACTACTTTCCAATGCTAGCATAACGCTGTGGCCTGAAATTTAATTAACGCCTCTCTTTCTATACCACGTAACTTTTGTCTCTCTCTTTCTCTCATAAGAGAGTTACGCGAATGCTGTTGAAGGCCCACCGCACCAGGGTTACGTGCCCAAGTGAGCCCGGTCTGGTATAATGGTAAAATAGTTCGATTCACCTACCTAATAAAAATCTATAAATCGTGTGAGGTCGATGATCTTTGTCAGCCCTAGCACAGACTACGGTCTATTTGGGCTGCAAATTTCAAACACCAGTCTTAGTTTTTGTCTAATGCTTTGGTCTAAAAGGGTAAAAAAATTAAATTAAAATTTCAATCTTTATGGCGATGGCGGCTGAAAAGTGAGTTACTAGAGCGAGTCCACGCAGGTATTATATTACAGAAAGACAGTTCGAAAAATACAATATCAAATTATCCAAAATATTACGTCCATTGTAAGACGCGGCTTGTAAGTTGTGACTATAGATTGCTCCGACATCAATGATTGTGAATGTTTTTTCAGCCGCCAATAATTTGATAATTGCATCTGCTTGTTTTAAAGTGCTAATTAAGTAGGTATCTATTAAAAACTGCTGTATAGATTTTATCCAGATTTCACCTTTGCCTCGTCTTTCCTAATACGTACCTTCCAACATAGGTGTTCCCTGCAACGTATAACTTAAGTACCTTTAAGACAAGAGTCAATACACATCTTCTATGCAAGCGCGCTCCAACCTTGACCTCATCATTGCTTTTTATTTAGCACGATTGTCGTGTACGGGAGCGGTGTGCAGGCTCGACCGTACCAAAGGGGAGATCTCCCACCGAGCGGTTGGTTGTGCTCGGTAGCGCCAGCTGGGCCGACGGTTGTATCTTGAAATTTCTATATATAGTCCAGATTGCCGAACACTCTGTTAGTGCGAGTACTGTCGGCGGTACATTTGTTCGGGACTACGTCATCGATTGAACAGCGCCATCTAGTTTGTACTGTGGCAACCGCCACAGTCGCAATTGTCGTCAAACGCAAGCCTATATAGCAAAGCTTGTAGCAAAGTAATGTTTAAATTAAGTCCTCTGGCCATCGAAATTACTTAGGTATTTATAGCCTCTGACTGAAATCGTTTGAAGCCAAATGAATTATGGATAAGTCTCCTCACCTATTGCCTATGTGTTCTATGAGTGATATAGATACCCCAAAAAAAGTTTTAAATAAAATACTTTTAAAATGTTCTGAGCAATAAAGCCGCCTTTGTTTTTAGTTTCTTTGTTTTTTGTCTTGTTTATCTCATGTTTTCAAGTATTTCTAACTATCTACCATCTTTTGATAATGTTCCTTGAAGTCATTTATGTGTCCAAAATAAACAATCGAGTTAACCAAAAATAAATTAAATTTGAATCTTCCAAAGACTCTTAACCAGCTGAAAACAAAGCTCTTCCAAATGTTGACAAAATCGTATTACTAGCAATGGTATTTTTGGAACAGAAAATGGAATTATTGATTCTTTTTTAGGGTTCCGTGCCCGAAGTGTGTCTACGGAACCCTATTACTAAGACTTCGCCGTCCGCCCGTCTGTCCGTCCACCCGTCCGTGTACCTGTCAGCAGGCTGTATCTCGTGAACCGTAAGAGATAGAGAATTTAAATTTTCACAGAATGTGTATTTCTATTGCCGCTACAACAACTAATAATAACAATTTCAAAATGACCGCTATAAAAAGTAAAAAAATCAAAAACTGATATTTTTGTACGATTTTATGGAACCCTTCGTGTGCGAGTCCAACTCGCATTTTACCGTATTTTTTAAATATTATTTAATACTAGGTATATATAGAACTCGTAACCTTTGCAAGATTGGGGCAACAAGATTAGAACAAAAATAGCTCAGACCTCAGTACTCTATCTAGCATTAGGGAAATAAGATGTCAAAGTAACAAGATTGATTACCGTAAAAAGATGTAAGAAGCAAAGTGAGTCGTGAGGAACCGTAATAATATGTATTGAGAATCTATTATGTATGTAAGATCTATGAGTTGGTGGGTGTGAAACTGTACCTAGGGCATAGTCAAGGCGTATTTCTGTCTATTGAAAACAGCATTTCAATTTCATGATATATCTACCACACGACCTAAAGACCTCTAAGGTATGCAATAATAATAATAACTCTTATTAATAGCACAGTTTTACGAAATAGTAAGAGTATAGTAGC
Source organism: Maniola hyperantus (assembly GCF_902806685.2). NCBI lineage: Eukaryota > Metazoa > Arthropoda > Insecta > Lepidoptera > Nymphalidae > Maniola > Maniola hyperantus. The sequence goes on from NC_048547.1 coordinate 4,391,107, forward strand.
TTATTAGTAGTGTACAAATTAATCATTGAAAATACTTTTTACGCATGACGATATATTATTATAATTCTTTAAATAATATGTCGAATATTCCGAATACTTAAGTGGGCGCAGTTCGGTGCTTTCGGTGCTACACGTAGGAGGGTAATTACTACATAATTTGGTACGCTCAAAACTAAGACGTATTATATCAGTTTGTCTTGCCATTATCTACGTTCACCGATATATAAAATATTGAAAACATAATAATTTTAAAGTTACGAGCCTCGAATCATTCCTCCATATATTCCTATTACAATGATAACTTTGGGCGTAAATAAATAAAATTATAAAATAAATAAAAAAATAAAAAAAAAGCCTTTATTGTCTAATACGTTAATTCCAATTATATCTCCTATTACAATAATTTATTTATTTTTACATCATTTTTGATCATAAATTCATCGTATTCGAAACAATATCAATTCATAAAAATATATCAGTTCATTCATCGTCATAATAAAATTAGTTTCTAATGTCAAAATTTATGTTTATATGTTATATTTAAGTCCCTTATAGTAATATATTCAGTCACGCATTAGTCGCCTCAATGGCGTAGGCCTCCCCCAAATCTCTCCAAAGCTCTATATATTATTAATAAAATTAGGAGTGTGAAAATTCTGAAACAATTTAATTTTAGACATAATTTATTTATTATATTAGTTGAAATATCTTTACTTTGCAAACATTTTCTAAACCCTTTTCGCGCGCTTGATTCGGTGAAAATCATCGTGCCTCTCACCTTTCTCGTACAATGTCAGGTGAAAAGCAAACAGGTTACCCACGTGCGCCGACAATTCCGGTCGAGCGTACTGCGTCACCTTAATTAGAATACTTACATTTTTTCTTTCTACGTTTGCAGAACTTCGGGCTAATAAAGAAAGATTTTTAGAACATTAACTCATATGGACCATCTAATTTTTTATTATTACTTAGTACAGTTCTACTGGAAACCTTCCACACTTGTTAATAAATAATAATTAATTAGTTAACGGTTCAAAAACAAAATCAAAAACTGGAGCACCTAACTACTTTTATTTCGATCTTCAAAATAAACTTTTGGCATATTTACAAATTCAATTTACGAGATTGGGTGCTACAAACATTTTCAAGTTTTCCGATAAAACGGTAAAAGCCTTAATAAGTAAATTGAATAGACTGCAAAATTATGTCAAGGTGCATAAAAGGGTCGAAAAATTGAAAACTTGTCGATAAAATGCCTTTGAATGTTGAAAATATTTTTCCTTTTTAAAGTAATTTTATTAGTGTGACTGGTTCGTGTGTTGTCATCCCGTTGATATTGATAACTGAATAATATTTTATTGCAGAATAATAATATTTTTAGGGTTCCGTACCTCAAAAGGAAAAACGGAATCTAGAAACCTACAGGGTACTTCCCGTTGACATAGAACACAATCATGAAATTTGGCAGGTAGGTAGGTCTTATAGCACACGTAAGGGGAAAATCCGAAAACCGTAAATCACAAAAAACAAATTAATGTGTTCATTAACAAATAATTAGTATTTTAACTTTCAAGGTAACATTAATATATTAAGTGGGTAGGTATTATATGAAAGGGATACCTGTGCATTCAAAAACAGATTTTTATTTATTTATATGTATGTATCATAGTTTTTAAACTACCTATCGTGCAAAATGTAAAAAAATACGACTGTAGTACGAAACCCTCGTTGCGCGAGCCTGGCTCACACTTGGCCGATTTTTTTATAATTAACATAGTTTCGTTTGTGATTGGTTGGTGTCTTAAAATGGTTAACGCTCAGTGAGTTTTTCGTCTTCGTCATTTGTCCCATACAAGTCACGTAACAGAGAGAGTTCCATACTAACTCCACTCCGTGGATAGCTTATATGAATAGCTTACAAAATGTAGGTACCTATTTATATAACACTAGCTGATGCCCGCGACTTCGTCCGCGTGGAATTAGGTTTTTTAAAAATCCCGTGGGGACTCTTTGATTTTCCGAGATAAAAAATAGCCTATGTCACTCTCTAGGTCAATCTATACCCATGCAAAAAATCACGTCGATCCGTTGCTCTATTGCGACGTGATTGAAGGACAAACCAACAAACCAACAAACAAACACACTTTCGCATTTATAATAAGGGTACTGCTGAGATAAAATTAATATTTAGATAACATTAATTAGGGATAAGCCTTTGAAACAAAACAAACAATTCAGTTTCATTTACGCGGGATAGTAATTTGCATATGAATAAGCGCCTAATTTGCAATACCATAATATGCCAAATTGAGAAAATATTGCTACGGAATTGTTTACTATCCTGTGCAATTCAAATACGAGTGTATTTGCGATAAACATTAATTATTATTAACTGTGATAATAGGTATATTACTAATGCCATTTCACCTACCACCTTTACATCATTCTACTGTGCAATGGCGTCACGAGTTGTGTAGTAAGCCATTATGTTTTATATTTGTTTCAGCATATCGTCCAGCTTTCATCGCCTGTGAGGATACGGTGGTCCGACTCGTATCCAGTGGGAAGTACCTAAACTCGATCACTCTAGCATTCGCACCACTACCCCTCGAGCATTACGAGCATGCCGACCTCATCTGCGGCCTGAATGATATCTAAGATCGGCATCAACTTATCTGGACGTCGCTTAGCATCCTAATAATCCTGACTGGCTGGGCGGATTAATGGGTGTTGACTTCATGGTATTATGTTCAATAGGTATAATTTTAACAAAGTAGGTAGTTATTTATTGACAAATAGGTAATCACTTACGTGAATTCAATGGCCCTACTGGAACTTTTCACGTGAATATTTTGGAAAATCTGTCCATCAATATTATACATCATGACTCGTGATCTGATATCTCCTAGATTAATGTAACCCTGGTGTCAGTTTTTTCAATTGTGAACATACATTCTGAGAAGTTAGAATCCAGTAGTTTAGTGAAACTTGAGAGCAAATACAAGAAGATATTTTAATTTATTGATATGATTAATAATTGTATCAGAACTTATTATGATAAAATTTAATGGAAGCTAACATTTTCTTGCAACGAGTGTGAGCAATCTTGAAAAATACACTGATATTAAATAGGTCTTTATTTCTGTCGTTTTTAGTTTTGAGAAGACGGCAATCAGGTGTGAGGTGCGGGCGCCCCGCACATCCGCACGTCAACCGCGCTGTACCACGCCGGGTTAGCGTGAAGGCTGTGCGGGTGTACGGGGCGTCCCACCCTGATTGCCATCTCAACCTGTCGCGTACATAGGTACACTTAGTAGAAATATAATTTATTGTTAAGAAATATTTATATAAGTAAATAAATGTACGATTTATATCTGTGTAACAAATAACGACATTATAATGTATTCTCGTGAAACCTATTAGATTCGTTTGCTAGTACTTAGCCGGGATGATGGAAAAAATGAGTCCTAAGCACTAATTAGGTAGTTTCAATCGTTGCCATTTTATCAATTCAATCTCCAAAAGGTTTATGTCACTGCAGTAAAAACAAAAGTACGACTAATAATAATTAACATTATTTTAGTAGGTATACTAATTATGTTTTTGTTATGGCCTTTGAAAAATCTCTAATTTAGGGCAAATTTTGAGGCAACTTCGTGCGTAAATAAACTATATAAGAAACTAGAAAATTGGAAAATTAACAACTTCATATTACACTTTACTCCATAGTCATTTCAAATGTCTTTAGTTTGTGTAATAAAATGTTTTCTTTTGCCAAGGGCCTAATTCCAAAGACGATTTGAAATTTTCACTTTCCATTTTTGACTAAAAAATCTTGTATCTTAAGGTGACGCAGGACGCTCGACCGAAATTGGCAGCGCACGTGGGTAACATGTTTGCTTTTCACTTGACATTGTATGAGAAAGTTGAGAGGCACGATGATTTTCACCGAAATCAAGCGCGCGAAAAGGGTTCAGGAAAAGTATTTTTGAGAAAAAACTGCTGAATTTATGTTTGCAAAGTAAAATTATTTCAACTAATGAATAAATAAACTACGTCTAATGATAAATTGTTTAAGAATTTTCATATCCCTAATCTTATTTATTTACGCCCAAAGTTGTCATTAATTTAGTGTTAAAAATAGGAATCTTTTGAGCCTCGTAACTTTTAAATCAATACTTTTTTCAATATTTTATATATCAATAAACCTAGATAATGACGAGATAAATCGATATAATTCTTAGTTTTGTGTGTACAATATCGAATATTGTTGTAATTTCCCTCCTACGTTTGTATGAAGAAAGCACCGAACTGAGTCCCCTTAAGCAAAATCCATTCACCTCTCTCGGGGTGAGGTGTGGTTAGAGGGAAAGGGTGACATCTTCTGTCATCTATGGAAACGGCACTATTTTAGGCTCCACCCGCCAACGAGTTGTCGTTTCGATGAAGCGAGTGCTGTACCTAACTGCCATCTATCATGTCATCGAATAAGAAAATATTATTCCCTTAATACGTCGTAAAACATAAACCTACTGTTTCTGTCAGTAATGTAGCATTTCTCCTTGAAGCCAATAAATTAATGTAAATATTGTCTTTTAAATTAAATCCGTGTTTTATTATTCCCGAATGGTGTACGTACCTGTTACTTATTAAAAAAAATTTAAAATATTTATACTAGATAGACAAATAGGTAGTGTGTCTTCTACCTATCTGTCTATCTAATAAATCCAACGCCTTAGTATTTATGGAAGAGCCAGCATCACTAGACAGGCTGTAGAGACACTGGGCGTAGCTGGGCGTAACAGTATACCTACCAATACTCGTAGTATTATTATATATTAGGCTTGTTCTATTCATCCTTAATATAAATAGCCTGATTGGGTTCTCCGGAGCACTGGAGCAAGTTTTCACCACAATTCTCTGTTCCGTCTCTCTTTATCACCGTAATGTGGCTTATAAAGGTTGGGGCGGACCCTTTCAGATTTGCGTAGCCACAGCGGAATAGTGTTCAATTTCTTGAATAGAGTTTAGTAGATTTTTAAAGCATGATGAACATTTTTAATTAATGAAGTATTCGTCAAAAACAATTTCCGCCAGACCAACGTCGTGCTAGCGGCAGGTTTTTTCCCAATGGATGCACAAAAAAATGGTCCAAAAATAAGAGGTAATTTTTTATGCTAAAATTAAATTTGTGTATCATAAGACTTCGAAGGTGCGCCTTCTTTGGAGCATGTGTAAACACATCGTTAGACTGCGATGCAATAAATAATTCAGAAAAACAGTAATGGGTTTAGTTATCCAATTTAGGAATGGTTTGCAACCAAAGACATCGTGACACCTGCAAAGCATCGATGTAGCAAAGCCATTAAGAACGACCGTCATTCCCCAGTTTACCCCTATGGAATAACCACGCATACAAGACAAAATTTTTTAATTGCATCATGATTTCAAGATTCTATTAGGTCTACAAGGATTTCTAAACTATAATTTGCTAGTGAGGAGTTTGTAGACGGCGCAACTGTCTTTTTTTAAATAGAAAAAAAGATTTTTTATTCAAATAAATTTTTAAAAGTAAGTAGGTACTTCTGAATCTTAAAATGCATCTACCACTGGTGCGGAAATATTTAGGCAATAAAACAATTAGTATAGTTAAAATTTATTGAATAATTGTCTGAATAAAGATATGTATGTTATTTATGTAATATTCAAAGCAAAACTATTAAAGTCGAACATAATAATATTTAAAATAATTCATTTTCATCTACCGTGTAATATTTTGTTTTTTGCAAAGTACAGTGAACTACATGTAGATTGGTTCAAAAATATTGAAATATGTAATAAAAATATATCAACTATAATACAATGTATATAAAACAATGTGTAGGTACCTATTAGATTATCTATGTTATTGAAAAAATCTTCTAAACTTCTTAGTGGATTTCAATTTCCAATGGTTCTTACCTTGGTTTACATTTTACGAGAAAGATTTATAATATTATGTGTAAAGGGCGTTGTACGCCAAAGCAACAATATGCGACAATGCGGCATGCTAAAATGGATATAATTATTAACTTTGCGCCGAAGCACGCGGCAATCTATTTTATGCCGAGACAGCGTCGTGCTGTAGTATTCTTGCTGCATTTTTAATTATTGTACCATATCGCCCTGTAGCACTATGTTGCTCTGGTGTAAATGAAGCTTAACACATTTACAATAAACGGGAGCAAGCTCACAGGCAACTACTTAATAGTTGGACATAAACTCTAAATCCCAGTCACTTGACAGCTAGAGCCACGACTGCAGAATAGCCAACTTCAGTAGATTCAAAGGGAAGTTATTTTATTCCTTAGCGTAAATCACTGTACTTTACAAATAAAATAGAATATCTATTTCTTTGATACAATCATAATATTTAGAATTTACGAAGAACAACTAAATAGATGTGAGATAATATTTAATATTAGTTTATTATCAACTAATACAGATCTATAAGCGATACAGCTCACCATATTGAAATCCAAAATAATAAACAGATATTGTCAAAGTCATTTGCATTTCTATTGGTATTTTAATGAGTATGTAATTTTAATGAGAGCCGATATGTATACATTACATAGCACCTAATGTTTAAGCAACACCTAACTCCCGATCATTGCAGAATTATCAGTATTCTAAACATTTCGACATTTCGGTTATTAGACTAATTATTATTAAGTGTAACATTAAACTATTTTTTATTTACTACCAATATCCACAAAAAATTAAAGTTCCATTTAAAAAATGTTAATTTATGTAAGTATGCACATTTTTACGGATTTTATAGAATACATCATTTTTTTAAACTTGATAAATATTGAAAAGCATAGGTAGTTACATAAAATAAACAAAAAATATGTCAGTCTACTAAGAGTGATTTTATATATAATATCAGATATGTCCTGGATACAAAACTATTTTATAGTAGGTAGTATATTATTATTTTCTTTGTAATCTGACAAGTAGGTAGGTATATGAAAATCGAAAACAGGTAAACCACTCCATTGCATAAGTAATTTTTATAAATTAAATTGATTTTTATTAATTTAAATCATTAGGTAGATTTTTTTATAATTTATATAAATTTTATGATAGTGTTTTACCTACACTTCAAGTTTCTAAATTATTATAAAAACATATCAAAAGTGATGAAAGGCCTTCCAGGCGCGATACCCAGGGGAAATCCAGGTTCGAATCCTGCTGGCCCCGCGATTTTTGTTACTGTAAGTATTTAAGTTTATTTAGAAATTTTAATTTCTAAATATTTAGGTAGGTATCATTTTTATTTTTATTCTATTTAAATGATTTCTTATTGAATAAGTATCATTGATAACGCTGATTTATATGCAATAATAAATGCAACTGTTAAAGGTAGGTACTTAAAAAATACGTTTAAAAAATGCAACATCAATATTATTATGATTGTGTGATGACGAATGGCGGCATCAACACATAGAATCCTTAATATTTTGTATTGCCATACATATACCTACTTAATAGACCATACTGGATAGGTATACAACAATGTGCTTTTTTATCCATTACATAAATCGAATCCCAAAAAGCTCTTTCATAACTTCTAAATAATGATCCTCTCCCAACATTTATGGAAAATATTTTAATATGGCTTTAAAATTGAAAAAATAATACTAAAAAAGTCTAGGTCGCAACTGCAGTATTCGTTACTTGTAAGTTGTTCTTATATAGTAACATCAATAACAAATCGCAACGAATTATAAAAAGCTTTATTTTTACACAAATAACATTAAACATTTAATTACTAACAAACAATTAACAGCTCTTTCTAAGAAACTACACATTTATTTGCTGTGTATCGTTAATTTATTATACTTTGATCAGATTATTATAAGGAATCACAATTTTCGGGTAAATAAATAATTTCTTTATTAAAATAAAATTTTATATTTAACAATTATTTATTATTTATTTATTCATAAAGTATGTAAAAGACCCGAATAAATAATTGAATTTCATTTGGCAATAATATAATGACGTATATTATTACTGCTTAAACTATAGGATGACAATAATACTTCGATCACTACTATCTTAAATATAATATTAATTTAATATACTAAAAATAATTCTAATTTATATACAGTGATCACCACATGTGCAAATAATTTGTAATGTGAAATATAAAATAAATATAATATCTACTTTTAAAACTATTTTATTTATTTTAATATAAAAAGAATTGAAACAATGAAGTCATTATAATACCACGTATTAATCGAAATCACATTCAATCTATTAAATTATATTATTACACCTATCAAGAGCTAATACACTAGCTAAAACAGATATTAATTATTAACATTCAGTTAATTTTGCAGTTAGGCCCAGAAAAATTAATGTTATGAAAAATAATAATAATAATATAATATGACGTAAGTATCGTACATACAAATAAGAAAAATGCAAGTTAGCCTAAATATACATTTTTCTACATATTTCATAGTTCTATCTACATAATAACATAGTTAGTGTAATTTTATTCCATATAATGGCTGGTAAAAAGTTGTAATTTTAGTACTTGCTATTGCACTTTTAAATCACATGAGCTCTAAGGTGTATGTTTACAAGAAACATTGCCGTTTGTATAAATCTGTCATTTTATAAACATTCATAAATACATTTTTTTGTACTATACCTATCCACGGAAATAAGTTACTATTAAGTTATCTCCTTCGATAGAGTATAAACAATACATTTTATAAAGCCGGGTACTCATTTGATTGAGATGTCGGCGAGCGGAGTTTAAGCGGAGCCTTTCTGTTTGCGGCATCAAGTGTGGATGTACTATGAAGCTACTACAAACACGGCCATTGATCCTGCCTCAAACGTGGAGTATCCCTTTGTGTTCGTCAAAAAAACGCCTCGCCATATTGCGGAAAATCCGTGGAACTACTTTGTACTTAGTGACCATAGACTATTTACTAGTGGCGCCCCCAGAGCAAGTTTTTTATATATTTTCTTGTCAGGTTTTACAAAGAATATGAGTGAAACGCTCGAAGTGTGTTCTAGAGTGCTCGTTCGAGGCTTCTAAATTCGTCTACGCACCGTGAATTTATTGTTTATTGCATGTTCGGTTTACCAAGTGTAGGTGCAGGTTGTTAGTAGTAATAATCTATACAATGGGAGTGTAAATAAAAAAAAGGTAAAACTATCATTGTCTATAATATAGTAAGTAGGTACGTAGGTGCAAGTCTGCTGCGAGCCGCTCATCATCGGTGAGCGCGTAGCGATCCACCGGGCGACGGTGTTTCTGCGAGCGCTTGCACTGCAGTGGATTTGGAGACTATGGAGAGTTTGTAGTTGGATACGCGGTAACAATACACGAAGCGTATTTATGAACGTCTTGTAAGTTGTTAGAATATCATATAGGTACATTATAATATTATGTTACACCTCTAGCAGCCGAAATTAATAATCAAACTAAGTGTATACAATTATTCATGACAAATAAAAATGTTGCTAAGTAAATTATTTATCGACAGATAGGGTTGATTATAAGTGAGTACCCGGCCTAATGATATTAATGAAATAAGTTCAGACGATTTTGTCAGATTAACTAACTGACGAATATTACTAGAGAGGAGTAGACCCCGTTATTGTTAAACCTTCGCGTTGCCCGTCGGCGGCGCTTGCTGCGGTCCGTCTATTTTATTCTGGCCATTGATATTTATAATAAAAATAACTACACCTTGATTTACTTTACAATTTAAGAACACTTGACAGGGAATAAAGAAGCCGCAGGCGGTCGCTAGTACTTGTGCATTATTTTTCCGACCGTCAGACTACTAGCAACAGCCAAAGTTTAAATTATGGCTATTTTTGACACCTGTGAATGTGACAAGATTTCGGGTCTACCTACTGATGAGTGATGATGACAGTCTGTGTAATACACATATTATAATGTTTTCAAAATATTGCCATCTATTCCGAGATACTAATAAAGAATTGTTATATTTTAATTACATCACTTTACATCTTATTATTAACTAATTAAAGCTATCCCATACAACTTTTCATATTGTGCTTAATTCGACGAAAAAGCGAGATGGTGCATTGTTTTATAGTTTCTTATATAGTTATTTGAAGGATAAACTTCCTTGAATACCTATTCAGATATGGACAGACTCCTGGGGAAAATAACACTACAAAGTGCGTACAAAGGCTTAATTTATTTATTTGTAAATTCTACAAAACTATCTCCAGTAAATTAAAGGCCGCGATTACTCCTGTAAGTTTTACTCGAGTACCTATCTTTCGTAATTAGTTGACAACAAATTTACTATTGTAAATGTTCTTATGAGAGTGTTTACATTTGTAAATTTGTAAGTTAATCATGCAAGCTATACGTGAGTAAAACTTACAAGTGTATCCACGGCCAAAGACTGGTCAATATAAGTATGATTTGACATAAGACAAATTCCAACAAAAGATATTTGGTGAATTATGAATGATTTTTGGCTTTACTCCAGTGAACCTACACATCAATATAAAATAAGCCTACTTATCAAATCGGACTGCCAGAAGTAGTTCTTGCCGATTGCTGAAAACTCCTGTAACTTTGTTAACTTTTTGGGTAATAGATCTATTGAATTGATTTTATAAATTCCACCACTAGTAACTAGTTAAAATATACTTTTAAGATAGTTGTAGATAGATAGATAAAAAAGTCCACATCGTCGACACCATAATATAATATGTTATATTATGACTAATTACAAAAAGTAATAACCAACGAAGTACAGTTTGGAAAAACTAGTGAAACTCTAACCAAATCACGGACAAAATGTTTTACTTTTGGACATGGAAACCATAAGTTAAAAATTAAAATAATGTTACAAAATTGTGAAGTTTTGCCGATTTTCAATCTTTCAACCTGAAAACAACCCCTTTCTGCACTGATTTTGGTTAACTTTTTTGTCAATGAATACACGTCTTAGTACTAAAAACTGTTTTTATTGTTGAAATAAATGTTGGTGGTTAGATAAATTTTTCAAAATTGACTCGTCTATTTAAGACGGGTAAATTTAGCAATTCTATTTTAGATACAAAAAGTATGATGTGTGACACTCGCCACCTGAGAGAGTTCTGAAACTGTACTGTAACTGTACAACTGTACAAGATACTTCATAATGATTTTAAAATACACCTACTTATGCAACGAGGTATAACACGAAGAGGTAAACCTAAATATTTTTTGACTCTCGCTTTTCATGCTCTGAAGGTAGCAATATTTAAATATTCCTCTGTGTAGCGGTAACAGCTGCTAAATTTCATGTTTTTAAAATGTTAAATTTTATGTTTTTAAAATGTACACTATGGTGATATCAAAGCACGCAAAATAAAAGCACGAGCGAGGCGTGTGCGAAATTATTTATTATTTTTACAGATTTTTTAAAAAGTAATTTCGCATCTAGGATTTCGAGAGGGAAGATTTAACTTCCAACCCTACGGTCAAAAGGTAAGGATCCCACAAAATTAATAAAATTATGGCATCACCGAATGGTACAATACATTCTGGTGTTCTGTCTAAAGCCATTTCGGTATCCACGTTATGAATATTTTTAATCTGTTTGAAGATAGTAGGTACATAATTGACATTTATATTATTCACTATCGCTAATGTTTTCATTTCACAAATACCATGTTTTAAATTTTATTAAATTCATAAGACGATTTCCATTTAAAGCATTATTAGATATGCTATAAGTAGATTAAATCAATTCGACGGAACGATTTTACGATTACCGCCTAAGTAGACTCTACTGAGTTTTCCTACTACAAGATTTTCATAGTTTTTAATTTAAAAAAACATATTGAATATCAAATTTAAAGAATTTTTAATAGCTAGGTACAAACAGTTTTTGCGACTGCAAAAATATGAGCTCCGTTATCTTTTTTAATGTTATTTATTTAATATTTCCAACTTATTTTTTGTGAAATATAGAACTTAAAAGTAGATACGCTACCGCACCCGATTATAATAATTATTATCAGATATACTTACACCACTAATTTTTAATTCCCATTAACTAAATAAACTTTCTTCTAAATAAAAATTGAATACATAGTCAAAAAAATTAAATCGAGATTCTTAAAATAATCCATAAAAATAGCAATTATTTTGGTCAATATTGTTAGCGTACCTATAAGTAGGGATATCTACTCGTGTGCTATATAAGCCTACAAGTGCCGCGCAGCGTTGAATTGTCGTACATTTTATTCTTATTTTAAAATCAAAACATACTTTGAAACTTGAACTTTTCCTGTATTCATCCTCAAAAATTTCATGCTAAATGAAAAATAGTGCTGTAGGTATATAATCAGAGAATCTAGTGTAACTTTTAAAGTAACATGACACCGGAGTTATTTTCATATGTCAATTTGTATGAAATTATTAAATTCCTTCCATACTAACTGCCGTACTCAGAGTCACTTAATCGTTACATAAGTTTAGTTAAAACGAGACAGAGCTATATCTCTCACATAAATCTGTCCCGTTTTAACTCAATCTTCAGAAACGATTAGCGACTCTTGAGTACGGCAGTAAATGACACGCCTTGGTAGGTACGCACTATCACGTTAGTTTACTTTAAGTTACGCTAAAGCTTCCCTTATTAGGTAGGTACTTTGGCAGGTAGGTACCTACTTACCGTTTAAAGAAACACTGACTTTTCATTAGTTTTTGTGGATGGCAGTGCTATATAAACATTGATTAAGTATAAAATGCATATCTAAGTATAATATCTTTTACTAGATATATTATTTAATTTATATTATTATTTATTATCCATTAATATTGAATAGTATATCTGTCTCATACATACATAGAAAAGTACATTATATCGGGATGTCGCGCCTAATTGTAAGAAGGGATTACTTACAAAATATATCTATTTATTTGTTTGAAGTCATAAGAATTGGATTTCATAAGATCCTCAAGTGGTACAAGTCAATAGCATCCTAAATAGTAAATATATTAATAAAAATTCGTCTCACAACGTACACTCATCTATACATAATATATAATATTTAATATAAAATTCTAAAATTTCGCTCTAATTAAGATATGTATCAGTTGCTATTCAAGCAGAGGCACACACTGATATGTATAGTGATTTTCAATTTCTTGTAAAAGCTGAGCATCGCATCGCTTCAACAGTCAAAGCCGATGTGTAGACAATTTCTCTAGTTAACCTAAAGGTACGAATCAATAAGAGGCGACGAAAACAAGAGAGTTGCACATTGCACTAGTAGGTATAGGAAAGATTTCTCTTACACTTGGGTAGTCTTTTCTTCAAAAAGTCATGCGAGTTGCGAACGAAATTGATTGCCTATTTCCAAACTACCGAGAAATACTAAACCAATTAGCTGGCGTTAGGTTTGATTATTTACTAATTGCAAGTCTTAGAATTGGAAAAGTCCAATTACAATGGCAATTTTACAATAGCACTTACATTACTTCTGAAACTATGGAAAAGGGGGGTAAGGGGGTGCACTAACATCTTAACACCCCAAATGTCAACCTCACCTGCACGCGGTGCCCCCTGCGAATCAGCGAACGAGGATATGACGACCGAAGAATGGCGGGATAACCATTCCAAATGGCTTGGCTTTAAATAACACAGACCAGAGACGGGCAGCAGCGTCACTGGTGCGAAATAGCCTACAGCCCTGCGCTGACCAACCCGCCTGCCCAGCGTGGTCAGTATGGGCATCACTTCTAATGAGCAGCGTTAACAGACAAAGGCCCCCAGTTCCCGGCAGCCCTGCTATTCCCGATTACGGTAAGGTAGTGGGGAGCGGGTGGATGAGGAAGGCTGAGGCCCGTGTTTGGTGGCGTGCTCTTGGAAAGGCCTATGTCCAGCAGTGGACGCAAACAGGCTGATGGATTGGATTGGATTGGATGAAACGAAAACGAGAGTTCTACACGTTCTGTTCGCAATTTATTTTTAAATTTTCCGTCAGATACCAGCCAGCACATACACATCTCTTTGTTCTTTTATATTTTAGGGATTTCTGTAACAAATGGCAACCTAAGTTCAGAAGATCTAAGTTCTGAACATAACTCTAAAAATACTCTGTCTGCGCCGAGTCTTACCGAAGCGTACCATAAAATACACCTTAACGTAATTTCATCAAGGTTATTATATTAACCTGACCATGATCTAAATTTTGATACACAACAATACCTATTTTTTTCTACTAGGTAGAGGAACATCATGACATCTAATGTACTTAAGCGGCTACATCTTACACAACTAAATACAGAGATTATAAAATATTTTTGTCTTATAATAAACTGTATTATTAATTCCCCTAAATTCATCTGGATAACGCCCAAAATGAATAATCAGTCTATCCGTAACCTGTCGTGTTACTTAGCAGACGTTATTATTGTCCAAAATCAGTCAATTTTTGACAGATGACAACGTTGCTAATGCTTATCGACAGATCACAGATAGGATCGATTATGTTAATTTCGACCGTTAAGCCTTAATATGCAAATCGGCTATTTCCTATGTTAGATGACAGTTATTTTAAAGCGTAAGTATAATTATTATTAAAAATAATATGAAGTATGGTGGTAATTAATCAGAAGAAACAACAAGATTTGATTTTTTTTATATTATTTGCAATACTCATAATATGAAATTCATTATCCGTCTATGGTTAGCTTCGATTCGCAAATTAAGGGACCTGAATATTGTATTGAAATCTCTATAATAATTTTATTATTGTAAGGAAATATTTAATGCCTTCTGGCTTCTACCTATGTCGCTAAACTGAAAAATAAGTAGGGTTTTAAAAATTTTTGCCCCTTCATTGAAGTGTATGAGATTGAAATCGTAACCGAAGTCCCGGATCGACTAGCAAGTCTTAAGCTTGAAGCAAAAATTACGACGGTTTTACTCGTGGGCTTATAGGCTCACAAAACTGCAGTCTTGCGATGATGTACTAGCGATCTATCGGCAAGTCACAAAAACTGTCGTAAAGTTTCCACGTCGCGCCTTAACCAGGTCCATCAAACTGCCTTCAAATTAAAGCGCGTCATGAATTGTATAATTTCATATACGCGCGTTTCGATGTTGAGTTCGATTGACACAAACGCGCATCGAAAGCGCATTGGTGGCACCCACGAGACGCGTAGGTACAACGCTCTTTAAATTGAAGTCAGGTGATTTCGCGATTAGGATTTCAATTTCGTACTAAATGTAGGCTCTATGAGAGATTGCGCTCGTATTTAAAGTTTCAGTGCCATTCCCAATTAGGTACTTACGGTTTATTAATACCTAAGTGATATGTGATTTTCGATCAAAAATATTACTTTAAAACTTGTAATTAACTTTACAGTGGTGTGCTTTCAACGGCTGTATAGTAATATTGTTTATAGTGCCACAGTGATAGCTAGTGTTGTGAGTAGCACTAAAGGAAGGGTAGTGCCTGCGACGCTGCTGTAAGGCCCAGTGACCGCTCCATCACACGGGACGTGTTCTAACTCTGAAAGAATAATGAAACATATACTATAAATCATAATCCTAAGGCCGCGATTTGGTATATCTGTAAGATTGTATAGTACGCGACAGGTCGAGATAGGAATCGGGGTGGGGACGGCCTCGCCCCCCCTTATACCCTACTTTTGCGAACTATAGCTCACGTAAATTATTGACAAAAAAATTACTAAGATAAAAGTATTTATATTAGTAAAGTCGTAAGTTCATCATGTAAGCTACTTACACGAGTAAAACTTACAGGTGTTTCCACGGCCAAAAGCTTCGTATTAGAAACAATCTGGACTTAAAATATAAAAATCCTCAGAACATCTCTTATAAGATGTCAATGTTTATGACAGAAAAAGAATTAGATTCATAGTGCATTTTGCTAAACCCTATTTCACCCCACGACACGCGTGTTACATGATCACACACACTTCCACACATCTTCACACATGAGGAAATCAGGATCAAAATGTTTAATCGACACAAACTAAAAACTTGTAAGAACCATGTACATAATTATTTTATAGCAAAGTCACGACAAAGTCATCCAAAACTTAGAACAAGTCGGGCAAAATTCAAGAGGCAGTCACGCATGGTATGTTTTATTGACATCGCCGGCTCTTGAATCAAGGCAAGAAAAAATTAGACTGGTTTGCTCCAACTGCCATCTCATTAGCGGCATGTTCCATATTGATATACTTTGTCCGTAATTTGGTATCATGAACTTTTATAAAGTCGCAAATTTTATGAAGCTCTATTAACCGATACACGTCTTTAGAGACTTCCACACGTCATGGTCTTGCACCGCCTGAATGCAACGGCTCCCCTGTCCACATAGTTCGGGGTCTTCCAATGCTGTGCTTTCCTGTGCGAGTTTATTATTCTAACACCTTGGGACCCCAACATCTATCGTTTTTTCGAACTACAAGTGTGAACCCCGCCCATTGCCACTTCAGCTTCACATCCTGTTGAGCTATGTCGGTTATGCTGATTCTCCTACGGATCTCCGCAATACTGATTTGATCACGTATAGAAACTCCATACATAGCTTTCTCCATCGCGCACTGAGTGACTCTGAGCTGAGCGACAATAGCTGTTAGCGTTAGCTTATGCCACCAGAGCGGTAAAAGTACAATACAACATGTAGAAATGGGGCAATGAGCATCACAACAGAGGACAGTGCCTTCTATCGAACCGCGAAGCTTCGCCAAGAACCCTACAAAGTCGATATTCCACGAACTCCTACGAAGCGATTTGATTTTTCGTTTCTAATAAGCGCTGCTAGAATGCCCTTCCGGCTGCCGTTTATCTCGTGATCTATAATAATATACCTTTAAAAAAGAGTGAATAGCAACCTACCTGGGTAGCCACGCTCCGCCTTAGGCTGCGTCATCTACTGTTTGGTGTGATTGCAGTCAAACGTAAGCCTATATAGTTGAAAAAAACCTTTTCTTGTAAATAACTTACCATTAAGTTTGTTGAGAAAATCATTCCAGAAAGCGCAGGCCGATGCCCTGGGACCGCGTGGCCCGGCCGGCCCGCTCGGGCCATCCGCGGTATACGTGTAGTAGTGGGGCGACGACCGCGAGTACAGAGGCCACTTCTCGTCCGGTTTGTGCGGTTTCCTGGAACGTTATACGTGTTTTGTTAAGATAAATGCTGTTATTGTTTTGATGAATATTGTATTGTAATTTGTGACGCCCCGTACGTAATCCGCTCTCGCCCACACCGGGTTAGCGTGAAGGCTGTGTAGGTGTGCGGGGCGTTCCCTCTCCGATTGCCATCTTGACCCGTCGCGTACTATAGATACACTCATACAACGAATGTTTTGTTACTCAGTACTTTAAGGGCCAATTAATTTCCAGGCATCAAATACTAAACTAGTAACAGAACTAAAAATAAGCTGTGATAGCCTAGTGGTTAGGACGTCCGCCTTCTAATCGGAGGTCGGGGGTTCGATCCCGGGCACTCACCTCTAACTTTTCGGAGTTATGTGGATTTTATGTAATTAAATATCACTTGCTTTAACGGTGAAGGAAAACATCGTGAGGAAACCTGCATGCCTGAGAGTTCTCCATAATGTTCTCAAAGGTGTGTGAAGTTTACCAATCCGCACATGGCCAGCGTGGTAGACTATGGCCAAAACCCCTCTCAGAGAGGGAGACCCGAACTCTGTAGTGATCCGTAAATGGGTTGATCATGATGATGGTGAAATACTAAACTAAGATGAGATTTATAGACGAAAAAGACGATAAGATAAATATTAGACATTTTGGGGGTTTTAGTATAGTTTTCCTATTTCCTTGAAAGAAAAAAAACAAAATGAATTAATTCGATGGTAGTGTCACGAAATTTTTGATAAAATATTCACAAAAAAATTGGTAAATTGGCAAGAACTATGCAATATCTCCTTGCCTGGCTACAAACATGGTTTTCAGATAAACTAATAACTAGAAAATTTCTCTTGGGTACTTATGGACTAAGTGGATATATTTCAAAATACAACAAGCAATCGGTGTTTCGCATTAGTGAAGCAATTGTAAAGAGGTCATCATAAAACCATTATTTCATTAAAAAGTCATCGTCTACAAAACACAGACAAATTGGCCTTAAAGGACAAAATGATAAAGTGAATTATCTGCTCAGACGACAAAGGTAAAGACAGAATGTACGTCAGGACCTTCGTTATTTTATAAAAGCTGAAAGTTTCTCTGCATATTGAGGGAGACAGGGAGAAACGATCAGTGATTATGAAGTTTGAATCATGGTGGTTTTGGGAGATAGATCTAAATCTTACGTCAAAGTATAAGTCTAATTGTTAGGGTTCCGTACTTCAAAAGGAAAAACGGAACCCTTATAGGATCACTTTGTTGTCTGTCTGTCTGTCTGTCAAGAAACCTACTGACTCGCACTTGGCCGGTTTTTTTAAAGTTTTCCTAGATAATCTTGATACTTCTTTTTAAATTTTCTTCGGAATAGTAGGTATTAGAAATCACGTCATGCATTGCCAGTTGCCAGACACTTAGTGTCATGGCAACCCCCTGCCAGACACCCTTAAACTTTAAACTTTGACCTTAATATAATCGCACTCCCATTTTTGACGACCTCCCTGGCGCATTGATGTCGGTGGTCTTAAATGGGAGGTCCGCGGTTCAATTCCCGGCAGGGGAATTTAAGAATAATTTCTAAATTATCTCTGGTTTGTCCTGGTAGGAGGCTTCGGCCGTGGCTAGTTATGACCCTTCCGGCAAAGCCGTACTGCCAAACGATTAAGCGTTCCGGTACGATGCCGCGTAGAAACCGATCAGGGCCGTACTGGTGTAAAACTGACCACCCTTCCAAATTAACCCAATCCCATCTTAGACTTCATTACATACCTACCGCCAGCGGAGTTCGCACTCAAGGCCTATCTTGTATTGGAATAAATTGATAAATAAAACTCTGCAACTGGTCCTTACCCAGTTAAAGCGAATCTCGTGAAGGATTGCATGATATGCGCGGCGAGATCACGTTCCCGAGTGTGGTACTGGAGAGACATGTTCAAGGGATGTCCGAAGACGTACTCCATCTCGTCGCCATGCATCACGCCCATCCATTCACCCCACAGACTTGTGCTGGTGCGCTGGAATAAGACATAACAGAATGTAAGAATACGGTAAAATTTAACAACTAGTTAAATAAGTAACTTTTTATCAAACGTCAAAACGCGCACTATGTATGCGATATTCTATGAAATACTGGAATGTGACGTCACATCATAATGACATGCCACGTCGTAGGCGGGACATTGACCCAAGTTTTGCACGCTATACATTGCGGGGTTGAAAAATACTAAATCACTAAAACTACAAAATGAGGCAATGACACTTTTTGATTCTCAATTGTGGAATTGGTGAGATATGAAATCCGCTTGTTTTTAGGTTTCCATAACCAAAGGGTAAAACAGAACCCTATTACTAAGACTCCGCTGTCCGTCCGTCTGTCTGTACGTTTTTAGTAGTAGACAAAAGTATAGTTGAAAGCAGGTATAAACTCAAACCCATACTTAAACTCAAGTCATTAATAAATTTTGGTACCATTGTACACTTTTTGATTGTCAATAATTTTATTGTGGAATTTGTGAGATATGAAATCCGCTTATTTTTTATTAAAATGAAACAAAATAATTATTGCTCTCAAAAAATAGACGCATAGTCCGCGACAGGTTGAGACAATCGGGGTATGACGCGGGGGGATGCCCGCACCGGGTTAACGCGGGGGATGTGCGGGAGTGCGGGGAGTTATCTCCCCGATTGCTATTTTAACCTGTCGCGTACTAATAGATGTTGTACTGAAAAGGAAAACAACAAAAATACAACTATGTAAGTGTTAAAACTAAGTAGAGGTAAGTAGTAATTAAAAGGTATTAGAATTTCAAACGCCTTTTCGTTATCTGAAGTGAAATGTCCTACCTAGCCTACCTAAGTATCCCTCAGGAAATGTGAGTGGGTGATTTGTAAGTTCATCTAAATAATATTCTTCCATTTTGATTTTGTATTCAAAATAAACGCCTACGCTACTTTTCAACTGTTTTTGTTTCTTTTTAAAAATAAGGGAATGTTTCCTATAAATTAATATGGATTAGAGGTAGTTCCCTTGGAGGGCCCGTACTTTTCTCCACCCTGTATTGTATATCCGAGTAAATAATATAATGAAACTCCTCCCAGTCAGCTAGGTACGTAAAGGTACCTAGTTCGAAAATAGTCAAACCACTAGAGACGTTTTTATGAAGTAGATAAATTTTTTCATTCATTTGTCTACCATTCGAATATTTATAACTATTTAGTTACCTAAACCACTTCATACCTATATTTTATAATAATTGTCGATTTCTTTATTCTATATTTTACAAATTGTATGTTACCTTGTTATATATTTATTCAAGCATTGTTGTGTACACAATATGTTAACCGCTTAGATCTTAATCTATTGTTTTTTTATTTGGACCATTCATAGCTGAAATCTGTTTTGTGTGCCTTTATAATAAAATAAAATAAATAAAACACCCTGTGTAAGTCCATACTTATTTTAACCTTTCAAGCAGAGGTAGAATTATAAAGCCCCTCATATTATATTCACAAAGACGTACACGTCCATGGAAAGGTTTTGCATTCCCAAATTGGCAAATAAACCTTGAACTTTATCTTCACTGAGACAATATCCGGGAGGCCCAGGTTCAATTCCTAGCAGAATACATAATCTAAATATATAAAAGGAAAAAGTGACTGACTGACTGACTGACTTACCGACTGATCTATCAAAGCACAGCTCAAACTACTGGACGGATCGGACTGAAATTTGGCATGCAGATAGCTATTAGGACGTAGGCATCCGCTACGAAAGGAGGTTTACCCCCTTAGGGGTTGAAAATTCAACCCCTAAGGGGGGGAAATAGGGGTTTGAAATTTGTGTAGTCCACGCGGACGGAGTCGCGAGCATAAGCTACTTTATACATAAAATTGAAAAAAATCAGCAAAAGTAATTTCGAAATTGTGGACTAAACGTCCACAATAGTATACTTGGCATGAAACATTGTACATCGACCTTTAGAAAGAGATACCGGTTTCATAGAGCGTTGTCTCTTTTGTTGAGACCGACAAAACCTCACATAGGTATGGTATGAGTGAAAGAGACAACGCTCTACGAAGCCGAAATCTCTTTCTATAAGGTCGATGTACAATATCCTGCTGGCTACTTTATAATTCCAGTCAGGAAAATTATTACGGGCAGCAAAGAGTCATCATCACCATCATCCCAACCCATTATCGGCCCACTACCGAGCACAAGTCTTCTCTTACAATGAGAAGTGTTAAGGCCATAGTTCACCACACTGGCCAAGTTCGATAGGCAAACTTCACACTGCACACACCTTTGAGAACATTATGGAGAACTCTCATGCATACAGGTTTCTTCATGATGTTTTCCTTCACCGTTAAAGCAAGTGTTGAGACACATATAGTGCCGAAAATTTAGAGGTTTCCAGCCCGATATCGGACTCCGGGCCCCCCGACTAAGAGGCTGACTTCTTAACCACTAGGCCATCACCGCTTTATTTGCTAAATCCATACTAATATTATAAATGCGAAAGTGTGTCTGTCTGTCTGCTAGCTTTTCACGGCTCATCTGTTTAAACGACTTGGATGTTTAGTACAGAGGTAGCTTGCATCCCGGGGAAGGACATAGGCTACTTTTGATCCCGGAAAATCAACGAGTTCCCACAGAATCCACGCCGACGAAGTCGCGGGCATCATCTAGTACCTACGATATAAAACTATAACCCAGTATTAATAATAACCTATATTAGATCACCAACAAGTCCCCCATCACGGAATACCAAGTATCCTGTAGGATACACAGTAATCACCATAACATTTGTATACCTATATAATATACTGATTACTGAATACTCGTACCTACATGTATGATTGTTTGATATCTCAGCCACGCTACACAATCAGTTTTAGTGTTCAGAACACAGAATACAATATTCATAACAGTCCTATTGTAGAAACGAGAGTGAATCACTACCCATATTATAAATGCGAAAGTGTGCTTGTTTGTTGGTTTGTAGGTTTGTCCTTCAATCACGTCGCAACGGAGCAACGGATCGATGTGATTTTTTGCATGGGTATAGTTAAAGACTTCACTTTTTATCCCGGAAAATCAAAGAGTTCCCACGGGAATTTAAAAAACTAAATCCACGCGGATGAAGTCGCGGGCATCGGCTAGTTAAAACCGGCCAAGTGCGAGTCAGACTCGCGCACTGAGGGTTCCGTACTACAATCGTATTTTATCGACATTTTGCACGATAAATCAAAAACTATTATGCCTAAAAATAAATAAAAATCTGTTTTAGAATGTACACGTAAAGCCCTTTTATATGATACCCCACTTAGTATAGTAATCTTAGTTTGAAAGTTGAAAATAGCAATATTTTTTCATGAACACATTTTAATTTTTTTCTTGTAATGTAACCACAAATTCACGGTTTTTAGATTTTTTCCCTCATGTCTGCTATAAAACGTACCTTCCTGCCAAATTTCATTATTCTAGGTCAATGGGAAGTACCCTATAGGTTTCTTGACAGATAGACAACAAAGTGATCTTATAAGGGTTCCGTTTTTTCTTTTGAGGTACGGAACCCTAAAAATAAAACAATATAAGTAGGTAGGTAAAATTAACACCGGAGTCTCGATGCAGTCACAGGCGCATAAATAAAGTAGTGAGAGCACGTAAGAGGTCACCGTCCGAAATAGCCGTCGTTAATCTGTGACCTTTAGCCTACAGATACATAGCGCTCGTACAAAAATTTATTAGGGCCACTCTGCTATATTAAGCTGTTGGTAAGCTTATATCTAATTGTAACTACTTACTACTTACACTATTCTAAGAAGAGTTTTTAAATCTGTACTTTTTTTTAAAGAATATTAGCCATATTAAATGACTAATTCCCCTTTCCTCTCCAACTAAGCGTCAAGCTTGTGCTAGGAGTAGGTACGACAATAGTGCAACGGGCGGGGTTTGAACCGTCGACCTTTCAGTTTTCAGTCCACTCCTTTACCCGTTGAACTATTGAGGCTCCAATGATGAGGCTAAATACCAAAATACCTACCTAATATTATAAAGAAAGAGAGCAATTTTTTTTGTGTTTGTGTGGAAGGTGATTTCCGATACTACTCATCTATTTGAGATTTCTCTTTCTTTCACCGTTTGAAAGGTACTACATTATTCCAAATTGACATAAGATAAGATAAGATAAGAATTACTTATTTGCTTTCATGTACATTAATAGGCTATATTATGTTGGGCGAAGTCGGGGCGGGCCGCTAGTTACAAATATTTCGCCTACGCCCGAGTGGGTTCAGTCTTCAATGGACAAAATATACTTATGATGTATCTACCACCCAATATTTCCCTGTTTTTTAACTCAAAGTCTATCAGACTTTCAATTCCAATTAGTAATATGTTTTGAGTGTAGAGTAAAAGATTTCGTAATAATATGAGTTAGCAAAATTATTATACGACAAAACTTCGAAAGTAGGTATATACTTTGAGTACGTGAATATAGTTACTTACCTAGATACCTGGTTGTTATGATTTAGAATGGAAATCAAAATTCGCTATACGTATTTTATTATTTTTAACTTCTTACTAATAAAATTCTTCTAATAGAAGGCATAAAATCGACGCATTTATAAATTAATTGACCCGCCTGGGCTTCGCCCGAGTGGTCTCACAGTATTCCATAGATGAACATCATGTAGGTACCCATTGTACCTACTTATTACAATAATTCATAGACGTAAACCTTTCTCGATAATGAAATCCATAATGAACTGTACGAAGAAATGTTTCTTAATGAAGAGACGGAAAATGTACCTAAGTACCTACCTAATATAATATTTCATGTGTTATGGTTACAAAATCTTCTTTTTATCTTCTTTTTACTAAGCTATACACTGATTGCCATCGATTTTCTGTTATTCGTTAAGGCGATTCGTCCTTCAGCTCCGAAGTTATTCATCAGATATTTACTAAGCTTACATGAAATGTACCCGATAGTAAGTACAGCCTTTGTAAAAAAAGAATTGGTCAAAATTTATAATTTTCATAATGAAACAATCGCTTATGGCCATCTTCGAAAAGCCAGCAAACAGACAGATAGACTATCAGACACGCTTTCGTATTTATAATATGAGTATGGATCAATTAATCAAAGGAACTGACGCGGACGATAGGTTCTTAGTATTCTAATATTGTATAGAAAAGAATGGAAACTTTTCGGCACAAAGTTTCAAATATGAGTAAATTGGATAAATGGTTTGCTATAAATCAGCCAGTTAGGAAGGACGAAACGATTTGTTAGCAACTTTGAGAAAGGGACGCTCACTGAATTTTATAGTCTAGGTTTTTTGGTTAAAAATATAAAGGGCGCTGTTTGAAGACCGTCGCGTCGGTGCAGTGTTAGTGAATTCAATCTCCATGAGCAGGGTCAATTTGGGATTTCATAACTGGCTCAAATTCAACTCAGCGAGGCAGTGTTCGAGAACCTTTCAGATGTCTACTCGTCCAAACGTTCCTCAGAGCCACACAACACACCATCACAGTGTTCGAGCAGTGTGTGTTGCCAGCTATAACAAATATTATGTACTTAGGTGATTCGGAATGTGTTTTAATTAATTTTTACTAACAATAGGCCTCAAACGAAAGCTAAGGGCCGGTTGTTTCAACAAATTTTGACGGACACGTAACCTTTAAATATGGCGCTAACGAACGTAAGAAATGAAAAAGCGTTGATTCAGCATCTATTAGCGCTAACGTTCGTTAAAAAGTTACGTTTACGTTAACCAGTGCTGACACTATTGGTGATCGTCAAATCAGTTCGTAACTTCATACTTCCTACAAACGGAATATTTTATTTACAAATTATAATGAAATCAATTGAATTCAATGCTTTTAATGGTAGTTTTTTTGAAGATGAAAGAGAATTTTTAGAAAAAAAAAAGTGTTTAAAATGCGAAGTAGCAATATCAATAACTATATAATTTAATATAAAATGAAATAAAAAAGGATACGGAAAAGCAAGTTAATTTTTAGGGTTAGTTTCGTAACCAGAATAACAATGACGAAC
Source organism: Maniola hyperantus (assembly GCF_902806685.2). NCBI lineage: Eukaryota > Metazoa > Arthropoda > Insecta > Lepidoptera > Nymphalidae > Maniola > Maniola hyperantus. The sequence goes on from NC_048547.1 coordinate 4,416,349, forward strand.
AGTTTTTTGTACAATGAAGCAACGCTCTTAAATTAACAAATGTTAAAATTCGTCTACGTCTGTTAAATTTTAACGAACGTATCTTACGAAGACGAATGGTTTGAAACAACCGGCCCTAAGAGTCCGTGTATAACGACTCCAAGACTGAAAAAGAATCCATATGAACTGGATAGTCTTTTATTTAGCGTTTTAAAAAGTACCAGTGACCCAAATCTTGTACCAAGTTGACAAGATTAGCATATGCGTCCTATGTAGTTGATTACCTACTCAGCTCGAAACAGTGCAGGAAGACCCAGAGGCAAAGTAAACGGAAGCAAACGCTTGAGGAAGGAAACTCTGATTGCGAACTCTTTATTGCTTGACGTGAACATCGTACCTACGTAAACTACATAGTACTTAATAGTTAGTATTCAGTGGGTATACAATGCAAGATGTTTTGCAAGAAAGCTTCGTTTTTTCGTTTCCGGGTGTGACAGTATGTTGAATGATTTCTTCGTAATTATAAGTTCAAGTCAGGCTTACGATTATTGTATGACGATTTAGTGTTACGAAATACTGAATCTTCTTATTCTTATAAAATGACAAAATAATAAGTGATTAAAAAATCCGCAGCGTCCTGCATTACTCACTAGTTAGATAGGTACCTACCCTTTATCAATTACTTTTTATTAAAAAGTAGTCTGACATTCGATCAGTTAATTAAAAATTGCGCCATCCTATACAAAAATTCCTTCTGGAAACTGCATGCAAAGCCGGTTTTCAAAAACACGTTAATTTACCTAACGAACCAAAAGCAAGGGCTCTTACAGAGAGGCTGAGAAAGAAACGAGCTAACTTTTGACCTGGCGTTACAGCTCTTACCGTGCAAACAATTTTGCCTATAAAATGGTTTTAGCATGGCCAAGTGCGAGTCAGGTTCGCGCAATGAGGGTTCCGTATTACAATCGTATTTTATCGACATTTGACACGATAAATCAGAAATTATTATGCCTAAAAATAAATAAAAGCCTGTTTTAGAATGTACAAGTAAAGCCCTTTCATATGATACCCGACTTGGTACATTAATCTTACTTTGAAAGTTGAAAATAGCAATATTTGTTCATGAACACATTTTAATTTTTTTCATATGATGTAACTTTAAATTCACGGTTTTTAGATTTTTCCCCTCATGTCTGCTATAAGACCTACCTACCTGCCAAATTTCATGATTCTAGGTCAACGGGAAGTACCCTGTAGGTTTCTTGACAGACAGATAGATAGACAGACAGACAGACAGAAAGACAAGACTCTGTCTCGTTTTAACTAAACTTAAGTAACGATTAAGCGACTCTGAGTACGGCTGTAAGTAGATAATTTTAATGTTTAGTTAGATTATAATAATACAGAACAACTTTTACTAATATAGGTACTATAGCATATGTAAATTGTTTTAATTAAACATTGTAGATAATGAAAAATAAATAGGCCTCTGCCTAAAATAAACGATTACAAATGAAAGATCTCATATAAATTTCGAGAAAATGATGATATTATAAATACGAGACAATTCTAGAGCATTCGTTCGTGTACCTTCTTACTACCTAGTGTTTAAAATTTATCTTGCATTTACATAGGTGGCAACATAACTGAATGAGATAATAAAGAAACAGTAGGTAGTTCACTAAGAAAACCAATTTATACAAACAAAATTAAGGCCAAGGAGTTCCCAAAAGAAATTTATGAGAACTTGAGCTCTCACTAATTTAATTGAAATTCCTCTTTGTTGCCGTCACGCTGTGTCAGGTAAAAGACTCCGGAAAAATGTCCTCGTAACTTTATCTGAGGAGGACTCTTATATGTAATTATATAACGAATAGGTACATTAAGTTACGAACTAGTTTTAACCCGACTTTGTGTGTGTGTGTGTGTGTGTGTGTATGCGTGTGTGGAAAGTACAGGAAATAATAATAATATAATCCAAATATATAAAAGGAAAAGGTCAAACTACTGGACGGATGGGGCTGAAATTTGGCATGCAGATAGCTATTATAATGTAGGCATCCACTAAGAAAGGATCTTTGAAATTTCAACCACTAAGAAGGGAGAAACAGGGGGTTGAAAATTGTGTGGTCCACGCGGACGAAGTCGCGAGCATAAGCTAGTTATATTAGTATAACTTTAATCGTGAATGTCAAAGAAGGTAGGTGTACTTAGGTATAAGTTTTAATTCTAGTCAGTTAAGTACTCAATTTCAGTTCCAAAATTGTTTTAAAAAATAGTGGCAGAATACTTAATAGTAAATGCAAACAACCACTCGAAACTGTGGGCAACCAGATGGTGTAAGCAAAAAGCCACTGACAATTTATAAGATTTATATGTCACTTAAAAAAAACTGGCCAAGTGCGAGCGAGTCAGGCTCGCGCAATGAGGGTTCCGTACTACAGTCGTATTCTTTCGACATTTTGCACGATAATTCAAAAACTATGATGCATAAAAATAAATTAAAATCTGTTTTAGAATGTACAGGTGAAGACCTTTCATATGATACCCCACTTGATATAGTCACTCACTTCGAAAGTTGAAAATACTAATTATTAGTTCATGACCACAATTTAACTTTTTTTGTGTGATCTAACCCTAAATTCACGGTTTTCCAATTTTTCCCCAAATGTCAGCTATAAGATCTATCTACCTGCCAAATTTCATGATTCTTAGTCAACGGGAAGTACCCTGTAGGTTTCTTGACAGCCAAACAGACAGACAGACAACAAAGTGATCCTATAAGGGTTCCGTTTTTCCTTTCGAGGTACGGAACCCTAAAAATAACCACCACGCTCACATGCTCACCTTAACAAAAGGTAAAGCCTCTAGAGTAAACGACGTTAACGCTCTTTGTAAGAATGCTTCTTTCAACTGAACAAGTAGGCCATGTGCCGTACATAACTGTAAATATTTGAACGCTGAGCATATATTGTCAACACCTTCAGTGTTCAAAAGACATAAAATTAAAAAGAATAATAATATGACAATGCTAAAAGAAGCAAAGTGTATTTACTATTTTTTGTTCTCAATATCACGAAGAAGATCGATGAAGTAAAATGACATGGATTCGTAAATACTGATTGTGATGGTTCGCCATTTTCCGGGATACACTACTATGGACTTTACAAAGTATGGGGTAGGAAACATTCTGTTTGTGATACTGATAATATATAAGTCTCGAAATCTAAATCTAGACTAAGCGATCTATGAACGCACTGAACGCACAGCTCAAATTGGATGGATCGGGCTGGGCATGCAGATAGCTGTTATGACTTATGACATCCGTTAAGATAGGATTTTTGAAAATTCAACCTCTGAGGACGTTTGTGTATAGTCCACGATGCGCACAAATAAGCGGCCATGAGCTAGTAATATATGTACCTATAAAAGGAAAAGCTGACTGACTGATATATCAACGCATAGCTCAAGAGTCAAGCCTCGAACTACTGGACGGATCGGGCTGAAATTTGGCATGCAGATACTTAGCTATTATGATGTAGGTAGACATAATAATTCTAAGACATATTTTTAATGAGGTGCTCTAAATAATAAACTGGTGGTCTGGCGGGACTGTTGATGTTCACTAAGGCCAAAAGTTGAACGTTAAAGGAGGTTTTTCTTTTACTTTTAAACACAAAGATTTTCCTCGAGGCATTTTTATAATTAACAGTTAACGCTAACAGGAGTGCAGATGAATCTACCAGCGTCAGTTTTGCCCCGGATTGCTTGTCGTCTTATTTAATGCAAGCACCGCTTCAGGCGAAGTAGCTAAGCGCGAGTCAAATACTTCATTAAGCTCTAATGGAGTTATGTTGTATTGTTACTTCTTGGAAGTGCTAACAACAAGCTTTCAACAAGGTGCCTACCAGGTGAACTGCTTTCAACTTTGTTAACTCAATACTAGTTTTTAGTTTTTGAGAAACTTATAGTTTTTTTTTTTTTTTTTTTTTTAATAGATATAGCGAGCAAGCGAGCAGGCGGGTCACCTGATGTTAAGTGATTACCGCCGCCCATGAACATTTGCAGCACCAGAGGAGCCGCCGATGCGTTGCCGGCCTTTTAGGAATTTGTTGGTCCGCCCCTTGAATAACCCCATGTTATAATCTAGTGGGAACACCGCCGATGGGAGTTGGTTCCACAGTTTGCACGTGCGTGGAAAGAAGGATCTGGCGCAGCGGACGGTCGAAGTGCACCAGACACCCAGATGGTGAGGGTGAAATTCCTTACGGTGGCGCGCGGTGCGGTTGTAGAAAAAAGAGGGTGGAATGAGGTCAAAAAGCTGTTCAGAGCACTCCCCATTATACAGGCGATAGAACACGCTTTCCAACGAGCCGGTTAGTTTGGGATCGTCCACAAGTCGAACAGCCCGCCTTTGGATCCGATCAAATGGAAGGAGTTGGTACTGGGGTGCTCCAGCCCAAAGGTGGGAGCAGTACTCCATGTGAGGGCGGACTTGTGCCTTATAGAGTAGGAGCCTATGCTCGGGCGCGAAGTACCGCTTTGCTCTGTTGAGCACCCCAAGCTTTTTGGAGGCTAATTTGGCCTTGCTTTCCAAATGATCGCGGAATTGAACCTCGCTCGAAATGTGGACTCCAAGGATCCCAATGCTGTTGGAAGGTGTGAGGGGAGTGCTCTGAAAGAGAAGAGGCAGTGTAAAAGGGGACTTCTTGGCTAGTATAACGTATAGTATTATAATTAGTAAAAATTTGCAAATCGGTCCATAAACATACATACATAAAAATATTAAAAAACGGGCCGAATTGAGGACCATCTCCTTTTTAGAAGTCGGTTAAAAATAGGACATCAGAACGATGACAAGAGATAAAATTGATGGCAATGAATATGAATACATTCCTACTCCACTGGCAGTACTCTTTGTTTGACAAATCTCTAGCTGAAACTATTGACTTGGGTATATATTACTTCATAAGGACAGGGCCATTGAACAAGCAAAATCATTGGTCCTAAAATGTTTATGTAGCACCAAAGCAACCTCAGTGACGTCTGGATTTCAAACGGGTCGTTCATTAGTATCTTAGAGGTGGCGCTGATTTATTTGGTTCCAAAACCGTGAAAAATTTTGTTCGCTTGGGCATCTTGTCATTTATATCGAAGGCTGAAACTGAAGTTTTTTTTTCGAATAACTACCTAGGGCTAATATTATTAGCCTGTGTAATATTATTAGCGCATAGTTGCATCACACTAATTATTATTCCTAAAGTGAAGTGAATATGCAGGCTGTGGAGTGCGCTTCTGTTCATATTTCGTACCTAATTTGGGAAAAAACGGAAACGGGACGAGCATTCCAAATCTGAATATATTTATATTATTAATCGTGTAACTTATTGAATTCTTACCACGTGGCACGCCACGAGGAATTCAAGTCCAGTAAACAGATCACGTGCCATTGCTATTTTCATAGACTTGTGCGTCACACAATTGCAACGATTATTGCGTACCTTCATTGTTCGCAAATCGTTACCCTCGGGTATTCCATCCTCCTTTGTACTCCAATCAAAGTATTCTTAAGATGTACTACCTATATTCGCTGGGGATCTCATTTATACCCGACTGCGGCGAAGCCCAAACGGAAGGTTATGTGTTTGACTTGTAACACAAAGTACCTACTTACCTATAGCTAACGAATTATTATTATTTTGTTCATATTTTAATTTAGAAAACGGGCTTACGACGATTAATTTGTTGGTTTTATTTGTCGATATTTCAACACAATTGTACCGTATTTTATGTTCATTTTGTAAAAGGGCTATGTATCTATAGGCTTTATAAAACGTTCAGTTAAAATGTGTGTACACATCAATTAACCAGGACCAAATTTATAATTATTCATGAGTGCGAGAAATCGTACCTACAATAAAAACCCGTGTCGTCGACTTTCCAGTTTGGACATCCGCAAGGATCGAGAGTTCAGCCATAAAGGATCATTGTAAGGATAATGTTAAAGGTTGTCATTTTTGTCTATCTACTAAACTTGTACCTAACAATGATACTGAACTGAATGATAATGAGACTGAAAAGGGACGCCAGCTTAGGCCGGTGGGTGAACATGAAATTTTGCATAGAAGACTTATTTATCATTTAACGAAAATGATAAGAAATAGATTTTGAAAAATTATGAACTTCTACTTAAGGATATTTCAAATTATTGGGCTACATCTTGTAGGTACACATCCTTAAAAAATGGAGAAAATTTCTTAATTCCAGGAAAAGTTCAAATGTATAGTTTGGTGATACAAAAATAATTTTAAATCTATAATTTCATGGACATTCAAATATTCCCTATAAGTACTTTAGCACTACTTTACTGACCATATAAAAAAAATCACAACAATTTCATAACAGACAATTTGTTATTCAGCACTTAGCAGTAGGTTCAAAGAATAAAATCATTCTCTATTTTATCCAACCCTACAAACATTTCCCAATAACGACCTTTTCGACAATTGATCCTATCGTAAAGGTGAGGAAATAAATATCACGTAGAGCAATACACAATAAACTTGGACAAATCCTTTCGAACGAAAAACAAGGGTTGGAGACAAATATCTACCAATATTATATCTACCCACCCACCTAACGGGGTGTCCAGATAACAATATGAAATCATGTACCTACTTACCTAATCAAACATTGGTTTCTATCTATACATCATCATCATCATCATCAAGCCATAGCTGGCTCACTACAGAGCACGGGTCTCCTCTCAGTATGAGAATAGTGGCCATAGTCCACCACGCTGGCCAAGTGCGGATTGGCAGATTTCACACACCTTATGTGTTCATGAACAAATAATCAGTATAACATTTCAAAGTAAGATTACTGCACCAAGTGGGTATCATATGAAAGGGCTTTACCCTTTGCATTGCAAACAGATTTTCCTTTGATTTTTATTTATTTTTATACATAATAGTTTTTTATTTATAGTGCAAAATGTCAAAAAATACGATTGTAGTACGGAACCCTCGGTGCGCGAGTGTGACTCGCACTTGGCTGGTTTTTAATTTTGTCTGTCTGTCTTTGCATGCTTCACGCTGAAACGTGCGAACGAAAGACATTTATCGGGCCTGCAGGGCTCTACTTCGCTCATTATATGCCTTGTTTTAATGTTATTAAAATTACTTAATAAATGTTATTAAACCTTACTTAATATTTCCTTAAAATTTCCATGAAAAACAAAGTCTTTTTAATTTGGATCCATTAATAAGACATGCGAATATCCGCCGCGCTTAATGGATCTATTAACTCACATTTAAAAAGATATTAATATAGGTACCTACTTAGTCATTTTTTTGGGGTTCCGTACCTCAAAAGGAAAAACGGAACCCTTATAGGATCACTTTGATGTCTGTCTGTCTGTCGGTCTGTCAAGAAACCTACAGGGTACTTCCAATTGATCTAGAATCATGAGGCAGGTAGGTAGGTCTTATAGCAGGCATTAGGGGAAAAATCTGAAAACCGTGAATTGTGGTTACTTGTGGTGCTTGGGGCCTATATGGTAGTCTGCGGCGAGACGCGACGTAACATTGCATCGCATTACGTCGCCGTCGCAAGTTAAATAGGAATTATATTATAGACAATAATGTTACTGTGTTTAGGCTGAAAGGCGGGCACATGGCAAACAGGGCGACAGAAGGGGTTTTAGCCGGTAAGAGTCCGGCTTTACCTTCGGGTGTCCATGAGGATTTTCCCCTTCTGTATTTAAAAAAAAAAACTTTACAAAAAAAATAAAAACCGACTTCGTTACACAAACACTAAAAATTGAAAAATAATTTAATTTATTACCGAATATATTATGTATGCAAGAGTTATAGTTCCATAATAATATTTTTTGGTGCCGGTGCCAATTAGCTTTAGCTGCGCGAATCGTCTAGACTTCATATTTTTATGGGACTCCACCATGGCACCTCATTGGCACCGACCCCAAAAATTTTTATTATGGAACTATATTAACTCTTGTATACATAATATATTATACATAATATATTCGGTAATCAATTAAATTATTTTTAAATTTTTAGTGTTTGTGTAACGAAGTCGGTTTTTATTTTTTTTGTAAAAAAATTTTATTTCACAATTTTTAGTGGCCCCATGGAATTATGCTATGACTGGTTAAGTCTACTGTTTACTAAGCTATTACACTGATCGCGAGCAATTTACTCTTATCCGTTGAGGAGTTCCAGTATCTATCTTCGAAGATGTTCATCAGATCTTCACCAAATTGAAATGGGACCAACTTTGAAGTATACCCTTTCAAACAAAAAAAGAATTTTCAAAATCGGTCTAGGCGTTTTCGAGTAATCGGGGAACATACATTAAAAAAAAAAATTGAAAAAAAAAAAAAAAAAAAAGATTCCGACGAATTGAGAACCTCCTCCTTTTTTTGAAGTCGGTTAAAAAAAAAAAAACGTCGCCGTCGTGTCGCGTCGTATTCGTCGCTCACGCAGGACACCGCGTAAAGGGTATAGGTATTAGGTAGGTACTTACATGAGTAAAATAGTAATAGTAGACATCGACCCCGGAGTCCGCCAAGATTTCTGCGAAGTAATTCGTTGGGCACACGAAGAAGTAGTCACCAACGACGTCAGCAATCATCTTCTGGTTCAGATACCCATCGGTGATCTCTTCCCAGTCGGTGTACTAAAACAATAAGCGATAATAATTATATCCACATTTATATTACATAGCATATACATACATACATAACATTTTAACATAGCCAGGACATTTAAACATAGCTTCAAAATAGTGTCAGAAAAATAGCTCAACGGGTAAAGGAGTGGACTGAAAACCGAAAGGCCGACGGATCAAACCCCGCCCGTTGCACTATTGTCGTACCTACTCCTAGCACAATCTTCACGCTTAGTTGGTGAGGAAAGGGGAATATTAGTCATTTAACATGGCTATAATATTCTTTATAAAAAAAATAGCAGTGTTAATAGACCCCCCTCCCCTGATATAGTGGTGATAATTAATTACGTAAACTTAAAATTAAAGCTACGAGGGTTCCGAACGCGCCCAGGTCTGAGAAGCGCCCATAACAAACTCCAATCACGATTAATAATACATATGATGATTTTGAATTATCGATATTTCAACCCAGTTGCATGAGGAAACCTGCCTAGTACCCACCTGAGAATTCTCCATAATGTTCTCAAAGGTGTGTGAAGTCTGCCAATCCACACTTGGCCAGTGTAGTAGACTATTGGACAAACTCTTCTCTTTCTGAGAGGAGACCCGTGCTTAGTAGTGAGCTGGTGATGGGTGGATGATGATGGTGATGATGATATTAATTATGGTACGTGTTCGTGTTGTTAAACCTAACGAAATTAGCCTTAAAGACACGAATTAACTTCTAATAATAATATGATCACTCGACTGGCTTTATTATCTTGAAATAATAATAAAACAAAAGTGTAAAAATATTTCGTCTGAAAACTCAGAAAATCTAGGTCACAGATCAAACATAGGTATTACGAAAGCCTAAGCGAATCGGTAGACTTCACACAAGGTGTGTGTCTCAAAGGTTGAGAACATTATGGAGAACTCTCAGGCATGCAGGTTTCCTCACGATGTTTTCCTTCACCGTTAAAGCAAGTGATATTTAATTAATTAAAACACACATAACTCCGAAAAGTTTTAGGTGCGTGCCCGGGATCAAACCCCCGCCCTCCGATTAGAAGGGGGACGTCCTAACCACTAGGCTATTACTGATTCTACTACAATCTGATTGATATTGAGTTTGTTGTGGGCTCTTCTCAGACCTGGGCGCGTTTGGAACCCTCGCAGCTTTAGTTTTAAGTTTACGTAATTAAAAACTATCACCACTACATCATTGTATTACAAATTTAGCAATTGACCATCAGAAAGTGTACCTATACAATAGTACCTACCCAACCTCACTAAATGATTTGAGTTTGACTTTGATACTATCCGACTGCTCGCATTACGCGCTCACACTCGAAGATCCTGTACGCTTAGTACAAGATTTTATGTCTCACCAAAACGTTGACAGTATTCGAGTGTCGAAACATTTCTGCGTTATAGTAAACTGGATTTTAACGGCCTTGTTGTTGTTGTTGTAAAGCTCAAGTTTGTCTACACATCTACAGCCAGCGTTCAAAGCGGAAACGTTGCGAAATTAAAATCAGTGGCATTGAATTTTTGACTTCAATTCAAGGCTCTTTAGGTCCATTTTATTTTGACGTTAGTGTGTTCCGACTCTCGAATTCTAGCAACGTCGATGAGACGTAAAATCTTATACTAAGCGTACTGCTTACAAGCGCGTTTTCCATCAAACGAGGCAATTTCGAATGGGAAATACTTATTAGTAGATTCCGGGATGCTGACGATGTTCCCGGTACATCAGTATAAAGTAGGTATACCTACTAATGTTAAACACAAATAACACGTGCAAAGGATTATAGTGCTGAAGACCATTTCTATGGAGTATTAAATTTTGTTCATCGTGTTTCTGAACAAAAGAGACTTTTACTCGATATAAACTTTTCCCTGTGTGAAATTTTCGCAAGTCACAGCTGCTGTCGTCATAATACTTTTGGTTTATTTGTTTCAATCAACAGTTTTGTTTGCAATTTATTATGTGCCTGCCTCTGGGGTTAAATAGGGGATGATATTTGTAATGAAAATCCGTAATTTTTCAAGTCAGATATGACTGTATACTGTGTATACCTATAGAGCTTTCTATTAAAAAAAGATATTCGGACTTTTGGTCTAAATTGAAAATGTACTTCATGTGTTTACTATTATTTTAATAGGTACACTTTCTACAAATGTGTGTTTCAGGATTTTTGTAAATTGACCGATTTTCAAAAATTCCCCTCGTGTGAAGTCGGCCGTCAGCAAGTTAATTAAATAAGGGGGGTTTCTAGGATTACTATCCCAGATCCCAGACAATCCCTCGAATGCGAAGGTTTGAGGATTGCTAGATCCTTCTGCGTAATTTACCCACTCCGAAATTCAATAAATACCTAATTAGTTAACATGTTTGCATTAAAACTTTCAAAGACTTATTTCTTAGAGCTAAGAGCGAGGATAAGTCTCGTAACTTGTAGCTTCACTTACCTGGAACACGATAGCTTCTCTTTTGATTTTAGAGAATTCCTTGAATATTGTATCGATAATCTCCAGGAACTTTTCTCTCTGCAGGAAACTCGGGCCGTCCTTCTCAAAGTAGTCGAGGAAGTCATAAAGCAGAAAGTAAGTTCCTGAAAATAAACTACATGTTAACATTACCTGTAGTGAAGATGGTATTATAAGTACGTTTCATTCGAAAATCCCAGTTATCCCAATCCATACCTACTAATATTATAAATGCTTAACTAAAGTGTATCTGTCTGTCTGTCTGTTTGCTAGCTTTTCACGGCCCTTCCGTTCAACAGATTTGAACGAAATTTGGAACACAGATCGCTTGCATTCCAGGGACGGATACAGAGTATGTAGCCTATGGGCTACTTTGTATCCCGGAAAACTAAAGAATTCTCCTGAGATTTTAAAACTCCGTTTGTTTCGAATAGATAATTCGAGTTTAACCTGAAAAAAATGCGTCTTAAACATCTAGCATAGCTCTACCAACGAACGAACAGTGGGCTATTGGTCAAACCGCTTTCTTTTTGGAAACTTAAATCTCGCAAACAAACATCGTGGACACACTCAGTGAACAAGGTTGATCATGACGAATTGTAAACGATAGAAGCGAATCCAACTCGAACTATCGCAAAGTCAGCATCGACTTTTGATGCTAGTTTCAAAACAATATCGGACCATTTGTGGAAAATCGGCTAAATAAAGAAGCTCGACAAACGGTACCCCACAAACTGAGCGATACCTAAAACTACATTCGCATATTTTAATCTAGAAGCCGGTGCCAGAAAATTACCTAGTAGAAAACTAATCAATATTTTTGTTGTTACTAAAATGCCGGTTCAAAAGTTAATTCATTAACAGCTAAGAAAATAAATTCGTTGATTCGGAAACTTTACTTCGTTAAATGGAGCAGATGTTTGTGAAAATTTGACCTACATTAATCACAAAAGTTTCGTCCATAAAGTTGGCCCGTGGAATAAAGTCGATAACAAGTCTTGTTAGCAAGTAATAAAATTGTAGTGGTACTAGTATTCAACAAGACTATAACAGTCAACAGGCATTTTGGAGAATTTCGTCGGATTCTTTTACTTTTATTCGACGTAAAAATAGCCCTTAACTGTGAAGTGATCAGTGGTATTATTTGGGACAATGCAATCGAAGATAGGTCTACGCGACATCGTATCGGAACGCTAACTCGCTTGACATTACGACGTCTTTGCTGATAGGTTAGGTGGTAACTAACCACGCCTGAAGTCTCCCACTAGATTCCTTCGACATCAATGCCTATGACCTATTTGATTTATAAGACTACCATCAACCATGCATACAGAACGAGTGGAGTAGTCAATCATTTATTTGTCATTTTGGTTACCTATAAACTCAGATTTATGAACCTTTAAATATAGGACAATTTGAGTTGTTCTGAAGAAATTAGCCCCGCTTTGGCTCTCCCGGTGTGTGTTGGGTCTCTATAGGTACAATAATAAATGATTATAATCTAGGTGACCAGATTTTTCGGAAATAGACATAAGTATAAACGTCACTCAGAAAAAACAGGTATTATTTAGACCATTTTAACGAATTATTGGAATGTCCTCCCAAAATTAATGACATTTTATTATTTACATTTACAACGCGTATATCAGAGAATCTAAAAGAAACTAATAACAAAATAAATAATTTAATAAGAGCGTGATTTCTATCACAACATCTAAGTATCCAGTTCACGATCTAAACACCGAAAATATGCAATAATAATCGTTCCAAATCTCAGAAGGAGGTTAAAATAAAAACCTTACGTTACTTGATTAACAGCCGTAGTTTATGCAAATTCACCCCACATACCAGCAACCGATTGTATGACATCGAATGAATTAAATATCGATTTTATTAAACTACCTTCTTTAGATAAATTAATAATTTCATACCATTTCTGACATTTCAAATTAGTTTTTAGGGTTCCGTACCTCAAAAAGAAAAACGTAACCCTTATAGGATCACTTTTTTGTCTGTCTGTCTGTCTGTCTGTCAAGAAACCTACAGGGAACTTCCCGTTGACCTTGAATCATGAAATTGGCAGGTAGGTAGATCTTATAGCTGACACTAGGGGAAAAATCTGAAAACCGCGAATTTAGGGTTAGATCAAAAAAAAAATTAAATTGTGGTCATGAACTAATAATTAGTATTTTCAATTTTCTAAGTAAGATAACTATTCAAGTGGGGTATCATATGAAAGGTCTTCACCTGTGCATTCTAAAACAGATTTTTATTTATTTTTATGTACCATAATTTTTGAATTAAATTTTTTTTTATTTAAAAATAACCTTACAGACAGTATCTATACTATTCAAATGAAAGTTTTCTTTTTTATAGTCTGGTATGTCACGTCATACGAGTACGATAAAATATTATGTGGAATGTGAAATAAAGTTCAAATATTATTTTGAACCATTTTGTGTCGTGAAGCTATCTATGCACTTTGCACCTAATTGAAAAACCATTTTTGTAGCATTATCGTAGTTCTAAAAATTAGTCTTAATTATTTACAGGTAGGTAGGTACATTTTAAACTGCTTACATTTTTGCAAATAAACCAAGTAAGTAGGTAGGTAACCTTCACTTTGATAATTACTTATTTCTTTGAATGCGATATCGCATGTCTTTACTTACTACCGACATAAATGAAATTACAGAATGGTATTTAGTTGAAAATATTTTAGGTCACATGAAAAGTTTCAATAATGTGCAAGATAAAATATAAAATAGGTAGGTAGGTATACAAAGAGCAGCCTTGCAAGTATCTTCATTAAAATGTAACTTGTATCTGACTGTATACTAGGCAAGCTTGACTAGTGTATTATGAAAAAATCTATTATGCTGGAAGTCGGTTGTTATATAATATATTAATTTCATGTTTTTATTATTCACTCTTATTTACTGCTGTAACCGTACAGAAATCAGAATGTGGTGGATTTCGGATCATCTTTCGGTATAAAGAAGAAGAAAAGCGACCGACATAGCTCAAAGGATTAGCGGGCTGAAGTGGCAATGGGCAGGCCATGTCTGTCGCAGAACCGATGACCGATGGGGCAGACGTGTTCTGGAGTGGAGACCGCGTACCGGTAAGCGCAGTGTGGGACGACCCCCCGCCCGCTGGACCGATGACCTGAAGAAGGTGGTGGGGAGCGGTTGGATGAGGAAGGCGGAGGACCGTGTTTGGTGGCGCGCTCTTGGAAAGGCCTATGTCCAGCAGTGGACGCAAACAGGCTGATGGATTGGATTGGATTGGATTTCGGTATAAAGTTCCAACCACTAGGCTATCACAGCTTATCCATCCAGTCAGCTGTGATAGCGTAGTGGTTGGGATATCCGCCTCCAAATCGGAGGTCGAGGGTTCGATCCCGGGCACGCACCTCTAACTTTTCGGAGTTATGTGCGTTTTAAGAAATTAAATATCACCCGCTTTAACAGTGAAGGAAAACATCGTGAGGGAGATTTCTCCATAATGTTCTCAAATGTGTGTGAAGTCTGCTAATCAATATAGTTAGTTAGTAACAGCAATAATTTTACTCTATCGACGGAAACCATTATTGCCTGACTGCCATAAATGGCCGAAGCTGACGTACACCGGACGTTCGTATTAGACCGTGCCGTAATAACGACCTAATCCGAAAATCGGCGTCGGAATTTCTAACACGTAATATTCTTTCATTTATTGCAATCACCTATATATAAAAACCGGCCAAGTGCGAGTCAGGCTCGAGCAATGAGGGTTCCGTACTACAGTCGTATTTTTTCGACATTTTGCACAATAATTCAAAAACTATGATGCATAAAAATAAATAAAAATCTGTTTTAGAATGTACAGGTAAAGACCTTTCATATGATATCCCACTTGATATAGTCACTCACTTCGAAAGTTGAAAATACGAATTATTAGTTCATGACCATAATTTAATTTTTTTTGTGTGATCTAACCCTAAAATAACGGTTTTCGGTTTTTTCCCCAAATGTCAGCTATAAGATCTACCTACCTGCCAAATTTCATGATTCTAGGTCAACGGGAAGTACCCTGTAGGTTTCTTGACAGACAGACAGACAGACAGTGATCCTATAAGGGTTCCGTTTTTCCTTTTGAGGTACGGAACCCTAATAAAAGGAAAAGGTGACTGACTGACTGACTGACTGACTGATCTATCAACGCACAGCTCAAACTACTGGACAGATCGCGCTGAAATTCGGCATGCAGATATCAATTATGACGTAACAATCCGCTAAGAAAGGATTTTCCAAAATTCAACCCCTCCCACCTACCAGGGACCTCCCACTAATAAGACCACAGCGCTTACTACTGCGCCAGGGAGGTTGATAAAGTTCAATTTTGCCAAAAGATTGCTCTACAAATCCAAAAGTTTCTGACGTAAAGGCCCGAAAGTTTACAATCAACTTACGATCATTTACAAGCTACAAGCGGGTCAGTTTTCCACTAATCGTTTTACCCTTCTCAGGTTAGGTAATTGAGTTTCAATCCTACCCATTATTCATAGAAATAGCTAGTAGAGCGCATGCCAACAGACTAAAGCGATAGGCGTTGAATTACCGTACAAGTTAAATCAATCGTTAATTATTTTGCCATTTAAACCATTTATCAATTAACTCGATGAAGTTTGAAGCTACGCATGCGTGGATTTAGATTTTTAAAACCGTGGGAAATTTTAATTTTCCGGGACAAAAACTGTCACTTACCACCAGGTAAGATTGCAGACAAGGGCTAACTTGTATCTGAATTTTTAAAAAAATACCATCTACGATGATATCGGGAGTATCTAAGCTATTGACGGCTAGGCTGCACAGATAAAGATGAGTGCCTATGCCGCTTTATGCTCTTTTATCCATTCTACTGTATAGATAACTCTTTGACCAGTCAAAAGAACTTAAGAGCTTTTGAAAACGGAACGCTTTGAATTGGAGTTTTTCTACTTTGCTAATGGCCAACATCACAGTTCACGACTGCTAGGGAACATCGAGGCTTCGTTCAACCGTCACTGGCAGGCGTTAAATGTTAGTACATTAATTACATACTTTTTAAATAGCCAATTGGCACAG
Source organism: Maniola hyperantus (assembly GCF_902806685.2). Lineage (NCBI taxonomy): Eukaryota > Metazoa > Arthropoda > Insecta > Lepidoptera > Nymphalidae > Maniola > Maniola hyperantus. The sequence goes on from NC_048547.1 coordinate 4,432,599, forward strand.
ATTCCATTGTCTTTCTCTAAACTAAATTTAGACTATCTGCATCCTTTTCTTTTCAACAATCCTAAAAAGGGACAGAACATGAACTTTACATTCAAAGACTCTAAATTTTAGTGCACGCTACAAATTTAAATAGTACCTAGGCTCGCGACTGTGCGCTAAAATCACGGGTTTTACCATATAAAAATTAAATTTAAAACTGTCAAACTGCGTCTGTCCTTTTCATATTACATTAGTAAGAAGAGGATGCGAATGCTCTAAAATTAAGTTATGCTCTGAATCAAACCATATCCGCTTAGCTCCGGGAGGCAAGTGCAAAATTGATGAAGCCCACGAATTCATCTATTTGGGTTTAGGTTTTTTGAAAATCCCGTGGAAAATGTCTCATTTTCTCGGAACAAAAAGTGGCCTATGTCCGTCCCCGGGACCTGGGATGCAAGCTCCAAATTTCGTTAAAAGCTAACAAACAAACAGACACACTTTCGTATTTTAAATCCCCAAGGATGAAATGGTTCACCGTCCACCATTTTCAGATTCCCTTAACCTAGGGGAGGTGCGTGGCAACAGGGGGTCTGGGCGAGCGCGGGGCCCGCCTGCTGCGTGGGCGAGTCTGTAGTACCTTGTAGTAGTACCTGGCCACGGCGTGGTATTGTTGTGTTTACCAGCTACTGCGCACGCGTGCCTCCCTGCTCCAGGTGTTAGCACCCAGACGACCTCGAACTCTATGCCCGATATTGATAAGTCACGCTTTTACGACAAAAACAATGTAAGGTCATATTATCATAATCTTTGACATATCATAAGTATATTTTATTGTTGACTAGCTCATGCTCGAGACTTCATCCGCGTGGACTACACAAATTTCACACCCCTATTTCACCCCCTTAGGGGTAAAATTTTCAAAAATCCTTTCATAGCGGATGCCTACGTCATAATAGCTATCTGCATGCCAAATTTCAGCCCGATCTGTCTAGCAGTTTGAGCTGTGCGTTGATAGATCAGTCAGTCAGTCAGTCAGTCGCCTTTCCTTTTATAAATTTAGACATCTCTAGGCTAGTTCTTAAAAAAATTGAGTGGGAAAAATTTCCCGATTTTTTGTTATTTTCATAAACAGTTTTCAATTTTAATATGAACTACAGTAACCTATGTATCTACGTATCTAACGTAACGCAGGTTATTTTCCATTTCTCGTATGTAAGAAACTTTTTTTTTTTCAGATACAAGTTAACCCTTGACTGCAATCTCACCTGATGGTAAGTGATGATGCAGTCTAAGATGATAGCGGGCTAACCTGGAAGGGGTATGGCAGTTTTTATTAAACCCGTACCCCTTTGGTTTCTACACGGCATCATACCGGAACGCTAAATTGCTTGGCGGCACGGCTTTGCCGGTAGGGTGGTAACTAGCCACGGCCGAGGCCTCCCACCAGACAGACAGACTACATTACACCATTGAGTTTGTATATAAAGCATTATACATCTTTTTGAAAAACGAATACGCATTTATTATGCAGTTATGATTATTAAATAAAATTACGAAAACCGACGAGGCCGTATGAGCTTGATGCACAGTTTTCTTCAAATAGGTACATAAACGTTAAGTTTATTTTAATTTATTTTTATAAATAAGTTAATGTTCTAAAGATACGTTTAATAAATCTCATATTAGTATTGTGTTAATTTTTGTTAAGTTTTAAATAAAGTAGTTTATTTAAGTTTAAGTCAGTTAGTTGTATATAGAAAAAAAATGTAATAATAGCTAGATATAAATAATTTAAGTTAACTTAGCTATCGCATTAGGTTTTAGCCTGTAATGATAGTTTTAAGTTGTCAAATAAATAAATAAATTCACAGATATGGAAATTTGTAGGTAGGTACGTCTGAACTAAATTTTTGCGGGTAGGGAATTCAAGTAGTGCAAACTTGATAGCGGTCCAAGTAGCACTCTGTATTAATGAGTTTCGCGAGTCAGGAACAACATAATGATATATTATACTATTACCTACCTACTATATCTCTACGTAGTATTAAACAAAGGCGCTTCCCGTCTGTCCTCTGTACGCTTAGATCTTTTAAACTACGCAACACATTTTAATGCGGACATCAAATAGATAGAGTGAAGAGGAAGGATTAGATATATTTACTTACGTATAGTTTATACAGTAATTAATAATATTTTATTGTGATTATCTGTATATATAAAAAAGAAGAGCTGACTGACAGACTGACTGACTTACAGATCTATCAACGCACAGCTCAAACTACTATACGGATCAGTACCCGTAGTATAAGATTTTACGTCTCACCAAACGTTACTAGAATTCGAGAGTCGAAACACTTCTGCGTTATAGTAAACTGGATCTTAAGTGCCTTGTTTTAAAGCTCAAGTTTGTCTACACATCTACAGCCAGCGCTCCAAGCGGAAACCTTGCGAAATTAAAATCAGTGGCATTGAATTTTCTCTCCGACATCTCCGCGCGCGATAATGCGAACGCCGCCGCCCGCGCGCAGAGAACAAACAAACACAGAACAAGTCCCCTAGGGCCATAAGCCAAGATTGGCAGGCCCAAGTCGGTGTAATTCCGACTTAAAAACAGTCACCAGGGCACAAAGTTGCCCTGCGCCCCACCCGGGTAAGGAGGCCATGCCTCGAGGCCCGTACCCCCGCTTGGCCGTTCCGGCCAAACGGAGAAGACCCGCAATGAATTTTTGGCTTCAATTCAAGGCTCTTTAGGTCCATTTTACTATGATGTTATTTTGTTTCGATTCTCGAATTCTAGCAACGTTTGGTGAGACGTAAAATCTTATACTACGGGTACGGGCTGAAATTTGGCATGCAGATAGCTAATTTTGACGTAGACATCCGCTAAGAAAGGATTTTTGAAAATTCAAACTCTGAAGGGGTAAAACAGGGATTTGAAATTCGTGTGATCCACGCAGACGAGTAGTCGCGGACGAGGTAGTAGGTATTCGATATAATATAATGCTCAATATGAATCACTATATTCATGATCAATTCTAACACCTGCATATTAAACTCTGAATGGAAATTGCCTCGTATTTTTCCACTGTAGTAATATTCCATTCTATCAGTTAAAAAGTTTAAGGGTGTGTGGCAATGCGTGACGTGATTTCTAATATTATTCCGAAGTAAATATAAAAACATTAGACTTTATACTTTGACGTAAGATTTTTTACACCTTTATTTCCTGTTTATCTCCCAAAGCCACCATGATCCAAATAAACATCCAAACAAACGTTGGGGACAATACACAGAGAAACGTTCAGCTTTTATAAAATAACGAGGGTCTGGCACGCACTGGCTCTCTCTCTAAATAATATTATGTGTGTACATAAAAAAGTTACAATGATTTAACTTTAATCTTATTTCAACAAAGCGGTCAAAAACTGGAAAGAAGAAAAGGAATTTTAATATAATAAAACGCCATGTTGTTAAATGCAAATATTTGCGGCAAGCCTTCTAGTATAGAGCAAACGTTGTAGCGGTGCACTTTAGATTAATGAGTTCTTACAAAGAAACAGAATTATTACCCTAGAACCATTGAAAGTTGTTGCTATTGAATAAATCTATGCAGTAGGTATGCAAAACTCTAAAAGGAAATCCGTGCTCTGTAGTGAGCCGGCGATCTGTTGATCATGATGATGATGACGCAGTATATGCAATCATTTTAGATGTTTTTTGTTCAAAATAGAAATGTGAGATTTCAATAATGAGGTTACGTAAAATCTGCTTGTTAAAATATGCATTTGAATTAAAAACAAAGAGAATTTTGCGTAAGTAAATAAGCTCCTTACTGTATTTTGATGTTCGAATCACTTACAATTATAATTTATAACTGAGAAAACAGTTGGCAGACATTTGATGTAAACCTCAAACCGCAAAAACCTGTTGATGATATTCATGACTGGAAATGTTCATAGATTTGCATTTACAACAGAACTTAAGTGCCAATATGACGATTGAATAGAACCATCGTAATATTATACAACGGTGATACCTATTTAATTCGACTTACCTACTAGATCTAACTAAGTGGGTAATTAGTACCTATTTAGTTATTTCTTAACTGTACCTACCTAATAAAAAAACCTCTCACCTTCGTCTTGGTTGCTTCCAAGGAGAACTTCAGTATTGTGGAAATGCCCTTCTTTCATCATCGTGTCAGGATCCTTAGGCAAAAATATCCCGTCCACTGTTGGTGCTGATGGGAAACCCAATATCCCAGTGTATGAATTCCATTGTTGCACCGATATAGTTTTAGCGTCCACTCCACGCATGCAATCCATGACTAAGCTGGGATCAGCAGCTAAGAGACTGCTATTACAACTACAGTCATCTATCAGCACTTTTCCGATTTCCTGTGCTCTTTCTCCAGTCATCCAACTCCAAGGTGCATTCAGTGTCCCAGATTGTAATATTCCTCTTTTAAATAATCCTTTCATTTCAGGTGACAGCATATGCAGGCTTACACTTCCACCGCCAGCTGACTCACCGAACAAAGTTATTAAATCAGGATCACCGCCAAAGGCACGCGCATTGTCCTTTATCCAGCGAATAGCCAATTGCTGATCCCACAACCCCATGTTCCCCGGAGCCTCCTCACTTCCAGGAGAAAAATATTTGTTCAAATATAAAAATCCAAATGCACCCACCCTGTACTGCATAGACGCTACTATGACATCACTCGATGAGGCCATTATGTCGGCTTTATACAGGTCAAGTGTTGCCGTTCCACTCATATACCCTCCACCGTAAATCCATACTAGTATAGGCACTTTTGGCCTTTCTGTAAGAGGCTTGTCTTGGTGGTGTCGAACCCTTAGATGCTGTGGCACCCATATGTTCAAATAGAGACAGTCTTCTGATATGTTAGTGTTCGGATTCCACATCTCTTCACCCTCGAAGCCAGGAAAATATTCATATCTTTCTTGATAACAACTATTTGGCATTGCAGTGGCCTCGAGAACTCCATGCCAAGGATCAATCGGGACAGGCTTACGAAACCTTAGTGGGCCTAAAGGTGCTTTTGCAAATGGAATTCCTGTGAAGATGTGTACTTCACGCCCCATCACGGTCTTGGCATAACCTTTGACGAGGCCACTTTTAGTTTCAACAATAAGAGGATCATTGTGAATATTCTTTGGCATGGAACTAGTTGTAGGTGTTGTTTGGGTGGTTGATGTAGTCGTATCGTGATGATTCGCCCAAGATCTGCTCCATACTCCTGACGTACAAAAACATAGAAGAAAACTCGTGATCACAATTTTCTTTATGTGACTCATCTCGAATTATTTTTCTTCTTAGTACATTTAACAAGACGTGCTTAATCGGAAGTAGTCTGCCAGATTAATTAAGTATTTACTAAAACACATTTCTATTCTGCTTGAATTCTATACCACTGTTTCACATTCCTGCAACAAAAGAAAAATTAATTAAATAATTGTCTATATTCTATATTTCTTATATAAAAGGAAAAGCTAACTGACTGACTGACTGATCTATCAAGGCACAGCGCAAACATCTTGACTAATGGGGCTGAAATTTGGCATGCAGATAGCTATTCAGACGTATACATCCGCTAAGAAAGTATTTTTGAAATTCAAATAAAGAGGTAAATTAGTAAAGTATAGTATTAGTTAGAGTAAACTCCCTAAGGGTCTAAAAGACATAGTCCGCTACGCTGGCCAAGTGCGAGGTAGTTACTGGAAGGCTTTACACACAACTATGAAGTTTTTAAGTTTATAGACAGGGCTTGGCTGCAATCGGACCTAATGCAGCCTAAATTTCTAAGCAGTAGATTTCCATGTGGTGCTTCCAAATGGTAGAGTAGGTATCTATCTACACTTCAAAAAAAATTAAAGAAAAATAGGTAAACTTATAAATTCAATCACTGAGGTATCTGCTAAATAGGATTTCATCAAATAAAGATAAATGGTCAGAACTGCACGTAGAACCATTAGGTCGGTAGGAACGTTGGAAGTTTTATAACCGATCAAATGGTAAATCAATCACAATGAAATCGTTTGGCTTCAAGTCGCTTCGAGTACTTTCGAGTTCTTTAATGGCCATCGTTGAAATTGGAATTTGTGCCTTTACGACAGTCGGACTTAGATTTGCAATCTCTGAAATTAAATACCAACGTGAGTAAGCTTTGTTAAAATATTTCTATTAATCTTTAAAAAAAAATTAAAACGTAGTAACGTTTTCTGCCTAATTACGCAAAATTTACTTTTTCTTATTCCAAAAGCCTAATTTAAATTAGCATTTCTCTCATGAACTCATTTGAATTTGTTAAATACTTTTGTTGCAGTCCTATCTTTAAATTGAATTTTGTCTTGGAGATAACAGAATTTTATTATGGTAGTGACTTTTATTTGAATAAAAATGTTCAAAAGATTTTCCACTGTCTCCGTATTCCTCAGAAATGAAAACATCGCAGTAATTGGACAAAAGATCATCCTTTTCCAAATACTATTCTAAACTAAACAACAATTCAACTTGGCACAAAAGATTTTCTTGAAATCGTGATTGTGAACTAGCACAACTTAGTTTGAAAACACATATTTCCATCGTTTCTTGTAAAATTTTCTACAGAACATAATCGACGTAAAAGAATTCCCTCGGATTCAACAGATAGCAGATTGGAATCTATTAATATATATTGATTTGAAAAAACCTTCGAAACCAAAGCTCGTCGGAAATCTAAATCAATTGCTAGGAGGACATTTTGTTGTCCCAAAATTAGCTGCGCACTTTATTTTTAATGAAAATATTACAATAACACTTAAAGCTAGTCTTATCTTATAAATACTAGCTTTTAGTTTTGGAATGGTGCCAAGAATACTGGCTGTATTTCCACGATGGATAGCCAGGCTGATCCGTTGTTTATCCGTTGCGCACTTTTGGATTCATATATTTTTATTGCTGTGATCTATGACCTAGTAAATAAATGTATAAGAGATTTAAAGGTAAGTAGTATTTATCCTTTATTTTTGAAAAATACTTTGGATAGTATAATATTTATCATATCAAGAGAAGTAGGTACTACTGAGCTTCCTATGGTTTGTCTGTAGTAAAAAAGGGTTAACTTTAGAGAAGTTATTACTTTAACATTTAGCATATTCATTGGTCTATTCAACTGAACTGACCATTCAAATTGGTTCCTGGTTGGACTATGTGGATTAGTCAAAAAAGTCAAATGTCAAATCATTTACTTTTTGATGGTATTTTGGATTGTTGAATTTGTTACATGTAATGGTGATAATTAATTACTTAAACTTAAAACTAAAGCTACGTGGGTTCCAAACGGGCATATTAAATTGATGCATAGCTTTAGTTTTTAAGTTCGCGTAAAAATTATCACCACTGTATCATCTTACAAATGCAACAACTGACTTTCAAAAAGTGCAATTTATTACCTATTTTGAATAAACCATTTGATTTGATTTGATGTCTGATTTTTATCACCCAATAACTTTTTGCCAGCGATATTCTAAAAAAAGATATTTCCAATACCAATAAATATATCTCACATTCAACAGATTGCGGAACGGAGCCGATAAATATGCACGTCCCAAAGAACCTTCGGACCCAAAGCCACTGGGTAATCATTATTTCATCGGACATCCGAATCGTTCGCCGGGGAGGCATTACATTGTTTCCACATTGGACGCGGAGTTGAGGATGAATTTTGAATTTAGTGCAACGTTGTATGGCCTAGATAACAAGACAGAAACGCGTTAATAATATATAGAGAGAGAGCCAGCGCTTGCCAGACCTTCGTTATTTTATAAAAGCTGAAAGTTTCTCTGCGTATTGTTCCCAACACAGAGAGGAACGATCAGCGACTATGAAGTTTGGATCATGGTGTGGTGGTCACACTCAGTTTAAGAAGTATGGCAGGGGGTTACCACGATATACCTAATAGGCTACTTGACAATTTTTTTAAGTTGGTCTTAAATGGTTAATATTTGTCCTATTATATCAAAAAAATTAACACTATATTTTTTTGCGCCCTAAAAACCGTAAAACTTTAATTTAAAAAAATATTTTTCTTAGACAGGTGAAAACACTGTCGGCCATGTTTGGCCGATAGATTATCTGTGCTCTGACGTCATGCATTTGTAAACAACAGTATAACCCTGTGGTTATACTGTTGTTTACAAATGCATGACCCTGTGGTTATACTGTTGTTTACAAATGCATGACGTCAGAGCACAGATAATCTATCGGCCAAACATGGCCGACAGTGTTTTCACCTGTCTAAGAAAAATATTTTTTTAAATTAAAGTTTTACGGTTTTTAGGGCGCAAAAAAATATAGTGTTAATTTTTTTGATATAATAGGACAAATATTAACCATTTAAGACCAACTTAAAAAAATTGTCAAGTAGCCTATTGTCTGGCAATGCATGACGTGATTTTTAATAGGCACTATTTCGAAGGAAATGTAAAAAAATAGACTTTATACTTTGACGTAAGATTTTTTACACCTTTATTACCTGTTATCTCCCAAAGCCACCATGCTCCGAACTTCATAGTCGCTGACCGTTCCTCCCTGTTTTGGGGACAATACGCAGTGAAATTTTCAGCTTTTATAAAATAGCGAAGGTCTGGCACGCGCTGGCTCTTAGTCCAATGGAAGCAACAAATCCTAGTGATAAAATTATAAATAAGAAAACAGCTGATTTTCGACGTGTGCCTTCCTCCTTCTTGGTTCTTAAAGAAAATCATAAGACCTTATTTTGATGATGACGATGTAATTTTTTAATGCCTCTTATGCCTCTTAAAGCGCTACCACACTGGACGACATGGCGATGTCGTCGGCTATGTATCCAAAGTCCAAACAATTCGTATTGAAATGTATGACAGTTAAAGTCGCCAATTTGGAAACTTAGCCACGGCCCACGACCGATCGGTCCTGTAGTTTCTACCGTACATTTTATCTACGTTATGGTACTATTACACCTAACGAGTACAGGAGTACAGTGGCGCGTCAGTGTCCTCGGCCGAGTACTCGGTTGGTATAAACACTTTAACGAGTGCAATTTCGCCGCAATTTCTCAGCCACAGCACTGTCTCGGCCGAGTGACATTTTACTGTGTCGCTTCACTACTCGGTATTTGTAATCGTACCATTAGTATATTAATTATTATCATAGTCCAGCTTAAAAGAAAAGCTCTTAGCTCATGCGAATCTATTATTAGGGAGATATTGTTTTAATGTATTTTATTTTCTATTTTATCTGTATTTTATATGTAATTTAATATGTAATAATATCCAATAAATTTAATTTAATTTAATTTAATTTAATTTAATGTTAGATGCGGACTGTGGAGTCGAGAATACGGGATATCCATATCCATACTAATATATAAATGCGAAAGTGTGTCTGTCTGTCTGTCTGCTAGCATTTCACGACCCAACCGTTCAACCGATTTTGATGAAATTTGGTACAGAGTTAGCTTATATCCCGGGGAAGGACAAAGGCTACTTTTTATCCCGGAAAGTTGAAGAGTTCCCACGGGATTTCAAAAAATCTAAATCCACGCGGACGAAGTCGCGGGTGTCATCTAGTTGTTTATAAATTGCTACGTCTTTACAAGTCCAAACATATCAAGTAGTGAGTAGCTTATTTAGATTCATGGACGTTGGATGTGATAAAAGCATTAAAACAGATCTAAAGTAAAAAACCGGTCAAGTGCGAGTCAGATTCGCACACCGAAGGTTCCGTATACCAGTCGTATTTTTTCACCTATGCAAAAAATAAATACAAACCTGTTTTAGAATGTAAAGCCCTTTCATATGAAACCCTTTTGGTACCTATAGTTATCTTAATTTGTAAATAGAAAATACTAATATTTGTCCATGAACACATTTTAATTATTTTTTTCTGTGATGTAACTACAAATTCACGGTTTTCGGATTTATTCCTTTACTTGTGCTATTAACCTCCTTACTCATGATTCTAGGTCAACGGGAAGTAGGTACCCTTTAAGTTTTCTTGACAGACACGTCGGACAGACAGACAAGAAAGTGATCCTATAAGGTCTCCTTTTTTCCTTCTGAGGTACGGAACCCTAAAAACATTACATGTAAATAGCTAATATTCAAAAAGTATAAGTCTTATTTTTCGACGACATTTGTGTCGCAATGGGAATACGAAACCAATAAATAATTAGAGATCGGGGTTTAACAAAATGTATCTACCTATACCTTCAAGGTAACTAACCTTGAACCCTTCTATCGATTGTATCGTCCATCGTCTAAGATGGTAAGGACAAGTCGCGGGTACAGTCAAGAGCTACTTAACTTGTAAAAAAATTAAAGACAGGTATGAAAAACATACCAGAGCCAAAAACACCTGAGGACCAAAGTGTTCGAACCGTGCGATGTTGCTTGGAATGTTGGATGAATCGGTTCAGTACTTTCAGAGTTTATCGATTATAAACACCAAAAATCTTTCCTCTTTATTAGTATAAACGCCCACAGTAAGACAGGATTTTCTAAAATTCCGACCATGCAAAACCGGGGCGGATCAGATAATCAATAGAAAAGAAAGTAGCCTTGGAAAGACAGTAAAAAAACCAATAATAACGATGATTTTTTCAATTTCACAAACCAGGTTAGTACCTACGGCTATCTAATTTAATATAATGGATGTCCCAAAAAAGGAAAAAGCAATTACGCCGATGTAATTGCAACTTAGGCATTCCTTGTCGTACAAATAAATTCAGATCATGTATGGAATAGGAAAGCATATCAAAGCACCGTTTTCCGAGATCAAGGAGAAATCCCTCGGGAAGTGAGTTCTGTAAATTAACTTAAGGTTACTCTGTATGCAGACGATCGCCTTGAATAACGAGATTCAGACCCTACGGAACCCTCCTACAGCTTATGAAACAGCTCAAACTCTGTGCTAACAAGCTATTAAATATTCGCTTCATAAATACAAGATAATCGCAAAGCAGAAAGGTCTGTTGAATTTAAAGTGTCATTTCTTCTAGATTGTTTCAATGGCTGAAATAGATTGAAGACAAAAATGGCATTACCCAAAATTGGCTGCAGTTCTGACTATAGAGTGAGGAGTTTGTTTCGAATCTTGTTCCTTATTTTTATAAGACATATTTTAAATTATCCATCCCGTTTTAGTTGCTGAGGCTGGTGATTCCTTCTATTAAACAGTAATAATGTAGGCGTTATCTTCGGCTAATAGGTACTTTTAATGCGGCGGGGCGGACGCCGCCGGGCACCCAAATCATTCCGCATATTTACGACTATATTAAGAGTAGGTACAGTTCAGATTTTTATATAACGTACCTACTCTCCGAGCTTGCCAAATTTGGATCTCCAAAGTCGGTCACCCACCCAGTTATCAACGAGTGCCAAAGTTGCTTAACCACAATATAAAGATAAGTATTTAGAGCCTCGATAGCTCAACGGTTAAAGGAGTGGACTGAAAACCGAAAGATCGCCGGTTCAAATCCCACCCGTTGCACTATGGTCGTACCTGCTCCTAGCACAAGCTTTACGCTTAATTGGAGAGGGGAAAGGGGAATATTAGTCAGCAATGAACTTGGCTAATATTTTTTTATTTTTTTTTAAGATAAGTATAGTACGCGACAGGTCGAGATGGTAATCGGGGAGGGAACGCACCGCACACCCGCACAGCCCGGTGCGGGCGAGCGCGGATAACGTGTGGGTGTGCGAGGCGTCCCCCCGCCTCATACCCCGACTGCCATCTCGAGTTGACGTGGACTATACATTTTCGTTTAGGTAGGTACTACTGGAAGTAATAGAACCTTCCGTAGCGGAGAGAGAGGAAAGTCGCTTCACTCCGCGAGTCGCGACTTACGGGGCTCGAGGTAGGGGTGGGGGAGAGTGGGGCAGCGCGCGCCGTTCGATAAATCGATGTACGAGGTAATACAATGCTATGCGGCGCGACGGCCTCGAAGCCTGCCAGCCAAGACACACCTCCGCGTCCTACTCTCAAGTTCAATGCCAAACCGTTTATCCTGACACATAAATTACTATAAATTACTAGCTCGTTAGCTGATACCCGCGACTTATCCGCGAGGATTTGTTTTTAGCTCCAGGTCTGCACCTATCATCATCATCATCATGATCAACCCATCACCGGCTCACTACAGAGCACGGATCTCCTCTCAGAGTGAGAAGGGTTTTGGCTATAGTCTACCACGCTGGCCATGTGCAGATTGGTAGACAGGCATGCAGGTTTCGTCACGATGTTTTCCTTCACCGTTAAAGCCGTTTAACACATAGGCTACTTACTTTTTATCCCGGAAAATCAATGAGTTCCCGCGGGATTTTGAAAAATCTAAGTTCAAGCGGACGAAGTCGCGGGCATCAGCTAGTATGTTATAACTTAAAAAACCACGGACTTTCATACTAATTTTCACAGGGTGATGGAATTTCTAAAAATGCTTTCTTAGTGAACTCTTACGTTATGCCTACCTACTCTCCAAATTTCAAATACCAATCTCCAGCGGTTTAGGCTAATCAACAAACAAATACACTTTCGCATTTATAATATGCGTAGGGATTTTATTCTTTCCGAGAACAAACTTTCGGCGAATATATTAGTATTCGCCGAAATCTTCCTCGAAATTTTCCACTTGCTCTCGGTCCATGATCGAGCGATATAATAATACTATAGCTGACCCGCCCCAGCTACGCTCGAGTGGAATATTGAAAATCGAGGTGGGAGTTGAATTTCCAAAAATCCTGAAACACGTACCTACCTATTTCTTCATTCGTGACAGAAAACCCAAATACTAATTTTCATGCAATTAACTTGAAAAATGACGGACTTTCATACAAACTTTCATCCCCCATTTAACTCATTTAGGGCGGAATTTCGATAAATCGTTTCTTAGTGGATACCTACTTTATACAAAGAACACACCCTCAAAATTTCATGTCTTTAGGACCAGCGGTTTGGGATGTGCGTTGATATAAGTCAGTCAGGACTTTAAAATATAAAGAAGACTAGCTTATGCTCGCGACTTCGTCCGCGTGGACTACACAAATTTCAAACCCCTATTTCACTCTCGTAGGGGTTGACTTTTCAAAAATCCTTTCTTAGCGGATGCCTACGCCTTAGTGCATGCCAAATTTCAGCCCGATCCGTCCAGTAGTTTAAGCTGTGCTTTGATAGATCAGTCAGTCAGTCAGTCACCTTTTCCTGTTATATATTTAGATAAAGATTATGCTGTCGGCACTATGCCACCCTACTGTCATGAACATACGATAACGTTGCCATAAACACAATACATGTGGAAAGTTATACCATCAAAGACGTTCAGTGTCCTCCAAAGAGACATTGCTTTGCATCAGAGGAACTATACACTTTATAAAATGTATCTAATAGTGAGCAAGGGACTCGTTTTGCCGGCACCGAAGCTTGGGCTTTGAAGCAACCGGAAAATATCTGAATTCCGATCGACTGAAGTGCGAGTCGGACTCGCAGACGAAGGGTTACGCTACCATCGTACAAGACGTAACAATTTTATTTTAATTTTCCTGGCAGCCATTTTGAATTTCTTACAATTTGTTGCTATAGCTGGATAGTAGCTATACCTAACAACAAATAAATAATAATTTAAAGAAAGAAAGAATATATAATTGAAATATAAATAATTTTATCATAAATTTCCAATAAAGAAAATTTTGATTAGACCTGAGAATGTTTATTATTAACGCTGACCGGCACAGAAGCCTACCGTTATCACAAAAGCCTTTATATAATCTGGAAATAACGTGTTTGCATTTAGATTAGGTATTTTAAGCGAAACCTGTCCTTTACAGCTGACTGAAATAGTAACAAGGCCAACCTTACCTATGAGGTTGCCATGTAATATATATTTCATACCATCAAGCTACCCTATATATCTAAGCCTACATTGTAAAAGTCACCTACTAGCTTAGCTATTGAAGATCAAGTCTATAAAGCTCTTGAAAAGTAAACTTCGTACTACTAACTACTTCAGTAAATCTAAATATATAAAAGGAAAAGGTGACTGACTGACTGACTAATTTATCAACGCACAGCTCAAACTACTGGACGGATCAAGCTGAAATTTGGCATGCAGATAGCTATTTTGACGTAGGCATCCGCTAAGGAAGGATCTTTGAAAATTCAACCCCTAAGGGGTGAAATAGGGGTTCGAAATTTGTATAGTTCACGCGGATGAAGTCGCGAGCATAAGCTAGTGTGTAAGCCTCAAGAGAAAGATTCTTAGAAAATATTAAGCATCTTGAATCATTTTGGCTAATTATTTATTATACTATTGCATAATGGATTTCAGTACAACATTACAACCCGGTTATAACAAGTTAAGTCATAGGAATGTTATGACGTACTTTACCCTTAGTTAACAGGTCTGTAATAAGGCATTCTAGAGCGAGTGGTGTGAAAAAAATATTACATCCTCCCTGAACGTAACGAGAAATTATAAAGCGAAACGAATCCTCCGTTTCATATCGATTTATGTAAATTTATGCAATTTGTTCTGCGTTTCCCGATAAAAAGCAATTCGCATTATTTGTGCGAGGATACAAAGACAAATAGGAAATGGAAAAGACAAGAGAACAATTTACTCATTGTTCACATAATATAGGTTTTCTCGTGTAAGTATGTGTTACGATAAATGTAATTAGTAATAATGGTAAGTACTTACGTATTAATAATAATAACCGGTGTTATAAACTTTGAAGTTTCTACCAGTTTCTAGGGTTTCGTACGCCAAGGGTGCCAACGGGAACCTATTACTAAGCCTTCGCTGTCCGTCCATCTGTCTGTCAGCCGGCTGTATCTCTTCAACCATAATAAGGTAGAGAGTTGAAATTACAGAGAATAAGTATTTCTATTGCCCCTATAATAACAATTAATAATAAAAACTTCAAAATGGCCGCCATTAAAAACAAAAAAATAAAAATGTTATTTCTTGTACGATGGTACGGAACTCTTCGTGTGCGAGTAGAACTCGCACTTGCAATAACCATAAAAATCATTCGTACTTATTTTACGTTTAGACACTCAATTTAGGCATGGGTGCCGTATGCATAACATAGAGAAAGTATGACTTAATTCACTACAAAAAAAACTTAGGTCAGTTAAGTTTGTTTAACATACGCAAACATTAATTTTTATTTATTCTTTAAGTGAACTAATTAAGCAACCTAGGTTTTTAGATTCCTACACAATTAATCCACTTTTTAATTTTACGACGAACATAATTTTTAAAAGTAGACGCCATTAAAAAAGCAACTGTTGAAACACGCAACAAAGGAAACTCATGTTCTTAATTATTTATTAAACCTCAATGTTTTGCTTTATGTCCTTTTGTAAAAGTTTTACATTCTACTAGAGGATGCCCGCGACTTTGTCCTGGTGGATTTAGGAAAATCCCTTGGGAACTCTTTGATTTTCCGGGATAAAAAGTAGCCTATGTCCTTCCCCGGGATGCAAGCTATTGCTGTACCAAGTTTCGTCAAAATCGGTTGAACGGATGGGCTGTGAAAGGCTAGCAGACAGACAGACAGACACACTTTCGCATTTATAATATTAGTATGGACTAGATGATGTCTGCGGCTTCATCCGCGTTTCAGGTTTTCAAAATCTCGCGGAAACTTTGATTTTCCGGGATATAAAGTAGTCTAAGACACTTTTTCTCTTTCTCCTTAGCTGACATAAAAGGTCGATAGTAATCAAATATTAAAAGAACTTCTGTGGAGAACGTATTAGCAACGCGTTTTATCTTCTACTCTTCTATGCATTCTAAAGATTGTCTTTATGGTTCTGGACCCGAAGGGTGCCAACCGGGGACCCTATTACTAAGCCTCCGCTGTCTTTCCGTCCGTCTGTCTGTCTGTTTCCGTTGACCTAGAATCATGAAAGGCAGGTAAGCAATGTCTTATATAATATTAATAGTGGTGATGATTAATACGTACTTAAAACTAAAGCTACGAGGGTTCTGAATAACTAAGGCTACTGAACCGATTTTAATAATTCTTTCTCCATTAGAAAGCTACTTTATCTAGGAGTAACATAATAGGCTATATAATTTACACAATAGGTATGTACCTCAGACATTGTCGCGGAAAAGGCTAATAAATGAAATAAAAATAACCCTTTTGTAACAAGGTCAAGATGAGAGCTTAAAAATAGTGCTTTCATGCTAGAAAAGCACACGTCGGGGAATATTATAGTGTTCTTTGTATTCACAGGCTCATTTGGAAATTTTACAAGCGCCAAACTGGGTCAATAAAAGAGAACAGAGGTTTATATGGGCAGTTATTTGGAAAATAAATTGAATTTGCATAGCTCGTAAGGCTCGTTGAAAACTACCTATTTGGCTATTTAGGAGTAGGTATTTCATTGAATTTAATTTTATACGACAGTATATGCATTAAAAAATGTAATATTTTATTTAAAATTATAAATGTTAAATCAGAAATTCGTATTTACATTTCGATTCCCTGCAGGGGCTTGAAATTTTATAATTTCTAAATTTCTGGTCGGGTCTCGTGGGAGGCTTTGGCCGTGACTAGTTACCACCCTACCGGCAAAGCCAACAAAGAAATCAACAAGCAAACACACTTTCGCATTTATAATATGGGTAGTGATTGATTGTATATTAAAAACGGACTTAATCCGACAAATTGCCATAAAGCGCTATTTGTCTAGCAACATCGGGCGGGCGGGCGGCGCGGCGCCACGTATCAGAACCATAATTAGAATTTATTTATTCCAAATTACACGAAATACAAATAGGTGGAACAATAGTTTCAAGTCGGACCCATACATTACCCATAGCGTGACCGAACGTCGCTACTCATTGCTATCCACAGTGTTTCCACTCGCGCAAATCAACTCGCGCGAGTCGTTAAAACAAGGCCGTGAAAAATGACACAGGGTCACATTATAGAATAGAATAGAAATATATTTATTTGTTGATCCAACACATGTTAAACACAAATTAACTACAAAAATCATGCCTTAAAATCGAACCTAACAAAGCCGTTCAGCGAGGTTATTAGCGCCAGTGTTTTGGGCACAATGCCCATAAATGACCATTTGGACGGCGTATATTTTTTGTAAATATAATTTTTTTAGTGATAAGTTTTTCTGTATGTTTTATTGTTTTAAAATTTTTATCATTTTGCCAACTAATTTTGATGTAGTTAATACCAATAAAAAAGGACCTAACAAATATTGTTAAAAATGTGTCGTGCCAACGATATTAAGGTCCGAACTCAGCTAAATGTTGTGGATACAATAATTGTAACCACAACGCTGTTATTCTGTTATTATGACTATCTAATATTCAATCTATTCAATCATGTTCCCGGTATTAAAACAGGAACTTATTAATGAAAATTATTTAGGTAGGAACACATGCTATAAGATGACTAAGGTAGATACTTAAATATTATTCGCCTTTTTCCTACAAGTAAGAGAAATACTGTGCAAGGACTTATCTAAGTGTTATTTGTTTAAGAATATTCGCGCCCGACATACACCGCGACGCGACGAATGGCGGGGCTTCAATATTCGCCGTAGCCCGCTAATGAAGCCCCGCCATTATAACACCAACGTACGTGAATAACTCCACGGGTTCACATCATAATTATTCATAAGTTTTCAGCAAACCTTTAAGCATGTCCTTAGTATTTAAATTTTAAACGGAAAATAAAAAAAATACCATAATGTTTTTCGTATGTGTGTTGAGACCTTGTAGTTGACGACCTGATAACTAAACTAAACAAAAGTGGGTTTTACACCATTGGTTATGCAGATGATCTTACCATCCTAATCAATGGTAAACTAGAAAACACACTATATGAAGTCATACAATGAGCTTGCGAGCGAGATGGTGCAGTGAAAACGAACTTACTGTAAATCCAAAGAAAACAGAGATGATTCTGTTTACCAACAAAAGGAAATTTGAACTTACCAAACCACCAATTTTGTTCAACACAAGCCTCAAACTGTTCACCGTACCATCGTTCAAGAAAAAACACTTTTTCAATTCACGCATTTTGGATTTTTCATTTTACTTGTGAGTCCGTTTCTACACAGTAAAGCAGTGTAACGGAGAGCTGTTCTAACTCTCCGTATATCTGTATATCTGCGATGCGAATTCATAATAATAATATCATCTTACAATTAATTAAAATTTTGACCACCACTAAGCGTAAAATTTTACCTATTCTGAATAAACAATTTGAGTTTGATGTAAGAAATCATCCAGTTTCAGTTTTATTTAGATGACCCGCCTAATACACACATAATACAACATAAAGATCGTTGCTTTTAAAGGATTTTACTCCGCCAAAGCAAAAGATTTACCACAGGAGGTTTATTTACTAAGTAGGCACAATCTATTGATCTCGTTATCCGCTGTATCAAAGCGGATCAGCGGCCTCCGATAAACGTTTGTATCCTCTTTGAAGCCTAGATAGCTTTAACGGTTTCACGCTTTTCAGAAGGATGAAAGGCAATATGCCAACTTGTTTTCGAATGAGGAAGTTTCAGGGCAACGTTCGATAAAATTTTCATAGATGGCGCTTAAATACTAACACCACTAAAAACGAAAAATAATACCTTTAGGTATCTAGGTAGGATCTATCAACGCACAGCTCAAACTAATGGACGGATCGGGCTGAAATTTGGCATGCAGATAGCTATTATGACGTAGGCATCCGCTAAGAAAGTATTTTTGAAAATTCAACCCTGAAGGGGGTGAATTAGGGGTTTGAAATTTGTGAAGTCGCAAGCATAAGCTAGTAGCATTATATAACCTCAATAGCTTAACGGAACGGTTAACCCTTTCGCTTTTCAGCCTGCACCAAAACCTTTGCGCAGTTGCCATTGTGGCTTTAGTCAAATAATTGTCACCTTGGACTTTAATACCCCCAAGGGTGTCGTAATAGCAGTTTAATTTTTACATGACTCTAGGGCGATAAAGTAAAAAGTTAATGTAATGCGAAATCATCAAAAAGCTTGCCCGGAGTTGACATTATCCCTATCTACCAGATCGTGTGGGCGGAAAGGACCCACCCAAATGTTAGGGTTGAACTCAATGTAACTTAGAATTTTTAATCAAAGGAGTTGTTGATATTTGGTGAGTTTGAACTTTCACCTTCGAAGTTTTTTGGGTGACAATAGGTTTTACGCTTGACCCCTGCCCTCTATATTCCACTTGTTAGGTAGGGTATTAAGATAGAGAATCGACGATTGCGTGAAACACAAAACAATTCTTAAGTAATATCCCAAAAAACACTTATTATACGAAGACTGAATATTATAATGATAATTATTATTGTCGCCACAAAGCTACGCCTCAATAGGGTCTTGGACTGTAGTAATAAAATGACGTGTTTTTGTATAGCGGTAGTTTATGGGGCTAGAATTCATTAATAATTTACCGCGCACTTTGGCTGCGCTCAACGCGCTGCTGAAGGAGTCCCCTCGCTGTGACATACTTGCTGACAAATGGGCTGACCTCATGGGTCGGGTCTGCACTTTTGTGAAAATTTATAATTTTGCTTTTTTAAATTTATAATTTTAACAATTTTTGTAAGTATGTTTATGTTAGTGTGTACTCGTAGTTTAATTAGTGTAATTGGCTTTATGACCGTTCTAATTAAATAATAAATAAATAAATAATAATAATAATAATTAAAGAGAATAATTATTTAAAAAAGCGTGATTTTTATTTATTTTTAAAATAATTAATTATTAACGTCACGCTGCACTGTACGGAAACCGATTAATGACGTCACATGGCGTAAACGACAAATATTTTTTTTATTTTTTAACATAAAAATATTTTCCTGCAGAAATTACTCTTTTTATGTTAAAAAATTGAAAAAAAAATTTCTTTTACGTATTGTGACGTCATTATTCACCTTCCGTGCAGCGTGACGTTCATGTTAAAAATGAATTAAAATCATGATTTTTTTAAATTATTCTCTTTAATAATGAATTCTAGCCCCATAAACTACTACAAAAAATCACTTCATTTTATTACAACAGTGCAAGACCCTATTCAAATATGGACAACCCTAAATCACACTATACTTCAAACTTGGTTTAGAAGTTTTTAGCTTCGTGTTTTCACGCTATTCAGTCGTGATTTGAAGACTTCAAAAACAAAAGCTAAGGTGAGAGGCTAACGTAAATAATAAAATAGGCGCTCAAGTTGCCGCTGACTAAATAAACCAACGGCTGAAGGAAATAAATAAATTGGACAAGTGCGTGTCGGGCACGCATTAGGGACCGTACCGTCTACTAATGTTGGAAATCTTTTTTAGGCTTTTTTGTAGAACTATGTTCATTTAAAGAGCGACAGACAGAGGTGGATTGAATGTAGAGAGCGCCCTAGACAAGCCCCTCATATAGGCGCCCCTCTAACAGCCATATTAAAAAAACAGGCCAAGTGGGAGTCAGACTCGCGCGACGAGGGTTCCGTACTACAGTCGTATTTTTTTCGACATTTTGCACGATAATTCAAAAACTATGATGCATAAAAATAAATAAAAATATGTTTTGAAATGCACAGGTGAAGCCCTTTCATATGATATTCCACTTGATATAGTTATCTTACTTCGAAATGGAAAATACTAATTTTTAGTTCACGACCACAATTTAATTTTTGTGTGATGTAACCACAAATTCACGTTTTTCAGATTTTTCCCCTAATGTCTGCTATAAGACCTACCAACCTGCCAAATTTCATGATTCTAGGTCAACGGGAAGTACCCTGTAGGTTTCTTGACAGACAGACAGACAGACAACAAAGTGATCCTATAAGGGTTCCGTTTTTCCTTTTGAGGTACGGAACCCTAAAAATACTAACTTCGAAAGAACGAGGAATAGTCTCATGGCATAGCTGTTAATTGGTGATTATACTACTTTTTTTTAATAGATATAGCGAGCAAACGAGCAGGCGGGTCATCTGATGTTACGTGATTACCGCCGCCCATGAACATTTGCAGCACCAGAGGAGCCGCCGATGCGTTGCCGGCCTTTTAGGTATTTGTTGGTCCGCCCCTTGAATAACCCCATGTTATAATCTAGTGGGAACACCGCCGATGGGAGTTGGTTCCACAGTTTGCACGTGCGTGGAAAGAAGGTACTTATGTGAACGAGTGAAGAACATCACATCATGACACTTTGCTATAATTAAGAAGAGGCAGTTTCGGTCACTCCAAGATAATACTAGAAGGGATAATCAGGTAGACCAGGTAATGGAACTCTACATGATCGCGCGCGCCCCTTTGTAATCCCGCGCCCCTAGGCACGTGCCTAGTTTCTTCTTCTTCTTCGTCGTAGCACTCTTTGCAGAGTGGTCGTAGTCATCACGAAGCAACGTCTTTGAGGGAGTGCCTAGTTTGCCTTAGCGATAATCTGCCTCTGGCGACAGATAAAAGTAACTCTGTATGAATGTGGTGTTTAAAATATTAATCTGATCTAATGTTTCGTAATTATGAATAGCAAGTATCTTACGTTATTGGAATGGTCAACTCACTCCGGAAAGCGCAGCGTTGGACGACCCCCCCACTAATCCTACATAGCCCGATGTCTTTCGCAGGACGTTGGGTATCTTCAGAAGAACGTATAACGAAAATAGGTGGCGTCGGTACAAGTCGCATTGCACCTCATGTCGGATATATGCTTGTTTACTATTAGAGTATCTAAGTATAGCTATTCTTATAGTTGCCATCTCAACCAGTCACGGACCACCGCGTCCGGTTGAGATAGCAATCGGGGTATGAGGCCGGGGGACGCCCAGGGAAGGGATGGTAACCCGTATATCTGAAGCAATAAAAAATCTGACAAGTGCGAGTCGGACTCCCACACGAAGGGTTCCGTTCCATCGTACAAGAAATTTTCATAGTAGTTATTTTGGGGGGTTTTTTTATTATAGCTGCAATAAAAATACACATTCTGTGAAAACTTCAACTATCTAGCTACTGACCCTGTTGGAACTGGCTGTAAACTAAATTGTTTATATTTAAATATGTTCTTATTCTTATTTTTTCTAAGAGTTTTTTGTTTTACATTCGATGACATATTCACTTACTTCAAATATATATCTCAAACAGGACGTCCAAGTTTTTCTTTTTACTGATATTTTTCCTATAAATTCTAAATATCCCAACAAGCCCTGTTCACAAGACCCTTCGGGTTGGAACCCTGAAAATACACCTTGAATTCCGTGTTATTCTTTTGTCCGTATTATTATTTTGTCTGCGGCCTTGACCTGACCCTTAACAGCTTTCCTTCTGAATATGCTAAAAGGCCTCATTTAAAATACTAACCCGGTTTCACAAAGTACATAAATAAACAAATGCAGAGTAATAATTCAGGCGGGCCTAGTAAAAAAAATTATTGTTACGAATTTGTTAATGTGTACAGTATTTTCCGCTCTGAATTTTTAATCAAAGCAATTTTTCGGAGGAGCACATGACGGAAGATTATAAAATTCCAAAAATTCTTAAATATTTAATGTGAGCCAATTTTTGTATCATGATATAAGTCCCGCAAATTGCTATGCGCGTGGCCACTATTTTAGTGACGTCAGCACTAGACTGAAGTTTCGAGCTGATTGTATATTTTTATGTCGGCTGAGGTCAAAATGACGTCAATTCAATGTTCATGAGCCATGGTTCCAGCGCAATAGCAATTTGCGGGACTTGCAAGTTATATGGGAAGAGCCAGTGAGAAACTCAGCCATAGCCTATTCTTTTCAAAAAGCAAAATAACTGCAAAAAATCATTGTAGGTAGGTACCTATAATCCGCGACCGGTCGAGATGGCAATTGGGGTATGAGGCGGGGGACGCGCCGTACACCCGCATGTCACCCGCGATCGCTCGCACCGGGTTGGCGCAGGGGCTGTGCGGATGTGCGGGGCGTTCCCTCCCCGATTGCCATTTCGACCTGTCGCGTATTTATCATGAGGGTCGTTCTATGCAAAATCGATTGCATGCAATAAGCATGATCCATGCCACACAAAATGATTAAAAGCAAAATAATAAACTACTACTAAAATATACTTAGGTACTTACCAAAATACTTTTAAATATTTTACCACAAAACTTTGTTTTCGACACGAATAACCCTATTTAATTCCATATCGTATCCATAATTCTGCGACAGAACATACTCAACAAATCCCTTTGAAATCACAAATCTGCTTTGTAGATTTATCCCCAAATGTATTCTTGTGAAATGTATTAATGTATTCGTGAATTAATGTTCCATTATGTTGACATAACAAAATAATAGTTGTTCAAATAGAACTTGCCTGTGGATTTAAGTTCTCATTTTTAGTTCTTTCTCCACTGTTAGGTATACTTACTGGCAGTTGTTTGCGATTTGTGCCAGAGCGGTTTGAGATTTATAGAGCGCACGTAATTAATTTTGATTCAGATGCTCAAGATGTTACTAAAATAGTAAGTACCTATGCTGTGGCATCCCACACTCGATACTTTTACGTTTAAAATCAACGCTAATGAAAGTCTCCGCGATCACACAAAACGATTAATTCTTTCTATTATAAGTCCCGCAAATTGCTATTGCGCTGGAACCATGTCTCATTAACATCGAAATGACGTCATTCTGACGTCAGCCGAAATAAAAATATACCATCAGCTCGAAACTTCAGTCTAGTGCTGACGTCACTAAAATGGCGGTCACGCGCATTAGCAATTTGCGGGACTTGCGCGCGCCTATTCGATCCTGTAGGTCTAATAGGCCCTGTTGCCGCTATTATGAAACATCTCGTACAAGAATGTTGGAAGTTAAATCTTGCCTTGGATAGACCAGTATCCAGCTCAATCGCTCAACGATTTAAACAATTCTGTAAAGAACTACCATATTTAGAACAAATTAAAATCCATTTTTTTTGTTCTGGTCAGCTTTGCTCAGAGTTGAGACACTGTTGAAACGAGACAGCGGTATATCGCTGGGATAAATCTGTCTCGTTTTAACTGAAACTTAAGTCTGAGCAAATTCAAAGTAGGTACGCTCTATAGATGTCAGACTTAGAGCCAGCACAGATCAAGTGCGGCGAGTGGAGTGGAGGCGAGACAAAGGCGGCGATGACAGAATCGTAGCGCGGAGAGTGGTGTAACTAAGTAGTTGGCGGCTCCTATAATAAATTAAGTTAAGTTTAGAGAACTATTCAGGTAGGTCTAAACATATTGCCTTTTTATAATGCTCCCTGCGGAAAAGGATATTAGCCACAATCTGTGGCCACAATGCATGCCGCCATGCATGGGCGTTGCGCGGCGCGTGTATGTAGTTGACAAGAAAAAAAAGCCACACCACTCCACTGCCTCTGTGGGCATTACGCTTTAGATTTAGCTTTTGATTAATTTAACTGTGACAAAATAACAAAAATGAAATACATATTTGTGTAGAAAAGTGCTTTGATTTCCATTTAAGCAGCAGTAGCTTAGAAAAACCGTCCAGTCATATTAGACTCACGCAAATAAGACCAACGCTGAAGGGGCTCATGAAAGCCGTAAATCATACTTAATTCTCTGTCAGAGACATACTCGCTACCCCTCGTCCGTGAGCAGAATACCTATTTGCTCTATAAGGCCAGGGACACATCTAGAGGAATATCGCAACGAAAAAAACTGGCGTGGTAATTTGTTGAATAGGCTATCAGTCTGCTGTCCAGGTAGGAGCGGGTGCGACGCTAGTCGGCCAGCGGGTAGAACAAACTTAAAATTATAAGAAAATAATTGAAGGAAGACGCGCGGACGCATCCTAATCGAGAGTGGGTCAGATAGTATGGCATCGCGCCCGCTGGCCACCTCACAGGACGCACCCGTTACCAGCTGAGCCGCAGACTCACTGCTTAGTGATTAGGACTTTGGCCACCCATTCGAAGGTTCCAAGATTCTATTCTGGGTACGCACTTCTATCTTTTCGGACATGTGCGTTACATAGGTATCACTAGATTTTACGACGACGCGGAAAATATCGGAAGGAAACCTACATGCCTGAGAATACTCCATAATGGTGCTTAAAGGTGTGTGGAGTTTACCAATTCGCACTTGGCCAGCGTGCTGGGCGTGCCTTCCTATTCTGACAGGAGACGTGTAATTAGTAGTAGTCTGGCGATAGGTGTAGGTGATGATGGTGTCGTATAATGCCATTTAAACAAGGACAAAACGTTCTTTGCGCACGTTGTCCTGCACCTCCACAAAAGTGCCTTGTTGACGTGCAATTTCAGCAATCACTACCCATATGATAATTGTGAAAGTGTTTTTTTTTTATTCAGATACAAGTTAGCCCTTGACTGCAATCTCACCTGGTGGTAAGTGATGATGCAGTCTAAGATGATAGCGGGCTAACCTGGAAGGGGTATGGCAGTTTTTACTTTTTATTAAACCCATACCCCTTTGGTTTCTACACGGCATCGTACCGGAACGCTAAATCGCTTGGCGGCACGGCTTTGCCGGTAGGGTGGTAACTAGCCACGGCCGAAGCCTCCCACCACACCCGACCAGAAACTTAGAAATTATAAAATTCCAAACCCCTGCCAGGAATCCGGGACCTCCCACTATTAAGACCACAGCGCTCACCACTGCGCCAGGGAGGTCGTCAAAGTTTGTTTGTTGGTTTATTGGTTTGTTGGTTTTTCCTTCAATCACGTCACAACGGAGCAATGGATCGATGTGATTTTTGCATGGGTATAGTTTAAGACCTATATTGACCTATGCCACAGAGGCCCTAGAGAGTTGGAAGGTCAGATGTCCCAATGTCGACATCCCGAAGGAACGTACTACACAAAAACTTTGGGATTTGCCATTGGTTCAACTGACACATACGAATTTGGTTCAAAATCTTACAAGTGACAGAGATCGTGCCAGGCTTCTAGCATTATCCGAAAAGGAATCTGGGTATTGGCTGCATGCCTTGCCATCAAAAAATCTCGGCACACTTTTAGATAACGAAAGTTTTCGTGTGGCTCTAGGTCTCAGATTGGGAACACCACTGTGCCATCAGCACAGATGTCCGTGTGGAAAAGAGGTTGATAAATTTGGAATCCACGGACTCTCTTGCCAAAGGAGCTCCGGTAGGCTGTTTAGGCATGGCTCTCTTAACGATACAATTAAAAGAGCTCTTGCCACCATAAATATTCCTGCGCTCATTGAGCCGGCAGGGATTAGTCGGGATGATGGCAAGAGACCTGATGGATTGACGCTGGTTCCCTGGGAACGGGGACGGGCGCTAATGTGGGACGCAACTTGCGTTGACACATTGGCCCCGTGTCATATCAGGAAGACAGCATCAAGACCGGGAGCCGCAGCAGAAACAGCTGAAAACGGCAAGCGGCGCAAGTATGCCTCTCTTATAGAGAGTTACATTTTTGTGCCATTTGCCGTGGAGACCCTGGGGCCATGGAGTCTTAGTGCTAAAATTTTTTTACGAGACATTTCACCGCGATTAATAGCCTCAACTGGTGACAGAAGGGCTGGCTCATTTTTTGCGCAGCGGATCAGCCTGGCTGTCCAGCGCGGAAATGCAGCCAGTATTCTTGGCACCATTCCACGCGGTCATGATTTATATAGTAATTAGATAAGGCTAGCTTTAAGTTTTATTGTATTAAAAAAAAAAAAAAAAAAAAAAAAAAAAAAAAAAAAAAAAAAAAAAAAAAATTAAATTGGTCTCGGAAAAAAAAAAAAAAAAAAAAAAAAAGTTTAAGACCTGGAGAGTGACATAGGCTTTTGACTTTTATCCCGCAAAATCAGAGTTCCTACTTGATTTTTAAAAACCTAAATCCACGCGTACGAAGTCGCGGGCATCAGCTATCTTTTTCATAATATACAACTGTCACCCCTGACAAACATTGCAGAATCAAAGCAGAATTTCTGTTTAGATTTGTCGCGTCGTGGTTGCAATATCTACGACGCGCAGATTTCTGCTAGATCTGTCCCTAGCCTAACTCATGAAAAATACGTTTTCATGTCATCAAAGATTTTATCAGCGTAATAATTCACTGACTTCTACGGTGGGATGTAATAAAATTATTGAGAGCGCGTGCCGTTGGTTTTTTTAATAACTTGCTATTAAAAACATGCAGCAAGCAGCCCGTGCTTATTAATTTACTTACTTACTACTTGTAACCTGCGGCAAATAATAATGTTATAAAATAACAGGGTCATGGGCGACGGCAGGGAAATTTTTCATTGCAGATTATATTAGGGTCATCCCATCAGACTAAACTAATGCCATGTCACTTATTTTTTAATTTATATACTAGAGCTTTGCTGCAAGACCTGCTGGCAAGTGATGATGCAGCCTAAAGATGCCTATTCACTCTTACCTGTATTAAAAGTGGAGGGAAAAATTGATTACAGAAGGGCATTCCATATCCAGCTGTTTTAATTTCCGTGGAATTTCGACTAGGTACGTACCCATGGGTGCAGTTGCCTTATGTTACGATAATAAGTAGAATAGTGAAGAAAACCAGGTCAAAACGTTCTTGGGCACACTCTCCGTAGATCGTATATAATGATAGATTTTTCACTAAGCGCAAGCCTATCTTGCAATACATCGCTCCTCGCAAAAAAATCTAATCATGACAAGAGTTCAATTCTGCATACCTACATATATTCTGAACTGATAATAATTCAGCCCACTGAGAAGAGTTAAGACGTGGAGTTGGTTGACAGCAGGTGACGAGCGACTCACCACGATTACGTTATCGCCTATCGAATAGGCACATTAATTAATTTATTCGAGTTGTGTAAATTCATTCTAGGGGTAAATATGAGTCTGTACACAGGCCAATACGACGCAATGTTAAACAAACAACAGGTTAACATGCAAATTCATCGGCCCGCTCATTAACGCCTATTTATTTCGCAAAGCTAGTTCATTAATCATAGTAAATGAAGCGCAATATTAATGGTCCACTTTGTTCGAAGCGTGAAATCAAAAGATAATAGTATTATAGAACTAAAATGAAAACAATACTTATTACCTAAGTAGGTATACCTACTTACTTAAAGATTTTTGTTTTAATTAAGATTTAACAATTTAAAGTAAAACAAAAACCGCTCAAGTGCGAGTCGAACTCGCATACGAAGGGTTCCGTACCATCATATAAGAAATTGATGGTTTTCGGATTGTTCCCTTTACTTCTTCTCTACATAGTATAAAATAAAGTCGCTTCCCGCGTCTGTATGTATGTATGAACGCGTAGATCTTTTAAACTACGCAACGGATTTTAATGCGGTTTTCATTAATAGATAGAGTGATTCAAGAGGAAGGTTTATAGCTATAGTAAAATTCAAGATCCATAGAGAAATTGAAATAATGTGAATTAGGTCGGAAAAAAATCCTCTCATTTGAGAGTTTCCGAGGCAATGACACCTCTCAATGACACCACATTAGTATCTACGTTGCACCCATGCGCATCCGGGGCGGGTCGCTAGTGTGCTATAAAACATTGTTATACCTGGCAACTATCATGGAAAGATAGACAGACAACGAAGTGATCCTTTTAGGATTATCCAAAATTGGTTCACTAAGAACTGCATCACCTAACGCACACGATGGATAGTGCAGTGAAGCACTGTAGTAAGAGATGAGGAACTTTTGTCCTTGGCGGTATGGTAACTACCTAGATAGTACCTACGCACACCATACCTATTCGGTTGTAAAACAGGAATTCATTTGCTATGTGCTATGACTGGCGTCTGGCAATTGGCAAAGTGAATTTTGACCCTCCTTAAATAAAATCGATGTGTTATTGGGTCATCTATAATTGGAGTGCACGGGCCGGGCGGCATTCTGCGAAACTTGTAACCTAATAAAAGATGGTTTAGGTATGCTAAATCTGTTAATTGATTGACCTTTAACATGGTGTCAGTATGTACCTGATATTGACAGAATAGAAAATAAAAGACAGACACCATAAACTACATTATTTGTTAATTTACTCCACTGACGGGACGTGCTGCTTCGTCGGAGGTCTGGCCAGGTCTGGCAATGACTGCCTTCTGTAAATTGACTTTTTTCACCTAGGTACCCTCTTGTAAATTACAGATAGAAAATCCATATTAATATTATTAATGCAAAAGTGTGTCTGTCAGTCTGCTAGTTTTGATTACAACCAACCCGATTTCGTTTGACAATAATATTCTAAATAGAAAGGTCCATGCTAAAAGTCATGCCTGCCTCTTCAACACTCAACTGATGGTTTGCCCTCTGGGAAATACAGACTACTAATGGGTTCCTACTTGAACTTTTCTACGTAGCCATTTTGATCCTTTCAAATCTTTTGAAGACTGTTTCATTTGATGTGCGATTATTGTGATTAATGTTCACATCAGAACCCTATTATAATTTATAAATGCGAAAGTGTGTTTGTTTGTTGGTTTGTCGTCCAATCAAGTCGCAACGGATTGAGGTGATTTTTTGGATGGGTATCACAGAGTACTTTTAACATTGATGGGTATAGATAAAGACCTGGAGAGTGACTAGTATTATGAATAAATCCATATCCATACTAATATTATTAACGCATAAGCGGGTCTGTCTATCTGTTACCTTTTTACAGCCCATCCACTTAGGCAATATCAACCAAAGGAACATATACAAAGATAGCTCGAACCGCGGAGACGAAGATATTGCTACTTTTTATTCTGAAAAATCAAAGAGTTCCAGTGGGGTCTTAAACTATCGTGAGTGATTTCCATTATAATATAATATCTGTCCCGGCTTTACTCACGTGTTTAGTCGACGTTAGCCCCACTAGTTTCAAACCCATCCGGGGTCCTTTTTCAAGCGACGCGTGCGCGAACTGACTCCCTTGAAAAAGGACCCGGATGGGTTCGAAACTAGTCGGGCTAACGTCAACTAAACACGTGAGTAAAGCCGGGATAGATATTATATATAATCTTGTAACTAATAAATAAATATTTAATGAACATAATTATCAAAGCAAAAGTTCAGCTAGAAGTTTCAAAATTAATGGGCAGGAAAAATGATCAATAGATAGAGATTTCTTAGTATGAATTTCCCAGAGGTGGATATAACCAATCACGTTTTGTTATTACCTATAATTGCTTGTGGTATCATAAACTTTTAAATATCGTCTGATTCTTCGCGATTGGCTTCCATCGAAATAAATTATATCGAAGGACGATAAAATATTCATTTCATTTAATAGGTTTGCACTTGACTGCATATTCTAATGATGCAGCGTAAGATAAAGCGTGAATGAGTAGAAGATGGCTATTTTATAATCAATCTTCTTTTGAAAATAACAATTTCATAGTGTATACTCGTGTCTAGTCTTGTGGAAGACTTTGGCCATTGCTAATAAGTAATAACTATCATAATTCGTACTGGCAAAGAGGCGTCGCCGCCAAGCTTCCCTGTTTAGCTTTTTAGTACACTGTACTATAGATTTTGTATGCCAAAAAAAACGTTTACAACTACCTACATTTAAATCGTCAAATGCATCTACCACTGCCCACTGGTTCGGCAATTGGAATGCTTTTCGTTCCGAGAAGAACCACCAAGAAACTCGGCGGTTGTATTTTGAAGGAAAAATGCCTTTTCAATGCCGCGTGTGTGTTTGTTTATTGGTTTGTCCTTCAATCACGTCGCAACGGTGCAACGGATTGACGTGATTTTGCATGGATAATTCCACGCGGATGAAGTCGCGGGCATCAGCTAGTTAAAAAATAAAAATAAACAGAATCCGGAAGGTCATTTATCGATAAGCGGTGTATGATGTTAAAGCGCATCTCTATTACGATTTGCAGCTGTGAAACTGGGCTGCCCTCTGCTCGGCGTGAGATTTAATTAAATTATTTGAATGAATCCGACGCTTCCGCCGCCCCGCAGTCGACTCTGCAGGATATACCAATTGCCGCTTCAAAACAATAATAATATGTATTTCTGTTTGTTGAAAACGTAGGAATTTTTTTTTTTTCTCACTGAGGATCTTTAAATCGTATTTCGAGTTCCGTACCCGAATGGCACTGCCAACGGGACCCCTCTGTGCTAAGACTCCGCTGTCCGTCCGTCCATCCGTGTCGGTCCGTCAGCTGGTCGTACCTACTTATCTCCTGAACCGTAATAGGTACCTACCTATAGAGTGGACATTTTCACGGAATGTGTATTTCTATTGCCGCTATAACAACAAATAATAATAATTTCAAAATGACTGCCATGAAAATTAAAAAAAATTAAAAGCGTTATTTCTTGTACGATGGTTCGGAACCATTCATGTGCGAGTCCGACTTACACCGATTGTTCATTGCGATGTTAGGTTGTACGATGCAATTAGTAGGTAACACAATTAAAGAGGTTTTCTTGTGAAAGTATCTAAATGCATTGGGTGTCCGGATCTTTTCGCAGATACCTTCCTACGGCTCTTCTATTTCCACTATAGAGGTATTAAATGACAGTCTATCAGAATTCATAAAATCTTACTTTAAGTAGAGTCATTTAAGAGTTATTTTTTTCTATAACTAGGTAGGTATAACCTATGGTTAAAAATAATAATGCTAGAACAATAATAAAGTGCATAGGTAAGTATATACAAATGCTAGGAAATAAACAAATGCTAATTTATGGACGTCTCTACATACCTACCTAATTAATAAAATAAAAATAAAGAAATAAATACATACCTAATTACCTAAGTGCAAAAATAAAGAAATAAAATAGATTTACTAAAAACTACCAACTAAAAGAATAACTTGCCTAAAGCAGATATCGTAAGGCTTAGTTTACACATACTTGTCTATTTATTGAATAATGTTATGCACTAAAATTAAATCTAGCACCCTTGAACTACAAACAAATTATTGTGGACTATAATAATACGTCCGCCGACAGCATGCATAATGTAATTACATGCAACCAACGATATCACATTACATACATACATAATATGAGAGTATAACAGGTGTCGAAGTCCTTGATAATGACCTAAATAATTGTTTTTTCAACAGGCAACACAAAAGTTGATATGAAGTTCACATACACTCACTCGCGTTTCATGTGAAATGGAATGTAAAGAGCTTTTGGAGAAAGCTTTAACGCGATGTGAAGCAGTTTGTACGTTCCCGAGTAGACTGAACGAGTCGACGGCTAGTTTGAAATTGGGGCTGCCAGGCGAGAGATTTTAATTCCCCGTTTAAATAAAGAATTTTTTACCCTGGTTTAAAATGCTAACATTTTTATTAAGATGCTCCGCGGAATTTCCATCAATTGATTCAATTCAACGTAGAAAATACTCTAGTCAGGTCGACTCAGGCCCAGTTACTAACTCGTACAGTGGTAAGGCCTCTTTACATACTTTTTGACTAAATTGTAAATTACCTGTGTTGTTAGATTTCGTTAATGAAGTGTTTTGTATTTAATAAAGAGTAAACTTCTTATTCGCAAGGAACATTGTGAAAAGCTTCGTACTAAACTAGCGGCACGCTATGATGGCCGGTTTGACGTTTGTCCGCTCATGAAGTTCCGTATTAATTGATAACGACTTTGAAGGAAATAATTGTATTACTTTATTGACGATAGTGATGTGCAGAGATTCATAAATTTTATCGAATGTAGTTTTAGGTTTAGGACTCAAAATTTATTTATTAAATTGATTTCTTAAATGTATACAAGTGTAGAAAAATCAGTTTGCACCATTTAAGGGGTGAATGTACTTGTGAATATGAACAATTTTCACTATGTGGACAAACCTCTGAAATCGCAAAAAAATATCAATAAATTTTTAAAAATGGAATCTAATACGATCGTCACATAGGATCGCTGGCTAGCACAACTACTACCTCCGGCAAACTCGCGTCAATGCTCAATGCAAAACAAAGCAGTTTCGAATTGACGTTGCTTCGAAAAGTATAAACTGTCAGTGCAATGCGATTGTGATATAGTTTTGACCTGGCTTTGGATTTCAAATATTGATACTGCATTACTGTTGACCCTTGCTCGTTAATTTGGACTCTGTTCAAGCCCTTTGTTGTGGATTTCGTCGATATGACCGAACGTACGCAGAGAACTGTTCTAAATAGTCAGACACGTGAGTTCCTAATACGCCTTCGTAACTATTTCGATCGTGAAGCTCAAAATGGAGGGCCAATTTTACCTATAACGTCAGTGGTTGAACGCGTAGCTGATGCGCTTAATATTGGACAACGAACTGTTAGACGGATAACTAAAAAAAAATATGGCGAGACTGGCACAGAAGAAAATAAACTTCACACACCAAAAAAGAGAAAACGAGCAAAACCAGTCGTAGGCATCGATAGCTTTGATGCCGATGCTATCCGAAGACATGTTTACGGCTACTATTTACAGAAGGAGTATCCAACAAGAAAAAAGTTGGTGCATTCACTGAAGGAAGCTGGATTATTCTTCGGTGGGGAAAGTTCTTTAACGAAGATTTTGAAGACCATTGGATTTCGATACAAAAAATGTAACAAACGCAAAATATTGATGGAAAGATTTGATATAGCGATGGCAAGGTATACTTTTTTACGGCAAGTGAAAGAAATCAAAAATTGGCAAAATGTTGTGTTCTTGGATGAAACATGGCTTAATGCTAACCATACTGTAGGCCGTTCTTGGAACGATGACACAGCAGCATCTACTTCCAAAGTTCCTGTAGGAAAAGGA
This sequence comes from Maniola hyperantus, assembly GCF_902806685.2. Lineage (NCBI taxonomy): Eukaryota > Metazoa > Arthropoda > Insecta > Lepidoptera > Nymphalidae > Maniola > Maniola hyperantus. The sequence continues at coordinate 4,466,317 of NC_048547.1, forward strand.
TCGCGACTTATAATTTGTCACGCCGGAACCATCAACGGGTTTGTCGAAGGTTCTCTCATGGCTTTTGCGTCAAAAACCACTGGAGACTATCATGAAGACATGAATGGAGAAAAGTTTACTGAATGGTTTACCTCAATGTTGTGTAGCCTCCCTGAACCATCTATTATAATTATGGACAACGCCCCATACCACTCGATGCAAATTGACAAGCCACCTGCCCAATCCCAAAAGAAAGCTGATATCGTCGCATGGCTTCGTAAAAATGGCGTAGATGCAAACATGAATATGTTAAAAGCGGAATTAGTACGTCTTTTAAAAGAAAACAAACCAACCAAGATCCGATACGTCATTGACGAAATAGCATTAGAACATGGGCACAGAGTTATACGGTTACCGCCTTACCATTGTGAGTATAATGCGATTGAGTTGGTGTGGGCTCAAATTAAGGGATATGCTGCAAGACACAATACAGAACCCCCATTTACCACAAAAAAAATGCTAAAATTATTAGAAGAAGCTTGTGAACATGTGACTAAAGGAGACTGGGAAAAGGTTGTGAATAGAACTGTTAAATTAATAAGGGAAGATTATGAAAGAGATGTGAAAATAGATAATATTATAGAAAACGAACATATAATTATTAATGTATGTGATGATAGCAGTGACGACAGTGAAAATAGTAGTATGGACGAATCTGATTAATTATGGCCTTTTGTGGCACCTTTTTCGGTATCTTTTGTATTCATATGTTTCTTGTGTGCATATAAAGTATGTATATTCATTTTCGTTCAAATATTCAGTTCGTTCAAATAAATTAAATAAACATATACATTTTTGTTTTATTAAACCTATTTAATCAGGTACAAAAACAAAACTTAATTGTTTTTTGTTCGAGAATAAATTGACATTCCACATCACTATTGTAATGTGTCAAACCGGCCATCATAGCGTGCCGCTAGTGTAAGTACTTGTACATACGTTAAAACCCTTTAAATTACTTATTATATTTTTGAACACTATTTAAGTTAAAATCAAAGTAGGTATTGTGGTCTAGTATTGTACCTACCTAGTAGGTATATGCTAGTTGCTAGACCCTGCTACACCATTACCACGTCTGAGCACAATTTACATATTATAACCGGCAACGGCACGGCTGAGACATTGCATAGGCTGTGTAGTGTGTACGCTAAGATTATTAAGATTTATTTATTTATTTGTTGTGACCACAGCATGCATTCAACCATTTCTGGCATACAACTAAGGTCTGAGAGCAGAACAAACTAAACCACTAATATTTTCCCCAAATTCCGGCTAATTTCATTCAATCGGTATCACAAAGTGTAGATGATCAAACTCTTCCAGACTGCCGTGCCCCGGGCGCCCTATACTATATGACCCGTTACCAATGTTTTATATCGTAGTCGTTGAACGTTTAGATTTACACATTATCCAATGCTTGTTTTATAAGCTTCCAATACAACATTAAAAAACAAAAAGCACAACGGTAACGACATTGTTGCAATAGACGACGATTGATCCACACATTACCCAGGTCTACAGTTTCCGTAGAGGAAGGAACACCTCGAAAACGATTAAATAAGTGCAAATTCACGGATGTTGTAGGTTGTAGGTATTATAGGTTTGTGCGTGAATTTTCAACAGAACTAGAGCTTTCGGGGGAACTTTTGATTGTACCTACTGTAAACGGCAATTAAGGGGACTCACTTTAGTGCTTTCTTCATACAAACGTAGGAGGGAAAATACAACAATATTCGATATTGTACGCACAAAACTAACAATTATATCGATTTATCTCGTATTTATCTAGGTTCATTGATATATAGAACATTGAAAAAAAGATTTAAAAGTTACGAGCCTCAAAAGATTCCTTTTTTTACACTTAATTTATGACAACTTTGGGCGTAAATAAATAAGATTAGGGATATGAAAATTTAAAAAATAGTTATCATTAGACATAGTTTATTTAGTCATTAGTTAAAATAACTTTACTTTGCAAACATAAATTCAGTAGTTTTTTCTCAAAAATACTTTTCCTAAACCCTTGATTTCGGTGAAAATCATCGTGCCTCTCACCTTTCTCATACAATGTCAAGTGAAAAGCAGATAGGTACGGTCGAGCGTACTGCGTCACCTTAAGTGACTTTGTAGATGGGAAAAGTTATAAAGTGGAAATTAAAATTTCTCTCTTTATTAGTATATTTTGATATTAAATGCTGGGCAGAGATTTAGGTATTTCTTTATTCCTTTTTATATGTTATTGTTTACATTTTATGTACTTATTAATTATTTTTATGTATATTATTTCATAATACCTAACTATATATTTATTAGTAGGTAAGTAGGTAGATACATACATTACCTACTATCTAATAACGTAGGTAGGTAAAAAATAGGCTCAGTAGTGAAATCTTCGAGATAACGCTGTTTGCGACGAGTGGAATGGAGTCGAGTCTTTTTGATAATAATATAAACTCAGCTTTATGTACTTCGACATACGGTTGAAACTGGTGAAGAACTGAAAATGCAAGTGTGAATTAAAAATTTAAATCACCCCCAACAGGTCAAGGTTATCATAATATTGCATTACAATATTGCGATGCATCATGCAGTCCATAAGTAGGTAGGTACTAAAAATATCTCTTGGATAAAATATTAATATGAATTCAATAATTGAGAGCCACACTCGAGTCGAGTTGAGAAAACAGCTGACAATCTTCAAGTCGTGAGTGATTTCCATTACACATGTAGGAGGACGATAGACGTCGACTAAAAACGTGAGTAAACCCAGCCGGTTTCTCCTACATGTATAATCTTCAAACAGTTGAACAGATTTTCATCAAACTTACTCGTAGCCAAGAAGGATCTCGATATAAACAGGCTTTCGAATAAAAGAAACCGCATTCAAATCGGTCCATGCCACAGACAGACACATAGATACACAGGTAGGTACTCACGTTAAACTTATAGCACCACTCTGTTTACGTCGGGGGTTAAAAAGGCGAAGGAGACTGAAAAAAAACGCGACTGAATGTACCGTCGCCGCTATGCCAAAGTAGATTGAGCTATTCTTTATTATTAGGAAAAACGCTACGCCCCGGCTCCACTTCACTCTTTGGATATGCGTTGCGCCTTAGTAGGTAGGTAAGCCTTTAGCTCACAACAAACTGCACTTGGTCTGACTTAGCTAGGTGCAAAAAATAATTCCACGGACTGAAAAAAGAAATCTGTTGTTGAGGCGTACATTTTTCTAAGCAATGGTTCCAAAGGAGATAAGGGACAAACATCACGATCAAGTTTTTAGATCGGCAAATGATTTTTATACAGAGCTACCTTGCATCGTTGGGACGGGCATTGGTTAATTTTTATCCCGGAAAATCAAAGTTCCCATACTTAGGTAGGTAGGCAACTAGGTATATCCACGCGACAAACCCGCCCGCGACTTCGTTAGGGATATCTACTCGTGACTTCGCCCGTCCGTACGTATCTACTTACTTGTTATATTACTATTATAGGTAGGTACATAATATTATGATACCCGCATTATCTAGTAAAGTACCAACCTAGAAGACAAATCTTGTTAGTATTCAAGCTAGAAAGTTTAAGATCACGTCTGAGACACGAGACAGTAGCGAAATAGGTAACTATCTGGTATGAATTTATAACACGACTCTACAATTTACGAGTAGGTACCAACGCAGTACGTTTTCAGCGCCCGTTTACTCGTGTATTAACTAAAGACCTAAAAGTTCATAAACTACAACGATCCCATCCAGTCAAAGTCATTTCGACACCTGCTAGGAAATACATCGTAGGTATCTCATTTTAAAACCGACTTCAAAAAAAGGACTTCAATTCGACTGTAGGTAGGTATGTTTTTTTTTGTATGTTTGTTACGCGATAACTCCGTCAATTATGAACCGATTTCGATAATTCTTTTTTTTGGTAAAGATCTGATGAATATCTTCGGAGATGGAAAACGGAACTCCTCAAATTATTAATAAGAGTAAATTGCTCGCGATTAGTGTAATAGCTTTGTAAAGTAGGGTCTTAACCAGACATAGCATATTTTTAACCGACTTGAAAAAAGGAGGAGGTTCTCAATTCGAATGTGTGTCTTTTTGTATGTTTGTTACGCGATTTCTTCGCCAAAATATGAACCGATTTTATTAATTCTTTTTTTGTTTGGTAGGTCGTACCTACTTGAGAGGTGGTCTTTTTTACTTTGGTGAAGATCTGATGAACATCTTCGGAGATGGAGAACAGAACTCCTCAATAGATAAGAGTAGGTACACTGTATACTTGTTGATACCTACTTACGTACCTAATCAATTTGTTGAATTTATTTAACAACTAAATCACGTAATGGTGATAATAGATGTAAATAAACTTAAAACTAAAGAAAACTCGTCTTTTCTCTGTAACGTACCTAGGTAGGTACCTAGACCCCCTATAGGAAAGTCAAAGTCAAATGATTTATTCAAAATCCATACTTAATATTATAAATGCGAAAGTGTGTCTGTCTGTCTGCTAGCTTTTCACGGCTCAACCGTTCAACCGATTTTGATGAAATTTGGTACAGAGGTAGCTCGCAACCCGGGGAAGGACATAGGCTACTTTTTATCCCGGAAAATTTAGGAGTTCCCCCAAGATTTAAAAAACCTAAATCCACGCGTATGAAGTCGCGGGCATCAGCTAGTAGGTAATAAATTACTCTTTTTGATAGTCAGATGTTGGATTTGTAAGATATACCTATTGTAGGCAACACAGAAAACCTGCCATCTGTCACCCGTGAGTGGAGGTGTGACAGTGGTAGCGGCGTCGGACGGACGGAGCGAGAAAAAAAAGATGGACGATATAAAAGTAATTAAGCGAGATATAAGTACTAGGTGATTAATTAAGCTAGATATAAACTAAGTGGATGTTACAAGTGTACCTGAATATAAGACTGTGGACATCGGAACTGCGTTTGATTCATATTAGGGTCATCCCAAGACTAATAAACCCGGATTGGAGGTTAAGTTGTTTATATCAGAAGATTGGATGTGATTCATGCCCAAAAATGCGGGTCTATCCTGGAAGATGTTAAAAGTGCCTGTACAAGACGCATAGCAACATATTTATTAGGTACTTATATCGGAAATTATATGAAGAAACCTACCTGAACGAATAACAAAGTGAATATGAAATATATACAAACTGCAATGGTGCTACACTATTACTTTGGGAGTACTTGAGTAGACCTGTATCGAGTTGGAGGGCTTGTCTCCAACGCAACTACTCAAGAGATTGGTTTGAGGAAGGCACCTTGCACTGTCTGGAACAAGCAGAAGTACGTAGGTCGATGGGTCCAATGCATCCATAGGTTGTATTGAAACGGTGAATCTGTGTACTTACCTTCTTACAGTGGATGTTCATTAAAGCATGGGTGAATATTAAGAGTGCCTAATGTTAGATTACTGCATCAAAATACCTAAGTAGGTATTTGATAAGTTACAATATTACCAATTGATACTTTTAGAACAGAGTAAGTGAAGGCTATAATTATTAATAGTAAGTAGATATCAGCATTATGACTTATTTGAGAGTTCAAAGTAAGGGATTATAGTTTTGTTCTGACCGCTTTAATGGATTATTATGTAGGGACATACCTAGCCCAAGATTTGATCTATGAAGTTATAAGTAGTTTAATTTCAAGACTGGATGCAACGCACCGTAGTACTAACACCTTGTATTTTAAAATCGAAATAAGGTAATAAGTGATATGAAATACTTTAAACCAAATAGGCACCTACCTATATTAAAGTAGAATCAAGAAAACAATTAGATTATTATGTAGGTAAGTACTTGATACATGAGCTAGTGTAGAAATATAAAAAATAGAGTTTATTTGCTAGAATGTGGTACAATTTGGTCTTAAATCTGTTTTGATCTAACACATTCAACCAATAACTGAGTGTGCAAATTATTACCTATAGTACATTATCATAGCATAATAAAATGTGAAAATTTAGAATGAATATCTACTTAACTTTATCTATCTAGGAAGTAATGTTAACAGTATAATTTTATTCAAGTCTTAATTTAAATCATTCAACAATCATTTTAAAAAAAGAAATATGTACATGTGCTTTAGTTAAAAATAGAAATAATAATCTTACAATAACAACGGTCATATCTACATCAATGGGTCAATCAATGGTTTTAGTGCAAAATTTGGGTTATATACAGGGGTCTGATATAATCAAGTAGGTATGTACTTGATACTGGTGTCACTTAAATGAAATATTTCCGAGATTATTCAACTGTTACCATTTTTTTCATGTTTTGACAACTTTTCTGATGATGTCCACGACCCTGTGACCCCGACTTGACGATGAGGTCGACGAATGTGAGATGAACAAGTGGTTTTGGCCTGCATCTGTGGTGGAGAAGTGCACATAACCTTCAAGTTGTGATTGGAAGCAGTCATGTACCTGCATGGATCGGATAAGAACACAGTAACTCTTGGTGTGAGGCCTGTTGTAATGATACAAAAGAAAAAAAAGCCATCCCGGCCTGCCTCATTATGATGGAGGCTGTAACCTCAAGGTATTGTTATGTAATACAGTAATAAGAAGGTAAGAAACATCTGAATACTACTATGGTTAATTGAGGCAAATCTAGTTTACCTAGTAACTAAAATAAAGTCTTAAAACTTTGAATTGAATAGTCTCAATATGAGTAGTTATTCTTCTTTAATTAAATAATTACATACTTAACTATACACATAGTAATATTTTAGTACAATTTAAGGATAGAATGCCTGAAATATGTGTCAGGTGCATGTGTTTTCATTACCTACCATTTAATGTAAGATTTTTGGATTTGGGTCTATGGTAGGCATGGTATGGTTGTGAGAATGATAGACAGTGATAGGGAGACTAATAGAGTCGATTGCCAGATGCACCCATTGAATACCTATCTACCGACTGAATAGTCTGTATTATGTACTGACAGACATAGATCAACCCGCAGGCCCTGCATAATCAAATATGATTTGAGTTCTCTACTAAGCTACTACTGGACATAAAGAAAAGATTTTGGAAAATTAGACCTGGGGTGGATCAGCTAATAAATAATTAATTGGTCCACTAGATAAAGTAGGTAACATTGAACCTATTTTGAATCTGTAGGTTTACTTATTCGACCAAATTAGAGTTATTAGATTACTTTGAATACCTAGTAAGTATAGGGTATGAAATATCAGGTTTGAATTAATCTAACTATGTACATACCAGAAACAGAAAGACATACAACACTCATGCTCACGAAAGTAGCCATGTGGATGTTGGAATTTTATTTGATTCTTATACCAATAAAATTTATATTAAGTGCTAGTATGTACTTTTGTTCCGTTTGCTCACCCTTGTGGAAATTATAAATTACATTTGCTGCAACCACCATTTAAGGAGAGGTGAGGTTATGAAAGGAAAATGAATTGAATCATTATTATATTAACCTAAAGTGAATTTAACTGATCAGATCAGATGAAAATAAATAAATGGACTTGAATTAAAATATTTATTTATCAGCATAACAGTGGTTCTTTCAAATGTTCTTAGAGTTTTATAATTAAAAAAGGTAAAATTATGTGAGCTATCACATTCATATAAAGTCACTAGTAGCTGACATCCTCTTATACTAATAGATGACATGCATTCGTGATTTTTAGAATTTGGAAAATAAAAATAATAATAAAATAAAAACACGTTTCCACTTCTCATGCTCGTAAGGTTCTATTTTACGCAGGCTATAAGAGGACTAAAGTGCGTTTCATGCTGTTATACACAAGGTATTTAGAGGTAAACAACAGTCTCTCTGAATGACATATGGATGAGAAAGAATTTATGTAATTTCTATGGTGCCAGTGAACTTTTGCACTTGTATTGAGGTTGCGACCTATACCTACCTACAAACTCATTACAGCACCCTCATTTAATCCCTACTCTTTTCGGTCAATCTATAGATATGTACTTATAGTAATATTATATTGTTACATTTCCTCGCAATCGAAGTGAAAATCAGTGTTTATAACTCGGCTCAAGTGGCTTGTTTGGTGCCCTTGTTGTACAATCTGCTTTCATAAATCAAAGCCTTTAGGTACTTACTACCTCGGAAAAAACACACACTGAACAACAGGTTAACTACCAAGTACATCATATTTACTGTTGTTATTATTGGATTGGCTTACCAACTTAATAGATGATACTATCTGCTGTAATAATAGAAATTAGAAAGAAATACTAAGTTACGAAGTTCAATTTTTATGTACGAGTAAAGGAAACTTTAAAAGATGTGTCTCTAATAACAAAAGAGAGTTACGAAGGTGTTATTAAATGAAGCGGCAATGACTGTGGCAATGTTATGTATAACAGGGTCTGGATTGTTGTATTTCTTTATATAGCCTACTAACACATAATTTTATCATATCGTTGTTTCTCGGGTATAAATAATGCACGAATAATTCGATCTCTGACTTAGGTTTAGATCTGAAATAAGAAATGAAATTGTCAGTATACAGAGAAGTGTAAATCTTAACCTTGCAAGCCCCATCGGATAAATAGTGGAGAAACGGATTCCCTACCTTTACTGCCCAAATTTTGACTAGCTATTTGACTTTGGAAAAAGGAGCTTATGAGATGCATATTTTTACTAAATAAATAAATTATTAATATAATTATTATAAACAAAAGACGGATTTGTCTCTTGTGTGTGTGCCCTTAAATTATATTAAAATTTCAAACGAGTTGCACAATTATTATCACCTGCAGACATTACACGTAGGGCGATTGTCTAAAACCTGCATCAATCATTATTGTTCTGATTGGCTGAATTTGTGCGATTCTTGTTGCAACAATGCATTGTGGCCAATAGTGAGCGAGCATTAACCAATCAGAGATGATTGCGATCGTGACATTGTAGCTGTCAAACAACCGCGGTAGAGCCCACGGTGAACTAAAGATGTTTACTACTGTAGATACTCCACAAATAGTTGAGAATATCGATTTGAGTGTTGAGTTCAATAGTCTCGATAACTAGTCTTTCAAATCATTAATCAAATTACTGAAAGCCATAAAGCAAATTAAGAAGAAGATTAATCAAATGAGATATTAAGGGAGCAAACACTTAGCGGGTTTGCCATAAACGTTGACACTATAATATTCATTCTATTGACTGTACACAAATAATCGCTTCTGGTGGCTGTCTTGGGGAAGCTAATATAAAAAAAAATGGTGTTTAATATTGTTATGATATAACGTGTCATTGTTATGAATGTGATTATTATTTTTAGACTCTAAACGAACTGACAACCAGTGAATAAGAGAAAAGGATACCGACTTATGTATGGACTTACTCCTGGTGCGATAAGCGGTGATTCCTGAGAATATCTGAAAAGAATACCGACTTATGTATGGACTTATTCCTAGTGTGATAAGCGGTGATTCTTGAGAGTATTTTATGATAACCTAACGAGCAAATAAGAGAGAAGAATACCGACTTATGTATGGACTTATTCCTGGTGTGATAAGCGGTGATTCTTGAGAGTATTTTATGATAACCTAACAAGCAAATAAGGGAAACGAATACCGACTTATGTATGGACTTATTCCTGGTGCGATAAGCGGTGATTCCTGAGAATAGTTGAAAAGAATACCGACTTATGTATGGATTTATTCCTGGTGTGATAAGCGGTGATTCTTGAGAGTATTTTATGATAACCTAACGAGCAAATAAGAGAGAAGAATACCGACTTATGTATGGACTTATTCCTGGTGTGATAAGCGGCGATTCTTGAGAGTATTTTATGATAACCTAACAAGCAAATAAGGGAAACGAATACCGACTTATGTATGGACTTATTCCTGGTGCGATAAGCGGTGATTCCTGAGAATAGTTGAAAAGAATACCGACTTATGTATGGATTTATTCCTGGTGTGATAAGCGGTGATTCCTGAGAATATTTTATGATGAACCAACCGGCAAATGAGAGAAAAGAATACCGACTTATGTATGGACTTATTCCTGGTGAGATAAGCGGTGATTCTTGAGAATAGTTTATGATAAGCCAACAAGCAAATAGGGGAAACGAATACCGACTTATGTATGGACTTATTCCTCGTGTGATAAGCGGTGATTCCTGAGAATATTTTATGATGAACCAAGTGGCAAATGGGAGAAAAGAATACCGACTTATGTATGGACTTATTCCTGGTGTGATAAGCGGTAATTACTGAGAATAGTTTATGTAATATAACTTGTCCCAATTGTGTCAAAGCAATCGTGCCAAAGGAGGGCAGCATTGACTATAATATAGACCTAAGAATAAGGAATCAAGAATGACAAATGGAAGGTGGCAATACTGACGTAAACAATGGATCGTATTCCGGTGACAAAAGCTGGTCCTAGTAAGAACCAACAAACGAATTGGAAAACGGCTGACGAAGCGTCTGAAAAATGACGAACAATAATAGTCTGGTAAAACCTGATTCGATAATCCCGATGCGAGTGGACGGTGATCTTCAGTATGAACTTCAGCAACTGATCGGGTCGCGATGGTGACAAGAGGGAGTCTAGTTAATTTGATGGAAAACAAGCAGACTAATTCGGGGTCGGCAAGTGGAAAGGGTGTATCCTTTTTATTAATAATAATAGATTTATCTACAGAATAGAGGTACAGAAGTAGATATCATGGTTGGAAATCACTTTACCTGTTCTAGCAGATACTCACTAATGTTCAAGGGTTACTTAAATTCAAATTAAAGTTCTTATAATTGACGTATTCCGTAATGATATATTAATTATGTCTTGCTGAATTCGGTACGTAGTAGCTAGAAGTTGTATAGACCCTTTAAAGTAGATCTAAAATGACATGCTGATTGTAAATGCTAAATATCGGTTCATGTTAATGTACATCTTCGCAGTCACTCATTGTATTACGTTGATGTTTGGTGGAAACAGCACAGTAAAGAGCAAATTCTTAAATACTATTTCAAGTAACATCTATTCCAATAGACTATATAAGCAGTTCGCGCACGAAGGCTTGCTTACTTCACTCGCTAGGTATTAATGTATGGATCGCTGATATGTTATTAAAGCGTATAAGTACACCAATGTATCACGAAATAATTTCCTACATCTTTGTCATTCATTTGTTACACACTGACACGAGACAAGCAACGGTGACCGATGCGGCAATTCACGGCTCAGCATGACGCTGGGTTGGTGCAGCGTTTGGTGCTGTTTGTCCTCAATCACCGTGTTCAAGTTAACCATATTATCATAAGAGGACGAGGGTCTCTGGCATCGTTCGTCCTTACGCGCTCAAGAATGTACAAGAATGGAAGTTTCCAGAAATCAGATTTTATTGTATGTTACATCAATTAAGTCTATAGTGCCATGAAGGACTCGTTGCTTGCGAGACAATAAAATGGGGCAACAAAACGCCGTCTGTTGCGCTCTCTATCGCACTTACGGGGCTTATGGTAGACACAGTTATGCATGCATCTGCCCCTAGTGCAAGGATGATATGGGGCATCACAGGTAACGAGTTTATAATAATACAATAATACCTTGGCTAACATCATTGTGACTTATTTTGTTATATTAATAATAGTATTTGTTGTGCTACAATCGAGATACAGTCAGAGGCAGTCGTCTCAGTTATTTGAAAATATAGGATTACATTTTACACATTGTAGATCTCATAGTGATCTGTACTGTGTGTATCATTATCAATTAGTGGATTCATGTTTCTTTAAATTTCTGGAATAATATGATTATTGGGGTCTCCTTAGAATACATTGTGGTTTGTTTCGATCTTAGTACTTATTAATAATAACAACTACATTTAACCATATTATTTATCTTGACTTCGTAGACATAGGTTCAATATTCAATAACTCAATTTGATAGGTAATTATCTTTTATTGTTATTCAAGTAGAGTACAAAATATGGTCACATAATATCTGTGCCGACATCTCTGCCTTTCTGGTCTGCAAAATTATTTTACAATCATTATTCATATACTTACCGATATTGCTTAGTATAATACTACATATATGCAATTAAAGATTGGCATATTGTTTTCTTATTATTTGTTTTACGTTACATACTTATATTGTAATATATATATATATTTTTTTTATTTTATTTTTTTTCAACGGTGTCAATCAGTAGGTACCACTTGAGAATAATTAAATGTCAATTCACGATAATCAAATTGGTAATGCATGAAACACTACAAAGACATTATAATCAAGGTCAACTCATATCAAATATTCATCAATTGTATGAGAACATTGGATTATAAGATATTCTTTTAATTTATTTTTAAGTTTAAAGAAATTATGAAGTCTACAGAAGTAGTTAGGTTCATTAGTATATTGTAAAACTTTGTGATTAATTTTGTATAAAGTGTTAGTAATGGTCAATGGGATCCAACAACTCTTACCATATCTCTTAAAATGTATATACTAGTGAAAATATTGTAATTTGTGTTGCATTAGAGCATTATGTAGGATTAGAATTCATGTCATTACAGTGGTAAGAAGGAAAGGGCAAACAAACTTACTTTAATTGAAAACTGATAGTGACATTGTTTAAAATCATAGAGTACTTAGCACTCAGAATTCAAGTTGGTGATAATTCACTATCCTTCTTTTCTTTCCTCGTTGTTGTTTTGTTTAAGGTTGATTATATTTTATTCGCTTTAAATGCAAATTACCAAAGATGTTTTATAATTCTCATAATTAGTATTGCCACATTTGCCATGCAAATATTTATTCACGTATTACTAAATACAAATACAAACTTGAAGAATATGTAGTTCATAATAATATTTAAAAATAAAATTATTGATTTCACTATAATTTCCTTGTATTAAGTATTAACATAAATTGTGTTGATTTCAATATTTGATTATACTATTGTGAATTGGTTGTATACGTATATCACTAACAATAACTAGATCATACAATTTTCTTAATATCAAGCTTAAATCAGAATGACTTATAGTATTTACTATTTACTTATCTCAGTGTGATTTGTTGTGTATTTATAAGAATTAGACTTAAAGATGTTGATTGCAATGTACATAATGATTATTGATACCAGTATTTTGTAGGTCTCATTGGCACTTGTTTTGTGCACTTGTTAAATCTAACAATGTTAGCTTTGATCTGTTAGAGGAATTATTATACTAATCATATTAATTATAATATAGGACTGTTAAGGTATTCTATGTTGCTCCTATTGAGTTATGGGTATGAGGGCATTACCCTCGGTTGGAAGGCCGAGTGGTCAGATATGAGGACATATCTGGAGCAGGATGGACGACTGTAGGCAACACAGAAAACCTGCCATCTGTCACCCGTGAGTGGAGGTGTGACAGTGGTAGCGGCGTCGGACGGACGGAGCGAGAAAAAAAAGATGGACGATATAAAAGTAATTAAGCGAGATATAAGTACTAGGTGATTAATTAAGCTAGATATAAACTAAGTGGATGTTACAAGTGTACCTGAATATAAGACTGTGGACATCGGAACTGCGTTTGATTCATATTAGGGTCATCCCAAGACTAATAAACCCGGATTGGAGGTTAAGTTGTTTATACTATAGTGGTGATAATTATTACGCAAACTCAAAACTAAAGCTACGAGGGTTCCAAACGCGCCCAGGTCTGAGGTCTGAAAGGATTTTCATTAACTCCTAAGTACCAGAAAGTGAAGTCGGGGCAGGTCAGCTACCAGTCGGTAGGCAGGTACCAACCTAACATTGGAACTCCATAAACATTAGGTACAAAATGTTGCTAATTACCAATCACAATAGCAACAAATGAGATTAGGACCCAGTAAGGGCGATTGCCTAGAACCTGCATCAATCATTATTACAATCTCTATTACTGTGATTGGCTGAATTTGTGGGATTGCTTTTTGGACGGACAGACAGACAACAAAGTGATCCTATAAGGGTTCCGTTTTTCCTTTTGAGGTACGGAACCCTAAAAAGAGCCGGATTAAATAAAAGATCTTTTAATGAAACAAATATATTTCATTACGAAATTAATTACCCAACAAATCCATTTTCAACACGTTTTCAAACCATTTTTCAATTATAATAGGAAAATGTGCTTTTAAGTGACAAATTTTCATTTAACACACTAAAAAGTATGGTTACACGTATTGAGATCAGAACAATGTCGAAAAACATATTTAAAAAATGAACAGTCGCGTCCGCTGTCCATCTTTAGTAACCATAATTTTTAGTAAATAATTTTATACGCCTAATGGTAACACTACAACACACACATTTATTGCACATTTAGAAATTTCGTGAAGTGTTTTTGTCTTTTTTTTTTCTTAATTTTTAGAGATCCAAGACATTTATTTACTATAATTTTGCACATCGATAATATGAATTGAAACAATATACACAATAGCAATTTTTAAGTGGCTTAATACATATCCAAAATATCGAACTATATCCTAAGTTACTTGGAAAATGGACAAGAGATTTAAAATCAATGGACTGTTCCGTAGATAAAAACTTTGACATGGTGTTTGTCAAATAAAACTTTAAAATCCATATTAAAATGTTTGTCGTGTTAAAACTATAACACAGGTTTATCTGTTCAACAGTAATAATTATCTGAAATATACCAGTAAAAAAAATATATTATTATCATAAGTATAACAGTAAGTATTACACTAACGTTGGCTTAAAATTAAGGAATCCGCCCATTGGACACACTGTCCCGACCGCGAGAATATGTGATACAGTACTTTGCAGCTTAAATCTGCAATCAAATATCAAACAATCTACGACAAAAATACATTCAACGCTGTTAAGTTGATTAATGCAATCGTAACCGGTACAAATTCAATCTTTTAATATCTTCGGAGAACTTCTAGATTAAAAACGAATTAATTAGGTAAGCATCAAAAATTGGTAAGATAATATAGACTAACTACAAAATACAAGTTAAAGGTAGGTACGCTATTTCATATTGTCCAAATGACGAATTCCTTGATTCACAGATATATTAAATTAAAAACATTTTACAACAAAAACCTCTTTTTTAACTATCTATCAGAAATGAGACTAAAGAGTCGACCTAAGCAACTGCCCGTAGAGTCATAAGCATTTATAAAATTGTACAATACAAAGCTTATTGTTTTACAATTTTCGACATATTTTCATATTACAATAAGGCCATAAAACAAGTTAACACATTCATAATATAATGAGTGACCATCAATGAGTCAAACCAAATCATTAACTATCTAACTGTATCAAAATACATTATATAAATACTTACATAATAAATTACTAAAACGGTATAAACAAAAAACAAACTAAACTCTAACAAAAGAAATAAACGGTTCAGCATAAGTGTATGTTCTATAACTGAGGTTCCTTTAACACTTTCTAATCGCCAGATATTAAAATT
Organism: Maniola hyperantus; assembly: GCF_902806685.2. Lineage (NCBI taxonomy): Eukaryota > Metazoa > Arthropoda > Insecta > Lepidoptera > Nymphalidae > Maniola > Maniola hyperantus. Next base: position 4,481,826 of record NC_048547.1, read on the forward strand.
AATCGATTACGATCTAAACTTTTCAAACTCAAAACAACGTAGATACTTTGGTTTCCAAGAGACACGTAATCCAAATTTCGTCTATAAATACTGTAAAAAATAAGAATGTTACTTTAGTAACTCGTTATAATAAAGAACACTATTCGAAACAGTGTCAAGTCTTGCCCGAGCATGAAAGGGCCTAAACATGAAAACCCTTAGGTACTAATAAAACAAACACACTTCTTACACAGAGCCTATACCTACCAAGTTGTTCTAAACGTAAACTTTCATAGATTTGACGTAAATCCATGTAAGCAGAGTGTGTAAAGTTTTATGAGCAAGTAAGTGCCGAATTGTTTTCCGTATTAGAACGACTAGTATTGTACTTAAACCAAATTATTGCTGTTGTTGTTTGTATATTAATAAAATGTATTGTTCATATTTTATTAACTATGGAAGCTTCAATAAATAAAATGTCTCTGAAGAACAATATCTATCACATATCATTACACTTTGTAGCACCACGCGGTTAATAGACCCATCTACGTTATCTACACTTACCTCTATTCATTGTTTGTATATGGACATGTATAAAAATCAATACATCTGAAAAATAATTTAAGGTTGGTATATAAAACATTCTGTATAAGTTATGTTTAAAATTAAATAAACTCTCTTATTGTTTTATATCATAAAACTATTGAGACTGCGATTTGGCTTTTAAAAAGTTTAAAATCAATACCTATATATTAATTATAACATTAATTATTGACTGCGAAAGTTCTGGCCTACTTTACTTCTACCCGAAAATCAGTCTACGTTCATTCGTTGGCTAGGCTGCGGAGAGACTGGCTGATTATCCACAGGCCGAAACCCGCAACGCAACACAACTAATTACTTTATCTCAGTTTCCAATAACTATTTTTTTTATTCCAAAAAAGCAACTGAAATTCACAAAATGATCTCTTTTCAATGTTGCATTTTTTTTATTAAGAGACAAGTAAGCCCTTGACTGCAATCTCACCTGGTGGTAAGTGACGATTCAGTCTAAGATGAAAGCTGGCTAACCTTCATATTTTATTTGAATTGAAAGAATTACACATTAAAAACTGTTGACACATAATATTTGTAAACCAAAAACATCTTCCCAGCTATAGCGGGTGCTTACCCAACAAAAATTTGCAATAGCGTCTACGTAAAGATTCTGAAGTCTCCGATGAGAAGTTATCGGTTTTCGAATTGTGTATTACCTACGACTTCTGGCACAGCCAACCCTAGTAACGAGCCGCCATTTTTTTAAGCATGGTCGTACTGTACGTGGATATTAAAATACATTGACGGCAAAAACTCTAAATTATTCGGTTGTGTTGCGTTGCTTAGCCGTTGGACGCTTAGCCTTAAGCTGTTAGACAATACGCGGTAACAACTAATAGTAATATCACAATTTTAGCAACCACCACAAGATTGTCCTTTAAACATCCCATTAAAATTATCTTAATACACCGACTACACTAAAATAGTTCAATATATTTTGTCCCTCTCTCTCTTCTTTTCGGTGATTGCTTTTCGGAAACCTTACAGAACATTGGAAAAGATCTTACATCAATTCATTATAAACATTTTCAAAGTCTTATTGATCGTTGTTATTCGATGTAAGTATTTATGGAAATGAATGTACCTAATCTTCATTTTATATCGCACGTTAAAATATACTTAATCGACTACAGAAAAATCGACGCAGCAAGACTATTGTACAAATCGTAGTAAAAAAATCTTGTCAAATAAAAAAGTTCATCCAGAGAACACAAATTTGTACCGAAGTGCAGAACCAATCAGACGAGATAAAAGTGACATTAAAATCAACCATGCCGTCTTGGTTGTTTGAAATAAATTTAAAAATTCAATTTAAGCGGAGGGATGCTTAGGAATCTTGTGATTACACAAATTTCAAACTTTCAATTTGTTCCAAAAGACTCGGCGTTAAAGGTTCAAACATTTGTGTGTTTCTTCGAGAAATGATTGCATGCACGTCGATGTAGCGCCACTGTAAAAATCTTTTGATTGTTTCTGCACACCAATACGACAAAGAATAGACAGTAACTGGACGGAGATATACATTATGTGAAACGCCTTAAAATTGTGGGCAGATATAAATTATAAAAACACGTATCTCTTACATCGACTTCATGTAAATCTCTGATGCCTTGAAAAGCTCTCCCACAACTTTGACCACAACAAAATCGACGTTCAATATAAGTTAAAACGGCTACAAACCACGGTATAATTAGATCGACGAAAGTTACATAAAAACTGTGGCATTAAGCTCACACATACAAATATATTTTAGCTTGGAAATGAACGAACTCAGAGCTTCCTTTTTTTAAGACAATCTACCGCATACAATGGGGCTAATTCCTTTGTACACAATATCTAAACTAAACTAAAATGGCACGTCTAAATCTATTGCTATCACTTTCATAATGTTGCTTGCGGAAAAGGATAGCACTAGATTTAGACCTGTTAATTTAGTTTAGTTTAGAGATTGTGTACAAGAGAATCGGCCCCATTGTCCACATTGTGGCTAAGTCTGTTGTACAAAATCTCTAAATTCAACTTTTACAGGTCTAAATCTCATGCTATCCTTTTTCCCAGTGAACATTATGGAAGAGATAGCAATATAATATTTAGACCTGTCATTTTAATTCGATTTAGAGATTGTCTGCAGAATTGGCCAGTGACACAAAAATGGATACACGCTAAATTAAAATCTTAACAGAGACAGAGGTAAAATAAAATTTTATGTCACCGGTAAAAATTAAAAATAAATATATCATTTTTAATAAGTATTTTACGAAAAAAAATACGAAACACTTTTTGCAACAAAAGCAAACGACCGCTAAGGCGTCGTAGTAGCAATAAACTATAGAGCTACTTAGATAAACGTGTATCCAATTTTTATTTGTATGAAGTAACTATGCCCTAACTGCTCTAAAGAAGTGGTTTTGTCTCCAATTGATAGTAATTTAAACGGAAGAATTCACTTAAAATCTAATTTATCACAATTTTCCTGGTTTCAGCACATATTTACAAAAAAATTGCTGTGCTCGATATAATATTATTTTTAGAATCTGATTTTAAATTACATTATAAAGTAATAAGTTATGCGAACATGTTTATTATAAAGAAGACCACACCGATATTAAACACTACTAGAATCCAACGTAATCACTCAAAGAAACCGGTGTGACGGACTGTATTTATTTTCATATTTTTTTTAGTTAGTATGTAAAAAGTATATTTTCAAAAACTATAGTATTGGAGTACATCTGTGCATAAGAAACATAACGTATTGCATGAGCCCCTTTGAGTGATTATCGAGCTTATTATATAAGACACTAATTTACACCACAACATCAAGTAACTACGGCTGATATAATTATAAAAACAGTCAACATCAATTTTGAATGATTAATATTATTATTTTTATAAATTTGACGTAAGTAATGGCAAATATCTACACACACACACATTTTTAATGCGTTTCATAATTTTGACGGCATGTTATTTACATACCCTTAAATAGTGCTATGTTAATTTAGATTGGAAATTCACTGAAAAGATGTCAGACTTTAAATTAGCATGCACAATGCCAAATTTATTATCAGAGTATTACGGTAGTAAAAAAATAAAAAAAAATCAGAGTATTGCTTCTCGTTTTATACTAAAAGTTTTTTCTACTACCTAAATATTACTTATAATAATATCCCTCTGGCAAATTCAATTATATTTTTATTATAAATACATTTTTTATTTAACTGTATTATTCGTGTATAACAATGAACAAACAAAAAATACAAAAGAAATTCTTAAAACTCCCACATCAGTAGCGACTAAAATGTGAACGTAATTATTCGGTAGGTATAGAAAGCTAATCAATCTAGTTTTTTTTCTAGAGAGAGCCAGCGCGTGCCAGACCTTCTAATACTAATTTCTAATACTATTCCAAAGAAAATATAAAAAAATTACACTTTATACTTTGATGTAAGATTTTTTACACCTTTATTACCTATTTATTATAAGTATTGATTATCTCCCAAAGCCACCATGATCCAAACTTCACAGTCGCTCATCGTTCTTCCCTGTGTTGGGGACAATACGCAAAGAAACATTCAGCTTTTACAAAATAACGAAAGTCTGGCACGCGCTAGTCTAGTCTTAGCCCATATTACAATATTATGGATTCAAACTGTCTCGATTGCGGGTATTTGCGTGATGTGCGCACAATTAAAAACAGACGAACTAATCTATAAGTTAAAAAGACTTGTCCTGTCGGACTGACTGATTTATCAACGCACAGCCTGAACCGCTGGGGTTTCAAACTTCAAATTTTGACAGTAGGTTCCCTATATAAACTAGGGATTCACTAAGTTAGGAATATTGGAAATTCTATCCCTAAGGAGTTAATAAGGGATGAAAGTATGTTGAAAGTCCGCCATTTTTTCAAGTTGTTTTCATACATCCATGAAAATTAGTATAATTTTGCTTTCAGGCAAAAATGAAAAAGTAAATAGGGCAAGCATTTTTTAAACCTTCAAAAGTCAATAGCAATTGAAGTTACAAAAAATAAAAAAACATACAGTCGACTTGAGAACCTCCTCCTTTTCTTGAAGTCGGTTAAAAATAAGCAGCTTTGACGGACGGGCGGACGCACAAGTCATAAGGATTTCATTTTTGCCCCTTGTTACGGAACCCTAAAAAATATTTAAAAAATCATAAATGTTATGGTCGTTCACATTTTAAATCACTCAGCATGTGACATAAGGGCGGTCTTTACTATTGATAGACATGCGGAAATTCTACTGAGTCTACTTACGTCTTTTTATTTTCTTTAGTTAAGTGTTTTATCAAGCGCAAGGCGCAAGACCGTGGCGTGTGGAAGTCCCTACAAGAGACCTATGTCCAGCAGTGGACGTCTATTGGTTGATGATGATGATGATGATGATGATGATGATGATGATGTGTTTTATCAAAATGTGGAAAATGATTGGTACTTGAATTGGACGACAATGCTATAAGTATTATAAGTTTACAATACCTTTACATTTTGTTTGGTCAAGGGGCATTTAGGGTCCAGTAGGGCCAGTTCATATTTTTCCATCTATTAAAAAGGCGTTTCTATAGCACTGATTTACATTAACATTGAACTGTGATCTAAATAGACAATTAATTAGTAATCTAGATGATTCCAACCACGCTGAATTGAACTTTTATCAAGTTACTACACTGGATTATTCATTGGTTTAAAACACTGCACTGTTTCCTGCATTAAAATCTATTAAAATTATACATTGGGGCCGATTATCTTGTACACAATCTCTAAACTATACTAAATTAACAGGTCTCAATTTAGTGCCATCCTTTTCCGCAAGCAACATTATGAAAGGGATAGCAATAGATTTAGACGTGCCATTTTAGTTTAGTTTAGAGATTGTGTACAACGGAATTAGCCTCTATGTAATACTAAAGCTGAATTTTGTATTGCTAAACTGGAATTCTACAAAATATGAAACAGCCATGTTTAACTCGCATGTCTATCAATAATAGGGTTCACTTGAATCGTCTAAGAATAGTAAAAGTACTAACTTAATAAATTAGACTATCGTAAAAATTAACTTCAGTTTCAGCAGTTACGTACCAGCTCTTTCGTTGCATTGACTATTAAGGCGTTAGTACCACAACCAACGGTCCAGAGTACTGTAGAGTTCAGAGTCACTCCTGGTTCTGACTAATCAAAAACAAATATGTAAAATATCGTATCGGTCGTATCGTCACGGTCAGCTATTTTGACTTTTTTTTCACAGTAGAGAATTAGAGATCCAGGCCACACAATACAGTGAACGTGTGATACAAAACTCTGAACTCCAATAGGGTTAGTTCAAGAAGATCAACGTTGATAGAATTCGAGTGTCAAAGTAAAATTTACTTTAACAGCCTTTCTTTAAAGCTAAAGTTCGTCCAAACATGTACAGCCAGCCCTCCAAGCGAGAACTTTCGAAATTAAAAGCGGTGATACTAAATTTTTGATGTTAAATCAAGGACCTTAGGTCATTTTAGCGTTTAAACTACCGTGAGTGATTTCCATTATAAATACTATCTGTCCCGGCTTACTCACGTGTGTAGTCGACGTTAGCCCGACTAGTTTCGAACCCATCCGGGGTCCTTTTTCAAGGGAGTCCGTCCGCGCACGCGCCGCGGTTTGACTGCGGGACGCACGTGCCGCTGCCCGTAGAGCCCGTTGTGAGGGTGGCTGGGGTGGGGGGGGAGACAGCTGCCGATCGTCTCCCGACAGTTCCTGCTGTTCTTCATCACTGGAACCGTCACCGAAATCCAGGCACGCGGAGCTAATGGTGTCCCGTCCCACGACTGATGCCCTTGTCTTAGCGTCAAAAAGTGGTTTCCACGCTGAGGGTAGCATCCATCCATTGTCACGATTGAAATTCGGGTGGCGACTAATTTCGATCGCTTCCCGTATCTTCCGCGGTACTAGAAACTTTTCCCGGGACAATACGGAAACCTTGTCGAATCGTATGTAGTGCGTCGTACCCGAATTTTGGATATGTTCTGCTATTGCTGACTCATTGGTGTCTACATTTTTGACGCTGCGTATGTGTTCCATCACTCTCGTCTGGATGTTCCGACTGGTCTCGCCTATATAGTTATGGCCACATTCACAGGGAATCATATACACACCGGGTACGTTAAGCGGATCCCTGTCTTTCGGTGAGCGCAACATACACGTGAGTAAGCCGGGACAGATAGTATTTATAATGACCTTAGGTCATTTTACTTCTGCAGGTCGATTCGAAAAATCTGCATCAATCATTATTATACAATCGCAATTGTTGTCATTGACTGAATTTATGGTATTCTTGTTATAACAATGCATTATAGCCAATAGTGAGCGAACGTCAACCAATCAGAGGTGATTGCGACCGTGACATTGTAGGTAGCTGTCATTCTACCGCAATTGAGCCACTCGTGTTTCGATACTCAAATTCTATCAAGGTTGGTGACATGTAAAACCTCAGACAGGTACCACTGGCAGTAGAATCAGCGCCTTTGCTTACAAGAACTATTATTACAAATGAAATATTTTTTGTATAATATTCTATTACTAAAATTAGAGTTCTCGTTACATCATGTAACTAATGCCCGACGGATTTCACTGTAGTGTTGTGTGTAAAAAAAATACTGGCCCGCTAACTGGAATATTGAGTAATATAGTCATTACGTAATATATTATTCTCTTACTTGTAATAATTTAATTGACAACGCGTTACGTTACACCTAGCAAAAATTAATATAAAAGTATTTAATTGGAATATAAGAGTGAAAAGCATAAACATTATAATTTATAAAATATTCTCAATAAATAGCTCATTTAATTATAAACATAGGTTTTAAGTATATTCAAAATGATATAGAATAATGAACATTATTCTGGAACATTTAACGCGTATAGGACGAGAGTATGACGGCGAGCTGACTATGGCGGCAAGTCTTCTCCGTGTGAACTACCCGCATTTTAATAATTTATTCAAAAAATCCTAAGTTGAAAGAAATGGTACTTACGATGTGGTTATCTGAACATGACAACATGGGGAGCGATGAAATGTATCCACTAAGTGTATCCAAAAAAATGTCTCCATATTTTCTTTTAAAAACTGTTTTATTATAGTTTATACATATATACTTATTTATACTTTAGTATATATTATAATATATTGTAGCTGAGATCGAATTAACTTCTTGAAATTCATTAAATCCTGATTTCTGCTCTAAAAAGAAAAGTTCTGTTATCACTCACTGAATCATCAAAACCCTTTTGCGCAGAGGCTCTCTTTATGATATTATAGACAAGGAGTAAGACCGGTTTCTCGAAATTTCCGCAGGATATGGAATAAAGAGGATTCATATTTTCACGGGTGAGCAGTTACTTTAGAACAAACTAATCAATTTAATTTTTAAGAAACTAAAACATTCAAAAAATTGCCTAAGAATTTTGTAATACCTTACTTAATAAAACTGTTCTATTGCTTTTTAATGGCACTCTTAGAAAATCCTAATTGTGCGCTGTCTAGAACTACAAAGAAATATCACAATATCGGCAGTTTGTATTTGTCTTAGAAATATAATGATGGCGATCTATTAGATAAAAGAGTTCAGTATTCCAGAGTAACAAGTGAATGCGGGCAAGTATTTTTTATCTTGCAAGATCAACAACAGAAACTTATCAAACTGTGTTTATAATATGAACCTGCATAATATATGACATTATATTATTAAAAAAATGTGTATAAACAATCTTGTCAATTACTTTAGCTACTTCAAGGTTTATTTTATGAGGTACATATTTTGGCACAGAGAGATTTCTTAAATCTATAATGAATTTTATATCTAGACATTTAAAATTACTCTAAATTACATAAAACATTTTCGATGTTTTAAAACTTGTTGACTGGTCTTAATCATATTAATCACAGCTTTTTGCATTCTTTTACCTACCTATCGTCAACACTACAATTTTCTAATATCCCATCAACGGAATAGTTTTCAATCTTACTGTAAGTTGGAATATGCGCAAAGTACTTTGAAGATCAAAATAAATCGAAAAAAGTCTTGTATCGATTGACTGACACCAAAAACAAACCATTAAATTAACCAATAGTACCCTACTCAGACTCTTTTCTTCAGTTCAAATTTTTGTTAAAATTAAGAATTTAAAAAGCGCTCATCATAAATAAATTATTATCGTTCCTCCTACTCCAGCGAGCTGTAGTGTGACGTATGATAAAGTTAGCCCTTTCTATTTCATTGCAATTCTTCATTCGTTTATAGAATAAATATAAAAAATTATTTATTAAACTATAGTTACCAATCCGAAAAAAAATAACACGGTAAAATTCTATTTAGACCTGCTTAATTATATCCACAATAAAGTGTAAAGATTCAAAACATTTTAAAAAATATTCCGATTTGCTGTTATAAAATGACTCGGCCATTATCTATAGAGGTATGCGAAGGTCGCGAGTCGGACGGCGCAGTGGATCAGCGGGCGTTGTGGACGTGCGTGGTGAGGTGCTTGGACAGATAGTCGGCGCGCGCGAAGCACTTGCCGCACGCCTCGCAGTGGTAGGGCCGCTCACCCGTGTGGATGCGCAGGTGGCGCGTCAAGTCGCTCTTGCCGCCGAACGCGCGCCCGCAGAACAGGCACACGAAGGGCCGCTCGCCCGTGTGCTTGCGTACGTGCAGCTTCAGGTTCTCCTTCGAGCGCACGCACTTGCCGCAGAACGGACACGCAAATCTCCTCTCCCTGTCCCTCTGCCTGTCGTCGTTCTGCAAGAACCCCAATATCCCGGAATGTGAACTGGAACCCTCGAGCTTACCGCTGTCGCCACGCGACTCGTTCTCAGAACTATCTGCGATAGAACTGATGCTGGCGAAAGATACAGGATTGCGTCTCCTTTCGTTTGCGCTCTCGTCTCTTTTTGTTTCGCTTTCGGCGCTCGAGTTCCTACAGTCGGTGGAGTCGTCGACGGTTACGATAGAATCTGTGGGCCCGTTGGAGTCCACGGTGCTGTCTTGTTCGATGTCGCCGATGACTTCTATGGGCGGAGATCTGATATCGTTCCTATTCCTCTTTTTCATCGATAAGTCCATTTCGCCGCACTGGCCGATTAAAACTTCGTTGGTGCTGGTGACTTGATCGACTTCTTGGTCGGTGTTTTTTGTGTGAAGTCTCTCGAGTGTATGGTTAAGACGATGCTTTTTAAACGATTTCAGATATCGGAATTGCATGCCACATACGTCACACGTGAAAAGTTTGTCAGCCGGTAATCTTGCTCGGTGATTTTGCTCTCTATGTTTGACGTAGGCGGACCTGTATCGATAGCTTTGTCCGCACTGTTCGCAGACAAACGGTTTGTCATCGGTGGACGACTGAGACGCGTGTTGCAGTGCAGCGTGGCGCTCCAAGAGCCAAGCGGAGGGGAAGGAAGCGAGACAGACGCCGCAGCGTCGTCTTTCAGAATGGAGTAAGTGTCGGCTCTGGTAGGCCATACAATCGTCGCTGAGATACCTGCGCAGATGACATGCTTGCAAGGCGAGCAGAGGTGACCACAAGGGCAGCGCTGTCGGGCTGCCGGCCGGTATGGGACTGGCTATACTCGGTGAACCGCATGCCATGTCCAAACACATCTGCAAAGGAAATAAGGATATATTAGAACACAGTCTAAGGATAACCGTCGATTAAAACATTTAGAACGTACCTGTTATTCGTCTTCGCTTTGATGTACCAATAAATAAAAGAATAGTTCTGTAATGATTGTAGAGCTTTTATTTGTCAAAATTGTATTTTTACAGCTATGATATGCTTATATTTGTTTCGAAGTTAGAATGATCAACAGTGATGGATTTGTGTACTGTTGCATTTTCAATTGACGAATTACCGATTCGATCCTTGATCGTTCTGATATACTGTAACTATATTTCAACAAAACCGTACTGCTCTGTTACAACATTATAACCTATTAATAATGTTAAGGCAAAACAGATTTCACTAATCTAAAATGTCAACAATGAAAGTTAAATAAAACAGCTTAAGGGAAAAATAATCATTGATGCCTCTATGAAGTAACAATGACTTTAAGCTATGTAATATAAATAAAGTGGACCTACGTTATTTGAACTTGTGCTGGTTATAATTAATTTACAGCATAATATACAGAATTTGTCACATAACATAATAATTACAGGGTTCCAATGACATGACATGACAATCAGTAACCCCCGTAAACCAAGATGACGAACAATTTGTACAATGTAGTACTCGTATATCATGCTTCTAACAAAACCTAGTCTAAATAAATTATATTAAAAAATTATAGGTACTTATCAAAACAAATTGTACCAATATATAATAATCAATATACCTACAGGAACTTAGAAAATTGCAATATAAGTGGTATATTTATGTATGCCACTTAAAATCGTAACATAATCACAATTAACCAGTGAATACTTGCCGCGGCCCAGGATGTCACCGTGTCGTCGGTGAAACTTAACATTATCTAAGACTATACAAATAAATCTATTGTCCTAGTATTGGTCATTAAAATAACTTTGCACTGGTTAATCTCTGCCTACTTTATCGGACCGTGAGTGGAACATCTTCAAACTAATATTTTGAAAACAATATTTTATTTATCGATAAGATGACATACTCGTTGATGCTTTATTTTAATTAGGTATTCCGGACTATACCCTATCCATGGAAAGAAGTTGATAGAGCGCTCTTTCTGTTACGTAATCCCATAAAATTATAGAGTCAAACATTTTAATGGACGCTAACCATTTTGATACACCAACCAATCACAAATGAAATTATTTTTTCTAATTTTCTAAAAAAAAAAACTAATTTCGAATGTTTTTGAAAATGTTTTCGAACTGAATTTCGAATGATTTTAAATTTATTTCGTGGTTTGACGACATATTTTAATGTAGATAACGGGTACATACAACGATTAATTTGATGTTTTTATTTGTTGATACTTCAACCCAATTGCACGGGTCGTGGTCACGACGCGCGACGGGACAAATTAATTGTGGTATGTACCTACCCGTAATATACATTAAAATGTATTTGGAATGTTTTTTGAAAACATTTTTAAATTGAATTTCGAATGTTTTTGGAAAAAATATGAAATTGAATTTCGAATGTTTTTTTAAAAATATTTAAAATAGTTAACGCCCCCTGAGATTTTCGGCTCTATCATTTGTATGGGATTACGTAACAGAGAGAGCGCTAGACTAATTTCTTTCCAGGGATAGGGTATAGTATAATAAATATAAGTTTAAAATCTAACAGAGTTGGTTGACGTTGACCACTGTCATGTTGGTCTGATTTTCTATGATTCGATCCGATACAGTGGACGTAGACATATTTTAATCTGTATAAACATCACAAGATTGGAATGCGCTAACTACGGAGGTCTTCTTGCGTCAAACCTCGTGTGTACAATACGTGAACCGACCAAAGATGGTCTGTATTTTCGCAAACTATAAAAAAACGAGTCACCTGTCCATTGCAAGTCGCATATCATAACGCAACTTACAATTTTCACCATAAAATTACAGTATTTTTTTCTCTATAATTCATTTCCTACATAAACTATGTATATTCCGTGATTTGCAGCCTTTATATAAGTCTTATATAGGCAAGAGGCACTCTAAATATAAAACTGTGGTCACAATTTATGTTATAAAAAATGAATCTAAGTTGTATCTATTCAAAAACGTATTTACTAGTGTTAATTCTCTTCGAAAGGTACTCGGAGAAAATATATCTACATTTTCACGTAAATACCGTCACACTAGCAGATGTCCCGCTTTTGTTCACAAGTATTATATAATGAAGCTTCTACAAAACGTCTAACTCGTTTTTTTCCAGATTTTCATATATATTTATCAGCTGTGCAATGTCGTGTCCGTGACAACCAACATAATATAATAGGAATCCGTTCAGTGTCTTTAATATGCATTATTATACATACAAAAGACAAAAACATTGCAATACTTGTAAATAAAGATTTTTAATTATTCCAGTCAATATACAGTCACGACCCTTCTATTCTTTCATTATTATATTATATAATAATATGTATAGATAACTATATATTTATTTGTGCTAACGGCGTGTGATGTTCGCAGGGACGTGGCAACAACTGGCGAATGTTAAGATTTGAATAACTGCACTTAGGGGCCATATAATAAACACTATTGTATCTAACAATCATCTTCACCAACAACTCCCACTGCCTATATACATGTCAATACATAGAAATATGTATAATAATAATAATATCATCATTTAATTAATAAATAGTACCTCTGAAAGTTAGGAAACAAAAATAGCATTTAAAACTGCGTTCGTTTCTATTATAAAAACTATTTCGATAAAAACTCGTACTTTGTTAATTTGCATCTTTACTAACCATTTAATTATTGCTATTAATTTATTATGTAAATTGTAAATATTCAATCTTTCTTAAAACAAGAAGAGGAACATTAATCAAGGTTACAATATTGCTAAGTTTGGTAACGTTCGACTCCGAAAAGTAAGAACAGTGCAGCTTTTCAAATAACAACATTATGTGTCTCTAATTTTTTTTTCGTTTTATACATTTTCAACCATTCTAGCTCCGGAAAGTAGCGCATCTACCAATCTATTCTAAATATGCATTTTACATGTGCTTTTCAACTTAAGACTGACATTAATTTTCACAGCAAAAAACGGAGAACTTTCTAAAAGTTCACGCTGAAATAAATATACAAATCACCTCTATCCTTATCTAGATAAGGATCTCTTCTGAATGGGTGCTTATTTTTACTAATAACGCCTCCAGACCGAAAATTATTTCCTCTACATACTCAGAGTTTTAATTTTATGTAAATTGTAACATCCATTCTCTTACATGGAATGTTTTAGTTTGTTAGTATTTTGAATGACCAGTTAAACTATATTAACAAACGATACTCGTGAAAGCAAGTTCGTAAATAAATACTGCATATACTATGTCTAATTTACATTACCACTTGGCTTCCGAAAAAGCCTCCTACAGGCACTACCACAAATAACAAAATGTTTTTTAACACGCCACAAGATAAAGAAAACTGAAAACATTTTTGTTGTGCTAAGGTACTCGAAACGTCGACATAATATTTAAAACAGAAAAACAATAAATATTGGTTTGATATACCTATCAAGCGTGTTATAATGATAGTGATTAGTTTTTAGAAAAGGGAGTGCAATGCGTCCCAAAAGTAAATCAGGGAACCTAACTCAATTTTGTCCAATTCAATTTCCTCTTAATTTAAACTTTTTTCGGGTCCAGACTGCAGAGTTAAGAATGATAGAAGACTATTTGACAAATATATAGAATGGTAAAGATATGAAAAAATGAGATTTATAATTGAAATAATATTACGGTGTACCTATACGCTCCGAATCTGGTTTGAATTAAATCCTAATCCGTTATGTTTGAATTCCGTTCTGCATGTACGGTCTACATAATGTGATACACAATAATTATAATTTATATAATGTTACATTGAAAGAGATTCTTACAAAAAGAATAATAATTAAAAGAATTATAATAATACTGAAAATGACTTGGAGCTAAAGTCTAGTGACGCAATGTAGAAGGTACCATAATATTACTTAACTATTGCTTCTCTTGCTCTTTTCTCTGAGATGATATGTTCACAAACAAATCCTCTTTCAATATCTAGCTACTAACAACTTATTTGAAAGTCGTTAAAACATCTTTAAAATGGATAATTTGTATAATAAATACCTATATTAACGTATTGATTCCTAAAACGCGTTTCATCATTATCTAGATAAAACAATAAACCCTTACTTTCTACATTTTCAAAATTCTAAATCTAGAGGCAATGAGATCTATAGTTATTGAAAAAATTAAATATTTTCGTAATATCGATATGAATATTTATGCTCATGAACATAACTGAAAAATGACAAACATACATACTTTCATGACGTTAACTTACCATAAATTTTAGGGCGATTACGCACTGCATCCGATCCGAATCCGTGAAAATAGCTCCGAGGTAGTTATAGAACTATTTTTATGGTAGCTTATGCACTAGCTCCACCTTTCATCATCCGAGCTCTGAGACATCGGAGACATCGGAGACATCCGTGAAAATATCTCGGATGTGCATCGGACATATGACATAGATATGTCAAAGATGTCCACTGGATAGCCATGATTTCGATCAAAGATCGGATTAGTGCGTAAGCAATATCTGAGTTTTTTATATCCGTATTTTCACGGACTCGGATCGGATGAGTGCGTAACCGGTCTTAGGAATAGAATTTCCAAAAATCGTGAAACACATATTCCTTAATTATTTACCGACAGCCTAAATACCATATAACTAATATATTTTCATGGATATATAACTTTAGAAATGACGGAGCTTTATCCCTTGAGAGGCCAAATTTCCAAAAATCCTTCCTCAGTGAGTACTTATGTACGTTATAAGAGATATCCTATAGGCTGTGCATTGATAGATCAGTCGGTCTGTCAATCAGTCAGGACAAATCATTTATTTATAGGTAAATAATTTTAAATAATAAAAATATTTTTTTAGTGGTGGTTAATAGCCATATACATACTGCAAAGGCCAACAAATGATTTGTTATTTTTAAAATTTTCCTATCAACCAATATTCAAAGTCATTATATTCTGAGATCGTTTTCGAACTCCCAAATGTACCTTACCTTTTAAATATATCACAGACCATTTCCTAAATTACCATAATACTTTAATGCCGAATATATTTTTTAAAGAAATACCTATCTCTCTATTAAATAGATATTAAAACGCCTTAAATTGAAATTAATATTCGCAAAATTTTAAACCCTAATTTTTCTATAGCTTTTTTGAAATTAGTGTTAAAACACTAATGTTTTAATTATTTTTCAAAATGATATGCACAACCCTATTAAAGATTATATGAAATGATAAGTACTTACGCTTAATCTAGAAGTATTTAAGACTTTAATTTCCCTTATTCTTTGTAAAATGTTCGATTGGCCCGAGTACCGTTAGCATAACAAAACTAAACTACGTATAAACAAATAATCAGTCGTCCAAATGTAGTTTAAGCTTATTGGCACGGCACAACGTAAAATTTTATGAATTCGATCACTTACAAGTTAGAATAATTGTTTTTACGCAAAAATAAACTCTATTACAACCGACTATAACGCTTATTATCGCGACCATAAGCCAGACGATTTGCCGTGCTCAATAGAGCCACCATTCAATCAAAAACAAATCAAAGCTTTAGTAATATTTTTCTGGATGTGACGTCGATAACAGTTCTCGATTAAAAAAATACATAATATATAAGACAAAGTTTTCATTCATAATGAACGCCGTCGTCCTAATCATATGCATCTATTTTAAATAATAAATTATGTTATCTATCTGAAATGAACATAGTAATCCATAAAATATCCCTGTATTTGACTCTGTTTTATTTCTTGAACACAGCAATTGTGAGTTGAGTTTCAAATGCTTATTATGTTTCGTTTTTATAAAAGATAGTATAGTATAATAGTGTAACATTGAGTAGATATAGCATTTGAAACATCGTATAAAAATAATAATGAGACGCGGTTAATCTGTATGAAAATAGATAAAGTTTTCTACATGTCGATACCATGCCTCTTAAATCCAAGACAATGAAATGAGTGCAAGTCATATTGAATGAAGAATATATTATCAGCATAAATTGCGGTTTGACAGTCGGTTCTAGACTCTTAGGGTGAGATCTATTGAGCGCACTCTGACTTTGCTTAGACTTAAGACAGAGTTAAAACGAGACAGAGCTATATTTTTCACACAAATTCGTCTCGTTATAACACAAACCGGCAAAGCCGTGCCGCCAAGCGATTTAGCGTTCCGGTACGATGCCGTGTAGAAACCAAAGGGGCATGGGTTTATTAAAAACTGCCATACCCCTTCCAGGTTAGCCCGCTTTCATCTTAGACAGCATCGTCACTTACCACCAGGTGAGATTGCAGTCAAGGGCTAACTTGTATCTGAATAATAATAATAATAATAATAAACTTAAGTCCGAGCAAAGTCAAAGTGCGCTCTATAGATTTCAGCCTTAGTCTTGAGATTTATAGACCGTACTTTTACTTTAATCAGACTTTAGTTTAAGGTAAAACGAGACAGATTTATGCCAGCGAACGCTGTCTCGTTTTAACAGTGACTTACTTAAGTACATACTCAGACTTCTGAGCAAAGTCAAAGTGCGATCTATAGATTTCAATGTATTGGTCAGTTTGCAAACGCGGAATATCCGCAGAGGATTCAGTCAAGGCCCACAATAGATTGGACCTCAAGTAGAATTTAGTTTGCAAAATATGAGGGACCACGGTTTAACTTCTTATTGCATTCTTAAGGTCGCAAAAATTTATGAATTTTATGTTGTTGACCAATACTGAAACTCAAGAAACTTTATGATACAAAAAAATTGTAAATGTAAACATTTTCAATTTAAAGGAGCCCAAACAGTGTGAAAAAACAGTTTGAAAATGTTATGTCGTTTTTAAGAAAACATATCTAAGATGTAATAATATAGTATAGTTTTAAAATAAGCTCAGGAAGCTCTTTTTTGATTCCCCACAAGATAGGAATAGAAAAAACCATACAAAAAAATGATGACATCATAAAAGATTTAGATCACAACTTGCAGGTAACATGAAAAATCAAAACTGTATCTTGAGTGCAATACATAAGTCATACTGTAGGCCGTATACAGTCCGTATATTTAACAAAGGAAATTCCTCATGCAGCCTGTTCTACAATCAGGTCAACGGCAGCCATTATTTTGACAGATAATTTTTTTTTAAATAAAGTATCGCGGTTAAATCCACGTAGCTTTTTTTAAATTTTAATGGGAATAGAGAATTGGAAAAAGAGGCATAGTAATGTGGTCGAACTGAAACGGCGCTTAAAGCTTTGATTCCCATGATCACACATCCACAACTCTCCCCATTTAAATGAGCTACTGAAGCATTTACACTCTAATAAATTTCCTAAAAATCCGATATTAGGTATCAAACTATATATATGTATTTACATTTATATGTCGTAATATTGCTTTTGAATTTCCTCGGGGAGCGTGCGTCGTTTACTTCGAGAGACAGGTAAAATTACTAAAAACCTCTAATTTACACATACAAACTATCTCGAGTGCAAATTTCATAGACTCTAATAATGATAAAGCACTCATTGATATTTAAATTTGGTTAATAAAATCAATCATAACGAATATCTATTATAGTTTTGCACATCTCTAGAGATTTGCTAAATCTAAATTAATATTTTTACATGTTTATGTTAAACTTAGTTTTTTCAACTTTCGAAAAACAGTTTCACTAAGCCTAAATTCATAAAAGCAAAGCAAACGAGATCTAGAATGTCTTAATTTTAATTTTGAAAGAGTTTTACTTCCTAATTATCTTTGGCTATGCCAATTAAGGGATCATCGCTAATAAAATTACTATATCTAAGGTAAGTAAAGCACCTAAACGTAAAAATATCCAGAAAGCGAACAAAACAAAAACCGAAAACGCTTTAAGAGAAATCGAACATAACAACAAATTTTGTGAGACAATTATCTATAAGTGAAATATCAAATATTTATTCATATCATTCAGATCACAGTTGCGGCGTTTAAATCACATTCTTAACTATTAACATATTGTCCTCCATTTGTTCACTCGACTCGCACCATTGACTACTTCCGATAAAACGTATTGGCTAATATCATATTCTGATCGATTGCACTATAGCCTTCCCATACTCATTGATGTGGACTCTCCTCCTCCGTGTCGACGGGGCTCGGCGACAGAAACTTTCGCGCGTACTTGGGGTAGTGCGTCTTCTCGTGCGCCTTCAGGATGGTGGAGCGCGAGAACGTCTTGCCGCACAGCACGCAACGGAACGGCCGCTCGCCTGCAACACACGGCACGTCAGCGCACGCCGATCGAACAAAGCGGCCAAAGAATGAACATATGCTTACCCGTGTGAACTCTGCAATGGTCCTTCATATGATGCCTTAACTTAAACGCCTTCCCACAAAACTCGCACTTAAACGGTCGGTCGCCCGTGTGGACCGGCAAATGTGCGATCAACGACGACACGTCCGGAAAACTCTTGCCACAAAACTTGCACAACACCACGTTCCCGGGCTCCACCGGGCCGATGTCGAGATCGAGAGGGGACTCCTCGGCCGGCATGCTCATGTAGGTCGGCTCGCTGAACTGTCCGATCAGCGGCAGTCCCATCGGCCTGCCCATTAACGCGTCGCGATACTTCAGCGTGTCGAGCGTGTGAGTGGTCAGTATGTGCCGGGTCAGTTTGCTCTGGTGCGGGAACGTCGCTCCGCAATGTATGCAAGGGTACGCCCTCTCTGCCTCCTCAATTCTACCCCTACCGGACCCTTCGTACTCCTGCAACCACAAAAAGAACATCAACTTCTTTTTCTCTTGTTCGTTCTCAACGAGGACCAAAATGTGTGCAATATCGCTAACACTACTTTCTAAATTGAGATGCAGAATTCGTATATCTTTAATTTCACTATCTAAATAAGAAGTTGACGCTCATTTTTGCCCAAAAATGTGCAGGAGTGAACCCGGGAGCCGGCTACGCGTAATGCCTTGTTGTATAGCAACGCGCGCGCGCGGAATCTCTGACTCGTACAGGTAGCGTGTGAGAGTATATGGCCAAAATTTAAATAAAAAACTGCTCAAAATATATCAAACAAAATGAATGTATATAAAAATAAATGATGGCCAACAAAATGAAGGTCAACTTCTTGACAGCAAGGCATAGTACTCGTTGTTAAAAATAGCGCAGCACATCAATAAGCATGCAATCAAATATAAATCAACTTCGACGACAACCACCAATGACCGACAAGGAAACTACAAATTTTTCCTTCTTTTCATAAGATGAATATTGTTTATTCAAGTACAGTACGTGGCAGAAAATATTGTACATCGACCTTTAGAAAGAGATGGCGGTTTCGTAGAGCTCTGTCTCTGTCGTTGACACCGACAAAACGTCACATAGGTATGAGTGACAGAGACAACGCTCTACAAAGCTGAAATCTCATTCTAAAGGCTGATGTACAATATTTTTCGCCGGCTACTGTAAACTTTGAATAATCAAAGATTTGTTAGTAATGATTTAAGTACCAACTTCAATGAGCTGAATCTTCTGTCTACATTTTGAAATCGCAGCACTATGTATACAAATATTTAATTTAATTACTAATTAAAATAGTACATAAATTGAAAACCTTGCGCTTGAGATATAGCCCCATCAGTAGCTATATTATATCCTAAGCTATAAACAGTCATTAAAACCAACTCATGAAAAAATGTAGTGTGCAAATTAAAAAGTCTCCTGTCAGCGTAATCGGTCAATTGTAAATGCAATCACTTTTTAAATTTATTTATTTATTTTATATGCATT
This sequence comes from Maniola hyperantus, assembly GCF_902806685.2. Taxonomy (NCBI): domain Eukaryota; kingdom Metazoa; phylum Arthropoda; class Insecta; order Lepidoptera; family Nymphalidae; genus Maniola; species Maniola hyperantus. Next base: position 4,501,955 of record NC_048547.1, read on the forward strand.
TTTATTATGCCCATAAGAGCGATCATGTAAGTACTCATCCGATCCGAATCCGTGAAAATACGAATATAAAAAATATCTGTCATAATATGTCACAAGCTACCATAGAAATAGTTTTTTGACAACTTCGGAACGTATTTTCACGGATTCGGATTGGATGAGTGCGTAACCGCCGTAACTTTAAAAATATACATTTTTTTCAATAATAAAATATAATATTAATTAAGTAAAACAAAAAAAACATGCTAAAGAAATAATGATTTTAAAGCAACGATGGATATTCTGTTAGATTAGTTATTAGTTAAAGACAAATTACTTTAAAACTAATTTTTGTATAGGAGATTTAATGGAGTATTATGGTAGTCGGTTAGAAGTTCTATAGTCAGGTTAGATAATACAACGTCCTATTATTGGTGTGAAAATTTGTGTACGGGCGCTACGCGGGCGTTGGCCGATTATGGGATGGGTAAAAATTTCAAGGTCATTGCCATGCTAATGTTAATAGTGATCGTAGTGCCGATGGATGTAAAAACTGAACTTATGTTAAGTTTCGTTTTTGCATCTATGGTATCTAATGGTTTTGATTTTCGATACTAAAATTATTAATTTGAAAATAAAAATAAAAACACATTTATAGTCCGTACAAAATGACTCCTCACGCGCCATTTTAACTCTATGGGTCAACTGTCATGTCAAAAGTACGGGTTCACCTTTAAAATAAGGACTAAAATAGCACTTTTGATATGAAATTTGACACTTAAAGTTAAAATGGCGCGTGAGGAGTAATTTTTTACGTTAAATTTAAGTTATATTTCATAGTGTTTCATAGTTTCTCTGACTGACTTATTTTATTTTATATAGAATTTATTTGTATTAATAAACCTATACCAGGAATACCTACTATTTTCACTAAGATATATTGTATTTTTATTAAATAAAGCCAGATTGTATCAATATTTTAAATTAATAACTTCACATTAATAATAAAGCAACTTACATATAACATAGACCAACTGACTTGTCCAAGCTATGCTATCAGGTGGGATTATTGCAAATTCTTTCTTAAGCTGAAATCAATAGAGCGCACTTTACTGAGCTTTGACTTTGCTCAGACTTAAGACACTGGTAAAACGAGATAGCGTTATAACACTGGCATAAATCTGTCTAGTTTTAACTGAAACTTAATTCTGAGCAAAGCAAAGTATGCTCTATAGATCTCAGCCTACGTGGGGGTCTAAGTTATAAAGAAAAGAAATAGCTTTACAAATGTTAAGCACATCCACATTTAGCCTTCAGAGATCAGAATAGGTAAGACAGACAATATCTACTTAGTGCAGAAACAGTCTGAGGGACGAAGAAGAAGAATATGTAAACCCAGGACTAGACAACTAGAGTAATTTTAAAAATAAATAAATATGTAGTAAACTGTGGTAAGGAGACATTGAAAAGTTGAAGTCAGTTTTCTAAGTCAACAAACTATAATAAAATAATATAATTAATAATGTAAATTGTAAGTAAAACAGAACATAATAATTATGTTACTTTGGCCTTGTTAATCATGCAACACTTAAAATTAAATGTCATTCATGCAGGGTGGAAAATGTGTGTGTTTAGGCGATTATTTTCTCAATTTAAGAGATATCCAAAAACTTTTAAGTCTCAACTTAAGAGACATCCAAAAACTTTTTAAGCCTCAATTTAAGAGATTAGTACTACTGCTACTACTACTGAGATACTAACTGCTTTACTTGTATAGATATGTATGGAGAATATTTGAATATTTGGGGTGTACGACTATTGACAATTTCTCTTGACACACGACACTTTCTTTGCTTACAATCTTACGACACTAATGTCGCGTGTCGCGGTCGCGTACCACAACGTACGTCTATATTGAAAATAACCACCTACACACACTTTACATTTCCACCTATAGACTAAGCCTCTATCAGTTAACAAATATTTACAAATCTACCACATCTTTACAATATTTAGAAAAAGTTAGTAAAAATTACATACCGATTCATGTTGGAGTCTGTATTCTGTTGATGGCTCCCCAACTTTCTCATCATTACTTCTATCCCAGTCTGCTTCTTTCTTTAGGGACTGAAATAAATGAATAAAAACTTTTAAATAAAATTATGATTAAAACACACACAACTCTAGCAGTTGATCAATGAACAGTAAGTATATGGATTGCACAGGCAGTATTTTTTGAAATTGGTTTTTAGTAAAAATTGCTTTTTTTCCATAGTTAAGTAGTTAAAAGAAATAATATACCCATACATCTAAAGATAAAACATCTGGCTGTATTAGAAGTTTTTACTTGTAGACTACCTAATTAATTTTGGATGTTTTTAAAAAATACCTGGAAGTAGCAGTTGCCCATGACTTCATCCATGTCCAATTTCTGATTTCCCATGAGATAAGAAATTAAGGTAGACTTTGCAGTAAGCGACCGTGACACACGACCATGTCGCGCGATTGTCACGATAGCTAGATATTATCCCCATGTTATCCTACTAATATTATAAATGTGAAAGTGTAGAGGTTTGGATGTTTGTTACTCAATCACGCAAAAACTACTGGACGGATTTGGCTGAAATTTGGAATGGAAGATTATACCCTGGATTAACACATAGGCTACTTTTTATCCCGGAAAATCAAAGAGTTCCCGCGGGATTTCGAAAAACGTAAATCCATGCGGACGAAGTCGCGGTCATCAGCTAGTAGCCTATAAATTATAATACATGTACCACAGGTAAAGATGTGGGCAAAAGCTAGTACATAATATGTATAAAATAGTTACCAAAGGTACTTGTTGGACAGGTGGCAGCCCAGAAGGGCCAGCTATTGGTTCATTTCTAGGACTTGACAGTGAACTATGTGACGGATGCGGCAGGCCAGGGTGGGGAAGTGTGTTCAATACGCTCAACCGTTGTTCCACAGGTGAATATCTTGGTCCAAGGACACCATGGCTGTTTATAGTCATATTGATACCTGAAAAAAGATACAAGAAGAATTTTTAGTTTATTAATTTATCCACCTATCTACTTTGTTATTTAGCAACACATAGGAAGAACTTTTTAAAAGATTTGATTATGTTTTGTTCATTATATGAATGATGTGTTCAAAGTCAGAATATGAAAGTCTTTGATCACTTCGATTTAAAATACTAATATTAAACTAGATAATTCCAACAACTTTGTTAATCATAAATCAAAGAGTATCACAGACACAGGATTTTTAAAAACCTAAATCCACATGAGCGAAATCCCTAATGTCATCTATTTTTTACAGACAAGACATGCTTGGAGTCAATGTAGGCTGCTTTTTATATGAGAAAATCAAAGAGTTCCCATGGCATTTTTAATAAACTGAATCTATCAACTCAATGAATGTGATGAAATCACAGGTATCTACTTCTTAATAAAATATAAAGTCAAAATGTTAATAAAGTAGGTATGAAAAACCAGCCGACATCCTGGCTTTAAACATTTGCAACAAGGACCTGCCAATGCGTTATCCAGCTTTTTAATAATTTAGTGAGCTGACATTGATTAATTATATATAAATAATATATTAACACCATATCAAAGTTTAGTGGGAACAAATATTGCTTAGCAAAAGCATGGAGAGAAGGCAATAAGACTGCATATTTGGGTAGTTGTGAGAAAACAGTCTGTTTAGTAATACCTAAAAAGATTTAAAATAAATACATACAACTGAAAAACAATCATCGTAATTTTGGTTTTTACACATATAAAATTTTGCCATGTATGTCTGCAATAGCACCATTTTAACTCCATTTTACGCTTATTTTTACTATAACGCGTAAAGTTTAACTCCTCTTGCACTATTTTAACTTATACACAAGGTGAAATTCAAAAAACTTAAATGTTTTGTTGTTTATTTTGATTTTACAAGGATTTGATCGATTTGTCATTTGATGGATTCAACACTGACACTGACAATGACATTAAGGTTTCAAGTTGACATAATATAATAATACATATATTTCTATAGTCTCTGCTGATAAAGCTTGGACTACATAAGTCGATGCCTTATCCGGTTTTGCACCGGTTCCGGTTTATGGAACCGGAACCGGATGTAATTGATTATAGATTTTTGTATTGTTTAAACGGAACATGCACAAAATACTCGATATTTTTTTATTACAGAATATATAACCGGAGCCGTCGCGTCGTGTATTTGAGACTTATTGCCGCAGATTTTTATGAAAAATAAATGCTGGGGGCAACAACATATTGGTATGAACCAGGTATGAACCACCAATCCAGTTGGTACAGTAGCTACGGGTAACTTTAGAAACCTGTCAATCACTGTGAGTCGATCACGTCGATAGTTCAATGGAATTAACGGTTTATCCTGCTGTAAATTATTTAGTAACTCATATGTAGTATTTAGGAACTCAAAAGCTACATTCATTTTCTTGACCGACCGTTATTAAATGCAAAGCTTGTTTTTTGCTTTTCAGTTAGGTACCAGTTACTATTTATTAGCAGTCGGGTTTTTTAGTTTTTTAATTAAGATAATAATTTTAGCTTCGTAGTGACACTCACGCCGTCAAGACTAATTTAATGACATTATAAATACTATCTGTCCCGGCTTACTCCTTTTTCAAGGGAGTCCGTCCGCGCGCGTGCGCGGACGGACTCCCTTGAAAAAGGACCCCGGATGGGTTCGAAACTAGTCGGGCTAACGTCGACTACACACGTGAGTAAGCCGGGACAGATAGTATTTATAATGGAAATCACTCACGGTAGTTTAAACGCTAAAATAATTTAATGACGTATCATTTATCAAAATCGGACAAGCGGACATAGGAACGGACATACATACACACATGCATACACACAGGTCAAACACATAACTCTCCCTTGGGCTTTGCCGCAGTCGGGTAAAAAGAAAAAACATTACATACCCATGCTCTCACTAGCACCATTTGACCTAATTGATACTGAATCATCTTCCGGAGATGATGGACGCATCGGCTCGTCAGGCGGTTCATCTTTTGGTATAGGAGGATGCGTCAGCGTTGGTGTTTCAATTGATGTTTCAGGCCTAAATCGTCGCACGGTTAATAAGGGGGATATTCGGGGAGGGGAGGCTTCAGGCGCATCTCTGGGATCACGTGACTCGCGATGGTCTCGCGGATCCCTTATTTCTCGCAAATCACGAGGTTCTCTATCTTTTACTTCTCGCGAATCTCTATGGTCTCTCGACTCTCGATGATCACGCGAGTCACGACTGTCTCTTGTTTCTCTAATTAAATCACGAGCTTCCCTCTCACGTTCTCTATCCCATTCTCTATGTTCTCTCAAGTCCCTCGTTTCGCGAGCTTCTCTATGACTGTCTCTGGGATCCTTACACTCTCGTTCTCGAATTTCTCTGCTGTCCTTTACTTCTCTTCGTTCTTCCTTTTCCCGAATATCCCGCTCGTCTAACCTTTCGTGCATTTCTGTGCATTCCCTCGCGTCTTGTTGCTGACATTCGTCCATCGGTTCTGGGACGTTTCTTGCATCAATGCCGGCAGCACTTAGTGTCGTCATTTCAGCTAATCCTTTGACCTTCAAAATAAATCATTTCATATAAATTTTGCTTAGGTAGCTATATAAATTATTAGGAATAACTATAAAAGGAGAAACTGTCTATAGTTCGCGACAGGTCGATATGGCAATCGGGGTATGAGGTCGACCTGTCGCGAACTATGGGTATAGCTTAAACTGCTTGGTATGGAAACTTGAGATTCTGCATGTAAATAAGTACCTAAGTCTGTGTACCTACCTATAACGCAAATCCCCAATAGAGGACTATCTGGAAACATGCTGGAAACTAAATTATATTCGGCGTTCGGTTAGTATATGATATTTTAATTGCGGCAGAGCAAACAGGTAATCATGTATCTGCGTTGGTGCGCTGCGTGGGTAATTCGAGAATTTAAGTGAAGTAATTTCAGAATTTCGTCAGATAAGTTATTATTTAGCTAAAGCTTATTTCAAACTACGGGATATACTTAAATTATAGTCCGGCCAATATTGGCGTTGTAACGCGTAAGCACACAATTTGACCGGCGCTTCTGGTGTTAGGTTTTCTTTTATTCAGATACAAGTTAGTCAATAATCCTTGACTGCAATCTCACCTGGTGGTAAGTGACGATGCAGTCTATGATGGAAGCGGGTTAACTTGGAAGGGGTATGGCAGTTTTTAATAAACTGGCCCTTTGGTTTCTACACGGCATCGTACCGGAACGCTAAATCGCTTGGCGGCACGGCTTTGCCGGTAGGGTGGTAACTAGCCACGGCCGAAGCCTCCCACCAGACCAGAAATACAGAAATTATAAAATTCCAAATCCCTGCCAGGAATCTAACCCGGGACCTCCCACTAATAAGACCACAGCGCTTACCACTGCGCCAGGGAGGTCGTCAAGAGTTTTCACTTGTATCATGATGTCATAGCCAGTTCGCGGCCCGCGTAGCAAGGTTCTATGGGCCGCATATAGTGCGCCTCTTACGCATTTCAGCGAAAAGTTACTTGTTTACCTTTTAAGTCAGTTAAGAAAAGTTAAGCATCTAGGTATATGGTTAAGTTTTTCTTTAGTCAGAAAACCCGCTGATATTTGGAAAAATAAATGGTCTATAGCATCTAGGGTAGAGTTTTTTTTTAAATCAGAAAACCCGCCGATATTTGCATTTCGGGGTCCTTTGAGTCTCGAAAATTTAATTATTTATTATTACTTTTAAAACCTTTTAATGCTTTCTAAGGTGAAGTTGAACTACGTTGTTTACCTGAAGGCTCTCAGCAGTTTTAAGGAGAGCAGGCAGTTGGCAATACTGGACGTTGACCTCGCCCTTGTACATGAAGTCGACGAGAGTTCGGAGCTCCTCCAAACCCACGTCCTTCAGGATGACGATGGGGTGTCGCGAGGGATGGTCCACGAATAGCGAACGGAAGTAGGATGAGCACGCAGATAGAACTACCTGAAAAGTAAATTAATGGTTTTAAGAAACTAAAAAAAACCGGCGGCCAAGTGCGAGTCAAGCTCGCACACGAAGGGTTGCGTACCATTGTTTTTTATTTATCTATTCAGATGCAGGTTAGCCCGTGACTGCAAGGTAACGGTAAGTGATGATGCAGTCTAAGATAAAAGCAGGCTAACTTTAGTCAATTTAGTCTTGGATCTTCCCAAGTAGGAATTCATTATAACTCTAGAAAGACTCCTCGACTAGCAAGCTTTTCATTTTTCTTTTAAAAGTCCTGAAATGTCCTGAAAAATTATGTCCGGAACGTAATTCTCGTAGATTTAGGTTTTTAAAATCCCGTGGGAATTCTTTGATTTTCCGGGATAAAAAGTAGCCTGTGCCACTCTCCAGGTCTTTAACTAGGTATAACCATGCAAAAAATCACGTCGATCCGTTGCTTCGTTGCGATGTAATTGAAGGACAAACCAATAAACCAACAAACAAACACACTTTCGCAATTATAATATGGGCAGTGATGGAGCTGACGATGATAATGAAAGTGGGAGGAAGGTGATTGCTTATGATACCCTTTGAGCTGTCGATGACGATTAAAGTGAGAGGAAGCGATTACTTATGATACCCCTCGAGCTTACGATGACGTTGAAAGAGGGAGGAAGGCAATTACTTATGATACCCCTCGAGCTGACGATGACGGTAAAAGTGGGAGGAAGGCAATTACTTATGATACCCTTCGAGCTGACGATGACGGTAAAAGTGGGAAGACGGCGATTACTTATGATACCCCGCGTACCCATCGAGCTGACAATGAAAATGAAAGTGGGAGGCAGGCGATTATTTTATGATAGCTACCCCCTCGAGCTAACAATGTCGATGAAATCAGGAGGAAGACGTAGGAATTTCTCAATAGAATATTCCTAAATTAAGATGCTAATTGTAATCATCAATCATCATGGAATGTTGCAATGTATTTTAGAGTCTATAAAACTGAAATAACATTTACTACTTCGAGGTATGTTAAAATATGACACTTGCGGATGCTCGTAAGTTACCACAGAAATATATCTAACTCATAACATTAACATGCATCTAAAAATACAAACATTCAATCGCATAATATGTCTACATTTTACCTACTCTCAATGAGAGTGTGAACTAGGTAGGTACATAATATCAATCCGCGATGTTTTTCAATGGTGTTATTGTTGTTTATGACATGTATACCTATCTACATAGTTACCATTACTGTAAAAAATGGTTACCTACTAAAAATAACTGTTTATCAAGATCTACGAATAGGTTATTTTTCCAAAGTACTAGTGCTTGCTTGCTTGTCGTAGATGCGTAGAAGTAATGACTGTTTAAAATCACGGCGGTCTACGCTTGTAGCAAGACATAGACTGGTGAGGCATAGTCTTCGAAAAATATTTTAAAGCCCGTTCTTCACTCGCAGCGTGATCATAGAATAAAGTACTGTACGCGGCCGAAACTAATGTACATCGGCCTTTAGAATTACATTTCGGCTTTGTAGAGCGTAGTCTTTGTCACTGATACCTAATTGACGTTTCGTCGGGCTCAACGACAGAGACATTGCTCTACAAATCTGCTATCTCCTTAAAAGGTCGAAGTACATTACTTTCGGTCGCGTACTGTAATTACGCGATCGCCGCTAATAACATAGTGTAGACGGTTTCGCGGCTTCATTCCATTTTAATCAATGATATTAGAAGAAAATAGGTAGATACGTTATACGCGGACCGCAAGTGGCACGTTAAAACTAAGCTAATTAGCAAACCTGAGCTCAGTCGCCCGCTGTCGTCGCGCTATCGATGACGTCGTTGATAGTAATGTGTATTTTGTTTTCGTCTCCCAAAACAACCGAAAATGCCGTCGTGTGTGATGAGATTCTGCACAAACTACACAAGCAAGGTTTCCAAAAGTCAAGGAATCACATTTCATTCGTAAGTAAAACTATTTCTTTTATATAATTCGTATTTTTCACTTATTTAACAATAACAAACTCGTGCACGTTCGTGTAAAATGCAACTCATTGCAATTTGTACCTTATGTCACATGCCATAAGTACGTATCAAGTTATCGTTGTACGTATTTTAAAGTTTCCGATCAAAGAATATAAAATAAACAGATAGGTCTCTTCTGAGTATTGACAATTCAAATAGTGTGCATATTTCCTGTTTTAGGGAAGGATAAATTAACTATGGTCTAACATCTTTTTACGGTCCACTGCTGGGTCTCTTCATACAATGAGGGAATTTTGGCTATGGGTATGTAGATTGTGTAATAGTAAATATTTTCAAAAATAAAAAATATTTTCATTTCACATTTTATTCCTTTACCTACCTTCCCGCGGCTTCGTCCGCGTAAAATTTAGTAATTTTATTTCGACTTCTTTTCCATGTATGGGAGCCCCCTTTATTTAATTTAATTTAATTTTTATTATTTTTATTATAGCGGCAATAGAAATACATTCTGTGAAAATTTCAACTGTCTACCTATTACGGCTTACGAGATACAGCCCGCTGACAGATGGACGTACAGACAGCGGAGGCTTAGTAATAGGGTCCCGTTGGCACCCCTTGGGCACGGAACCCTAAAAACGAGCGGAACCGCGGGAAAAAGCTAGTTCGTAATATATTAAATACCACAGTATAAGGTTTTTATTTTACTATACAACTACAGTGTAGGCATAAATCGGCATTAGCCGAAAAGACTTTACTGTTTTTTTTTTCTTTGGAGTTTCTAGTTTACCGTCTCGTCCCGTCTCTTTTACGCTCGCATTATTAGGCATATATCCGTCCTTCTTCCACTCTTCTGTGCAGGACGAGGTAGTGCAAAATATAACCGTCTCTTTTTCGTGCGCAACTGAAGCTGATGTTATTAGTTCACCGTCCTTTACTCTCTGTTGTGTGAGGTTAAAATACTATCTATGCGTTTATGTGTGTTGAGTCTTTCGGCGCTGACGCAGCGTGCCATTAATAAACATCGAATTTGATATAAGTAACCTATCTACCTCTTTTTCTTCTAATATCATTGATTTTAATGGATAAAGGGATTAGGGCGGCTGGATGAGGAATCCTGAGGCCGAATAGTGGTGGCGTTAGTAAGGTAATCCATGTTGGTTTTCTGTATTAATGATATATATTTTTATAATTGAACTAGCACTTGGCTGCAATCAGACCTGCTGGCAAGTGATGATGCAGCCTAAAGATTGCTAGAAAATGCCCATTCACTCTTGACACTAGGTACTCCTAGGTAGGTAGGTAGCTACCCTTGAGGTACCCGTAAAACTCGAGGGGAAAACTGATGCCAGAAGGACATCCCATATCCTAGCGGTTCGAATTAGAAACGAGGAGGCAAATCGCTTCGTACGCGTCAATGGGATTTCGACCACGTACGGGTGCAGACTGCAGACCTTGGCCAGAGTGAACCATAGTGAGGGAACCCTCGGTTTGATCCTGAATCGACGATATGTCAAATTTTAGGCTATGACGTAAAGCAAGACGCAACGTTGGAAGACCCCCACTAGGAGGACGGACGACATCTCAGACGCTGGATTCAGGCGGCCCAAGACCATGTTGTGTGGAAGTCCCTACAAGAGACCTAAGTCCACCAGTGGACGTCTATCGGTTGATGATGATGATGTTGATGATGGTGGTGACGTAAAATCAAAGAAAAACGGGGCTAATTCAGGGCTACCTGAGTCAATTGTACTAACATTTGACGCCTGCCAGTGACGTCGAAGCCTCGACGTTTAGTTAGAAGTTCCCTAGCTGATGTGAACTGTGCCTTGCGTTCATCATCACCATCATCATGATCAACCCATCGCCAGCTCACTACAGAGCACGGGTCTCCTCTCATAGTGAGAAGGGTTTTGGCCATAGTCTACCACGCTGGCCATGTGCGGATTGGTAGACTTCACACACCTTTGAGAACATTATGGAGAACTCTCAGGCATGCAGGTTTCCTCACGATGTTTTCCTTCACCGTTAAGCAAGTGATATTTAATTAAGTACATACCTAAAACGCACATAACTCCGAAAAGTTAGAGGTGCGTGCCCGGGATCGAACCCCCGACCTCCGATCAGAAGGCGGACGTCCTACCGACTAGGCTATCACAACTTGCGTTATAGATGTTGATTACCTTGTGAGCCCGGATGGAGGCACCTTCGGAACAGGCGAGCGTGACGTCCACCAAGCTCTCGTCGTGTAGCAGTTGGCTGAAAACGCCGAGCAGGTTGCTCTGATGATTGTTCCACCTCAGGCAATAGTGCTCACTTCCCATGTCTGAGCTAGCTCCCGCCGCTGTGGAACAAAACACTTCATCAGTACCCTTATTATAAATGCGAAAGCGTGTTTGTTGATTGGTTTGTTGGTTTGTCCTTCAATCACGTCGCAACGGAGCAATAGATTGACGTGATTTTTTGCATGGGTATAGATAAAGACCTGGAGAGTGACATAGGCTACTTTTTATTCCGGTAAATCAAGAGTTCCCGCGGGATTCTTAAAAAATCTAATTTCACGCGTACGAAGTCGCGGGCGTCATCTAGTTTCATACTTATCAGTACCCTTATTATAAATGCGAAAGTGTGTTTGTTTGTTGGTTTATTGGTTTGTTGGTTTGACCTTGAATCACGTCGCAACGGAGCAACGTATCGACGTGATTTTTTGCATGGGTATAGTTTAAGACCTGGAGAGTGACATAGGCTACTTTTTATCCCGGAAAATCAAAGAGTTTTTTTTGAAAACCGAAACTCACGCGGACGTAGTCGCGGGCATCAGCTAGTACCTATCTACATAAAAGTATTATATTATGTCGGCAATATCATTGTGGTTCTACATACTTAGGTAGAACCAAACTGTACCGTAGTAGCCGTCTACGCTAAGCTCTAGCCTGTATTTAGTCTACGCGGTATCAGCTCTAAACTATGTATTTTGCCTTATAAAAAGTCCCTCAGTAGGTATCAAAAACTATTAGAAATAAAGTAGTAGGTATCTACATACCTAACTAAATAATTAAAGCTCTCCCTAACAGCTAAATTAATTAAATCATACTTGTGATTTTGTAGAGAGGTATACCTTAAAGTTGCTCTAAACACTATTTAGCTACTATTTACACTATTAACACGTTTGGTATGCACCTATTATGGTACTTTAAAAAATCAGAAATTCACTATTTTTTTAATGACCTAAAGATAAAAGCTTTTTGTTATGCCTAGCTGCAAGTAAATATCTCGCAAAAGCTCGTTTTGCATGTTAAAAAGTCCGTTCAATAGATGGCGCTAGTTTAAGTCTAAATATTATGTCGCACAGCTCAAACTACTGGATGGATCGGGCTAGGCATGCAGATTGCAGATAGCTATTATGTCGCAGACATCCGCTAAGAAAGGATTTTTGAAAACTCAACCTTAAAGGGGGTAAAATAGGGGAGTTTAAAATTCGTGAATTCTACGCGAAGTCGCGGGCATAAGCTGGTTTATAATAAGTAGGTATCTAATTACCCACGGTGATATCTCGTTTTGTTAATCATTGTGTAAATTCCTAAAGACCCTGGCCTTGGCCATGGTTTGAATGTAGTAGCCTAATATTACCCAAAGGTTACCCGGTTTTTGTAGTGTTTTTATAGAAGCACGAAACAGTCCTTTTTGTTAATAAACAAATTCGTTGCACAAACATCTTTTACTTTTTATTACTTTGCTTATTTACCATTTACCTACTGGTTTTATGTACTTACTGATTAAGATGATGCCCGCGACTTCGTCCGCGTGGTTATAGGTTTTTTAAATCGCTGACTTTCCGGGATAAAAAGTAGCTTGTATTAATTTAGGGTAGGTACGTAACCTTTTTATACCTATAAGTATATCTACTTATCGTCATTGTAGCGTGAAATGAGCGTGAAGGAGTAACAAACATCCAAAGTCCAAACATGCAAGTTTCACAAAGGTTATCACTACTAAGTTTGTCCTACAATCACGTCGCAACGGAGCAACGGATTGACGTGATTTTTTGCATGGGGTAGAGTTAAAGACGGAGAGAGATATAGGTAGGCTATTTATCCCGGAAAATCAAAGATATGCCACGGGATTTTCAAACACCTTAATCCACGCGGACAAAGTCACGGGCATCAGCTAGTTAGGATAATAAATCTAGTTGAGCCTTTTCTTTTCCATGTACACTTCAATTATGTTATTGGACTAAGAGCTCATGGAGGTCAGACCTTCGTTAGTTTTATAAAAGCTGAAGGTTCCTATGCGCGTTGCGCATTGTCCCCAACACAGGGAGGAATATCGGCGACTATGAAGTTTGGATCGCGGTGGCTTTCAGCAGTTTCAGCTTTTATAAAATAACGAAGGTCTAGCTCTCACAGGCTCCAAGTCTGTATGTATGCATTATAATTTATAGTTAAAATTCTACTGTAGGTCTACCCCTAAAATTCTACTCACTTACCCCACTATTTCCTCAGCACGTGCTACTGAGCACTTGATTTTAGTACATCTAGTGACAGAATTGCGAATCTCGTTCATCGAGCTCACGAAACCTTGACTCAACCTTTATTCAGATAAATCTGTGAAATTATTCTTTTGTAAGCATCGCTTACGTCATATTATTTTTGCGTACTACGTAACTATAGGTACTAGTTTTAGCTATCTTCTTTATATATAAAATTCAAAGTCCTGACTGACTGACTGGCTTATATTTCAACGTACAGCCTAAACCACTGGTCCTAGAGACATGAAATTTGGAGGGTGTGTTCTTTGTAAAGAGCAGGTATCCATTAATAAAGGATTTTTTGAAATTCCACCCCTAAGTGGGTTAACCTATTTAACCCACTTAGGGGTGGAATTTCAAAAAATCCTTTGTATGAAATTTGTATAAAAGACCGTCATTTTTAAAGTATTTCCATGAAAATTGATATTTGGGTTTTCGGTCACAAATGAAGAAATACGTGTTTCAGGATTCTTGGAAATTCAACCCTCCATGTCGATTTTCTAAATTATACCCCAGCGAAGCCGGGGCCGGGGTCAGCTATAGTTAAGAAATAATGTACTTGATCACTGCTATTTATTAGGAAACACTTAAATATACCTAGGTTGTATTTTTTGCCGATTTTCCGACACAGTACGGTCTACCTATTCAACTTGAGGCTTAGGTGTTGAACGAGACTAAGCTATAAGTAAGTATTTATTAATTTGTTTTTTTATCTCGTAAGCCTAAGCCGAAGGTCGAGCGTTTGGTAAAGCCTAGAGACAAGCAGCAGAGCAAATTTAGGATATTATTTGAAAAAAGGTTAGGCAAGTCTGCTCTACGCCTGCAGTGACTGAACACAAGAAAATAATAATATACGTCGTCGAGCATTAATGCTCTTTGTGCACTGCATCCGATCCGAAGCCGTGAATTTTCGATCCGAATCAGCCGTAGTACCTGCCTACCTAATATTTGTATGAAGGGTTGCGTATAGATGCGAATTTTGTTTTTCGAAGCTGAGAATATCTCCAATTTGGATCATTGTTCACGGCCGCAATACCTAGTCGTATTATTGTATTGCGCACTGCGTCCGACTGATCTGAGCCGCCATGCGTCATCTCATGACTTATGACAGTCTCAAGAATACGCAAGCAACATCCATCGAAACTGACGCAATGTTAAATCGACATCCAAATTCGATCCGAGTTTTGTAGTAAATCTCGGATTCGGATCGGATGCAGGCGTAAAGAGCCTTATAGCACTCATTGTATCCCTTTTTAGTTTATAGGTACTTAGGTAGGTAGGTACATATCTATGTGTCTAGTTAGGATCGTGTGGGTAATCGAATAAAAATTAGCATTATCCGCAATAGGAACATAACTCGATCATACTATAAATTACAGAGCACTTCGCCAATAGAGCAGTAGGTACCTATCGCTACATAGCGCGTGTACCCCTTATCAGCGCAGGCCTATTTCCTGCACGAGTTACTGATTAATAACGGACTGGTATTAGGTTTGCATGCGAATTGCGAACAGTTTCAACCGACGAAAAGCCTTTACACACCGTCCATCGCTTACGCGAGGAGACTTATAAGGGCTTTTACACATGGCGACTTTATCACGCGCAGCGCTGAGATGTCAACGCGGCATTTTTAAAGAAAGCTCGTCGACACCTATGGTTGTCAATTATAACATATTATCTAAATATATATAAAAGGAAAAAAAAGCTGACTGACTGACTGATTGATCAATCAACGCAGAGCTTAAACTACTGAATGGATTGGGCTGTGGCATGCAGATATATGTGGCATCAGTTCGCGCACGCGTCGCGGTTAAGACTGCGCGCCGCGCGCTGAGGTGGGGGAGACAGCTGCAGATCGCTTGAAAAAGGACCCCGGACGGGTTCGAAACTAGTCGGGCTAACGTCGACTAAACACGTGAGTATAGCCGGGTGAGAGATATTATATACTAGATGATGCCCGCGACTTCATCCGCGTGGATTTAGGTTTTTTAAAATTCCCGTGGGACTCTTTAATTTTCCGGGATAAAAGTAAGTAAAAGTAGCGTATGCCCTTCCCCAGGATGTACGCTAACACTGTACAAATTTTCATCAAAGTGTTACACTGTTGGGCCGTGAAAAGCTAGCAGACAGACAGACAGACAGACACACTTTCGCATTTATAATATTAGTTTGGATAATGGAAAATCTCTCACGATAGTTTAAACGCTAAAATGAATGATGATGTATTAAAAAAACGCTCCAGATCACATACATAACAAACAGTTAATATGCAGACAAACGTATGCGCGAACTTCCTTTTGCATGTCCTCGAATACCGTTTCGCACCTCCATGCGGGAAGATAAATATAGTCGAGAATATAAATGTGTGCGCGTACGCGTGCGGGCACGACGCAGTCAAGATCAAGGGCGCGCGATTGCGCAAGAGTTGGCCGTCGCACCGCGCTGCAACGTGTGATGTCATCGCGTCTGCTCAGTGTTCACCCCCCGCGCAGTCGCCTCATACACCTCTCATCACGCTCGTTTCAGAAAGGCCGCGGGACGCAGAGCGATCTATTTTTAAATGTACCAACTACCTAGACTAAAGACTACCATCGGTACCCTTATTATAAATGCGAAAGTGTGTTTGTTTGTTGGTTTGTCGTCCAATCACGTCGCAACGGATTGACGTGATTTTTAGGGTTCCGTACCTCAAAAGGACAAACGGAACCCTTATAGGATCACTTTGCTGTCTGTCTGTCTGTCAAGAAATCTACGGGGTACTTCCCGTTAACCTAAAATCATGAAATTTGGCAGGAAGGTAGGTCTTATTAGCAGGCATGAGGGGAAAAATCTAAAAACCGTGAATTTGTGGTTACATCACAAGAAAAAAATTAAAATGTGTTCATGAACAAATATTGCTATTTTCAACTTTTAAAGTAAGATTACTATACCAATAGTTGATAGAATGACCACCGCGTTTCCTGTTAGGTATCTGAAATGACCTTGTGGTGGGAATTTACCTTTGTGTTTTTATCTCTATTATGCGTAGAACTAGATACCTACTCAATCAAATCAAACAGATATCTAGATTTATATTTTTAGAATGATAACGACGTTATTTTTAAAAGTAGCTAGGTAAGTAAGTTTTTCTTGGACATCTATATATACAAAAGAAAAAGCTGACCGACTAACTGACTGATCCATCAACGCACAGCTCAAACTACTGGACGGATCAGGCTGAAATTTGGCATGTAGATAGATAGCTATTCGCTTAGAAAGGATTTTTAAAAATTCAACCCCGGGGGTAAAATACTGATTTGAAATTTGTGTAGTCCACGTGGACGAAGTCGCGGGAATATGCTAGTATTATTATAATAAACTAGCTTATGCTCGCGACTTCGTCCGCGTGGACTACACAAATTTCAAACCCCTATTTCACCCCCTTGGGGATTGAATTTTTAAAAATCCTTTCGTAGCCGATGCCTAGCCAAATTTCAGCCCGATCGGTCCAGTAGTTTGAGCTGTAGAGTGACATAGACTACTTTTTATCCCGGAAAATGAAGGAGAAATTCAAAACGAGATTTTAAAATCCTAAATCCACGCAGACGAAGTCAGGGGCATCAGCTAGTCTGTAAATTTTTATTTTACTAACTGGACTGCCTCTTGTTGAGGTTTCCGTAGAAATTAGTAACAGATTTTTCGCCTACTTCCAAATTCCAATTGTCAGATTGAGACTTACAGAAACACGGTCACACGGTGTGATTTGTATGACTTTAGATGATTATGATTTATGGTAGGTACCTAGCAGGTGTCAGAGACATTCAATGGTAGGTACTACCTACCATTGAATGTCTCTAATGACATTCGAAGTTCGAACCTTAATGGCATTATATTATTATGGACAGTCGAATTTGGAGTTTGTATTGAGGCGGGAGCAGCGAGGTAGAGTGAGGCGACTCGAGAGTCTAGGGTTGAAGAGAGTGGTAAAGGGAGAAGGAGCTATTTTTTAACTGACATCGCAAGAAGAAGAGTCTCCATTTGACGCCAGGGCTCAGATATGATCATGGTCAAGAGCAAAACCTGTCATCGATAAATAAAGATGTAGTTACCTATGTGAATATGCCTAGTTATTGGACGTGATAGGGTTGGCAGATGTTCACATAATTAAGATCATATTATTTTTAAAAAATCAAATCGGTTCATAAATCTCGGAGAAATCGGGTAGGTAATATAATTGATGACATAATAAGTGTACTTACCTACTCATACATTTTTTAATTATTCGATTTTTCGGTCAGAATAACTATAATAATTTGTCGTAGAAAACCTTCAGTGGATCAGTACCCTTATTATAAATGCGAAAGTGTGTTTGTTTGTTTGTTTGTCCTTCAATCACGTCGCAACGGTGCAACGAATTGACGTGATTTTTCGCATGGGTATAAATAAAGACCTGGAGAGTGACATAGGCTACTTTTTATCCTGGAAAATCAAAGAGTTCCCACGGGATTTTTGAATGATAATTCCACGCGGACGAAGTCGCGGGCATCAGCTAGTTAAAAATAAATTTCAAATGAGCTTGTTGTGTTAGACACTGAGTTCAGCGAATCAGTAGGCTGGTAACCCTAGCTAGACGTGTAACCGTGCGACCTTCAAGTGTACAATAGATCTCGCTAGCGTGCATAACGTTAGCGTGTTAAGGATGAGGACGTATGGACACAAAATGCATATGTACAGTGCTACATTGCTACAGACATACGCTTATGTCATTTATGTTTAACCTTGAATTCTCAATAGGTAAGCTTATCGCAGTTCGCACATTTGAGTGACGAGTCGCAAGCAATACCTATTTACATTCATTTGTTTAGGATTCAGTAGTAAAAGTTGAAACCCTTATAGTTCGTCCAGTAAATCACTAAATCTATCCGTCTATCAGTCACAGCAGTTTTAAAAAACCGGCCAAGTGCGAGTCAGACTCGGGTTCCGTAGTGCAGTCGTATTATTTCGACATTTTGCACGATAAATTAAAAACTATGATTCATAACAATAAATAAAAATCTGTTTTAGAATCCACGGGTGATACCCCACTTGATATAATTATCTTACTTTGATAATTGAAAATACTAATTATTAGTTCATAACCACAATTTTTTTTTGTTGTGTGATGTAACCACAAATTCACAGTTTTCAGATTTTTCCTCTAATGTCTGCTATAAGAACTACCTACCTGCCAAATTTCATGATTCTAGGTCAACGGGAAGTACCTGTAGGTTTCTTGACAGACCAGCAGACAGATAACAAAGTGATCCTATAAGGGTTCCGGTTTTCCTTTTGAGGTATGGAACCCTAAAAATTAACTAGATGGAAGACTGAAAAACTTACTTAAAGAAATCTGTTGTTTGGATGATGATCGCCAAACTTCGTTTCGAGGAAGGCACGTGATGGTGTTGATGAACATCTTTCTCCATTACGGGTTATCTATAAAAATTCTATATCGGGTAGTCAATAGAACCAGAGTAACTGACACAGCACAACGGGTTGCGAAACTGAAGTGGGAATGGGCTAGGAACATGATTTATCGGAGGACCGATAGACGTTGGGGTTTATATTATTATGTTACTGAAATGGCGATCGCCACAGTCACAATGAGTTTGACGACCTCCCTGACGCAGTGGTTGGCGCTGTGGTATTATAAGTGGAAGGTCCGGGTTCGATTCCCGGCAGTGGCAATTTGGGAATGTATAATTTTTAAATTGTCTCTGGTCTGGTCTGGTGAGAGGCTTCGGCTGTGGCTGTGGTACCACCCTTCCAGCAAAAAGGATATAAAAAAACTCTCAAGTTATACTTTCCAATAGCCCGCTTCCATCTTTGACTGTATCAGCACTTACCACCAGATGAGATAGCAGTCTAGGGCTTGTAACGGAATAAAAATAAGAGTCACAGGGTGCAAACGCAAGATCGTAGAAGAATTCCTACAGACAGAAGAAAGAAAGAAGTCTTTGAAAGTTGTGCCACACATCACCAGAACCTACCTAAAGGGTTATACTTATGTACCTATAACTATGTCATGTGTGGCACAACCCGATAAAAAGGTCCCAACTCAGCATGATATAGATACACCCTGCACAAACGCAAAAGCATACAGTGCTGATTTTCAGCTGAAACCCCGATTCGACATATCACACCCACACACACAAACACACACAGGAGATCTATGTTCAGCGGTAGACATCCATCAGTTGCGACGTTGCGGCTTAGCGTAAGATACAAACGTATCTGAAAATGTATGTAACACACTGGGTAGGTACTTACATGTACATAAATAGGTAAGTATAGTGCACTATACAATTGACATCTGACGATGGTACACAATGATTCCGAAGTTAATTACACAGGCAACTGTATGAAATTAGCCTTAGTATACACGCGCAATGTTGCGCACACTGCGTGGGGATCAAGGTCGTTGGAAATAACGCACAGAACTCGACAGTACTAGTAGTTTAGACTAAGAGCTAAGGAGAACAAATCCTAAACTAAATAAAATTGGTGTTATAAAAAAATGTCATTTTCAAACTTCGTTGAGTAAAATAGATGGGTTTTAAAATAGTTTTTTTTTTCAATTTCAAAACTGAAAAAAAAACGGATGGGGAAATGTAAACTAATAAAGCATATCTACTCAGTTGTACAAAAGGTAGGTGTCGAAACTTATCCTTTCAGTTAAATATATTCCTCTTTATTCCCTATGCCGTGGGAATTTTGAAATCCCCGACCTCTTTCCTTATCTGCACTATAAAGGAAATCTCTGGGCGCAATTCCAGCTTTTTAGGTCCAATGGTTTGGTCTGGCTCTGGGCGTGAAACTAGCTTATTCCCGCAACTTCGTCCGCGTAGACTACACAAATTTAAATCCAACAGGGATTTAAAATTTGTGTAGTTATCAACTTCGGGGTGAATTTACAAAAATTCTTTCTTAGCGGATGTCTACGTCATAATAGCTATCTGCATTCTGCATGGCAAATTTCAGCTCGATTCGTCCAGTAGTTTGAACTGTGCGTTGATAGATCAGTCAGTCAGTCAGCTTTGTGTTTTATATGATAAAAGATAGGTTTAGTTTAGTTTAGTTTAATATTCTTTATTGTACACCAAAAAGAAAAGACACAAAAAGAAACATGTAAAAGAAGAACATAGGTACCATTGTACACTCTTATATTGTCAGTTGTCGAATGTAATTAATTACTTGTTAACTTAAAATTAAAGCTAAAGGAGGGATCAATTCATATGTATTGATTGCCTTAAACTTAGGGTCGCCAGCTCATCGCTCTAATCTAAACTAGCCTACCGATCTGCGGTGCTACGTACCTAACTCGTCGGCTGGACATCCGGTCGCGCCTAGGTCTCGAATATGATAATGCATTGCCGAAACTGGACTGTATAGCCGCAAGGTTACGTCGCGTCTGCTACATATAAATTGCATTTTTTATGTGAAATACGGAGGGGGGGGGGGGGTTATGGAATAATAATAATTTAAATGTTAGCCATGTTAAATGACTAATATTCCACTTTCCTCTCCAACTCAGCGTCAAGCTTGTGCTAGGAGTAGGTACGACAATAAGTAGTGCAACGGGGCGGGGTTTGAACCGTCAACCTTTTGGTATTCAGTCCACTCCTTTACCCGTTGAGCTAATGAGACTCAACGGTTGAAGGAGTTTGGTAATGTAGGTAGTGCCTACTGCCTACTCAAAAGAGTTCAACATACCTACATACTTTTTTTTTAGTTTACCGAGTTTTAGGGGTAAGTGTAGAGGCATGCGACATCTTCTATCATATCGACAATGACATTTTGGCTGACTGGCTGAGCTATTAAGAAAATTTGATCAGCATCACCAATGTCGAGCATCAAGTTCCAGTTACGTTTCCACCTATTCCACCTAAAGGAGTCTATAGACCTCGTCTGGACGAGACGACAAGACGACGATGACAGTTGGTTTTAATCATATAGAACCAACTATCATAGCTACAAAGAACAAAATTTACAGAAACAAACAGAAAATTATATTCCTACACCACGCTGCCACACAAGGAGTTGGTTTTCGCGATAGGAATGACTATAATATATTGCATAATGTCATGTACAGTGTATAGGTACCTCGGTACACAAACAAATCGTAAGTTCAGTAAGAATGTGTAAATAGGCCCTTAGCGTTCTATAATAGTGAGATACGATCGAAGTAAGTCAGAAATTATTAAAATACATAAATGGGTGCACTTAGATGTACCGACTTTTATTTCGAAACTAGGTGATGCCCGCAACTACATCCACGTGGATTTGGGTTTTTAAAATCCCGTGGTACTATAAGATAATACATTGCTACCTGCCAAATTTCATGATTGTCAACGGGAAGTACCTTATAGGGTTTGATTCCATTGACGATTATTTACACGACAGACAGACAACAAAGTGATCTTATAAGGGTTCTTTTTTTTCCTTTTGAGGTACAGAACCTTAAATAAATCTTATATTCGAACCTTACAGAATTCTCTACGATTCCAACGCACTCAGTGCGCGGGAGGATACACAGCACCTACGCATACATTTTTGCACGATACACATTCTATCATCGACCGACATCGTCGCAATAAATCCAGTATTATTGTACGGAAAACCGTGTCACGGTATGGGCGTGACAACTCGAAATGGTTCGATTTATGCCGACTATAAAATCGATTACTCGTGCAATTTAAATTTAGGTACATGTAGGTATCTTTTTCTTTTCGTTTTTAGGATTCCGTACATCAAAGGAAAAACCGGCCAAGGGCAAGCCAGACTCGCGCACCGAGGAGGGTTCCGTCCTACAGTCGTATTTTTTCGAGGTTTTGCACGATATATCAAAAACTATTATGCATGAGATAAAAATCTGTTTTAGAATTTTTCATACGATACCCCACTTGGTATATTAATCTTACTTTGATAGTTGAAAATACTAATTTTTGTTCATGAACACATTTTTTTTGTGATGTAACAACCACTAATTCACGGTTTTCCAATTTATTCCTTTATTCGTGCTATAAGACCTTATTCCTTTATTCGTGCTTTAGGACCTACCTACATTCCAAATTACTACTATTACATACTAAACTACATAGAAAACCCGTAATGGAGAAAGATGTTCATCAACACCATCGCGTGCCTTCCTCGAAACGAAGTTTGGCGATCATCATCCAAACAACAGATTTCTTTAAGTAAGGTTTTCAGTCTTACATCTAGTTAATTTTTAGGGTTTCATACCTCAAAAGGAAAAACGGAACCCTTATAGGATAACTTTGTTATCTGTCTGCCGGTCTGTCAAGAAACCTACAGGGTACTTCCCGTTGACCTAGAATCATGAAATTTGGTAGGTAGGTCTTATAGCACAAGTACCTAAAGGAATAAATCCGTGAATTTGTGGTTGCATCACAAAAAAAATATTAAAATGTGTTCATGAACTAAAAATTAATACTAATTTTTAGTTCATGAACACATTTTCCAATTTTCGAAGTAAGATAACTATATCAAGTGGGTTATCATAATATGAAAGGGCTTTGCCTGTACATTATAAAATAGATTTTGATTTATTTTTTATTTTTTATAAACTTTTAAAGTCGCATTTAACCATCCTTACCGGCTAAGTTCCTTTTCTAGCACTCGCGTCACACTGACAACGCAATATGTTTTACAATGAATAAACTCAATCTCAAATTATTTATTCAGAACAGGTAAAATTTTACGCTTACTGATGGTCAAAATTTTAATTTGTGAGATGATAATATAGTGGTGATAATTAATACGTACTTAAAACTAGCTCTAAACGCGCCCAGTTCTGAGAAAAGCCCCACAATAGTTATTTGTTATGCAAGGGTTTTATATTTGAACTTCGACTATAATTGTGTATTCAATAAAGCTGAAACGGAGTAGGTAGGTATTCGGTTTAATTCAACGGTATTTAAAATAAAAAAGTTCCAACGGGTCAATAATACCTAAATAAATAATAGTAAAGACTGTAAGGACAAACCGCGTTTCTGAACGTTTCATTATAACGTGGTATTTTAATAAAAAGAAAAAAGTAAGTAGGTACGCAACCATAGACCACACACAGTTCGACACGTTCGAATTTTGACTCGTACTCTGCGCCCTAGGGCGCAAAGTTACCACTTTCCACTCAGATTTAAAAGGGCCAAGCGGATTCTTTCCGAGCGAGTGAGATGAAAAAAATAATTTCCTGGTAGATGGCAAGAAGGGTACAGGCGAACGTTGACGATATTTCGGATCCCGTGTTTAATTCATCCAAGTTAAAACTTCTTTGTTTTCCAGGCCGCGCCGCGCCGCGGTCGCGTCGCATCGTAGCACTAAATTGCTTGACGGCATGACTCTGCCTACGGTGATTAGCATCATGTGTGTGTGTGTGTGTGTGTACCTAATGAATTTGTGTCGCTTATTCTTCACAACATTCAACCAAAAGATTCAGAGTCTGAAGTTGTTACCTGTTAATGAATATGTTAAATACAAACGTTAGCATAAGCAATTACACACGAACTATTTTTACGTTAATGACTTTAAAATATGTGTAAAACTGACATTTCTGCGTGCGTAAATGATTAAAATTTTCTACTAAACACAAAGTATATAAACATACCTATTGTATATGAGTACCCTTATTATAAATGCAACAGTGTGTTCGTTTGTTGGTTTGTCCTTCAATCACGTCGCAACGGTGCAACAGATTGACGTGATTTTGTGCATGGGTATACAATATACATAAAGACCTGGAGAGTGACATAGGCTACTTTTTATATCGGAAAATCAAAGAGTTTCCACGGGACTTTAAAAAAACTTAATTCCATGCGGACGAAGTCGCGGGCACCAGCTAGTCGGCTAGTAATTACATAAATACGAAATCTTTTCGGCACACGAATAACAAAAATCAAAATACATTATTCAGATTTCTAGAGATAACTATTTCTGAGCTCGACCCCCCGATCTCCCATTAGAATGCGGACGTCCTAACCACTAGACTACCACAGCTTGTGGTATATAATGTGCGGCCTTATAATATAACTACAATAATATAAAAAGCTGTATAGGATTTTTTGATATAGGTCTCCTATCTATCATTCAGACAGATTTGAAATCATATTAAATCATACTAAACCACGAATATCATCAAATCCAGTTACAATAATTATTTTTTTATAGCTGCTAATATTTTCTAACGATCTTTTAAAGTGGTTAACTCTTATGCCATAACGTTATACCTATTCGTCTAAACAGTTTTACTGTACGCTTTAAAGTGTTACTAGCTAGGTATATTGAAAAAACAGTTTTGATACGTCTTAAGCAATTTTTAGAGTTCCGTACCAAATTGTTAAAAATGGAACTCTTATGGTGCGACTTTCTCCGTCCATCTGTCTGTCTGTCACAGACGATTATTTTATTAACTATTAAAACTAACGACATTAAATTTGGAATTCTTACCATTTTACTTCTTCTGTAGTACGGAAACCCCAAAGCGCGAGTCTGACTCGCACTTGGTCGGTTTTTTTATCTTTTAACCTAGTGCAAAAGGGAGAGGTTCTCAATTTGTAGTGACCTACCGTTTTACCCTTTGGGTACGGAACCCTAAAAATATCTTGTAGGCACAAAAAGGAGAAGTTAAGAGCATAGTGACCTCCAATTGCCTTTGATATAATAATGGCCTGTGTCTATCTGGCTGTGATTAGTAACATAACTTAAGAAGATGTATAATATAATATTCAATACTAACTGATGGCTGATGCCCGCGACTTCGACCGCGTGGATTTAGGTTCTTATGAAACCCCGTGGGAACTCTTTGATTTTCCGGGATAAAAAGTAGCATACGTCACTCTCCATCCATGTCTTTAACTATACCAATGCAAAAAACCAGTCGATCCATTGCTCCGTTGATCCGTTGCTTGGTTGAAGGACAAAACAACAGACAAACACTTTCGCATTTATAATATGGTTGGTGATGTACTAAGTAGTGATGTGATTCTCATAGCTACGAAGTGGGTGCGCCATAGCACTCGTAGACACTTAAAACGACGAAGAGCACCATCTCGAGATAGCAAAGATTATTTCCTTCAAGTGGCGCACCTATTTTTGTGCCTAGAATTTATTTTATCTGAATATAATTATAATTATGTGTTTAGTAAATTAAATACAAACCAAGAAGATACTGTTCTTGACAAAATGTACCAAACCCTAAAAGTTCACCATATCGTATTATATCGTACTTTCATTTCTCTAAGCTGAAATTTTTTTCAGTCTAAAAACACACGTCTGGAAAGTGTCTAACGTGGCTTCTAGCATAAATTTTATTAATAAATAAATAAAAATAAGGACAATGGTAATCGGTTGCTGCATAGAAATAGTAGCAGGATACGTTAGGACGAAAAACCAGCCAAGTGCGAGTCGTATTTTTTCGACACTTTGCACGATAAATCAAAAACTATTTCATAAAAATAAATAAAAATCTTTTTTAGAATCCACAAGTGAAGCCCTATCATATCGACAGACAGACAGACAGACGGACGGACAACAAAGTGATCCTATAAGGGTTCCGTTTTTCCTTTTGAGGTACGGAACCCTAAAAACGTGGAAATCAAAGTAAAATAGGGCTACTTAGCGTCAAATATACAAACATTATTTTGGCGCCTGCCACTGACGTCGAAGTGACGTGTTTTGTTAGAACTGTCGTGAACTGTGACTCTACACTATTGTTTCGGCATCTTCGACTATTGTCTCTACACATTCGCGGGTTTCCGCGGTGCGAGTGTAAAGCGAGCATTACATACGACGGCATTGCAGCACCATGGAAATCGGGAAAATGAAAATGTTGCGAATTTAGGTTAATAAGCTGACTAGGCTGCAGAGGTTAAAAGCCAGCTGCTTTCAAAGATTGGTAGTCTGCCAAACCAGGCAAATGCATACTCTAGATAGGTCAGAGGAATGTTGCCAAAAATGTGAAAAAAACGGCCAAGTACGAGTCAGGCTCGCCCAACGAGGGTTCCGTACCTACTACAGTCGTATTTTTTCAACATTTTGCACGATAAATCAAAAACTAGGATGCATAAAAATAATCAAAAACCTGTTTTATACCTAGTTTTTTTTTGTGTTGTGTGATGGAACCTCAAATTCACGGTTTTCAAATTATTCCTAATATGTCTGCTATAAGACCTACCTACCGACCAAATTTCATGATTCTAAGTCAACGGGAAGTACCCTGTAGGTTTCTTCACAGACAGACAACAATGTGATCCTATAAGGGTTCCGTTTTTCCTTTTGAGGTACGAAACCCTAAAAATGTTCTATATTATTCTTGTTCTATTTACTCCTTCTGAATATGTATGTAGCTCGTATGGCAGTTTTTATGAAACCAATACCCCTAATTGGATTCTAAGTAGCAACGTAGCTGAATGCTAAATCGCTTGACGACACGGTTTTGCGTAGGGTGTTAGGGTAGCCATCGGCCGAAGCCTCTCACCAGACTCCGCTTGAGCTCCGCTAGATGATGCGCGCGACTTCGTCCGCGTGGATTTAGGTTTTTTGAAATCCCGTGGGAACTCTTCAACTCTCCGGGATAAAAAGTAGCCTAAGTAGCGGGATATAAGCTAGCTCTGTACCAAATTTCATCAAAATCGGTTGAACGGTTGGGCCGTGAAAAGCTAGCAGATAGACAGACAGACACACTTTCGCATTTATAATATTAAGTATGGATTCCTGCCGGGAATTGAACCTGGGGCCTCATAGTGCCAACCACGGAGTAGTGGTGCCAACCATTACGTAAGAGAGGTAGTCAAAACGACTATTTGTATACCTACTAAGTATTGAAATTAAAGTTAAAATTGGTGACCCCTGGGCTGGTAGTTGGTACCCATTTTACAAGCTGAAATCAAAAGCACAAGGCATGAAGTACTTTTTGCGCTCATTTCCATAAAATTATAAAAACCTTAAACGCAAATTGGCACACGACGAAGCGTTATTAATTTCATTTAGGTGCCATTAGTAAAAAAGCATAAATAAATGCCCGTTTAATTTCCCATCTCACCAACGTACCTATTTCGATTCTATTCACATTAACAGTCGCGCACGATTGACTCAAACAAAAACTACCATTACCAATAATATAAAATGCACAGGCAATAGGTTTCTTCAAACAACTTCATTGTGGCCATATTTCCGAAAACTACATCTGGGTCAAAACAAAACGAAATTTTTGTATGAGACGTCTGGTTGTTCTGGGTGCTTTCATTTTTCTTACTCTATACAGTCTACAATAAGCAGAAATTGTAAAACAACCACCACGGGGATTTCCAAAAGTTCGTCGCAGCAAAAAATGATAGTTCCAAACATGAGGTCGATGTACCTTCCACTACAAATAGTCCGCGACAGGTTGAAATGGCAATCGGGGTATGAGGCGGGCGGACGCCCCGCATACCCGCACGTCACCCGCGCTCGCCCACACCGGCTCTGCGCGGGGGCTGTCTGGGTGTGCGGGGCGTTCCCTCCCCGATAGCCATCTCGACATGTCGCGTAGTTATACACTCGTAGTCGCTTAGCAGCCATTTGGTAGAGTAGGTGGTACTTGTGTATTTCGATACATTAAGCTAAAAAATAACCATAATGACCTAATGCTAAAAACGTACTGACGTATGTAGAATGAAGAGTAGGCACGAATTAATATGAACACTGAAGTAAAACCCAAGTGTAAAGTTATTCTGGCTTACTACAAAAACTTTAGACGCAGCAGCTAAAAACGAACTTTAAACCCATTTAGTCTGCCGTCGACCACGGACAGCCCAGACCAAGCGGGGTGATTTGCTAACTCAGTGTCAATGATAGCCACCGAGCTCATTTGACATTTATTTTTAATTCATTGAAGGTTTTCTACAAAAATTATTTTATTATCACTCACTGAAGCAACAATGTAGAACCAATCAACGTCAAATGAGCTCGGTAATCGGTGGCTACCATTCAGTTTAGACACGGACGGTGCGTCGGTTCGGGCTTGTCTGCAGTGTCACGCACCCTGGGAAGCCGGTATAGATGAACCTTTAAAGGTCAAAAATGGACTCAAAGTAAGAAATTCGGTACCACTAATTAATTTCCACACGTCTAAAACGTCTTTACAAAGAATAAAAAAATACGCGAGTTGCTTAAAAACAAAGGGCAACCTTATCACTATCTGTAGTCTGTACTAGAGGTGTCAAAAAATAATGTACCTAATAAATTTATTAAATATATAAATGTATTCAAGATATTCGTTTTTAGATTAAAACAAAATTGAATACAATATATAATAAGTAGTGAAAATTTGAGAAAATGTTTCCTAAAAAATAACTCAAGCGTTCGATCTTTGATACGCCGCGCGCGGCGCGACCGAGCGACGATATTAGAGTAAATATTAGGTACAGCTGTTACAAAATACAAATATCGTCGCGACTCGACGGTGAATAATTATTACATCGAATTTTCGTATTGGCCTGTTACATGTTGACTGTGATGATACGAGTATGCGGCTAGTATTTTTATCATTTTGTTTGTTTCGTAATAAATTTTGAATGCAGTTTTATTTATTTGTGAACTTGAGTGTCGATAAATATTTAATGCGAATAATTGTAATGTAGATTAGGCAAAATAATGTAGATTAGGTACATTTTTGTGTTGTGATAGATTTGTGTCGCGCGTTAATAATACCTATTATAGTAGATTTGTTCTTTTTGGAAATACTTGCGTCATTTTATAAATCGTATGAGAAAATGTTTTTCAAAGTGTAGGTATTATCATACATTTAAGTATTATAGGTAATAGGTTAGGTACGTGAAGTGGTATTGTTCTTTTTAGAAATCATCATCATCATTTTATAATTCGTATGATAATAAATATGTAGAAATGTATGATAATAAATATAGTAGTTGCCTACTAAAAAGATTTTTTTATAGGTAACTAGGTAAACTTACCTACCTATTGTATTGTAGGTATCTACTTGACATTGCTTTATCGTTCTACTTGTTTTTATTTTTACATACATAGGTAGGTACTAGGTACTGTAGTCCGCGACAGGTTGAGATGGCAATCGGGGTATGAGGCGGGGGTGACACCCCGCACACCCGCACGTCACCCTCGCTCGCCCGCACTGGGTTAGCACAGGAGCCGTGCGGGTGTGCGGGGCGTTCCCTCCCCGATTGCCATTTCGACCTGTCGCGAAGGTATGGATTGGGTACCTATTAAGAGTAAAATTTAAAATTTAAATCAATCGAGTTAAATACAAGCTATACCCTAGTTCTCTACCTTATTGACGGTTATGAGAAAGTTGTTTTTTTGTCATATTCTTGTTCAGTAGGTATCATTCATAGATTGTTAAAATGTTGTTCCCTATGTCAATAAGGTCGGAAATCGCTTGCACCCATTTATCTGCTTGCGCCTCATGGTGAAATCGGTGCAAGCAAATCTCGACCTTATTGACGGTTATGAGAAAGTTGTTTTTTGTCATATTCTTGCTCAGTATAATTCATAGATTGCTAAAATGCTGTTTTCTGACTATGTCAATAAGGTTGAAAATCGCTTGCACCCATTTTTCTGCTTGCGCCTCACGGTTCAAGCAATTTTTTTTTGTAACAAAATAATGTAACGTTAATAATTATTAAATATTTGTCTGTAACACGTGATAATATTGTGATACACACATGAACCTGTATTTGACACCTCTAGTCTGTACCCGTAGTATAAGATTTTACGTCTCACCAAACCAAACCAAATTCGAGAGTCGAAATACTTCTGCGTTACAGTAAACTGGATCTTAAAAGCCTTGTTTTAAAGCTCAAGTTTGTCTACACTTCTACAGCCAGCGCTTCTTCTACACTACTTCAGCACTACTTCGGGTACAGTATGTATGTTAGTTTTAAATAAAAAATAAAAAAATAAAGTATATCAATATTATATTATACAGCCTTCATTCCTTTAAGTCTGCATTCGAAGCATTTCTTAGTCTTAGAGAGAAAGGCCCTTCAATAGACATCAACGAGCTTACACCCTTAGATACAATCGTTACTTCTCACAAAAAAATTAAAGAACACAAGAACAAAGTGTCTTCAAATAAGGTACTATAAACTAAGCTATTAACTTAAACTAAGCTAAGTCAATGGACCGATTCTTAGGTATAAGTACGTTTATAAGTTTAGGTTAATATAATATTGCTTATAAGCCTCTCTCATAGGCTAGATTGTAATGGTAGTAAAGTACTGGTGTCAGTAAGTTCTTTACGACAAAAAAAACAATTAAAATATCAATTCTTAAAAAAAAAAAAGTTTCTACATACTTTTCTCGCAGCCTTGCGATCTGTCGAAAGAAAACTTACTTAGATAATATGATTATTACGCTTATTTATTTTTCTGTATTAAAATGGACATTTCTAGAATTACTACTACCTAATTATTGTTATTATTAGTAAAAATAATAGATGTTTTTTCCAAGTTAAACTACAACATGGTATACAATTTTTAGTGTTCCGTACCCTAAGGGTGCCAACGGGACCCTATTACAGAGCGTCCGCTGTCCATCCGTCTGTCCGTACGCCTGTCTGTTTAAATTGTAATTGTCAGAGTTGATATTTGTATTTCATATACACAAAATATGTATTTCTATTGCTACTACTGTATATTGACTCATTGTCTTTTTTTGTCAAGATGGGCTCAACGGTAGAGCCGTGAAAAGGTAACAGTCAGATGATTAATAACATCAACGTTTTATAATACCTACTAGAAGATGCCCGCGACTTCATCCACGTGGATTTAGGATTTTTTGAAAATCCCGTGGGAAATTCTTTGATTTTCCGGGATAAAAAGTAGCCTATGTACCCCGGGGTATAAGCTAACTCTGTACCAAATTTCATCAAAATCGGTTTTTCTGTTGGGCCGTGAAAATCTAGCAGTCAAACGGACAGACACGCTTTCGCATTTATAATATTAGTATGTATGGATATGGATAAGTAAAGCTGCTATGGAAAAGTTTCATTATTATAGGTACCTATATTATCATAATAATATGTAGGTATTTACTGCAAAAATTTGTATTTCTACGCACGCAATTAAAATGACTCGACCTCCAAAAGTCCAAACCAGACGGTTACACAGACGGCTATAAACTAATTTGAATAACTACATAAAAACTACATAAAGGAAGAACATTCGACCGACGGTTTTGAAATAAAATTGCGAAAATGTCTAGAAAATATTTTAGTAGAAAGGTGTTCACATCATAACGAAAAGGGCGAATCTTTTTTAATAATAGAAAAAGTTGCAATCCGCGCTTATATACACATACTAGCTGATGCCCCCGACTTCATCCACGTGGAATAAGATTTTTTTTAAAATCCCGGGGGAACTCTTTGATTTTCCGGGATAAAAAGTAGGCTGTGTCACTCTCCGTCTTTATGTATACCTATAGTCTACCCATGCGAAAAATCACGTCAATCCGTAGCACCGTTGCGATGTGATTTAAGGACAAACCAACAAACCAATAAACCAACAAACAAACACACTTTTGCATTTATGATAAGGGTACTGATTCTACTTTTAAATTTTAAGAAGCCTATTGGCCTCAGAGTAAATACCTTTAGAAATAGCCACGAGCCCTATTGTGACACTGTTAGAGCGAGTAGTTAGCGAGTTTGTTTTTGCGCTGGGAGAGCGCTTTGGTTACTTTAAAAACTACTAAGTATGCAAAATAAGTTATTTCAACCTTAGGTATAAAATATAAACTATGCCTATTGTTAAATTATTTTTGTTTTTTCATATTTCCAGTGACATTTATTTACCTGCGCCCATACGATAAATTTAGCGTTAAAATATGGGTCTCTTGAGGCTCGTAATTTCCAAACTAATATTTTTTACCGTTATGTATTTTACTAGCTTATACCCGCGACTTGGTCCGCGTGGACTACACAAATTTCAACGTTGATACGTGCGTTGATAGATCAGTCAGTCAATCAGTCAGTCAGCTTTTTTCATATATTACTAGAGGATGCCGAGGCTTCGTCCGCTTGGATTTGGGTTTTTTAAAAATCCCGTGGAAATTTTCCGGGATAAAACGTATTATCCGTCTCCGGAATGCAAGTCATCTCTACCAAATTTCGTCAAAATCAGTTTCACGGATGGACCGCAAAAAGGTCAGACAGTAACACAGACAGATAGACATACATTTGTCGCATTCATAATATTAACTTGGATTTCCGTAAAAAAAAAACTAAAGTCTAAGTAATTATGAGATTATAATATTTTCAGATTGTTATCATACAAATCAAAATAAGTTTTGAGATAGAAAAGGAAAGTAATCGCGAACATACATAGATGCGGATCGAATGCATAACCTCCTTTAGTTGAAATCGGTTAAAAAAATTTCGCGGTGGATGGGTCGGCAGTCGGCACAGTCATAACCTTAAACCTGTGATATACCTGAGTTATGTTAATCTATCAAAGTACGGATTTGCCAAGTCGCGAGTCACGATGATTCATTACAAAATGGCAGATTATTAAGTACTAGATTATGCTCGCGATATCGTCAAAGTGGACTACACAAGAAGCTGTGGTAGCCTAGTGGTTGAAGCTGTGGTAGCCTAGGTTAGGACGTCCGCCTTCCAATCGGAGGTCGGGGGTTCTATCCCGGGCACGCACCTCTAACTTTTCGGAGTAAGTAATGTGCGTTTTTAAGTAATTAAAATATCATATTAAAATGGTAGATGCATCCGACTATTCGTAAGCACTTGTAAAAGTTTATACGAATAAAAAAGATTTTCATTTTCATTTTCATTTTCATTTTTCATTTTCACTTGCTCTAACGTTGAAGGAAAACATCGTGAGGAAACCCCCATGCCTGAGAGTTCTTCATAATGTTCTCAAAGGTGTGTGAAGTCTGCCAATCCGCACTTGGCCAGCGTGGTAGACTATGGCCAAAACCCTTCTCACTCTGAGAGGAGACCCGTGCTCTGTAGTGAGCCGGCGATGGGTTGATCATGATGATGATGATGATGGACTACACAAATTTCAAACCCCTATTTCCCCCCCTTTGGGGTTGAATTTTCAAAAATCCTTTCTTAGCGGATGTCTATGTCATAATAGCTACCTGCATGCCAAATTTCAGCCCGATCCGCCTAGTAGTTTGAGCTGTGCGTTGATAGATCAGTCAGTCAGTCAACTTTTCCTTTCATATATTTAGACTAGATTATGCCTGCGATTTCGTCCACATGGACGACACAAATAAACTTTACTATAGGTTTATATTATTTATGTATTAGGTTTTGACTAAGACCTCAAGCGCTCGGTTTGGTAAGTGAGTTTAGGAACAGTAAACCATAACTCATAACAGTTATGAGTTTATATATATAGTTACTATTGTTGCAAACATCCAAGTCTTGGCGTCTAATCTAGTAGGTATAATAGATAGGTATTTCCTCAAAGGATTCAACGCCAATGCTGAGAACCTAGTAACTTTTCAAGTAACCTAGCAACAAACTCATATTTTTAGCGTAATTCTGTCATTCATTATAATTTTGTATCTTACCTACCTACTTATTTTTTATTTATATAAACACGTTAGCCCTTGACTGCAATCTCATCTGGTTACCACCAGATGAGATTGCAGTCAAGGGCTAACTGCCGATGATGCAGTCTAAGATGGAAGCAGGCCAACCTAGAAGGGGTAGGTATGGCAGTTTTTATTAAACCCATAACCTACCCGCTTTGGTTTCTATACAGCATCGTACCTACCGGTACACTAAATCGCTTGGCGGCACGTCTTTTGCTGGTAGGGTGGCAACTAACCACGGTCGAAGCCTCCCACCAGACCCGAAAAGAGAAAATTTAGAAATTAAAAAATTCGAGCCAGGGAGGTCGTCGTATGCCTATAGATGATCACACCTCGTGATTTGACATCTCGCGCTTGGCTCAACTTAAAAATTAATACTAGAGCCTCGGAAGATGATTGGAAAATTGGTGACGTGAGACGTCCTCTTAATATTCTATTTAGCGGTCAAATCTGCGAAGAGGTAGGTATCTAGACTGTTTATCAAATTTTTTATCAATGCGCTAATTGTTATCTATATTGATACCTAGCAGGTATAATGCAGCGCTCAAGGGCAAAGTATGCGTCCGGACATAAATGTTCGCGACTAGCATGCACGTGTGTGCGTTATATAACCTAGGTAACTATTGTGTATTGCGCATGTGTTGGGGAGTGCGCATGAGTGCGTGGCCGTCGCCGACGGCGGTTGATTTTTCGATTGCAGTTGCTATGCCCGAAATATACGCGGATGGATTTCGCGCCAATGCTACGCACGCGTTTACGAATAGATCGCAGCTTGAACGTGAGAAATTTGAATTGCATAGGTAGGTACCTACGTTGAATTTGGCGTCCAAAATATCTAGATTTAAATAATATACGTTTTAACCTGGATTGGCGACCTGAGGATCTAGCTCAGCGTTTCCTAGCCTGTGGTCTACGGACCACTGGGGTTCTGCGAGGATATTATATTATATTCGTGAGGTCCGCTGACTCATCTCTGGACTATGTAATTTGTACTTCTTCTTCTTCCTTACTTCCCTATCTATGTATCCTACTATCCCATTAATACTTACCAAATCTAAATATATGTATAAAACGAAAAGGTGACTGACTGACTGATCTATCAACGCACAGCTCAAAATAATGGACGGATCGGGCTGAAATTTGGCATGCAGATAGCTATTATGACGGAGGCATCCGCTAAGAAAGGATTTTTGAAAATTCAAATCCTAAAGGGGTGAAATAGGGGTTTGAAATTTGAGTAATCCACGCGGACGAAGTCGCGAGGATAAGCTAGTCCTACCAAAAAATCCATTTACTGATTTAATATCTTGTGGGAAATTCGCCAAATTCAGCAATTTTCGTTGTTTTGTAAAAACTTAAATCCACCCGGACTGAGGTTGTTGAGATCTATGTACCTACCTATAGAGCGCATTTTGACTTTGCCTAAAACGAGACAGATTTATGTTAGAGATATAGCTTTGTCTCGTTTTAACTCTGTCTTAAGTCTAAGCTAAGTCAGATTGCGCTCTATAGGATCTCACCCTAAGTCACTGG
The DNA here is from genome assembly GCF_902806685.2 of Maniola hyperantus. Lineage (NCBI taxonomy): Eukaryota > Metazoa > Arthropoda > Insecta > Lepidoptera > Nymphalidae > Maniola > Maniola hyperantus. The sequence continues at coordinate 4,537,603 of NC_048547.1, forward strand.
CACACGTACAACGGACAGCTCATTGTCTAACTGCGGAAAAGAAACCCAGGAAGAAAGAAAGAAGTCCCGGACATCACCTATAGTAAGCCTACTAATACTAAATTATTTAATCAATGTCGTGGGACAGGATAGGCGCTAAGTAAACAAACGTCGGTTATGAATACACTATGCGAACGCAATAGCATAAAGCTATTGATGTAGCGAGGCACGTTAAACCGACAAAAAAGTCAATATTACTATTACAAGCATAAGGGTATCTGTCCATTGGAGCGAAGCGGAGGCGTATGTTTTAATTTTTTTAAATTAAATCGGATGCGAAATTAATTAATTACCTACTTCTATTATAGTTCACACATTTTGTGGGGAACAATTGTAAGGAAAATTGCAGTGCACGCTAGCTCTTACTCTTCATCTATGTCATTGATTGACACGACCTAAACATTAAAGCATAGATCATATTATAGATATAGGTATTATTTTTCATATTTAGTGGTGGCGTTATTTAGCGCCATCTATGAAAATGTTATCGAAAGTTGCCCTGAAACTTCCTCATTGAAAAATCTCCCACACTTAATTATAAAAATGTGGAAAATTTTGCTTATTAAAAATGCAACCTACTGTAATAAGGCGGCATTCTTCATAACGCCTGCATCTGTTTACGATCAGTGAATACGGATAATCAAAATGGGCACTAACTACTAAGTATATTTTTTTCAATCAGCAAAAAATTTCCAATTAGAAACGTTGAAGTTCAAAACAGATGCTATAATAGGTCGGTAATGTTACTAGTTATAAATAAAAAGGCCTCGCTAAAACCGGTTTTTATAAACCTAGACCGATGCCAACCTAATTATTACATTTGAATAAATAAAATTATATTTTAAGTAAGGTAGGCAGGTACTAAATTATGTGTCTACATTCTACAAAGGCAATTTTGTATCAATTAAGATTTTGCATAGATGAGGGATTTTGCTAAGGCAGCTACTTTTGGTCATGACTCATGACGTATAGGGAGATCGAGGGAGACCGCACCGGCGGCGCGGCGCGGCGCGGGGTGATTACGTATCTCGCGACAGGCTTGCGACAGTAAATCTCGCGATTATTGCTGTAAAATGTCCGGCTAGAGAGAGATAGCAATAGCCACAAAGCAAAATAAGAAGAATAGAGACAGCAAATGAACTGTCGCATTGCTACTGCTGTCGCGTTGCTGTCGCTACTGCAACGTTTTACGTAATCACCCCGCGGAATGCTTGACTGTACGTTTTGGACAAGGTTCCGGTTATGGGTCGTGTTTGTATTTTTAGGCTGTATGCTATGAGTTAGGACTATAGCTGACCCGCCCCGATTCGCTCGAGTGGAAAATTTAGAAAATCGGTGAAGTGATATAATTTTCAAAAAGTGCGAGTCAGATTCGCGCAACGAGGGTTCCGTACTACAGTCGTATTTTTTCGACATTTTGCATGATAAATAAAAGTATCAAACATAAAAATAGATAAAAATTTGTTTTAGAATGTAGGTACAGGTAAAGAAAGCCCTTTTATATGATAGGTTTTATTGAAAAATTATAGACTTTTATACAAAGTTTGATTTTAATTAATATACCGTGGGAGTTTTCCAAAAATTGTGAATCACGTATTTCTTTATTTTAACCAAAAGCCCCAATACTAATTTTCAGGAATACCTATAACTTGAACTATGACATAAAGTTAAATTTACAATAATTGTCCTTTTTAGTGTATGCCTACGTAATAAAAGGAAACTACAGTCACAAGTTTCTAGGCTGTGCGTTGATAAATCAATCAGTCAGTCAGTTAGTCAGGACAAATAGGTATTTTTAATTTTTATATGTAGGTACATACGTATAGTACCTAGGTATACCTATTTCTGTTTTATCGATGACCCATTCCGGTATTGTGGTCAAAGCTTTGATAAAGTTCATTTAGCGCTTTTTGAAATTAGTATTTACGTAACCTACTTTTTTTTCAGATACAAGTTACCGCAATTTCATCCGGTGGTAAGTGATGATGCAGTCTAAGATGGAAGCGTACTAACCTGAAAGGGGTATGGCAGTATATACTTACAAACAAACAGGCGGCGGAAGCGGAAGGCATAGCTTATACCTACAATACAAAAATGATGACGTTACTTAAACAAAAAATGTAAACCTTGTGACCTTTGTAGAGGTAGATCGCTAACCAAAATTGCATTATCTCTCTTTCGCACAAACGCTATCTGATAGGCTATTTATTACAACTGATAACCTTGAAAACTGCTATCAGTAACGTTAACTACTTAAAATTTGCATTCTCTTGCGTTGTGATGCTACAGAAAAATTATCCAAAATACTCGACTAAAGTGCAATGTTTTTGAAGCAATTTGATTAGCACCATATTGGCGCTGATAGCAGCAATGCGCGTCATATTATTATAAGCGATTTCGGCTTTGTTTCGGATTTGTTATAAAGGGATTTTGGCTTTCGGCTTCGGTAGAGCGTTGTCTCTGTCATTTATACCTATTTAACGACAGAGACAACGCTCTACGAAACCGCTATCTCTTTCCAAAGGTCGATGTACAATATTTCCTGCCGTGTACTGTACCACATCATCAGGTAATTATAACTATTTATTATTTATAGAAACAAAAGAAAAATACTTTCTCGTTTCTTATTCATTGGGATGCAATTCCATGATAATTATCGCGAGTATTAATCAACATTCGATTGTTAGTGTGGTAGGTCAACACGAAATACTTATAATCAGCGCAATTAAAATAATGCCCTTATCTTCTACCTACAACATACCTACAGACCATAAAGTCTGTAACACACACAAAGCGACGCGACAGCTAGCGCAACCGTGACGTGTCCTAGGTGGCTCCTAGAAGTTGTTAATTGCAAGAATTTTGTATCGTTAATGTGCATGCAAATTTTGATGTGTGAAAAGCCAAAAGTAGGTATTTGGGAGAAACTACTAAATTTAAATTAAGTAAAAAAAAAACATTACTTTTGATGACAAGTGGTTACAATCATATTTAAGCTGTAGCTAAAAAGTAAGAATGTGATCCTCAAACTTTACAACATAGATTTTATTTTACTTGTCCTATGCAAATGCATTATTTTCGCCGCGTACAAACTCGACCTATTTCGGAAAAGCTTTTAAATATGACGCAATAGAAATGTCCAACAAGAAAAAAATTGTTTTCCAGAAAAAAAGGTATATTATAGTTTGTTTAGTCCGCAGATTAGTTAGTTACATTTCAGAATAATGAGGTTTTGAAAACAAATAGTTTAAGAAAATAATTCGATCTAATATCTACGTATTGTATCTCGTATTTTAATTTGACTGTGTTATGTGTTACTTACACTGCACCGATGAAATGTTAGACTTTCAGAGCAAAAGTTTGTCGTAACAAGTTTTCTATATATTTAAATTAAAGGATATTATTATAATAACGATTGAATTTACAATAAATTTGCTGACCCGCCCCGGCTTCGCTCGGGCGAATTTAGAAAATCGAGATGGGGGTTGAATTTCCAAAAATCCTAAAATACGTATTTCTTCATTTGAGACCGAAAACTCAAATACAAATTTTCATGCAAATAACTTGAAAAATGACGGACTTTCATACGAACTTTCATCCCCTATTTAACGCCCTTAGTAGTAGAATTTTCAAAAATCGTGAAATACAGTACGCGGACGAAAGTAACGTACATCGGCCTTTAGATCGATATTTCAGCTTTGTAGAGCCTCGTCGGAGCAACGGACTGACGGAGCAACGGACTGACGTGATTTTTTCAAAGGTATAGTTGAAGACCTGTTGAAGACATAGACTACTTTTTATCCCGGAAAATAAAAGAGTTCCCATGGGATTATAAAAAACCTAAATCCACGCGGACGATGTCAGGGGCGTCATCTAGTAAAAAATAATAATAAACGAATAAAATAAATATTAATGACATAGTATTGTCGCTGAACAGGTCTCGACCTACTTCGGACAGTTTTAATGTGTCATTGGGGCACGATGCACTACGCGAGTTCAATTTGAGAAGTTATCTTTATGAAACTGCCTTTTGCTGACCCAGTTTCGAATTTCCATTAAAACAAATTAAAAGAAATAAAACATATAAATATATATACTTATATATGAAGAAAAACACACTGATTTATTAAATTATCAATGTGAAGCTCAAACCAAGTTTCTAAGAATTTGAGATTTCACATGTAAGAACCTACTCAGTTCAAACCAAGTTTCTAAGAATTTTAGATTTCATTTCACTTGTACCTAGGTTTACTCTAAAACCTACCCAACTCAAACCGAGTTTGTAAGAATTTGAGATTTCACATGTAAGTTTCCTCTAAAACCTATTCAGCTCAAACCAAGTTTCTAAGAATTTGGGATTTCACATGTAGGTTTTGCTAAATGCTACTCAGCTCAAATCTAGTTTCTAAGAATTTGAGATTTCACATGCAGTTTTTCTCTAAATCCTAGTCAGCTCAAACCAAGTTTCTGAGAATTTGAGATTTCAAATGTAGGTTTTCTCTAAATCCTACTCAGCTCAAACAAAGTTTCTGAGGGTTTGAGATTTCACATGTAAGTTTCCTCTAAAACCTATTCAGCTCAAACCAAGTTTCTAAGAATTTGGGATTTCACATGTAGGTTTTGCTAAATGCTACTCAGCTCAAATCTAGTTTCTAAGAATTTGAGATTTCACATGCAGTTTTTCTCTAAATCCAAGTCAGCTCAAACCAAGTTTCTGAGAATTTGAGATTTCAAATGTAGGTTTTCTCTAAATCCTACTCAGCTCAAACAAAGTTTCTGAGGGTTTGAGATTTCACATGTAGGTTTTCTCTAAATCCTACTCAGCTCAAACCAAGTTTCTGAGAATTTTAGATTTCACGAGTAGGTTTTATCTAAAATGTACTGGGGTCGGGGGTACGGATTTTTATAAATTTAACACGAGCGAGGTGAATATGAAGTGCAAGTCGAAAATATATATATGCTTTACCCCCCTCGAGTGATACTTAGATATTATCTTAAAATCATTATGAGGTCTTAGACATGTTTTTAGAAAAAAACTATTGTGGTTCAACACGAGCGTATTATTGGCACGTGTTATTTTAAAATCATATCATTATGAGGTTTTTGAGACATGCAACGGCTATTTTCAACGCAACTCATAGTCTTCTAGGCATACTTAGTTCACTGTCTGGGTTTTTATGAAGTCTGCAGTCCGCACGTAAGTACTATACTATGTACCAACTTCATAGAGTTGTCATAATAATATCGTACTAGAGTAGCAAATTACTGTAAGAATTAAGATGGACCCGGGAGTGGTGTACAAGTTCGCCAGTCATGATTTGTGTCATTTAGAAAATTAGCCCTAGGGTTGCTTCTACTCTTCTGCCTTTTTAGGGTTCCGTACCTCAAAAGGGAAACGGAACCCTTATGGATCACTTTGTTGTCTGTCTGTCTGTCAAGAAACCTACAGGGTACTTCTCGTTGACCTAAAATCATGTTATTTGGCAGGTAGGTAGGTCTTATAGCAGAAATTCGGGGAAAAATCTGAAAACCGTGAATTTGTGGTTACATCACACAAAAAAAATTGTGGTCATGAATTAACTAGGTAGATATATCAAGTAGGGTATCATATTATTATGAAAGGTCTTCACCTGTGCATTCTAAAACATATTTTTATGTATTTTTACGTTCATAGTATCGTATCGTATCATAGTTTCTGAATTATCGTGCCAAATGTCGAAAAATACGACTGTAGTACGAAACCCTCATTGCGCGAGCCTGACTCGCACCTTTTTTTTTAAATTCGCTTTATTACTTTGAAAGAATATTTCCGCCTGGTCGGCTAAGCCGAGCGACAGACTATTAATACAAAAAAAATCGCAAGGATAATCCAAGATTACAAATCCAACCAAGGTTTATGCAAAAATATGTCTGGCTTTGAACCAACCATGTATTTTATTAAAATTATATATAAGTAATTAATTGCAACAGAATATTTGCCATTTGTGTAAATATGTCTCATGGTTGCAACAGTATTTTTTTGCGCAAATAGGTAGGTAGGTTACTACTTACAATTTATAAAGTACAACTAGGTAGAGCAAACATGCAATATGGCCCACTGAACTAAATTTATACAATATCTAAATATATAAAAGGAAAAGGTGACTGACTGACTGACTGACTGACTGATCTATCAACGCACAGCTCAAACTACTGGACGGATCGGGCTGAAATTTGGCATGCAGATAGCTATTATGACGTAGGCATCCGCTAAGAAAGGATTTTTGAAAATTCAACTCCTAAGGGGATGAAAAAGGGGTTTGAAATTTGTGTAGTCCACGCGGACGAAGTCGCGAGCATAAGCTAGTCTTACAATAAAACTGTAAGTAGACGATTTCTGTACTTACATTGTATAGGTATGTATTTTGAAAATTTTTATCGCACGAATTTTTGATAACTCAAAACAGTAAGGTAGGTGTTATCAAATCAAATCGAAATTTGTTTTAATTAGTGTATCTTATTCTACGTCTGTGACTCTTCCACCGGTTCCAAATGTAGATTCTACTGAGAAGAGCCGGTAAGAAACTCAGCAGTTGCTCTTTTCAAATCATAAAAGTTACAATATGTAACAATACAACTACACCATCTGGGCAATTGAAAGCTCAGCCAGTTGGTACCTACCTCGACTTAGGTAATCTATATCAGACGCCAAGACGTACCTATATATAAAAGGACTGACTGACTGATCTATCAAAGCACAGCTCAAACTATTGGACGGAATGGACTGAAATTTGTCATGCAGATAGCTATATTATGACGTAGGCATCCGCTACGAAAGGATTTTTCAAAATTCAACCCCTAAAGGGGTAAAATAGGGGTTTGAAAATTGTATGATAGTCTGTCAGTTTTGAAGTTAGAATCGTGAAATTGTGTTGTTATAAACATAGAAAACGTGTATCATGGTTTTTGAAAAATTTAGGCCCTAAGTAGAAAAATAAGAGGTTTGAAATTTGTATGAAAGTCTGTAAGTTTAAAAAAATAAAAGGGGTAAATTAGGGGTTCGAAATTTGTGTAGTCCACGCGGACGAAGTCGCGGGCATAAGCTAGTAGATACCTACTATGTGTTTTCACACAGTATTTAAATGTGTTAATTCTTGTTTGTCTGCCTCTGCGCACATCGCGCTGAAACTATACCCTCAATAGCTCAACGGAAGGTGCGGACGGAAATCCGAAAGGTTGGAACCCCATCCGTTGCATTATTGTCGTACCTGCTCCTACCACAAGTTTACTTTTAGTTGGAGGGGAAAGGGATAAGTTATGATTAACATTCCTAACTGATGATTAAAAAAAGCCCGTTTGCTTTGCGGTTTGCGCTGCATCTCTTTCAGCCCGCACATTAAAGCCTATGAAATTCGCCATTTTGATTTTTCAAGAATTTTTTGTAGCTACCAGTGACGTATCATAATTATATCAAAATCTGTTGAGCCGTTGAGTAGTTACGAGCGGACATAAGAACGGACATATATATAGATACATACAGGCCAAAAACAATTGGGTAAATAAGAAATATATACCTGTGACCTATTCTTACAGCTAAGTATACTATAACTATTACGAAAAAAGCTGTCTTTCTAACATCTAGTTTCTAATTTCTAACATCCAAATTACACAAGTGTCCTTGTGCCTGCCTAAGTGGCTTATGCCTATTGAAAATATTCTTTGACCAGAAAGATATAATTATGTACCGAGTACCGAGGTAGGTACCTACTTTTTTCAACACAGACTGTGACAATGTAAAATATGAATAGATTAAACGCTAATCCGCGTAATTAAAATGATTTATGAATATCGCCTCCACGCTATTTTTATAGAGAAACCGATAACCAAACATACACTGACTCAGAGTCCAGAAACGCAAGAAGATAACTTTGTACTAAAGGTCATAATAAAGTCTCTTATGCCTGCGACTTCGTCCGCGTGGACTACTCAATTTTCAAACCCCTATTTTACCACCTTACTGTTAGGTTTTATCCACCGAGGAGAAATAGTCTCTGGTTTTATCCCATAACTGGCAGCAAATAAATAATCAAGGGACGTAGAGCCGTCCCGGTTTCGCACGGGTGGGCTCTGTAGAATAAGAAGGTACCTATTCTATAGACAGATATGAATATGTTACATAATATATAGGCATTATAATTATCTATTATATTACAATTACATGATAATAATGATATTACTATACAGATAAACCTGTTTCATGAAATGTTCTGAATCATAATGCTTTAAACCCGTACTGACTTGCACTGAGAAATTTACACGCAAAATTGCGGGCTAAAGCTAGTGATACCTAACATACCTACCAACATATTATTATTGAAACAATGTACCTATTTATTACCCGCCCCGAGTTCACCCTGTTGGAGTTTCTGAAAATCATTTTAATAAGGGTCTACGAAAGCTTTTCTTTATGGCGTAGACTACGTTTGAAAGAAAATCTGCATTCAAAAATCTATATGTTGATATCATGAGAGTCACTTAGTTTCTCCTTTTATATTACATCTCTACATAGTACCTACCTATATACAACAAAGTCGCTTCCCGCCGTCTGTCCCTCTGTACGCTTAGATCTTTTAAACTACCTACGCAACGGATTTGCTTGCGGTTTTCATCAATAGATTGAGTGATTCAAGAGGAAGGTTTATTTGTACCTATAAGTAGTTTAATATTGTTTTGTGTTAGTTTGTTGAAATATGACGATAATTATTGCTGTCTCATTCTTTTAAAATATAACAAAACTAGCGACCCGCTCCGGTTTCGCACGATGAGCTTATTACAATGTTCGTAGGGATCTCTAATTTTTTGAAATAAAAATAAATATAGCCTATGTCACTCAGGAATAATGTAGCTTTCTACTGGTGGAAGAATTTTCAAAATCAGTTTAATGGTTCCAGAGATTACCCCCTACAAACAAACTTAACGACATTACCTCTTTATATAATAGTATAGAGTCAAAGTCAAAGTCAAAGTCATAGTCAAATGATTTATTCAAAATCGGTAATAAATTACTCTTATTGATGGTCTGGTATGGTGTTTAGTTTTGTCAGATATAGTGGTGATAATTATAACGCAAACTTAAAACTAAAGCTACGAGGATTCCAAACGCGCCCAGGTCTGAGAAGAGCCCACAATAGATACACTGACACCACATTAGTATAGCTACATTGCACCCGTGCTACGCCGGGGCGGGTCGCTAGTAAACTTGTATAATGTAAATAGATTAGCTACCGCGTTCCTGCAAAATATACATATATCTCTACTAAGTTTGTATTATAAGTTTGTACTCTGTCAGGAGCCGCGTAGCAGTCACAGTGTCCTACGGGCGATGTAAAGTGCACTATGTAACTCCGTTGTATCCGCGTTCGCCTCAAAACATTGGTCATACTACCTAGTATCATAAGCCCACTAGCTTGGTTTTTTAAATAAGTACATAATAAAAGTAGGTACCTAATAACATTGCAATAAATTTATAAAAAACTAGTGATCCGCCCCTGCTTCGCACGGGTAGCTTATTACAATTTTCGTATGGATCTCTAATTTGTTGAAAATAAATTATGATTTATCTCACTCAGGAATAATGTAACTAGGTTTCTACTGGCGAAAGAATTTTCAAAATCGGTTCAGTTCCAAAGATCACTTCCTACAAACAAACTTACAAACTTTACCTCTTAAAATATTAGTAGGTACATAGAAGTATTAGATATATATGCGACATACGAAACGTAGTATGTACTATGTACCTACTAAGGTAGATTTGAATTGAAGGAAAATGACTACCTAGCTACCTAGCAGTGGCGTGCAGGTCATAGAGGCATAAATGCACTGCTTACCTCAGTTGTAATAGCTCAATGCAAATTTTACATTATGACCTGCCAGTAAACATGTTCCCTTAACTAATGCCTACCCTGGCTTCAAACCCTGTGCACGCCACTGCTACCTAGTGCATAATAATTATACCGTACGTGTACCTAGGTATAACATATAATTATTTATTCAATAAGTACCTACCTAGTAATTCTTTAATAGATTATGTAAATACAATTGTATGTAATAGGTAATAAGCGTGTGTCGTATTGTTTTAAATGTTCGTGAAAAATTGTTTCGTGAAAAACTTTTCGTGAAGAATTTTTCACTCGTTAGCAATGCATTCAATTTCCAGTTTCTAATGTAGAGGGATTAACTCTAGTGAAACTACTCTACTATTTTAAGTTATTTTTAGTAAACTAATCCAGAATTGTAGCAAAAAAGTGAGGTAAGCTCAGCTTATCGGGAGCGGGGTGAGTCACTAGAGTTTTCCCTGCGTGAATTGGGACATACCTATAAAATAACGGTGTGCGGAGTGCGCGTACGGCTGAAGTGCGAGGTCGCGCTAAGGCGCTCAGGATCGCGCGGTCGGCGGCGGGCGGTGCACAAACACTCACATTCAAATATTCGTCTAACCTTGATGCGAATGGGCGCACTCCGGGTTCCATCCGACGACGGTCGTCGATACAGACGGGCAGAAGGGCTCGCTCGTGGTGTGCTAGCGCAAGCGGCACCGGTCGCGAGGCTCGGTATAGCGATAGGGGGTTCAGCGGCGCGGGCGTCGGGCCGGACGGCAGGCGCATCGGCGCGCCGCCACCGGCGTGTGGTCGCGAGGCTGCGGCGCGTCGGCCGCGCTACATGTCACGGTGCGGCGAGCGCGCTCTTCGCGCCGTGGTCACCGACTCACAGTGGCGTCGCCGTCCTACTGTCTGCCCGTCGGCCGGGTCGGCGGCGCGCGTTGCACCGCCCCGCTGCACTCCGCCTGCCCCCCTGCCGCCACCGCGTGCCCCCGCGCCCCACACCCGCGCCACCACCGAGCATCACCCGCTCCGCCCCGAAGAATTTTCCGCATCGGGTGGGAAAAATCGATTGTGCAGCGAGCCCCGAATAATTTCGGCAAGACGCACGGCGCCCTTGCGTCGTCGTCGTCGCCGTGGCCGCCGCCGCTCGCCGCTCACCGGCCGCCGCCCGCGCGGGTCAAGCGCACCGGCCGCCGCCACCTCCACTTGCTTCCTTCTTGCTGCACTCCAATGATCTATCGTCTTACCATTCCAAATTAATTTCATTCTAATACAATAATATTTACTAAGTATTATTGTGTAATACCTACAAATTATTATTTAATTGCATTAGGTATACCATATATGCTATAATCCAATTCCAAAGCTATAATATTAGAATGATTTAATTAAGTAGGTAAGTATAACTTTTTCTTTAAAACATAATCTTCCTGTAATGTACGGCAATAAGTAATATTAAGCTAATCATTATTATATTTAAATTTTTCTGGGTAGGTATCTATAATTACATAATAAAATTGTTAAGTAAGTATACCTATCTTTATTATGAACTTTCAATTGATGTTTGTGTTAATTTACCTAACCTACTTCTTTCGCTTAAACCAGGAACTTTTTCAAAGTTTCGACTTTCAAAGACCTCCATATACACTCGTATAGCCTAAGTATCGTGTTATGAAAGATAGGTTCTCCAAATTATTATCGACTCGAATTACTGATAAGTATCTATACTTTCGTCTTCTTATTAGCTAATTTATTAGTTAATTACTAGCTGATGCCGCGACTTCGTACGCGTGGATTTTTAAAAATCCCGTCGAACTCTTTGATTGTAAACCCATTTAATTTGACTATATACCTACCCATGCAAAAAAATCACGTCAATCCGTTGCACCGTTGCGACGTGATTGAAGGACAAACCAACAAACAAACACACTTTCGCATTTATAATAAGGGTACTGATTATCGATAATTTATCGAATATACGTACTTTACTAGGGATACAACCCCAATTTTAACATCCCGGGAAAAGCTAAATTCAGAAAACACCGTCAGAGTCTTACGTTTTTGCTTACATATCAGCTACATTGCTTTCTGCTGCTTGTCATAGTTTTCTATATTTCACCCCACCCACTCACTACGTAATCTTTTCATAGCAACTGAAAAAGATTAAACTTTCACCCATGCTTCCACCCTTTTTGATTGCAATCAGCCCTTATACCTCCGACTAATCCGATAAAATTTATGAAAAAGTTAAAACTTTTTAGGTTTCCGTACCCAAAGGGTAAAACTACTACTAAGACTCCGCTGCCCGTCCGTCTGTCTGTCCATCTGTCTGACCGTCTGCCACCAGGCTATCTCATGAACCATATCACGGTTCATGAGATAGCCCTGTGGCAGGGGGTTAGGGAGTTGAAATTTTCGCAAATGATGTACTTATTTATGTTGCCGCTATAACAAAAAATATTAGTATTTTTTGTTATAGCGGCAACATAGGTTAGCACAAGCGTTTTTTTTTGAAGAAAAACAGAATAAAATAAATATGTATAAGGGACAATACAACAAACGTTAACATCTGCCGTTTTTATAAATAATGGTAAGGAACCCCTCGTGCGTGAGTCCGACTCGCACTTGGTCGGTTTTTTCTTCTTCATGTGATATACCAAGCAAACGAAGTCGCGGGCAAAAGCTATTAACAGTTAATCTTTAGACTTTTACCGCGAGTTATAAAACAAAAGTTAAGTAATTGGTAATTGTTTAAGTTTTAATTAATAACAAACAAAATGCCCACTGTTAGAAATGCGATTGTGTAACTTAGATTCTGGGAAATTAATCGATTTTAGAAACTGATGCCCTCATTAGATACATAGGTATTTCATGTTACCGTCAGTTTGTATAATACAGTAATTTGAAAGAATGTCTGGGTTATAAATAAAATACCAGACTAGTTATATGGCAGTTAGTGTTAATATTGTATATAATATATTTATTTTTTGGACTAGCTTATGCCCGCGACTGCGTTCGCGTGGACTACACTAATATCAAACTCCTATTTTACTTACTTATGGGGTAGAATTTTCAAAAATCCTTCATAAGCAGATATCGTCATAATAGCTAACTGCATGCTTTTCAGCCCGATCCGTCCAGTTGTTTGAGCTGTGCGTTCACCTAGTGGGAGGTCTTCAACGCTGCGCCTTCCGATGCGAGGTCGCCATCCTAGCACCTTGGTACCCCAACGTCTATCGGCTTTGTAAACTGAACCCGTACGAACCCGTTGAACTATCTCGGTTACTCTTAATTACTTATTTTTACGGCAACCTTACAAACCACAGACACTGATTATTATAACACAAAATACATTGAAGTTATTTTTGAACTTAGTTTGTATGGAGCGCGCTCGAACAACACTCATCTTAAGACAAGGTGCACAACGCATATATAAAACTAGCGCGCCATAGTCCGCGTGGACTACACAAATTTCAAACCCCTGTTTCACCCCCTTAGGGATTGAATTTTCAAAAATCCGAAATTCTTAGCAGATGCCTACGTCGTAATAGCTATCTGCATGCCAAATTTCAGCCCAATCCGTCCAGTAGTTTGAGCTGTGCGTTGATAGATCAGTCAGTCAGTCAGTCACCTTTTTTATATTTAGATTTCATTGAAGTTAATTTTTTAATTACTCAAACAAATAAGAATCCGACTTTGTTTTTATGGAGCGCGCTCGAAGGACACTCCTCTTAAGACAAGTTGCATAATGCACACTAAGTACCTACCTTGCCACTAAGAGATTTGAGCTGTCTATACAGCTCCTTGTACAATAAGTTTTTTTCGTCTATGAGAGTGGTTAAGTGAAAGTTAATCGATTGCACCCAGACAAAGAATGCATTTGTTGTTACGTAAATAAAATCGACCTATACTGCAAGCTGCAGGCACCGACGCGGAGGACAGGCGGAATTCACAATGACTCAACGACTTAGAAAGTGGGACTGAAATCTGAAAGTGCCACGCGTGGGACTTTTCTCGTGCCCAGCAAATGAAAAATAGGTAATAGAATAAGGTGACATAAACTATAAGTCCCGCACATTGCTATTGCGCTGGAACCATGTCTCATTAACATTTTGACGTCATTTAAAGTATAAATTTAAGTAAAAAGACGTCACTAAAATGGCGGACACGCGCATTAGCAATTTGCGGGACTTATACTTACTTACACTAGTCACTGGTAGGTACTCGATCTCCACTCTAGAACTAAAAGAAAGGCCACATAACACATATTGTATTTGTACTATGTAAACATCATACCTATATATTTAGTGTAAATATCACTATACCCATATTATTATAAATGCGAAAGTGTAGCTGTTTGTTGGTTTGTCCTTCAATCAACGGAGCAACGGACTAGCGTGATTTTTTGCAAGCGTATAGTTGAAGACGTGGAGTCGAAGACATATGCTACTTTTTATCCCGGAAAATCAAAGAGTTCCCATGGGATTTTTAAAACCCTGATTCCACGCGGAACGAAGTCGCGGGCATCAGCTAGTGGAGAAATAATATTACAAGTATTTTAATTTAACTTCCATCCATGCATGCTCCTCTATTCATTCTTATTTAAATGGAGAAATAATGTTACAGGTTGCCTGGCAGAGATCACTAAGTGCAACGCACACTGACAGAGTGCCAGACAGCTGACAGGGCCTCAGACGCGACGTCTTTCTAGATAAAGAACTCAAAATAAGACTAAGCGTGCCGCGCATCCTTTATCACTTTCTTGTTTTCTTTTCAGAATAGTGTATACCTTTTTTTTTTTTTTTTATACAGAAGGGGAAAATTCTCATGGACACCCGAAGGTAGAGCCGGACTCTTACCGACTAAAAACCCCTTCTGTCGCCCTGTTTGCCGTGTGCCCGCCTTTCAGCCTAAACACAGTAACATTATTGTCTATAATATAATTCCTATTTAACTTGTTCTTCTCTTCGCCTTTCTTCTTTTCTTTCAGAATAGTGTATACCTACCACTCCGTCTATAGGTATTAGCCCTTAAGTGTAGTGTAAACTTAAGTATAGCACGCGACAGATCGAGATGGCAATCGGCGTGGGGACGCCCCGCACACCCGCACAGTCCCCGCACTATCCTGCACTAACCCGGTGCGGGGTATTGCGGGTGACGTGCGGTGTACGGGGTGTCTCATACCCCGATTTCCATGTCGACCTGTCGCCTACTATAGGTATGTCTGCTAGTCTTACGTTACACTATTGGTTTTTTGTATTACATACGTCATGGTCATATTTTACTACCAAAGTTGTTATGTTCAACCTAAATCGGCCTAAAAATATCATATTCGCTAAAACGAATTCTCATTAATTGGTGCAAGCAAAACGATTTCCCTGAATTCATCGATGCCTACCAGTTGTTCGGTGTTGTCTTTCTATTACATGCTTTAAGTGAAAATATAGCGACTCAACCTGCCACCAACTTACCTATTCGTTTAGGTGTCCATTTCAAAATCCTTTGGAAGGAAGTCGCGGGCATATTATGCTAGTATCACAATAGGAGATGTCTTCTTGTCCAAAAATCCTCAGTGCTTGAAGACCAAAGTCTTCGAACAGTGCGTGTTGCCAGTGATGACAATATATGGATCCGAGACATGGTCGCTAACTATGGGCCTCATAAGAAAGCTCAGAGTCACTCAGCGGGCGATGGATGGGGATGGAGGCTATGCTTGGAGTTTCTTTACGTGATCAAATCAGAAATGAGGAGATCCGTCGGAGAACTATAGAGTAACCGACGTAGCTCAACGGGTTGCGAAGCTGAAGTGGCAATGGGCAGGGCACACATTTCGTACAACCGATAGACGTTGGGGTCCCAAGGTGCTAGAATGGCGACCTCGCACCGGAAGACGCAGCGTTGGAAGACCCCCCACTAGGTGGACGGACGACATCAGACGAGTCGCAGGGAGCCGCTGAATCCAGGCGGCGCAAGACCGTGGCGTGTGGAAGTCCCTACAAGAGACCTATGTCCAGTAGTGGACGTCTATTGGTTGATGATGATGATGATGATGATGATGATGATCACAATAGGTAGGATATTAAGCTATATTGAATCTTTGCCATGTTGAAAGAATTTTAATTCCTTTTAAGGGTTCATACCTCAAAAGGAAAAACGGAACCCTTATAGGATCACTTTGTTATCTGTCTGTCATGAACTAATAATTAGTATTTTCAATTTTCGAAGTAAGATAATTAGTATATTAAGTGGGGGTATCATATAAAAGGTCTTCATCTGTGCATTCTAAAATAC
The DNA here is from genome assembly GCF_902806685.2 of Maniola hyperantus. NCBI lineage: Eukaryota > Metazoa > Arthropoda > Insecta > Lepidoptera > Nymphalidae > Maniola > Maniola hyperantus. The sequence goes on from NC_048547.1 coordinate 4,553,793, forward strand.
ATTTTTAATTATTTTTATGTGTCATAGTTTTTGAATTATAGTGCAAAATGTAGAAGAATTATAGTGCAATACGACTGTAGTACGGAACCCTCGTTGCGCGAGCCGGACCCGCACTTGGCCGGTTTTTTTGGTGAAAGTCTCGATACCAAATTCTCGCTGTCACCTGAAAAGTTACGGCACTGTAGGTACGTACCATTGTGTGCTTGTGACTGTGACAATTTTCTGTAATTAAGGTCTCCCGCCCGGCTCACATGCACAGTGACAGAAAAGAATATAAAAATTACTTAGTTTTCTAAAACCGACTTCCAAAGCAACTAAAAAGTAAAAAAAAATTGTTGTTAAAAATACACGTACAAGTATGTTGAAGTCAGGCGAGTGTCACGCGTTAATCTAGTTTATGAAAAAAATATGGGGTCATCCCCTGACCTATATTTATTTAGTAAAAATAAATGCAAATCCGTCCAGAAATCTCGGAGAAACCGGTCTACATACTTAGAAAAAAACGCATCGAATTGAGAACCTCTTTTTTAAGTCGATTAAAAATGTGTTTCCTTGCTCTTGTACAATATTTATAAATCAAGATACAAGATATTTTACTATATACAGTCATGCATACCTATCTCCAATAGACTTTCGCATATCCAATAATAATAACCAATAATATTAACCATTTGAAAAATTAAAGCATTACATTTGGGCCCGGCCGTTCCCGTTCTATTGAACGACTGCATCGGTCTAAGATAGGTAAAAAATAAAAATATATACCTACCTACAATGGCATATATAGTAAGTAATCTATACCTTTGTAATTATAGGACTATATTTTTTTTAAGAAAAGAAACAATTATCTAAACGGTAAAACGGTTTTAGGGTTAAAAAAGCCAGCCAAGTGCGAGTCAGACTCGCGCACCGAGGGTTCCGTACTACAGTCGTATTTTATCGACATTTGACACAATAAATCGAAAACTAGTATGCATAAAAATAAATAAAAATCTGTTTTAGAATGTACAGGTTTCATATGATAGCCCACTTTGTTATGTAACCACAAACCCACGGTTTTTGGATTTTTTCCTTTACTTGTTCTATAAGACCTACCTACTAGCTAAATTTCATGATACTAGGTCAACGAGAAGCACCATTGATGTTGGAATCCCCCTAGAAGCACCCTACAGGTTTTCTTGACAGACACAACAGGTAGACAGACAGACAACAAAGTGATCCTATAAGAGTTCCTTTTTCCTTTTGATCTACGGAACCCTAAAAAAGCATTTGGCCTCGGCTTCACTTCACCCGTGTTGGGCTATATTTCGGGGCTATTAGACTGATATTTATGGTAAAATTCTGCCCTTTGATTGGCTGGGAAAAATGTAAACAGCGAACCAAGCAATCAAAGTGCAGAATTTTTTGACGATTACGATAACGATGAATACGTTTTTCTTATACAATCGGGGGGCAGTAGTTTGAGCTGTGCGTAGATCAGTCAGTCAGTCAGTCACCTTTTCCTTTTATATAATATTTAGATAGACTAGTTGCCAATGGGCACTTTTTATATCTCATATTATTATCTCACTAATGTTTAAATATCTTTGTTTAAAATTCTTTGCACATTCCGATGAATCGTGTACCACGAATTGTAATGCTGATATCAATTTCTGTAACGTAACTTATAGTTCTACACAATAATTTGATTTTTTAGGGTTTCGTATACCTCAAAAGGAAAAACGTAACCCTTATAGGATCACTTTGTCTGTCTGTCTGTCGATCTGTCAAGAAACCTACAGGGTACTTGCCGTTGACCTAGAATCATGAAATTTGGCAGGTAGGTAGGTCATTTTGGCAGGTAGACATCAGGGGAAAAATCTGAACACCGTGTATTTGTGGTTACTTCCCACAAAAAAAAATTAAATTGTGGTCAATGGTCATGAACTAATAATTAGTATTTTCAATTTTCGAAGTAAGATAGCTATATCAAGTGGAATATCATATTATGAAAGGGCTTCACCTGTGCATTCTAAAACAGATTTTTATATATTTTTATGCATCACAGTTTTTGGATTATCGTGCAAAGTGTTATAAAAATACGACTGTAGTACGGAACCCTGGTGTGCGCGAGCCTGTCTCGCACTTAGCCGGTTTTTTAGTTTTTTTAATCTAGTCCATTGTACTTAGGTTATTACTTACTTTATTTTAGGTAAGCATACTGTAGGTTTAGGAAACGTAAATACTAAGTATTGCTAGGTAGGGCATCTAATATTATGTGACGTGGCCTTGGACGATCTAACCTACGTGGCGTCGGCCCAGACATCGTTGCACCTTCAAATCTGTAGCGGTCAAAGCCCTTTTTCACGAGGTCTCTGCTCTCTGAAAGTTCGTTATCTACATTTAGAGCTACCAGCCTACAAAAAATATTACTGTAGAAATTGTAAGTTTACTTAAGAATTTTATTATTACTATGATTCGTAATTAGCCTCCCATTACCTATTATACAGTGTATGAAAATTAGTACTGTTTCTAAAGTACCTATTTTAGGTATTTATCTAACTACTAGTTCCTTAATATTAAGTTTTTTAATTTGTAACAATTATCCATTGAGTGTTCTGGCCTTTATCTCCGAATACCTTTAGCAGATTTTTATCAAAATATTATATGTAACCACGTTGAGTATTTAACCTATAAAATTTAAAAAAAAAGAATCATTCAAATGGATCCACCCATTAAAAAGTTATGAGTGAACAATGATAAAGTACATCATACGCTTACGAATAAATTTGAGAACATCCGCTTCAAGTTCCTTGTTAACTTTTCTCAGTAGGAAGTGCACTCCAAAGTAGTAATAGAATAACTTTTATTTATTTATACACTTGCGCTTGACTGCAAGTTGCACTCAAACCTGCTGGTAAGTGATGATGCAGCCTCAGATGCCTTTGACCATTTAAAAGACTTTGTACTGAGCAGTTTATGTGAATAAAAAACTAAGTAAATGATAAAAATAAAATAAATAAAAGTTTATTCAGCTCACAAAACAGTACAAGAGAAAAAAATATATAATTTCAAAATTAAAACTAGGTAAACTTAAAACTACGAGCTAGAAGTACTAAGAACAAAAATGATGTCTTGCTTGAGCTGAAGGGGCTACTGCCTGCAGTATTTGACTACTGATTTTCAGGCAGATCCCTGGGAAGTAAGTAGGTACTTATTTAATTTTGTTCTAAATGACATCGATTTACGCAGACATGTTGAACCTGTGCGTGAACTGAAGAGTATTGCACTCGTCAAATACAGCCAGTAGGCGATTACGGTCACAGCCCTTGCCCCTACGTACTTTGCCCTCTGAAAGTTCAAAATACGTTTAAACTTTCAGCCTACGACGAACGCTTATATTATTAACGGTTGAACCACAGTTGAACTCTCGAGATAATGTATTTGTATTTGTAGTATGTCTAACTAATAATATGTCCTGTATATTTTATTTAATAATAGCTGATGCCCACGACTTCGTTCGCGTAGAATTTATATTTAGTTTTTAATTAAATAGGATTAGTTGTTTAGTTAAGCTAGTAATAAGTACTAACATAAGTTAAGTAATTTAATTGTTTTTGTACTAACACACGTATGGGTTGATACGCTTGAAATAAAAGTTTATTTATTTATTAGCTTATGCTCGCGACTTCGTCCGCGTGGACTACAAAAATTTTAAACCCTATTTCACCTGAATTGAATTTTCAAAAATCCTTTCTTAGCGGATGCTTACGTCATGCCCAGCCCGATCCATCCAGTAGATTGAGCTGTACGTTGATAGATCAGTCAGTCAGTTAGTCAGTCACCTTTTCCTTTTATAATATATTTAGACAAGCTTAATATGCTCGCGACTTCGTCCGCGTGGACTACAAAAATTTCAAACCCCCTTAGTGTTGAATTTTCAAAAATCCTTTTTAGCGGATGCCTATGTCATAATAGCTATCTGCATGTAAAATTTCATCCCGATCCGTTCAGTAGTTAGAACTGTGCGTTGATAGATCAGTCAGTCAGTCAGTCAGTCAGTCAGTCAGTCACCTTTTCCTTTTATATATTTAGATTTATTTATTTACTCACGTGATTAGTCGACGTTAGCCCGACTAGTTCCGAGTAGAACTGGCTTCCTTTGAAAAAGGACCCCGGATGGATTCGAAACTACGGGTTAACGTCGAATAAACGCGTGTGTAAAGCCGGGTGTGAGATATGTATAATGGAAATCACTCACGATAAAACGATAATATTATGATTTTAAAACCAATCCACCTGGGTGGCAAGATATCTGGTCCGACCTAGCGCTAAGTCAGCGCCACGAGTTCTTAGAAGGAACAAGACGTGAGCACAGTGAGACCCGCTTGCAAAGTTAAGGCTTAGCATCCACCCATAACTTAGCGTCATCACACTTAATATTATTATAAAGGCGAAAGTTTGTATGTGTGTGTACATACAGGGTGTAACCAGCACGCTAGCAAAAACTTCGCGTTATTGTTATACTACCTAAACACAATCCAAAACCAATAACCATTTGCCAGTATCTTGTAGTTTTAGTGATTTAGTATTTTTCAACCCCGCAATGTATCGCTATACATTGCTCACTATAGTGTGCAAAACTCCGGTCAACGCTCCGCCTACGACGTGGCATTGACTCCGAATGGCCTCCTTACGTCGTTACGTTTACGTCGTTGACCTCTAGCGTCAGTGAGATGTTTTATTTGCAATATATCATTGATATTATCATATTAGTAATCATGAGTACTATCACCTGTCTTCGTTTTTGCTAGCGTTCCGGTTACATCCTGTATAGTACGCAACAGGTTGAAATGGCAATCGGAGAGAGAACGCCCGCACACCCGCACAGCCCCCGCGCTAACACAGTGCGGGCGAGCGCTGGGCGCGTGCGGGGCGTCCCCCCGCCTTATACCCCGATTGTCATCTCAACCTGTCGTGGACTACATCTTTGTAACTCTTTCTGCGGTAACCCTTGGGATTTAAAAAACCTATATCCACGCGGACGAAGTCGCGGGTAACATCTATTAAATAATATTTTTTAGAGTTCCGTATCTCCTGAGAATAAAAAGAACCCTTATAGGATCACTTCGTTTGTGTGCCTGTCTGTCCAGACCCGTCAAGAGAATCAAAACCTATTAAAAGTTATTTTATGCTTATAGACAAATGGAAAAGGAAAATAAATATTTGTAAGAACAACTAAGCTATACTTTTACTGGATGCTTAGTCTAAGTATGAATCCTTGTGAAAATTCCGATAATAAGTTGTTGTGTAACAAGTATTTTGAAAACGACTTGGGATGACGAATACCTACCACAAACCCAAGGTAAGACACATTTATGGTTTCACACACACACACACTACTTTACGGTCTTCACAAAACTATTTGATTTTCCGGGATAAAAAGTAGCCTATGTCAATCTCCAGGTCTTTATCTACACCCATGAAAAAATCACGGCAATCTGTTGCACCGTTGCGACGTGATTGAAGGACAAACCAATAAACCAACAAACCAACAAAAGAAACACACTTTCGCATTTATAATAAGGGCACTGATACTGGAAATTAAGATTTGATAAAAATATAACCGTGATAGTCTAGTGGTTACAACGTCCGCCTCCTATTCGGGAGGTCGGAGGTTCGATCCCGGGCATGCACCTCTAACTTTTCGGAGTAACATAATTATGCACGTTTTAAGAAATTAAATGTTTCTACATCTCTCGTAAACAGTGAAGGTAAACATCTTGAGGAAACCTGCACGCCTGAGAGTTCTCCATAATGTTCTCAAAGGTGTGTGAAGTCTGCCAATCCGCATTCCGCACTTGGCCAGCGTGGTGTGGCCAAACTCTTCTCATACTGAGAGGAGACCCGTGCTCAGTGAGCCGGCTATGGGTTGATCATGATGATGAAAATTTTTACTGATTCAAAAATAGAACTGTGCCATGACTGTGACGACATACCTATCAGATATTATATTTTACGTCACAGTCATTAAGTGTCAATTTTGTTTGAGAAACACTACCATTGACAAGCCCACCGTAGGTAGGTATAGATTGTAGATGACCATAAACTTTAATTTGACTTAACTCCAGTTCTAACTTCTACTAGTATCATTCTATCCAGTTTAAGGTTAACTTGGATGAATACAAGGTTAACGTTTACAGGAGCGGACTGAATTCTGAAAGGACAGCGGTTCAAACCCCACCCCTCATTAACGTGGCAATTACTCTTTTGAAAGAAATGCATTTTGGACTAGTTTCAATGAACTAGTTTCAAACCTACACGTTCGTAAGTATGGCAATTTATACAAAATCGTCTAAATTCTAGGAATATTGAATGCAAATAATTAATACACGTTTCTGATTGTTCATCGAAAAAAAAAATAGGTTGTCCACGTCTCGTAACTATCAATAGAATCTAGGTTTCTTTCTAGGAAAGTTGATTTCTCAAAAACCTTTATACCTACATATCTATTATACTGCAACTAACTTTTACTGAGTTCTTTTCAGTTGCTACTGACTTTATATTATAACTAGCTTATGCCCGCGACTTCGTTCGCGTGGACTACACAAAATTCAAACCCATATTTTACCCCCTTAGGGGTGCAATTTTCAAAAATCCTTTCTTAGCGGATACCTACATCATAATAGCTATCTGCATGCCTTTCAGCCCGATTCGTCCAATAGTTTGAGCTGTGCGTTGATAGATCAGTCAGTCAGTCACCTTTTCCTTTTATATATTTAGATAATAAACTTTTATTGCAGGCATAATTGTGTGTTAGTACAAAAAACAATCATATAAAAATAATTATAAACTCTTGCTTTAACGGTGAAGGATAACATCGTGAGGAAACCTGGATGCCGGAGAATTTTCCATAATTTTCTAGATGTGGTTAATGGTAACAAGGTGTATGAAGTCTGCCAATCCGCACTTGGCCTGCGTGGTAGACTACAGCCAACCCCTTCTTATTCTGAGAGGAGGCCCGTGCTCAGTAGTCAGACGGCGATGGGTCGATCATGATGATGAAGGCGATGGAATTTCCATGGAATGTATCGATAGCCTCCGCGGTCTGCAATATGCAATAGGTATGCACACGATACTTCGTAGAAACCAAATTAGTATGAGATTATAAAATTCGTTGGAATTGCGACTATAAGCCTATGTTCATTTTTATCTGAACTAATGTAGGTTTAAAACACTGGTCCAAAAAAGTAAAGATATCGTCATTTGTGCCTTTTAAGTATCTAGATTTTTGGAATTGTTATCCAGACGTACGCGAGCTTTTCACGACCCATCTATTTAACCGAATTCCACATTTAATCGAAACGAAGACGTTTCCTGCCCACTGCCACTTCAGCTGGCTAATTCGTTGAGCTGTGTCAGTCACTTATTCTTCTCTATCTCTCTCTCTCCGGTCGTTCCTTCATTGCTGAAGATCGTGGTCCTGGCAACCTGCCCTCGAATGGATTATCTGTTTCCATCGGCTTCAGTCGGTGGCCATTTTCGCAATGTAACAAAGTCCACACCTGCTGGACTCCTTTAGCTGGTCGGACCACCTAGTTGGTGAGCGGCCTCTCGGTCTTTTGCCCTCAGTGGTGCCCGTCACTATGAGCTTTTCTAAGCTGGCATCCCCCCGCCGTATGATGTGGCCGAAATATGAGAGCAATCGTTGGTAACATACAGAGGAGAGTCGAGCAGTGATTCCGAGTTGCGAAAGGATAGACACGTTTGTGCGATTGGCAGTCCACGGAATCCGTAGCATCCGCCTCCAGCACCACATTTCGAACGCATCTATTCTTTGCCTTTCTCTTGCTTTGATAGTCCATGTCTCTACTCCATACATAAAAATTAGAAAGATTAAGGCACGAACGAGTCCTTCTTTATATCTGTTATAAATTATGATACGCACTTGACCATTGAAGCTATCGTTCTAAGCAATTTTAAATACTTACTTCATTTTCTGAACCGTGTTCACTTCACTTGCTACAAGCATTATGCTAATGTCCTTACAGCTCAGCGATACTCGTTAATATGTAAATCACTCGCTTATTAGACTATCTTTCCACGTGAAATCAGGTTGCGAGTTCCCTTGCACGACCGAAATTATTTATTAGTCTAGAGCCAAAAAATTAGCAGTCTTGAGACGTGAAAGATTTATTTTATACAAACTAGCTTTTACCACAACTTCTTCCGCGTGACGTAATTTATAGCTTTTAACACTCGGGGATAATGTAGCTATCACATCTATCAGTGAAAGCAGAATCGGATCATTAGTTCCGGAGATTACATTGGAACTCACAAACTTTCATTATCATCATTATCAACACATTGCCGGCTCACTACAAAGCACGGGTCTCGTCTCAGAGTGAGGAGGGTATGGCCATAGTCTACCACGCAGGCCATGTGCGGTTGTGGTCATTGACACCTTTGAGAACATTATGGAGAACTCTCAGGCATGTAAGTTTCCTCACGATGTTTTCCTTCACCGTTAAAACAAGTGATATTTAATTACTTAAAACGCACATAACTCCGAAAAGTTAGAGGTGCGTGCCTGGCATCGAACCCCCGACCTCCGATTAGAAGGCGGACGTCCTGACCACTAGGCTATCACAGCTTACATAAACTTTACATCTTTATAATAAACTAGCTTATGCTCGCGACTTCGTCCGCGTGAACTACACAATTTTTTTTAGAATTTTCTATTTTACTCCGTTAGAGGTTGAATTTACAAAAAAAAAAATCTTAGCGGATGTCTAGGTCATAATAGCTTTCTGCATGCTAAATTTCAGCCCGATCCGCCCAGTAGTTTAAGCTGTGCGTTGATACATCAGTCATTCAGTCAGTCAGCTTCTCCTTTTATATACTTAGATAGATATAGTAAAGACCTGGAGACTGACAGAGGCTGCTTTTTATCCCGGAAAATCAAAGAGTCTCCACGGAAGCTCCACGGGATTTTCATAAACCTAAATCCACGCGGACAAAGTCGCGGGCACAAACAATATTATTGCTACCAGTATTGGAAACATGAAAAACGTGAATTTGAAACGTGATATTTTAGTTCAAAAGAGTAAATTTTTGCTGTAGGCTGTACATGGATAAAAACTATTCTATGTTGATCCGGAGAGTAGGTATTAGTTGTGGGTTAGGTAAGAACGTATGCTAAGTTGCGTTCAAATCCGTTTAGTTGTTTCAGCGTGAGACAGATAGACAATAATAAGGAAAAATGACTTTTTGACTCCTTCATCTACTAAAGTAATGCTTCCTTCAATAAGATAAATGGTTACATACTTACTCCACTGAGTAAGTATGTGTTTAAATATGGCCAAAGTATACCTAATCTTGTATTATGTTAGGTATGTGGTCATGTCTTTTATTCGCAGCGGGAAACACTGAGGCGCCTACAGCACAAAGTCGACGAACGCATTAAAACATCATTAAAATATATAAATTTGATAGCAAAATAGAATGATTTTGAATTTCTTGAGTGTCGAAACAATGTATTGTAAATATGCAAACATTTTTTAGATTTTTATAAAAATGGTGCGCTTTGAAACATGTAGATATTTTACCAAGATTTTATTTAATTAGATTCGAATCTTTGTAGAAATTTTAAGTAATGCACCTTCATTGTACAGGTTTTAAAAATTAAACAATAACAAATTGCAATCACCTGAATAATACTTAATATCATTCGACTCTTTAACAGTATTAATACTTAATAATAGATCGATGCTTCAACATATAATCATCAAACAAGTCGATTGCGATTGAGAGCGAAGACATAATGCAATTTACCCTAAATTCGACACGTTATATCCGAATGCTTTTAATTGCATAATTTACTTTCACTCGACTTCATAGTCTAGTGGAAATAGTTAATCACTATGCAACTTTTACGGACTACTTTCACAGCACTATGCAGGACCAGGGATGTTGCGTGGTCTTGATCTTTTCTATTTTCAACTAAGCCCGCGAGTTCGTCCGCATGGACTACACAAACTTCGAACCCCTATTTTCAAAAATCCTTTCTTAGCGGATGTCTACGTACATACACGCATGAAACGTTTTGCGTCATCATTCCTCAAACGTATGGCTAAGGTTTGGAATACTCTTCCGCGATATGTGTTTCCTACCAATTACAACCCGGGTATCTTTAAAACAAGAGTGAATAGGCATCTTCTAGGTAAACGCGTCCCATCTTAGGCCACATCATCACTTCCCATCAGGTGTGATTGTGGTCAAGCGTATACCTATAATGAATTAAAAAAAAAACTATTATGAAGTAGACATCCGCTAAGAAAAGATTTTATCTGCATGCCGAATTTCAGCCCGATCCGTCCAATAGTTTGAGCTGTGCGTTGATAGATCAGTCTGTCAGTCAGTCAGTCACCTTTTCGTTTTATATATTTAGATTTATAGACTAGCGCTTGGCTGCAATCGGACCTGCTGGCAAGTGATGATGCAGCCTAAAATAGAGCGGGCTTGGCTATCTACTCACATATTGTCAAGTTAAATCAAAATGACAGACAGACAGACAAAGCTAATAAATCATGTAAAAATTAGCAGCGCATAAAAGTTTTTGAACCTATTTGCTAGTAGGTAGATAAGCGAAATTCAAGAACTGGTCCAGCGAAGTCTAGACTTTATATCAGTCATACAAATTAGGGATCAATGAACTACGCATATCTGCTGAATTTATAACCTGCCTAATGCCTATACGAATTTTATTACATGATCATGAATTTATTGGTTTTATAGTGTAGCTTTCTCGCCTTAATTATTGCATTATTTATTTCTTTAGACATAAATGTATTAAGATGTGAAACTGGACCCAAATAAATATACATTATTTAAGGTTCATGTAAGTAATATTTGGTATAATGAAAACAAAACACGGAGGAGAATTAGGATGCCTTTCAACCAGAGATGTAGGTACTACGTAGTTAATCTACGAATGTGTGTTAAGCCCACCAACAGGATAGCTTGATTTTCATAGCTTAGCTGTTAAACATAGCTCTTCTAATGTATAAGTTTTCTACATCCTAGTTGAAGCGAGGGATACTTACTACTACACTAGAGATGCGCAAATGATGTAGCTATGGAAAATAATAAATAAATAAAACGTTTATTATTCAATCATCTAGTTACACACATACATGGATTTGATCTTGAACAATTTGCGTGCTTTTTGGCATAAGCATATACCTACAATATTAAGAATGTTACAAGATCAAGAACTGGCTATCCTAGCTAGATTTTAGATCTGTGTTAAGGATAGCCAAAATAATCAAATCCAATCCATCAGCCTGTACGCGTCCACTGCAGGACATAGGCCTTGTTAAGAGCACGCCACCAAACACGGTCCTCCACCTTTCTCATCCACCCGCTTTCCATCCCCCTCTTCACGTCATAGGTCCAGTGGGCTTGGGGTTATCCTACACTGCACTAACCGGTACGTGGTCTTCACTCTAGAACACGTCTGCCCCATCGGCTGTCGGTTCTACGACATGCATGGCCTGGCCACTGCTACTGCACTGCTACAAATCCTTTGAGCTATGGTAGTCGCTACTGCGAAGTTCCTAGATCCGAACTTTATTCCTGAGAGAGATACCCAACATAGCGCGCTGAGCGAATTTTAATTTATGGACGAGGCCAGCTGCCAGTCTCCGCACGTTCTCGCTCCATACGTCATTACAGGTAGGATACACTCATTGAAGACTGTGGAATCAACTCCCATCGGCGGTGTTCCCACTAGATTACAACATAGGGTTATTCAAGGGGCAGACCAACAAATTCCTGAAAGACCAGCAACGCATCGGCAGTTCCTCTGGTGCTGCAATTTGAAAATGTTCATGAGCGGCGGTAATCACTTAACATCAGGTGACCCGTCTGCTCGTTTGCTCGCTATTTCTATTAAATAAACTTTAGTCTTTAGCATTGTGGTATCGATGATTCGAAGACCTGACGTAGCTTAGAAGATACTTCTGTTAGCGTCCTTGTCGAAGTTATTCCCGTCAAATTGTGTTGTAGTTGTAATGACGCATACTTTTGTGCAGCTTCCTTGCACACCTTGCACAGCTACCGCGCGCAATGCGTATCTTCATAGCACATCTAACCCGCTCCGTTATACTAGTTAGCTTTGGTGGAGATTATTGGTGATGGATTGGTGATATTTGATAGAATCACTGCGACTTGGGCGAAATTATTCAGTCTACAACACCGTCGCAATGTCATCAGCCTATCAGTCTTCTATCTATCTTCTATCTAAATATATAAAAGGGAAAGGTGACCGACTGACTGACTGATCTATCAACGCACAGCTCAAACTACTGGACGGATCGGACTAAAATTTGGCATGCAGATAGCTATTATCGACGTAAGCATCCGCTAAGGGGATGAAATAGGGGTTTGAAATTTATGTAGTCCACGCGGATGAAGTCGCGAGCATAAGCTAGTCTCAAATATTTTGAAGAGTATGCTCAGGAACTCCACAATCTTGTTCTTTCTTTATACCGTTCTACCACAGAACAACGAGAAATCGTGAGCGTTGGTATCCTTATGTGGTCCACATCCAATCTACTCGCACGAAACGTTTTTGCTCGACATTTCTGATTCTCAAATCCCTAAGGTTTGGAACACCCTTCCGAAGTCCGTGTTTCCTGCCACCTATAATTTGAGTACCTTCAAAGTTAAAGGCAAGAATGAATAGGCTATCCAATTGAGACTTCATCTTTGTTATGCCGACTGTCATTAAATACAAGCTTATCCTATAAAGTTGACGACCTCCCTGGCGCAGTGGTAAGCGCTGTGGTCTTATAAGTGGGAGGTCCCGGGTTCGAATCCTGGCAGGGATTTGGAATTTTATAATTTCTAAATTTCCGGTCTGGTCTGGTGGGAGGCTTCGGCCGTGGCTCGTTACCGCCCTACCGGCAAAGCCGTGCCGCCAAGTGATTTAGCGTTCCGGTACGATGCCGTGTAGAAACCAAAGGGGCATGGGTTTATTAAAAACTGCCACATCCCTTCCAGTTTAGCCCGCTTCCATCTTCGACTGCATCGTCACATACCACCAGGTGAGATTGCAGTCAAGGGCTAACTTGTATCTGACTAAAAAAAAATCAACAATAATAGCTGTGACACACGGACGGAAAGTCCTATACCGAGGTAATTCCAAGTGTTCCGTTTTATAATTTGAAGTACGAACCACTAAAAAAGATGCGCAAAAACGATGCATGTGTGCGATAGGACAGGCCAGACCACAGACCCAACACATAGACAGTTCAAAAGCTGCACCGCGCCAATGTTACGGAATCATTTTTTGTGGTCTGTCTACTTCTTAGCGTGTTAGGCACTGTTTTTTCTAAGTGCCAGTCGCGTCGTGACCTCGGCTGACATTAAAAATGGTTATGCCTTGTGCATTTATACGACTTTTTGTTTAGTTTGAATGTAGGTGCTTTAAAATGTTTAATATTCGCTACGAAGGTGGACTACCGCAACAAGGTTTTAATAAGTTAGGTATTTATCTTCTGTCAAATAAATATAATTATTGTAAGCCAGGTCGATTTCGTAAAACCTGCATCAATCATTATTACAATCTCAATTGTTGTGAATTGGCTAAATTTGTGCTATTCTTGTTGCAACAATACATTGTAGCTAATAATGAGCGAGCGTCAACCAATTTGAGGTGATTACGATCGTGACATTGTACCTAACTGTCATTACTTCGTCAATCCCCGGCTGCATCATGCAGGAGCCAAACACGGTCCTCCACCTCCTCCGGAGGTCGCCTGAATGTGGGATGCAGCTAAAGTGTTGCATCCCAAACAAGCGACCTGCCCATCTTGCAAGGTACGAGCGTCATACCATCAGGTCTCTTGCTATCGCTACGCGCCAATACAAATACTTTTATATTTATAGCATTTAGACTTTTTTTAAATTTCCTCTATAAAGTCTAGACTGATAGATATCTCAGTCATGTTTTTGTAAAGGCAATAATCGACTCTGAGAATGCAATTCAATAAAACGTTGGCATCATGTAAAAACAAATTAAGCAAAAAATATTTGTTCAAGCTAGCATTTTATTCGGTATTTAGTTAGTCTACTAAAAGTTAGGAACTAGATTTAACGGGTTATTATCATAAGTTAAAGTGTTAGAACAGATAGGGTTGCCAAAGTTTCTATTCTCTTACTTATTTACTTTACAGCAAGTTACAAAAAAATATTAAGTCTTATACTCAAAGCAGCCAATGTAATATAGGCCTCACGAATATTACAATAGATTTGAATGTAACATGTTTAAAAACTTATTTAGGTAAGGTAGGTATATTTCAAAGTTGGTGTTCACTTATTGAAACATTTAAATGTCTCGTATTGGCTTAGCAAAAGAGGCAGACAGGATTGTGAAAGACCATAGGTAATATTATTTTAAACATCATATCAAGAACCATATCTACCTTTTTTTTGTACCGAAGTAATATAGTAGAAGTATAATTTTATAACGCATCGAATTACTTGAAAAAAAGAACATGTCAAAAGCTGCGATTAACTTGAGAGATCATGAATAAGCTTTTGTTTGTTGTAACATAATCAGCACGTAGATGTGCTACGGAGATATTATGAAAGTAATAAAACTTATTTACCGAAGTTTAAACCAAATTAAAACCATCTGACTTTTCAAGAGCTATCTATGCACAACCGCCACGCAACTATCCCAATTTCTTACTTTCACTCAAAATCTTTAAATAAGTAAATAAAATAATTGACAAACACAATCACTTACAAATCAATCAAACTACGGTATCTTCAGCTCATTTTTATAAACCCAAGCGCACAAATAAGAAGAAGAAAGGGTTAATTGAAAAAAAAACCTGCCTATTCAGCCTGATTATCTGGAATAGATTGTTCAAAAACTAGAAGTCAATGACATATTGAGGAAAACTTTCTCAAATAGACCGATAAAAAAACCCGTAAAATGTACGTGACGAATCCGCGTTACTTCAGGGGTATTTACGTAGTGTTAGAAAAAATTCGTGAGGCAAAAAATATTTAAAATATTTTCTAAAATAATTATTTTTTATTATTTATTTATTTATTTATTTTATTTATTTATTTATTCAACTCTTTAAATCTAGCATTACAGGAAATGGTCCTAATGCACTAGATTAAGCCTTAAATATTATCTAAATCTAATTAATATATTAAACTAAAAATTAAAAAAAAACTTATATTAAACCCCCACTATCGTAGCAGATAGTCCCCAATGCAACTCTTGTGAATTCACTCAGAGCACAACAAAACAGGTCAGTTTTCCCCGCTATGACGTTAAGGGTGCGAAGCGCGCGCGTCAGCGGCGCCTTGCTGAGCAGGCTGGTGCGCCCCACCGGTACCCACAGCAGCGGCGGCCTGCGTCTCCGACCCACGTATCCATCCGGGACTAGAAACCTGACTTGCCCTAAAACATCCGGGCTATGCAGCGCCCCTCTTATTACTTTAAAAATATATGTAACAAGTGCTAGTTCCCGCCTAACTCTCAGCTCATTGTACCCGACCATACCTAAAACAAATAACGTAGGATACATTAAGGGGTAGAACGGGTATACCCCATACAGCTTCAGGTAGAGGAACCTAGCAAATTTGTTTTGCACCCGCTCCAACATGAGTCTATATTTAGTCTCATGCGGAGACCAAATGACTGCGTTCCCTTCCAACTGACTCTTATTCCTTCCAAATGTCTATTATTTTTATGTTTATAGATAGGTTCTGAAGACATGAGGCCAGACATCGAGCAAGGTCATCGGCCTCGTATTTTAACTTCTGTACGGCAAAAAGCGACATTATGATTTCAAATCAATGCCTGGTTCCGAAAAATGAATGTAAGAAAGAGTGTAAATTTTTTGGTGAAAATTCTGCGCGGACAAAAAGCGTCTAATAAATCGCGTCTTTAAATATTGTTAACAAAATAAATTAAATGGGAACCTTTTATATTGGACGAGTTAAAAACAATTGGCATTTGAATTTGCTTTATTTAGATTAAGGAACTATATTTTACAGTGCAACAAGTGCGTGCATTTTTGTTGTTTTTCATAAATAAGTCGCGCCTTATAAATCCCCACTAATCCTAATGTTAATTGTAATGTTATAAATGTAAAAGTTTGCCTGCCTGTCTGTTTGTTTTATTTTTATCCGCTTAAAGCGATTTTGATGCAAAATTGGTACAGAACTAATGAAATAGTTTCCACGAGGTTTTTAAGCAGACGAAATCGCGGACATCATCTAGTATGAAATAATTTCAAGTATTTAAATTTTAATTGAAATCCCTGGGTTTCTGGAGAACTTAAAAAAAATTACATTTTCGGAATTAATCATGTCAATGAGTTTTATGATTATTTACCATCTAATATGTACCTACCTATTAATTATGTATTTATAATTTAACACAATAAGTATATTAAAGTATCACCGAGTCATTAATTATTAAAAACCGCCTATGTACGTGCTTGCAACTTTTAGTAGTTAAACAATACCTTTTACCCTTTTACCTGTTTTTGACGACCTCCCTGGCGTAGTGGTAAGCGCTGTTGTCTTACTAGTGGGAGGTCCCGCGTTCGATTCCTGGCCCCCGCCGGGAATTTGGAATCTGTTTGAAATTTTATAATTTTGAAATTTCTGGTCTGGTCTGGTGAGAGGCTTCGGCCGTGACTAGTTACCACCCTATCGGCAAAACCGTGTCTCCAAGCGATTTAGCGTCGTTCCGGTAGGTACAATGCCGTGTAGAAACCAAAGCCATACCCCTTTCAGATTAGCCCGCTTCCTTCTTAGACTGTATCATCACTTACCGCCATGGTTCAGGTGAAATTTCAGTTAAGGGCTAACTTGTATCTGAATAAAAAACCTTAGCAGGAAAAATTCATGAGATGCTTTTATATCCACGTTTATAACGCTGGTCAAATAGCTCGAATAACATCATCATCACCAAATTGTTACACAATCTGCAGTAATTGATTTCTGCATCCATGATTCACGTCTCCTTTAAATAACAAACAAGTTATTTAAATCGTTTCCAAGAATTTAATAAGAAGCAATAATTATAATAAATTAGTATACTGAATACTTAATAATATTATACTAGATATAGATCCAGATATTCTGCAAAACTTCCATTTGGCCTTAGCCTTGAACCCCAATGCTGGCGACAGTCTCAAAAAACTAGAACTTTTTTTATTCAAAATCTGACCAGTTTTTATCCTATGCTTTATTTTTTATAGTGAACATACGTAGGTAGGTAGGTAGGAATATTATAATGCAGTGGTGTGCAGATTGCAGATCCTAGGTACAAAAGCCCTGCTTACCCTAGCTGAAATAGCTTATTGCTTTTTTGGGGTTCCGTTTTTTTGTATGTAATTATGTCTGTCTATCGGTCTGTCAAGAAATCTACAGGGTACTTCCCGTTGACCTAGAATCATGAAATTTGGCAGGTAGATAGGTCTTATAGCAGACATGCGGGGAAAAATCTGAAAACCGTAAATTTGTGGTTACCTACATGACACAAAAAAAGTTTAATTGTGGTCATGAACTAATAATTAGTATTTTCAATTTTCGAAGTAAGAAAACTATATCAAGTGGGGTATCATATGAAAGGGCTTCACCTGTGCAGTCTAAAACAGATTTTTATTTATTTTTATGCATCATAGTTTTTGAATTGTCGTGCGAAATGTCGAAAAAATAAGACTGTAGTACGGAACCCTCGTTGCGCAAGCCTGACTCGCACTTGGCCGGTTTTTTTTCATTATGCCTACTACTTACTTACGCCACTGATGTTTCAGTAGTAGTAGTAGTAGTTTCGTGAGTAGATGTCACTGAATTGCCTATAATATTAATTATGTAGCCATTTATCAGTGAAAGAATTTTATAAATCGGACCGTTATTTCCAATTATTACCCCCTACATCTAAACTTACAAACTGTACCTCTTTATAACATTAGTGTAGAAACTACGTTAGGTGACATCAAAGAAAAATAGGCTATTCATAGGCTACCTAGCGTTAAATGTAGGAACAGTTGACGCCTGCCAGTGACTCCAAAGCCTCGACGTTTAGTCTCCCTTCCCTGACTTCCCTGACTGTCGTGAACTGTGATTGTGTTAACTGATAAAAAATTATTGACAGAGAGTACCTATAGTAGACGCGAAAGGTTGAGATGGCAACCGAGGAGGGAACACCCCGCACACCCGCACAGTCCCCGTGCTAACCCTGTGCGAGCGAGCGCGGGTAACGTGCGGGGATGCTCTCATACCCTGAATATCCATACCCAATTTAGGCACTGAATGATGAAAAGTACGACTGGTAGGTCTAGGTACCTACCTACTTGTACAAAAGTCAAATTGAATCGGTTGAAACCATTTTGTGCCCCTAAATAAATAAAGAAAAAAAAGAAACCATTTTGTGAAATATTGCTCTACGACGTAGGTATTGACAGCTCTCTCGTAGGTATAAAGTAAATTGAAACTTTTTCAAAATCTGGAACCCATAAAACTTTTTATCTCTTGGCTTTTTGTCTTTTTTCTGAGAACTTCCATAGATAGATATTATCACAAAGGTTGTTTACATTCCTATGTAAGTAATTGTGGGTTTGTTAAATTGACTTTTATTGTTGAAACGGTGAAGCAGAAAAACCATAACTTAATCAAAATGGGTGCGTGTCTAATAGAACTTTTTTATAGCTATACCTACGATCAGTTTTTACAGGCGACTCTTTTAACGATTTTTTACGCATTTTTATCTCAACTATATCCGTCAAGCATAACACCGAACACAATTATTTTAACGGTAAAATAGTTAAGTATTATTTTAAATTTAGTTTAGAGACAGACAACAGAATCAGCGCCATTAAATCGTCCTTCTACTGTTGTTTATTATTGTTTAATTAGGTATATCTATGTACTAGGTATAACAATTATTTATCTAAAGTATTATGTGAAATAATAATAGGTAATATGTCGTACAATACCTACATGCCATTAATTAGGTAATTATTGTGAACTAGCTGACGCCCGCGACTTCGTCCACGTGGGTTTAGGTTTTTAACAATCCCATGGGAACTCTGGTTTTCCGGGATAAAAAGTAGCCTATGACACTCTCCAGGTCTTTGACTATAGCCATGCAAAATCACGTCAATCCGTTGCTCCGTTGCGACGTGATTGAAGGACAAACCAACAAACCAACAAACCAACAAACCAATAAACCAACAAACCAACAAACAAGCACACTTTAGCATTTATAAAAAGGGTAGTAATGATAAAATTAAAATTTGAAAAAAAATGCAACGTTGGCAATTTTTTTTGATAAGTATCTAGTCAATAATATTGCTGCCTAAGTTTAATTTTAACGTGGCATCCGTCTGTCCGCGAAACCGCAAAAAAGTTGTCCCGATTGTCATCCCTGGCTTAGTGATTACTGATTTTGTCAATCTTTTTAAATTGGCACAGTTCAATCGCGAAATATTCTTCATTTAAATACCTAAGCCTTAATTTATTGCATCACAATCAAATATTAAAATAATTATATTAATGCGGAAGGACACTTAATTATTATACATTTATTTATGTATACAACTATTTGATAGCACGAGCCATTGATATTTTTAGTTTGCATATTCGTACGTAGTTTACCTTGAAGAAGAAATAATACGCAAGCAAGAAGATCGCAAGTAACACTTTACCTATGCATGAAGCTGTGGTGGTAGCCTAGTGGTTAGGACGTCCGCCTTCCAATCGAAGGTTGGGGGTTCGATCCTAGGCACGCACCTCTAACTTTTCGGAGTTATGTGCGTTTTAAGTAATTAAATATCACTTGTTTTAACGGTGAAGGAAAACATCGTGAGGAAACTTGCATGCCTGAGAGTTCTCCATAATGTTCTCAAAGGTGTTTGAAGTCTGCCAATCCGCACTTGGCTAGCGTGGTAGACTATGGTCAAAACCCTTCTCACTCTGAGAGGAGACCTGTGCTCTGTAGTGAACCGGTGATGGGTTGATCATGATGATGCATGTTTCATACAAACGCATGATTAAGAGCGAGATATGGCATAATATTATTTCCAAATTCTAAGTATTTTGTCTTTATCGTTGACCGCTTTAATTAATTATGATGCAGATTATGTGTGAATAACAATTTTCCGCCTAAATTACGCATCCATAAGTAAAATTAATATAATCACTAGTTTGCATCGCAATTGAGTGCGATTATAGCAAAGTATAAATAAATTCTGGCTTAAATAAAAACAAGTTGGTACTTAAATTAGTAAAAAAGCTAAAGACTTTTAAACTACTTCTAATAATTATAAGTACCTATCTATATAAGAGTTTTTGCACACCCCAATAGCATCGGAAACAATACATAGATACATATTTTACTTACCTATTTGTATGGACCTATATATGAGTACCTACCACAGTACTTAAGAATCAACTCACGATAGGCAGATACTTAGTCCCAGTTTAGGTGGATCATCATCCCTGCAGCATCAGGAAAAAGGGATTGAAGGGATATCTACACTACGGTCTTGTGATGCTTACCTCCAGCAGGGAATTCCTGCGACTTGTGTGAAGTCGTCAGTCCACCATGGTGAAGTCTACCAACGACCTATATGTAGTATCAATATAGTATCAGTATAGTATTCAATGAAGTCTACCAGTATAGGACTGTGCTTTTTAGAGCGCGGTCGCTACTCCAGTCCATTCGACCCCAAAATCAATCGATCATCAGAGGTATATACCATGCCCGATTGCCCATTGCCATTTCATTTACGCGACTCCTTGATTCTATCAATCATATATCAGTTATTCTGATTCTGCAACGGATTTCCCCGTCCCCACTTCTGATTTTGTCCAGCGTGAGAATCGCAGTTTCACATTTCAGCATATTGTTTCAGCTAGGTAAACTCAGTGTTGCGTCAGAAAAAGTCAAATCTGGAGGTTGCAAGACCTTCACGTCACACCTTGAAGCTGAATTGACACTGGGGCCAATTCTCTAGTACACAATCTCTAAACTAAACTAAATTAACAGGTCTAAACCTAGTGCTTTCCTTTTCCACAAGGAACATTATGTAAGGGATAGCAATAGATTTAGACGTGCCATTTTAGTTTAGTTTAGAGTTTGTGTACAACGGAATTAGCCACAATGCCAGTCTAAATCAATTAGATACTCTAAATGCCAAGATGCACTTAAAAAGTGCTTCAAGAAAATACTCCGGTTAAGTTGCGTCACAAGTAGAAGAGATACAGACACCTTGTCTGCTACTAGTTCAAGAGACAATGGTAAGATTTTTTTTTTTAAAGAGTATTAGCCAGGTTAATTGGTGACTAATATTCCCCTTTCCTCTCCAATTAAGCGTAAAGCTTGTGCTAGGGTACGACAATAGTGCAACGGGTCGGATTTGAACCGGCGACCTTTCGGTCTTTCAGTCCGCTCCTTAACCGTTGAGTTATCGAGGCTCTTGATGTAGGTAAACCAACTAGCCAACAAACAAACACACTTTAGCCTACCTTTTGGATGATAGGTAGGTATATAACACTAAAAAATACTTTTATTTTGGAAACCTTCAAGCCTGAGAGTTTTCCATAATGTTCTCATAGGTGTGTAAAGTCTACCAATCTGCAGCTAGGGTAGACTATGGCCAAAAACTTCTCATTCGGGCGGACGGACGGACGGACGAAAACAAGAAACTTTTTCTTATTCTTATAAGATTTAAAACGACAGTTAGGTATAGTTCTTGCAATTCACGAAGGCTAGTTAACTTTACTTGTGGTTACGTCGTACACGCGCATTGCGTAGGTAGGTATGTGTGCGTGCATGTCGGACCAATCAGTCGCTCGCAAGCGCTCGCAAGACGCAAACGCACACATTTACTGTACCTTACTTATACCGACACGCCTTAAACACAACCATGAGCCACTCGCCCTCGTGAAATGCAAGAACTATAGTGAGATTATTTTCTAAGAGCCACTTAAGATTTATGGAACAGTTAAGTGTTAAATCAAAAGTTAGTGTAATATAATATTGTTACACTGAAAGTTTAGCATTAAACATGAACATGAATCGAGTGACGTCATACGCGAAAAAGCAGGAAACAAAATGCAAAGCGAGCATGTGGCGTATGAAATCGAAAGTCTTGCGGAGTTTCATTGAGACGAAGTTGGCCCGCGAGTTGCAGCGCACTTTACAACCGTATCAGCATCACATTATACTTAATCAAAATAAACTGGCGTGTTTCCAGTTGAGACCGTCATTAGCAATAACAAAAGAATAACATTCGACATGCCACGTAAACAATAGGGGTAATAAACCAAACACTCATAGAGCCCATTCACTTTTAAAGGAGCCGGTTCAACCTCATAGTTTTGATACTTTTGAATTCACCCGCCCAATTGTCATTTTAATAGGGTAGGTTTAGGTAAGTACTTCCTAAGTTTTAAACTTTCTTGATAATAATATGAATAGGTATAGGTACAATACAATACTGAATTACTGAAAAATGAAAATTATATGGACCTAAATTAAATAAAAATTAATAGAAAAAAACGCACTGAATTGAGAATCTCCTTTCTTAGGAGTCGACTAAAAATTGAAATAAGTACCTACCTACCTACGTAGGTTGCTTATAGTCGTAGCAGCTACCTTTTGAATTTTGCAAGTAGGTACCTACCTATAGGTCTTAGTTGTAAAAACTCGAAGACGAAGAAGACTCTTGTAGTGGGTAGGTACCTACTAGGTAGTATCTGAATAAGTAGCAGCTTTTTATTTAAGTACTTTTTAAGCACGGACCACGCTCGCCCCGCCACCAAATATTGATTTTCATCAAGTCACAAAGGCTTTGATGGGATGGTTTTTGTTTGTCTGCTGCATTGAATTTGATATAACATGAATTTTTAACCGACTTCCAAAAAGGAGGGGGTTCTCAATTCAGCCCGTTTTTATTTTCGACTTTTATTCAAAAATGTATGTAGGTACATCGACTTTTTTCAGGTTTCTGGACCGATTTGCAAATATTTTTTTAAATCGACAGAGGATGTTTCGGTGGTAGTCCGATAAAAATTTCTGGATCCAACTCCTCAATCCTGATGCTGCAGGGCTACTGCCCGCCTAAGCTTCAGGAAGTGTTCATAGTGAATTAATATTGTACTTAGGTACCAAGCAACGACTTAATGCTTGAACTCCAAGTCCGAACTCCTCAACCCTGATGATGTAGGGTACATCACTCCTAAACTATAGTGCTTCAGGAACTCCGGATGACACAATATTATTTTTGGTGCCAAGCATAGACTACACCATTGAACTTGGGATCCCAACTTCTCAATGCTGATGCTGCAAGGTACTCAACTCCTAAGCCGTGGGGATTCGGGAATTTCTGATGGTGAATTGATATTTTAAGTATCAAGCAATGACTACTTACACTAAAAAGCTTAAAATAAAAAAATATTAAAAAACCGACTTCCAAAACCACTAGGTAAGGTAGGTACAAAGTAAAAAATAACTTTTATTTCTAGTTTCTACCCTTAGAAACTGTAAATAGTTTTAAATTTCTGTAGTCAGCAGTTTGACCACGTTTGACTGTAAATACTTTTAAGTGCGGCAAACAATTGAAAGGTACCTACCTACCTACCTATCTTGTAACAATAATATCGGAGTTCTGACCCACAATTTTAAAGTTTGGTCCCACAACCACTAACTGCCAACAAAGTGCGTTCTCAATGTCACAACTTGGGGTCCCCTATAGATACATTATATACATAGGATACATAAGTTTACAAGTACATAAGTTTAAGACCAGTACATAGTACTATTTCTATGAACGCACCCCACCGATTGTAATCTGGGCGCGGGGCGAGCGGTTGGAACGAACGGACCAATCGAGCTCTTGTGACCAGAAAAGTGGGAGGAGTTTCGCACCCCTAGTTTTCTAGGGGTTAGTGTGCTTCCGCGGCCAACCTAGTTTGCTCGTCCCGCACCCGTTGCCCCCGCATCTACTAATTTAGAGTTGATCAATCCACGCCGATGTCTCTTGCGTAATGCTTACACGAATTTGAGGCCAGTGCAGGCGGACGCAGGGTGCCTAAGATAAAGCTCAGTGTGTCAGTCGTTCGTCCTTGATGTATAGGTCAGTTAGCCGTATGATGCAATATCTACTAGCACTCCACTAATGTAACACGTTTTATGAAAAAGTTCATGAGAATTTTGTGTTGATAACTTTCGTTGTACGAGACGTAGACGAGTTTACGACGAAGACTGGCGAGTTAACTAAATATCCTACCGCGTGTCGCTACTGGCGTCAAGCTAAATCTTCTTATACAAACACAATAGATGGAGTTAGGATCTCTATTTTCTGACCTCGATTATTATTTTTATCTTTTTAATATTGGTTTTTGTATGTGGGTAGGTAGCGGTACCTATGTCTTGAATAGGTAATTACCTACTCCTAGCAGGAATTTTGTTTTTCGGATTACCTACGCAGATCCATATGCAGATATCAATATCGAAATTAATTTAATTTAATAATAATATATTTAAATAAAATAATGAAATTATATACCTACCTACTTACCGATCACCAAGCTTACCTACTTATAGGCAGAATATAAAAGTCGTTTGGTACTCTCAATTGTCTTGATAACGTTACTTTTGAGTCCATCAATCACAGCAAAGCATTCTCTCCTGTCCCCCGCCAACATTTTACGATTTTGTTTTCATTCAATACCTTGTATATGCGTAACTCTTGAGGTTGAATTCTCTGTACATCTTGCTGTCCTGGGATCTTGCTCTATACTGACTGACTGGACTCATTACTTCCAGCAGTCCTAAAATGTGACAATCAAATTTTGACAATGCAATGTACCTACCTATTCTTCGAGAGCTCCCACATGCGCACCAATCCGCAACTCATCTTTGCTTTCCATCAGGTAGGATTGTCGTCAAGAGCAAGCCTATCTTAGATAAAAAAAAATGATAGCTAAACCATTTATCATCTGTGGTAATAAAAAATGTAACCTCTTGCGAATTCCATAGCGCATACCGCCAAGTTATGGGGTTCCGATAAAAAATGCCCTGTTATTAAAGGGTCTTGTGCGCATTATTAAGTTAACTCGCAACTCTATGTAAAAACTCTATTGAATTTGTAATGAAAATATACACTGCGGTATTTTATAATTGTCAAATTACTTCTGTGGGTGTATTAAGTGCATAATAAAATCATTCAAGTGAAAAAGCTAAGAGTTGCAATTATAAGAAAGTGACCGGAATATGTTTCTTAGAACTAGATATAAACTACCTACCTAATAGATAGCTAGTTAAACTTATGGCCTTGCTGAGATCATTTAAAAAATTCTCATTTTTAAGGTTCCGTACTTACTTACCTAAAAATGAAAAGGAACCCTTATATAATCACTTTGTTGTCTGTCAGTCTGTCTGTCTCTCCGTTTCATGAGATATAGGTATCCCACTGACAGATATACAGACAGACGGGCGGACGGACGGACGGATGGACAGCGGAGGCTTAGTAATAGAGTCCCGTTGCAACCTTTGTGTACGGAACCCTACAATAACACACTCCTAGATCATTATTGATGGCCAGACTCATTTGTCATCCGTATATCGGAGACAGTGCATCTAGCTAATCGTCACATCTCACACCCAGACGGCAGACATCCACTATTTTTTCCAAAGGAATAAAAACAGCTTATCGCAACCTCGTCTAACGAAAACGAGTTTAAATTTGCATACGAAAATCTGCATCCGTTCAATCATAAAGGTGCTTGCATAATAATTTTTACGACTGTCTAGACTGTTATAATGTTTTTAAATACAATTGGGATGATTTTGAGATAAAGGATTATAAAAAAATCCGGTCAAGTGCGAGTTGGACTCGCACATGAAGGGTTCCGTACCATTATAACACTATGTACTTTTTTAATATTGCGGATATTTTGAAAGGAGTATAAGTATCATATGAAAGGGCTTTACCTGTACATTCTTAAACAGATTTTTATTTATTTGAAGGCATAGGTAATAGTTTTTGATTTATCGTGCTAAATGTCGATAAAATAGATTATAGTAGGTACCTATAGAAAATTTCAACTCTCTACCTATTAGGACGGTTTATGGAATACAGCCCACTGACTGACAGACGGAAAGACGGACGGTCGAACGGACAGATAAACGGTCAGCGGAGGCTTAGTAATAGGTTCCCGTACCCTGTTAGCTGTTGTTAGCCTCTAAGTATTAAATAACTTAAGTTTAACATTATAATATAACGTTATATATGTTTTGTATCCATGTCCATCTTCAAGATACAAACTATCTCTTTGGCGAATTTCGTCAGCTAGAGTCAGACAGACAGATTAGCCAGAGAATTTTTACCCGTGAGTCCTCGCAAGACTGAGTAAATTCAAATCGTCTCTATTAAGTATAGTGCATTCAATATAAACTGGCGTGTTTCCACTTGAGACCGTCATCATTAACAATAACAATAGAATTAAGTTGTGACGGGTGAATTCAAAAGTATCAACACTATGAGGCTGAACCGGCTCCTTTAAAAATGATTGGCTGATGAATGGTGTTTGGTTTATTACCCCTATTGTTTACGTGGCATGTCGAATGTAATCCTATTGTTATTGCTAATGACGGTCTCAAGTGGAAACACGCCAGTTTATTTTGAATGCACTATATTTAAAAGGCTAGTAATTCTATGAAACAACCTCCAAGTATAAATTGCAACAAAAAATATAACGGCCAACAATTTGAAGCATAGTAGATAAGTGACTGAGTTATGGCGAGGACGACTGAAGCGGGTTTGTAAAAATTAATCGATCAACAGGCTCTAGTTATTATCTTAGTAATAAACTTAAATATGAGACGAGTTTAGTTTCTGTAATTTGCCAAGCACAAATGACATTATAATTAAAAAATTACTCACTAATGATTTTCATTGTTCATGTAACGTCAGCGATCAGCTGGTTTATACCAAATTTTTTTTTTTTTTTTTTTTTTTTATTGATCACGTAAATTTCAATAATACATTTTAAAATAAACAGTTCGCCATCCTCTAGAAACTGTTAAAGTTTATGTGAGGATGGCGAGTTCGCGTTATACAAATTTAATAAAATCTAGGTAAAAAACTGTTATAAAAATAAAAGCTGTTAATTAGTGCATATTTGTACATATAAAATATCGTTACATGAAACACTTCCTAGGCCTAGACTAGGCATCCAAAGAGGCACCTAGATCCAGGAAGTGCCTCTTACAATTTCTTATAAAAATCGCTCTTTTACTGTAGGTATTTTGCAGAGTTACAGGTAAGTTATTCATTATATTTGCTAAGATATATGAACATGTTCTAGTTCCATACTTATTATTAGTCTTAGGTAATTTAAAATAGGTAATTTATACATACACAAATGCAAAGCCATCTTACATTATAATAGTTTTATCCAGTTGAATATTTTAAAATTTGGCGTCCGGCCCAATAAGCCGCCCTATAAGTAAATTAAATGAAAAAACTTGACTAGGTAGGTATTCGTTATTATTTTTATTTAAAATCAGTTGGATTAATTGGTGTTGTTTGTATGGCAAATTTCTTCTCATAGTAGGTAGGGTCGAGAAACCTATTGCCGGACGACCCCCTGTTACCGGACACCTAACCTACCAGTGTTACAAAATGCTTAATAATAGAATTATTACAACACTATTTCCAAAAATATGCATCTATATCGCAACTTGAACATTTCAGCAATAGAAAGAGTCATAAAACTAGTTACCTACGCGTTAGATTCTTCAAAAAAAATGCAAAGCAGTTTGAACGTACTTAAGTAACGATTAAGTGACTCTGAGTACGGCTGTATAACGTTGATACTTAAATTTTGATTATTGCGACAACTTGTTGTTTTACATTTAGGTCCATACGTCTTCCTCGTAGATAAACGGACGACTTACAACCATGTGTGTAAAATCTTTGTTAAAAAAAAGTTTACACACGTTACACACACAGTTTAGTTCAATTTAAGTACAAATAAGTTTGTTAAGGTTTTTGCAGTAAGGGCGTGGCGGGAAAAGTCTTGGATTATATACGGTGGGCACGAACCGATGCTGCGATAAACAACGTCGCATTCGCCGCGTCACGATCTCAGTATCTCGCGAAGACGATAATAACATAGCCAGATATAAGAATGTAGCTACTGCGGATGCCATGGAAGTGGAACCACAGCGGAATTTGAAAAATGATTTTTACTATTCTACTTGCTAAGTTTTTATAGATTTCCCTAATCCCTAGTCATTAAGGAACTCCTATCTAGTCGGCTCTGTCGGTCTTCTCTGAAGCGTATAAGTCACAGCCAAATTTTGTTCCAAAGAAATTACCTACTAAATAAATTAAGTTGTACAGCTGAGTGGTAAATCATTGATGCTTCTATTCTTCCTTTGAACGCATTGTAGATTTTTTCGGAGTGGCTACCTCCTGAAAACTGAAAAATCCGCTGAAACTTTATTTTAAATCCCCTCAAGTGGGAATATTTCCTCGAGTTTTCTTCTTAAGTTCCTAAGTTCCGAAACTTCATCGAATCGAAATGGTCATCATTTTTGCGTGATTAGTTTGAATTACTATTGTTCGCGATAGGTCGAGATGGCAATCGGGGTATGAATGAACCATGAGGTGAGTCTGCGGGGGGGGGGCGGCACACACCCTTGTGTCATAGTTATAGTGTTCGACGTTCATTTCATTTTGATTATGATGAATTAAATATTATTTTTAAAAAAGGTGGTAATAATAATTTTACTATCATTTTGTTGCGTAGGGTGACGAAGCTGGTTTTCGGACAATTAGTGGAGTTGCAAAGTTTAACAGGGTGACAATATATGTTCTTATAAAAACTTAAAACGATAAATTGTTAAAATATACTTCTAATATAGTCTATTTTCATAAAATGAGAGATTTAAATAAAAGTATAGTATTTTATATTTCTTCATGCTGAAAATGCTGATTTTACCGGTTTTCGGACACTAAACCCAGATACCGTCCACCTGTGCACCAGTTTTCGGACACTTATTTGTATGAGTAAATTTACCATGCAAACGTGCATAATTTTGCATATGCATAAGTGAAATAAATAAGGTAACAGTTATAGCATAATATTATGTAGTATTTATTTTCAACCAACTTCAGAAAAGGACGAAGTTTTCAATTCGACGCGTATTTTCATTTTTGGCAATGTGCTCTATATCTCCATCTAATTTGCACCGATTTCAATAATTCTTTTTTTATTTCAAAGAAAGAAAGAAAGAGAGTTTCAGTTTGGTTCCATTTAAAATTGGTGAAGATCTGATGAATGTCTTCAGAGATGGGAACTCCTGAACGGATAAGAGTAAATAGCTTGTGATCAGTGTAATAGCTTAGTAAACAGTAGGATTTTAACCATGCATGGCATATTTTAATACATGGAATTTAACATTGGACATAGTTTACTTATTAATTAGTTGAAATAACTATACTTTGGAAACATAAATTCAGTAGTTTTTTCTCAAAAACACTTTTCCTAAACCCTTTTCGCGCGCTTGATATCGGTAAAAATCATCGTGCCTATCACCTTTCTCATACAATATCAAGTGAAAAGCAAACACTTTAGCCACGTGCGCTGCCAATTTCGGTCGAGCGTAAGTATACTGCGTCACCTTAAGTAACGATTAACGACTCTACGTACATAGAGATCTGTAATCTCATACTAAGCTACGAGTACAAACTACAAATTGCATTGCATTCGACAGCTTAACAATGAAGATCTGCAGTTTTTCTAGAAACTGCAAAAAAATCATTAATCAGTCTGCTGAGACGATTTGTATGATAATAAAAACTAAGATGGCTGCACACTTCTATTTCGGAACATGCACGTTTTAAAGGTCAAATGAAGTCATGATTTATCTAAATAGGTGGATTTTTAATTTGTTTTAACCAAATTGAATAAGTTCTACATTACATTAAGAGCCTATTAACATTATAAAAGATCAAATGCTGAAGCAATTCTGTACCAACAATGAATACTTGGACAACACCACACAACAACGCAATTAGAACAAACGATCCATTGCAAGAGTCTATACTTCCATCCATATCCATACTTAATATTATAAATGCGAAAGTGTGTCTGTCTGTCTGTCTGCTAGCTTGTCACGGCCCAACCGTTCAACCGATTTGGATAAAATTTGGTACAGAGTTAGCTTATATCCCGGGAAAGGACATAGGCTACTTTTTATCCCAGAAAATTGAAGAGTCTAGTTTAGGTACCATATAAAAGATACAAAATGGCACGCACTTTTAATGAATGAGACATTAGTACTAAAATTTAGCCATGCCATGAAATTTAACCATAATTAGTAAAGATACCTATTATATTTGAAGAAATACATCTCTACGGTTTTCATTTTAGGTTGTTCGTCTTTATTTGGACATTATAAACCCACGGTGTACCGTGTAGCTAGCTTACTTATAGCCTCATCCAAATGTTTCCTAGATACCTTTAAGCTTGACGATATTGTATGTCTAGAGGAATGGTTGACTGCCCATTTTTTTCGATACGTAGTCTTTATTTGAGTAATCGGATGCATAGATTTTATACTATGGTTCTACAGACCTTTAACTGTTGCCCTAATTGTTTTAAAACTGGTCAGGTCAAGAGATGGGCAGACATGGGTGACCTATTTATTGCCATAACTAAAAGTTACTTTACAAATTTTGAACGTGAATAGTAATTATTAGTACTAGCTTATGCTCGCGACTTCGTCCGCGTGGACTACACGAATTTCAAACCCCTATTTCACCCCCTTAGGGGTTGAATTTTCAAAAATCCTTTCTTAGCGGATGCCTACGTCATAATAGCTATCTGCATGCCAAATTTCAGCCCGATCCGTCCAGTAGTTTGAGCTGTGCGTTGATAGATCAGTCAGTCAGTCAGTCAGTCAGACAGTCAGTCAGTCACCTTTTCCTTTTATATTTTAGATTTATTATCCTACATTTACGATTCCAATTATTTTCATGTAAAGTCCAATTAAATCGTGGAATTGTTTTAGGTACATCTAATAAAATTCAAAATTGATAGACATTTTTAATTATACAGATTTGGATGCAAATCCGGCCCGGTAGTCGGCTGTCGGCCAGACTTACAACATGCCAGACTTTCTAATGTGTTTTTTAATTCCTGACCAAATGCATGTAGGTATACCTACCTAACGCCCGACTAATGCGCCTGTCTTTGCGGTTAATCTATGCCACTTGTGTCTGGGTCAGTGTTTTCAAAACTTTATTTTTGCTTTTTGTTCGCCTAGTAATTTCGAATATACTTTTTACTAGCTGATGCCTGCGACTTCGTCCGCGTGGACTACACAAATTTCAAACCCATATTTCACCCCCTTAGGGATTGAATTTTCAAAAATCCTTTCTTAGCGGATGCCTACGTCATAATAGCTATCTGCATGCCAAATTTCAACCCCATCCGTCCAGTAGTTTAAGCAGTGCGTTGATAGATCAGTCAGTCAGTCAGTCAGTCAGTCAGTGACCTTTTCCTTTTATATATTTAGATTCTTTTTTACCTTACTAAACAAAGAAATGAGGGGGCCATCAATGTACAGTTTTAAGCCATTTTTGTGACGGGGTTATCGTAATTAATTAACAACGACACTTATAACAGTGTTTATATTAGTAAATTTGTCGTAAGTTAATCATGTAAGCTACTGTACGCGAGTAAAACTTACAGGTGTAATTGCGGCCTAACATCAAAAATACCCAACTAAATTAACACGTCGCGTTGTCGCAACATTGTCGGTGATGTAAAAAGATTAAAAAAGGCATTATTTACACCGTCTGTCATCTCATGAACGCACGAGTGAGAATAAAATGCCATTTGTAAAATGTCTTAACTTTCAGTTAGCTTTAGATAGGGTGGCCATGAGTTAAAGCTAATTTAGGACAGATATGTCTATAGCAAACTTAAGATAAGGATGACTGTCAACTGAAGCGGAAAAACCGGCGAGTCAGACTCGCGCACTGAGGGTTCCGTACCTACTACAGTTGTATTTATGATATTTTGCACGATAAATGAAAAACTGTTATGCAGAAAAATAGATAAAAATCTGTTTTAGAATGTGCAAACTTTGACATGGTACCCCACTTGATATATTAATTTTACTTTGAATAATGAAAATACTGACTTTTGTTTTTGCTGTACGTTGATATGTCACTCGTCAGTTTATCCTTTTATAAATTATTCTATACTCTATATAAATCAGGACTGATACTCACCCTAGCGTTCCCAAATACCGTTAAAGAAATCACCAGAAAAACCTTGCAACCAGACTGGGTAGGTAAATAAACCAGTTTATCGACTCCCAAACTGCATCTATCGTTCACAATATTAAATTAATAATTGGCGAAGAAATATCTACCTTGAATTTAGACGCGAAACTGTTTATGCATATTTGCGTCCAGACGATCGATCTTTTTCTTTCTTTTCTATTTTATCACTGACAGGTATGCCAGTAAGTTATGATGCAGTCTCAGTGACTCAACGGTAAAGGTAGCGGCGAACTGAAATTTGAAAGTTCATTGGTTCATATCTCAGTTTTTGGACAACTGTCTCAAAACTTCTACAACTCTTAAGCTACGGTCTACCAATGATAATAATTCATTATTATGCAAAAAAGAAGTAGGTGTGTTACGTACGTACCTACCTACCTATCTAAAGTGACGATATTCTCAGTTTCTACTTACTGAGAATTTAGATCGGGACCTCTCATTTCTCCACACTTCAATACCTGGATAAAACGACCGTGCCTTTACGAATTAGAACCTGTAACGTAAATCGCATAATAAATAAGAAACACTAGTTAAACATGCGCATATATCTGTAAGTAATAAAATAAAACGGGTGAAATAAATGAATTGCCTATTGTGATGATATACGACACCTGTGTGCATAAATTCTATTCTTGGGCGCATTTAGTCCAAAAATGGTGTTCACGTCAAAGCTGTAAGTGTTAACGCAATTATTAATAGTGCCATCGTTTGAAATGGACAGTAATAATCGTACTATTAGTGTACACATAGGTATAATTATTATTCTCCTATTTTAGTATTTAAACTATCGTGAGTGATTTTCTTTATACTAGTCTCAACCGTGACGCGTTGCGAGCTGAGTCCCTGTGAAAAACGACCCCGGTCCTCGGATGGGTTCGAATCGAAACTAGTTGGGCTTACATGTCGACTAAACACGTGAGTATTAGTATAGCCGGAATCATGTACATATTATATCATTCTTCTAATTATTTTAGGACTTATTTCGTGGTTTGACGACAAAATAATAACTTATTTATTTTACGGGTAAAAAGTGTACACACTTGGTGCAAACACTCTAAAATCCTCGAGTTTTCTTACCTGAGAAATTTCCTTAAAGTGTAGGTAAAAAAACCTAATTAAGTGTCATAAAAATCATCCAAATATATAGGTAAAAGGAAAAGCTGACTGACTGACTGAGTGACTGATCTATCAACACACAGCTCAATTCACTGGACGGATCGGACTGTTTGGCATACAGATAGTTATTAATATGACGAAGGCATCCGCTAAGTAAGGATTTTTGAAAATTCAACCCATAAGGGGGTAAAACAGGGGTTTGAAGTTTGTGTAGTCCACGCGGACGAAGTAGCGAGAATAAGTATTTGTATCTTTATACGCTATTAACTTGTACGGTAAGAGACAGCTGTACCCAACCAAGATGTAGCTTGACAATCACAAAGCATACCACGTCCCCGTCTAACCAAATACAGCGATAGGTACGCGAAACGCAACTGTTCAGTAATAATTGAAACATTTGTAATAATTCGCGCACAAAACCGTTAATAGTCATACTTACTGTGGCCTTTAAGAGCAGCTGCTCGTTATGAAAATAGGAAAAATGCGTATGCCAGTGCGGCGCGCGGCGTTGCGCCAACTAAGGTGCTTGTTGATTTATTACTATCTACGTGCTTATAATGAAACAATTGCGTGTGAAAAATGCGCTTCTTAGCGCTGCATAATGATAGCCGCGTGACAGTTTGTTACGTTAACATTTTTTAAACACTACTTAGAATAGGTAAAACCTGACCAGAAAAATAAAATACCTCGCGATAGTGCGGAAAGCCCGTGGAACTAATTTAAATACAAGACCATAATAAATACTTATAAAATCAGACCATAATAATATTACATGTATTAGCGCGCCCCCAGAGCAAATCTTTTGTATTATTAGTTATTTTCATAAGTTATGCATCTATATTACATTTATTGTTATTGTTAAGGTATATGTGAATGAACACAAGTCTTGGAAATATTGTTTAATTAAAAGTGTAGGGAAAAACGGAAGCCGGAAACGCCGGAAGTTTGATTGGTATGCGAGTAACGAAGTATGTGTTGCCGATGGTCTTCTTATTTCAAACGATAGTATTTATTTGAGGCCTTTACAAAAACAATTTGGTCCGCAATGGTGTGCCAGTTCAACTCTTCATAGCCAGGTACTATGAGCAAGGGCGATCAACCAGTAAATTAAGTGTTATGCAACAAGCTCGGGCCCCTATTTTAACGCGTGACTGGCCACAGATGGGCCTCGGTCGGTGTAATTGTTTTATTAGGTAACTATTTTCTTTAATCATTTTAACGGAAAAATGCCAATGAACGAACAATCGGATAACCAACAAGATACTTTTTTATCAAACAAGTTTCAAACGAATTGAATTACTTGATTAGTGATGTCTATCGGTAGAAGATTGGACGGTGATAGCCTAGTGATTAAAATATCGGCCTCCTATTTTGGCGGTCCGAGGTTCGGTCCTGGGGTCGCATCTCTAACTTTTCGGACCTATGTGCGTTTCAAACAATAACGGCGGAGAAAACATTGTGAGGAGCCTGCATGCCTGAGAGTACTTTATAATGTTCTCAAAAAGGTATGTGCAGTCTGCCCATCTGCACTTGGCCAGCGTGGTAGGCCATACCTCAAAGGAAAGACCTGTGCTCAATAGTGGACCCGTATAATGACAGGATGATGATGAGAGGATTCTAACGTTGTACTTAAATAGATAGACTTATACCGCGCCCTAGCATTTCTAGTCGAATCAAAAAGGTAAGTTAAATATGAAACTTCAATCCCATTGAGAGAAACCTAGAGTTCTGGGTTCTAAGTAGGTTCCTACTGATTTTCGCGTTTATTGGGTTTATATAGAATGGCATAACGTGCAACTAAATATTTTATGATGTATTCTTGATTTTGATAGATTTAACTGAGGCAATTGACTGAACGCAAAATACTTAAGTGAAACTATGTCGTCGTCAACCGCCCACTGTTGAACACAAGATCCGTTTGATGTCGTCTGTCATTTTCGCTTCCCAGTGCGCCTTCTATGCGTTCTTCAAGCTCTTTAAGCTCCTTGGGACCCCAACGATCGGTTCTTCGAACTATATCCTTATATTGTAACGCTACTTCAGCTTCTTGACTCATTGAGCTCTAGTTATTCTTTTATATTAGTATGGCTCTCTCTATCATCCACTAAGAGATTCCGAGCTTTTTTATGAGACCCATAGTTAGCGACCATGTCGAGATGTATACCATGACTGTTTCCTATTGACAATCTCTATAGGTAAAAATAAATGTTCTTTTCGTTTATACTTTTTGAGATTTAACGCTTTCAAGCAGAACATACAGCGGCAACTTTAGTCTTAGTAATTAGTATATCTACCTAATACCACAGAATATATAATTGCTAATACCTTACCCAGAGATAAATTAATACTATATTGTGATTGTATTACATGGTTATTGAAATATAGACAAAGGTTCGCCGCTTGTCTCTAAATTTTTATTCAAATGCTTTTCTAAGTAGTAATTATACCATAAAGGTGTATTTCTTTTTATAATCACTCAATTTACTATTTAAATACTAATTCATTAATCTCTCTTACTGAATTATGCATTGGCGTTTAACCTTTGGTTTTTTACCATACCTAAGCTGAGCCGAGTGGCTGACAAAAGAAATATTGCGATAAAATATAATACAGCTTACTATGTAAGCGAAGCCTAGCCTAGTTAGAATTACTAGATATCTAGAATACACGTATGCGGATAATGTGTCGTGGGTTGAAAAATCAACTGCAAAGACAGGAAATTCATTTCGTTTTGTTATCCGTAGATAGATATGGTGATTCTTCTTCTTCTATATATTATATAGAACGAGTAGCTTATGCCCACGACTTCATCTGCGTGGACTACACAAATTTCAAACCCCTATTTTACCCCCTTAGGGGTTGAATTTTCAAAAATCCTTTCTTAGCAGATGCCTACGTCATACCTACGTCGGCTCTTTTCATACCAAATTTCAGCCCGATTCGTCCAGTGGTTTGAGTTGTGCGCTGATTAGATCAGTCAGTCACCTTTTCCTTATATATACTAGCTAACCCGCCCCGGCTTCGTTCGGGTGTGTTAGCGACATTGCTTTGCCTACAGTTGAATTTAAAAAAAGAATTATGAGGAGAGGTAAAAAATGGCGGCAATAAGAGCGGGAGCTATTGATTTGAAGCAGGGAAAATTAGAATTTATAATTATGTCTTGAAGAAGTTAATAGTTTAGAACTAAGATTGAAGTTTATTAAGTATTGTCTAAATGGAATAAAGTCAGTTCCTGTAAGTTGAGGATATTTTTATTAGGTGGAACTTAGAAAATCAGCGTGGGGGTAGAAATTCCAAAACTCTTGAAACACGTATTTCTTCATTTGTAACCGAAGACTTAAAAACAGCTTGAAAAATGACGGACTTTCTTACAAACTTCCATCCCCTATTTAACCCCCTTAGGAGTAGAATTTTCCAAAATCGTGAAATAAGTATTTTTTATTCTTGACGGAAAGCCTAAATACCATTTTTCATCAATGTAACTTTTAAAATAACGGACTTTCGTTCTTATTTATTCTTATTCTTTATTTATTTGCATTCATGTCCTACAAACAAACATATAATATCAGTACCCTTATTATAAATGCGAAAGTGTGTTCGTTTCTTGGTTTATTGATTTGTCCTTCAATCACGTCGCAACGGTGCAACGTATTGACGTGGTTTTTGCATGGGTATAGATAAAGACCTGGAGAGAGATAAGGCTACTTTTTATCCCAGAAAATCAAAGAGTTCCCACGGGATTTTTAAAAAACCTAATTCTATGCGGAGGAAGTCGCGGGCATCAGCTAGTATATATAATATAGAAGTAGATAGGTGACGTCATAGTAAATTACACGTACATTTTCCGAAGTGTTTTTTCCACATTTGTATAAAATCTATCGTAGTGTCGTCGCATGACAACGAGAGGCAAGCTGGCACGCAGCGACACTCGCGTGATAGCTCTTTAGTTTAGTTGCAACTTGCAATTGGGTCAGAGATGGACATTGTATGTAATTGTTTGTTTAAAACTCATTACTAGGTACAGCTACCTGTACCTATAGCCTATGTACGTGTGTATGTAAGATATAGGTACAATGTATATAGATATACAATATCAAATTTTATGAAAATAGGTTAAGTATAAGCTGTGAAAAAGTAGATAACAGACAGTGATATTATGACAAAGACAGACATCCCGTCAGACCCAAGTCCACATTTATAATGTTAGTAGTAAGTTTAGTAGACTAGACTTTATTTCATTTCAATTCATTTATTATTCATGCATTCCAATATTGATTATATAAATTATTAAACAATTATTTTTATAAATATTGAAACCCCGTTGGGGCACAAACATTTTAGTAGGAAGGGACTATGTAGGTACTTTCATATTTTGTCACTATGAACGCAAGCTTTTAATAATATAAAATAAATACGTTTAATTCAAATATAGATAATATATTGTGATATTAATAATAATAATAGGTACATATACCGTACGTAAGATTAGTAGGTGGACGTAAGATTCTTTACACTTTTATTACCTGTTATCTCCCAAAGCCACCATGATCCAAACAAACGTTACTCCCAGTGTTGGGGACAATATGCAAAAAAAACTTTTAGCTTTTATAAAATAACGAAGGTCTTGCACGCGCTAGTTATTATGAAAATGCAGAATTATATAGAAAATAGTAATAAAAGTCTAAGTAGGTAATAAGTAAATAAACGCGATAAAATTTATCAGCTCCTAATAAAAACCGGTTAATTATCCTGTCGCCTGCGCATCGCGTGATGAACTTTTTTTTTAAATTTCAGATGAAGGCGGCGTTAGGACCCGTACATGCGTGAAGCAAATAGACTTAGATGGCATAAACAATTAATTATTAGGTATAATTGGGTATAATTGACCGTTGTCACGATACCCGTCTGTTGCATTTATAACGTCTATGTATTTTTCTCAGCGGAATGATATTAATATTCATAGAATTAGTAACGCTCTGAAAATCTTGTGTTGAGCCTAGTTCGAGTATGTGTAGGTATATTTTGCGAGATTTCAGGAACTTTGACAATTGACATATCGAGGTTTGTATTCTTGCATGAATAGGTACAATCGTTACTAACTTTCGGAAAGAAAATAGTCCGCGACAGGTCGATATGGCAATCGGGGTATTAGGCGTGGGGACGCCCCGCACACCCGCACGTCATCCACGCAGCACAATCGACCGCACCGGGTTGGCGCGAAGGCTGTGCGGGAGTGCAGGGCGTTCCCACCCCGATTGCCATCATGACCTGTCGTGTAGTACCTAATTCATTTTTCAAAAATGAAATATTTTACCACTAAAATGTGTCGTAAGGTGTATGACCTTTACGAATAAGACTCTCTCACTCACGAGACGAGATCACTTAAAAATTAGTAAGATATTATAAAATGAATCTTAATAATATTCAATTTTAAATTCAAATATTTTTTAGTGCTGCTTCAAGTCATCACTTGGTCCGGTTAGATGCGTTTTTGTATGAATACTAGAATGCTGGATAATAAATATTTTAATTTGAGTGGACGTTGCGTGGGTGACACAATCTATGTCATAAGATGCTAACGAACGATCGGATTAGGGCGTGGATCCATCCCATATTACAAAAAAAAAAAAAACTCTAGAAGTTCAACATCTTTGATTTTAATTTTACCTAATAACTTGTACTTTGAAGTTTATAAACTAATAAAATCCTTCTTAAATAATACGTTTATTTAGTAAGTACTCATTCAAGATAGGCTTGCACTTGTCAAAATTATTTTTGGTATATATATATGGATAGGTACCTACAATGATAAGATGGGCAGGGCACATAGTTCGTGCAACCGATAGACGTTGGGGTCCCAAGGTGCTGGAATGGCGACCTCGCCCCGGAAGACGCAGCGTTGGAAGACCTAGGTGGACGGACGACATCAGACGAGTCGCAGGGAGCCGCTGGATCCAGGCGGCGCAAGACCGTGGCGTGTGGAAGTTCCTACAAGATACCTATTTCCAGCAGTGGACGTCTATTGGTTGAAGATGATGATGATGATGATGGATTAGGTGGAAACTAAATTTAGAGCGTCTGCATCTTTTCCTTTGTGGTATTGCTAAAAAGCACGGAAGATGAATTTTAAATTAAAGACTCTTAATAAATTTTAGTGCTACTACATATTAATAGGTACCATTGCCTTAGCTTTACATCTACGGCCTGCTCATCTTAGTTTACAGAAACAATAAGCAAGCTTGCCAAGCACACTACATTAGTGTGTAGGCGTTTTTAGGGTTACGAACCCAAAGAGTAAAACGGGACCCTATTACTAAGACACCGCTGTCCGTCCGTCTGTCTGCCCGTCTGTCACCAGGCTGTGTATTTCACGAACCGTGATAGTTAGACAGTTGAAACTTTCACAGATGATGTATTTCTGTTGCCGCTATAACAACAAATACTAAAAACAGAATAAAATAAATATTTAAGAAGTCCGATTCGCACTTGCCCGGTTTTTTTGGCACTTATGCTCGTGTAAATTTGTGTGTGATCACCACTAAATAATTCAAAATTTAAAACGCCCAGTTTGCCAACTACATAAAAAAAAATTAAATCGATTTTGAATACTAAAACGCATGTCGGCATTGAAAAAATTATCATTTTTGTTTGTATAATTTATTCGTGCACTGCACAGCATCCTGAACAATAAAAGTAAAAAAAAAAAACAAGAGAACCTTCAAAAAATCTTTGACATATAAAAAGCAATCCAATAAATTAATGTGTTGCGCAAGAACAAGATTTCCCGTTATCAATAACCGTGAGAAAGAAACAATTTTGCGTTATGCAAATCCTGCTATCAGATGAGTTCCGAAAACACGGAATTAAAACGAGACGTTCTCATCAAGAGGCTGAGGTAATGATGCAAGTAATTGCGTCGCATCGCATCCTTGCTGCGCGTACAGACTACGTTACCGAGCACGAACGACTTTCTTAACCTCCCTAGCGTAATGCTGAGGACTGTAGTCTTTAAGGTTCCATTCTCGGTAGGGATAATTTGGGAATTTATAATTTCTAAATTGTCTGGTTGTGCGGTCTGGTGTGGTTGAGACTAGGGCCGTGACTAGTTACCGCCCTACCAGCAAAGCCGTGCCACTGACTTATAGTAGACTATACACTGTGCCATCATCGTGTCAAAGTCCGCTTGTTCGTGCGCACTTCTTAAGCATGTGCTTGAGAAGTGAGCAAAAAGGTGCGTCCGATTATTTCGATAAGCAGCGCGCTTGTGGCCTGCCACCACTGCCACTGAGTGCGTACCGCGTATCTAATATCAATCAATTTTATGTACTGAACGTCTTAGCATAATTGTAAAGTACTTATCTACATACTAATTTTGTTTTTATTATTGGTTTAGTCCGTTATTATTGCAAGCAAACAGTTGAATAAGTCCTGAACGATTGCCCACACTTCAACGCATGTTATAGGTTAGAGCTCACGGTTGACGCAGAAATTACAACCTCGAACTAGAACTCCCACATAGTGAACGTTCGCGTCCAGCCGACTTTTGCCTTGACTTTTTATCAATTATTTGTAACTAGATGATGCCCGCGACTTCGTTCGCGCGGATTTAGGTTTTTGAAAGTCCCGTGGGAACTCTTTGATTTTCCGGGATAAAAAGTAGCCTATGTCCTTCCCTGGGATGCAAGCTATCTCTATACAGAATTTCACTAAAATCGGTTGAACGGTTGGACCGTGAAAGGCTAGCAGACAGACAGATAGACACACTTTCGCATTTATAATATTAGTATGGATATGAAAAGAATGCTCGCATTGCGTATCTTACTGTATACACGTCGTCGTCTCGTTGTTCGCTTGCTCGTGCGCGGTTCCCAGGCACATGTCTCGCGCGCACGTTCGCGCTCATTATCAATTAGGCAGCACGCGTGCGGCCTGTCATTACGGAGAGCGCACGACGCACTGCGACGCAAGCTAGCGATATAGGTCCTGTGTTTGCTCGAATAAATAACGTTATTTAAGACTAGAGGATGCCCGCGACTTCATCCGCGTGGATTTAGGCTCTAAAAAATCCCGTGGAAACTCTTTCCGGGATAAAAAGTTGCCTACATCAGTTTTCGGGATGCAAGCTACCCTTGTACCAAATTTCATGCAAATCAGTTTAACGGATGGGCCTTGAAGGATCCTCTTTATTTTCTGGGATAAAAAGTAGCCTATGTCCGTCCCTGGAATGTAAGCTAGCTCTATACAGACAAACGGACACATTTTCGCATTTATAATATTAAGTATGGATACGGTCAACGGATATTTTCACGTGCGGAATAAAATGACGTCATTTGAGATAATTACAAGTGCGAGTCCGCACTCGCACTTGACAGTTCTTAGGGTTCCGTACCCTTGACTGCAATCTCACCTGGTGGTAAGTGATGATGCAGCCTAAGATGGAAGCGGGCTAACCTGGAAGGGGTCTGGCTTGTACTGAACTATACCTAATTGCTAATTTAATGGGGGGAGGGTTAAGAAATCACTAATGTTACGAGTAGCCCGATACTCGATAGATTAACTTGAATATTTGCCTACCTACACACAGGCGCTTTGTTTTGCTGTTGGAAGTAAAAACGTAAGTAGGTAAAACGCAACTAAAAACATTAGGTTCCAAATCGCTGCCGCTGTCTAGACAAAATATACCTAGTTGTATTTTAAAGCCCAGACGGCTAT
Source organism: Maniola hyperantus (assembly GCF_902806685.2). NCBI lineage: Eukaryota > Metazoa > Arthropoda > Insecta > Lepidoptera > Nymphalidae > Maniola > Maniola hyperantus. Next base: position 4,596,017 of record NC_048547.1, read on the forward strand.
AAAATTTAAATTATAAATTCATTCAGCGCGTTAATTATTCATTTGTTCAAGGTATTTTACGTAAAATCATAGTAAATTAGAGTCATTTAGACTATCTCTTTTTTCTTATAGAATCTAGATTTTATTAAAATATAGCTATGGCTTTATGGGCCTGATAAGAAAATTCAGAGTCACACAACGGGCAGTATACTATATCTACGCCATTATGTCAGAAATGAAAAGATCAGTAGAAGTCAAGAAAACCTATAAGGTAGGTACGTACCTCCCGTTGACCTACAATCCATTGAATTATTATGTACCTACTAACGTCTAGAATCATGAAATTGGGTAGGTCTTATAGCACAAGTAAAGGAATAAATGCGAAAACCGTGAATTTGTGGTTACACTACAAAAAAAAAAAATGACGTGTTCATGAACAAATTTCAATTTTCAAAATAATATAACTAGGTATACCAAGTGGGGTATCATATGGAACGGCTTTACTTGTAAATTCTAAAACAGATTTTTATTTATTTTTATGCATACACGTGCTTAGCAGTGATTATGGAACGTGAGCAGAGAACGTGCAGATCAAAGAAAATTCATAATATTATTCAGAAACATTATAAAGAATAAATCTTGTCCCTAAATAGTATGATAGTTTGAATCCGCCTTTATCGTGTACCTATAATATCTCTACATAGTATAAAATTAAGTCGTATCCCGCTGTCTGTATGTATGTATGTATGTATGTATGAACGCGTAGATCTTTTAAACTACGCAACGGATTTTAATGCGGTTTTCACCAATAGATAGAGTGATTCAAGAGGAAGGTTTATAGGTATAGTTTAATTCTCAAAAGTTAGAGATCCCTAGGGAAATTGAAATAATGTGAATCAGGTCGGAAAAAATCCTCTCATTTGAGCATTTCCGAGGCGTGCGCCTATCTACATTGCACCCATGCGAAGCTAGGGCGGGTCGCTAGTATTATTATAACAATAAAACACCTAAGTGGATTTCTTACGTGGAATTCACTAACATTCAGAACATCTCATGTATTACGCATTCACATAAAGTGTCAGAATAAGTATACTTACATAATATAGTCCCATAGGCCCACGCGTGCAAAGCCGGGGCGAATGAATTAGTTAATAACGTAAAGTTCGCGAGAAAATCCAAACATGCACAGGCTCAGGCGTGTACCTACATCTGATTATTCTGATGTCGTTAACATTATAGAGAGAGAGAGCCTGTGAGGGCCAGACCTTCGTTATTTTATAAAAGCTGAAAGTTTCTGTACGTATTGTACCCAACACAGGGAGGAACGATCAGCGACTATGAAGTTTGGATCAAGATACCTGTTATCTGCCAAAGCCACCATAAATGATCCAAAATTTATAGTCGCTAATCGTTTCTCCCTGTGTTGGGGACAATACGCAGAGAAGCTTTCGGGTTTAATAAAATAACGAAAGTCTGACCCTCATTGGCTCTTAGTCCATTAGTTGGAATACAACTCGCGACCTTTACATCGAACGGCTAATTTTACTGGTAAACATGGTCCTAATGAGTCTTATATATATCTAAATGTAAAATGTTTTAAGGAAGATAAATGAAGGGATATATTGTGTAATGGCGGGATTTAATATATTACCTACCGCCGTATAACTACTGTTTAGATTTGCTTGGACTTTATAGTAGCACTATGTTAGCTATTAATTGGACTTACAGTACGCGGCAGAAAGTAATGTGCATGGCCTTTAGAATGACATTTCGGCTTTGTAGAGCGTTGTCTCTGTCACTCATACCATATATGACGTCTTGTCGGTCTCAACGACAGAGACAACGCTCTACAAATCTGTTATCTCCTTCTAAAGCCTCAATAGCTCAACCGGTAAAGGAGTGGACTGAAAACCGAAAGGTCGACGGTTCAAACTCCGCCCGTTGCACTATTGTCGTACCTACTCCTAGCACAAGCCTGACGCTTAGTTGGAGAGGAGAGGAGAATATTAGTCATTTAACATGGCTAATATTCTTTTTTTTATTTAAAAAAAAAAAAGGTCGATGTACATAACTTTCGGCCGCGTACTCTACAAAGTCGCGAATATGGAAATTCTGCGACATATCTATCAAAAAGGTTTGTTATTGCAATTGTACGCTTGACGAGGCTTGACGACAATCATGCGTAATAATAAAAAGCAATGATGAGGTCTAGGGTGGAGCGCGTTTGCTTAAAATATGCCTATTTATTCTTGCCTTGAAGGTAGGAAGCCTAGCCGGAAGCATTAAGCAGACACCGAGCGAGCTTTTATAAACAGTCAAGAGGAGACAAGTCGCATATTTTGTGCTCTGGTAGGAGAGATACGTAAAAACTTTTATCTTTCTCATTCTAAAAAGAGACTCATGCCTCAGAAGTGGGTTGGCGAGGGGTTAATCCAGCGGCTCCCTAAGACTCGTCTGATGTCGTCCGTCCACCTAGTGGGGGGTCTTAGAACACTGCGTCTTCCGGTGCGAGGTCGCCATTCCAGCACCTTGGGACCCCAACGTCTATCGGTTTTACAAACTATATGCTCTGCCCATTGCCACTTCAGCTTCGCAACCCGTTGAGCTATGTCGGTTACTCTAGTTCTCCTACGGATCTATGAGGCCTATAGTTAGCGACCATATACAGGATAATGCTGCTTAAATAACGTAATCGTTTAACCGAAGTGGTGCTTCAACTGAAGCAACATACATCGAATTAAAAATTCATCGGGTAAAAGACCCGGATGTAGACTTACAAAAACGATTTGGTTTTTAGAGTCCCACGTTATGAATGTATCTATTTACTTTATATTTACTTTAATTTGGAAAATGTTTTATAATGTTTTTAAAAAGAAACCAACGATAAATCAATCAGATCGGTATGGTGAAAAGATATGATGACATAAATAAAAATACCTAGATAGGTACTTTCCCGAAGTAGGCCACTTCGCTGTGACTATACTTGAAGTTCGAAACAACGTATGCCTTCCATAAGGTTTATTTAGAAAATACCTGGCCTCTTTTTCATATTTTGCATCAATATTTTACTAGAATTCGATTGTGGCTACATTTTTGCATTTTTTTTACAGCCATGTTAAAGTAACTTTAGCTAGCTAATCTTAAATTTATCATCATAACATTCACAACCTTTTCGAAATTCTTTAAGTACGCGTGTGAAAAATACGGTATTTGACAACTAGTCAAATCAGTAACTTTTTATCAAACGTCAAAACGCGCACTAATTGGTATGGGATATTCTATGAAATACTGGAATGTGACGTCATATCATAATGACGTATTTTTTAGTTTAATCGATAAATTAAAATAGTTATTACACTTAAAACAAACAAAAGATGTGGATTTTACGTATTTTGGAAGACTCTTTATTTAATAATCACTGAGAAATAATTTATTTTGATGTAGTCAAATACCCAATTTTAAGTTTCATGGAGACATTTTCACGCGCAATCAACTCGAACATACGTCAACAGCTGTAAACTGCATTGCAATTTGCGAGTATATGCAAAAATAACTTGTCCCTTGCCGTCATGTTGGCACCATTGTTTGCTTTAATTCCTTAAAACTCAGGATTTATTATTGTGTGAACTGCAATGGCACCAACATGACGGCAGAGGATAAGTAAGAGAGCAGACTGGACTGTATTGCGTTCGTAGCGCATATTAGTTGCGTAAGATGCGTTTGAAGTGCACATAAATTTTTTATTGTGTGTGCAAAAAACTGAAATCTAAAATTTTGTCATATTATTATTTAACTAATCTCAAACAGACTAACTCAATGTAAAATGTATTTTATGCAAATGACAACACAGTCACAAGAAAGACTACAAAAACAAAAAATCAAGACCTTCCGAGCAAAATAATGGATAGGTATAGAATCTAATTAAAATAAGAAAACGCATTAGGCAATGCCGTTAGCTCTGTCTGCATACCAACCGACCGGTTTATTTTATTACCAACGAATTTTTAATCCGCCTGCATAGACTATTTTTTTAGGTGTCTAGTAGGTATCAATTTTATTTCTAGATTTAAAATTTAGCCTTCTAAGTAGCAATATTGGCGCTAATTCTGTTGTACTCTAACCTAAACCTAAACTAAATTTTAGATTCTTTAATTTTAGGATTTCTATTTCTAAACTGCATTCGCTTTTTTGCTTCAACTAAATTTAAACATCCTAAATGGCCGTCTAAAATGACGTTTGAATTGAATAGTAAGTGTTGCTATTTAAGATAACAAGAACTGCACTAAATTTGTGTTTGATTTTCCCCTTTAATCTTAAAACTATTTTTTGCGAAAAATATCGAACGATGTTACTTGAAATACAAAAATAATAACTTTACTTGATTTATTTAGGTCGAATCACAATAAAAGTGTCGAAAATTGAAGTTTTGTTCATTTTATCGTGTGAAGTAGGCTTAAGTCTTTGATCAAAAGTGCTAGAACCCAGAGCCGTAAAACTAGTTAAAAAAACAGATCTATTATTTTTGTTGCAAATATAATTTCTAACCTAATTTCTTTGTGTTTTGTGGTTAAAGAATCTTAGTTTTTGTTACAAAACTTTGTGAAAATAGTGGTTATGTGCATAAAATAGATAAAAGCAAAGAATTTTGCTTGGAATCTTACCTACCTACCTTACCTTGAAATCACCGAGGTACCTAATTGTCAAACTCTTGCTAGGAAATCAATGCAAACAGATGAAAAGCAATCATCCTAAATAACTGACTGCCACAGAGTACATTGAATATACAGGTAAAGGAATATACAGCGAGGAAGTTCTGAAACTTGGCGGTATACTTACAAATCTGGCGTGCAAGGACGTGGAACGAGGTATCCATGAATTCTGCTATGAATTCAACAAACTAAGGCGGTAATGTGATTTAAGGCATGAAAGTACCTACAAGATCAAGATTGAATGTATATACCTACGTGTATAACAGGTAACAGCTGGTATCATCATAATGATCAACTCATTGCCAGCTCACCTCTCAAAATGTAGTTTGGCCATAGTCCACCACTCTGTCCAAGTGCAGATTGACAGACTTCACACACCTTTGAGAACACTATGGAGAACTCTCAGGCATGTAGGTTTCCTCACAATGTTTTCCTTCACGGTTAAAGAAAGTGATACTTAATTGCTTATTAAACAGCTAGTACATATTATAATATAGCAAAAAATGGAAGTGTAGCATACCTATATAAAAATAATAATTACAGGCAACAGTTAGTATCATCACACGATCAACTCATTGCCGGCTGACTACTGAGCAGGGGACTCCTCTCAAAACGGGAAGAGTTTGGCCATTGTCCACCACTCTGGCCGAGTGCACATTGACAGATTTCACACACCTTTGAGAACACTATGGAGAACTCTCAGGCATTTAGGTTTCCTCACAATGGTTTGGTTCACCGTTAAAGAAAGTGATGCTTAATTGCATAGTAAACAGCTAGTATGCATAGCAAAAAATTGAAGTGTAGGATACATTACACCTTTCAACACATCATCATAACAAACTTTCAACGTTGATAATTTTTATTTCAGCCCATTTCATGAAACCAAGTATATGGAGTCTGCGAGTTAAAAAGATGTTCCGTCACTCATCTACCAAAAATGAACAGTTGTTTCCTAAACTTAATTTTTATTTAAATGTTATTGAAATAAATATTAATTATGTACAGTACAGAATGAAACATATGTATATATTTTATTATTTTATTTAATAAAAGTAATTGTTAATTAAGTATCTGATTGAAGTTTTCTTGCTTTTGTTAGGAAATTCTTGCCTTCATCATACTGAGCAGCTGTAGTATGACTTAGTTGTACTAGTACTACCTGAAAAATGAAATTTATAATCTATAGGTATAAATAGTTCAAAATTAGTTTTCAGTCCCTATTTATATCAATTTCAATGCAGTCTTCACCATAACAATTATAAAATCATTTTTTGAGGTTTGCATATTCTTTGGCTAAAATCTATAGAGTACTTATACTTTGAATTAGCTCAGACTAGACATAGTTAAAACATAATACTTTAAGCACAGATATGTATAGAGAGCATACTTTGACTTTGCTCTGACGTAAGTTTCAGTTAAAACGAGACAGATTTATGCCAATGATATAACTCTGTCTCTTTTATCAGTATCTTAAGTCTATGCAAAGTCAGAGATCTATAGATTTCAAACTAAATAAAGGTTGAGTCTATAGATTTCTGTATTAATTTGTAAAATTATAGGAATGTGTAGAAAACTTTAGTCCGTTTTCAATAAAATAGATCTAGAAAAGATAAAAGAAATCAAATTATTTTTTGACGTTATTTCTCTTCTAACTATGGGTTCCATACCTCAAAAGGAACCATTATAGGATCACTTTAGGTACTAGAAGTACCCTATATACTTCTTGTGACCTAAAGGCAGGTAGCTAGGTCAGTACATCATCATCATCATCATCATTATCAATCCATCGCCGGGTCACTACTACTGAGCACGGGTCACCTCTCCGAATAAGGTGTTTTGGCCATAATCTACCACACTGACCAAGTGCGGATTGGCAGACTTCACACATTTTTGAGGATGTTATGGAGAAGTCCTAGCTTTTCTCTCTCTCTTCTGTACATATTATGTAAATGTAAAAATATAAACTGACTGACTGACATCAGCATATAAGCTGCTGACTCCTGAGTCTAGTAATTTATTAAGCTGCTGAGTTTAAAAACTTGAGAATTTGCATGTAAGGAACGTTTACTTTAAGTACCTATATAGACCACTACGACATAATTTTCAGATACTTACATAGGTACTTATTCCACCCGAACAAAGCTGGAGCAGGTACAACTCAGGCAGGTCAGCTAGTTAACCTGAAATGTGATACCCATATGGGTATACCTATATAGGTATACCCATATGGGTATGGGTATACCTATATAGGTAAACTCAACAAGATCCTATCATGATATGTTTAGGAATTACAAGATGTATCTACTAGGTACTTCTCAACTAAAACTTATCAGATGATTAAAGTGAACCCAGGCTATGTCAGTTAGTTGTAGTTATCTATACTGTACTGTAGCTAGTATAAGTACCTACTTATGCATGTAATAGGTAGTCTTTCAAGCAGGTATCTACTGAGTTGAAAATAAAGAAGTAACTGGGTACTACTCAAGTACTTAGTTCAATACTAGGGGTATGTAAGTATAAGACATAACTAAATGTAAAATCTGTTAATTTAGCCTATAAATAAACCTTTAGGTGAACTCATTAAGATTTTAGAACTTAAACTTTATTATAAGTACCTACTCTACCACCACACTTATTCTGCTTTATTTTTGATATGTTTAGCAATAAGTAGTAGGTAGTAGGAATTAATCTCATTGATAATGATAACAAGGCATCAAGTTTTACCTTGGCACACCTAATTGGCAAAGATTTATGTTCACACTAATATTTAGGTAGCTACCTATGCAAGTTTTTGTCTCTGGGTATGTTCCTTTATGCATCTAACCTAGTTGGGCACAGAGATTTTTCACAAGGACACATACTAGTGAAGGATATACTTATAGGCTACTTTTATTAGGTAGGTAGGTAAGCTAAGTACCTACAGAAAAGTATCCTAGTCCCACAGGATTTTCGAACAGCTGCCACTTGCTAGTTAAGAAATAAGGAGACTTAAGGATCTTAGGTTTGCCTTGCTGAAGCCGCCAGGATGTCTGTGGAGGTGTCTGATACTCTTAGACAACAAAGTAGATAACCAACCTAATTATTTTTTGTGAATTAACGACGAGCCAGAGAAACCACGTATATTTCCATTTTATAAAGTTTAAATTAAATTAAAACACTTAAAAGATACTTTTTTTATCTTAAATATAACAATTCTAAACTCAAATAAAAATATTTCTTTCAAAACACGTCCATTTTGCCATTTAAGCAGACTCTTTAAATTTAGTGGGCACCTCGCGAGGTCCACTCTAATTTTAGAAAATTTTAGGTTGACGTTTCTTAATTTAGGCATTTAGTTCGTGCAACAGAATAACTTTTGCTCTTTAAAATCTAAATTGAATAGTTTAGTGCTGTCAAATTCAATTTTAGGTTAGACCTGTCATTTAAGTGGGTTTTCAGAATAACACACCTTTCTAAGTCTAATATTAGACATTTTAAAATTAGAAAACCGCCTAGAGAATCGGCCCCATTTGTTATCGAGTTTAAAAATTATTTTAAACTTTATTCTTCATAATTTATAATATTAAGTAGGTACATAGGTAGGTACATATTATTACGGACTCCATTTTTTTTATTTCAACAAATGACAGGCTTATGATAATTGCTAAATCGATGTATATGTTACCGGTCAAACCCGATTTTCAGGAGAAACTAGTTTTGCCTAGGCTAAACTAGTTCTTCCTATACGCGATAGGATGAACCAGTTTAGGCTAGGCCAAACCAGTTGATCCTGATGTAAATTAAACAAACATTCTATTAACAAATGTTTTACTTTGCAAAAGTGATAAACACTACCATGACAGAGGCCAGGTCGACGGAGCCCCCCCTCGCGGGGCTCCTTTTTCTGGGTGGTTTAAAAAGAAATAACCACGAAGGGGATGGCCTTCTAATGATTCCCTTCTAACCTTACCCATCCGAGTCGGGGTGCACCGAGTCCCAAGCTCGCTTCGCTCGCTCTTGTAGCCTAAGTTCTCTATGCCTGTTTTTCCTATATTATAGTTTATTTTTTGATAACTTTTCATGTAATTTTTGTTTGTAAACTGGTTTATCCTATCGGGCTTAGGACAAACTAGTTTTGCCTAGCCTAGACTGGTTCATCCTATCGCGTATAGAAAGAACTAGTTTAGCCTAGGCAAAACTAGTTTGTCCTGAAATCGGGTTTGGCCGGTAACATAATACACTACGCGGCAGAAAGTAATGTACATTTCGGCCTTGTAGAGCGTCGTCTCTGTCACTCATACCTATATGACGCCGGTCGTCGAACTCTTCAATTTTTCAGGATAGAAGTACCCATGGCACTCTCCAGGTCTTCAACTATACCCATGCAAAAAATCACGTTAATCCGTTGCTCCGTTGGGACGTGATTGAAGGACAAACCAATAAACCAGCAAACGAACACACTTTCGCATGTATAATATGGGTAGTGATATGGGTAATGATAATATGGGTAGTGATTATAGTATTAGTAAGATACATGGGTAAGATAGTAAATATATTACAGAAGTATGTAATGGTTTCGGCGAGGGTCGAGTTGTTATTCTAAGGGCGAGGGCTACAAAGAGCCTAAATAAGATTTACAAGTTTCGCATATGAAACCTGGGAACTACCGGCGCCCACTGCGTCTTTTCTCTAGAGAAAAAGTCCTAACTAGTAAACAATGTCTTAAAAAACCATAACCTGATAAAACGAAGCAGGAACCTAATCTAAACCCAGCGCAAGACACGATTTTACAGTGTTACCATGGACTAAGAGCCAGCGCGTTCCAGACCTTCGTTATTTTATAAAAGCTGAAAGTTTATCTGCTTATTGTCACCAACACAGGGAGGAACGATCAGCGACTATGAAGTTTGGATCATGGTGGCTCTGGGAGATAACAGGTAATAATTTTTTACGTGAAAGTATAAAGTCTAATTTTTTTTATATTTTCTTCGGGATAGTACTAATACTATCCTGAAATCACGTCATGCATTGTCAGACACTTATGTGTATTGTCAACCCCTTGCCAGACACCCTTAAAGTTTAAAAGTTTAAAAGTCACGGTGATCCAAACTTCATAGTCACTGATCGTTTGCCCCTGTGTTGGGGACAGTACGCAGAGAAACTTTCAGCTTTTGTAAAATAACGAAGGTCTGACACGGGCTGGCTCTCTCTATACCATGTTAACGTCCTACGAATGCCTATGGGAAGTCATCGGAACGTCTATTACTTAGGCCCTTAAAGCTTTAACAATAAAGCACGTATTAGTATGAAAAATTTCGCAAGCTCGCGGTATACAAAGTGCGCTTTACCAGAATGACCTTGAATCTTAAGGGGTCGGCTACACCATCGGAAAAGGTTTTATATGCTAATCTATTTTATATACACTATAATATGCATATTCAACATGTATTTTAATAATACACGACTAGCACAGTACATAATGTCAAAATTGTATTTTTGTAATGTAGGTAGCCACTATTCGTAACTCGTTTCGATGTTTAATTTTATTACTGGGTCTGTAAGATTTTTAAAAAAATATAAAACAATTTTTTTGGTCCGCTGCAGTGCGGTCCGCTGTGGTGCGCTGCGGTGCAGTGCAGTGCGAAGCGGTGCGCTGCGGTGCGGTGCGGTACGGTGTGGTGCGATGCGGTGCGGTGAGCTGCAGTGTAGTGCGGTGCAGTGCGCTGCGGCGTGGTGTAGTGCGGTGTACAGTACCTACCCACCAAAACAATAACACCTACTGAGATACAATTTAAATAAGTAACTTTCAACGTATACTTGATAAAATTACCTAAACCTTGTAAGTACATAGCTCTACCTAATAACAAATGCATGAATGAAGTGAAATGTGTGAAAAACTTAAGCTTTGTAGCTTTATACCTAAAAATGCGAATAGCGCATGGCCGGCTAGTACCTAGTTAAATATTTTCATCCAGCATCTTATACAAGGGCCTTAACAAGAGTCGTCGTGACGTGCGCGCTGCGTGGTCGTGAGAGCGCGCCAGATAAGTAAGAGGTCGCGACGTCACGAGCACGACCAACCCTCCGTGGGTCTACGCAGGCTAATTATTCCACTTGTTCGATATCCAAACAATACGCTGACAAAAAGGTTAAACTTTACCTATACAAACCTCATTTTGCATGATCTTGGTCTTGTTTAGAAACTCTAGAAATGAGAAAAGTGTTCCTTGAAAAATAATCCATGCAGATTTAAGGATTTCAAGGAAACCGCGGCACACCAGTAAGCTTAGTACGAGATTTTATGTCACACCAACGTTGATAGTAGTAGTAGTAGTAGTTCGAGTGTCGAAACACTTCCGCGTTATAGTAAACTGGATCTTAAATGCCTTGTTTTAAAGCTCAAGTTTGTCTCCACATCTACAGCCAGCGCTCCAAGCGGAAACGTTGCGAAATTAAAATCAGTGGCATTGAATTTTTTACTTCAATTCAAGGCTCTTTGGGTCCATTTTACTTTGACGTTATTGTGTTTCGAATCTCGAACTCTAGCAACGTTGGTGAGACTTAAAATCTTATACTAAGCGTACTATATGTATCGCAATCTTGTGCCAAAGCCAAAGTAAATAGAGCTTCGTTTGAGTTTTAAATAAAATAAAATTCTCAGCTTCACTCCACTGTGAGTTTTACTTCAAAGACTCAGATAATTGTAATTTTTTACCGCCAAATAGGTATATACTTATTTGCATAATAATCGTCTAGCCACTGGTTTTTATTTCCAGACATCATTCGTACAACTTTATAATACTTACGGCCCGTTCACACATGGGAGTCCGTTTTACTGGTACGTTTACGGATACGTCATAAATTTATGCTCTGTTCACACATAGGCACCGTATAAAGTTCAACGGATCCGTCATTACTGGATGCGATGTGTGAACAGAAAACTCTCAGTATACCACACAGTAAAACACGCAGTAAAACACACAGTATATTATATCCGTTAAAATTCTACTTATCCATATATTTCCGTTACGTCCGTCCAGTATTCGATGACAAAACGGAATGTAATTTTTTTACGGAACGATATTTTTTACTGTATACAGAATACTGTGCCATGTGTGAAGTCGCTTATACAACTAAATACGCCATCGACGAAAAAAAACGTACACGATAATACGGAACAGTAAAACGGAGACATGTGTGAACCCGGTGTAGTACAATTATTTTGATGTATTGAGTTGCGAGATTATTATTTTTTAGGGCTCCCTACCTGAAGTGTGCCAACGAGACTCTATTAGCATCCGCTGACCGTCTGTTGACTGACAGTCGTGTTTGGACTTTAGGTATATTTTATTTTCATAAGTAAGTTTTATTCCGTTTAAGTACCTACATTGAAAAGCTTTTGTAATTAAATAATTTATGAGCGAAAAAAATTGTAAACCGTAAGAGTATTCGAGTAAGATTGCTGTATTTTTCGGTTAATATTTCCAGAATAATTTATTATGTAAATTCAGTTCGTAACATCTTATTTTATAATTTTTGCTATTTATACTGTCGCGATAGCCGCTAATACCGAATATGAAATTAATATTTTGTGTTGTGATGTCTTGGACCGTTAACAAGATCCGAAACAGGTGACCCAAAGTCATAAGATGCGAGGTCTTAATTCTTGGCAAACTACTAAGTAATATTAATTTATATCTCTACACATTTTATGCTATAAGTAAATAAATATGAAGGTAGGTTAAATGAGAACATATCGTGTTAAAGCAAGAATTTTATCATTACTTATTTTTATTGGACCGCCGATATCTTTTCTATGTGCAAGATGTACATCGTAGGAAGTAGGTACCTACCACAGAATTAAGAATAGATACAGAATTGATAAAAGCGTAAAGCTAACGAGTTACTTTGCTACCGCGTAGATGTGCAGCAAAACTTTAGTGCTCATTATTTTGTATATAGCGTTCAAAAATACGTTGCCTGGAAATTGGATGCCAGAGTTCGTGCATTCATCCGTATTCGTTTTCGTAAAAATTCGATTCGATTAGGTGGTTGTCATACAAAATGTAGATGCACTTATTTAACTCGTATTTTGACGGATTCGTGTGAATACGAATCAAATGACCATGAAAATGAGAGTGCAGAAGGGTACTGCACATTTCGCCTGTTTACGACTACAACGTGTTATTTCAAAAATTTGATTTTTGAGAAAAAAGGATTTGCAATGGCGGTAAATTTGTTTCTATCGAGCTTAGAAGGATAGTCTGTTCTGTGGGGTTAACCGTCCAGTACCAGTGTTAGTCAAAAATCTTTTCCGAAATAACACGTTGTTGTCGCAAACAGCTGATTTGGTATATACATACGAGTATGACGAATACGAATCGAATATGAGTAAGTGCACACATACCCTTTCGAATTAGTTTTGTTAAGAGAGTAGATCAAAATGGCAACACATTGATGCGGTATTAAATACAGCAGCCAATATTTCTGTGGTATTCTGTGGTACGTATCTATTCGTTAAAGGTCGCATTTTTTCCTTTTTTTTTTTTTCATAAAACGCAATTATGTACATGGCTCCCTTTTAATTCGAACAATTATGTGAATTAGATCTATTAACGGTTTATACATAAACAAAAGATTATGTCGATAAATAAATTACGTTTTTACAGTCGCCAGCCAACCGATCGAGTCGCTCGTGATAATTTTGTTGCGTAAAATTAATGATAATGTTAATAAAAAGTGTTTTAATTTTTATTCAAAGGAATTTTAAACATTAATTAATCGATTTTAAAATGGGAGTCATAAATTATACTTACTTACCTATCCTAATTATCTTCGCGAGTAGGTAACCTGATATATTGGGAAATAAATGTAGATCATAGATAAATAAGTAGCTATGAGTGCTGTTTTGTATAGAAATAGATTTAGGTATATTTGTTAGACCAAATTGGGCTTGCACAAAGCAAATGCAAGTAGGTACCTAAGTATATGCCTAAAAGTTTGAGCATTTTGAATCACAATAATTAATATCTAAGGTCCATTCGAACACTCTAAAGCTATTTAGGAAGTATCAAGTTCTATCTAACATCAACAGTTCAAATCGTCACATGCTTTATCCGAGGTATCGATTACAATATCGGTCAACCATTCGATATCTTCGCCAAACTTAATTCTTATAATTTTCAATTGTGTGATATCCATCGTTGCTTAAATCTTACAGCTTAATAGAGTCGTCACTGTGAAGTGGCAACGTATGTCGAAAAAGTAAAATCAAAAGTTATATAAAGCTGCTAATTTGCTACGTCTCCCGGTATTTCATGTTGGTACGGTGAATCGATTGTCCACTGCAGTAATGACCTCGACCACCTACCTATAAGTTTAGCACGCAGTCGGCACGCAAACTGCATGACTCATAATATATTATTATGACTTATTTCTTTATTTAGCCTTAAGGGGACTCAGTTCAGTGCTTTCTTCATACAAACGTAGGAGGGAAATTACAACAATATTCGATATTATACGCACAACACTAAGAATTATATCGATTTATCTCGTCATTATCTAGGTTTATTGATAAAAATATGAAAAAAATATTGAATTAAAAGTTACGAGGCTCAAAAGATTCCTATTTTAACACTAAATTAATGACAACTTTGAGCGTAAATAAATAAGATTAGGGATATGAAAATTCTAAAACAATTTATCATTAGACGTAGTTTATTTATTCAATAGTTGAAATAACTTTACTTTGCAAACATAAACTCAGCAGTTTGTTCCCAAAAATACTTTTCCTAAACCCTTTTCACGCGCTTGATTTCAGTGAAAATCATCGTGCCTCTCAACTTTCTCATACAATGTCAAGTGAAAAGCAAACATGTTACCCACGTGCGCTGCCAATTTCGGTCGAGCGTCCTGCGTCACCTTAAGGCGAGTCACCGAGGCGGGCAGCGCGGCTTTGAAGTAAACCGCTTGGCAACGTTCAAATTCTGTGTTTCAAACGTTAAATTTGAATTTAATCAATTATAGAAGTCCTGTTGAAACCCAAAATTTAGCAGGTTCTCTGTAGTACTTAAAGACAAATATTTCCATATAAAAATTATTTGCCAAGTCAGAAATTTTAGTATTAATTATTTCGTTTTAGACTTTTATTTCGGCTTATTTCAAGATTTTATTTGATTGAGTGAAGTACTTCCTATTGTGTATCAAAGTAGCACATTCTTTAGACAATGTCTTTAGGTATATTGTATATTTATTATAAGTATTGATTTTTAGCAAGGCCATAATTTAATAGTAAATACCTAAAACATTTGATCTAGCAAACCAGTTTTTTCCGCTAAGCCTCGGTGACTCGCCTTAAATCTTATGAAGGACTAGCATGTTCCAGCGACATCGTCCGCGTGGACTACGCCAATTTCTTACCTTTTTTTTACCCCTTTGGGGTTCAATTTTCAAAAATCCTTTCTTAGCGGATGTCTATTGTCTAGTTCATAATGGAGGTATCTATTTCATAGATTCAGACTTACGCTCAGTGGGATTACAAAAGTTTACACCTATAGAAAAGGATTATCTGCATACAATGCGAACGCTGGAAAAAGCCTTCTTCTTATTCTAATAATATTGTGTTTTGCTGATGTAAATAGAATACTGTTTTACACATGTCGATACAACATTATTATGTAGTAGTCGAATGAAATTGTGTAGATATTGATTGTGATAAGTTTTTTATTAGACGCACATTTGCTGACAATATAAATTAAAAAACCGGTCAAGAGCAAGTCAGACTCGCGCACCGAGGGTTCCGCACTCGGATATTTTTTTTGACATTTTTAACGATAAATCAAAAACTATTATGCATAAAAATAAATTTAAATCTGTTTTAGAATAAACACCTAAAACCCTTTCATTATGATACACCACTTGGTATAGTTATCTTACTTTGAAAATTGAAAATACAATTATTTGTTCATGAACACATTTTAATTTTTTTGGGTGATATAACCACAAATCTACGCTTTTCGGATTTACTCCTTCACTTGTGCTATAAGACCTACCTACCTGCCAACCCTATGGGTTTTCTTGACAGACACGACAGACAGACGGACAGACGGACAGACGGACAGACGGACAGACGGACAGACGGACAGACGGACAGACGGACAGACGGACAGACGGGCAGACAGACAGACAGACATACAGACAGACAGACAACAATGTGGTCCTATAAGGGTTCCGTTTTTATATTTGAGGTACGGAACCCTAATAAATTAAGCTTAGTTGTAAACTAAGTTACAAAGTAACTCGCAATTGACAGTACAAACTATAATAAAGTCGCGGGTGGGCGGGGATTTCTGAACAAATGATATCAGCTGATAAAACGCAAACTGTGATAGCCCTTTAAGCTGTGATAGCCTAGTGGTTAGGACGTTCGCCTTCTAATCGGAGGTCGGCGGTTCGATCCCGGGCACGCACCTCTAACTTTTCGGAGTTATGTGCCTTTTAATTAATTAAATATCACTTGCTTTAACGGTGAAGGAAAACATCGTGAGGAAACCTGCATGCCTGAGAGTTCTCCATAATGTTCTTAAAGGTGTGTGAAGTCTACCAATCTGCACATGGCCAGCGTGGTAGACTATGGCCAAAACCCTTCTCACTCTGAGAGGAGACGAGAGAGTGCTTTGTAGTGAGCCGGCGATGGGTTGATCATGATGAAACGCAAA
Organism: Maniola hyperantus; assembly: GCF_902806685.2. NCBI lineage: Eukaryota > Metazoa > Arthropoda > Insecta > Lepidoptera > Nymphalidae > Maniola > Maniola hyperantus. The sequence continues at coordinate 4,612,401 of NC_048547.1, forward strand.
CTGTCTTAATTCGTGCCGCAGTAGGTTCTATAACATAAGCTATATGTCGGCAAAGCATTGATCTTAATATGCAACATACAGGGTGTAACCAGAACGCTAGCAAAAACTTAGCGTTATTGTTATACTATACCTAAACACATTCCAATACCAATAACCATATACCTCATTTTGTAGTTTTAGTAATTTAGTACTTTTTAAAGCCGCAATGTAGCGTGCAAAACTCGGGTCAATGCCCCGCCTACGACGCGGCATTGACTCCGAGCACCGAATAAACGTCTGTGACTCCGAGTGACCTATTTACGGAACGTTCGTTGACCTCTAGCGTCAGTTAGATGTTTTATTTGCAATATATCGTGAAATTTTACACAATGTAGGCACACGAGTAATGTAGGTTTTTTTGGGTTTTATCGCGTTTCTTTTGTAGGATCATATCATCCCTATCACCTGTCTTCGGTTTTGCCAGCGTTCTGGTTACAGCCTGTATATGTGAATCAGCCGCAGGTGTTATGACACCCGATTCTCTTCGCGTCGGAATGCACCAGTCAGCGATGTCATTTCGCGAATCACCCGTGTGTGAACGAGATGCGAATGACTCATGTATGAGAACACGTTTAACGAACAATGCCAACAGATTTTTTTTGAACAGCAAGAGTTAGCCTATCCTATCTAAATATATAAAACGAAAGGCTGACTAGTTCACTGCCTGACTGACTGATCTATCAACGTACAACTCAAAGCACTGGACGGATCGGACTGATATATGGCATGCAAATAGCTATTATGACGTAGACGTGTAAAAGAATATTTGAAATTTCAACCCTTAAGTGGCTAAAATAAGGATTTGAAATTTATGTAGACCACGCGGACGAAGTCGCGGGAATAAGCTAGTCTAAATATATAAAATGAAAAGCTAACAGACTGACTGACTGAGCTATCAACGCACAGCTTAAACTAATAAAAGGATTTTTGAAAATTCAACCACTAAAATAGGGGTTTGAAATTTGTGTAGACCAAGCGGACAAAGTCGCGGGAATAAGTGAGTCTAAATGAATGAAATGAAATGAAATGAAATGAAAATTTATTTATCACAACAATGTCGGTTTACAGTTTAGTGTCGGGAACCCTGAAGTAAGTTTGATAAACCTGTGTCTCAGGGTCCCCGCTCCTCCTCCTCAGTCTCAAACATAATAGTTGTGTTAACAAAAACTATAAATATTTAAGTCTAAACAATTAGCATGCAGTGTGTCGTGCGTGTATGTGTATGTGTGTGTGTGTGTGTGTGTGTGTGTGTGTGTGTGTGTGTGTGTTTGAGTGTGTGTGAGTGTGTGTTCTGTGTGTTTCCTATGTTGTTGATTTGATATAGCTTTAATTATTTATTTAAATTTAAATTTGAAATTTTAGTAGATTTTCCGTATCAATATAGTTTAGATTATTTAGAAAACTAGTTAGTTTGTTTGCATTTAAAGAGTTGCATGTCGTATATGTTTAAGGTTCTATTTAATTTGTTATATAAGTAGGTTGAAAGATTTTTATATTGTCTGCCAGCAAAGTGGGTCCTATTACTTGAAACAGTGTTGATGACTGCGTGGTTACGTCTTCTACCTTGGAGTGATCTATTATATTCAGTAGTGCGGTGAACCCGAGCTATAGTTTGTAAGATGTATAGTTGTCTAATGGTTAATAATTTGGCTGTTGTATAGAGACTATGTGTTGGGTACCGGAATGGTCTGAAATACATTACTTTTAATAGGGATCTTTGTGCTCTCTCTAGGTGAATGAGTTGGGTCTTACATGCACTACCCCAGGCAGGAATACAGTACATTAAATTTGATTGTCCCAGTGCGATATATATAGTTTTTAATAGTTCAGGTGGTACAACATGGCGTAGTTTTTTAAAGATCCATATAAGATTTCTGGTTCTCTTTATCAGACTGTCTATTTGTTTATACCAGTTTAGATGTTGATCAATTATCACTCCTAAATATTTGTACTCTGTTACTTTTTAAATATATAAAAGGTAAAGCGAACTGACTGACAAATTGACGCTACGCTTAGGTAGATATATAATTACGTATCCCTACGTGTACGCAATAACCCATATGAATATAATATAAAGAAACACTTGGAAAATTAATTCACCCATAAATATTACGCAGTAAAGGAGTTCACCTGTATCTCCTCGTATCATTGTTAGTTTCTACATATGTGAACGTGACGGCCATACATCGTTGCTTTGTTTCTCCTTACATAAAGGGATCTAGGAGTAGTGTGAATGCAATAGAATTTTTGATGAGCTTGGACTACAAAAAATCTTCATATTATGTACATCTGTACAAGAGGTAGTTTATTGAAGTATTTCTCGTATAATCCCTCATGGACTAAGAGCCAGCGCCTGCCAGACCTTTGCTAATTTATAAAAGCTGAAGGTTTCTCTGCGTATTGTCCCCAACACTGGGAGGAAGGTTTGTTTGGATCATAGTGGCTTTAGAAGCTTACAGGTAAAAACGTGTAAAAAATGTTACGTCAAAGTATAAAATCTATTTTTTTATACTTTCTTCAGAGAACTTATTACGAATCACGTCATGCATTGCCAGACACTGAGTGTCGTGGCAACCTCCTGCCAGACATCCTTAAATTTTTAAACTTTAAGGGTGTCTGGCAGGGGGTTGCGAGTGTTGGGGACAATACGCAGGCAAACTTTCCAGCTCTTATAAAATAACGAAGGTCTGGCACACTTCCACAGGGTATTGACTCTTACCACCAGGTGAGATCGCAGCAAAGCAAATTTTTTCGATGAGTAGTTTCCCTTGACTGCCCTTGACAATCTCACCTAGTCATAAGAAACAAAGCATTCCTAGGACATAGATGGGTTGGATGGATAGGTACACTGAAAAAGTAAGCACGGTTTTTTTCCGAAATCCTTTTATAGCGCTTTCCTACGTCATTCAAATTCGATTTGGGTTTGCCCAAAACTATAACTGGCTCATTTACAGTACTTACGCGGCAGAAAGTAATGTACATCCATTGATGTTGGAATCCCATCGATCTGCCTTTAGAATGACATTTCGGCTTTGGACAGTGTTGTCTCTGTCACTCATACCTATATGACGTTTTGTCGGTCTCAATGACAGGGACAACGCTCTACAAATCAGTTATCTCCCTTCTATATGTCGATGTACATTACTTTCTGCCGCGTACGGTATATCGATCAAATATTCGGCTTAAGAGGCTATCGTAGTAGCCCGTGTTCCTACGTATAAACATTGAATAGTGGACATAGGCAATAAGATCATGGATCTACAAGCTATTATAATAACTTTGTACTAATTAACTGGTAGGTACACATTAAAATATATAATATGTCGAGCATTTTTCAGCTATAAAATTATCATACAATAGCGTAGGTACCATCATAAATTGCTAACAGTTTATATTCAAGCGTGTTGTGCGTACGTAATTTTAATTATGTTTCTGAGTAATGCAAAGGTTAAGCCTATTAGGGTCATACGTAGAGCTTTTTGTATAATTTTTCAACGCACTTGTAGGCTAACCGCATGTTGAATGCAGCACGATATCTACTTTTTCTTTTAATTTAATTTAATAAGGCGAAAACTTTCTCAACGTCTAAAATCGTGGACTGTTTAATGCCCAACGAACATTCACACTCCAGACTAGCTCTAGACCCATTGGAGTTTCTCGGAGTAAAACATGAGTAGAGTGAAGGATATGTGTGATATTGCGTTGCATGGGCATTCTTGCTTGCTTTGCCTGCTAAACACAGTAACGGGTGGGCGGGCGGCGCAGAGGGCATACTGTACGTTGTACCATAAAGATTTATCAGGTTTAGCGGATCATCGCGAAATGAAACAAATGTATGAAACACAAGTAATCCAGAAGTACAGGTGTGGTACGTGCGCGTTATTTATAAAAACCGGTCAAGTGCGAGTCAGGCTCGCGCAATGAGGGTTCCGTACTGCAGTCGTATTTTTTCGACATTTTTCACGATAATTCAAATACTATGATGCATAAGAATAAATAAAAATCTGTTTTAGAATGTACAGGTGAAGACCTTTCATATGATACCCCACTTGATATAGTCACTCACTTCGAAAGATGTAAATACTAATTATTAGTTCATGACCACAATTTAATTTTTTTTGTGTGATCTAACCCTAAATTCACGGTTTTCAGATTTTTCCCCAAATGTCAGCTATAAGATCTACCTACCTGCCAAATTTCATGATTCTAGGTCAACGGGAAGTACCCTGTAGGTTTCTTGACAGACAGACAGACAGACAGACAGACAGACAGACAGGCAGACAGACAACAAAGTGATCCTATAAGGGTTCAGTTTTTCCTTTTGAGGTACGGAACCCTAAAAAGGGTTTGTTACAGGCTTAACAGTCAAGAGAGAACTAATGAATGTACATATTATGTAAGTACTTACCTAATGACTAGTCCCTATCTACTGATTGATGATGTGATGGTTTTGTATATTTGTGTGTAATAAAGAGTTTTTACTAACAATGACTGCTAAACTCTGATTGGGTGAAAAGTACTTAAAGCAGGAGTACAAGTTATACGTTACATGATGATAATTGATACATCCGCGCCGCTAATCGAGTGGAAAACCGCTTCACTGGCCGCTGCACATTTCGATTTTTCTCCTTTGATGTGTTTAATAATGCATGAGCCGGACCGTTTGATACTCTCACGTGGATAAAGCAGATTAATAGCTGACCATGTTGTTTAGCTGAACACATCTGCGAGTTGCGGCCACGAATTGTTACTGGAAATGGAAACTCTATTAGAGAAAATCGACTATGGCACTGATTCTGAGCGCAACAAAAGTTTAGAGTATTCGCATCTTTTTCTTACCAATGTAATAAGAAAAGGACAGACAAACCTAATTTAATTTAGAACTGTCAAACCTCTTGACTTCGCAGAGTGCATTAAAATCTGTAAATTTGAAATTCATTTTCCGTCCTTTTTTATCAATATTAAAAAGAAAACTCCAAACTAACCGGCTCGTTGGAAAGCCTGGAGCACCGCAGAGACGTTAGCTCTCTATGCGTGTTCTATCGCCTGTATAATGGGGAGTGCTCTGAAGAACTTTTTGACCTCATTCCACCCTCTTTTTTCTACAACCGCACCGCGCGCCACCGTAAGGAATTTCACCCTCACCATCTGGGTGTCTGGTGCACTTCGATCGTTTTCCTAATTGCAATTCCTAAAAGGCCGGCAACGCATCGGCGGCGGCTCCTCTGGTGCTGCAAATGTTCATAGGCGGCGGTAATCACTTAACATCAGGTGACCCACCAGCTCGCTTGCTCGCTATATCTATTAAAAAAAAAAAAACTCTATTAGAAAAAATCGACTATGGTATAAGTCCCGCAAATTGCTAATAAGCGTGGCCACCATTTTAATGACGTCAGTTTCGAGCTGATGGTATATTTTTACTAAAATATACGTCAAATTACGTCATTTCGATGTTAATGAGACATGGTTCCAGCGCCATAGCAATTTGCGGGACTTATACTGATTCTGAGCGCTACTAAATTTTACAGTATTCGCTTCGCATCTTTTTCTAACCAACGTAATAAGAAAAGGACAGACAAACCTAATTTAATTTAGAACTGTTAAACCTCGTGACTTCGTAGAGTGCATTAAAATCTGTAAATTTAAAACTCATTTTCCGTCCTTTTTTAGCAATATTAAATAGAAAAAGATGCAAATACTCTAAATAGTTTAAAGAAAGATATCAGAATCGACGCCACCATGCGACTTTCTGAAGAATCTATATTTCATCCATCTATATTATGCTACTAACCCGTACTTTAATCTTCTATAACACTACCTACTTATACCTATATCATATATGCGAAAGTGTATTTATTAGTTGGTTTGTCCTTTAATCACGCCGCAATGGCACAACGGATTGACCACATTTGTTTATAAAGACGTGGAGAGTGACTAGGCTTGTTTTTATCACGAGTTCCCACGAGATTTCTGAAAGTCTAAATCCACGTGGACAGAGTCGCGGGCATCTTATATATGAAACGAGAAGTCCTGAATCCTGATTTACTCATCAAAGTCCAGCTAGAAGGCTGAATATGGGTAGAGATGTAGACTCAACTATAGACATCAAATTGCCCAAATGAATTAAGCCCAAGCAATAGATATAAAGCAATTAAACGTAAAAGGTTCTATCATCAAGTAAAAATGCAAACTGACAGTTATAAACTGGGCAGATTTATTTAGAGAACCGTTCCAGTTGCGCTGCACTGGGTCAGGCTGGCTGTTTATTGATTCGCCAGCAGTGCAGTTAATTTTGGCAAACGAAGTACCTAAATTATCACGTCTCTGCTATAGCGTTCGTCTGGATAGTTGTATGTTGGATACTTGTACTATCAAATTAGCACCGTTTGTATTAGTTTCAATCGAATTAATTTATTAATTTATTAATTCATTAATTTATTCACATGCACGAAATATAAAATAATTCTAAGAGATACAATGAATACAACAACCACACTGTCCAAGCGCAGATTGGCAGGATTTGCACATCTCAGGCATGCAGTTTTCCTTCACTGTTAAAGCAAGTGACATACTTAATTACTTAAAACGCACACAACTCCGAAAAGTTAGAGATGCGAGGTACTCGAATTCGAATCCCGCACCCCCCCCCCCCCCCCCCTCTCGACTAGCCCATTATGCCTGAGGCCACGCGACACAATCTATTATCGCGGCATGACATTTGTTTACCAAAAGAAAAGCCAGTGAAAATTTTTACACAATCAGTGACAGTGCACTGACCCAATGACGCGATCCACGACAAAAACTAGTCGACATGCACCGGTGCATTCTTCTGAAGCTTTGCCTTTCAAATATTCACTAGTGTGTAGCTCTCACTTTCATATTGCTCTCTAGTGCATCCTGCAACATTGTATGTGGATGTTTAGATAATAAATTGACAAACTGTATAGAACCTACACGACAGGTCGAGATGAATTTTAACTGCGATTTTTTTTGTTAAATCGCTAGAACTATGGATGTATGCGAATTTCCCTCCTCCTATTTATTATAGATCTGCTGGCACATGCTCTGCTAAGTTCACGGACACGTTGACAATCGGGGAGGGACCCGGTGCAGGCGAGCGCGAGTGACGTGCGGGCGTGCGGGGCGTCCCTCCGCCTCATACCCTGATTGCCATCTCAACCTGTCTATAGGTATGATAATCACTAGCTGACTAGCTGATGCCTGCGATTTCACCCGCGAATTTAGGTTTTAAAAATCCCATGGCAACTCTTTGATTTTCCGGCATTAAAAGTAGCCTATGTCACTCTCCAGGTCTGTAACTATGCCCATGAAAAAAAGTCACGTTGATCCGTTGCTCCGTTGTGACTTGATTGAAGGAGAAACATATAAATCAACAAACAAACACACTTTCGCATTTATAATATGGGTACTGATTAGTATGGATTAATGAAACAAAAAAATATTATTTTTAGAGACGGGTGGTCTCTTTTTTCAAGCCGTTTATTTTATAAATGTCACCAGTAATTCGTACACAGCCTAATCGCCTCTTTTCTAATGAGAAAAACATTACGGTAGTAATAAGGGCCTTTATTAATCCAGTGCGCGCGCAACGACAGCTGAAACGCGATTATCTTGCGTCTAGTGTGGCTTGACCTTTACGTAATTGAATGCAAGCGCAGCGCACGCGCACGCATCGCACGCACGCTACTTATTCTTTTATTTTTAGTTTTAGGGTTTCTTAATGGAGAGTACTAAACTATAAAAACGTAAATAAACATCAATTATTTTAAGTATTATTGCGTAGTAGATAGATACTTACAGAAATCGTTAAATATCATATTCATAATAATAATCGATAGATCTTCCGCCCGCACGGATTTTGTGAAAATTATCCCTTCAGCATCAATTTGACGTTCAATAACTGCAATCAGCAATCGCTGCTGTGGTAGCCTAGTGGTTAGGACGTCCGACTTCCAATCGGAGGTCGGGGGTTCGATCCCGGGCACGCACCCATAGATAACACACTATATACGCACCTCTAACTTTTCGGAGTTATGTGCGTTTTTAAGTAATTAAAATATCACTTGCTTTAACGGTGAAGGAAAACATCGTGAGGAAACCTGGATGCCTGAGAGTTCTCCATAATGTTCTCAAAGGTGTGTGAAGTCTGCCAATCCGCACATGGCCAGCGTGGTAGACTATGGCCAAAACCCTTCTCACTCTGATGGGAGACCCGTGCTCTGTAGTGAGCCGGCGATGGGTTGATCATGATGATTATGAACTGCAATCAATTCATTAGAAGTAGGTAGCTACTCGTAATTTAAAAAATCTCACAAGATTTGGGTAGTATCAAAAAGAAATTTATTTTTATGTTTCATTTTTTGAAGGGCCTTTAAAAATCCCTGGGGAACTCTTTGATTTTCCGGAATAAATAGTAGCATATTATGTGCGTTCCCGGGAAGCAAGCTGTCTCTATGCCAAATTTCGTTAAAATCAGTTAAACAGATGGGCCGTGCAACGCTAGCAGAGGTACACTCAGATTAACAGACAGACAAACACTTAGATTACTTACTTAGATTATTAATATGGACATAGATTATATACTAAAACTCTCCAAACCACATATTAAGCGCTCTTAATATGTGGTTTGGAGAGTTTTAGTATACGATATTCCAAAAAGATGACTACGGCAAAGCCAAAAGGAAGGGTTATGATTTTGGCAGTCTATGTATGTATGTAATTATGTATGTAAGTTTATATCTATGTTTGTTCCACTGTAGCGGCTAAACTACTGGGCTGATTTTGATGACTGAGGTGTCAATTGATTCGTTGTTATAGTCCGGGTGACATAGACTACATTTTATAAGAGCAAAATCAGATGTTACCTTACAACCAAAAAAGTGGAGGTTTTGAAAAAAAATTTTGCTATTGTATCGAGTGGGATGTCAAATGAAAGAGGAAAAACTTCTGAGTTCATAAATATAAATATAGTTTACGATTAAAATATACCCAATTTTACTATAATATGTCAGCGTTTAATATGACGTTCGCAGTCGGGTTTTAGTTTCCAACTTTTTCAATAACAAATTACGTCCATGTACGTACGGTCTACGTAATTAAATTTTATCATATTTTTATGACCTCCTACAATAACATATTTTTCATATTCAATACAAAAATATTGTTGTCTTACGATACGGAACCTTCACGTCGCTAAACAGTCTCACTTATAATCGATGTTAATTTGAATCATCTGCCACTTGATTATTATTAGCCTTTTGTTAACTCTATTATTAGGCTTACTAGCAATGGTAATAATTGCCTTGTTCCATTGTTCGTCTGATGATTTTTTTTAACTCACGCAAGTATGGCTTAAGGTGTTGTACGCAATGACTACTTTGTGACATTAAAATAAAAAATATGAAGTGTATTGTGAACGTAACTCTATGATGAATTTATTAGTGAAAATCCCGTGGGAACTCTTTGAGTTTCAGAGATAAAAAGTAGCCTATGTCCGTCCCCGGGATGCAAGCTGTAGAGCTCTTGAAAGAACTATCAAAATCCGTTCAGGGTTCCGACAAACAGGGAAAAGTTTAAAAATCGATTTTTAGGGTAGTTTTTGAATGATTGTCATCCTCATCAGTCATGACCTGCGGGGTGATTCGCTAACTCAGTGTCTTACACTGAATGATAGCCACCGAGCTCATTTGACATTGGTTTTTTCTACATTGCTGCTTCATTGAGTGATACTAAATATTTTTTGAAGAAAACCTTCAATGGATTAAAAATAAATGTCAAATGAGCTTGGTGGCTATCACTTAGAATTAGACACTTAGTTAATCAGTAGGCTGGTCAAGTGTCCCCCCTCCCTCCCCCTTCCGAAAGCTTTTCTTCATAGGTATTATAACGATCACAACCACCACCACCAACACACACCAAAGATCACACAACCGAATATAAATTATATTATATTCTGTGGTATGACGAGGGTAGCGACGCACTTTCGCCGAAACTGTCTTCCAAATGCAAATAGGGACGTCTATTGTCTTTTTAGGGTTCCGTACCTCCAGAGAAAAAAGGAACCCTTATAGGATCACTTCTTTGTCTGTCTGTCTGTTGTGTCTGTAAAGACCCGTCAAGGGGAAAAAAACCTATACAGTACTTCCTTTTGACCTATATAATCATGAAATTCGGCAAGTACTACCATTGTCTTATATAGCACAAGTAAAGGTGAAAATCCGAAAATCATGAATTAGTGGTTACATAAAAAAAGTGTTATTTCTTGGATTGATAAGGAACCATTCGAGTGCGCGTCTGACTCGCAGTTGGCTGGCTTTTTTATTTAAATTCTAGCAGCTAATTCATCGACCAAGCCGTGAGAGAGATGAGATGTACGCAAATTAATAAGTTGGTGGGTATGTTAATAAATTCTGTCGATAATAATCGATAGAGAATCGAAGTTATTAACACTGACAATTCTTGTATCAAAGCACCTATTCGTGTTCAGTCGTTTATATTCTAAAGGCTTGCACTCATTGCGTAATGAGAGAGAGGTCGCCGCACCGTGGGGGGCTGGCGCAACCCCCTCCCCCAGTCTTATTTCGGGTCATCGAGCTTCATCGCAATAAGGGCTTGCAAATAATTTCATCGAAGGTTTTTAATTAACGGTGACTTATAGCGCGACAGCCTTATTTTTGCTGGTGACTTTGCATTTGACTTTTGTGCTCAATGTAATAAGAAACTAGCTTACGCACGCGACTTCGTCCGCGTGGACTACACAAATTTCAAACACAATTTATGGCGCAGTATAGTAATTACTAAGATATATATACTTATATTTAATTATATAGATAAGCACATTTTATTTTTATTTTTAGGGTTCCGTACCTCAAAAGGAAAAACGGAACCCTTATAGGATCACTTTGTTGTCTGTCTGTCTGTATGTCTGTCTGTCTGTCTGTCTGTCTGTCTGTCTGTCATGAAACCTACAGGGTACTTCCCGTTGACCTAGAATCATGTAATTTGGCAAGTAAGTGGGTCTTATAGCTGGCTTTAGGGGAAAAATCTGAAAACCGTGAATTTAGGGTTAGATCACACAAAAAAAATTAAATTGGATGAACTAATAACTAGTATTTTCAATATCCGAAGTAAGATAACTATATCAAGTGGGGTATCATATGAAAGGGCTTTACTTGTGCATTCTAAAACAGATTTTATTTATTTTTATGCGTCATAGTTTTTTAATTATCGTGCAAAATGTCGAAAAAATACGACTGTACTACGGAACCCTCAGTGTGCGAGCCTGACTCGCACTTGGCCGGTTTTTTTAAAATAACTCATACACCTTATCATCAGATGAAAACACAACTTTTTGGATTTAAAGCATAATCATACAAATAACTACAATATTCTGCTTAATTACCTAGAAACAAGCTAAAATATTTTGAGCTACGAGTAGGTACTATGTTACGGTAAATTAAAATTTTGTTATAATAATGTGCATAATCTCCCAAGCGTCATAATTAACGATATATAACGGAATTAAAACATATTATCTACAGTCTAGACTGGACAGTGTTTTTTATATATACAAAAAATAATACTTAGATACCTATAGTTCGCGACAGGTGGAGATGGCAATCGGGGTATGAGGCGGGAGGACTTTGCGGGTGTGAGGGGCTTCCCCGCCCCGATTGCCATGTCAACTAGTCGCGTACTATACTAATTCATTTTTATAGTAATGCTTTTCTTTAATTATACTTATTCATGATATTCGTCTATTTTCTACTTTATAAAACTTGAACACTAACTGAGTAACAGATAACGCCAAGCTTAAACTGACGGATTTAGAAACATGGAATTGTGCACTGCACTTCCGTATAACGATATCAGTAGCACGATAGACCGTACCTAACTCGTTTAGAAATTCCAACGGAATTTTTACATAACGTAGATTCATGAGTACTAATTCGC